>NC_140660.1:11359466-12635842 GCF_978046115.1 Saccoglossus kowalevskii | reverse complement strand
CTGGCAGCTCTGTGTGAATATTGACTGGAGTCTGTGATGCACACTGGCAGCCATGTGTAAATATTGACTGGAGCCTGTGATGCACACTGGCAGCCATGTGTAAATATTGACTGGAGCCTGTGATGCACACTGGCAGCCATGTGTAAATATTGACTGGAGTCTGTGATGCACACTGGCAGCCATGTGTAAATATTGACTGAAGCCTGTGATGCACTCTGCCAGCCGTAGATAAATATTGACTGGAGCCTGTGATGCACTATCGCAGCCGAATGTAAATATTGACTGGAGCCTGTGATGCACACTGGCAGCCATATGCAAATATTGATTGGAGCCTGTGATGCACACTGACAGCCATGTGTACATATTGACTGGAGCCTGTGATGCACACTGGCAGATATGTGTAAATATTGACTGGAGCCTGTGATGCACACTGGCAGCCATGTGTAAATATTGACTGGAGCCTGTGATGCACACTGGCAGCCATGTGTAAATATTGACTGGAGCCTGTGATGCACACTGGCTGCCATGTGTAAATTTTGACTGGAGCCTGTGATGCACACAGGCAGCCATGTGTAAATATTGACTGGAGCCTGTGATGCACACTGGCAGCCATGTGTAAATATTGACTGGAGCCTGTGATGCACACTGGCAGCCATGTGTAAATATTGACTGGAGCCTGTGATGCACACTGGCAGCCATGTGTAAATATTGACTGGAGCCTGTGATGCACACTGGCAGCCATGTGTAAATATTGACTGGAGCCTGTGATGCACACTGGCAGCCATGTGTAAATATTGACTGGAGCCTGTGATGCACACTGGCAGCCATGTGTAAATATTGACTGGAGCCTGTGATGCACACTGGCAGCCATGTGTAAATATTGACTGGAGCCTGTGATGCACACTGGCAGCCATATGTAAATATTGACTGGGGCCTGTGATGCACACTAGCAGCCATGTGTAAATATTGACTGGAGCCTGTGATGCACACTGGCAGCCATGTGTAAATATTGACTGGAGCCTGTGATGCACACTAGCAGCCATGTGTAAATATTGACTAGAGCCTGTGATGCACCCTGGCAGTCATGTGTAAATATTGACTGAAGCCTGTAATGCATACTGGCAGCCATATGTAAATATTGACTGGAGCCTGTGATGCACACTGGCAGCCATGTGTAAATATTGACTGGAGCCTGTGATGCACACCGGCAGCCATATGTAAATATTGACTGGAGCCTGTGATGCACACTGGCAGCCATGTGTAAATATTGACTGGAGCCTGTGATGCACACTGGCAGCCATGTGTAAATATTGACTGAAACCTGTGATGCACACTGGCAGCCATGTGTAAATATTCACTGGAGCCTGTGATGCACACTGGCAGCTCTGTGTAAGTATTGACTGGAGCCTGTAATGCACACTGGCAGCCATGTGTAAATATTAACTGGAGCCTGCGATGCACACTGGCAGGTCTGTAAATATTGACTGGAGCCTGTGATGCACACCGACAGCTCTGTGTTGTAAATATTGACTGGAGCCTGTGATGCACACTGGCATACATGTGTAAATATTTACTGGAGCCTGTGATGTACACTGGCAGCCATGTGTAAATATTGACTGGAGCCTGTGATGCACACTGGCAGCCATGTGTAAATATTGACTGGAGCCTGTGATGCACACTGGCAGCTCTGTGTAAATATTGGCTGTAGCCTGTGATGCACACTGGCAGCTCTCTGTAAATATTGGCTGTAGCCTGTGATGCACACTGGCAGCCATGTGTACATATTGACTGGAGCCTGTGATGCACACTGGCAGCCATGTGTAAATATTTACTGGAGCCTGTGATGCACACTGGCATACATGTGTAAATATTTACTGGAGCCTGTGATGTACACTGGCAGCCATGTGTAAATATTGACTGTAGCCTGTGATGCACACCGGCAGCCATGTGTAAATATTGATTGGAGCCTGTGATGCACACTGGCATACATGTGTAAATATTTACTGGAGCCTGTGATGCATACTGGCAGCCATGTGTAAATATTGACTGGAGCCTGTGATGCATACTGGCAGCCATGTGTACATATTGACTGGAGCCTGTGATGCACACTGGCAGCCATGTGTAAATATTGACTGGAGCCTGTGATGCACACTGGCAGCCATGTGTAAATATTGACTGGAGCCTGTGATGCACACTGGCAGCCATGTGTAAATATTGACTGGAGCCTGTGATGCACACTGGCAGCCAAGTGTAAATATTGACTGGAGCCTGTGATGCACACTGGCAGCCATGTGTAAATATTTACTGGAGCCTGTGATGCATACTGGCAGCCATGTGTAAATATTTACTGGAGCCTGTGATGCACACTGGCAGCCATGTGTAAATATTGACTGGAGCCTGTGATGCACACTGGCAGCCATGTGTAAATATTGACTGGAGCCTGTGATGCACACTGGCAGCCATGTGTAAATATTGACTGGAGCCTGTGATGCACACTGGCAGCCATGTGTACATATTGACTGGAGCCTGTGATGCACACTGGCAGCCATATGTACATATTGATTGGAGCCTGTGATGCACACTGGCATACATGTGTAAATATTTACTGGAGCCTGTGATGCACACTGGCAGCTCTGTGTAAATATTGACTGGAGCCTGTGATGCACACTGGCAGCTCTGTGTAAATATTGACTGGAGTCTGTGATGCACACTGGCAGCCATGTGTACATTTTGATTGGAGCCTATGAAGCACATTGGCAGCCATGTGTAAATATTGACTGGAGCCTGTGATGCACACTGGCAGTCATGTGTAAATATTTACTGGAGCCTGTGATGCACACTGGCAGCCATGTGTACATATTGACTGGAGCCTGTGATGCACACTGGCAGCTCTGTGTAAATATTGACTGGAGCCTGTGATGCACACTGGCAGCCATGTGTACATTTTGATTGGAGCCTATGAAGCACATTGGCAGCCATGTGTAAATATTGACTGAAGCCTGTAATGCACACTAGCAGCCATGTGTAAATATTGACTGAAGCCAGTGATGCACACTGGCAGCCATGTGTAAATATTGACTGGAGCCTATGATGCACAATGACAGCCGTAGGTAAATATTGACTGGAGCCTGTGATGCACTATCACAGCCATATGTAAATATTGACTGGAGCCTGTGATGCACACTGGCAGCCATATGTAAATATTGACTGGAGTCTGTGATGCACACTGGCAGCCATGTGTACATATTGATTGGAGCCTGTGATGCACACTGGCAGCCATGTGTACATTTTGATTGGAGCCTATGAAGCACATTGGCAGCCATGTGTAAATATTGACTGAAGCCTGTAATGCACACTAGCAGCCATGTGTAAATATTGACTGAAGCCAGTGATGCACACTGGCAGCCATGTGTAAATATTGACTGGAGCCTATGATGCACACTGACAGCCGTAGGTAAATATTGACTGGAGCCTGTGATGCACTATCACAGCCATATGTAAATATTGACTGGAGCCTGTGATGCACACTGGCAGCCATATGTAAATATTGACTGGAGTCTGTGATGCACACTGGCAGCCATGTGTAAATATTGACTGGAGCCTGTGATGCACACTGGCAGCCATGTGTAAATATTGACTGGAGCCTGTAATGCACACTGGCAGCCATGTGTAAATATTGACTGGAGCCTGTGATGCACACTGGCAGCTCTGTGTAAATATTGACTGGAGCCTGTGATGCACACTGGCAGCCATGTGTAAATATTGACTGGAGCCTGTAATGCACACTGACAGCCATGTGTACATATTGACTGGAGCCTGTGATGCACACTGGCAGCCATGTGTAAATATTGACTGGAGCCTGTGATGCACACTGGCAGCTCTGTGTGAATATTGACTGGAGTCTGTTATGCACACTGGCAGCCATGTGTAAATATTGACTGGAGCCTGTGATGCACACTGGCAGCTCTGTGTGAATATTGACTGGAGTCTGTTATGCACACTGGCAGCCATGTGTAAATATTGACTGGAGCCTGTGATGCACACTGGCAGCTCTGTGTAAATATTGACTGGAGCCTATGATGCACACTGGCAGATATGTGTAAATATTGACTGAAGCCTATGATGCACACTGGCAGCCATGTGTAAATATTGACTGGAGCCTGTGATGCACACTGGCAGCCATATGTACATATTGACTGGAGCCTGTGATGCACACTGGCAGCTCTGTGTAAATATTGACTGGAGTCTGTGATGCACACTGGCAGCTCTGTGTAATTATTGACTGGAGCCTGTGATGCACACTGGCAGCTCTGTGTGAATATTGACTGGAGTCTGTGATGCACACTGGCAGCCATGTGTAAATATTGACTGGAGCCTGTGATGCACACTGGCAGCCATGTGTAAATATTGACTGGAGCCTGTGATGCACACTGGCAGCCATGTGTACATATTGACTGGAGCCTGTGATGCACACTGGCAGCTCTGTGTAAATATTGACTGGAGTCTGTGATGCACACTGGCAGCTCTGTGTAATTATTGACTGGAGCCTGTGATGCACACTGGCAGCTCTGTGTGAATATTGACTGGAGCCTGTGATGCACACTGGCAGCCATGTGTAAATATTGACTGGAGCCTGTGATGCACACTGGCAGCCATGTGTACATATTGACTGGAGCCTGTGATGCACACTGGCAGCTCTGTGTAAATATTGACTGGAGTCTGTGATGCACACTGGCAGCTCTGTAAGTATTGACTGGAGTCTGTGATGCACACTGGCAGCTCTGTGTAATTATTGACTGGAGCCTGTGATGCACACTGGCAGCCATGTGTAAATAATGACTGGAGCCTGTGATGCACACTGGCAGCTATGTGTGAATATTGACTGGAGCCTGTGATGCACACTGGCAGCCATGTGTAAATATTGACTGGAGCCTGTGATGCACACTGGCAGCCAAGTGTACATTTTGATTGGAGCCTATGAAGCACATTGGCAGCCATGTGTAAATATTGACTGGAGCCTGTGATGCACACTGGCAGCCATGTGTAAATATTCACTGGAGCCTGTGATGCACACTGACAGCTCTGTGTTGTAAATATTGACTGGAGCCTGTGATGCACACTGGCAGCTCTGTGTAAATATCGACTGGAGCCTGTAATGCACACTGGCAGCCATGTGTAAATATTGACTGGAGCCTGTGATGCACACTGGCAGCTCAGTGTAAATATTGACTGGAGCCTGTGATGCACACTGGCAGATATGTGTAAATATTGACTGGAGCCTGTGATGCACACTGGCAGCCATGTGTAAATATTGACTGAAAGCTGTGATGCACACTGGCAGCCATGTGTAAATATTCACTGGACCCTGTGATGCACACTGGCAGCCATGTGTAAATATTGACTGGACCCTGTGATGCACACTGGCAGCCATGTGTAAATATTGACTGGAGCCTGTGATGCACACTGGCAGCTGTGTGTAAATATTGACTGGAGCCTGTGATGCACACTGGCAGCCACGTGTAAATATTGACTGGAGCCTGTGATGCACACTGGCAGCCATGCGTAAATATTGACTGGAGCCTGTGATGCACACAGACAGCCATGTGTAAATATTGACTGGAGCCTGTGATGCACACTGGCAGCTGTGTGTAAATATTGACTGGAGCCTGTGATGCACACTGGCAGCCATGTGTAAATATTGACTGGAGCCTGTGATGCACACTGGCAGCCATGTGTACACATTGACTGGAGCCTGTGATGCACACTGGCAGCCACGTGTAAATATTGACTGGAGCCAGTAATGCACACTGGCAGCTCTGTGTAAATATTGACCGGAGTCTGTGATGCACACTGGCAGCTCTGTGTAAATATTGACTGGAGCCTGCAATGCACACTGGCATCCATGTGTAAATATTGACTGGAGCCTGTAATGCACACTGGCAGCTCTGTGTAAATATTGACCGGAGTCTGTGATGCACACTGGCAGCCATGTGTACACATTGACTGGAGCCTGTGATGGACATTGGCAGCCATGTGTAAATATTGACTGGAGCCTGTGATGCACATTGGCAGCCATGTGTAAATATTGACTGGAGCCTGTAATGCACACTGGCAGCTCTGTGTAAATATTGACCGGAGTCTGTGATGCACACTGGCAGCTCTGTGTAAATATTGACTGGAGCCTGTGATGCACACTGGCAGCCATGCGTAAATATTGACTGGAGCCTGTAATGCACATTGGCAGCCATGTGTAAATATTGACTGGAGCCCGTAATGCACACTGGCAGCTCTGTGTAAATATTGACCGGAGTCTGTGATGCACACTGGCAGCTCTGTGTAAATATTGACTGGAGCCTGTGATGCACACTGGCAGCTCTGTGTAAATATTGACTGGAGCCTGTGATGTACACTGGCAGCCATATGTAAATATTGACTGGAGCCTGTGATGCACACTGGCAGCCGTAGGTAAATATTGACTGGAGCCTGTGATGCACACTGACAGCCATGTGTAAATATTGACTGTAGCCTGTGATGCACACTGGCAGCCATGTGTACTCATTGACTGAAGCCTGTGATGCACCTTGGCAGCTCTGTGTAAATATTGACTGGAGCCTGTGATGCACACTGACAGCTATGTGTAAATATTGACTGTAGCCTGTGATGCACACTGGCAGCTCTGTGTAAATATTGACCGGAGTCTGTGATGCACACTGGCAGCTCTGTGTAAATATTGACTGGAGCCTGTGATGCACATTGGCAGCTCTGTGTACATATTGACTGGAGCCTGTGATGCACACTGGCAGCTCTGTGTAAATATTGACCGGAGTCTGTGATGCACACTGGCAGCTCTGTGTAAATATTGACTGGAGCCTGTGATGCACATTGGCAGCTCTGTGTACATATTGACTGGAGCCTGTGATGCACACTTGCAGCCATGTGTACATATTGACTGAAGCCTGTGATGCACCTTGGCAGCTCTGTGTAAATATTGACTGGAGCCTGTGATGCACACTGACAGCCATGTGTAAATATTGACTGTAGCCTGTGATGCACACTGGCAGCTCTGTGTAAATATTGACCGGAGTCTGTGATGCACACTGGCAGCTCTGTGTAAATATTGACTGGAGCCTGTGATGCACATTGGCAGCTCTGTGTACATATTGACTGGAGCCTGTGATGCACATTGGCAGCTCTGTGTACATATTGACTGGAGCCTGTGATGCACACTGGCAGCCATGTGTACATATTGACTGAAGCCTGTGATGCACCTTGGCAGCTCTGTGTAAATATTGACTGGAGCCTGTGATGCACACTGACAGCCATGTGTAAATATTGACTGTAGCCTGTGATGCACACTGGCAGCTCTGTGTAAATATTGACCGGAGTCTGTGATGCACACTGGCAGCTCTGTGTAAATATTGACTGGAGCCTGTGATGCACATTGGCAGCTCTGTGTACATATTGACTGGAGCCTGTGATGCACACTGGCAGCCATGTGTACATATTGACTGGAGCCTGTGATGCACACTGGCAGCTCTGTGTGAATATTGAATGGAGCCTGTGATGCACACTGGCAGCTCTGTGTAAATATTGACTGGAGCCTGTGATGCACACTGACAGCCATGTGTAAATATTGACTGGAGCCTGTGATGCACACTGACAGCTCTGTGTAAATATTGACTGAAGCCTGTGATGCACCTTGGCTGGCAGCCATGTGTTAATATTGACTGGAGCCTGTGATGCACACTGGCAGCTCTGTAAGTATTGACTGGAGTCTGTGATGCACACTGGCAGCTCTGTGTAAATATTGACTGTAGCCTGTGATGCACACTGGCAGCTCTGTGTAAATATTGACTGGAGCCTGTGATGCACACTGTCAGCCATGTGTAAATATTGACTGGAGCCTGTGATGCACCCTGGCAGCCATGTGTAAATATTGACTGAAGCCTGTGATGCACACTGGCAGCCATGTGTGAATATTGACCGGAGCCTGTGATGCACACTGGCAGCCATGTGTAAATATTGACTGGAGCCTGTGATGCACCCTGGCAGCCATGTGTAAATATTCACTGAAGCCTGTGATGCACCCTGGCAGCCATGTGTAAATATTGACTGGAGCCTGTGATGCACACTGGCAGCTCTGGAGCCTATGATGCACACCGGCAGCTCTGTGTAAATATTGACTGGAGCGAGGTATGTATGGGGGTCAAAAAACTAACTCTGAGACGCGATTGTGCGACTCGCCGAATGTCGATTATTGCACTCTGCGACAGGATCGCAGTGTCACTCTGCGAAGAGCACGATTCCCATTGGTTGGTTGGTCGAAAAGCGCGAATCTCGATGGTCGATCGATGTAAGGGTACACAGCATGCCTTATAGAAATGTTTAGTTTTAAATGGTTATTTCGCCTGCTGCTCGCGAACTACGGTAAACAAGTATTTACCGACGACATGCCGCGCGTTTCGGTAATCAGCAAGTATTTAACATTGATTAATTAACATATATAACATCCCCCGGAGGGGGTGAAAGGGGTTACAAAACACATGCACGTAGGTGTTGGATGCCTTATTATGGTGTAACATCAGGGAGCTGGTAACATTAACGCCATCTTGCAGTTGTAAGGCTTCGTCCGCAACATTGCTCATTAGCATAGGCGGCAGCTTTAAAGCGAGTAGAGCGCGAAGTACGTTTCACCATAGACCCTCTAAGAAGGTCTATGGTTTCACACTATGTTACGTTATTTTTTTTCATTAGCAAGTATAATTTGTTATGACTATATTCATCACTTTGAATTCCCAAATAAAACGTGTAGCGGGTCAAACTGTTTCTAGGCAATCAATATCGTTTTATTAAGAATATTAAGAGAACAAAAACGTAAAGCTATGTGAATGGACTGAAACTACTGCTGAAGATAGAAAACTAAAACGGCAGTGTCAACACTAAAATTAGATGAGTGCACGCTCTCTGCATAAACGGAAACGATGGCTTTGTTTATTTGGCCGATGTCGACGAGAAACAGATTTCCTGTACTCCCTCGTCTGATCACCGACCCTCTAGGGTCTCACGTATCTGTGTCGTCATCAGTTAAGTAGTTGAATCTCTTTCGCGTTGATGCGAATAATATTTCAGCCTAATCGCCCCATTCGAACCACTCGCGAGGTTGGTCATAATATGACCTAGATGAAAAATTCTTGAAAAATAAATATAAATTGGGTAAACGAGGGGTGAACGCAAAAGTCCTGTAATTTTATATCGGAATCACAACAGGCTGTAGGTAAGTCTAAATTAGTAAATATGACCCTGATTGCAGATTTTTCTTTGCCTCGTCTTGTCATTGGCGTCTTTTCTTTCTTTCTTTCTTTCTTTACATCGTTATTGCGTTAGTCTCTTTTTACCTCCATGGTAAGATGGTGTTATTAAAATAGAATATAGACTTAGAAAATAAAACGATTTCTCAGACGAAGTCTTGACTGATAATAATGCTGACAATGGACGTTAGACTAATATGCATTGTTTGCGACAGGAAGCTTGTCACCCGTTCTATCAGAATCGTCAACAACAGAGTATTACCGGTAGTATACATATACATGTTATAAACATTATACAAATATTAACGAAACTGTAGTAGTGTTAGCGTTTGAGCACTGGTCTTTCAGAAATTTCGAAAAGCTGGGATGATGAATCAAGGTACAAAGTAACCATTTTATAAACTATTGAAAAATCAAGACAAAAAAAATCCCTTCCCGCTACATTAAGATCAATTGAATATGGACCACCGAAATTTGGCGTTCATTTAAAAAAAATAAACCATAATTTTCAGTAATACTGACTTCGAAAATTATGATACAAAAATAATTCCATTCATACCACAAACCAACTCAGTTTTTGTTTACTTTTCACAACTGTTACAACGTATTTCATTTCTGGTTAAAATACCAGCTAATCGATCGTAGAGCACAAGTTTGGCGTTCGTTTATGATCTAAACGAAGGGAGACGATTGCAAACAACTGCTGTCATGGCAAAACGTTGCACATCGTGAATGATTTTTTTTTTCACTGCATGCAAATTATTTTCCCTGATGCACTCAACAAAGTCAAAGCTGACGTACAACATTCGTTGCAGAACGCGTGAAAAGTACTTCGCGTTCCACTCGCTTTGAAGCTGCCGCCTATGCTAATGAGCATAGTCGTCAGGACGAAGCCTTACAACTCCAAGATGGCGATAACATTACACCGTAAATAGGCAGCCAAGACCAACGTGCACGTTACACTATTTAATTTTTCTAGCCAGCGGTGTGATGTGTCCAATCACCGTAAACCATGTGTCATTTGTTTGGTCCCACAATTTGTCTTCCATGTGCTTGCCGATCACCGAACAGTGCGGCATGTCGCCGGTACATAGTGTTTACACACTTTTTTTTACCGTACCGTTTAAAACTTAATTTTTTATAAGTCATGCAGTGAACATCGACCATTGGGATTCGCGCTGTTCGACCCACCAACCAATAGGAATCGTGCTTTTCGCAGAGTGACACTGCGATCCTGTCGCAGAGTGCAATAATCGACATTTGGCGAGTCGCACAATTGCGTCGCAGAGTTAGTTTTTTAGACCCCCATACATACATGCTGGAGCCTGTGATACACACTGGCAGCCATGTGTAAATATTGACTGGAGCCTGTGATGCACACTGGCAGCTTATAGCAACTGGTGCAATTACCTTCACATATAATTGATAATGCTCAAATAGACAATGATGTCTTATGTTGTGGAACCTTACATATAAATTGCTTTTATACAAATTGTTTTTTTGATGTAGATGGATATTTTTGATGCTGCTGAACGTTACCGTGCAGAATCTGTTCCTCTCATAATTATTGCTGGTAAAGACTATGGATCTGGCTCGTCAAGGGATTGGGCAGCTAAAGGACCATTCCTACAGGTAAACTATTTTCTATGACATTTCTGGTTTAAAATTGTTTTCAGGGCAGATTAGCGCCATTCCGGGATTCAAAATAGTTTCCAGGACAGACTTGCACCATTCTGGGTTTAAAATGGTTTCCAGAACAGACTAGCCCTATTCTGCGTTTAAAATGGTTTCCAGAACAGACTAGCCCTATTCTGGGTTTAAAATGGTTTCCAGAACAGACTAGCCCTATTCTGGGTTTAAAATGGTTTCCAGGGCAGACTAGCCCCATTCTGGGTTTAAAATGGTTTCCAGAACAGACTAGCCCTATTCTGGGTTTAAAATAGTTTCCAGGACAGACTTGCACCATTCTGGGTTCAAAATGGTTTCCAGAACAGACTAGCCCTATTCTGCGTTTAAAATGGTTTCCAGAACAGACTAGCCCTATTCTGGGTTTAAAATGGTTTCCAGAACAGACTAGCCCTATTCTGGGTTTAAAATGGTTTCCAGGGCAGACTAGCCCCATTCTGGGTTTAAAATGGTTTCCAGAACAGACTAGCCCTATTCTGGGTTTAAAATGGTTTCCAGGGCAGACTAGCCCCATTCTGGGTTTAAAATGGTTTCCAGAACAGACTAGCCCTATTCTGCGTTTAAAATGGTTTCCAGAACAGACTAGCCCTATTCTGGGTTTAAAATGGTTTCCAGAACAGACTAGCCCTATTCTGGGTTTAAAATGGTTTCCAGGGCAGACTAGCCCCATTCTGGGTTTAAAATGGTTTCCAGAACAGACTAGCCCTATTCTGGGTTTAAAATGGTTTCCAGAACAGACTAGCCCTATTCTGGGTTTAAAATGGTTTCCAGGGCAGACTAGCCCTATTCTGCGTTTAAAATGGTTTCCAGAACAGACTAGCCCTATTCTGGGTTTAAAATGGTTTCCAGGGCAGACTAGCCCTATTCTGCGTTTAAAATTGTTTCCAGAACAGACTAGCCCTATTCTGCGTTTAAAATGGTTTCCAGGGCAGACTAGCCCTATTCTGGGTTCAAAATGGTTTCCAGGGCAGACTAGCCCTATTCTGGGTTTAAAATGGTTTCCAGAACAGACTAGCCCTATTCTGGGTTTAAAATGGTTTCCAGAACAGGCTAGCCCTATTCTGGGTTTAAAATGGTTTCCAGAACAGACTAGCCCCATTCTAGGTTTAAAATGGTTTCCAGGGCAGACTAGCCCTATTCTGGGTTTAAAATGGTTTCCAGAACAGACTAGCCCTATTCTGGGTTTAAAATGGTTTCCAGAACAGACTAGCCCTATTCAGGGTTTAAAATGGTTTCCAGGGCAGACTAGCCCTATTCTGGGTTTAAAATGGTTTCCAGAACAGAACAGACTAGCCCTATTCTGCATTTAAAATGGTTTCCAGAACAGACTAGCCCTATTCTGGGTTTAAAATGGTTTCCAGAACAGACTAGCCCTATTCTGCGTTTAAAATGGTTTCCAGAACAGCCTAGCCCTATTCTGGGTTTAAAATGGTTTCCAGAACAGACTAGCCCTATTCTGGGTTTAAAATGGTTTCCAGGGCAGACTAGCCCTATTCTGGGTTTAAAATGGTTTCCAGGGCAGACTAGCCCTATTCTGGGTTTAAAATGGTTTCTAGGGCAGACTAGCCCCATTCTGGGTTTAAAATGGTTTCCAGAACAGACTAGCCCCATTCTGGGTTTAAAATGGTTTCCAGAACAGACTAGCCCCATTCTGGGTTTAAAATGGTTTCCAGAACAGACTAGCCCTATTCTGAGTTCAAAATGGTTTCCAGGGCAGACTAGCCCTATTCTGGGTTTAAAATGGTTTCCAGAACAGACTAGCCCTATTCAGGGTTTAAAATGGTTTCCAGGGCAGACTAGCCCCATTCTGGGTTTAAAATGGTTTCCAGAACAGACTAGCCCCATTCTGGGTTTAAAATGGTTTCCAGAACAGACTAGCCCCATTCTGGGTTTAAAATGGTTTCCAGAACAGACTAGCCCTATTCTGAGTTCAAAATGGTTTCCAGGGTAGACTAGCCCTATTCTGGGTTTAAAATGGTTTCCAGAACAGACTAGCCCTATTCTGGGTTTAAAATGGTTTCCAGAACAGACTAGCCCCATTCTGGGTTTAAAATGGTTTCCAGGGCAGACTAGCCCTATTCTGGGTTTAAAATGGTTTCCAGGGCAGACTAGCCCCATTCTGGGTTTAAAATGGTTTCCAGAACAGACTAGCCCCATTCTGGGTTTAAAATGGTTTCCAGAACAGACTAGCCCTATTCTGGGTTTAAAATGTTTTCCAGAACAGACTAGCCCTATTCTGGGTTTAAAATGGTTTCCAGGGCAGACTAGCCCCATTCTGGGTTCAAAATTGTTTCCAAGACAGACTAAGACTAGCCTCATTCTGTTAAGGCAACTGCGTTATTCAGTTGTTGGAATGACAATTTTTCAAGTATGACTACCCTTAGTAATCAAGTTTCTGATCTTATCATTGGTATCTATATTTTAATTTTTTTTTCGTAGGGTATTAAGGCTGTGATTGCCGAGTCATATGAACGTATTCATCGTAGTAATTTGGTTGGTATGGGCATTATACCATTACAGTTTGTTGAAGGACAAACTGCAGATAGTCTTGGTTTAACTGGTAAAGAACTGTATAGTATTGACATATCTGATGGTATCAAAACTAAACAACTTGTGGATGTCAAGGTTTGTCTTATTGTAATACGTACTAGCTTAATTTTACTTAATGGCTATTGGGACCTCCAAGCTTAATTTTGATTTTAAAATAGATTTCAAAATGGCTACCTGGTTACACTGGCCTTAATCTGATTTCAAAATGGCCACCAGAACATACTAGCCTCATTCTGATTACAAAATGGCCACCAGGACATACTAGCCTCATTCTGATTACAAAATGGCCACCAGGACATACTAGTCTCATTCTGATTTCAAAATGACCACCAGGACATACTAGCCTCATTCTGATTTTAAAGTGCTCACCAGAACACACTAGCCTCATTCTGATTTCAAAATGACCACCTCCTGGTTACACTAGCCTCTTTCTGATTTCAAAATGGCCACCAGACACACTAGCCTCTATCTGATTTCAAAATGGCCACCAGAAAAACTAGCCTCTTTTTGATTTCAAAATGTCCACCAGAGACACTAGCCTCTTTCTGATTTCAAAATGGCCACCAGGACATACTAGCCTCTTTCTGATTTCAAAATGGCCACCAGGACATACTAGCCTCATTGTGGTTTCAAAATGTTCACCAAGACATACTAGCCTCATTCTGATTTCAAAATATCTTCCAGGACACACTAGCCTCATTCTGATTTCAAAATGTCCACCAGGGCACACTAGCCTTATTCTGATTTCAAAATTTCTACCAGGACACACTAGCCTCATTCTGATTTCAAAATGTCCACCAGGCCACACTAGCCTCATTGTGGTTTCAAAATGTCCACCAGGACATACTAGCCTCATTCTGATTTCAAAATGGCCACCAGGACATACTAGCCTCATTCTGATTTCAAAATGTCCACCAGGACATACTAGCCTCATTCTGATTTCAAAATGTCCACCAGGACATACTAGCCTCATTCTGATTTCAAAATGTCCTCCTGGTTACACTAGCCTCATTCTGATTTCAAAATGTCCACCAGGACACACTAGCCTCTTTCTGATCTCAAAATGGCCACCAGGACGTACGAGCCTCATTGTGTTTTCAAACTTTCCACCAGGACACACTAGCCTCATTCTGATTTCAAAATGTCCACCTGGTTACACTAGCCTCATTCTGATTTCAAAATGTCCACCAGGGCACACTAGCCTCTTTCTGATCTCAAAATGGCCACCAGGACGTACGAGCCTCATTGTGGTTTCAAAATGTCCACCTGGTTACACTAGCCTCTTTCTGATTTCAAAATGGCCACCAGGACATACTAGCCTCAATCTGATTTTAAAATGGCCACCAGGACACACTAGCCTCTATCTGATTTCAAAATGTCCACCAGAACAAACTAGCCTCATTCTGATTTCAAAATATCCTCCAGGACACACTAGCCTCATTCTGATGTCAAAATGGCCACCAGGACATACTAGCCTCATTCTGATGTCAAAATGGCCTTTAGAGCTTGTTATGCTTGCTATCAATATATGATTTTTTGTTTATCTAATGACGAGTGAATTGGAACATGCTGCGTCATAACCAATCTTTGCATGTCATTGGTGTGTCATATTGACTTCGGGGGCGCACTGCTGGTGTGATCCTCTGTAAACTTAAGCCAATGATTTTTGTCTTTATTTTTTAGCTGGATAATGGTAATACATTCAAAGCTGTGGTACGTTTTGATACAGACGTTGAACTGACCTACTTCAAACACGGTGGAATCTTAAATTACATGATTAGAAGCATGTTAGCAAAATGAATGTAAACATTGTCAATAATGTACTGTCACATTTTGTGAGTGTGTTACTGAATATTCTGCGGGAATTAATAAATTACCCATGGTCGCTATGACCTCTAAAAGCTTAACAATTCAAAATAAGAATAATTCTTTTAGTATAAAATTGCAACTAAAAACCCAGGATTCTATTGAATACAAAACTGGTACAATGAACAGCTAGCCTCATTCTGAATATGAAATGGCCCAGAACCAACTTACCTCCCACAAATGTCAAAATGGCTGCCTTGATGTTGGCTTGTCTTGATTTTCAACATTTGAGTACGCTATTACAGCTTTTTGACTTGTATACGATGTGTATAAGGTCTAATAAAGATTGTTATCATTTCCTGATTAGATTTGTCTAACTTATGAATATAGAGCAAGCTTAGAAATTGTATATAATTGTACCAATTGGCTAAAAACAGGGCTGCCATAGTGAACACTTTCTGTTTGTAAATTTGCTAATAATTCTATACAATTTTGTGACTCCCTTGTTTCTGCCTTTATGACCTCTCTCACTGGAAATTAAAAATTGCTTAAAATACTAGGCCTTATTAAACCATTGAGAGCCAATTTTTTTCACCACTCAAATTGAGATAAATTTGTTCACTGAATACAAACGCAATTTTGAACCAAACCAAGCAAATAAAATGTGACAACTAGTTTTTGATGAACAAAGTTTTGTAACATTTTATTTAGAAGAGATATGAACAAAACTAACTGTGGATGGTGAAATTGATGGTCAAAAGGTTAACCATTTGGATCGAAATTAATTTTCACACATGATTGTATTCACCAGAAAATTTGCTGTAGAAACAAAATTTTGTATTCAACAAGAATTTTTGCTGCCAAATACATGTACTTTTATATGTCGATACCAATTACATATATAGTTTTGACCTTAAAGCGGGGCAGGAGTCACCTGCGCATGCGTCAGATGGCCATTATGTGTCATTCTTTACAAACAAGCGTCTACCCATGAGCCTTTGCGTTTTTAGCATGAGTTATCATTGCTTGGGACTCAATTCCCACGCGTGCGCAGGTGATGACCCTCCCGCTTTAAATTAATATCTTGAATGAACATTCACAAATGGCCACAGAGATCTGGTTGTGTGTAAGAAGGCCATGATACTTGATTTTACTCTCGAATGGGGTTCTGTTCTGTCATTATCTCCACTGTTTCACTTATCTATGTAATCATAGTATTTTTTAACAGATAGCGCGATGACGTCAGGAATTGAAACGCTGTTTTAGGAGCAAAAACAAATTGCAATATGCTCAAGAGATCCCTGCAACCATTTAGAATCAGGGTCTATTAGTTTTGCTGATCACCAAAGTTAATTTGGACACTGCTTTGTAGATAGTGATACAGATGGAGCATTAGAATCAAGGTCTATTAGTTTTGCTGATCACCAAAATTAATTTGGACACTGCTTTGTAGATAGTGATACAGATGGAACATAAACAACAGATATAGTCTGGGTTATTGCTACTTCTTCTTACGAGAGTAAATTTATGTAATTGTATAGAATTCTACAATAATTCACTACTGCCAATACGTTTTATAATTTTGTGGGACAATGAATTAAATGTTTCTCCTATTATCTACATGTTTTCATAGCGTGTTCAGTGCAGTCCTTGACTCCAGTGGTCACAACAGTGTGCGTTTGATATGGGTCCCATGCTAACATGCATGTGTCATGCCTACTATTTGGCATATCATCACTGTGATATCTTCCCCCATGATCTGCATTCATCGTCATGGTAGTGTGTGTTTGATATGTGTCCCATAACTATCATTTTGTGGGTATTCATCTCCCCTATTTGTTACGAACGGGAATACGAGATAGTCTCCCGCGAATCCGGCCACCAATATCCCGCAGAACCACAGCACGCTGTCTTGCACCTATCAGTCCCACATGCTGAATTGGACAGGCATTATCTTGAGACATACGTTGGCTCCCATGTCGACACTGCACCGCAGCTGAACTGCACTGGTCGAGAGCTGGGTGACAACTGACTAATCGGTGTTCACGTTCGTCTTGCACAAGCACGAACAAAAGAATATTAATTAGCAATGACAATACATGCTGTCTATTCTATTTCCGCAGCTGGGCAAGCCTCACTAGCTAACTGGGCATTATCAAAATACATTTGTATTACAGCAAAAATAGAATATCGTAACATATCATACACAGGTCCTTGGAATGCATAGCATGTGTCTATTCTCACAGAATTGACCAGTTTCGATTTCTGCTCTTCTCTCGGGGAAACTTGTGCGATCTGGGGCAAATTCGTTGGCTTGGGTGAGTGGGGGTTAATACTGCCACATAAACATTTGATAGCTCATCATATTGCATTGAAACCGGTGAATAAATTGCGCAAGAAATCACACCCCCCATTTTCGCACAGAAAGTGACTGATGGTGCTATAACTCAATGACAAAATGTACAATCATTCCTCTTGGTTATCCATAGGAGGTAAATGGGCAATACTATAAGGTTATTACGAAGATATCGCGTCGGTCGATACTGCCGCTGTACTGTCTTCGTGCATACTTTGAGATATCTTCGTAATAACCTTATTATTATACATCTTTTCCTTCCAATGATACATCATGGGAATGCCGAAATCCAAAAAGTTTAGAACAGAATCAGCGAACTTATTTGTGTGGAGTCCGGTCAAATCCTGGTGGCAGCCATGTTTGTTTTTATTAGTAGAGGACGCTTACGCGCGTAATCATTCCATATTTGGAATTTGCATTTCCTAATATGGTAGTATGAAAATACCCCGTAAAATACCGCAAAATTACGGCACGCTGTAACTTGGCGTTGCGGTGACAGATGTATAATAATATAAATTACCTGCATATTATATGGGCAATATTATAAATTACCTGCATATTATTTACCTCATTTACATAATGCTTAAGTGCATCATCATCTTACAATTATGGGTAAAAAGATCGGTCGTAAAAGTGGGCTTGAATCAGCGGCGCAAACCTGTTTGAAAGTATCTCCATCATACACGGACTTACTCCAATGTCATGCTTTATTAGAAGAGTTTGACCAATTACAAATTCTGATTGGTTGGAAGTAGCCAAGCTCAGATACTTGGAAAAATAGGAACATACTGATAAAAATAGGGCGGAGATTTAGACTGGTTTGAAGCAGCATGAATTTTCGGGATCTTTTCTCGTACACGTGTATCCTATCCACCTTTGTTTCATTA
Organism: Saccoglossus kowalevskii; assembly: GCF_978046115.1. Classification (NCBI taxonomy): domain Eukaryota; kingdom Metazoa; phylum Hemichordata; class Enteropneusta; family Harrimaniidae; genus Saccoglossus; species Saccoglossus kowalevskii. The sequence continues at coordinate 12,617,249 of NC_140660.1, read as the reverse complement.
TATCAGTATACACATTTCCATACCATATTTTAAATGACTTTCCTGTTTATGATTGTTGACAGGGTCTTATCTGGCCCAGTGAGCAACATGCTCACCCCCCAATTGTTTCCCATCAATATCTACATTAGCTAATTCAAACCAATGTTTCATGATGTTCGGGGTGGGTAGTCAGAAGGGTATGGGGGATGTTTGCTCAAACATGTTTTTTTAATAGTCTCTAAATGCATATAGAGTAATATCTAAGAACCCATTCCTAAGTATACTAACATGCAAACAAGTTTGCGAGGAAATTCCCTAGAATTCTAAATGTCGTGTATAATGGGATTCAGATTCACCCTGGTGATTCACTTGCGGGTTCACCGGGAAAGAGTCACGGAGATAGAAAAATAAATTTAAAAAAAAAAAAATGTTATTTTGCTCAATTTGTGTAGGACATCCATTGACTAAATGCTTTATTTCAAAGCAATAATATTTTAAAATTTTTTTAAGTAGTCCGGGTGAACTACTAATAGGTAGAAAAATGGTAGGCCCAGGACAAGATTTGGTAGCCTGTGTGTCTTAAGCTACTGTTAATTTTGAAACCTGCACATGAATCCCACGAGACAAGGACCAAGATTTTCAACACAAATATGAAATCAGTTTTGTTAAATGTTTGACATGGAAGACAACTTCATAATGCAGCACAACTCAAGCCTATACAAACTCTTGCTTAAAGAAACCCTAGGAATATTGATTAGTAACCAAAAGCTATGAGAACAAACAAGATACCTTCCACAAATCAGCTGAGGATAAGAAAATCGACTTGGATTGGTCATACACTCCATAAAGAGCCATCACTAGATAGGCCAGACGATGGACAAATAGTAATATAAATAGCTCTGCTTTGTTATTTTCAATGAGAGCATAGCTGAAAACTTAAAAAAAAAAGAATAAAGACAAGTTTTCCATTATGTAATTTATTTTCAACAAATCAAAGCTTTTGTGAATTATTCTTCCATTCAAAGCTACAGCATATTTGAGCTCCCAATATAATTTTGAATTGACCTGAGTCTTGCCTGCTTGTCACATTGAGAAGGGTTACATACAAATTCAATAATGAATGAAAACTCGCTTTCTAATTTGAATTTATGTATACCTTCAAATAATCACTGTCACTTTAACCCTTTAAGCACCCATATTTCTTTCTTACCAAAAGGATTACATTGCCCATTTTTTGAGAAATATTTTGATAATGTTTAACCAAACTGACAATTTCCTATTGGCTACGAGTTTTTGATAAACATTTTGGAACAAATATGAAAAATTATGTAGGTGAATGGTGACAAAATTAAATGTTGGCACTCAAAGGATTAAAACCATTATAATGTACGACTGAATATATAGAAAATAAACACAAATCAACCTTTAAAGGGTTTTTCTGAATAATGAATGACAATTGTGCCTCGCGTACTACATGTAAAAAGTCGTTTTCTTGAATAATGAAGTTAAATATAAAAAGTCATAATACAATATTTTGTTTCAAACCAAAGATTTCAGCTTTTCATAGCATGTCGCCATTGTGATTTTGAGCAAATGTTCAGAAAATCAAAATAGCAGTTTTACCCCACCCCCCCACTCATTCACAGCTACAACGTGCATTATAGGGTTCTCCTTTTGTAATAAAATGTCAAAATGGCCCGAGTTTATCCAACAACCTCACATGATTTTAGAAATATTTATAAATACCATTAAAACATCCTTGGGTAACCTATTGTAATGAATGACAGTTTTGCCTAAATGTATAGAAATAATAATAAAACGTTAATGCTATTTTTTTAGTAATGAATTAAAATTGGGCTAAATACAGGTTAGGAACAAAAATTTAACTCTAGTTTTCTTGATTAATGAATTACAGTTTCTAGATATAGGTAAATAAAAGACACAAAAACACTATTTAAAAAAAACTCTGATTTCCTGTGAATGTGGTTTATAGTGATTTTCCAACAGCGATTTATAAAATCGAAATAGCGATCGAAAACAGTGCGTTTCTTCACATAGTTTGGTGGGCCTCCAAGACCCCTTGGCTGCATTTTTTCTTTTCACTTTTTTGTGCTTTCTATTTTTTTTAATTTTTATAATTTTTTGGTATTGTAAATATTGAACATTTTGTAATTTGTAATCCATTGTAAATCCAAATTGCTGAAAAGAAAATTATTGAATAAAATACTTTTTAAATGGTCAGAGCGTTACCTGCTTTACTTGTAGGGAATAGTACAAAGAAGAATCTACCACAATAATGAGTAAAATCTCACTTTCAAATATGAATTTATAAATATATTTTTAAGTAATTACAAATGAAGACCCCTGAAACCATTGTGATGCATGACAATTTTGCATAATTATAGGACAATTAAAAAAATCTTTTTTTTGTATTGATCAATGGAAGATAATTGTGCCTCAATACAGGTAAACGCCTATTTTAAAGCGGGGGAGTAGTCACCTGCCCATGCGTCAGATGGCCATAGTGTGTCATTGTTTACAAACCAACGTCTACCCATGACCCTTTATGGTTTTTAGCGCGTGTTATCATCGCTTAGGACTCAATTCCCATGCGTGCGCAGGTGACGACCCTGCAACTTTAATTGAATGATGAACAGTTTTCCTCAATATAAGTAAATACACAAAATCTACATTTTTGTTTAGAAGACAATTGTTTCTGATTGATGCATGTGGCTTATTGTGATTTTTCAACAAAAAATCAAACCATGAAAACCCATTCACAGCTAAAGTGCATTTAAGGTTCCTTGTCTGCCTTTTCCTGGAAATTATAATTTTGTAATGACTTGAGCATTGTACTCTTTACTCAAACTTATCAACTCATTTATAAACTTTCTAATATTTATGAATCTCTACAAACAAGTACTGTTAACCTAAATCAAAAACAATTCAGTATAAATCTTTCTATCACTAGGTAAAAATGAATTCAATATACAACCCATATTTACAAATGACTGACTGTATATTGCAATTTTGCCACCAAATCGTTGTCAATGTTTCTTTCTGACGTGAAAGTTCAAGTCTTTTCTTTGTTTATACTTTTTATCACAGTATTTACATTGGTGCCACACTGCCACTGCTTTGTGAACTCTGTTGGCATGTTCTCTAAGATTCTGTCTCGTCTTAAATACTTTGCTGCACTTGGCACATACGAATGTTTCCTGATTTGTGTGATGGTCTTTGATATGTCTTGTCAAATTCCTCCTCTCTGTGTATGTTTTTTTGCATTCATTGCACGGGAACACTTGTTCCTTTTTAGTCTTCTGTGCAACACCATGAGAATAAGACTCCTGTTTTATTTGACAATGGTCTTCAAAGTCACCATTTTTGTTAATTGTATTAGATTCAATACATGCTGAATGTTCAATAATCTTCTCAACATCAGTTGCGATAGTATTTGACATGTTTGCATCATTTATTCCATTTCTGGTAGTGAGTGATTCTTGTGCGATGCCTTCTGTGACCTTTGATAGTTCATTGCGAGACCCAATATCTGAATCAGTTTGAGTGATTTGGTTATCATCGCTGTCAAGTTGAATTCCACAATCTGATGTCGCCTCTCTTTTACCACCGACCATCAAACCTTTGCAAGATGTTCCCATGGTCTGTGGAAACAAACTTGGTGGTGTACCTATCGTGATATCAGCAATTGTTTCTCTTTTCATCTTCTTTTTTTGTCTTCCAATATTATCTGTTCCTTTTCTTTTACCAATCACTTCAATGTAATTCGAGTCTACACTACCAGTTGCAGAGTTACAGTCAACAGCTACCAAGGCGATCGCATTGTGTTTCTCAGTTTTTGTTGTTGACGCAATCATACATTCATGCATGGTTTGTTGAGTATTCCCTTCAGAAGGTCTTCCTGGCTCATCTGTAACACTTTCCCTACTACCTTGAACGTGTTGAAATGATGACTCAAGTTTAGTTTCTCCCAGATGGTCACATTTGTCTTTTTGGTGTTCTATAGTTTCGTTGTATACAGTATTGTCTCTTATTGAAAGTTCTCCGCCATTGGCATTGTTGTCACATGTAACAGTGACTACATGGGGTTGGGTATCAATATCATCACTTCTAAGTGACGTGTTGTTTTCTTTATCCGAAATACTACCTTCTTCTGCATGGTTGTTTACTTTATTGGCCATGATAGTATTTTTTGTTGAAGTATTGTTAAATGTCTTAATACAATGATCAAGCCCATCACTGTCTATACATCGAGTCTCTGCGCTGTACACTTTATCTTGAGTCTTTGTTTGATCAATTTTCTCATGCAATTCATCTGTACTTTGTTGAATTCTAATATTGTCCTGGCTAGTTGCAGTTAACTCGTTACTTGATTCCTGTCCCGACATCCAATCATTTTCATTCAAGCTCAATTTCATTTGGATGTTCTTGACATGTGGATCACCGTCTAGGGTTGGCCATGCAGATTTAAGTCCCAATACATGATGCATAACATTCTTATTCTGCGGATCAGTGATCTGTGCATGACCACTGATTTTTCCAATTTCTATGTTAGGTGATGATAAATCCTTCTGTTGTTGTGATACATATCTTTGTATATGCGTTGAACTGCCAGACTTTAATTTAAATGAAGTGCCATTTATATTTTGATCTCCACCTTTCACACTGTCATCACTGACATTTAACTGACGCTCATTGCAGTGTTCTCTTTTTGGTGGATTTGTCATTTGCTCCATTGTTTCTTCATAATCATTTAATTTTTCAGAAAAATGTCCTTGTGTCAACACTACATCACCACTTGTACCACAAGTATTCATATTTTCTAACATCGCCTGACTTTCAACCAAATTTATATTATATGATTGAATATCAGTGTGTGTTCCACCTTCATCTTGCTCTGCTGGCTTTTGGACATCCTCCACCTGTTCTGTTTTACATTCTTTCTCTGCAGATGCTTTTGTAGATTCCGTATTTCTATCAAGTATTTCACAATGTCGCCCTCTCAGTACAACACTTACATGGGGGTGCATATTTCTAATGTGGTGGTACATGTCTTTTCTCCTTTTGTATGCCTTATCACAGTATTCACATGCAAATGTTGCAATCCCAGAGTGCACAACAGCATGCTCTTTTAGATTTTGCCGAGACTTGAATATCTTCTTACATTTCATACACTTGTAAGAAATGTCGTGTGCAGAGTGTTTAGCCATCTCAATTCTTGTTTTCTTCTGAGTACTCCCATCTGTGAGTTTAAATGTATTCCGTTCACTCCTTGTTTTTGGTTCCAATCCAGCAATTTTACTTACAGCCCTTCTATTGTGAGAAGTATGTGACGTATAACTCCTTTTGGAAATCTCACTATCTTCCGGCCTGTTAATGGTCCTGGTTGCGTTGTTTTGTCGCTTCTTTTTGGATGTCATATTTTTTCTATGCTTCTTAAGAACTTTCATATCTTTTCCCCGACGCTGCACTGCTCCAATTTGTCTATTTTTATTTGCTTTATTGTTTGACCCTTCTACTTTTCGGGTATTTTGATTTGAATTATCACCATGTGAAGATATATCTGTCTGTTTCTGCGTTGTATTGTCTTTTGGTACTATTGTTATGGCAACATTTGCAGTATTAATTGGTTCGTCATTCAACTTAATGTTGAGGTCCTGTTGTGAATGGTTCTTGATTGTCCGTTGTATCATCTGATTTTGTTCAGGTTTAGAAATAACATCATCTTGTTTATTGGTTTGAATAGTTGGGATATCTTTGTCTAAAGGGTGACTTGATTGATCTTCTTGAGTGACTAGCAATTGATCTGATTGTTTCTTCTCATTGGCCACTGTATCAATTGGAGTTGAGCTATGGATTGTCTTCCTAGGTGTAAGCGATTTTCTAGGACGACGTCTGGCAGAAGATGCTTTATCACTAGTTTCGGAGAATTCATCTGACATAACACTCTGGCCGCACATTTTCTGGTTCCACTGATTAATTCTTTCCATGTTTTTCCCCCTTGATTTAAAGTTAACATGTTTTTTCAGCTTATGATCTTCAAGGTCGTGTTCATTGTAGTACTTTTCAAGGCAATTATCCTTGTTGCAGGGTTGTTTTTGTTTGTACCTTCTCTTTTCTGTAACATATAAATAACATGTTAGCTGCAATGTGACAGTCTCAGTATTGCTATTGTAACAACGTGTGGATAAATCTGCGCATGTATGAAGCACAGTTTATTAAACGTTCACTTAACTCTTCTATGTGCGAATTATATTCATAATTACTTATATTTTTATCACAATTTCCTTTATCCCCAAAAAAGCAGAATTTGTCAAATGAATATAAATTTGTTTTACAATAATTTGAATTTTCCAGTGTCTATATTTGTTTTATAAAATTGAGGATATTTATGGCTAGTACTAAGGTAGTAAACATTTTTCACGCATAGGAAATTAAATAACCGAGATGCAAAAACCACAATGGGTTATTCCATGATATAATGATGGGAAAGAGTTGCGCATATGGTGATTATGTATACCTTTTTTCTTTTTGTTTTTTTTCTTCGTATGCGGAACCTATTTCAATAAATATTAAAAGTCTCTTGTAAGTCAATATTTAAATTCTTAGTAAAAACAACCTTTAAAGTCGTTTGAAATTCTTCACCGTGTAACACAAAAGAAGAAATTAATAGCACATAATCTAGACTAATACACGTGTGATAACATTTACTTCACGTTTAAGTCGATGGAAGTAATTTGAGCAGAACCCACCTTGGAACGTTGATTTGAGCCTGCATTGTTATTATCACCATGTGGATCTTTCATTATTTCTGTTGAAAATAATATCAAGAAAACATGTTTAAAAAAAACTTTCTGGATATATGGATTTTTGACGTGTTTGACATCGATCGTTGATAGTTGTTATTGTGAGTCTTTAAAATATAATTTTCAAAGATGAAGTGTAAGAATGAAAATTTGATACAAGTTGTGAAATCAATTAATATATGACGAATACGTAGTGAAATAAATAAACTCTTTATTTGATTTGAGCATCTCACCACCTCTAGACTAAAGTGTTCACTACTGAGGTAATTTCATACAATCACTTACTTGACTGAAGCTTGCTGTCAATTTTGCCATCTGGAGCAGTTATATCTTTTACGAATTCAAATACGTTGTCATCTGCGCCGATAGTGTAAATATACAAATATCATGATATAAATCTTAATTATAATAAATCGTATTAAGAAATTAGAGAGTTTAAAATGAATTTTAATCAAATGTTACTAAACAAGAATATACATTCCAGGGATTGCGTTAACCCCATATTCGGCTTACCAATGCCAGAGTGGGACCCTCATTTTATTACAAGACGGGGTTCATTTATCACAGAATATATTTCTCCTAATTTTCTCAAGGGTGTTACGCAATATACAGACACAATCATAAAAAAAACGGTACATCTCGAATTCAACCTTTCAGAGAATGTACAACAGTTACGTATACAGTAACAGGCATTGAAATTTACCAAAACGAAACTGGTTAAAATTATCTGAGTGAATATTTTATGTATTCGAGTCAGAATTTATTTATTTGAAGGTTTATAGTTCACATAATCATTGTTTATACAATAATTAAAACTTCTATGTACATATTACATGGAAGACACAATTAATACATCGTACAGATTCAAAATTATTACCCGACGATTATACAAAACAAGTTACATTCCAGTAAATCACAAAGGAACATACCATCAATGTGCTGGACCTCGTCGAACACACTGTCTGGTATATCTGCATTAGACAACAATTGTATTATATGTGGGTTTCCTTTCTCGAAGGCTATTTCTAACGGCGTCATGGAAAACTATAAAACAATAGAGAAAAAATGCTTATCAACAGGAATTATTTGAATTTTGAGAATTTGATTCTAAAATTCATGAACTAGTGAAAACAACATTATGTGCAGCATAAATGTATGAATGATAACAATGTTAGTATGCAGGTATTAAAACACAAAAACAACATACCAAATTTTGTACGTCTCTCTCAACACCATATTGAAGAAGTGAATTTACCACATCAACTTTAGAATTTCGAACAGCAAGATGCAATGGCGTGTCGCCGTCCTGTCAATAAAAACGGAGAGTTAATGATTCAAATTCACTGTTAATACGCCTTCGAGATGAAAAAAATGTATCTACTCAAAATAACAAGCAGATAAATAATAAAAACAAATTAGATAATTATAAAACGATGGCGTAAAAAGAAATACCCAGTATAGTTTGTGCATCAATGTTGTTTTGAATTCAATATCTTCAGATCAAGTTTCCCATATACATATAATTTATCGGTAAAACGCTTTTATATAAACTAGTATGCGAATGATTTTCAAGCTACAAATTCAAGTTTACATTCGTCATTTCTCACAGAACACTAATTTTGAATAAGTGGATTTACGGAATAAGAAAATCCAACAAATTGATAGTGTCACCTTCAGTGTAAACATATTTTGCGTCATTTTTTCCATAATAAAGCAAGTAGAATCGTATGGAACCACTATGCATTTGTAGCAAATTATAATTTCACCAAGAAGCTATGAACAATGGTATGTTGTCAGTGTACAACTTACTAAGTAATACAAATACCTATTATATTAAACTAAATACAGAATTGCAGAATAATACGGGAACAATAACAATATTTACGAAAATATGATATTAGTACAAGGTTTACATGAAATAACATTACTGTACATCTAATAATGATACTAACGTAGTACAAAATATACAAGAGGGCGTACAATATATAGGTATGAAAATTAAAAATCGAAATTGTTATTTCTATAAATCAAAATATTTATATCGCGTGACGACAAACTCACCTCATCACGTGGTTCTTTGTGGACACCAGCTTTCAGGAGTGTTCCCGTGACTCGGCTATGATTCATATGGAAACATCCACCAATTACAGCTAAATGAAGAGGAGTGCGTTTCTTCTGAAAAATTGAAAGCACAAATAAATTTATCTGGATTTCTGCTGATCATCTAGCCGGTGAAGTAAATTAGCTTGATTAGGATAAATTGTGTGTACAAAAGATACAAATAACTGGTGATCCTTCAGTTCAGAATAGTCTAAACAATGAAGGTAATTAAACAATCGTGTTTATTTTTTGAAGAAATCACATCAAATTTACCAAACACTTACATATGCACTACAGTTCAATGATACTAACATTTTCATTCTACATCAAGTAATACAATTATCTATCATATTATAAATGAATACAAAATTGTAGAAAAAATACGGGAACAATAACAATAGTAAATAAATGACATTATACAAGATTTATACGAAATGGCATAACTGTAATGCTGCTATTAACAATGAAACAATTAATTCATTCAAGAGGAGTGTACACTGTGGTAAAAAATTAAAATTTGATCATCATTGTAAATACACATTTATTGGTATTATTATTGGTTATTGGCGAGGGGGCGAAGGCCTTTGTCCGAGGACGAGCCAAAACAGATAGACATATGAGAATGAGCGGGAAGAACACAAAGAAAAAGTCAAACAATGAAGTGGCACTACAAGTCGAATGACAACAAATCATACAAAAACTAACCAAACGCAAATGAACAGAAACCTCTGTAATTTTAAAACCTAATTTGTCACATATTGATAAAACTATTTCAAAATATCTACACAGTTATTATAATCCTAGTAATCGGATCAGTTAATGCAAGCAGATTTAACTTTTGACATCATGACTGATTAATATAAAAGTACGTCGATATCTCAACATTTCGGTTGTTTTAGGCACTAATTCATGAATTATTTTTGGAAATTATTTTATTTCAGATATTATTTAAACTCTCCAAACCGCCGAACGTCAAACACCATTTTTTCACAAGTATATAAAAGCCCACGTTTTTAATTGAATTTAAAACCTGAGTGCATATTTTGCGTCATTCCTGTAATAACCTTATAACAATACATCATTCCTTGCTAGTTGTATTCATTTAATAACAGATAACAACCTGGAATGGCAATGAACAATTTTTTGCGCTCTATGAACTCAATATCTGTTAGTGTTCAAATGCGACTGTACTATTCACACATTCAGAAATATCCAGAAAAATAATAATAAAAAAATTAATAATTCTTGCAATGAAATTGTCATATCAATGAAGCATTCCTCGCGAAATTGTCATATCAATAGAGCAGTCCTCGAGAAAAAGTATGCTTCAACATATAACCTGGTCTGGGTAAAGTCAATGTCACGAGGTGTATTGCTAAAAAGACACAATTGCTATTATGCGCCCAGTCGGTAGACGCATTTGACACTACTCGAATAGAAAGTACGAATTGCTATGTGACCTCGCTGTGACCCTTGGAAAAACTGTACGAGTATCCGTATGGTGATTGAACAAGTGCCGCGGGCCAATTAACGATAGACACAATTAGCAGTGTGACTTTATACTATTTTAAAACTGAGTTCAGGGTCGTTGCTGCTCGAAATCTTGTTCAACAAAGGGGTCTATGCTTTGCACGACCCTGAATGCTGACGAGCAGTACGACCACAGTCGAACCCGGCGTTTAACATTCGTCGGAATGCCAACAGGGAAGGGAGCCCTTCCGCTGTGGGCGTGACGACAGCAACCCCGGTCGCTGGCTACTTAAAATTCACCGGGCGACGCCGCCGACTGATACTGTTCGACACACGTCGGGAAACGTCACGCACGGTTACTACAAAATAGTAACCGTGCGTCATGTAACGAACATTCATACACACAAACTAGTCAGTCCTGGGTTTTGAGTTATTATACTATAATTCCTAGAATTGTTCTTTTCCTAGCCAGTTTATTTATGTAATGTTTTACGAGTGCGTATCACTGATATATGTGACGAATAGGGAATGCCGCTTCTCCCTGGTCGTCGAATCATTCCCTATTTTGCTGTGGTATCTAAAGTGCAAAATTTCGTAAACCCACCTCCTAAGAATAGAAAAGTTGCGTCCGGTGCGTGGTGAGGGTCGCGTTTAAATGCCGAACCTTTGCAGGTACGGGCGATTTTGCTGGGAAGAACTGTATCAAGCGTATATTTTGTTTACCTATTAAAATGCCTGTGAAATGCCTACTATTTTATGGCTTATCTTTTGCTTGAAATATATACTAGTACGAATCTTAGTCGTTGTATGATCACAGAAAATAAATTTAACGCCAAAAAGTGCTTTTTAGTTACGCCTTGCCACAACCTATTGTACGGTCGCTGAGCTAATTAAATCTTCATTACATTTGCATAACGAAAAAATAATTAATTGACATTTTAGCCTTTTTAGCGTGATCGCGAAAACTAGCGTGCCCGTGAAAGAAATCCCAACTATACGCATCTGCAGGTGGACCCACTTCGTTGTAGTGAAAACCGGAGCGGAATCACACCGGTGATTATGCTAATTAAAAGTTGTTGACTGACGAATCGGCTCCGATGTTTGAATCACATTTCCGTTGTCATTTTTGTGAGTGAAATATCTAAACCCCAGCAACCCTACCACCATAAGTGTAGCCTTCACTACACTACATTACATTACATTACAATAGTTTATCCCGTAACATTCAAATAATTAGATCACGATAATGCTTGATCAAAAACGAATTTATGTCACTGACTACAGCAATAATTATAGCCAAACGTTTTGATCAATTTTATTGCGTCGGAGGATTTTAAGTTGTTTTAATAGTCTTTGATACTGAATATTGTTGAGGAAATCGGATAGTAATTTATCGCAATCTAAATATATTGATTTCAAAGCCAGTACTGTATTCAAAACAGCCAGTTCACATACAGAGCAATACATAAACTTTGCAAAAGATAATGTTTACCCTATTACACTCACCTTATCACGTGGTTCTTTTTTCACATCTGCTCTCAGGAGTATTTGAACTGTAGAATCATGTCCATATTCTGCAGCCAAATGAAGCGGTGTCTTATGTGTCTGAAAGGCAAAAATTTTAATGATGCACTTATAAATCGATGCAGCAATTGCCTACACAGATAGAAACAAAGCATGGAAATAAATAAAAATAGATTTCCACGGTCTTTACAATGAAACTACTGTATCAATGGAGCAGGCTTCATGGCAATGTAGGCACGGGCACATAACATAATTATCTAGTCTAAGCATGGTCATGATAAGTAAACAAATAAAATAAGTAATAATCCTTGTCAAGTATAAATCAATTCCAGTGACTTTCACATTAACAGTCAAACAGTCAGCTCAATTATATTATGTCAGAAGTAAAATATTGTTTTAATTTATACAATATGGATTACAATTTATAGTAATGTAAATATATTGATTTCAAAACCAGTCTAATGCGCATATGCAGTGGTTGTCTTGTATTCAAAACAGCCAGTTCACATGCACATTAGAAAATTCACAATACATGAAAGTTGTAAAAGATAATGTTAGTTATGTTTACTTTGTTACACTTACTTCATCACGTGGATCTTTTTCCACACCTGTTTTCAGGAGTATTCCTACTGTAGACTCGCATCCATTTTCTGCAGCCAAATGAAGCGGTGTCCGATATAACTGAAAGACAAAATGGCATATTGATAACGGAAGGTAAATACCAAATTGATGCAGCAATAATATTTACAAGTAAGCCTGAAGTCCCATCTTGACAAAAAACACATGCATAACCTATGTTAAGTAAGCAAATAACACCGAATAAACGGCAAGGTAAATACTACGTCTAATTATAGTAAACACGTACTGCGTGCGTGACTCGAACCGGCGCTCGTGTACGGCACCTAATCGCCTAGCTTCACGCCGCTACACGTCTTCCCCTCGGCCACCGGGCATCCCCAAAAAAGGATGCTTAATAACCGAGCTTGTTACGTGCAGAGAACATAAAACCCGTCCACGCGATCCGCGCCACACAGCGTGGCCAGAATGCGGCAAAGGCCTTCAGATCTGGCTGTAGTAGGATGCTGTACCATTACTTTCACAGTACAAATTCAAGCTTAAATTCGTCATTTCTCACAGAACACTAATTTTGAAGAAGTGGATTTACGGAATAAAAAAATCAAGCATAGTGATAGTATCACCTTCAGTGTAAACATATTTTGCGTCATTTTTTTCATAATAAAGCAAGTAGAATCGTATGGAACCACTATGCATTGTAGCAAATTATAATTTCACCAAAAAGCTATGAACAATGGTATGTTGTCAGTGTACAACTTACTAAGTAATACAAATACCTATTATATTAAACTAAATACAGAATTGCAGAACAATACGGAAACAATAACAATACTTACGAAAATATGATATTCGTACAAGGTTTACACGAAATGGCACTACTGTACATCTAATAATGATACTAACATAGTACAAAATATACAAGAGGGCGTACAATATATAGGTATGAAAATTAAAAATCGAAATTGTTATTTCTATAAATCAAAATATTTATATCGCGTGACGACAAACTCACCTCGTCACGTGGTTCTTTGGAGACACCAGCTTTCAGAAGTGTTTCTAGGACTGGGGTATAATTCATAAATGAATATTTACCAGTTGCAGCTAAATGAAAAGGAGTGCGTTTCTTCTGAAAAATTGAAAGCACGAATGAATTATCTGGATTTCTGCTGATCATCTAGCCGGTGAGGTAAATTAGTTTGATTAGGAAAAATTGTGTGTACAAAAGAGGTCACTGAGGTAAGTTACTTTTATATAGAACGAATAAATGGTGATCCTTCAGTTTAGAAAAGCCTAAACAATGAAGGTAATTAAACAATCGTGTTTATTTTTTAGAGAAATCACACCAAATTTAGTAAAAACTTACATATGCACTACAGTTGAATGATACTGACATTTCATTCTACATCAAGTGATACAAGTATCTCTCATATTATAAATGAATACAAAATTGTAGAAAAATACGGGAACAATAACAATATTAAATAAATGGCATTAGAACAAGATTTACACGAAATGACATAACTGTAATACTGCTGTTAACAATGAAACAATTAATTCATTCAAGAGGAGCGTACACTGTGGTAAAAAATTAAAATTTAACCATCATTGTAAATACACATTTATTGGTATTATTATTGGTTATTGGCGAGGGGGCGAAGGTCTTTGTCCGAGGGCGAGCAAAAACAGATAGACTTATGAGAATGAGCGGGAAGAACACAGAGAGAAAGTCAAAAAATGACGTGGCACTACAAGTCGAATGACAACAAATCATACACAAACTAACCAAACGCACATGAACAGAATCCTCTGTAATTTTAAAACCTAATTTGGCACATATTTATAAAACGATTTTCAATAAATCTACACTCAGTAATTATAATCCAAGTAATCAGATTAGTTAATGCAAGCAAATTTATGTTTTTACATCATGACTGACTAATATAAAAGTACGTCGATATCTCAACATTTCGGTTGTTTTAAGCACTATTTCATGAATTATTTTTGGAAATTATTTTATTTCAGATATTATTTAAACTCTCCAAACCGCCGAACGTCAAACACCATTTTTTCACAAGTATATAAAAGCCCACGTTTTTAATTGAATTTAAAACCTGAGTGCATATTTTGCGTCATTCCTGTAATAACCTTATAACAATACATCATTCCTTGCTAGTTGTATTCATTTAATAACAGATAACAACCTGGAATGGTAATGAACAATTTTTTGCGCTCTATGAACTCAATATCTGTTAGTGTTCAAATGCGACTGTACTATTCACACATTCAGAAATATCCAGAAAAGTAATAATAAAAAAATTAATAATTCTTGCAATGAAATTGTCATATCAATGAAGCATTCCTCGCGAAATTGTCATATCAATAGAGCAGTCCTCGAGAAAAAGTATGCTTCAACATATAACCTGGTCTGGGTAAAGTCAATGTCATGAGGTGTATTGCTAAAAAAGACACAATTGCTATTATGCGCCCAGTCGGTAGACGCATTTGACACTACTCGAATAGAAAGTACGAATTGTTATGTGACCTCGATGTGACCCTTGGAAAAACTGTACGAGTATCTGTATGGTGATTGAACAAGTGCCGCGGGCCAATTAACGATAGACACAATTAGCAGTGTGACTTTATACTATTTTAAAACTGAGTTCAGGGTCGTTGCTGCTCGAAATCTTGTTCAATAAAGGGGGTCTACACTTTGCACGACCCTGAATGCTGACGAGCAGTACGACCACAGTCGAACCCGGCGTTTAACATTCGTCCGAATGCCAACCTGGAAGGGAGCCCCTTGCGCTATGGACGTGAAGACAGCAACCCCGGTCGCTGGCTACTTAAAATTCACCGGGCGACGCCGCCGACTGATACTTTTCGACACGTGTCGGAAAACGTTATGCTTGGTTACTAAAAAATTAGTAACCGTGCGTCATGTAACGAACATTCATACACACAAACTAGTTAGTCCTGGGTTTTGAGTTATTATACTATAATTTCTAGAATTGTTCTTTTCCTAGCCAGTTTATTTATGTAATGTTTTACGAGTGCGTATCACTGATATATGTGACGAATAGGGAATGCCGCTTCTCCCTGGTCGTAGAATCATTCCCTATCTTGCAGTGGTATCTAAAGTGCAAAATTTCGTAACCCACCTCTTAAGAATAGAAAAGTTGCGTCAGGTGCGTGGCGAGGGTCGCGTTTAATGTCAAAACTTTGCAGGTACGGTCGATTTTGCTGGGAAGAACTGTATCAAGCGTGTATTTTGTTGTTTACGTAATTCATTAGACTGGCAATGTCGGAACTTCCGTTTTGTTTTAACAAAAAAAATAATTAATTGACATTTTAGCCTATTTAGCGTGATCGCGAAAACTAGCGTGCCCGCGAAAGAAATCCCGACTAGACGCATCTGCAGGCGACCCTCTGCGTTGTAGTGAACACCGGAGCGGAATCACTCCGGTGATTATGCTAATCAATTAAAAGTTGTTGACGAATAAGCTCCGATGTTTGAATCACATTTCCATTGTCATTTTTGTTAGGGAAATGTCTAAACCCCAGCACCACTACCACCATACCAAGGATTTTAAATTGCTTTAATAGTCTTATTTGATACTGGATGTTGAGGAAATCGGATAATAATTTATCGCAATCTAAATATATTGATTTCAAAACCGGTACCGTATTCAAAACAGTCAGTTCACATGCAGAGCAATACATAAACTTTACAAAAGATAATGTTTACCCTATTACACCCACCTTATCACGTGGTTCTTTTTTCACATCTGCTCTCAGGAGTATTTGAACTGTAGAATCATGTCCATTTTCTGCAGCCAAATGAAGCGGTGTCTTATGTGTCTGAAAGGCAAAAGTTATAATGATGCACTTATAAATTGATGCAGCAAATGCCTACACAGATGCAAACAAAGCATGAAAATAAATAAAAATAAATTTCCACGGTCTTTACAATGAAACTACTATATCAATGGAGCAGCCTTCATGGCAATGTAGGCACGGGCACATAACATCATAATTATCTAGTCTAAGCATGGTCATGATAAGTAAACAAATCAAATAAGTAATAATCCTTGTCAAGTATAAATGAATTCCAGTGACTTTCACATTAACAGTCAAACAGTCGGCTCAACTATATTATAATGTCAGAAGTTAAATATTTTTTTTAATTGATACAATATGGATTACAATTTATAGTAATCTGAATATATTGATTTCAAAACCAGTCTAATGCGCATATGCAGTGGTTGTCTTGTATTCAAAAAGTCAGTTCACATGCACATAAGAAAATTCACAACAATACATGAAAGTTGGAAAAGATAATGTTCGTTATGTTTACTATGTTACACTTACTAAATCACGTGGATCTTTTCCCACATCTGCTTTCAGGAGTATTTCTACTGTAGAATCACGTCCATTTTTTGCAGCATAATGAAGTGGTGTCTGACAAAACTGAAAGACAAAAGGGCATATTGATAACAGAAGATGATTACCAAATTGATGCAGCAATAATATATTCACAAGTAAACTATATGCGCACCATATGATATAACCTGCATATATAGCGTATATAGCAACACGCAATATGTGTGTTGTCTTAAACTGAAATGTGTAACCAAACATATTGTACACACACATATTGACATCACATTGGTACAGTAATTTTATTATGACTTTTAGGAAAGTAAAACATTCAATTATTAATATACATTGTTAGTTCACATTTTAAAATATTCTTCAGTTATTATGAGAAACTGACTGAATTTTTGTATTTGTCCGTTACGTATCTTAACAATACAATGTGATAATCTCGTACAATTGTTAATATTCCTATTTCAGAATGGTGTTGGGAAAAGATGATTACAATTCAATGTAATCTAAAAATGTCGATTTTAATGTGACACAATAGTAACAGAATTAATTTGTTTTTCAAATTATTCAATCAAAATACAAAAGTTTGACCTTAATGATGAATCGTATGGCGTAGTGTGACATTTATGGGTGTACCAAAACTCCAATGTGCCTACACGGTTGGATACAAAGCAAGAAAATAAATAAAAACAGATTTCCATGTACTGTGCATACGAGGCGCGGAATGTAAAATTATTATTTTGTGTATAAATGACTGATGTGTGTATGTATTCATTAATTATATGTGCATTAAAAAATGATGTACGTATTTTAAATGGCGTGTGTATTAAAATGAAGTATGTTTTAAAAACTATGTATGCTTGAAAAATGACGTGTGTGTATTAAAAATGATGTGTGTATTAAATGACGCGTGTTTAAAAACGACGTGTGTGTTTTAAAATGACGTGTTTGAAAACGACGTGTGTTTTTTTAAAAATGACGTGTGTGAGGTCGAATGAAAATGTGTGTGTGTAAAAAGAAAAAAACACGTGCATTAACCGTTTTACACCTGTGAAGTCGCTATTTTTGAATGATTATTTTTTCATGTGTGTGTGTGCAAGAAAACGCGTGCATCAACTATTTTACGCCTGTGGAGGGCGCTATCTTCGAATGATTTTTTTTCGTGTGTGTCTTAAAAAAATCGCGTGCATTAACCTATTCACGCCAGTGGAGGCGTCGTCTCAAGTGGTAGCCATTTTCGTTTGTGTATTTTTATAACGTCAATAAGGTACGTACAAAGGAACGTGCCCAGCACGAACGTTTCATTCATTCGGCCCTATAAATTTAACAACTTAAATAATATGAGTAACTAAGATTTGTGGTGTAATAATAAACTGTAGGTTTAGCATAAACTTTACAACATTTCTATGAAATGTACAATTATTACACACACACACCATGTTACATGGTTCTTTTTCAACATTTGCTTTCAAGAGTATTACTACTCATGAATGGGAAGAACACAAAGAAAAAGTCAAACAATGAAGTGGCACTACAGGTCGAATGGCAAGAAATCATACAAAAACTAACCAAACTCAAATGAACAAAAACCTCCGTAATTTTAAAACCTGATCTGCCACATATTGATAACACGATTTTCAATAAATCTATATTCAGTTGTTACGAACGGGAATACGAGATAGTCTCCCGCGAACCTGGCCGCCAATATCTCGCACTCCAGAACGCAACACTAAAGGTCAAACAAAGGCACACAGTCAGGATATGTCCAACAATACTAATTTAATAATACAATAAGCATAAACCAGTAACAGGAGTGATATAAATCACAAACCGGTCAACAATATACATCACAATAAATATAACATTAATGATAATAGCCCAGCTCGGAATTGCCTACCCTACCTAAGTGCAGAACTCGTACTGCGTAGCTTCAGCGATAGTACAGTTAATCACAGCAACGTCGACGGCGATATCAGTTCTACAGCTCCAAACTACGAGGTCTCGGGGAATGCAAATTACACGACACTGACCGTAATGTTACACGACTTCCATACCGTCTGTGCAGAGAAAAGACCAATATCAGCAAACCACGCGTTCTGGCGAAACGCAGGTCTTTGAATAAAGTTGGTTTTACAGCGCAGAACCACAGCAGGCTGTTTTGCGTCTATCAATCCCACATGCCGAATTGGTCAGGCATTATCTTGAGACAAACGTTGGCTGCCACGTTGACTCTGCACCGGAGCTGAGCTGAGCTGAGCTGAACTGAACTGAACTGCACTGCACTGCACTGCACTGCACTGCACTGCACTGCACTGCACTGCACTGCACTGGTCGGGAGCTGGGTGACAACTGACTAACTCGTGTTCACGTTCGTCTTGCACAAACACGAACGAAAGAATATTAATTAGCAATGACAATACACGCTGTCTATTCTAATTCCGCAGCTGGGCAAGCCTCACTAGCTAACTGGGCATTATCAAAATACATTTACTTTACAGCAAAAATAGAATATCACAACAAGTAATTATAATCCTAGTAACCGGATTGGTTAATGCAAGCAGATTTAACTTCGGACATCATGACCGACTATTATAAAGTACGTCGGTGTCTCAAAACTTCGGTCATTTTAAACATTGTTTCATGAATTGTAATTTGGAATTATATTATTTCAGATATTATTTAAACTCTACAAACCGCAAAACCTGTTTCACTTGTGTCGCGCAACGTTTTTTTTACTAGTAAAGAAAAGCCCACGTTTTGAATTAAATTCATAGTTGTCAAATATAGTACCCATACATCCCCAAAACCTGAGTGCATACTTTGCGTCATTCGTAATAACCGTATGACAATTCATCTTTCCTTGCTTGCGGTAACAAATAATGACAGATAACAACCCAAAATGGCAATGGACAACTTTTCGCGCTCTACAAACTTTAATGTTCGAACGCGGCTGTACTACTTCTAACACGTTCGAACTATATTTTACGAATGGAAAAATATATTATAATTGTTGTAATATTATTTGATACTAAATGTTGGTTAGGAAATTTGAATATAATTCATCGTTATCTGCTTGAACCTGGTCAAGGCACGGTCAATGTCACGAGGTGCTTGGATCATATAAGAACCGAATTATGTATTGTTAAAAGGTCACAATTGTTATGTGCCCAGTCGGTAGACGTATTTGACATTACATGAACAGAAAGTTGCATTATCATGTGACCTGATGTCACCCTTGGACAAAACTGAACGAATATCCGTATGATGAATGAGCAGGTGCCGCGGGCCAATTAACGATCGACACAATTACTTGTGTGACGTCATAGGATTTAAAAACTGAAACAGCGTGGTTGTGGATTGTTGCTGCTCGAGATGTTGTTCAACAATTGGGGTTTACGCTTTGCACGACCCTGAAAGCTGGTGAGCAGTACGCCTGTGGAGGGCGCTATCTTCGAATGATATTTTTCGTGTGTGTCTTTAAAAAATCGCGTGCATTAACCTATTCACGCCAGTGGAGGCGTCGTCTCAAGTGGTAGCCATTTTCGTTTGTGTATTTTTATAACGTCAATACGGTACACGTACAAAGGAACGTGCCCAGCACGAACGTTTCATTCATTCGATTTGTGGTGTAATAATGAACTGTAGGTTTAGCATAAACCTCACAATATTTCTATGAAATGTACAATTATTACACACACACCATGTTACATGGTTCTTTTTCAACATTTGCTTTCAGGAGTATTTCTACTCATGAGTGGGAAGAACACACAAAAAAGTCAAACAATGAAGTGGCACTACAGGTCGAATGACATGAAATCATACAAAAACTAACCAAACTCAAATGAACAGAAACCTCCGTAATTTTAAAACCTGATCTGCCACATATTGATAACACGATTTTCAATAAATCTACTCTCAGAAAATATAACCCCAGTAATCGGATTGGTTAATGCAAGCAGATTCAATTCTGACATGACAGACTATTATAAAAGTACGTCGATGTTTCAAAATTTCAGTTGTTTTAAACACTATTTCATGAATCGTTATTGGAAATTATATATCAGATATTATTTATACTCTTCAAACCGCTAGACCTGTTTTTTTACAAGTAAACAAAATCCCACGTTTTGAATTGAATTCATAGTTAATTAAAATACCCATGCATCCCCAAAACCTGAGTACATACTTTGCGTCATTCGTAATAACAATAGGACAATTCATCTTTTCTTGCTTGCGGTAAAAATTAAATGACAGATAACAACCCGAAATGGCAAAGGACAAGTTTTCACGCTTTACGAACGTTATTGTTCGAACGCGGCTGTACTACTAACACGTTCGAACTATATTTTACGAATGGAAAAATATATTATAATTGTTGTAATATTATATGATACTAAATGTTGGTGAGAAAATTTGAATATAATTCATCGTTATCTGCTTGAACCTGGTCAAGGCAAGGTCAATGTCACGAGGTGCTTTGATCATTTAAGAACCGAATTGTGTATTGTTAAAAGGTCACGATCGGTAGATTGGCCTAGTCGGTAGACGCATTCGACATTACACGAACAGAAAGTTGTATTGTTATGTGGCTGAACGAGTATCCATGTTATGAATGAACAGGTGTCGCGGGCCAATTAACGATAAACATAATTAGCTGTATGAGTTCAGGGTCGTTGCTGATCGAGATCTTGTTCAACAAAGGGGTCTATGCTTTGCACGACCCTGAATTCTGACAAGCAGTACTACCACAGTCGAACCCGGCGTTTAACATTCGTCGGAATGCCAACAGGGAAGGGAGCTCTTCCGCTGTGGACGTGACGACAGCAACCCCGGTCGCTGGCTACTTAAAATTCACCGGGCGACGCCGCCGACTGATACTGTTCGACACAGGTCGGGAAACGTTATGCACGGTTACTAAAACATTAGTAACCGTGCGTCATGTAACGAACATTCATACACACAAACTAGTCAGTCCTGGGTTTTGAGTTATTATACTATAATAGCTAGAATTGTTCTTTTCCTAGCCAGTTTATTTATGTAATGTTTCACGAGTGAATATAACTGATATATGTGACGACTAGGGAATGCCGCTTCTCCCTGGTCGTCGAATCATTCCCTATCTTGCAGTGGTATCTAAAGTGCAAAATTTTGTAAACCCACCTCTTAAGAATAGAAAAGTTGCGTCCAGTGCGTGGCGAGGGTCGCGTTTAATGTCGAACCATTGCAGGTACAGGCGATTTTGCTGGGAAGAACTGTATCAAGCGTATATTTTGTTTACCTATTAAAATGCCTGTGAAATGCCTACTATTTTATGGCTTATATTTTACTTGAAATATATACTAGTACGAATCGTAGTCGTTGTATGATCACAGAAAATACATTTAACGCCAAAAAGTGCTTTTTAGTTACGCCTTGCCACACAGCCTATTGAACGGTCGCTGAGCTAATTAAATATTCATTACATTTGCATAACGAAAAAATAATTAATTGACATTTTAGTCTTTTTAGCGTGACCGCGAAAACTAGCGTGCCCGTGAAAGAAATACCAACTATACGCATCTGCAGGTGGACCCACTTCGTTGTAGTGAGAACCGGAACGGAATCACCCCGGTAATTATGCTAATTTAAAGTTGTTGACTGACAACGAATCAGCTCCGATGTTTGAATCACATTTCCGTTGTCATTTTTGTTAGTGAAATATCTAAACCCCAGCACCACTACCACCATAAGTGTAGCCTTCACTACACTACATTACAATAGTTTATCCCGTAACATTCAAATAATAACGTTTGGATCAATTCTAATGCGTCGGAGAATTTTAAATTGTTTTAATAGTCTGATTTGATACTGAATGTTGTTGAGGAAATCGGATAATAATTTATCGCAATCTAAATATATTGAGTTCAAAACCAGTCTAATGCGCATATGCAGTGGTTGTCTTGTATTCAAAACAGCCAGTTCACATGCACATTAGAAAATTCACAACAATACATGAAAGTTGTAAAAGACAATGTTAGTTATGTTTACTGTGTTACACTTACTTTATCACCTGGATCTTTTTCCACACCTGATTTCAGGAGTATTTCTACTGTAGAATCACATCCATTTTCTGCAGCCAAATGAAGTGGTGTCCGATAAAACTGAAAGACAAAAGAGCATATTGATAACAGAAGATGATTACCAAATTGATGCAGCAATAATATATTCACAAGTAAACCTTATGCGCACCATATGGTATAACCTGCATATATAGCGTATATAGCAACACGCAATATGTGTGTTGTCTTAAACTGAAATGTGTAACCAAACATATTGTACACACACATATTGACATCACATTGGTACAGTAATTTTATTATGACTTTTAGGAAAGTAAAACATTCAATTATTAATATACATTGTTAGTTCACATTTTAAAATATTCTTCAGTTATTATGAGAAACTGTCTGAATATTTGTATTTGTCCTTTACGTATCTTAACGATACAATGTGACAATCGCGTACATTAGTTAATATTCTTATTCTATGTAATCTAAAAACGTTGATTTTTAAAAAGCCACAACAGTATATAGAATTACATTTTTTCATATTCAAACAAAATACTAACGGCAGACCGTAATGATGAACCGCATGGTGTAGTGTGACATTTATGGTTAAAGCACTGTGCCGACACAGTCATACAAAGCCATAAAATAAATAAAAAATAAGTATATTCCCATGTACCTTGCAATTAACCTACTATATCAATGGAGCTGGCCTCATTGACAATGTGTGCTTGAACACAAAACATCATAATCACCTGGTCTAAACAGGGTCAAGATAGGTCAAATATTTACGTCACAATAATCATTGGTCACAAAACGAATACATTCCAGTGACTACAACCATAATTATAGTCGACTCAATTCTATTATGTCAGAGGTAAAATAATTATCCAATAATTTTAATTGATACAAATATTGATGAGAAAATTGGATTATAATTTTAGTAATCTAAATTGATTTCAAAACCAGTCTAATGCGCACATGCAGTGGTTGGCTTGTATTCAAAACAGCAAGTTCACATGCACATTAGAAAATTCACAACAATACATGAAAGTTGTAAAAGATAATGTTAGTTATGTTTACTTTGTTACACTTACGTAATCACGTGGATCTTTTTCCACACCTGTTTTCAGGAGTATTTCTACTATAGAATCACGTCCATTTTTTGCAGCAAAATGAAGCGGTGTCCGATTCAACTGAAAGACAAAAGGGCATATAGCAACACGCAATATGTGTGTTGTCTTAAACTGAAATGTGTAACCAAACATTGTACACACATGACACCACATTGGTACAGTAATCGTATCAGGATTTACTAGGAAAATAAGGCATGTAACACTTAACATACATTGTTAGTTCACATTTTAAAATATTCTTCTGTTATGTGAAACTGTCTGAATATTTTTAGTTGTCCGTTACGTATCTTAACGATACAATGTGACAATCGCGTACATTAGTTAATATTGTTATTCTATGTAATCTAAAAACGTTGATTTTTAAAAAGCCACAACAGTATACAGAATTACATGTTTATATATTATTCAAACAAAGTACTAAAGGTTGACTGTAATGACGGACTGCATGGCGTAGTGTGACATTCATGATTAAACAAACACTCCAATGTACCTATCGTGTCTTATAGTGTGTTGTCTTAAACTGAAATGTGTAACCAAATATATTGTATATATATATCATATACTTTGCAATGAATCTACTATATCAATGGAGCAGACATCATGACAATGTGTGCTGGAGCACAACTCATAATCATCTGGTCTAAGCAGGGTCAAGATAAATCAAAAAGTCGAATATTTACGGCACAACAATCATTGGTCGAAAACTAATAAATTCCAATGACTACAACCATAATTACAGTCGGCTCAATTCTATTATGTAAGTAAAATAATTGTTGGTAATAATTTTAATTGATACAAATGTTGATGAAAACCTTGGATTATAATGTATAGTAATCTAAATATATTCATTTCAAAACCAGTCTAATGCGCACATGCAGTGGTTGTCTTGTATTCAAAACAGCCAGTTCACATGCACATAAAAAATTCACAACAATACATGAAAGTTGTAAAAGATAATGTTCGTTATGTTTACTATGTTACACTTACTTCATCACGTGGATCTTTTTCCACACCTGCTTTCAGGAGTAATTCTACTATAGAATCACGTCCATTATTTACAGCATAATGAAGTGGTGTCTCATTCCACTGAAAGACAAAATGTTTAATGATAACAGAAGATAAATACCAAATTGATGAAGCAATAACATATTTATAAGTAAGCCTGAAGTTTTATCTTGACAAAAGAACACATGCATACCCTATGTTATTACATGCATGCATACATGAAGTAAACTTGTATAGCAACACGCAATATGTGTGAAATGTGTAACCACACATATTGTACACACATGACACCACATTGGTACAGTAATCTTATTATGATTTGTTAGGAAAATAAGGCATTCAATATTTGTAATAATTTTAATTGATACAAATGTTGATGAGAAAATTGGATTATAATTTATAGTAATCTAAATATATTGATTTCAAAACCAGTCTAATGCGCACATACAGTGGTTGTCTTGTATTCAAAACAGTCAGTTCACATGCACATTAAAAAATTCACAACAATACTTGAAAGTTGGAAAAGATAATGTTAGTTATGTTTACTGTGTTACACTTACGTAATCACGTGGATTTTTTTTCACATCTGCTTTCAGGAGTATTTCTACTGTAGAATCACATCCATTTTCTGCAGCTAAATGAAGTGGTGTCTGATTACTCTAAAAGAAAAAATGTTTAATGATAACAGAAGATAAATACACAATTGATGCAGCAATAATAGATTTACAAGTAAACCTTATGCGCACCATATGATATAACCTGCATATATAGCGTATATAGCAATACGCAATATGTGTGTTGTCTTAAACTGAAATGTGTAACCATACATATTGTACACACAAAACATTCACATTGGTACAGTAATTA
Organism: Saccoglossus kowalevskii; assembly: GCF_978046115.1. Lineage (NCBI taxonomy): Eukaryota > Metazoa > Hemichordata > Enteropneusta > Harrimaniidae > Saccoglossus > Saccoglossus kowalevskii. Next base: position 12,591,338 of record NC_140660.1, on the reverse strand, counting down.
CGATTTTTTCAAGAAAATTAGTCATTCAATACTTAACATACATTGTTAATTTATATTTTTAAATATTCAGTTATTATGAGAAACTGACTGAATATTTTTATTTGTCCGTTACGTATCTTAACAATACAATGTGATAATCTCGTACAAATGTTAATATTCTTATTTCAGAATGGTGTTGGGAAAAGATGATTACAATTCAATGTAATGTTATGTAAAAATGTTGATTTTAATGTGACACAATAGTAACAGAATTAATTTGTTTGCAAATTATTCAATCAAAATACAAAAGGTTGACCTTAATGATGAATCGTATGTCGTAGTGTGACATTTATGGATGTACCAACACTCCCATGTGCCTACACGGTTGGATACAAAGCAAGAAAATAAATAAAAACAGATTTCCATGTACTGTGCATACGAGGCGCGGAATGTAACGTTATTATTTTGTGTATAAATGACTGATGTGTGTATGTATTCGTTAATTATATGTGCATTAAAAATGATGCATGTATTTTAAATGGCGTGTGTATTAAAATGAAGTATGTTTTAAAAACTATGTATGTTTGAAAAATGACGTGCGTGTATTAAAAATGATGTGTGTATTAAATGACGCGTGTTTAAAAACGACGCGTGTGTTTTAAAATGGCGCGTGTTTTAAACATTATATGTATATTAAAATGACATTTGTATTTTAAACATGACGTGTTTGAAAACGACGTGGGTGTTTGTAAAAATGACGTGTGTGTGTTCGAATGAAAATGTGCGTGTGTAAAAAAAAAACGGGTGCATTAACCTTTTTACCCCTGTGGAGGGCGCTATCTTCGAATGATTTTTTTCGTGTGTGTGTTAACAAAATCGCGTGCATTAACCTATTCACGCCAGTGGAGGCGTCATCTCAAGTGGTAGCCATTTTCGTTTGTGTATTTTTATAACGTCAATAAGGTACGTACAAAGGAACGTGCTCAGCACGAACGTTTCATTCATTCGGCCCTATAAATTTAACAACTTAAATAACATGAGTAACTAAGATTTGTGGTGTAATAATAAACTGTAGGTTTAGCATAAACCTCACAACATTTCTATGAAATGTACAATTATTACACACACACACCATGTTACATGGTTCTTTTTCAACATTTGCTTTCAAGAGTATTTCTACTCATGAATGGGAAGAACACAAAGAAAAAGTCAAACAATGAAGTGGCACTACAGGTCGAATGGAAAGAAATGATACAAAAACTAACCAAACTCAAATGAACAGAAACCTCCGTAATTTTAAAACCTGATCTGCCACATATTGATAACACGATTTTCAATAAATCTATATTCAGTTGTTACGAACGGGAATATGAGCTAGTCTCCCGCGACCTGGCTGCCAATATCTCGCACTCCAGAACGCAACACTAAAGGTCAAACAAAGGCACACAGTCAGGATATGTCCAATAATACTAATTTAATAATACAATAAGCATAAACCAGTAACAGGAGTGATATAAATCACAAACCGGTCAACAATATACATCACAATAAATATAACATTAATGATAATAGCCCAGCTCGGAATTGCCTACCCTACCTAAGTGCAGAACTCGTACTGCGTAGCTTCAGCGATAGTACAGTTAATCACAGCAACGTCGACGGCGATATCAGTTCTACAGCTCCAAACTACGAGGTCTCGGGGAATGCAAATTACACGACACTGACCGTAATGTTACACGACTTCCATACCGTCTGTGCAGAGAAAAGACCAATATCAGCAAACCACGCGTTCTGGCGAAACACAGGTCTTTGAATAAAGTTGGTTTTACAGCGCAGAACCACAGCAGGCTGTTTTGCGTCTATCAGTCCCACATGCCGAATTGGTCAGGTATTATCTTGAGACATACGTTGGCTGCCACGTTGACACTGCACCGGAGCTGAGCTGAGCTGAACTGCACTGCACTGCACTGGTCGGGAGCTGGGTGACAACTGACTAACTCGTGTTCACGTTCGTCTTGCACAAACACGAACAAAAGAATATTAATTAGCAATGACAATACATGCTGTCTATTCTAATTCCGCAGCTGGGCAAGCCTCACTAGCTAACTGGGCATTATCAAAATACATTTACTTTACAGCAAAAATAGAATATCATAACAAGTAATTATAATCCTAGTAACCGGATTGGTTAATGCAAGCAGATTTAACTTCGGACATCATGACCGACTATTATAAAGTACGTCGGTGTCTCAAAACTTCGGTCATTTTAAACATTGTTTCATGAATTGTAATTTGGAATTATATTATTTCAGATATTATTTAAACTCTACAAACCGCAAAACCTGTTTCACTTGTGTCGTGCAACGTTTTTTTACAAGTAAAAAAAGCCCACGTTTTGAATTAAATTCATAGTTGTCAAATATAGTACCCATACATCCCCAAAACCTGAGTGCATACTTTGCGTCATTCGTAATAACCGTATGACAATTCATCTTTCCTTGCTTGCGGTAAAAAATAATGACAGATAACAACCCAAAATGGCAATGGACAACTTTTCGCGCTCTACAAACTTTAATGTTCGAACGCGGCTGTACTACTTCTAACACGTTCGAACTATATTTTACGAATGGAAAAATATATTATAATTGTTGTAATATTATTATTTGATACTAAATGTTGGTTAGGAAATTTGAATATAATTCATCGTTATCTGCTTGAACCTGGTCAAGGCAAGGTCAATGTCACGAGGTGTTTGGATCATATAGGAACCGAATTATGTATTGTTAAAAGGTCACAATTGTTATGAGCCCAGTCGGTAGACATTACATGAACAGAAAGTTGCATTGTTATGTGACCTGATGTCACCCTTTGACAAAACTGAACGAATATCCGTATGATGAATGAACAGGTGCCGCAGGCCAGTTAACGATCGACACAATTACTTGTGTGACGTCATGGGATTTAAAAACTGAAACACCGTGGTTGTGGATTGTTGCTGTTCGAGATGTTGTTCAACAATTGGGGTCTACGCTTTGCACGACCCTGAAAGCTGGTGAGCAGTACTACCACCACCACCACTACATATTATCATAGTCGAATCTGGCGTTTAACATCAGTCTGATGTCCAACTGGAAAGGAAGCCCTGGCGCTGTGAACGAGAACGTAGAGTTTGACGCTTCAACCCGTTAACTCTGGTCGCTGGCTACATAAAATTTACAGGGCGACTCCGCGGACTGATACTGTTCGACACACGCCGGGAAACGTCAGGTACCGAACAATACTTCACACATACTAGTTAGTCCTTGGCTTCGAGTTTCGTTATTAAACTATGTTAATGCATAGAATAGTTTTTTCCTGGCATGTTTATGTAGGATGGTTACCGACCTTGCAGGGGTGTCTACAGAGCAAACTTTCGTAAACCCACCTCTTACCAATAGAAAAGGTGGGTGATGAGGGTCGCGTTTAATACTGAACCTTTGCAGGGGCGGGCGATATTGCTGGGGAGAACTGTATCAAGCATATATTTTGTGTACCTAATAAACTATGGTTTCACGGAATTCATGTGTGGTGTCGTATGTGCAAGATTGGCCGGTGTGCATTATTGCTTCTTATTATATATGCATGTAATTATATTGAATTATACTGGTGCCCATCAGTCTCAATTATCCCTGTGTTACACGAATTGTGTAATTTTATATCCGTTAAGAACTCGCACGCGAGGTGATAAAAGTATTATTTGGTATTTTAGATTAATATTTGGTCTTTTAGGTTAATATTTGGCCTGCCCTCGTGAACGTAGAGATAGGTCAAAAGGTCAAACAATTAAATCACAATAATCCTTGGTCAAAAACAAATTAATTTAAGTGACTACAACTTATTGCCGAGCGATTGGATCAATTCTATTGTCTCAGATGTAGTATAATTTTGTGTAATATAATTATTTGATACGCAGAGTTGTTAAGAAAATCGGATTATAATTTATCGCAATCTAAATATATTGATTTCAAAACCAGTACTGTATTCAAAACAAGTGCACATGCACATTTAAATACAATACATAAACGTTATAACAGTTAATCTTTACTTATGTTTTCTATGTTACACTTACTTCATCACGTGGATCTTTTTCCACACCTGCTTTCAGGAATATTTCTACTGTAGAATCACGTCCATTTTCTGCAGCTAGATGAAGCGGTGTCCGATTCTTCTGAAAGACAAAATGTTTAATGATAACAGAAGATAAATACCAAATTGATGCCGCAATAATAGATTTACAAGTAAACCTTACGCGCACCCTATGATATAACATGCATATATAGCGTATATAGCAACACGCAATATGTGTGTTGTCTTAAACTGAAATGTGTAACCAAACATTGTACACACAAAACATTCACATTGGTACAGTAATTACAATTTTTTCAAGTCATTCAATACTTAACATACATTGTTAGTTTATATTTTAAATATTCAGTTATTATGAGAAACTGACTGAATATTATTGTTTGTCCGTTACGTATCTTAACAATACAATGTGATAATCTCGTACATTTGTTAATATTCTTATTTCAGAATGGTGCGGGGAAAAGATGATTACAATTCAATGAAATCTAAAAATGTTGATTTTAAAGTGACACCATAGTATACAGAATTTTTTTTCTTCAAATTATTCAATCAAAATACAAGAGGTTGACCGTAACGATGAATCGTATGGCATACTGTGACATTTATGGGTGAACCAACACTCCAATGTGCCTACACGGTTGGATACAAAGCAAGAAAATAAATAAAAACAGATTTCCATGTACTGTGCATACGAGGCGCGGAATGTAAAATTATTATTTTGTGTATACTAGAATAAAACATACTAATAATAAGACCGTGGCGTCTGTGTTTTAAAATGATGTGTGCATTTTAAAAACGGCGTGACTGTGCGTTTTAATGGTGCGCGTTTTTAAATGACTGATGTGTGTATGTATTCATTAATTATATGTGCATTAAAAAATGATGTATGTATTTTAAATGGCGTGTGTATTAAAATGGCGTATGTTTTAAAAATGATGTATGTTTTTAAAATGACGTGTGTGTTTTAAAAATTATGTGTATATTAGAATGACGCGTGTTTTAAAATGACATGTGTGTTTGAAAACGACGTGTGTGTTTTTTAAAAATGACGTTTGTGAGGTCGAATGAAAATGTGTGCGTGTAAAAAGAAAAAAAACGCGTGCATTAACCTTTTTACGCCAGTGGAGGCGTCGTCTCAAGTGGTAGCCATTTTCGTTTGTCTATTTCTATAACGTCAATAAGGTACGTACAAAGGACGTGTCCAGCACGAACGTTTTATTCATTCGGCCCTATTAATTTAAAAACTTAAATAATATGAGTAACTAAGATTTGTGGTGTAATAATAAACTGTAGGTTGAGCATAAACCTTACAACATTTCTATGAAATGTACAATTATTACACACACACACACCATGTCACATGGTTCTTTTTCAACATTTGCTTTCAAGAGTATTTCTACTCATGAGTGGGAAGAACACAAAGAAAAAGTCAAACATTGAACTGGCACTACAGGTCGAATGACATGGAATCATACAAAAACTAACCAAACTCAAATGAACAGAAACCTCCGTAATTTTAAAAACTGATCTGCCACATATTGATACGATTTTCAATAAACCTACTCAGTAAATATAATCCCAGTAATCGGATTGGTTAATGCAAGCAGATTTAACTTCGGACATCATGACTGACTATTATAAAAGTACGTCGATGTTTCAAAATTTCAGTTGTTTTAAACACTATTTCATGAATAGTTATTGGAAATTATATATCAGATATTATTTATACTCTTCAAACCGCTAGACCTGTTTTTTTTACAAGTAAACAAAAGCTCACGTTTTGAATTGAATTCATAGTTAATTAAAATACCCATGCATCCCCAAAACCTGAGTACATACCTTGCGTCATTCGTAATAACCGTAGGACAATTCATCTTTTCTTGCTTGCGGTAAAAATTAAATGACAGATAACAACCCGAAATGGCAAAGAACAAGTTTTCGCGCTTTACGAACGTTATTGTTCGAACGCGGCTGTACTACTTCTAACACGTTCGAACTATATTTTACGAATGGGAAAATTAGGTATTTTTCGGTGTCTGATATATAATAATTGCTGTAATATTATTTGATACTAAATGTTGGTGAGAAAATTTGAATATAATTCATCGTTATCTGCTTGAACCTGGTCAAGGCAAGGTCAATGTCACGAGGTGCTTTGATCATTTAAGAACCGAATTGTGTATTGTTAAAAGGTCACGATCGGTAGATTAGACGCATCGGTAGATCAGTAGACATTACACGAACAGAAAGTTGTATTGTTATGTGACTGAACGAGTATCCATGTTATGAATGAACAGGCGTCTCGGGCCAATTAACGATAGATATAATTAGCTGTGTGAGTTCAGGGTCGTTGCTGATCGAGATCTTGTTCAACAAAGGGGTCTATGCTTTGCACGACCCTGAATGCTGACGAGCAGTACGACAACAGTCGAACAGGGCGTTTAACATTCGTCCGAATGCCAACAGAGAAGGGAGTCCTTCCGCTGTGGGCGTGACGACAGCAAACCCGGTCGCTGGCTACTTAAAATTCACCGGGCGACGCCGCCGACTGATACTGTTCGACACACGTCGGGAAACGTCATGCACGGTTACTAAAAAATAGTAACCGTGCGTCATGTAACGAACATTCATACACACAAACTAGTTAGTCCTGGGTTTTGAGTTATTATACTATAATTTCTAGAATTGTTCTTTTCCTAGCCAGTTTATTTATGTAATGTTTTACGTATGTGCGTATCACTGATATATGTGACGAATAGGGAATGCCGCTTCTCCCTGGTCGTCGAATCATTCCCTATCTTGCAGTGGTATCTAAAGTGCAAAATTTCGTAAACCCACCTCTTAAGAATAGAAAAGTTGCGTCGGTGCGTGGTGAGGGTTGCGTTTAATGCCGAACCTTTGCAGGTACAGGCGATTTTGCTGGGACGAACTGTATCAAGCGTATATTTTGTTTACCTATTAAACTATGGTTTCACGGAATTCATTAGACTGGCAAAGTCGGAACTTCCTTTTTGTTTTACCAAAAAAATAATTAATAGACATTTTAGCCTTTTTTGCGTGATCACGAAAACTAGCGTGCCCGTGAAAGAAATCCCAACTAGACGCATCTGCAGGCGACCCACTTCGTTGTAGTGAAAACCGGAGGGGAATCACCCCGGTGATTATGCTAATTAATTAAAAGTTGTTGACTGACAACGAATCAGCTCCGATGTTTGAATCACATTTCCGTTGTCATTTTTGTGAGTGAAATATCTGAACCCCAGCACCACTACCACCATAAGTGTAGCCTTCACTGCACTACAATAGTTTATCCCGTAACATTCAAACAATTAGATCACGATAATGCTTGGTCAAAAACGAATTTATGTCAGTGACTACAGCAATAATTATAGCCAAACGTTTGGATCAATTGTGTTGCGTCGAAGAAATTTAAATTGTTTTAATAGTCTTATTTGATACTGAATGTTGTTGAGGAAATCGGATAATAATTTATCGCAATCTAAATATATTGATTTCAAAGCCAGTATTGTATTCAAAAGAGCCAGTTCACATGCAGAGCAATACATAAACTTTGCAAAAGATAATGTTTGTTATGTTTACCCTATTACACTCACCTTATCACATGGTTCTTTTTTCACATTTGCTTTCAGGAGTATTTGAACTGTAGAATCATGTCCATTTTTTGCAGCCAAATGAAGCGGTGTCTTATGTGTCTGAAAGGCAAAAGTTATAATGATAACAGAAGATAAATGCAAATCGATGCAGCAAATGCCTACACAGATGGAAACAAAGCAAGAAAATAAATAAAAACAGATTTTACAATGAAACTACTTTATCAATAGAGCAGGCTTCATGGCAATGTAAGCACGGGCACATAACATCATAATTATCTAGTCTAAGCATGGTCATGATAAGTAAACAAATCAAATAAGTAATAATCCTTGTCAAGTATAAATGAATTCCAGTGACTTTCACATTAACAGTCAAACAGTCGGCTCAATTATATTATGTCAGAAGTAAAATAATTTTTTTTAATTGATACAATATGGATTACAATTTATAGTAATCTAAATATATTGATTTTAAAACCAGTCTAATGCGCACATGCAGTGGTTGGCTTGTATTCAAAACAGCAAGTTCACATGCACATAAGAAAATTCACAACAATACATGAAAGTTGTAAAAGATAATGTTCGTTATGTTTACTATGTTACACTTACTTCATCACGTGGATCTTTTTCCACACCTGCTTTCAGGAGTAATTCTACTATAGAATCACGTCCATTTTTTGCAGCAAAATGAAGCGGTGTCCGATTCAACTGAAAGACAAAAGGGCATATAGCAACACGCAATATGTGTGTTGTCTTAAACTGAAATGTGTAACCAAACATTGTACACACATGACACCACATTGGTACAGTAATCGTATCAGGATTTACTAGGAAAATAAGGCATGTAATACTTAACATACATTGTTAGTTCACATTTTAAAATATTCTTCTGTTATTATGTGAAACTGTCTGAATATTTTTAGTTGTCCGTTACGTATCTTAACGATACAATGTGACAATCGCGTACATTAGTTAATATTCTTATTCTATGTAATCTAAAAACGTTGATTTTTAAAAAGCCACAACAGTATACAAAATTACATGCTTATATATTATCCAAACAAAGTACTAAAGGTTGATTGTAATGACGGACTGCATGGCGTAGTGTGACATTCATGATTAAACAAACACTCCAATGTACCTATCGTGTCTTATAGTGTGTTGTCTTAAACTGAAATGTGTAACCAAATATATTGTATATATATATCATATACTTTGCAATGAATCTACTATATCAACGGAGCAGACATCATGACAATGTGTGCTGGAGCACAACTCATAATCATCTGGTCTAAGCAGGGTCAAGATAAATCAAAAAGTCGAATATTTACGGCACAACAATCATTGGTCGAAAACGAATAAATTCCAATGACTACAACCATAATTACAGTCGGCTCAATTCTATTATGTAAGTAAAATAATTGTTGGTAATAATTTTAATTGATACAAATGTTGATGAAAACCTTGGATTATAATGTATAGTAATCTAAATATATTCATTTCAAAACCAGTCTAATGCGCACATGCAGTGGTTGTCTTGTATTCAAAACAGCCAGTTCACATGCACATAAAAAATTCACAACAATACATGAAAGTTGTAAAAGATAATGTTCGTTATGTTTACTATGTTACACTTACTTTACCACGTGGATCTTTTTCCACACCTGCTTTCAGGAGTAATTCTACTATAGAATCACGTCCATTATTTACAGCATAATGAAGTGGTGTCTCATTCCACTGAAAGACAAAATGTTTAATGATAACAGAAGATAAATACCAAATTGATGCAGCAATAATATATTCACAAGTAAACCTTATGCGCACCATATGATATAACCTGCATATATAGCGTATATAGCAACACGCAATATGTGTGTTGTCTTAAACTGAAATGTGTAACCAAACATATTGTACACACAAAACATTCACATTGGTACAGTAATTACGATTTTTTCAAGAAAATTAGTCATTCAATACTTAACATACATTGTTAATTTATATTTTTAAATATTCAGTTATTATGAGAAACTGACTGAATATTTTTATTTGTCCGTTACGTATCTTAACAATACAATGTGATAATCTCGTACAAATGTTAATATTCTTATTTCAGAATGGTGTTGGGAAAAGATGATTACAATTCAATGTAATGTTATGTAACAATGTTGATTTTAATGTGACACAATAGTAACAGAATTAATTTGTTTGCAAATTATTCAATCAAAATACAAAAGGTTGACCTTAATGATGAATAGTATGGCGTAGTGTGACATTTATGGGTGTACCAACACTCCCATGTGCCTACACGGTTGGATACAAAGCAAGAAAATAAATAAAAACAGATTTCCATGTACTGTGCATACGAGGCGAGGAATGTAACATTATTATTTTGTGTATAAATGACTGATGTGTGTATGTATTCGTTAATTATATGTGCATTAAAAATGATGTATGTATTTTAAATGGCGTGTGTATTAAAATGAAGTATGTTTTAAAAACTATGTATGTTTGAAAAATGACGTGCGTGTATTAAAAATGATGCGTGTATTAAATGACGCGTGTTTAAAAACGACGCGTGTGTTTTAAAATGGCGCGTGTTTTAAACATTATATGTATATTAAAATGACATTTCTATTTTAAAAATTACGTGTTTGAAAACGACGTGGGTGTTTGTAAAAATGACGTGTGTGTGTTCGAATGAAAATGTGCGTGTGTAAAAAAAAAAAACTCGTGCATTAACCTTTTTACCCCTGTGGAGGGCGCTATCTTCAAATGATTTTTTTCGTGTGTGTGTTAACAAAATCGCGTGCATTAACCTATTCACGCCAGTGGAGGCGTCGTCTCATGTGGTAGCCATTTTCGTTTGTGTATTTTTATAACGTCAATAAGGTACGTACAAAGGAACGTGCCCAGCACGAACGTTTCATTCATTCGGCCCTATAAATTTAACAACTTAAATAATATGAGTAACTAAGATTTGTGGTGTAATAATAAACTGTAGGTTTAGCATAAACCTCACAACATTTCTATGAAATGTACAATTATTACACACACACACCATGTTACATGGTTCTTTTTCAACATTTGCTTTCAAGAGTATTTCTACTCATGAATGGGAAGAACACAAAGAAAAAGTCAAACAATGAAGTGGCACTACAGGTCGAATGGAAAGAAATCATACAAAAACTAACCAACTCAAATGAACAGAAACCTCCGTAATTTTAAAACCTGATCTGCCACATATTGATAACACGATTTTCAATAAATCTATATTCAGTTGTTACGAACGGGAATACGAGATAGTCTCCCGCGAACCTGGTCGCCACTATCTCGCACTCCAGAACGCAACACTAAAGGTCAAACAAAGGCACACAGTCAGGATATGTCCAATAATACTAATTTAATAATACAATAAGCATAAACCAGTAACAGGAGTGATATAAATCACAAACTGGTCAACAATATACATCACAATAAATATAACATTAATGATAATAGCCCAGCTCGGAATTGCCTACCCTACCTAAGTGCAGAACTCGTACTGCGTAGCTTCAGCGATAGTACAGTTAATCACAGCAACGTCGACGGCGATATCAGTTCTACAGCTCCAAACTACGAAGTCTCGGGGAATGCAAATTACACGACACTGACCGTAATGTTACACGACTTCCATACCGTCTGTGCAGAGAAAAGACCAATATCAGCAAACCACGCGTTCTGGCGAAACACAGGTCTTTGAATAAAGTTGGTTTTACAGCGCAGAACCACAGCAGGCTGTTTTGCGTCTATCAGTCCCACATGCCGAATTGGTCAGGCATTATCTTGAGACATACGTTGGCTGCCACGTTGACACTGCACCGGAGCTGAGCTGAACTGCACTGCACTGGTCGGGAGCTGGGTGACAACTGACTAACTCGTGTTCACGTTCGTCTTGCACAAACACGAACAAAAGAATATAAATTAGCAATGACAATACATGCTGTCTATTCTAATTCCGCAGCTGGGCAAGCCTCACTAGCTAACGGGGCATTATCGAAATACATTTACTTTACAGCAAAAATAGAATATCATAACATGCAATTATAATCCTAGTAACCGGATTGGTTAATGCAAGCCGATTTAACTTCGGACATCATGACCGACTATTATAAAGTACGTCGGTGTCTCAAAACTTCGGTCATTTTAAACATTGTTTCATGAATTGTAATTTGGAATTATATTATTTCAGATATTATTTAAATTCTACAAACCGCAAAACCTGTTTCACTTGTGTCGCGCAACGTTTTTTTACAAGTAAAGAAAAGCCCACGTTTTGAATTAAATTCAAAATATAGCACCCATACATCCCCAAAACCTGAGTGCATACTTTGCGTCATTCGTAATAACCGTATGACAATTCATCTTTCCTTGCTTGCGGTAAAAAATAATGACAGATAACAACCCAAAATGGCAATGGACAACTTTTCGCGCTCTACAAACTTTAATGTTCGAACGCGGCTGTACTACTTCTAACACGTTCGAACTATATTTTACGAATGGAAAAATATATTATAATTGTTGTAATATTATTATTTGATACTAAATGTTGGTTAGGAAATTTGAATATAATTCATCGTTATCTGCTTGAACCTGGTCAAGGCAAGGTCAATGTCACGAGATGCTTGGATCATATGAGAACCGAATTATGTATTGTTAAAAGGTCACAATTGTTATGAGCCCAGTCGGTAGACGTATTTGACATTACATGAACAGAAAGTTGCATTGTTATGTGACCTGATGTCACCCTTGGACAAAACTGAACGAATATCCGTATGATGAATGAACAGGTGCCGCGGGCCAATTAACGATCGACACAATTACTTGTGTGACGACATAGGATTTAAAAACTGAAACACCGTGGTTGTGGATTGTTGCTGCTCGAGATGTTGTTCAACAATTGGGGTCTACGCTTTGCACGACCCTGAAAGCTGGTGAGCAGTACCACCACCACCACCACCACCACTACATACTATCATAGTCGAATCTGGCGTTTAACATCAGTCTGAGGTCCAACTGGAAAGGAAGCCCTGGCGCTGTGAACGAGAACGTAGAGTTTGACGCTTCAACTCGTTAACTCTGGTCGCTGGCTACATAAAATTCACAGGGCGACTCCGCGGACTGATACTGTTCGACACACGCCGGGAAACGTCAGGTACCGAACAATACTTCACACATACTAGTTAGTCCTTGGCTTCGAGTTATGCGAAATTTCGTTATTAAACTATGTTGTTAATGCATAGAATAGTTTTTTCCTGGCATGTTTATTTATGTAGGATGGTTACCGACCTTGCTGGGGTGTCTACAGAGCAAACTTTCGTAAACCCACCGCTTACCAATAGAAAAAGTGCGTGATGAGGGTCGCGTTTAATGCTGAACCTTTGCAGGGGCGGGCGATATTGCTGGGGAGAACTGTATCAAGCATATATTTTGTGTACCTAATAAACTATGGTTTCACGGAATTCATGTGTGGTGTCGTATGTGTAAGATTGGCCGGTGTGCATTATTGCTTCTTATTATACATGTATATGCATGTAATTATATTGAATTATACTAGTGCCCATCAGTCTCAATTATCTCTGTGTTACACGAATTGTGTAATTTTATATCCGTTAAGAACTCGCACGCGAGGTGATAAAAGAATTATTTGGTATTTTAGATTAATATTTGGTCTTTTAGATTAATATTTGGCCTGCCCTCGTGAACGTGATGATTAATTAGATCACAATAATCCTTGGTCAAAAACAAATTAATTTAAGTGACTACAACTTATTGCCGAGCAATTGGATCAATTCTATTGTCTCAGATGTAGTATAATTTGTGTAATATTATTTGATACGGAGAGTTGTTAAGGAAATCGGATTATAATTTATCACAATCTAAATATATTGATTTCAAAACCAGTACTGTATTCAAAACAAGTGCACATGCACATTTAAATACAATACATGACCGTTACAAAAGATAATCTTTAATTATGTTTACTATGTTACACTTACGTTATCACGTGAATCTTTGTTCACACCTGCTTTCAGGAGTATTTCTACTGTAGAATCAAGTCCAATCTGTGCAGCTCTATGAAGCGGTGTCCTATGGAACTGAACGACAAAAGGTATAACAAGACAGGATAAATACCAAATTGATGCAGCAATACTATATTTATAAGTAAGTCCTATCTTGACAAAAGAACACATGCATACCCCATGGAGTTAAAAATCATTTTACCTCCATGCATACACTATGCTATTACATGCATACATGACGTAAACGTATATAGCAACACACAATATGTGTGAAATGTGTAACCATACATATTGTGTACACACATGCAACCACATTGGTACAGTAATCTTATTATGATTTGTTAGGAAAATAAGGCATTCAATATTTGTAATAATTTTAATTGATACAAATGTTGATGAGAAAATTGGATTATAATTTATAGTAATCTAAATATATTGATTTCAAAACCAGTCTAATGCGCACATGTAGTGGTTGTCTTGTATTCAAAACAGCCAATTCACATGCACATTAAAAAAATCACAATACATGAAAGTTTTAAAAGATAATGTTCGTTATGTTTACTATGTTACACTTACGTTATCACGTGGATCTTTTTCCACATCTGCTTTCAGGAGTATTTCTACTGTAGAATCAAGTCCACCCTGTGCAGCTATATGAAGCGGTGTCCAATGCAACTGAACGACAAAAGGTATAACAAGACAGGATAAATACCAAATTGATGCAGCAATACTATATTTATAAGTAAGTCCTATCTTGACAAAAGAACACATGCATACCCCATGTTATTACATGCATACATGACGTAAACTTATATAGCAACAAGCAATATGCGTGAAATGCGTAACCACACATATTGTACACACATGACACCACATTGGTACAGTAATGTTATTATGATTTGTTAGGAAAATAAGGCATTCAATATTTGTAATAATTTTAATTGATACAAATGTCGGTGAGAAAATTGGATTATAATTTTTAGTAATCTATAAATATTTATTTTAAAAGCAGTGTAATGCACACATGAATTTTGCAAAGAGCCTATTATATCAATGAAGCAGGCCTCTTGAAATGTGTGCTTGAGCACAGACATCTAATCTAATTTATCTAATCACGATATGTGAAAAATTCGTAATAAGTACAAGTATAAATCAATTCTAATGATTACGACCATAATTGTAGTGAAAACGGCCGGGTCAAATCTATTGTGTCCGATGTATTTAAAACTATGTAGTATTCTTATTGACACTGAATGATGAGAAAATTTGACAAACCATATTGAAAAAGAGAAACTACGTTCACAATACATTACATCAATGTTAGTAAATTTGTATGTAAAAACGATATACCTAAACACATATTCTATATAAGAGACGCCCCAACAGTGTAATTTAATACGTTGTATGGATGGTTTTGAACCATCAATTTGCATGGCCCCGGAATCAGGTACACAGTCAAATCGACCATCTTGACACCCCTAGATATGATAGTTTAACCATAACCATGATTGTGTAGGAAATACAATGTCTATTTAGAATATAGAACATTCCATTAATAAAGAAATTATAAGTCAGAGCTAGATAAAACTGAGATTTTTACCGACGATATTAAGACAGTAGAGTTTCATAATGTACCTAACCTGTCTAGGCGATTGGGTGGCGCAATTGACAATATAATAATTACTCGTGACACAGAGCACTGTAACAGACATAAGGTTATACAGTGAAAATGGCACTACACTAAAGTCACGATGTTATACGTTGTAACATTACTACAGACTCACCAAATCCAATGGGTTTTTTAATGCTCCGTTTTGTAGAAGCAAATTTACGATTTCATCTTTACCAAGTTCTGCTGCATAATGGAGTGGTGTACGTTTGAACTGAAAAACATCAAGATGTGGATGATGATTAAGATATATCAGCGATAAAATATACATTACTTCTGTATTCATTATGGCGTTCTAATGTTACACGGGAAAAAGTTTTTACAGTAATTGACATTAATTAAAACTGAAATGAACACTCGCATCCTGAGAAATGTTTAAAACAAGATGTACAAGACAATGGAAAGGGACTAGATTGAAATCTACAACCGATATATATCAATAATCGAAATTGTAGCATGCGGAACCAATTTTGCAAAGCTACATTTTCAGTTCAAAAACTGGGTTTGGGGTTTTAAATTTATTATGTTTTATTTATAACGTGTTAATTGGTATAAAATCATGTGTATCTATATTTAGTGATATGCGATTAACAGCAGTGACTTAATCATGAAAATGCGTATGGCTATGTGAGTTTTCTCGAAAGTGATGAGTTAGATTTTGGACCAGTGGTTTAAGTACTAACAACATGAGACAATCGGGAAAGCGGGGAATGGAATATAGAAAATTATAATCGGATAAATAACGCACACAAATGTTAAAAGTATAGACAATACTGATATGGTAATATATTATCATAGATTTGCAGACGTTGTACAATATTAAGTGAACACAATTACATTTTTGCATGGCGCTATTTTAAATTGCAATGGAAAACAAGCCATTGAAATATTGCTTGCCGCGTTTCGCAAAATAGAGGTGTTAAATACCGGTCTAGGTCAGCCTCGTCATAGTGCAGTTTTCAATTTATTTTGCTTGTAATTATTTTATATTTTGTTGTCGAAATTGGACACACCCACCATCTTCCGAAAGTACAGTTTTCCTTGCATTTTTTGTTCAAATTTAGAAAATGTTTTTATTCCTGTTTTTACCTAGACGATCGGCATGCTAGTAACAAGGGGTGTTATATTTGTTAATGTTTATATTGCTGTTTGTAATTGTTATTGTTATGCGATTTCCGAATTTTCTTTTCCTAGTACTGTAGGTTGCATTTGACGAACGACAGTGTTTTTTGACAGTCCCGTTTTTCGGGGGATGTAGAATCTTAATGCAGGCTGTTTGGTTTTTGGTTTAAGCAGTAAAATTGTGCTCTTCGTACAATGTAATGGAAACCATTTTAGTCTGCTTCGTTTGTCATAAATCAATGGTTCGCCCGACTGCAAATACGTGGCCGCACCTTGCATGAACCTTAAATTATGTAAGCGTGTTGTACTTTGTTGGCTATGATGAGTCCAGATAAGACCGAGTGCAAAGAAAGCCATGCAAAGCATCGAACGAAATAGCTGTTGCTATTCACGACATAGTTTTTTTTTACCTGACTGCATACATTAGAAAGCACAATGGCTTCTCGCCGCTAGAGGGCGCGACTTGTGGGGATGATAACATACAGTAACTACACGAGTATGCCAGAGAGATGTTACTGATTGATAACAGCTATCAATAAGAACAATAATAAAAAATATTTTCTTTTACAGGGACGAATTTCACATATCATTTGTTAAATATTTGAAATGAAATGATCTGATCTGAAATTTGAAACTAGACTCTCTGTATGAAGACCGCATCTTTCAAAAACATATTGTCGCGTATAAGACAAACTAAAACGAAGGTATTAAGGAGGAAGAGATTCGACGTAGCAATTTGATTGTTTCGATACCAAACTATTATTAATATTGCAATTAAATAGTTTTTCTGATGTATTTTATGACTATAAATTAATCACATTTATTCATGGCTCACGTTTGTATAGAGCATCATCTATGGCTATTGCAAATACTGTAAAACATGTTGAAAAAGTGGCATGCAATTTTAGCGAATGATGGTAAAATGACGCAGTAGCGAAATGTTGATTTAGCGAATCCCCCTTGTCATTGTTGATTTCTTTGTTTGGCGGCCTTTTTGAATTGATAATAAAGTCATTAGCGACATCTTGAATTAACGAAGCGGTTCTCTCGCTAAATTCGCGAAAAAGACATGCTTTACAGTAGATATAATTAAACCTTGTGCATATAGATCGGTGTTACGCCAAATATATGCAAGGATGTATGACTTGGCGAATGTATGACTTGATACAAATCGAAAGGTATTCACGATATCATTAAAATATCGATATATCGAAACTAAAAAAAATGAAATTTTAGAAGTCGCTATTGACTAAATGATTGACTTGTTTTATGTTTCTGCGAATTTTACAGAGATGCATTGTTATGAAGCTATTAAAATTTCGACAAAATAATCCAAGTGTAGGTTTTGATTTATGCGATTATATTGATGTGCTATGTATATTTAAACATTCACGTCCATCTTTCACTATAGCATTGTTGGGGCCGTTATTTAATTGTAAGAATAATAAATATAACAATAAAAACATTATGTATGTATATTGCGTTATTTGCAGATGTACTTCATGTCGGTGCCAGGATGAAAATAAAGATATTGTTACTTACTTTACCCAACGAATTTACATCTATTCCAGATTTTAATAATGATATCACTCCATCGGTATTACCATTTCTAACTGCGACATGTATGGGATCATCAGGCTTGTAAATAAAGAAAACAATACACTGTGATTGATACCATGATTAAAAACAACTATAGTTAGCAACGTGTCAGTGTGTGGCGCCCCTTTTAGTGGTCGAACTTGGTAGGCTTAGTTTGGATTTAGTCTACAGTTAATATTGTTGAAGAGGTGGGGGGGGGGGTAATTACAATACTAGCTTCAATAGGGGCAAATTACCAGAGGATAACTTGATGAGACGTTTGAATAAAGATGTATTTATAAATCCAAACTGAGTGCTTATACTTTTATATTACATATAAACTGGTAGGCGAGTAACATTGATAATTAGTGCTCATATCCAAGTTTTTCCCCTACTACAATCAAATACCGTACCACACCACATCAATAACAAATAATTTCGGTAACGTATTTGAGTGTAACTGATAGAAAAGGGACGAATTACGAGGAGGTTTTGAACTGGTTCCTCATTTTCCATATTCTGCAGCTTTCACACATTGGTCTGACAATAAAGTCAATAATATCAATTATAAATCATATTACATTGACCTAGAAATCTGTTGTAATAATAATTTATAATACCTGAAACTATGCCTATAGTAGAAAAATGAAATGAACCAACCCAGATTCATATTGTGCCTGATTTCGTTTTACAACAATAAATGTTCTTCCTCCCTAACAGTAATACTAGCTAAGCTTGTGATTGCCAGTTTCGTGTAAATTTGTTAAGTTGTTGATAGCCAGATATACTGTATTTGTATATAATTAAAGGATTAGTAAAACAGACGCAGATCAGTACTGTTATGAACAAAGAAAATCTTTCATATTGTGTATTTTCATCCGTGTTCTAAATGGAATTCCAAATTGAATAAGTTGAATTAATATAAATAGTCGATTCCTGTGATTAAAAAGAAAGAATAAAACAAAATCATACACACCTTATCATGCCTGAAATTCAAAAAGAAAACAAGTTAGTTTGGACATTAGACAGCATTTACATACTGTGCAAATAAACACAGCTAATGATGACGGTATGTAAACTCGAGATGATTGTCTCGCTTGTACCATGAAAGCGAACCACATACTATCATTCATCTATTTCAGTTTTAGATATACAGTGTTACACACAACCAGTGTAGAGTGCATTTTAATTCACAATGGGTTATCTAATCTAAAGCATATAAGCAGATCACGGCAAATCATTGCTAAGATTAGATAGTGTAAAAAATGTATTTTAGCTAGCATGTTTAGCTAATCTGTAAATTCGCTAATTGGAGATGTAGATGAGTTAATAGAGTTTAATCTCACAGTGCGATATTTGACACTTTAACTAAGTTAATATTAATTATATGCAGCTATTTCAACGTGTTTAACATTATTGCGTCACTGTGCATCAACAACGGGCATTGTTTCTCATCAATAATATGTTATTCATTGTGCATGCTGTGGTATTTGCCAGATGCAATATTTGTAATACTATAAAATAGAATTACTTGCCAATACGAATAGGTCTTGCTATTATCCATTCAGTATTACACACAATTTGTATACTCCCGACTAAACTAAGTTCACGAGATTTTAATAAGCAACCAATCAAACCATGCTGTCCTGTGAAAAGACAATAACGTAAAATTATAAAACGAACCTCAAGTGCTGTTAGCTAATGATGCGAAACGGTTGCGAAAAACGAAAAATGTGGGGTTCAGAGAAATATACAGATAAAACCCACATTGAAAAATTAAATTTAAAATTTTGTAAAATACTTCCACACGTTCACCAGTTAGAAACAAACTCGGGGAATTAGGAAGACATCCAATCTCAGTATCCATTAACAACACGATGCTAGGCTGGTAGGTGTCTTATCACTGTTAACTAGTTATACAAAACGCCTACGAAAAAACTAATCATTCAATAGAACATCGTTCTGGGCGCTCGATAACATGTAACTAAGGTATCGCGGTACAATGACGTCACCAGCGAGAAATGCGATCCGTTTCTAAACAAACATTAGTATGGCCAATTATATAAATTACGACATACAGAAACTGTCATAGATATGAGCACGAACTGTGACTCAGAATTTATGTGAAAGGCGGTCAGTACAAATATGAATAACAAGACGGAGTGCATGGCTGCACCGGTGTATAGCAAATGATCTTTCACACTGTGCCACAGTCACTCGTTATTCATTCAACCCAAGTATTCACATATGGCATCTAATTTTATGGCTTGCAATTTACCCGAAAACAGACAATAAGTTTATGCGCATCGAACTCAGTGAGAGAAAGGCACTGACGGAAGTCTATGGTGTTGCAGGTGACGTCATGTTGGACTTTGTCATGTGTATACTAACACTCAACTGCAAACTACGGGCTTAGTGGAGTAATTAAAGTCTTGTTGCGGTCTTGGTCTGCGCATTACATAGATTGTTCATAATCAGTGTTATTTCATATTCTGGTCGAAGTTATTTACAAACAATATCTGAAATTTTCATAATATTGCACGCATTACACGCCACAATTTGTGCATTGCTTTTTAGGGTACATTTTCTAAAGGTCAAATCTAATATTTCAGTAAAGACGGAGCGCTTGCGCATTTTATAGTATGATTACAAATGATGCTAAGCAGTCTTGATGTCACAAAATTACACAAGAATTAGGAAACGAAACGATGATATGTGACGTCACGATAAACTATGGCATGTAGGTCGGATCGCTCACGGCCGTAATTCACTTGGGTTATATTGGCTTTATTATGGCCCCGTATAATTGGTATATGTGGAATGTAGACGCATTGTTCTCTGGATTAATGTAGAATCCCGACCACTGGTGTGAAGTTTTTGGTAGTTTGAACCGTTCATTCAGGAAAATAATAAAATTTGACCGCGTGTAACACAATGTGTCGCTAAAATATGTTACCCTATGGTCCGAAACCACCTCAGGAGTCACCCACCCATGACGTGAATGGTAATTGGATTTCTGCCAAGTCTGCGTCTCATTGCATTACAGGTGAATCATAATCTAATTATAAAATTCAAAGGTTTCGAGATGCCACACGACGACAGTGTACAACAACTTGCGCATGTGCAGTTAATTCAACAGTTTCCCGTTCATGGAAGACTCACCAGCGTGGACGTCATTTCTGGTACGGAATAAGTACGCCAGCATTTAAGCTACCAAAATATTTGAGCCGCCCGCCAATTTTGCACTGGCCGAAACCCCCATGGTCTTCAACTGTAACTATTACAAATGGTAACTCATTATTACGCCAACATTTAGGCTACCAACAGATTTGAGACAGCCATGAACTTTGCACCGGCGGAAATGCCAGTATTTCATTGTAACTATTACAACCAATTAATTATTACGCCAACATTTAAGCTACCAAAATATTTGAGACGTCCGCCAATTTTGCACCGGCGGAAATCCCATGGTTTTCAACTGTAACTATTACAACTAATTAATTATTACGCCAACATTTAAGCTACCAACAGATTTGAAACAGCCACGAACTTTGCACCGGCGGAAATTCCATGGTCTAATACTGTAACTATAACAACTAATTAATTATTACGCCTACATTTAAGCTACCAACAGATTTGAGACAGCCACGAACTTTGCACCGGCGGAAATTCTATGGTCTAATACTGTAACTATTACAACTAATTAATTATTACGCCAACATTTAAGCTACCAACAGATTTGAAACAGCCACGAACTTTGCACCGGCGGAAATTCCATGGTCTAATACTGTAACTATAACAACTAATTAATTATTACGCCTACATTTAAGCTACCAACAGATTTGAGACAGCCACGAACTTTGCACCGGCGGAAATTCTATGGTCTAATACTGTAACTATTACAACTAATTAATTATTACGCCAACATTTAAGCTACCAACAGATTTGAAACAGCCACGAACTTTGCACCGGCGGAAATTCCATGGTCTAATACTGTAACTATAACAACTAATTAATTATTACGCCTACATTTAAGCTACCAACAGATTTGAGACAGCCACGAACTTTGCACCGGCGGAAATTCTATGGTCTAATACTGTAACTATTACAACTAATTAATTATTACGCCAACATTTAAGCTACCAAACGATTTGAGACAGCCACGAACTTTGCGCCGGCGGAAATTCCATGGTCTAATACTGTAACTATTACAACTAATTAATTATTACGCCAACATTTAAGCTACCAAAATATTTGAGACGTCCGCCAATTGTGCACCGGCGGAAATTCCACGGTCTTTCTCTGTAACTATTACACCTAATACTACATGCAATCTACTACACGAAATGTGCGCGATAAAAAGCAACAAAAGACACCCCTATAATTTGAATTTATATTTTTGCAACTATAGGCATTTTTATCGGCCACTAGGCTTACCAAATATACGAGGGCAATGTGGAACAATACTGTAAATCAATACCGTACATTATAGCCATTCCGTGTCACAGTTCGAGTAGCGTTTGCAAAGTCACCTTGCGTTACGATCACTAAAATCACTATGAATCAGCATCATCATTGTCTCTTACCTGCAGTGTCAACCTGTTCAATTACTTCAAGAATCAGAGAGTTGGATGTAACTTCAAGGGCAATGATTCCCGTAGATTCTGTTCGACGCGTTGTCCGGCGGTCTTCTGGCTGTGTATAGTTTTTGTGAGCTACAATTTATACACAATACAGGGGATTCCCCTAATGTATTTACAGTATTTAAATTAATACAAGCCGTCCAATCACATGCTTCATTTTAAACAACATGGTCACATGTGTCTGAAGTAATCAGATCCGCCTCAGTTCATGTGCGCATGTGCAGTTCAGTCAAGTTTCCGTCGTGGTGCGAGGCTGACAGTCTGATCACGAATTAGGGTAGTCACAACATTCCTCATATTCTCTGTTTGGTGGTCTGAGGACACACGAACATTACCATTGGAGCATTAAGCGATTAGTAACAGAGGGAATTATTTTCTAAACAACATGTAGTACCCGTGAACACACCAGCTACGTGCGGTGAACATCGGAATATCTGACCGAACTAATTTTAAAGTTTAATCTCAAAAACTTTAATTTATCAATGTAATTTACTTAACACATGTAACATTTAATTTAAACACTGGATTATACACAGAATGTACGACATTATTACCCGGCGGTAAACACTGAGCTCTTCTGACCTTTAAGCCTGCTCCGGCTGTAAAGCATGTTGTCATACACAATGTAGGGGAACTCCCAAATAATTATAATATTCAAATTATACCAGTGTCCAATAATACGAGTCTTGCTATGGACACGTGTTTGTATCGGCACCTCTGTTCACGCATGCGCTGTTCATTCAAGTTTGTGTAGTGTCGTGAAGCACTGCACCATACTGTGACCACGTACGAGGGTAACCGCAGCATACCCCGAACCACTATTTTCGGTGGTTGCCAAATACACGAGTTACTCGGCTTCATGAAACCCAATTCTGTCGAAGTAACACGAGAGCGCCAGGCAAGAAGCACCCTTCAGAAATTACAATATAGACAACACACGGAGTAACATGCCGTAGATATCGGCAAAACACGAACGATCATTTAAATATTTTATAATGTGAAATTTAGAACCAATATTTATTTTATCAATATTAGTTATTTGACACTATGTATGAATATACAATTGATGATATATACAATAAACGACGAAACAATACGATTTTTTATGCACAAACACGTATACCAGTACTGAACTGACGCACCGGCGGTGAATAGTTAATTCTGATTTGATGACTGATATCACGTGTTATCATAAATGATGTCATTGGAACATTGTTCTCTCGTTTTGATGGGCAGTGACGTATAGAATGTCACGATTTGCTGTCCACCATTAACACAATAAATCACTGCACCTAACACCTTGATCAAAACTAGCAATAACGCACGCCAACAGTTCGCGACTGTGAACAGATATATTGATGCACGTCCAACATTTTAGAATTTGTCAGGCGCGAAAACCACCGTTGTGCATCGGGTGTTACAACACAATCATTACTATGCCGATCATTACCTGAGTGCACCGGCGGAAATATACTGTAGAATACTTTATTTTCGCTTGGAATTTATTTTCGCTATTTTCGCTGATGGGATGTTTCCGTGAAAATAAAATCCAGCGAATATACTTTTTTCCCTATATTTCACATTAAAGTCATCAAAAATCAGTGAAAATGAATTCCATACAAAACGCCCAAAAAGCCTTTTCAGCGAAAATTAATTCCAGCGAAAATAAAGTATTCCACAGCTAATCCGGGTTCAAAGTAAATACATTCACAGATTTTACTCGATTTGACTCGCAGTACGCCACGCCGATTAACACCCGTCTCAGTCAATTCCGCCCTTATGTACATTATCCCCATGCAGTCGCATATTCGTTTGGTCACTTTCACTCCAATGCACATTCACTCTAGTCACTTGCACAAACATGACGTCATTAGGATGTTTAACGTATAAGTCGGATAGCTCTTTGATGAATGTATATTTAGAACATTTTTAATTTTTTTTTCGAGATATTATGTAACTATATGAATATATTTGCGAAATATGCTATGTATATACCTCTGCCATCACCATCTCGACAGTACTTGTTTTTGAGTACGTGCCCGTCTGTCAGTCTCACTACATAACAGGGGAATTCCCAATCTCATTGTAATATTCAAATCTTTGATTGTCCAATGAAAAGCAATGTACCGGTTATGTTGAATTGTCGCGTGACGACATTTGACCCACAGTTTGCGCATGTGCAGTTCATTCAATTGTGTTCTTTCGTCGACGGCAGACAAGTTGGACGTTACTCCTGGTGCTTCACAGAAAAGTGAACGATGCCTGAACAAATCACCGTGTTCTTCGCGGTGGAGCTACGTCATAGAATGTTCTGTCACCATACAGAGTTCTACGTTGCTAAGACGCGTACCTCTGTACTATGTATTTTTATTTCTGCACAAGCTGCTGTGGAACGCCGGTAGAAGAGCCGGTGAAGTGAAAACAGCTTTGCAGCGGAATTGTTGCCAGACGGCGGCATCGATATTTAATAGCAAAGCCATTAATCACGCTGACCTACTTTAATGCAGTCAGGTCTTTCGCTGTTTAAAGTCTCCCTAGTTCTGTGTTTTTTCGTAGCCTATTACCCATTTCCTCGACGAAAAAACCAGAAATCATATACACTTTAAAAAACAAGCTTCTATTATTTGCATTTTATTGCGTAGTCCATATCGTGACGTCTCACCTGCTGGATGACGTCATTTTAGTCATATGATAGCGCTCATACATAGTGCATAGTTCATGCACTGGTTACTCGTGTTTTCAACTGTATGCACAAACATGCTGTTTACATCGATAAACACAGCTGAACTTTGACTGATTATAATACTGTAAAATACTTTATTTTAGCTGGAATTAATTTTCGTTGAAAATCGTTTTTTGATGTTTTGTATGGAATTAATTTTCACTGATTTTTGACAAGTTGAATGTAAAATATAGGAAAAATAAGTATATTCGCTAGGTTTTATTTTCACTGAATCATTTCTTCAACGAAAATAGCAAAAAATAATTCCAAGCGAAAATAATTAAAAGTATTTCATAGTATTGTAAAATAGGAATACATTTAAACAAATCAGACTTAAATTATTAATACCCTTAAGAGGGTACAATGTCAATAAAGTTTACTTACCTATATGTTTATAATCTCCACCCCACATACCACATATAGATGAGTCACTCAAACTACATATTTGTGAATGAAAACTTAACACCACCGTCACGTCAGCTGTTCAGATCAATCGCACAGGAAAGGAAACACACTATCAGTATCTCTGGACTTATAATGGGAGCATATATGTAAAAAAGGATAACACTGCAATGTCCATCATAATCCACTTTGAGCGGGATATCAAAAAAATTCATTAATTGAACATCATGTGAAATAACTCCGGGAACGTGAACTGTAATAATGGGTATGTCACAATGCTATGTACTAAATTTCATTTCATTCCAACTGCATACTGTATGGTAATTTGTTATTTCTACTACATTTATTATCAGTTCTATCTCAAGCTGTAAATTTTTATGGTGATAATGGATTCCAATAGTGAGGAATTTGACACACATTTTGACAGCTGCAACACTTATTCCTACAATGCATTTCTTAAACTCACAGGAAACATTTCGAAAGGTTCTTTTTCCATCACTCATGTCAACATAAGATCGCTAACTAAAAACTTTGATGAATTAAAATTATTGTATGATACAATTCCCTTCAAATTTAAAGTCATTGTACTCTCTGAAATATGGCAAGTCAAAAATAAAGATATGTTCAATCTATATAATTACTTATTAGAAACAAAATGCAGAACAAACCAAAAGGATGGTGGAGTAGGGGCCTATATCCACACCTCTTTTGATTATAATTTGATTGATGTCGAGGTAACATGCTAAAACATTTTGGGTAAATGTTAATGTTGGTAGGAATAAGTCGCTGGTAATTGTCATAATCTACATAAAACTAAACACAAATGTTGAGTTTTTAGACAGTTTAGAGCATTCAGTGTTACATAATTTACCAATTAATTCCGAATGTGTTTTAGTTGGTGACTTCAATATTAATTTAAACAATTCAGACTCCAGTCATGTTAGAAATCTTTGTCACACATTATCATGCTATAACTTTAAACATAGTATAATTGACCATTTATTCACAAATATTCATTCACATTTTGTCAGTACCAGGACAATAGAGGTGAACATATCTAATGACCTACCAATTTTTGGGATTTTCCAAGACTTAGAAGCGTATTTTCCGGAAACTGGTAAAATGTCATTTCGTGACTACTCCAAACTTAAACTTGATATAATCAAATCTAAAAATGAACTTGAAAGTCAGAACTGGTCCGATGTGTATAATAGTAACGATGTTGATAATGTCTAAGACGCATTCTCTGGCACTTTTTTTAATATTTGTAACAAACATGCCCCTCGAATTACCAAACAAAGTGGTTCCCACACTATCCCCAAAATCCCTAGTTAACCCTAGAGTTAAAAAGGGCAATAAATAAAAAACATAAATTGTTTTCAAAAATGGTTAGATGCAATTATGATGCATCTGGCACATTTTTGAATATTTGTAACAAACATGCCCCTCGAATTACCAAACAAAGTGGTTCCCACACTATCCCCAAAATCCCTAGTTAACCCTAGAGTTAAAAAGGGCAATAAATAAAAAACATAAATTGTTTTCAAAAATGGTTAGATGCAATTATGATGCATCTGGCACATTTTTGAATATTTGTAACAAACATGCCCCTCGAATTACCAAACAAAGTGGTTCCCACACTATCCCCAAAATCTCTAGTTAACCCTAGAGTTAAAAAGGGCAATAAATAAAAAACATAAATTGTTTTCAAAAATGGTTAGATGCAATTATGATGCATCTGGCACTTTTTTGAATATTTGTAACAAACATGCCCCTCTCATTACCAAACAAATTGGGTCCCACACTATCTCTCAAAATCCCTGGTTAACTATAGAGTTAAAAAATAAATAAAATATAAAACATAAATTAATTTCAAAAATGGTTAGATGTAATTATGATGCATCTGGCACTTTTTTGAATATTTGTAAGAAAGATGCCTCTCTCATTACCAAACAAATTGGGTCCCACACTATTTCTCAAAATCCCTAGTTAACCCTAGAGTTAAAAAGGGCAATAAATAAAAAACATAAATTGTTTTCAAAAATGGTTGGATGTAATTATAATGCGGACAGCGTGGCTAAATATAAACGCTATAGAAATTATGTGACAAATGCTCTTAAGATGTGAAACGTGATTTCTATTCACAACAGTTTGTTGAATATAATGGAAAAACTGCTAAAACTTGGAAAATAATAAATGAAATATTAGGAAGAGGGCATGCAAAAACAAAATTACCGCACCACATTGATGTCCATTACTCTGGTAGCAACGTTACGACTACACTGGATGACCAAGATGCAATTGTGAATAGGTTCAATAACTTTTTTTACCAGAGTTGGGGTGAACCTTGCAAACGAAATCTCACCACATACATTCGACATTTACAATGCACATGTGACAAATTCATTCTTCTTGCGTGGTACCACGGCTCATGAAGTGTCAGATATATTGAGAGGATTAGATAAAAAGAAGGCAGTTGGTTATGATCAAATAAGTGCTAAGCTACTCATACACGCAGCGGAGTATATTTCTAAGCCCCTCTCTCACATTATAAATCTTTCATTCTCTTCAGGTTCGTTTCCAAATGCTCTTAAAATAGCAAAGGTTACCCCTATCTTCAAAAAGGGAACTCCTTTTGACCCTAGTACTTATAGACCTGTCTCAGTACTGCCCTAATTAAGTAAATTATTCGAGAAAATAAGCAACAAACAATTAACAGTTTATTTGAATAAATTCAATATATTTATTCCAAGCAGTACGGCTTTAGAGAAAAATTTAGTACAAAACTCTTTGTTATGGACCAAGCACAAAAGGTATTAGATGAAATAGATAAAGGGAATGTAGTTCTTGGAATTTTCTTAGATCTTAGAAAGGCGTCCGAAACTGTTAAGCACACAATTTTATTTAGAAAATTATCTGGATATGGTCGAGACCTATTTAAAAAAAGGAGCAACATGTAAGTGTGAATGGTGTAACATCAGACTCGCTTCCAATAATATGCGACGTTCCGCAAGGGTCTGTACTTGGTCCTACTTTGTTTCTTTTTTATGTTAATGTTAGTGCATCTACATACTTTGATTGACACCAGTTTAGTTCATACATTTCAATCTGGGAACAGTATTAACCTACATTATGAAAAGTTAAATATAGTTAATATAGTTGACTGGTGCGACTGTAATAAACTGACAATAAATACTAACAAAACTGAATATAGACTATTCAGAGGTAAAAATACAAACGTAGCTACTTTTGGGATTTTGACAATTAGAAACCAAATTATTAGTGAGGTAGAGTGTACTAAATATGTTGGTGTGCTGCTGGACCAACATATTGATCATGTGATGAGCAAAATAAGTGTCAAAGCAGGTATCATATATAAATTAAGAAAAAAAATATTCCAAGCTCAACTGTAATATTATTGTATAATTCATTTAATTTGCCACATATTTCATATATGTTGGAAACCTGGGGAAATGCCTATAATACTAATTTACATCCAATACTTATTTTTCAAAAACGAATTGTACGTATTATTTCTGGTTCACCTCCTTTTTCACATACTATCCCATTGTTTAACAGCTACAATATACTTGACATATACAAACAACAGCAGTTCCAATTAGCCCTTTTCGTTTTTGATAGTATTTATGGGAATTTTCCTAATTCTATGTCCCAACTCTCTCAGCATGTACCCAAAACTTATCATACTAGGTTTCAAACTAAAGGAAATTTAATAATTCCAAAGTACAGTATTAATGTAGGTCAATGTTCTATTAAAAATACTGGCCCCAAACTATGGAACCATCTACCACAGAATATAAAAGACATTACATCAAGGTAATTATTTGAGTTAAAAATTAAGAAAAATTAATTGAATAATTATTATTATTATTATTATTATTATTATTATTATTATTATTATTATTATTATTATTATTATTTGCTTCATTTATATATACAGTTTCAGGTTATTATAAATCACCCTCTAAGACAGTGTAATTCATTTGTTTCTCAGGAATCAGACTAGATTAGCAAACGGTTAATTCTGGTTCCTATTTTACTTATTTGTAATTGATTCTTATACTTTGTTTGATAAAGTACAATTGTACATTATCAGATAAAATAACTATTTGATTGATTTGATTTCAATCTAAATACTTTTCTACAAAAGGTACGTTCGATTATGTTGATCATGACCTTGTATGCCGATACCATAATGACTGACGTCATTTATATGACGTCATACAACATATTGTAGAACACATCATTTTACACGTACATAACGTATACATATAAATTATTCACACGCGCTTATACACATATTTTTAAAAAGAAATATTTCAGAACAAAAGATAATAAAGTTAATCATACAAATATGTTCTCAATAATGACACCGGCGGCAAACTCCAAACTTTTACATGAGAGATATCAAATACGACGTCATCTCCGGACTTTGCTTTCTTATTGTATAACGTATCGCGGAGTTTATAAAATAAGGCAATGAAATACACGTAATTGAAGTATTTCTGACAAGTACCGGTGCCCGCGGATCTTGAAAATTCTCGACGAGACACTTCCAAACTGGCTGCTTTTCTTAGAAAGCCTGACAAATCAATGTGTTTTGTTTACATCCATTTTGTAAGAGTTTGAGCTGGCCAACATGTGTTTTACTGACCAGAATTATATCACATACATGTGGTTTCAACAAAATAAAACAATATTTTGATCTTTTTACCTTTTTGAAAAAAATTCACCCAAACGCTAACATTGTAGTCTCTGGAGATCTAATTTGTGGTATGCGCCCCGAAACCAACACGAGTACTTCACAGCGGCGTGTGAACAGCGCCACCACGGCAACATACTTGGATTCTGAATAGAGAGCTCTGATTGGTAAGCTCTACACCTCCCGTGTTGACGTAATCACTACTGAGTTTTTTTGACACTTTCCATTACATTTGACCTTGGCAATTATCAAATACACGCCTAATACCATATTATATTATGTAAGGGAGATAATGAGCACACAACCATAGACAATATGACGAGGAATAATAACCACAGTATATTTCAGCTGTTTTAAGCTCATTCACGCTAATGAAATTTGTATAACCGGAAATGCTTTAAAGTTGAAGTTTCGAGTGCACATGACTGTGGAAATTATCGTCACGGTATCATTAAATCTTACAAGAGATATACGAGGGTAAATTAATCCTTTTTGGAATTTGTGGATGTCAATATGAACTTATGCAAACCATAAATACATGCGATTTTAAGAATTTCTTTACTAAACGTAGTTGGAATGACAACAACAACGTTACTGGGTTTCGAATTTAGGTACGCTTTATTGAGAAATAATGGTAGCAATGTATCTAGAAGAACTAGTGTCGATTAGTTTTACTGCTTTATAAAATAATATATATATATATATATATATTTCATAATATAACACCGAAATCGAGGCGCGACGTGAATTACAAGTTCCAACATTTGATTTACATCTGCAGTTCAGTATTAGTCGTCAAGTTGTACCGTTTGATGATGAGCTATATTTTTAGATTGGATATTTTCAAAACTTTGACAAAAAGAATTTCCTTGGTATAAAATATTTTTATCTATTAGTTCAAATAATTCAAAAATCTGAACAATATTTGTAATCATTGATGCGAATAGATGCTGCTAAAATATACTGTTTAATATATCTGAGCCCCAAAAGACAATAATCATTACCAAGTCGTCTCCAAAGTGGTCAAAAAATCTCCCTCAATATGTGTATTTCAGGTGTTCATATCCTTTCATTTTCTTCTGATATATTCTATCAAAGAGCTTATTTTCTTCTACAGTGAATACATTCTTCCAATCGCCAACAATCCCTGTCACGGTGAAAACCTTATTGTTAATTCTCTTTATATATCTGCATATACACTCCATAACAGCGTTCTTGTTTATTGCACAATAATCCGGACGTTACCCACAGACACTCTAAATGGTTATTTGGAGAATAGGTGATTTTCCGTAAAATTGCGAGATCTCGCGAGATGCTTGAAAGACGCGCGTCGAACGTCTACCGTTAAAATCGAACGATTTGATTTTGAACTCTAATTTCTTTATTTCGTAGCTCACATCGACCGGCTTCCGAATACCCTTACTTAATCGAAATTGCATATCATCAAATGTGGACAGCACATTATTACATGTTACATGTCCAAATACTTTCGCGTTTGTCGAATCGCACGCGATGTTTGACGCCACTACGACCTTTGTTTGTCCTGTTTTTACGTTCGATTTCACGCATAACGCGTGATTCTCGCAGTGAATGGAAAATGGTCTAGTGTTTTAGTTGCTTTATAACAATATGCTACGGAATCTGACGTGATATGACGGATAATTATGATTTATTTAAATAAAAATGTTGCGTGTCAAACCAACCCACAGTGGTGTACTCATGAATAAAGGTTCATTAAATGTCAATACAGATTTTCATGTTGTATGCTCTACAATTTTCGTCTGACTATGTTATCAACAGATTCCTATACCTTACAATTTATTTGCAAATTACTGCTGAGATCTTTTTGGGGTAGGGAAAACCACGTGACTTGTTTTGCCACAAATAATGTTTCATATTATTCGGTCATCGCTAGCACTGTGCCATTGATTGACGTATTTTCATTGTGTTTTGAATAGTGGTTACACTATTTTGAGAAAAAAAGGTCTCGTGGGTCTCGCTCTCTCAATGAGATTTCGGCGGACATATGTGAATGAGGTCTATTGATTTACACTTTAGTTATATTACCGCGTTTTGCGTTATTTGTCATAATGAAGTTTCAGAGTACGGTCAATCTTTACCTCTCTTTTGACGCCGTTGTCCCTTTCGCATCAGAAACTCTGTAATGAAAACCGAGTTTGTTTTCATGGACTGAAAATCTGTCACACGAGCAACCTCTTGTATTTGTTCATCTGTTAGATTCTTGCCAAGAAATTTGGCAATTTTCATGACGTATTCTTGTGGAGACTAATATATAAGCATGTTTTTATTATGGTTAAAGGGCGGTGATTGTCGCGCCACGCATGCGCGATATACGGGTCTAATATAAACAAAGATGGCGACTGACTGTTGCACAGACCAACAAGTACAAACCGAAAGGTTACTAAGCTTTGACTAAGTACTTTCCTCTGTAATTGAAAGGTATCGACAGTCAGTAATTACTGTAATACTGTGGCCATGTCAAAAATCGTACACCGGATTTCTGTTAGAAGAGATCTCGTTGAAAGTGAGAGTACCCCGAGATTCAAATAGTGTTCCATTTTCTCATTGCAGCAAATGTTAAACTGGAACATTATAAATTTCATTTGTTTTTAGAAATCATTATTGTGATAATGTCATACTTTTTGGAAATTATTCTTCTCCATTGCACAACATTATTGAGGAACTCTGACATATAATGTAACGTAAAGTCTGACATATAATGTAACGTAAAGTCTGACATATAATGTAATGTAAAGTCTTACATATAATGAAACCCAAAGTCTGACATATAATAATACGTAAAAGACTGACATATAATGTAACGTAAAGTCTAACATATAATGTAATGTAAAGTCTTACATATAATGAAACACAAAGTCTGACATATAATAATATGTAAAGTCTGACATATAATGTAACGTAGTCTGACATATAGTGTAATGTAAAGTCTTACATATAATGAAACCCAAAGTCTGACATATAATGTAACGTAAAGTCTGACATATAATATAACGTAAAGTCTGACATATAATGTAATGTAAAGTCTAACATATAATGTAATGTAAAGACTTACATATAATGAAACCCAAAGTCTGACATATAATAATACGTAAAGTCTGACATATAATGTAACGTAAAGTCTTACATATAACGTAATGTAAAGTCTTACATATAATGAAACCCAAAGTCTGACATATAATAATACGTAAAGTCTGACATAAAATGTAATGTAAAGTCTGACATATAAAGTAATGTAAAGTCTTACATATAATGAAACGTAAAGTCTGACATATACTAATACGTAAAGTCTGACATATAATGTAACGTAAAGTCTGACATATAATGTAATGTAAGGTCTTACATATAATGAAACCCAAAGTCTGACATATAATGTAACGTAAAGTCTGACATATAATGTAACGTAAAGTCTGACATATAATGTAACGTAAAGTCTGACATACAATGTAATGTAAGGTCTTACATATAATGAAACCCAAAGTCTGACATATAATGTAACGTAAAGTCTGACATATAATGTAACGTAAAGTCTGACATATAATGTAACGTAAAGTCTGACATATAATGTAACGTAAAGTCTTACATATAATGTAATGTAAAGTCTTACATATAATGAAACCCAAAGTCTGACATATAATAATACGTAAAGTCTGACATAAAATGTAATGTAAAGTCTGACATATAAAGTAATGTAAAGTCTTACATATAATGAAACGTAAAGTCTGACATATAATAATACGTAAAGTCTGACATAAAATGTAATGTAAAGTCTGACATATAATGTAATGTAAGGTCTTACATATAATGAAACCCAAAGTCTGACATATAATGTAACGTAAAGTCTGACATATAATGTAACGTAAAGTCTGACATATAATGTAACGTAAAGTCTGACATATAATGTAATGTAAAGTCTTAAATATAATGAAACCCAAAGTCTGACATATAATAATACGTAAAGTCTGACATATAATATAATGTAAAGTCTGACATATAATGTAACGTAAAGTCTGACATATAATGTAACGTAGTCTGACATATAGTGTAATGTAAAGTCTTACATATAATGAAACCCAAAGTCTGACATATAATGTAACGTAAAGTCTGACATATAATATAACGTAAAGTCTGACATATAATGTAATGTAAAGTCTAACATATAATGTAATGTAAAGACTTACATATAATGAAACCCAAAGTCTGACATATAATAATACGTAAAGTCTGACATATAATGTAACGTAAAGTCTTACATATAACGTAATGTAAAGTCTTACATATAATGAAACCCAAAGTCTGACATATAATAATACGTAAAGTCTGACATAAAATGTAATGTAAAGTCTGACATATAAAGTAATGTAAAGTCTTACATATAATGAAACGTAAAGTCTGACATATACTAATACGTAAAGTCTGACATATAATGTAACGTAAAGTCTGACATATAATGTAATGTAAGGTCTTACATATAATGAAACCCAAAGTCTGACATATAATGTAACGTAAAGTCTGACATATAATGTAACGTAAAGTCTGACATATAATGTAACGTAAAGTCTGACATACAATGTAATGTAAGGTCTTACATATAATGAAACCCAAAGTCTGACATATAATGTAACGTAAAGTCTGACATATAATGTAACGTAAAGTCTGACATATAATGTAACGTAAAGTCTGACATATAATGTAATGTAAAGTCTTACATATAATGAAACCCAAAGTCTGACATATAATAATACGTAAAGTCTGACATAAAATGTAATGTAAAGTCTGACATATAAAGTAATGTAAAGTCTTACATATAATGAAACGTAAAGTCTGACATATAATAATACGTAAAGTCTGACATAAAATGTAATGTAAAGTCTGACATATAATGTAATGTAAGGTCTTACATATAATGAAACCCAAAGTCTGACATATAATGTAACGTAAAGTCTGACATATAATGTAACGTAAAGTCTGACATATAATGTAATGTAAAGTCTTACATATAATGAAACCCAAAGTCTGACATATAATAATACGTAAAGTCTGACATATAATATAATGTAAAGTCTGACATATAATGTAACGTAAAGTCTGACATATAATATAACGTAAAGTCTGACATATAATGTAACGTAAAGTC
Organism: Saccoglossus kowalevskii; assembly: GCF_978046115.1. NCBI lineage: Eukaryota > Metazoa > Hemichordata > Enteropneusta > Harrimaniidae > Saccoglossus > Saccoglossus kowalevskii. The sequence continues at coordinate 12,555,529 of NC_140660.1, read as the reverse complement.
TGACATATAATATAACGTAAAGTCTGACATATAATGTAACGTAAAGTCTGACATATAATGTAACGTAAAATCTGACATATAATAATACGTAAAGTCTGACATATAATATAAAGTAAAGTCTGACATATAATGTAACGTAAAGTCTGACATATAATATAACGAAAAGTCTGACATATAATATAACGTAAAGTCTGACATATAATGTAACGTAAAGTCTGACATATAATATAACGTAAAGTCTGACATATAATGTAACGTAAAGTCTGACATATAATGTAACGTAAAATCTGACATATAATAATACGTAAAGTCTGACATATAATATAAAGTAAAGTCTGACATATAATGTAACGTAAAGTCTGACATATAATATAACGAAAAGTCTGACATATAATATAACGTAAAGTCTGACATATAATGTAACGTAAAGTCTGACATATAATATAACGTAAAGTCTGACATATAATGTAATGTAAAGTCTGACCTATAATGAAACCCAAAGTCTGTCATATAATTATACGTAAAGTCAGGTATATAATGTAATGTAAAGTCTGACGTGTAATGAAACCCAAAATCTGATATATAATGATACGTAAAGTCTGACATATATCGTAAGGTGCGATGTTTTATTACACAACTGACAAGTCTCGAGTTGTAGAGCCATCGGTGCGAGAATGGGGGTGGTATTATAGGTCAGAAAATGTGTTCTTATGACTCACCGAACGTTTTCGCAGACGAAATTGGAACGTTTATTTTCAGCAGCTTTCTAAAGGTAACTGTCGAACTCGAACTTGTCTATTGGTTAGAAAAATCTAAACTTTAAGTGGTCATCATCTGCGCACACGCGGGAATTGAGTCCAAAGCGGCGACAACAACACACGCTAAAAACGCAAAAGCTCATGGATAGACGCTTGTTTGTAAACAATGACACGCTATGGCCATATTATGCATGCGCAGGTGACGACTCACCCGCATTGTAGCAATGATTGTATAACTAATCGTACACATTCTAAAACACAACATCTACTCATGTGTCTTTCAATTATTGACACGATGTTTTGACAATTTACATACGGTTACCTGTTTGATATCTTCATATCTGATAAACATGGTCCATGGTTCCTCTTTATATTTAGCCCAATCAATTGTATATTGAAAGTATGAACCATATTCGGCTAGATATAACAACAAAGACACTCAGGTAAAATGCTAAAGACGTGTTAGTACTCGAGCTATAACACGAATATAAATACAATTGATGTGCATATTGGAATATGTGATGCATTAATTGAGAGACTATGATGCAAAATACGTGCACATCCTGGCATCCATGCATGTGATAAAAATATGATGTAAAGCATAGACCACTTTCCCGGAAGTAACAAGACTGGGGTGCAAAACATTCCTGCTTTGTCATGGCGGAAAATACAAACAAGTCAGTTTGCTGATAGTCGACAGAAGGGAAAATATTTGTGTTACGTCGATTGATACACCCAGAAACACAATATCACGCCCGCAAGTTTACACTGCACACCAAAACGACATGCGCGCGCATGCGAAACGCCGTATTTTCGACTTCCGGGACTTCTATGAAGATTATAATTGTTACACAAATACGTCATTTTAACGTCAAAGGCACAATTTTGCAAAATTGATAGAAATGTTGCATTAAACATAGGATAACGCATTGGTTTTAATGGCGAATATTTTTGAACTGTTTATTTTCTCTCACTTTATGACGGTGTGTTCCAGGCAATCAAAGTCATCAATAGTAGAGGGCAGTTTATTCGACCTCGTTTTTGAGGTGTTTCTTATAAGATATTATATAATTAATGTGAATATCTGAAAGGCTAATGTCAAGAAGGAGTAATTATAAACGAGATTTGACTGTATAGCTAAGCCGCAGTTCAAAGACAATCAACGGCAACCTTGAGGTATATGAAGATTTCTGGTCCTCTGGTATAAAAACGTTTCTATGTCGTCTGCATGGGGGGGGGGGGTGATTTTGTCGTGGCAACAATCGATATCTCATAAGAACGCCGGGAGCCAAGGGAACCAGATAATAAATGACAGAGGCAAAAAATCAACCCCCATTCACGCACAGAAACCGACTGAGGACGCTATAACTCACATCTTTTCTACTAGCTGTAACCTTATAATATTTTGACATGCTAACAAAATAGATTGTTGTTGGTTACTCACTGTTCTCGTTGCAATAATGTTTGATGAAAATTTCCCATTCAATTGGTTCCAACACTTTTGTAATATGGTGATAATTGAATAAAGACACGGCTACATCCTTTGGATTTCTGGTGACTATAATTGTCTGAAATTAATTAAAATTGCTAATTAAACAACATTAAAATTGCTAATTAAACAACATTAAAGCAATCACTACTGCTTTCTTACTCTCTCAATTACGCCCTAAATAGAATTATGAATAAAATAGGTATATAAAAATATTGACTGGAGCCTGTGGTGCACACTGGCAGCTTTGTGTAAATATTGACTGTAGCCTGTGATGCACAATGACAGCCATGTGTAAATATTGACTGGAGCCTGTGATGCACTCTGGCAGCTCTGTGTAAATATTGACTGTAGCTTGTGATGCACACTGGCAGCCGTAGGTAAATATTGACTGGAGCCTGTGATGCACTATCACAGCCATATGTAAATATTGAATGGAGCCTGTGATGCACACTGGCAGCCATATGTAAATATTGACTGGAGCCTGTGATGCACACTGGCAGCTCTGTGTAAATATTGGCTGTAGCCTGTGATGCACACTGACAACCATGTGTAAATATTGACTGAAGCCTGCGATGCACTCTGCTAGCCGTAGGTAAATATTGACTGGAGCCTGTGATGCACTATCGCAGCCATATGTAAATATTGACTGGAGCCTGTGATGCACACTGGCAGCCATATGTAAATATTGACTGGAGCCTGTGATGCACACTAGCAGCTCTGTGTAAATATTGGCTGTAGCCTGTGATGCACACTGACAACCATGTGCAAATATTGACTGAAGCCTGCGATGCACTCTGCTAGCCGTAGGTAAATATTGACTGGAGCCTGTGATGCACTATCGCAGCCATATGTAAATATTGACTGGAGCCTGTGATGCACACTGGCAGCCATATGTAAATATTGACTGGAGCCTGTGATGCACACTGGCAGCTCTGTGTAAATATTGACTGTAGCCTGTGATGCACACTGACAGCCATGTGTAAATATTGAGTGAAGCCTGCGATGCACTCTGCCAGCCGTAGATAAATATTGACTGGAGCCTGTGATGCACTATCGCAGCCGAATGTAAATATTGACTGGAGCCTGTGATGCACACTGGCAGCTCTGTGTAAATATTGACTGGAGTCTGTGATGCACACTGGCAGCCATGTGTAAATATTGACTGGGGCCTGTGATGCACACTGGCAGCTGTGTAAATATTGACTGGAGTCTGTGATGCACACTGGCAGCCATGTGTAAATATTGACTGGAGCCTGTGATGCACACTGGCAGCTCTGTGTAAATATTGACTGGAGCATGTGATGCACACTGGCCGCCATGTGTACATATTGATTGGAGCCTGTGATGCACACTGGCAGCCATGTGTAAATATTGACTGGAGCCTGTGATGCACACTGGCAGCTCTGTGTAAATATTGACTGGAGCATGTGATGCACACTGGCAGCCATGTGTACATATTGATTGGAGCCTGTGATGCACACTGGCAGCCATGTGTAAATATTGATTGGAGCCTGTGATGCACACTGGCAGATATGTGTACATATTGACTGGAGCCTGTGATGCACACTGGCAGATATGTGTAAATATTGACTGGAGCCTGTGATGCACACTGGCAGCTCTGTGTAAATATTGACTGGAGTCTGTTATGCACACTGGCAGCCATGTGTAAATATTGACTGGAGCCTGTGATGCACACTGGCAGCCATGTGTAAATATTGACTGGAGCCTGTGATGCACACTGGCAGATATGTGTAAATATTGACTGGAGCCTGTGATGCACACTGGCAGCTCTGTGTAAATATTGACTGGAGTCTGTGATGCACACTGGCAGCCATGTGTAAATATTGACTGGAGCCTGTGATGCACACTGGCAGCTCTGTGTAAATATTGACTGGAGTCTGTGATGCACACTGGCAGCCATGTGTAAATATTGACTGGAGCCTGTGATGCACACTGGCAGCTCTGTGTAAATATTGACTGGAGTCTGTGATGCACACTGGCAGCCATGTGTAAATATTGACTGGAGCCTGTGATGCACACTGGCAGCTCTGTGTAAATATTGACTGGAGTCTGTGATGCACACTGGCAGCCATGTGTAAATATTGACTGGAGCCTGTGATGCACACTGGCAGCTCTGTGTAAATATTGACTGGAGCATGTGATGCACACTGGCAGCCATGTGTACATATTGATTGGAGCCTGTGATGCACACTGGCAGCCATGTGTAAATATTGACTGGAGCCTGTGATGCACACTGGCAGCTCTGTGTAAATATTGACTGGAGTCTGTTATGCACACTGGCAGCCATGTGTAAATATTGACTGGAGCCTGTGATGCACACTGGCAGCTAGGTGTAAATATTGACTGGAGCCTGTGATGCACACTGGCAGCTCTGTGTAAATATTGACTGGAGCCTGTGATGCACATTGGCAGCCATGTGTACATATTGATTGGAGCCTATGAAGCACATTGGCAGCCATGTGTAAATATTGACTGAAGCCTGTAATGCACACTAGCAGCCATGTGTAAATATTGACTGAAGCCAGTGATGCACACTGGCAGCCATGTGTAAATATTGACTGGAGCCTATGATGCACACTGACAGCCGTAGGTAAATATTGACTGGAGCCTGTGATGCACTATCACAGCCATATGTAAATATTGACTGGAGCCTGTGATGCACACTGGCAGCCATATGTAAATATTGACTGGAGCCTGTGATGCACACTGGCAGCTCTGTGTAAATATTGGCTGTAGCCTGTGATGCACACTGACAAACCATGTGTAAATATTGACTGAAGCCTGCGATGCACTCTGCTAGCCATAGGTAAATATTGACTGGAGCCTGTGATGCACGATCGCAGCCATATGTAAATATTGACTGGAGCCTGTGATGCACACTGGCAGCTCTGTGTAAATATTGACTGTAGCCTGTGATGCACACTGACAGCCATGTGTAAATATTGACTGAAGCCTGTGATGCACTCTGCCAGCCGTAGATAAATATTGACTGGAGCCTGTGATGCACTATCGCAGCCGAATGTAAATATTGACTGGAGCCTGTGATGCACACTGGCAGCCATATGCAAATATTGATTGGAGCCTGTGATGCACACTGACAGCCATGTGTACATATTGACTGGAGCCTGTGATGCACACTGGCAGCTCTGTGTAAATATTGACTGGAGTCTGTGATGCACACTGGCAGCCATGTGTAAATATTGACTGGAGCCTGTGATGCACACTGACAGCTCTGTGTAAATATTGACTGGAGTCTGTGATGCACACTGGCAGCCATGTGTAAATATTGACTGGAGTCTGTGATGCACACTGGCAGCCATGTGTAAATATTGACTGAAGCCTGTGATGCACTCTGCCAGCCGTAGATAAATATTGACTGGAGCCTGTGATGCACTATCGCAGCCAAATGTAAATATTGACTGGAGCCTGTGATGCACACTGGCAGCCATATGCAAATATTGATTGGAGCCTGTGATGCACACTGACAGCCATGTGTACATATTGACTGGAGCCTGTGATGCACACTGGCAGATATGTGTAAATATTGACTGGAGCCTGTGATGCACACTGGCAGCTCTGTGTAAATATTGACTGGAGTCTGTGATGCACACTGGCAGCCATGTGTAAATATTGACTGGAGTCTGTGATGCACACTGGCAGCCATGTGTAAATATTGACTGAAGCCTGTGATGCACTCTGCCAGCCGTAGATAAATATTGACTGGAGCCTGTGATGCACTATCGCAGCCGAATGTAAATATTGACTGGAGCCTGTGATGCACACTGGCAGCCATATGCAAATATTGATTGGAGCCTGTGATGCACACTGACAGCCATGTGTACATATTGACTGGAGCCTGTGATGCACACTGGCAGATATGTGTAAATATTGACTGGAGCCTGTGATGCACACTGGCAGCCATGTGTAAATATTGACTGGAGCCTGTGATGCACACTGGCAGCCATGTGTAAATATTGACTGGAGCCTGTGATGCACACTGGCTGCCATGTGTAAATTTTGACTGGAGCCTGTGATGCACACAGGCAGCCATGTGTAAATATTGACTGGAGCCTGTGATGCACACTGGCAGCCATGTGTAAATATTGACTGGAGCCTGTGATGCACACTGGCAGCCATGTGTAAATATTGACTGGAGCCTGTGATGCACACTGGCAGCCATGTGTAAATATTGACTGGAGCCTGTGATGCACACTGGCAGCCATGTGTAAATATTGACTGGAGCCTGTGATGCACACTGGCAGCCATGTGTAAATATTGACTGGAGCCTGTGATGCACACTGGCAGCCATGTGTAAATATTGACTGGAGCCTGTGATGCACACTGGCAGCCATGTGTAAATATTGACTGGAGCCTGTGATGCACACTGGCAGCCATATGTAAATATTGACTGGGGCCTGTGATGCACACTAGCAGCCATGTGTAAATATTGACTGGAGCCTGTGATGCACACTGGCAGCCATGTGTAAATATTGACTGGAGCCTGTGATGCACACTAGCAGCCATGTGTAAATATTGACTAGAGCCTGTGATGCACCCTGGCAGTCATGTGTAAATATTGACTGAAGCCTGTAATGCATACTGGCAGCCATATGTAAATATTGACTGGAGCCTGTGATGCACACTGGCAGCCATGTGTAAATATTGACTGGAGCCTGTGATGCACACCGGCAGCCATATGTAAATATTGACTGGAGCCTGTGATGCACACTGGCAGCCATGTGTAAATATTGACTGGAGCCTGTGATGCACACTGGCAGCCATGTGTAAATATTGACTGAAACCTGTGATGCACACTGGCAGCCATGTGTAAATATTCACTGGAGCCTGTGATGCACACTGGCAGCTCTGTGTAAGTATTGACTGGAGCCTGTAATGCACACTGGCAGCCATGTGTAAATATTAACTGGAGCCTGCGATGCACACTGGCAGGTCTGTAAATATTGACTGGAGCCTGTGATGCACACCGACAGCTCTGTGTTGTAAATATTGACTGGAGCCTGTGATGCACACTGGCATACATGTGTAAATATTTACTGGAGCCTGTGATGTACACTGGCAGCCATGTGTAAATATTGACTGGAGCCTGTGATGCACACTGGCAGCCATGTGTAAATATTGACTGGAGCCTGTGATGCACACTGGCAGCTCTGTGTAAATATTGGCTGTAGCCTGTGATGCACACTGGCAGCTCTCTGTAAATATTGGCTGTAGCCTGTGATGCACACTGGCAGCCATGTGTACATATTGACTGGAGCCTGTGATGCACACTGGCAGCCATGTGTAAATATTTACTGGAGCCTGTGATGCACACTGGCATACATGTGTAAATATTTACTGGAGCCTGTGATGTACACTGGCAGCCATGTGTAAATATTGACTGTAGCCTGTGATGCACACCGGCAGCCATGTGTAAATATTGATTGGAGCCTGTGATGCACACTGGCATACATGTGTAAATATTTACTGGAGCCTGTGATGCATACTGGCAGCCATGTGTAAATATTGACTGGAGCCTGTGATGCATACTGGCAGCCATGTGTACATATTGACTGGAGCCTGTGATGCACACTGGCAGCCATGTGTAAATATTGACTGGAGCCTGTGATGCACACTGGCAGCCATGTGTAAATATTGACTGGAGCCTGTGATGCACACTGGCAGCCATGTGTAAATATTGACTGGAGCCTGTGATGCACACTGGCAGCCAAGTGTAAATATTGACTGGAGCCTGTGATGCACACTGGCAGCCATGTGTAAATATTTACTGGAGCCTGTGATGCATACTGGCAGCCATGTGTAAATATTTACTGGAGCCTGTGATGCACACTGGCAGCCATGTGTAAATATTGACTGGAGCCTGTGATGCACACTGGCAGCCATGTGTAAATATTGACTGGAGCCTGTGATGCACACTGGCAGCCATGTGTAAATATTGACTGGAGCCTGTGATGCACACTGGCAGCCATGTGTACATATTGACTGGAGCCTGTGATGCACACTGGCAGCCATATGTACATATTGATTGGAGCCTGTGATGCACACTGGCATACATGTGTAAATATTTACTGGAGCCTGTGATGCACACTGGCAGCTCTGTGTAAATATTGACTGGAGCCTGTGATGCACACTGGCAGCTCTGTGTAAATATTGACTGGAGTCTGTGATGCACACTGGCAGCCATGTGTACATTTTGATTGGAGCCTATGAAGCACATTGGCAGCCATGTGTAAATATTGACTGGAGCCTGTGATGCACACTGGCAGTCATGTGTAAATATTTACTGGAGCCTGTGATGCACACTGGCAGCCATGTGTACATATTGACTGGAGCCTGTGATGCACACTGGCAGCTCTGTGTAAATATTGACTGGAGCCTGTGATGCACACTGGCAGCCATGTGTACATTTTGATTGGAGCCTATGAAGCACATTGGCAGCCATGTGTAAATATTGACTGAAGCCTGTAATGCACACTAGCAGCCATGTGTAAATATTGACTGAAGCCAGTGATGCACACTGGCAGCCATGTGTAAATATTGACTGGAGCCTATGATGCACAATGACAGCCGTAGGTAAATATTGACTGGAGCCTGTGATGCACTATCACAGCCATATGTAAATATTGACTGGAGCCTGTGATGCACACTGGCAGCCATATGTAAATATTGACTGGAGTCTGTGATGCACACTGGCAGCCATGTGTACATATTGATTGGAGCCTGTGATGCACACTGGCAGCCATGTGTACATTTTGATTGGAGCCTATGAAGCACATTGGCAGCCATGTGTAAATATTGACTGAAGCCTGTAATGCACACTAGCAGCCATGTGTAAATATTGACTGAAGCCAGTGATGCACACTGGCAGCCATGTGTAAATATTGACTGGAGCCTATGATGCACACTGACAGCCGTAGGTAAATATTGACTGGAGCCTGTGATGCACTATCACAGCCATATGTAAATATTGACTGGAGCCTGTGATGCACACTGGCAGCCATATGTAAATATTGACTGGAGTCTGTGATGCACACTGGCAGCCATGTGTAAATATTGACTGGAGCCTGTGATGCACACTGGCAGCCATGTGTAAATATTGACTGGAGCCTGTAATGCACACTGGCAGCCATGTGTAAATATTGACTGGAGCCTGTGATGCACACTGGCAGCTCTGTGTAAATATTGACTGGAGCCTGTGATGCACACTGGCAGCCATGTGTAAATATTGACTGGAGCCTGTAATGCACACTGACAGCCATGTGTACATATTGACTGGAGCCTGTGATGCACACTGGCAGCCATGTGTAAATATTGACTGGAGCCTGTGATGCACACTGGCAGCTCTGTGTGAATATTGACTGGAGTCTGTTATGCACACTGGCAGCCATGTGTAAATATTGACTGGAGCCTGTGATGCACACTGGCAGCTCTGTGTGAATATTGACTGGAGTCTGTTATGCACACTGGCAGCCATGTGTAAATATTGACTGGAGCCTGTGATGCACACTGGCAGCTCTGTGTAAATATTGACTGGAGCCTATGATGCACACTGGCAGATATGTGTAAATATTGACTGAAGCCTATGATGCACACTGGCAGCCATGTGTAAATATTGACTGGAGCCTGTGATGCACACTGGCAGCCATATGTACATATTGACTGGAGCCTGTGATGCACACTGGCAGCTCTGTGTAAATATTGACTGGAGTCTGTGATGCACACTGGCAGCTCTGTGTAATTATTGACTGGAGCCTGTGATGCACACTGGCAGCTCTGTGTGAATATTGACTGGAGTCTGTGATGCACACTGGCAGCCATGTGTAAATATTGACTGGAGCCTGTGATGCACACTGGCAGCCATGTGTAAATATTGACTGGAGCCTGTGATGCACACTGGCAGCCATGTGTACATATTGACTGGAGCCTGTGATGCACACTGGCAGCTCTGTGTAAATATTGACTGGAGTCTGTGATGCACACTGGCAGCTCTGTGTAATTATTGACTGGAGCCTGTGATGCACACTGGCAGCTCTGTGTGAATATTGACTGGAGCCTGTGATGCACACTGGCAGCCATGTGTAAATATTGACTGGAGCCTGTGATGCACACTGGCAGCCATGTGTACATATTGACTGGAGCCTGTGATGCACACTGGCAGCTCTGTGTAAATATTGACTGGAGTCTGTGATGCACACTGGCAGCTCTGTAAGTATTGACTGGAGTCTGTGATGCACACTGGCAGCTCTGTGTAATTATTGACTGGAGCCTGTGATGCACACTGGCAGCCATGTGTAAATAATGACTGGAGCCTGTGATGCACACTGGCAGCTATGTGTGAATATTGACTGGAGCCTGTGATGCACACTGGCAGCCATGTGTAAATATTGACTGGAGCCTGTGATGCACACTGGCAGCCAAGTGTACATTTTGATTGGAGCCTATGAAGCACATTGGCAGCCATGTGTAAATATTGACTGGAGCCTGTGATGCACACTGGCAGCCATGTGTAAATATTCACTGGAGCCTGTGATGCACACTGACAGCTCTGTGTTGTAAATATTGACTGGAGCCTGTGATGCACACTGGCAGCTCTGTGTAAATATCGACTGGAGCCTGTAATGCACACTGGCAGCCATGTGTAAATATTGACTGGAGCCTGTGATGCACACTGGCAGCTCAGTGTAAATATTGACTGGAGCCTGTGATGCACACTGGCAGATATGTGTAAATATTGACTGGAGCCTGTGATGCACACTGGCAGCCATGTGTAAATATTGACTGAAAGCTGTGATGCTCACTGGCAGCCATGTGTAAATATTCACTGGACCCTGTGATGCACACTGGCAGCCATGTGTAAATATTGACTGGACCCTGTGATGCACACTGGCAGCCATGTGTAAATATTGACTGGAGCCTGTGATGCACACTGGCAGCTGTGTGTAAATATTGACTGGAGCCTGTGATGCACACTGGCAGCCACGTGTAAATATTGACTGGAGCCTGTGATGCACACTGGCAGCCATGCGTAAATATTGACTGGAGCCTGTGATGCACACAGACAGCCATGTGTAAATATTGACTGGAGCCTGTGATGCACACTGGCAGCTGTGTGTAAATATTGACTGGAGCCTGTGATGCACACTGGCAGCCATGTGTAAATATTGACTGGAGCCTGTGATGCACACTGGCAGCCATGTGTACACATTGACTGGAGCCTGTGATGCACACTGGCAGCCACGTGTAAATATTGACTGGAGCCTGTAATGCACACTGGCAGCTCTGTGTAAATATTGACCGGAGTCTGTGATGCACACTGGCAGCTCTGTGTAAATATTGACTGGAGCCTGCAATGCACACTGGCATCCATGTGTAAATATTGACTGGAGCCTGTAATGCACACTGGCAGCTCTGTGTAAATATTGACCGGAGTCTGTGATGCACACTGGCAGCCATGTGTACACATTGACTGGAGCCTGTGATGGACATTGGCAGCCATGTGTAAATATTGACTGGAGCCTGTGATGCACATTGGCAGCCATGTGTAAATATTGACTGGAGCCTGTAATGCACACTGGCAGCTCTGTGTAAATATTGACCGGAGTCTGTGATGCACACTGGCAGCTCTGTGTAAATATTGACTGGAGCCTGTGATGCACACTGGCAGCCATGCGTAAATATTGACTGGAGCCTGTAATGCACATTGGCAGCCATGTGTAAATATTGACTGGAGCCCGTAATGCACACTGGCAGCTCTGTGTAAATATTGACCGGAGTCTGTGATGCACACTGGCAGCTCTGTGTAAATATTGACTGGAGCCTGTGATGCACACTGGCAGCTCTGTGTAAATATTGACTGGAGCCTGTGATGTACACTGGCAGCCATATGTAAATATTGACTGGAGCCTGTGATGCACACTGGCAGCCGTAGGTAAATATTGACTGGAGCCTGTGATGCACACTGACAGCCATGTGTAAATATTGACTGTAGCCTGTGATGCACACTGGCAGCCATGTGTACTCATTGACTGAAGCCTGTGATGCACCTTGGCAGCTCTGTGTAAATATTGACTGGAGCCTGTGATGCACACTGACAGCTATGTGTAAATATTGACTGTAGCCTGTGATGCACACTGGCAGCTCTGTGTAAATATTGACCGGAGTCTGTGATGCACACTGGCAGCTCTGTGTAAATATTGACTGGAGCCTGTGATGCACATTGGCAGCTCTGTGTACATATTGACTGGAGCCTGTGATGCACACTGGCAGCTCTGTGTAAATATTGACCGGAGTCTGTGATGCACACTGGCAGCTCTGTGTAAATATTGACTGGAGCCTGTGATGCACATTGGCAGCTCTGTGTACATATTGACTGGAGCCTGTGATGCACACTTGCAGCCATGTGTACATATTGACTGAAGCCTGTGATGCACCTTGGCAGCTCTGTGTAAATATTGACTGGAGCCTGTGATGCACACTGACAGCCATGTGTAAATATTGACTGTAGCCTGTGATGCACACTGGCAGCTCTGTGTAAATATTGACCGGAGTCTGTGATGCACACTGGCAGCTCTGTGTAAATATTGACTGGAGCCTGTGATGCACATTGGCAGCTCTGTGTACATATTGACTGGAGCCTGTGATGCACATTGGCAGCTCTGTGTACATATTGACTGGAGCCTGTGATGCACACTGGCAGCCATGTGTACATATTGACTGAAGCCTGTGATGCACCTTGGCAGCTCTGTGTAAATATTGACTGGAGCCTGTGATGCACACTGACAGCCATGTGTAAATATTGACTGTAGCCTGTGATGCACACTGGCAGCTCTGTGTAAATATTGACCGGAGTCTGTGATGCACACTGGCAGCTCTGTGTAAATATTGACTGGAGCCTGTGATGCACATTGGCAGCTCTGTGTACATATTGACTGGAGCCTGTGATGCACACTGGCAGCCATGTGTACATATTGACTGGAGCCTGTGATGCACACTGGCAGCTCTGTGTGAATATTGAATGGAGCCTGTGATGCACACTGGCAGCTCTGTGTAAATATTGACTGGAGCCTGTGATGCACACTGACAGCCATGTGTAAATATTGACTGGAGCCTGTGATGCACACTGACAGCTCTGTGTAAATATTGACTGAAGCCTGTGATGCACCTTGGCTGGCAGCCATGTGTTAATATTGACTGGAGCCTGTGATGCACACTGGCAGCTCTGTAAGTATTGACTGGAGTCTGTGATGCACACTGGCAGCTCTGTGTAAATATTGACTGTAGCCTGTGATGCACACTGGCAGCTCTGTGTAAATATTGACTGGAGCCTGTGATGCACACTGTCAGCCATGTGTAAATATTGACTGGAGCCTGTGATGCACCCTGGCAGCCATGTGTAAATATTGACTGAAGCCTGTGATGCACACTGGCAGCCATGTGTGAATATTGACCGGAGCCTGTGATGCACACTGGCAGCCATGTGTAAATATTGACTGGAGCCTGTGATGCACCCTGGCAGCCATGTGTAAATATTCACTGAAGCCTGTGATGCACCCTGGCAGCCATGTGTAAATATTGACTGGAGCCTGTGATGCACACTGGCAGCTCTGGAGCCTATGATGCACACCGGCAGCTCTGTGTAAATATTGACTGGAGCGAGGTATGTATGGGGGTCAAAAAACTAACTCTGAGACGCGATTGTGCGACTCGCCGAATGTCGATTATTGCACTCTGCGACAGGATCGCAGTGTCACTCTGCGAAGAGCACGATTCCCATTGGTTGGTTGGTCGAAAAGCGCGAATCTCGATGGTCGATCGATGTAAGGGTACACAGCATGCCTTATAGAAATGTTTAGTTTTAAATGGTTATTTCGCCTGCTGCTCGCGAACTACGGTAAACAAGTATTTACCGACGACATGCCGCGCGTTTCGGTAATCAGCAAGTATTTAACATTGATTAATTAACATATATAACATCCCCCGGAGGGGGTGAAAGGGGTTACAAAACACATGCACGTAGGTGTTGGATGCCTTATTATGGTGTAACATCAGGGAGCTGGTAACATTAACGCCATCTTGCAGTTGTAAGGCTTCGTCCGCAACATTGCTCATTAGCATAGGCGGCAGCTTTAAAGCGAGTAGAGCGCGAAGTACGTTTCACCATAGACCCTCTAAGAAGGTCTATGGTTTCACACTATGTTACGTTATTTTTTTTCATTAGCAAGTATAATTTGTTATGACTATATTCATCACTTTGAATTCCCAAATAAAACGTGTAGCGGGTCAAACTGTTTCTAGGCAATCAATATCGTTTTATTAAGAATATTAAGAGAACAAAAACGTAAAGCTATGTGAATGGACTGAAACTACTGCTGAAGATAGAAAACTAAAACGGCAGTGTCAACACTAAAATTAGATGAGTGCACGCTCTCTGCATAAACGGAAACGATGGCTTTGTTTATTTGGCCGATGTCGACGAGAAACAGATTTCCTGTACTCCCTCGTCTGATCACCGACCCTCTAGGGTCTCACGTATCTGTGTCGTCATCAGTTAAGTAGTTGAATCTCTTTCGCGTTGATGCGAATAATATTTCAGCCTAATCGCCCCATTCGAACCACTCGCGAGGTTGGTCATAATATGACCTAGATGAAAAATTCTTGAAAAATAAATATAAATTGGGTAAACGAGGGGTGAACGCAAAAGTCCTGTAATTTTATATCGGAATCACAACAGGCTGTAGGTAAGTCTAAATTAGTAAATATGACCCTGATTGCAGATTTTTCTTTGCCTCGTCTTGTCATTGGCGTCTTTTCTTTCTTTCTTTCTTTCTTTACATCGTTATTGCGTTAGTCTCTTTTTACCTCCATGGTAAGATGGTGTTATTAAAATAGAATATAGACTTAGAAAATAAAACGATTTCTCAGACGAAGTCTTGACTGATAATAATGCTGACAATGGACGTTAGACTAATATGCATTGTTTGCGACAGGAAGCTTGTCACCCGTTCTATCAGAATCGTCAACAACAGAGTATTACCGGTAGTATACATATACATGTTATAAACATTATACAAATATTAACGAAACTGTAGTAGTGTTAGCGTTTGAGCACTGGTCTTTCAGAAATTTCGAAAAGCTGGGATGATGAATCAAGGTACAAAGTAACCATTTTATAAACTATTGAAAAATCAAGACAAAAAAAATCCCTTCCCGCTACATTAAGATCAATTGAATATGGACCACCGAAATTTGGCGTTCATTTAAAAAAAATAAACCATAATTTTCAGTAATACTGACTTCGAAAATTATGATACAAAAATAATTCCATTCATACCACAAACCAACTCAGTTTTTGTTTACTTTTCACAACTGTTACAACGTATTTCATTTCTGGTTAAAATACCAGCTAATCGATCGTAGAGCACAAGTTTGGCGTTCGTTTATGATCTAAACGAAGGGAGACGATTGCAAACAACTGCTGTCATGGCAAAACGTTGCACATCGTGAATGATTTTTTTTTTCACTGCATGCAAATTATTTTCCCTGATGCACTCAACAAAGTCAAAGCTGACGTACAACATTCGTTGCAGAACGCGTGAAAAGTACTTCGCGTTCCACTCGCTTTGAAGCTGCCGCCTATGCTAATGAGCATAGTCGTCAGGACGAAGCCTTACAACTCCAAGATGGCGATAACATTACACCGTAAATAGGCAGCCAAGACCAACGTGCACGTTACACTATTTAATTTTTCTAGCCAGCGGTGTGATGTGTCCAATCACCGTAAACCATGTGTCATTTGTTTGGTCCCACAATTTGTCTTCCATGTGCTTGCCGATCACCGAACAGTGCGGCATGTCGCCGGTACATAGTGTTTACACACTTTTTTTTACCGTACCGTTTAAAACTTAATTTTTTATAAGTCATGCAGTGAACATCGACCATTGGGATTCGCGCTGTTCGACCCACCAACCAATAGGAATCGTGCTTTTCGCAGAGTGACACTGCGATCCTGTCGCAGAGTGCAATAATCGACATTTGGCGAGTCGCACAATTGCGTCGCAGAGTTAGTTTTTTAGACCCCCATACATACATGCTGGAGCCTGTGATACACACTGGCAGCCATGTGTAAATATTGACTGGAGCCTGTGATGCACACTGGCAGCTTATAGCAACTGGTGCAATTACCTTCACATATAATTGATAATGCTCAAATAGACAATGATGTCTTATGTTGTGGAACCTTACATATAAATTGCTTTTATACAAATTGTTTTTTTGATGTAGATGGATATTTTTGATGCTGCTGAACGTTACCGTGCAGAATCTGTTCCTCTCATAATTATTGCTGGTAAAGACTATGGATCTGGCTCGTCAAGGGATTGGGCAGCTAAAGGACCATTCCTACAGGTAAACTATTTTCTATGACATTTCTGGTTTAAAATTGTTTTCAGGGCAGATTAGCGCCATTCCGGGATTCAAAATAGTTTCCAGGACAGACTTGCACCATTCTGGGTTTAAAATGGTTTCCAGAACAGACTAGCCCTATTCTGCGTTTAAAATGGTTTCCAGAACAGACTAGCCCTATTCTGGGTTTAAAATGGTTTCCAGAACAGACTAGCCCTATTCTGGGTTTAAAATGGTTTCCAGGGCAGACTAGCCCCATTCTGGGTTTAAAATGGTTTCCAGAACAGACTAGCCCTATTCTGGGTTTAAAATAGTTTCCAGGACAGACTTGCACCATTCTGGGTTCAAAATGGTTTCCAGAACAGACTAGCCCTATTCTGCGTTTAAAATGGTTTCCAGAACAGACTAGCCCTATTCTGGGTTTAAAATGGTTTCCAGAACAGACTAGCCCTATTCTGGGTTTAAAATGGTTTCCAGGGCAGACTAGCCCCATTCTGGGTTTAAAATGGTTTCCAGAACAGACTAGCCCTATTCTGGGTTTAAAATGGTTTCCAGGGCAGACTAGCCCCATTCTGGGTTTAAAATGGTTTCCAGAACAGACTAGCCCTATTCTGCGTTTAAAATGGTTTCCAGAACAGACTAGCCCTATTCTGGGTTTAAAATGGTTTCCAGAACAGACTAGCCCTATTCTGGGTTTAAAATGGTTTCCAGGGCAGACTAGCCCCATTCTGGGTTTAAAATGGTTTCCAGAACAGACTAGCCCTATTCTGGGTTTAAAATGGTTTCCAGAACAGACTAGCCCTATTCTGGGTTTAAAATGGTTTCCAGGGCAGACTAGCCCTATTCTGCGTTTAAAATGGTTTCCAGAACAGACTAGCCCTATTCTGGGTTTAAAATGGTTTCCAGGGCAGACTAGCCCTATTCTGCGTTTAAAATTGTTTCCAGAACAGACTAGCCCTATTCTGCGTTTAAAATGGTTTCCAGGGCAGACTAGCCCTATTCTGGGTTCAAAATGGTTTCCAGGGCAGACTAGCCCTATTCTGGGTTTAAAATGGTTTCCAGAACAGACTAGCCCTATTCTGGGTTTAAAATGGTTTCCAGAACAGGCTAGCCCTATTCTGGGTTTAAAATGGTTTCCAGAACAGACTAGCCCCATTCTAGGTTTAAAATGGTTTCCAGGGCAGACTAGCCCTATTCTGGGTTTAAAATGGTTTCCAGAACAGACTAGCCCTATTCTGGGTTTAAAATGGTTTCCAGAACAGACTAGCCCTATTCAGGGTTTAAAATGGTTTCCAGGGCAGACTAGCCCTATTCTGGGTTTAAAATGGTTTCCAGAACAGAACAGACTAGCCCTATTCTGCATTTAAAATGGTTTCCAGAACAGACTAGCCCTATTCTGGGTTTAAAATGGTTTCCAGAACAGACTAGCCCTATTCTGCGTTTAAAATGGTTTCCAGAACAGCCTAGCCCTATTCTGGGTTTAAAATGGTTTCCAGAACAGACTAGCCCTATTCTGGGTTTAAAATGGTTTCCAGGGCAGACTAGCCCTATTCTGGGTTTAAAATGGTTTCCAGGGCAGACTAGCCCTATTCTGGGTTTAAAATGGTTTCTAGGGCAGACTAGCCCCATTCTGGGTTTAAAATGGTTTCCAGAACAGACTAGCCCCATTCTGGGTTTAAAATGGTTTCCAGAACAGACTAGCCCCATTCTGGGTTTAAAATGGTTTCCAGAACAGACTAGCCCTATTCTGAGTTCAAAATGGTTTCCAGGGCAGACTAGCCCTATTCTGGGTTTAAAATGGTTTCCAGAACAGACTAGCCCTATTCAGGGTTTAAAATGGTTTCCAGGGCAGACTAGCCCCATTCTGGGTTTAAAATGGTTTCCAGAACAGACTAGCCCCATTCTGGGTTTAAAATGGTTTCCAGAACAGACTAGCCCCATTCTGGGTTTAAAATGGTTTCCAGAACAGACTAGCCCTATTCTGAGTTCAAAATGGTTTCCAGGGTAGACTAGCCCTATTCTGGGTTTAAAATGGTTTCCAGAACAGACTAGCCCTATTCTGGGTTTAAAATGGTTTCCAGAACAGACTAGCCCCATTCTGGGTTTAAAATGGTTTCCAGGGCAGACTAGCCCTATTCTGGGTTTAAAATGGTTTCCAGGGCAGACTAGCCCCATTCTGGGTTTAAAATGGTTTCCAGAACAGACTAGCCCCATTCTGGGTTTAAAATGGTTTCCAGAACAGACTAGCCCTATTCTGGGTTTAAAATGTTTTCCAGAACAGACTAGCCCTATTCTGGGTTTAAAATGGTTTCCAGGGCAGACTAGCCCCATTCTGGGTTCAAAATTGTTTCCAAGACAGACTAAGACTAGCCTCATTCTGTTAAGGCAACTGCGTTATTCAGTTGTTGGAATGACAATTTTTCAAGTATGACTACCCTTAGTAATCAAGTTTCTGATCTTATCATTGGTATCTATATTTTAATTTTTTTTTCGTAGGGTATTAAGGCTGTGATTGCCGAGTCATATGAACGTATTCATCGTAGTAATTTGGTTGGTATGGGCATTATACCATTACAGTTTGTTGAAGGACAAACTGCAGATAGTCTTGGTTTAACTGGTAAAGAACTGTATAGTATTGACATATCTGATGGTATCAAAACTAAACAACTTGTGGATGTCAAGGTTTGTCTTATTGTAATACGTACTAGCTTAATTTTACTTAATGGCTATTGGGACCTCCAAGCTTAATTTTGATTTTAAAATAGATTTCAAAATGGCTACCTGGTTACACTGGCCTTAATCTGATTTCAAAATGGCCACCAGAACATACTAGCCTCATTCTGATTACAAAATGGCCACCAGGACATACTAGCCTCATTCTGATTACAAAATGGCCACCAGGACATACTAGTCTCATTCTGATTTCAAAATGACCACCAGGACATACTAGCCTCATTCTGATTTTAAAGTGCTCACCAGAACACACTAGCCTCATTCTGATTTCAAAATGACCACCTCCTGGTTACACTAGCCTCTTTCTGATTTCAAAATGGCCACCAGACACACTAGCCTCTATCTGATTTCAAAATGGCCACCAGAAAAACTAGCCTCTTTTTGATTTCAAAATGTCCACCAGAGACACTAGCCTCTTTCTGATTTCAAAATGGCCACCAGGACATACTAGCCTCTTTCTGATTTCAAAATGGCCACCAGGACATACTAGCCTCATTGTGGTTTCAAAATGTTCACCAAGACATACTAGCCTCATTCTGATTTCAAAATATCTTCCAGGACACACTAGCCTCATTCTGATTTCAAAATGTCCACCAGGGCACACTAGCCTTATTCTGATTTCAAAATTTCTACCAGGACACACTAGCCTCATTCTGATTTCAAAATGTCCACCAGGCCACACTAGCCTCATTGTGGTTTCAAAATGTCCACCAGGACATACTAGCCTCATTCTGATTTCAAAATGGCCACCAGGACATACTAGCCTCATTCTGATTTCAAAATGTCCACCAGGACATACTAGCCTCATTCTGATTTCAAAATGTCCACCAGGACATACTAGCCTCATTCTGATTTCAAAATGTCCTCCTGGTTACACTAGCCTCATTCTGATTTCAAAATGTCCACCAGGACACACTAGCCTCTTTCTGATCTCAAAATGGCCACCAGGACGTACGAGCCTCATTGTGTTTTCAAACTTTCCACCAGGACACACTAGCCTCATTCTGATTTCAAAATGTCCACCTGGTTACACTAGCCTCATTCTGATTTCAAAATGTCCACCAGGGCACACTAGCCTCTTTCTGATCTCAAAATGGCCACCAGGACGTACGAGCCTCATTGTGGTTTCAAAATGTCCACCTGGTTACACTAGCCTCTTTCTGATTTCAAAATGGCCACCAGGACATACTAGCCTCAATCTGATTTTAAAATGGCCACCAGGACACACTAGCCTCTATCTGATTTCAAAATGTCCACCAGAACAAACTAGCCTCATTCTGATTTCAAAATATCCTCCAGGACACACTAGCCTCATTCTGATGTCAAAATGGCCACCAGGACATACTAGCCTCATTCTGATGTCAAAATGGCCTTTAGAGCTTGTTATGCTTGCTATCAATATATGATTTTTTGTTTATCTAATGACGAGTGAATTGGAACATGCTGCGTCATAACCAATCTTTGCATGTCATTGGTGTGTCATATTGACTTCGGGGGCGCACTGCTGGTGTGATCCTCTGTAAACTTAAGCCAATGATTTTTGTCTTTATTTTTTAGCTGGATAATGGTAATACATTCAAAGCTGTGGTACGTTTTGATACAGACGTTGAACTGACCTACTTCAAACACGGTGGAATCTTAAATTACATGATTAGAAGCATGTTAGCAAAATGAATGTAAACATTGTCAATAATGTACTGTCACATTTTGTGAGTGTGTTACTGAATATTCTGCGGGAATTAATAAATTACCCATGGTCGCTATGACCTCTAAAAGCTTAACAATTCAAAATAAGAATAATTCTTTTAGTATAAAATTGCAACTAAAAACCCAGGATTCTATTGAATACAAAACTGGTACAATGAACAGCTAGCCTCATTCTGAATATGAAATGGCCCAGAACCAACTTACCTCCCACAAATGTCAAAATGGCTGCCTTGATGTTGGCTTGTCTTGATTTTCAACATTTGAGTACGCTATTACAGCTTTTTGACTTGTATACGATGTGTATAAGGTCTAATAAAGATTGTTATCATTTCCTGATTAGATTTGTCTAACTTATGAATATAGAGCAAGCTTAGAAATTGTATATAATTGTACCAATTGGCTAAAAACAGGGCTGCCATAGTGAACACTTTCTGTTTGTAAATTTGCTAATAATTCTATACAATTTTGTGACTCCCTTGTTTCTGCCTTTATGACCTCTCTCACTGGAAATTAAAAATTGCTTAAAATACTAGGCCTTATTAAACCATTGAGAGCCAATTTTTTTCACCACTCAAATTGAGATAAATTTGTTCACTGAATACAAACGCAATTTTGAACCAAACCAAGCAAATAAAATGTGACAACTAGTTTTTGATGAACAAAGTTTTGTAACATTTTATTTAGAAGAGATATGAACAAAACTAACTGTGGATGGTGAAATTGATGGTCAAAAGGTTAACCATTTGGATCGAAATTAATTTTCACACATGATTGTATTCACCAGAAAATTTGCTGTAGAAACAAAATTTTGTATTCAACAAGAATTTTTGCTGCCAAATACATGTACTTTTATATGTCGATACCAATTACATATATAGTTTTGACCTTAAAGCGGGGCAGGAGTCACCTGCGCATGCGTCAGATGGCCATTATGTGTCATTCTTTACAAACAAGCGTCTACCCATGAGCCTTTGCGTTTTTAGCATGAGTTATCATTGCTTGGGACTCAATTCCCACGCGTGCGCAGGTGATGACCCTCCCGCTTTAAATTAATATCTTGAATGAACATTCACAAATGGCCACAGAGATCTGGTTGTGTGTAAGAAGGCCATGATACTTGATTTTACTCTCGAATGGGGTTCTGTTCTGTCATTATCTCCACTGTTTCACTTATCTATGTAATCATAGTATTTTTTAACAGATAGCGCGATGACGTCAGGAATTGAAACGCTGTTTTAGGAGCAAAAACAAATTGCAATATGCTCAAGAGATCCCTGCAACCATTTAGAATCAGGGTCTATTAGTTTTGCTGATCACCAAAGTTAATTTGGACACTGCTTTGTAGATAGTGATACAGATGGAGCATTAGAATCAAGGTCTATTAGTTTTGCTGATCACCAAAATTAATTTGGACACTGCTTTGTAGATAGTGATACAGATGGAACATAAACAACAGATATAGTCTGGGTTATTGCTACTTCTTCTTACGAGAGTAAATTTATGTAATTGTATAGAATTCTACAATAATTCACTACTGCCAATACGTTTTATAATTTTGTGGGACAATGAATTAAATGTTTCTCCTATTATCTACATGTTTTCATAGCGTGTTCAGTGCAGTCCTTGACTCCAGTGGTCACAACAGTGTGCGTTTGATATGGGTCCCATGCTAACATGCATGTGTCATGCCTACTATTTGGCATATCATCACTGTGATATCTTCCCCCATGATCTGCATTCATCGTCATGGTAGTGTGTGTTTGATATGTGTCCCATAACTATCATTTTGTGGGTATTCATCTCCCCTATTTGTTACGAACGGGAATACGAGATAGTCTCCCGCGAATCCGGCCACCAATATCCCGCAGAACCACAGCACGCTGTCTTGCACCTATCAGTCCCACATGCTGAATTGGACAGGCATTATCTTGAGACATACGTTGGCTCCCATGTCGACACTGCACCGCAGCTGAACTGCACTGGTCGAGAGCTGGGTGACAACTGACTAATCGGTGTTCACGTTCGTCTTGCACAAGCACGAACAAAAGAATATTAATTAGCAATGACAATACATGCTGTCTATTCTATTTCCGCAGCTGGGCAAGCCTCACTAGCTAACTGGGCATTATCAAAATACATTTGTATTACAGCAAAAATAGAATATCGTAACATATCATACACAGGTCCTTGGAATGCATAGCATGTGTCTATTCTCACAGAATTGACCAGTTTCGATTTCTGCTCTTCTCTCGGGGAAACTTGTGCGATCTGGGGCAAATTCGTTGGCTTGGGTGAGTGGGGGTTAATACTGCCACATAAACATTTGATAGCTCATCATATTGCATTGAAACCGGTGAATAAATTGCGCAAGAAATCACACCCCCCATTTTCGCACAGAAAGTGACTGATGGTGCTATAACTCAATGACAAAATGTACAATCATTCCTCTTGGTTATCCATAGGAGGTAAATGGGCAATACTATAAGGTTATTACGAAGATATCGCGTCGGTCGATACTGCCGCTGTACTGTCTTCGTGCATACTTTGAGATATCTTCGTAATAACCTTATTATTATACATCTTTTCCTTCCAATGATACATCATGGGAATGCCGAAATCCAAAAAGTTTAGAACAGAATCAGCGAACTTATTTGTGTGGAGTCCGGTCAAATCCTGGTGGCAGCCATGTTTGTTTTTATTAGTAGAGGACGCTTACGCGCGTAATCATTCCATATTTGGAATTTGCATTTCCTAATATGGTAGTATGAAAATACCCCGTAAAATACCGCAAAATTACGGCACGCTGTAACTTGGCGTTGCGGTGACAGATGTATAATAATATAAATTACCTGCATATTATATGGGCAATATTATAAATTACCTGCATATTATTTACCTCATTTACATAATGCTTAAGTGCATCATCATCTTACAATTATGGGTAAAAAGATCGGTCGTAAAAGTGGGCTTGAATCAGCGGCGCAAACCTGTTTGAAAGTATCTCCATCATACACGGACTTACTCCAATGTCATGCTTTATTAGAAGAGTTTGACCAATTACAAATTCTGATTGGTTGGAAGTAGCCAAGCTCAGATACTTGGAAAAATAGGAACATACTGATAAAAATAGGGCGGAGATTTAGACTGGTTTGAAGCAGCATGAATTTTCGGGATCTTTTCTCGTACACGTGTATCCTATCCACCTTTGTTTCATTATATCAGTATACACATTTCCATACCATATTTTAAATGACTTTCCTGTTTATGATTGTTGACAGGGTCTTATCTGGCCCAGTGAGCAACATGCTCACCCCCCAATTGTTTCCCATCAATATCTACATTAGCTAATTCAAACCAATGTTTCATGATGTTCGGGGTGGGTAGTCAGAAGGGTATGGGGGATGTTTGCTCAAACATGTTTTTTTAATAGTCTCTAAATGCATATAGAGTAATATCTAAGAACCCATTCCTAAGTATACTAACATGCAAACAAGTTTGCGAGGAAATTCCCTAGAATTCTAAATGTCGTGTATAATGGGATTCAGATTCACCCTGGTGATTCACTTGCGGGTTCACCGGGAAAGAGTCACGGAGATAGAAAAATAAATTTAAAAAAAAAAAAATGTTATTTTGCTCAATTTGTGTAGGACATCCATTGACTAAATGCTTTATTTCAAAGCAATAATATTTTAAAATTTTTTTAAGTAGTCCGGGTGAACTACTAATAGGTAGAAAAATGGTAGGCCCAGGACAAGATTTGGTAGCCTGTGTGTCTTAAGCTACTGTTAATTTTGAAACCTGCACATGAATCCCACGAGACAAGGACCAAGATTTTCAACACAAATATGAAATCAGTTTTGTTAAATGTTTGACATGGAAGACAACTTCATAATGCAGCACAACTCAAGCCTATACAAACTCTTGCTTAAAGAAACCCTAGGAATATTGATTAGTAACCAAAAGCTATGAGAACAAACAAGATACCTTCCACAAATCAGCTGAGGATAAGAAAATCGACTTGGATTGGTCATACACTCCATAAAGAGCCATCACTAGATAGGCCAGACGATGGACAAATAGTAATATAAATAGCTCTGCTTTGTTATTTTCAATGAGAGCATAGCTGAAAACTTAAAAAAAAAAGAATAAAGACAAGTTTTCCATTATGTAATTTATTTTCAACAAATCAAAGCTTTTGTGAATTATTCTTCCATTCAAAGCTACAGCATATTTGAGCTCCCAATATAATTTTGAATTGACCTGAGTCTTGCCTGCTTGTCACATTGAGAAGGGTTACATACAAATTCAATAATGAATGAAAACTCGCTTTCTAATTTGAATTTATGTATACCTTCAAATAATCACTGTCACTTTAACCCTTTAAGCACCCATATTTCTTTCTTACCAAAAGGATTACATTGCCCATTTTTTGAGAAATATTTTGATAATGTTTAACCAAACTGACAATTTCCTATTGGCTACGAGTTTTTGATAAACATTTTGGAACAAATATGAAAAATTATGTAGGTGAATGGTGACAAAATTAAATGTTGGCACTCAAAGGATTAAAACCATTATAATGTACGACTGAATATATAGAAAATAAACACAAATCAACCTTTAAAGGGTTTTTCTGAATAATGAATGACAATTGTGCCTCGCGTACTACATGTAAAAAGTCGTTTTCTTGAATAATGAAGTTAAATATAAAAAGTCATAATACAATATTTTGTTTCAAACCAAAGATTTCAGCTTTTCATAGCATGTCGCCATTGTGATTTTGAGCAAATGTTCAGAAAATCAAAATAGCAGTTTTACCCCACCCCCCCACTCATTCACAGCTACAACGTGCATTATAGGGTTCTCCTTTTGTAATAAAATGTCAAAATGGCCCGAGTTTATCCAACAACCTCACATGATTTTAGAAATATTTATAAATACCATTAAAACATCCTTGGGTAACCTATTGTAATGAATGACAGTTTTGCCTAAATGTATAGAAATAATAATAAAACGTTAATGCTATTTTTTTAGTAATGAATTAAAATTGGGCTAAATACAGGTTAGGAACAAAAATTTAACTCTAGTTTTCTTGATTAATGAATTACAGTTTCTAGATATAGGTAAATAAAAGACACAAAAACACTATTTAAAAAAAACTCTGATTTCCTGTGAATGTGGTTTATAGTGATTTTCCAACAGCGATTTATAAAATCGAAATAGCGATCGAAAACAGTGCGTTTCTTCACATAGTTTGGTGGGCCTCCAAGACCCCTTGGCTGCATTTTTTCTTTTCACTTTTTTGTGCTTTCTATTTTTTTTAATTTTTATAATTTTTTGGTATTGTAAATATTGAACATTTTGTAATTTGTAATCCATTGTAAATCCAAATTGCTGAAAAGAAAATTATTGAATAAAATACTTTTTAAATGGTCAGAGCGTTACCTGCTTTACTTGTAGGGAATAGTACAAAGAAGAATCTACCACAATAATGAGTAAAATCTCACTTTCAAATATGAATTTATAAATATATTTTTAAGTAATTACAAATGAAGACCCCTGAAACCATTGTGATGCATGACAATTTTGCATAATTATAGGACAATTAAAAAAATCTTTTTTTTGTATTGATCAATGGAAGATAATTGTGCCTCAATACAGGTAAACGCCTATTTTAAAGCGGGGGAGTAGTCACCTGCCCATGCGTCAGATGGCCATAGTGTGTCATTGTTTACAAACCAACGTCTACCCATGACCCTTTATGGTTTTTAGCGCGTGTTATCATCGCTTAGGACTCAATTCCCATGCGTGCGCAGGTGACGACCCTGCAACTTTAATTGAATGATGAACAGTTTTCCTCAATATAAGTAAATACACAAAATCTACATTTTTGTTTAGAAGACAATTGTTTCTGATTGATGCATGTGGCTTATTGTGATTTTTCAACAAAAAATCAAACCATGAAAACCCATTCACAGCTAAAGTGCATTTAAGGTTCCTTGTCTGCCTTTTCCTGGAAATTATAATTTTGTAATGACTTGAGCATTGTACTCTTTACTCAAACTTATCAACTCATTTATAAACTTTCTAATATTTATGAATCTCTACAAACAAGTACTGTTAACCTAAATCAAAAACAATTCAGTATAAATCTTTCTATCACTAGGTAAAAATGAATTCAATATACAACCCATATTTACAAATGACTGACTGTATATTGCAATTTTGCCACCAAATCGTTGTCAATGTTTCTTTCTGACGTGAAAGTTCAAGTCTTTTCTTTGTTTATACTTTTTATCACAGTATTTACATTGGTGCCACACTGCCACTGCTTTGTGAACTCTGTTGGCATGTTCTCTAAGATTCTGTCTCGTCTTAAATACTTTGCTGCACTTGGCACATACGAATGTTTCCTGATTTGTGTGATGGTCTTTGATATGTCTTGTCAAATTCCTCCTCTCTGTGTATGTTTTTTTGCATTCATTGCACGGGAACACTTGTTCCTTTTTAGTCTTCTGTGCAACACCATGAGAATAAGACTCCTGTTTTATTTGACAATGGTCTTCAAAGTCACCATTTTTGTTAATTGTATTAGATTCAATACATGCTGAATGTTCAATAATCTTCTCAACATCAGTTGCGATAGTATTTGACATGTTTGCATCATTTATTCCATTTCTGGTAGTGAGTGATTCTTGTGCGATGCCTTCTGTGACCTTTGATAGTTCATTGCGAGACCCAATATCTGAATCAGTTTGAGTGATTTGGTTATCATCGCTGTCAAGTTGAATTCCACAATCTGATGTCGCCTCTCTTTTACCACCGACCATCAAACCTTTGCAAGATGTTCCCATGGTCTGTGGAAACAAACTTGGTGGTGTACCTATCGTGATATCAGCAATTGTTTCTCTTTTCATCTTCTTTTTTTGTCTTCCAATATTATCTGTTCCTTTTCTTTTACCAATCACTTCAATGTAATTCGAGTCTACACTACCAGTTGCAGAGTTACAGTCAACAGCTACCAAGGCGATCGCATTGTGTTTCTCAGTTTTTGTTGTTGACGCAATCATACATTCATGCATGGTTTGTTGAGTATTCCCTTCAGAAGGTCTTCCTGGCTCATCTGTAACACTTTCCCTACTACCTTGAACGTGTTGAAATGATGACTCAAGTTTAGTTTCTCCCAGATGGTCACATTTGTCTTTTTGGTGTTCTATAGTTTCGTTGTATACAGTATTGTCTCTTATTGAAAGTTCTCCGCCATTGGCATTGTTGTCACATGTAACAGTGACTACATGGGGTTGGGTATCAATATCATCACTTCTAAGTGACGTGTTGTTTTCTTTATCCGAAATACTACCTTCTTCTGCATGGTTGTTTACTTTATTGGCCATGATAGTATTTTTTGTTGAAGTATTGTTAAATGTCTTAATACAATGATCAAGCCCATCACTGTCTATACATCGAGTCTCTGCGCTGTACACTTTATCTTGAGTCTTTGTTTGATCAATTTTCTCATGCAATTCATCTGTACTTTGTTGAATTCTAATATTGTCCTGGCTAGTTGCAGTTAACTCGTTACTTGATTCCTGTCCCGACATCCAATCATTTTCATTCAAGCTCAATTTCATTTGGATGTTCTTGACATGTGGATCACCGTCTAGGGTTGGCCATGCAGATTTAAGTCCCAATACATGATGCATAACATTCTTATTCTGCGGATCAGTGATCTGTGCATGACCACTGATTTTTCCAATTTCTATGTTAGGTGATGATAAATCCTTCTGTTGTTGTGATACATATCTTTGTATATGCGTTGAACTGCCAGACTTTAATTTAAATGAAGTGCCATTTATATTTTGATCTCCACCTTTCACACTGTCATCACTGACATTTAACTGACGCTCATTGCAGTGTTCTCTTTTTGGTGGATTTGTCATTTGCTCCATTGTTTCTTCATAATCATTTAATTTTTCAGAAAAATGTCCTTGTGTCAACACTACATCACCACTTGTACCACAAGTATTCATATTTTCTAACATCGCCTGACTTTCAACCAAATTTATATTATATGATTGAATATCAGTGTGTGTTCCACCTTCATCTTGCTCTGCTGGCTTTTGGACATCCTCCACCTGTTCTGTTTTACATTCTTTCTCTGCAGATGCTTTTGTAGATTCCGTATTTCTATCAAGTATTTCACAATGTCGCCCTCTCAGTACAACACTTACATGGGGGTGCATATTTCTAATGTGGTGGTACATGTCTTTTCTCCTTTTGTATGCCTTATCACAGTATTCACATGCAAATGTTGCAATCCCAGAGTGCACAACAGCATGCTCTTTTAGATTTTGCCGAGACTTGAATATCTTCTTACATTTCATACACTTGTAAGAAATGTCGTGTGCAGAGTGTTTAGCCATCTCAATTCTTGTTTTCTTCTGAGTACTCCCATCTGTGAGTTTAAATGTATTCCGTTCACTCCTTGTTTTTGGTTCCAATCCAGCAATTTTACTTACAGCCCTTCTATTGTGAGAAGTATGTGACGTATAACTCCTTTTGGAAATCTCACTATCTTCCGGCCTGTTAATGGTCCTGGTTGCGTTGTTTTGTCGCTTCTTTTTGGATGTCATATTTTTTCTATGCTTCTTAAGAACTTTCATATCTTTTCCCCGACGCTGCACTGCTCCAATTTGTCTATTTTTATTTGCTTTATTGTTTGACCCTTCTACTTTTCGGGTATTTTGATTTGAATTATCACCATGTGAAGATATATCTGTCTGTTTCTGCGTTGTATTGTCTTTTGGTACTATTGTTATGGCAACATTTGCAGTATTAATTGGTTCGTCATTCAACTTAATGTTGAGGTCCTGTTGTGAATGGTTCTTGATTGTCCGTTGTATCATCTGATTTTGTTCAGGTTTAGAAATAACATCATCTTGTTTATTGGTTTGAATAGTTGGGATATCTTTGTCTAAAGGGTGACTTGATTGATCTTCTTGAGTGACTAGCAATTGATCTGATTGTTTCTTCTCATTGGCCACTGTATCAATTGGAGTTGAGCTATGGATTGTCTTCCTAGGTGTAAGCGATTTTCTAGGACGACGTCTGGCAGAAGATGCTTTATCACTAGTTTCGGAGAATTCATCTGACATAACACTCTGGCCGCACATTTTCTGGTTCCACTGATTAATTCTTTCCATGTTTTTCCCCCTTGATTTAAAGTTAACATGTTTTTTCAGCTTATGATCTTCAAGGTCGTGTTCATTGTAGTACTTTTCAAGGCAATTATCCTTGTTGCAGGGTTGTTTTTGTTTGTACCTTCTCTTTTCTGTAACATATAAATAACATGTTAGCTGCAATGTGACAGTCTCAGTATTGCTATTGTAACAACGTGTGGATAAATCTGCGCATGTATGAAGCACAGTTTATTAAACGTTCACTTAACTCTTCTATGTGCGAATTATATTCATAATTACTTATATTTTTATCACAATTTCCTTTATCCCCAAAAAAGCAGAATTTGTCAAATGAATATAAATTTGTTTTACAATAATTTGAATTTTCCAGTGTCTATATTTGTTTTATAAAATTGAGGATATTTATGGCTAGTACTAAGGTAGTAAACATTTTTCACGCATAGGAAATTAAATAACCGAGATGCAAAAACCACAATGGGTTATTCCATGATATAATGATGGGAAAGAGTTGCGCATATGGTGATTATGTATACCTTTTTTCTTTTTGTTTTTTTTCTTCGTATGCGGAACCTATTTCAATAAATATTAAAAGTCTCTTGTAAGTCAATATTTAAATTCTTAGTAAAAACAACCTTTAAAGTCGTTTGAAATTCTTCACCGTGTAACACAAAAGAAGAAATTAATAGCACATAATCTAGACTAATACACGTGTGATAACATTTACTTCACGTTTAAGTCGATGGAAGTAATTTGAGCAGAACCCACCTTGGAACGTTGATTTGAGCCTGCATTGTTATTATCACCATGTGGATCTTTCATTATTTCTGTTGAAAATAATATCAAGAAAACATGTTTAAAAAAAACTTTCTGGATATATGGATTTTTGACGTGTTTGACATCGATCGTTGATAGTTGTTATTGTGAGTCTTTAAAATATAATTTTCAAAGATGAAGTGTAAGAATGAAAATTTGATACAAGTTGTGAAATCAATTAATATATGACGAATACGTAGTGAAATAAATAAACTCTTTATTTGATTTGAGCATCTCACCACCTCTAGACTAAAGTGTTCACTACTGAGGTAATTTCATACAATCACTTACTTGACTGAAGCTTGCTGTCAATTTTGCCATCTGGAGCAGTTATATCTTTTACGAATTCAAATACGTTGTCATCTGCGCCGATAGTGTAAATATACAAATATCATGATATAAATCTTAATTATAATAAATCGTATTAAGAAATTAGAGAGTTTAAAATGAATTTTAATCAAATGTTACTAAACAAGAATATACATTCCAGGGATTGCGTTAACCCCATATTCGGCTTACCAATGCCAGAGTGGGACCCTCATTTTATTACAAGACGGGGTTCATTTATCACAGAATATATTTCTCCTAATTTTCTCAAGGGTGTTACGCAATATACAGACACAATCATAAAAAAAACGGTACATCTCGAATTCAACCTTTCAGAGAATGTACAACAGTTACGTATACAGTAACAGGCATTGAAATTTACCAAAACGAAACTGGTTAAAATTATCTGAGTGAATATTTTATGTATTCGAGTCAGAATTTATTTATTTGAAGGTTTATAGTTCACATAATCATTGTTTATACAATAATTAAAACTTCTATGTACATATTACATGGAAGACACAATTAATACATCGTACAGATTCAAAATTATTACCCGACGATTATACAAAACAAGTTACATTCCAGTAAATCACAAAGGAACATACCATCAATGTGCTGGACCTCGTCGAACACACTGTCTGGTATATCTGCATTAGACAACAATTGTATTATATGTGGGTTTCCTTTCTCGAAGGCTATTTCTAACGGCGTCATGGAAAACTATAAAACAATAGAGAAAAAATGCTTATCAACAGGAATTATTTGAATTTTGAGAATTTGATTCTAAAATTCATGAACTAGTGAAAACAACATTATGTGCAGCATAAATGTATGAATGATAACAATGTTAGTATGCAGGTATTAAAACACAAAAACAACATACCAAATTTTGTACGTCTCTCTCAACACCATATTGAAGAAGTGAATTTACCACATCAACTTTAGAATTTCGAACAGCAAGATGCAATGGCGTGTCGCCGTCCTGTCAATAAAAACGGAGAGTTAATGATTCAAATTCACTGTTAATACGCCTTCGAGATGAAAAAAATGTATCTACTCAAAATAACAAGCAGATAAATAATAAAAACAAATTAGATAATTATAAAACGATGGCGTAAAAAGAAATACCCAGTATAGTTTGTGCATCAATGTTGTTTTGAATTCAATATCTTCAGATCAAGTTTCCCATATACATATAATTTATCGGTAAAACGCTTTTATATAAACTAGTATGCGAATGATTTTCAAGCTACAAATTCAAGTTTACATTCGTCATTTCTCACAGAACACTAATTTTGAATAAGTGGATTTACGGAATAAGAAAATCCAACAAATTGATAGTGTCACCTTCAGTGTAAACATATTTTGCGTCATTTTTTGCATAATAAAGCAAGTAGAATCGTATGGAACCACTATGCATTTGTAGCAAATTATAATTTCACCAAGAAGCTATGAACAATGGTATGTTGTCAGTGTACAACTTACTAAGTAATACAAATACCTATTATATTAAACTAAATACAGAATTGCAGAATAATACGGGAACAATAACAATATTTACGAAAATATGATATTAGTACAAGGTTTACATGAAATAACATTACTGTACATCTAATAATGATACTAACGTAGTACAAAATATACAAGAGGGCGTACAATATATAGGTATGAAAATTAAAAATCGAAATTGTTATTTCTATAAATCAAAATATTTATATCGCGTGACGACAAACTCACCTCATCACGTGGTTCTTTGTGGACACCAGCTTTCAGGAGTGTTCCCGTGACTCGGCTATGATTCATATGGAAACATCCACCAATTACAGCTAAATGAAGAGGAGTGCGTTTCTTCTGAAAAATTGAAAGCACAAATAAATTTATCTGGATTTCTGTTGATCATCTAGCCGGTGAAGTAAATTAGCTTGATTAGGATAAATTGTGTGTACAAAAGATACAAATAACTGGTGATCCTTCAGTTCAGAATAGTCTAAACAATGAAGGTAATTAAACAATCGTGTTTATTTTTTGAAGAAATCACATCAAATTTACCAAACACTTACATATGCACTACAGTTCAATGATACTAACATTTTCATTCTACATCAAGTAATACAATTATCTATCATATTATAAATGAATACAAAATTGTAGAAAAAATACGGGAACAATAACAATAGTAAATAAATGACATTATACAAGATTTATACGAAATGGCATAACTGTAATGCTGCTATTAACAATGAAACAATTAATTCATTCAAGAGGAGTGTACACTGTGGTAAAAAATTAAAATTTGATCATCATTGTAAATACACATTTATTGGTATTATTATTGGTTATTGGCGAGGGGGCGAAGGCCTTTGTCCGAGGACGAGCCAAAACAGATAGACATATGAGAATGAGCGGGAAGAACACAAAGAAAAAGTCAAACAATGAAGTGGCACTACAAGTCGAATGACAACAAATCATACAAAAACTAACCAAACGCAAATGAACAGAAACCTCTGTAATTTTAAAACCTAATTTGTCACATATTGATAAAACTATTTCAAAATATCTACACAGTTATTATAATCCTAGTAATCGGATCAGTTAATGCAAGCAGATTTAACTTTTGACATCATGACTGATTAATATAAAAGTACGTCGATATCTCAACATTTCGGTTGTTTTAGGCACTAATTCATGAATTATTTTTGGAAATTATTTTATTTCAGATATTATTTAAACTCTCCAAACCGCCGAACGTCAAACACCATTTTTTCACAAGTATATAAAAGCCCACGTTTTTAATTGAATTTAAAACCTGAGTGCATATTTTGCGTCATTCCTGTAATAACCTTATAACAATACATCATTCCTTGCTAGTTGTATTCATTTAATAACAGATAACAACCTGGAATGGCAATGAACAATTTTTTGCGCTCTATGAACTCAATATCTGTTAGTGTTCAAATGCGACTGTACTATTCACACATTCAGAAATATCCAGAAAAATAATAATAAAAAAATTAATAATTCTTGCAATGAAATTGTCATATCAATGAAGCATTCCTCGCGAAATTGTCATATCAATAGAGCAGTCCTCGAGAAAAAGTATGCTTCAACATATAACCTGGTCTGGGTAAAGTCAATGTCACGAGGTGTATTGCTAAAAAGACACAATTGCTATTATGCGCCCAGTCGGTAGACGCATTTGACACTACTCGAATAGAAAGTACGAATTGCTATGTGACCTCGCTGTGACCCTTGGAAAAACTGTACGAGTATCCGTATGGTGATTGAACAAGTGCCGCGGGCCAATTAACGATAGACACAATTAGCAGTGTGACTTTATACTATTTTAAAACTGAGTTCAGGGTCGTTGCTGCTCGAAATCTTGTTCAACAAAGGGGTCTATGCTTTGCACGACCCTGAATGCTGACGAGCAGTACGACCACAGTCGAACCCGGCGTTTAACATTCGTCGGAATGCCAACAGGGAAGGGAGCCCTTCCGCTGTGGGCGTGACGACAGCAACCCCGGTCGCTGGCTACTTAAAATTCACCGGGCGACGCCGCCGACTGATACTGTTCGACACACGTCGGGAAACGTCACGCACGGTTACTACAAAATAGTAACCGTGCGTCATGTAACGAACATTCATACACACAAACTAGTCAGTCCTGGGTTTTGAGTTATTATACTATAATTCCTAGAATTGTTCTTTTCCTAGCCAGTTTATTTATGTAATGTTTTACGAGTGCGTATCACTGATATATGTGACGAATAGGGAATGCCGCTTCTCCCTGGTCGTAGAATCATTCCCTATTTTGCTGTGGTATCTAAAGTGCAAAATTTCGTAAACCCACCTCCTAAGAATAGAAAAGTTGCGTCCGGTGCGTGGTGAGGGTCGCGTTTAAATGCCGAACCTTTGCAGGTACGGGCGATTTTGCTGGGAAGAACTGTATCAAGCGTATATTTTGTTTACCTATTAAAATGCCTGTGAAATGCCTACTATTTTATGGCTTATCTTTTGCTTGAAATATATACTAGTACGAATCTTAGTCGTTGTATGATCACAGAAAATAAATTTAACGCCAAAAAGTGCTTTTTAGTTACGCCTTGCCACAACCTATTGTACGGTCGCTGAGCTAATTAAATCTTCATTACATTTGCATAACGAAAAAATAATTAATTGACATTTTAGCCTTTTTAGCGTGATCGCGAAAACTAGCGTGCCCGTGAAAGAAATCCCAACTATACGCATCTGCAGGTGGACCCACTTCGTTGTAGTGAAAACCGGAGCGGAATCACACCGGTGATTATGCTAATTAAAAGTTGTTGACTGACGAATCGGCTCCGATGTTTGAATCACATTTCCGTTGTCATTTTTGTGAGTGAAATATCTAAACCCCAGCAACCCTACCACCATAAGTGTAGCCTTCACTACACTACATTACATTACATTACAATAGTTTATCCCGTAACATTCAAATAATTAGATCACGATAATGCTTGATCAAAAACGAATTTATGTCACTGACTACAGCAATAATTATAGCCAAACGTTTTGATCAATTTTATTGCGTCGGAGGATTTTAAGTTGTTTTAATAGTCTTTGATACTGAATATTGTTGAGGAAATCGGATAGTAATTTATCGCAATCTAAATATATTGATTTCAAAGCCAGTACTGTATTCAAAACAGCCAGTTCACATACAGAGCAATACATAAACTTTGCAAAAGATAATGTTTACCCTATTACACTCACCTTATCACGTGGTTCTTTTTTCACATCTGCTCTCAGGAGTATTTGAACTGTAGAATCATGTCCATATTCTGCAGCCAAATGAAGCGGTGTCTTATGTGTCTGAAAGGCAAAAATTTTAATGATGCACTTATAAATCGATGCAGCAATTGCCTACACAGATAGAAACAAAGCATGGAAATAAATAAAAATAGATTTCCACGGTCTTTACAATGAAACTACTGTATCAATGGAGCAGGCTTCATGGCAATGTAGGCACGGGCACATAACATAATTATCTAGTCTAAGCATGGTCATGATAAGTAAACAAATAAAATAAGTAATAATCCTTGTCAAGTATAAATCAATTCCAGTGACTTTCACATTAACAGTCAAACAGTCAGCTCAATTATATTATGTCAGAAGTAAAATATTGTTTTAATTTATACAATATGGATTACAATTTATAGTAATGTAAATATATTGATTTCAAAACCAGTCTAATGCGCATATGCAGTGGTTGTCTTGTATTCAAAACAGCCAGTTCACATGCACATTAGAAAATTCACAATACATGAAAGTTGTAAAAGATAATGTTAGTTATGTTTACTTTGTTACACTTACTTCATCACGTGGATCTTTTTCCACACCTGTTTTCAGGAGTATTCCTACTGTAGACTCGCATCCATTTTCTGCAGCCAAATGAAGCGGTGTCCGATATAACTGAAAGACAAAATGGCATATTGATAACGGAAGGTAAATACCAAATTGATGCAGCAATAATATTTACAAGTAAGCCTGAAGTCCCATCTTGACAAAAAACACATGCATAACCTATGTTAAGTAAGCAAATAACACCGAATAAACGGCAAGGTAAATACTACGTCTAATTATAGTAAACACGTACTGCGTGCGTGACTCGAACCGGCGCTCGTGTACGGCACCTAATCGCCTAGCTTCACGCCGCTACACGTCTTCCCCTCGGCCACCGGGCATCCCCAAAAAAGGATGCTTAATAACCGAGCTTGTTACGTGCAGAGAACATAAAACCCGTCCACGCGATCCGCGCCACACAGCGTGGCCAGAATGCGGCAAAGGCCTTCAGATCTGGCTGTAGTAGGATGCTGTACCATTACTTTCACAGTACAAATTCAAGCTTAAATTCGTCATTTCTCACAGAACACTAATTTTGAAGAAGTGGATTTACGGAATAAAAAAATCAAGCATAGTGATAGTATCACCTTCAGTGTAAACATATTTTGCGTCATTTTTTTCATAATAAAGCAAGTAGAATCGTATGGAACCACTATGCATTGTAGCAAATTATAATTTCACCAAAAAGCTATGAACAATGGTATGTTGTCAGTGTACAACTTACTAAGTAATACAAATACCTATTATATTAAACTAAATACAGAATTGCAGAACAATACGGAAACAATAACAATACTTACGAAAATATGATATTCGTACAAGGTTTACACGAAATGGCACTACTGTACATCTAATAATGATACTAACATAGTACAAAATATACAAGAGGGCGTACAATATATAGGTATGAAAATTAAAAATCGAAATTGTTATTTCTATAAATCAAAATATTTATATCGCGTGACGACAAACTCACCTCGTCACGTGGTTCTTTGGAGACACCAGCTTTCAGAAGTGTTTCTAGGACTGGGGTATAATTCATAAATGAATATTTACCAGTTGCAGCTAAATGAAAAGGAGTGCGTTTCTTCTGAAAAATTGAAAGCACGAATGAATTATCTGGATTTCTGCTGATCATCTAGCCGGTGAGGTAAATTAGTTTGATTAGGAAAAATTGTGTGTACAAAAGAGGTCACTGAGGTAAGTTACTTTTATATAGAACGAATAAATGGTGATCCTTCAGTTTAGAAAAGCCTAAACAATGAAGGTAATTAAACAATCGTGTTTATTTTTTAGAGAAATCACACCAAATTTAGTAAAAACTTACATATGCACTACAGTTGAATGATACTGACATTTCATTCTACATCAAGTGATACAAGTATCTCTCATATTATAAATGAATACAAAATTGTAGAAAAATACGGGAACAATAACAATATTAAATAAATGGCATTAGAACAAGATTTACACGAAATGACATAACTGTAATACTGCTGTTAACAATGAAACAATTAATTCATTCAAGAGGAGCGTACACTGTGGTAAAAAATTAAAATTTAACCATCATTGTAAATACACATTTATTGGTATTATTATTGGTTATTGGCGAGGGGGCGAAGGTCTTTGTCCGAGGGCGAGCAAAAACAGATAGACTTATGAGAATGAGCGGGAAGAACACAGAGAGAAAGTCAAAAAATGACGTGGCACTACAAGTCGAATGACAACAAATCATACACAAACTAACCAAACGCACATGAACAGAATCCTCTGTAATTTTAAAACCTAATTTGGCACATATTTATAAAACGATTTTCAATAAATCTACACTCAGTAATTATAATCCAAGTAATCAGATTAGTTAATGCAAGCAAATTTATGTTTTTACATCATGACTGACTAATATAAAAGTACGTCGATATCTCAACATTTCGGTTGTTTTAAGCACTATTTCATGAATTATTTTTGGAAATTATTTTATTTCAGATATTATTTAAACTCTCCAAACCGCCGAACGTCAAACACCATTTTTTCACAAGTATATAAAAGCCCACGTTTTTAATTGAATTTAAAACCTGAGTGCATATTTTGCGTCATTCCTGTAATAACCTTATAACAATACATCATTCCTTGCTAGTTGTATTCATTTAATAACAGATAACAACCTGGAATGGTAATGAACAATTTTTTGCGCTCTATGAACTCAATATCTGTTAGTGTTCAAATGCGACTGTACTATTCACACATTCAGAAATATCCAGAAAAGTAATAATAAAAAAATTAATAATTCTTGCAATGAAATTGTCATATCAATGAAGCATTCCTCGCGAAATTGTCATATCAATAGAGCAGTCCTCGAGAAAAAGTATGCTTCAACATATAACCTGGTCTGGGTAAAGTCAATGTCATGAGGTGTATTGCTAAAAAAGACACAATTGCTATTATGCGCCCAGTCGGTAGACGCATTTGACACTACTCGAATAGAAAGTACGAATTGTTATGTGACCTCGATGTGACCCTTGGAAAAACTGTACGAGTATCTGTATGGTGATTGAACAAGTGCCGCGGGCCAATTAACGATAGACACAATTAGCAGTGTGACTTTATACTATTTTAAAACTGAGTTCAGGGTCGTTGCTGCTCGAAATCTTGTTCAATAAAGGGGGTCTACACTTTGCACGACCCTGAATGCTGACGAGCAGTACGACCACAGTCGAACCCGGCGTTTAACATTCGTCCGAATGCCAACCTGGAAGGGAGCCCCTTGCGCTATGGACGTGAAGACAGCAACCCCGGTCGCTGGCTACTTAAAATTCACCGGGCGACGCCGCCGACTGATACTTTTCGACACGTGTCGGAAAACGTTATGCTTGGTTACTAAAAAATTAGTAACCGTGCGTCATGTAACGAACATTCATACACACAAACTAGTTAGTCCTGGGTTTTGAGTTATTATACTATAATTTCTAGAATTGTTCTTTTCCTAGCCAGTTTATTTATGTAATGTTTTACGAGTGCGTATCACTGATATATGTGACGAATAGGGAATGCCGCTTCTCCCTGGTCGTAGAATCATTCCCTATCTTGCAGTGGTATCTAAAGTGCAAAATTTCGTAACCCACCTCTTAAGAATAGAAAAGTTGCGTCAGGTGCGTGGCGAGGGTCGCGTTTAATGTCAAAACTTTGCAGGTACGGTCGATTTTGCTGGGAAGAACTGTATCAAGCGTGTATTTTGTTGTTTACGTAATTCATTAGACTGGCAATGTCGGAACTTCCGTTTTGTTTTAACAAAAAAAATAATTAATTGACATTTTAGCCTATTTAGCGTGATCGCGAAAACTAGCGTGCCCGCGAAAGAAATCCCGACTAGACGCATCTGCAGGCGACCCTCTGCGTTGTAGTGAACACCGGAGCGGAATCACTCCGGTGATTATGCTAATCAATTAAAAGTTGTTGACGAATAAGCTCCGATGTTTGAATCACATTTCCATTGTCATTTTTGTTAGGGAAATGTCTAAACCCCAGCACCACTACCACCATACCAAGGATTTTAAATTGCTTTAATAGTCTTATTTGATACTGGATGTTGAGGAAATCGGATAATAATTTATCGCAATCTAAATATATTGATTTCAAAACCGGTACCGTATTCAAAACAGTCAGTTCACATGCAGAGCAATACATAAACTTTACAAAAGATAATGTTTACCCTATTACACCCACCTTATCACGTGGTTCTTTTTTCACATCTGCTCTCAGGAGTATTTGAACTGTAGAATCATGTCCATTTTCTGCAGCCAAATGAAGCGGTGTCTTATGTGTCTGAAAGGCAAAAGTTATAATGATGCACTTATAAATTGATGCAGCAAATGCCTACACAGATGCAAACAAAGCATGAAAATAAATAAAAATAAATTTCCACGGTCTTTACAATGAAACTACTATATCAATGGAGCAGCCTTCATGGCAATGTAGGCACGGGCACATATCATAATTATCTAGTCTAAGCATGGTCATGATAAGTAAACAAATCAAATAAGTAATAATCCTTGTCAAGTATAAATGAATTCCAGTGACTTTCACATTAACAGTCAAACAGTCGGCTCAACTATATTATAATGTCAGAAGTTAAATATTTTTTTTAATTGATACAATATGGATTACAATTTATAGTAATCTGAATATATTGATTTCAAAACCAGTCTAATGCGCATATGCAGTGGTTGTCTTGTATTCAAAAAGTCAGTTCACATGCACATAAGAAAATTCACAACAATACATGAAAGTTGGAAAAGATAATGTTCGTTATGTTTACTATGTTACACTTACTAAATCACGTGGATCTTTTCCCACATCTGCTTTCAGGAGTATTTCTACTGTAGAATCACGTCCATTTTTTGCAGCATAATGAAGTGGTGTCTGACAAAACTGAAAGACAAAAGGGCATATTGATAACAGAAGATGATTACCAAATTGATGCAGCAATAATATATTCACAAGTAAACTATATGCGCACCATATGATATAACCTGCATATATAGCGTATATAGCAACACGCAATATGTGTGTTGTCTTAAACTGAAATGTGTAACCAAACATTGTACACACAAGACACCACATTGGTACAGTAATTTTATTATGACTTTTAGGAAAGTAAAATATTCAATACTTAATACACATTGTTAGTGTTTATTTTAAAATATTCAGTTATTATGAGAAACTGACTGAATTTTTGTATTTGTCCGTTACGTATCTTAACAATACAATGTGATAATCTCGTACAATTGTTAATATTCCTATTTCAGAATGGTGTTGGGAAAAGATGATTACAATTCAATGTAATCTAAAAATGTCGATTTTAATGTGACACAATAGTAACAGAATTAATTTGTTTTTCAAATTATTCAATCAAAATACAAAAGTTTGACCTTAATGATGAATCGTATGGCGTAGTGTGACATTTATGGGTGTACCAAAACTCCAATGTGCCTACACGGTTGGATACAAAGCAAGAAAATAAATAAAAACAGATTTCCATGTACTGTGCATACGAGGCGCGGAATGTAAAATTATTATTTTGTGTATAAATGACTGATGTGTGTATGTATTCATTAATTATATGTGCATTAAAAAATGATGTACGTATTTTAAATGGCGTGTGTATTAAAATGGCGTATGTTTTAAAAACTATGTATGCTTGAAAAATGACGTGTGTGTATTAAAAATGATGTGTGTATTAAATGACGCGTGTTTAAAAACGACGTGTGTGTTTTAAAATGACGTGTTTGAAAACGACGTGTGTTTTTTTAAAAATGACGTGTGTGAGGTCGAATGAAAATGTGTGTGTGTAAAAAGAAAAAAACACGTGCATTAACCGTTTTACACCTGTGAAGTCGCTATTTTTGAATGATTATTTTTTCATGTGTGTGTGTGCAAGAAAACGCGTGCATCAACTATTTTACGCCTGTGGAGGGCGCTATCTTCGAATGATTTTTTTTCGTGTGTGTCTTAAAAAAATCGCGTGCATTAACCTATTCACGCCAGTGGAGGCGTCGTCTCAAGTGGTAGCCATTTTCGTTTGTGTATTTTTATAACGTCAATAAGGTACGTACAAAGGAACGTGCCCAGCACGAACGTTTCATTCATTCGGCCCTATAAATTTAACAACTTAAATAATATGAGTAACTAAGATTTGTGGTGTAATAATAAACTGTAGGTTTAGCATAAACTTTACAACATTTCTATGAAATGTACAATTATTACACACACACACCATGTTACATGGTTCTTTTTCAACATTTGCTTTCAAGAGTATTACTACTCATGAATGGGAAGAACACAAAGAAAAAGTCAAACAATGAAGTGGCACTACAGGTCGAATGGCAAGAAATCATACAAAAACTAACCAAACTCAAATGAACAAAAACCTCCGTAATTTTAAAACCTGATCTGCCACATATTGATAACACGATTTTCAATAAATCTATATTCAGTTGTTACGAACGGGAATACGAGATAGTCTCCCGCGAACCTGGCCGCCAATATCTCGCACTCCAGAACGCAACACTAAAGGTCAAACAAAGGCACACAGTCAGGATATGTCCAACAATACTAATTTAATAATACAATAAGCATAAACCAGTAACAGGAGTGATATAAATCACAAACCGGTCAACAATATACATCACAATAAATATAACATTAATGATAATAGCCCAGCTCGGAATTGCCTACCCTACCTAAGTGCAGAACTCGTACTGCGTAGCTTCAGCGATAGTACAGTTAATCACAGCAACGTCGACGGCGATATCAGTTCTACAGCTCCAAACTACGAGGTCTCGGGGAAT
Organism: Saccoglossus kowalevskii; assembly: GCF_978046115.1. Lineage (NCBI taxonomy): Eukaryota > Metazoa > Hemichordata > Enteropneusta > Harrimaniidae > Saccoglossus > Saccoglossus kowalevskii. The sequence goes on along the minus strand of NC_140660.1, from coordinate 12,512,328 downwards.
GCAAATTACACGACACTGACCGTAATGTTACACGACTTCCATACCGTCTGTGCAGAGAAAAGACCAATATCAGCAAACCACGCGTTCTGGCGAAACGCAGGTCTTTGAATAAAGTTGGTTTTACAGCGCAGAACCACAGCAGGCTGTTTTGCGTCTATCAATCCCACATGCCGAATTGGTCAGGCATTATCTTGAGACAAACGTTGGCTGCCACGTTGACTCTGCACCGGAGCTGAGCTGAGCTGAGCTGAACTGAACTGAACTGCACTGCACTGCACTGCACTGCACTGCACTGCACTGCACTGCACTGCACTGCACTGCACTGCACTGCACTGCACTGGTCGGGAGCTGGGTGACAACTGACTAACTCGTGTTCACGTTCGTCTTGCACAAACACGAACGAAAGAATATTAATTAGCAATGACAATACACGCTGTCTATTCTAATTCCGCAGCTGGGCAAGCCTCACTAGCTAACTGGGCATTATCAAAATACATTTACTTTACAGCAAAAATAGAATATCACAACAAGTAATTATAATCCTAGTAACCGGATTGGTTAATGCAAGCAGATTTAACTTCGGACATCATGACCGACTATTATAAAGTACGTCGGTGTCTCAAAACTTCGGTCATTTTAAACATTGTTTCATGAATTGTAATTTGGAATTATATTATTTCAGATATTATTTAAACTCTACAAACCGCAAAACCTGTTTCACTTGTGTCGCGCAACGTTTTTTTTACTAGTAAAGAAAAGCCCACGTTTTGAATTAAATTCATAGTTGTCAAATATAGTACCCATACATCCCCAAAACCTGAGTGCATACTTTGCGTCATTCGTAATAACCGTATGACAATTCATCTTTCCTTGCTTGCGGTAACAAATAATGACAGATAACAACCCAAAATGGCAATGGACAACTTTTCGCGCTCTACAAACTTTAATGTTCGAACGCGGCTGTACTACTTCTAACACGTTCGAACTATATTTTACGAATGGAAAAATATATTATAATTGTTGTAATATTATTTGATACTAAATGTTGGTTAGGAAATTTGAATATAATTCATCGTTATCTGCTTGAACCTGGTCAAGGCAAGGTCAATGTCACGAGGTGCTTGGATCATATAAGAACCGAATTATGTATTGTTAAAAGGTCACAATTGTTATGTGCCCAGTCGGTAGACGTATTTGACATTACATGAACAGAAAGTTGCATTATCATGTGACCTGATGTCACCCTTGGACAAAACTGAACGAATATCCGTATGATGAATGAGCAGGTGCCGCGGGCCAATTAACGATCGACACAATTACTTGTGTGACGTCATAGGATTTAAAAACTGAAACAGCGTGGTTGTGGATTGTTGCTGCTCGAGATGTTGTTCAACAATTGGGGTTTACGCTTTGCACGACCCTGAAAGCTGGTGAGCAGTACGCCTGTGGAGGGCGCTATCTTCGAATGATATTTTTCGTGTGTGTCTTTAAAAAATCGCGTGCATTAACCTATTCACGCCAGTGGAGGCGTCGTCTCAAGTGGTAGCCATTTTCGTTTGTGTATTTTTATAACGTCAATACGGTACACGTACAAAGGAACGTGCCCAGCACGAACGTTTCATTCATTCGATTTGTGGTGTAATAATGAACTGTAGGTTTAGCATAAACCTCACAATATTTCTATGAAATGTACAATTATTACACACACACCATGTTACATGGTTCTTTTTCAACATTTGCTTTCAGGAGTATTTCTACTCATGAGTGGGAAGAACACACAAAAAAGTCAAACAATGAAGTGGCACTACAGGTCGAATGACATGAAATCATACAAAAACTAACCAAACTCAAATGAACAGAAACCTCCGTAATTTTAAAACCTGATCTGCCACATATTGATAACACGATTTTCAATAAATCTACTCTCAGAAAATATAACCCCAGTAATCGGATTGGTTAATGCAAGCAGATTCAATTCTGACATGACTGACTATTATAAAAGTACGTCGATGTTTCAAAATTTCAGTTGTTTTAAACACTATTTCATGAATCGTTATTGGAAATTATATATCAGATATTATTTATACTCTTCAAACCGCTAGACCTGTTTTTTTACAAGTAAACAAAATCCCACGTTTTGAATTGAATTCATAGTTAATTAAAATACCCATGCATCCCCAAAACCTGAGTACATACTTTGCGTCATTCGTAATAACAATAGGACAATTCATCTTTTCTTGCTTGCGGTAAAAATTAAATGACAGATAACAACCCGAAATGGCAAAGGACAAGTTTTCACGCTTTACGAACGTTATTGTTCGAACGCGGCTGTACTACTAACACGTTCGAACTATATTTTACGAATGGAAAAATATATTATAATTGTTGTAATATTATATGATACTAAATGTTGGTGAGAAAATTTGAATATAATTCATCGTTATCTGCTTGAACCTGGTCAAGGCAAGGTCAATGTCACGAGGTGCTTTGATCATTTAAGAACCGAATTGTGTATTGTTAAAAGGTCACGATCGGTAGATTGGCCTAGTCGGTAGACGCATTCGACATTACACGAACAGAAAGTTGTATTGTTATGTGGCTGAACGAGTATCCATGTTATGAATGAACAGGTGTCGCGGGCCAATTAACGATAAACATAATTAGCTGTATGAGTTCAGGGTCGTTGCTGATCGAGATCTTGTTCAACAAAGGGGTCTATGCTTTGCACGACCCTGAATTCTGACAAGCAGTACTACCACAGTCGAACCCGGCGTTTAACATTCGTCGGAATGCCAACAGGGAAGGGAGCTCTTCCGCTGTGGACGTGACGACAGCAACCCCGGTCGCTGGCTACTTAAAATTCACCGGGCGACGCCGCCGACTGATACTGTTCGACACAGGTCGGGAAACGTTATGCACGGTTACTAAAACATTAGTAACCGTGCGTCATGTAACGAACATTCATACACACAAACTAGTCAGTCCTGGGTTTTGAGTTATTATACTATAATAGCTAGAATTGTTCTTTTCCTAGCCAGTTTATTTATGTAATGTTTCACGAGTGAATATAACTGATATATGTGACGACTAGGGAATGCCGCTTCTCCCTGGTCGTCGAATCATTCCCTATCTTGCAGTGGTATCTAAAGTGCAAAATTTTGTAAACCCACCTCTTAAGAATAGAAAAGTTGCGTCCAGTGCGTGGCGAGGGTCGCGTTTAATGTCGAACCATTGCAGGTACAGGCGATTTTGCTGGGAAGAACTGTATCAAGCGTATATTTTGTTTACCTATTAAAATGCCTGTGAAATGCCTACTATTTTATGGCTTATATTTTACTTGAAATATATACTAGTACGAATCGTAGTCGTTGTATGATCACAGAAAATACATTTAACGCCAAAAAGTGCTTTTTAGTTACGCCTTGCCACACAGCCTATTGAACGGTCGCTGAGCTAATTAAATATTCATTACATTTGCATAACGAAAAAATAATTAATTGACATTTTAGTCTTTTTAGCGTGACCGCGAAAACTAGCGTGCCCGTGAAAGAAATACCAACTATACGCATCTGCAGGTGGACCCACTTCGTTGTAGTGAGAACCGGAACGGAATCACCCCGGTAATTATGCTAATTTAAAGTTGTTGACTGACAACGAATCAGCTCCGATGTTTGAATCACATTTCCGTTGTCATTTTTGTTAGTGAAATATCTAAACCCCAGCACCACTACCACCATAAGTGTAGCCTTCACTACACTACATTACAATAGTTTATCCCGTAACATTCAAATAATAACGTTTGGATCAATTCTAATGCGTCGGAGAATTTTAAATTGTTTTAATAGTCTGATTTGATACTGAATGTTGTTGAGGAAATCGGATAATAATTTATCGCAATCTAAATATATTGAGTTCAAAACCAGTCTAATGCGCATATGCAGTGGTTGTCTTGTATTCAAAACAGCCAGTTCACATGCACATTAGAAAATTCACAACAATACATGAAAGTTGTAAAAGATAATGTTCGTTATGTTTACTATGTTACACTTACTTCATCACGTGGATCTTTTTCCACACCTGCTTTCAGGAGTAATTCTACTGTAGAATCACATCCATTTTCTGCAGCCAAATGAAGTGGTGTCCGATAAAACTGAAAGACAAAAGAGCATATTGATAACAGAAGATGATTACCAAATTGATGCAGCAATAATATATTCACAAGTAAACCTTATGCGCACCATATGGTATAACCTGCATATATAGCGTATATAGCAACACGCAATATGTGTGTTGTCTTAAACTGAAATGTGTAACCAAACATATTGTACACACACATATTGACATCACATTGGTACAGTAATTTTATTATGACTTTTAGGAAAGTAAAACATTCAATTATTAATATACATTGTTAGTTCACATTTTAAAATATTCTTCAGTTATTATGAGAAACTGTCTGAATATTTGTATTTGTCCTTTACGTATCTTAACGATACAATGTGACAATCGCGTACATTAGTTAATATTCTTATTCTATGTAATCTAAAAACGTTGATTTTTAAAAAGCCACAACAGTATATAGAATTACATTTTTTCATATTCAAACAAAATACTAACGGCAGACCGTAATGATGAACCGCATGGTGTAGTGTGACATTTATGGTTAAAGCACTGTGCCGACACAGTCATACAAAGCCATAAAATAAATAAAAAATAAGTATATTCCCATGTACCTTGCAATTAACCTACTATATCAATGGAGCTGGCCTCATTGACAATGTGTGCTTGAACACAAAACATCATAATCACCTGGTCTAAACAGGGTCAAGATAGGTCAAATATTTACGTCACAATAATCATTGGTCACAAAACGAATACATTCCAGTGACTACAACCATAATTATAGTCGACTCAATTCTATTATGTCAGAGGTAAAATAATTATCCAATAATTTTAATTGATACAAATATTGATGAGAAAATTGGATTATAATTTTAGTAATCTAAATTGATTTCAAAACCAGTCTAATGCGCACATGCAGTGGTTGGCTTGTATTCAAAACAGCAAGTTCACATGCACATTAGAAAATTCACAACAATACATGAAAGTTGTAAAAGATAATGTTCGTTATGTTTACTATGTTACACTTACTTCATCACGTGGATCTTTTTCCACACCTGCTTTCAGGAGTAATTCTACTATAGAATCACGTCCATTTTTTGCAGCAAAATGAAGCGGTGTCCGATTCAACTGAAAGACAAAAGGGCATATAGCAACACGCAATATGTGTGTTGTCTTAAACTGAAATGTGTAACCAAACATTGTACACACATGACACCACATTGGTACAGTAATCGTATCAGGATTTACTAGGAAAATAAGGCATGTAACACTTAACATACATTGTTAGTTCACATTTTAAAATATTCTTCTGTTATGTGAAACTGTCTGAATATTTTTAGTTGTCCGTTACGTATCTTAACGATACAATGTGACAATCGCGTACATTAGTTAATATTGTTATTCTATGTAATCTAAAAACGTTGATTTTTAAAAAGCCACAACAGTATACAGAATTACATGTTTATATATTATTCAAACAAAGTACTAAAGGTTGACTGTAATGACGGACTGCATGGCGTAGTGTGACATTCATGATTAAACAAACACTCCAATGTACCTATCGTGTCTTATAGTGTGTTGTCTTAAACTGAAATGTGTAACCAAATATATTGTATATATATATCATATACTTTGCAATGAATCTACTATATCAATGGAGCAGACATCATGACAATGTGTGCTGGAGCACAACTCATAATCATCTGGTCTAAGCAGGGTCAAGATAAATCAAAAAGTCGAATATTTACGGCACAACAATCATTGGTCGAAAACTAATAAATTCCAATGACTACAACCATAATTACAGTCGGCTCAATTCTATTATGTAAGTAAAATAATTGTTGGTAATAATTTTAATTGATACAAATGTTGATGAAAACCTTGGATTATAATGTATAGTAATCTAAATATATTCATTTCAAAACCAGTCTAATGCGCACATGCAGTGGTTGTCTTGTATTCAAAACAGCCAGTTCACATGCACATAAAAAATTCACAACAATACATGAAAGTTGTAAAAGATAATGTTCGTTATGTTTACTATGTTACACTTACTTCATCACGTGGATCTTTTTCCACACCTGCTTTCAGGAGTAATTCTACTATAGAATCACGTCCATTATTTACAGCATAATGAAGTGGTGTCTCATTCCACTGAAAGACAAAATGTTTAATGATAACAGAAGATAAATACCAAATTGATGAAGCAATAACATATTTATAAGTAAGCCTGAAGTTTTATCTTGACAAAAGAACACATGCATACCCTATGTTATTACATGCATGCATACATGAAGTAAACTTGTATAGCAACACGCAATATGTGTGAAATGTGTAACCACACATATTGTACACACATGACACCACATTGGTACAGTAATCTTATTATGATTTGTTAGGAAAATAAGGCATTCAATATTTGTAATAATTTTAATTGATACAAATGTTGATGAGAAAATTGGATTATAATTTATAGTAATCTAAATATATTGATTTCAAAACCAGTCTAATGCGCACATACAGTGGTTGTCTTGTATTCAAAACAGTCAGTTCACATGCACATTAAAAAATTCACAACAATACTTGAAAGTTGGAAAAGATAATGTTAGTTATGTTTACTGTGTTACACTTACGTAATCACGTGGATTTTTTTTCACATCTGCTTTCAGGAGTATTTCTACTGTAGAATCACATCCATTTTCTGCAGCTAAATGAAGTGGTGTCTGATTACTCTAAAAGAAAAAATGTTTAATGATAACAGAAGATAAATACACAATTGATGCAGCAATAATAGATTTACAAGTAAACCTTATGCGCACCATATGATATAACCTGCATATATAGCGTATATAGCAATACGCAATATGTGTGTTGTCTTAAACTGAAATGTGTAACCATACATATTGTACACACAAAACATTCACATTGGTACAGTAATTACGATTTTTTCAAGAAAATTAGTCATTCAATACTTAACATACATTGTTAATTTATATTTTTAAATATTCAGTTATTATGAGAAACTGACTGAATATTTTTATTTGTCCGTTACGTATCTTAACAATACAATGTGATAATCTCGTACAAATGTTAATATTCTTATTTCAGAATGGTGTTGGGAAAAGATGATTACAATTCAATGTAATGTTATGTAAAAATGTTGATTTTAATGTGACACAATAGTAACAGAATTAATTTGTTTGCAAATTATTCAATCAAAATACAAAAGGTTGACCTTAATGATGAATCGTATGTCGTAGTGTGACATTTATGGATGTACCAACACTCCCATGTGCCTACACGGTTGGATACAAAGCAAGAAAATAAATAAAAACAGATTTCCATGTACTGTGCATACGAGGCGCGGAATGTAACGTTATTATTTTGTGTATAAATGACTGATGTGTGTATGTATTCGTTAATTATATGTGCATTAAAAATGATGCATGTATTTTAAATGGCGTGTGTATTAAAATGAAGTATGTTTTAAAAACTATGTATGTTTGAAAAATGACGTGCGTGTATTAAAAATGATGTGTGTATTAAATGACGCGTGTTTAAAAACGACGCGTGTGTTTTAAAATGGCGCGTGTTTTAAACATTATATGTATATTAAAATGACATTTGTATTTTAAACATGACGTGTTTGAAAACGACGTGGGTGTTTGTAAAAATGACGTGTGTGTGTTCGAATGAAAATGTGCGTGTGTAAAAAAAAAACGGGTGCATTAACCTTTTTACCCCTGTGGAGGGCGCTATCTTCGAATGATTTTTTTCGTGTGTGTGTTAACAAAATCGCGTGCATTAACCTATTCACGCCAGTGGAGGCGTCATCTCAAGTGGTAGCCATTTTCGTTTGTGTATTTTTATAACGTCAATAAGGTACGTACAAAGGAACGTGCTCAGCACGAACGTTTCATTCATTCGGCCCTATAAATTTAACAACTTAAATAACATGAGTAACTAAGATTTGTGGTGTAATAATAAACTGTAGGTTTAGCATAAACCTCACAACATTTCTATGAAATGTACAATTATTACACACACACACCATGTTACATGGTTCTTTTTCAACATTTGCTTTCAAGAGTATTTCTACTCATGAATGGGAAGAACACAAAGAAAAAGTCAAACAATGAAGTGGCACTACAGGTCGAATGGAAAGAAATGATACAAAAACTAACCAAACTCAAATGAACAGAAACCTCCGTAATTTTAAAACCTGATCTGCCACATATTGATAACACGATTTTCAATAAATCTATATTCAGTTGTTACGAACGGGAATATGAGCTAGTCTCCCGCGACCTGGCTGCCAATATCTCGCACTCCAGAACGCAACACTAAAGGTCAAACAAAGGCACACAGTCAGGATATGTCCAATAATACTAATTTAATAATACAATAAGCATAAACCAGTAACAGGAGTGATATAAATCACAAACCGGTCAACAATATACATCACAATAAATATAACATTAATGATAATAGCCCAGCTCGGAATTGCCTACCCTACCTAAGTGCAGAACTCGTACTGCGTAGCTTCAGCGATAGTACAGTTAATCACAGCAACGTCGACGGCGATATCAGTTCTACAGCTCCAAACTACGAGGTCTCGGGGAATGCAAATTACACGACACTGACCGTAATGTTACACGACTTCCATACCGTCTGTGCAGAGAAAAGACCAATATCAGCAAACCACGCGTTCTGGCGAAACACAGGTCTTTGAATAAAGTTGGTTTTACAGCGCAGAACCACAGCAGGCTGTTTTGCGTCTATCAGTCCCACATGCCGAATTGGTCAGGTATTATCTTGAGACATACGTTGGCTGCCACGTTGACACTGCACCGGAGCTGAGCTGAGCTGAACTGCACTGCACTGCACTGGTCGGGAGCTGGGTGACAACTGACTAACTCGTGTTCACGTTCGTCTTGCACAAACACGAACAAAAGAATATTAATTAGCAATGACAATACATGCTGTCTATTCTAATTCCGCAGCTGGGCAAGCCTCACTAGCTAACTGGGCATTATCAAAATACATTTACTTTACAGCAAAAATAGAATATCATAACAAGTAATTATAATCCTAGTAACCGGATTGGTTAATGCAAGCAGATTTAACTTCGGACATCATGACCGACTATTATAAAGTACGTCGGTGTCTCAAAACTTCGGTCATTTTAAACATTGTTTCATGAATTGTAATTTGGAATTATATTATTTCAGATATTATTTAAACTCTACAAACCGCAAAACCTGTTTCACTTGTGTCGCGCAACGTTTTTTTACAAGTAAAAAAAGCCCACGTTTTGAATTAAATTCATAGTTGTCAAATATAGTACCCATACATCCCCAAAACCTGAGTGCATACTTTGCGTCATTCGTAATAACCGTATGACAATTCATCTTTCCTTGCTTGCGGTAAAAAATAATGACAGATAACAACCCAAAATGGCAATGGACAACTTTTCGCGCTCTACAAACTTTAATGTTCGAACGCGGCTGTACTACTTCTAACACGTTCGAACTATATTTTACGAATGGAAAAATATATTATAATTGTTGTAATATTATTATTTGATACTAAATGTTGGTTAGGAAATTTGAATATAATTCATCGTTATCTGCTTGAACCTGGTCAAGGCAAGGTCAATGTCACGAGGTGTTTGGATCATATAGGAACCGAATTATGTATTGTTAAAAGGTCACAATTGTTATGAGCCCAGTCGGTAGACATTACATGAACAGAAAGTTGCATTGTTATGTGACCTGATGTCACCCTTTGACAAAACTGAACGAATATCCGTATGATGAATGAACAGGTGCCGCAGGCCAGTTAACGATCGACACAATTACTTGTGTGACGTCATGGGATTTAAAAACTGAAACACCGTGGTTGTGGATTGTTGCTGTTCGAGATGTTGTTCAACAATTGGGGTCTACGCTTTGCACGACCCTGAAAGCTGGTGAGCAGTACTACCACCACCACCACTACATATTATCATAGTCGAATCTGGCGTTTAACATCAGTCTGATGTCCAACTGGAAAGGAAGCCCTGGCGCTGTGAACGAGAACGTAGAGTTTGACGCTTCAACCCGTTAACTCTGGTCGCTGGCTACATAAAATTTACAGGGCGACTCCGCGGACTGATACTGTTCGACACACGCCGGGAAACGTCAGGTACCGAACAATACTTCACACATACTAGTTAGTCCTTGGCTTCGAGTTTCGTTATTAAACTATGTTAATGCATAGAATAGTTTTTTCCTGGCATGTTTATGTAGGATGGTTACCGACCTTGCAGGGGTGTCTACAGAGCAAACTTTCGTAAACCCACCTCTTACCAATAGAAAAGGTGGGTGATGAGGGTCGCGTTTAATACTGAACCTTTGCAGGGGCGGGCGATATTGCTGGGGAGAACTGTATCAAGCATATATTTTGTGTACCTAATAAACTATGGTTTCACGGAATTCATGTGTGGTGTCGTATGTGCAAGATTGGCCGGTGTGCATTATTGCTTCTTATTATATATGCATGTAATTATATTGAATTATACTGGTGCCCATCAGTCTCAATTATCCCTGTGTTACACGAATTGTGTAATTTTATATCCGTTAAGAACTCGCACGCGAGGTGATAAAAGTATTATTTGGTATTTTAGATTAATATTTGGTCTTTTAGGTTAATATTTGGCCTGCCCTCGTGAACGTAGAGATAGGTCAAAAGGTCAAACAATTAAATCACAATAATCCTTGGTCAAAAACAAATTAATTTAAGTGACTACAACTTATTGCCGAGCGATTGGATCAATTCTATTGTCTCAGATGTAGTATAATTTTGTGTAATATAATTATTTGATACGCAGAGTTGTTAAGAAAATCGGATTATAATTTATCGCAATCTAAATATATTGATTTCAAAACCAGTACTGTATTCAAAACAAGTGCACATGCACATTTAAATACAATACATAAACGTTATAACAGTTAATCTTTACTTATGTTTTCTATGTTACACTTACTTCATCACGTGGATCTTTTTCCACACCTGCTTTCAGGAATATTTCTACTGTAGAATCACGTCCATTTTCTGCAGCTAGATGAAGCGGTGTCCGATTCTTCTGAAAGACAAAATGTTTAATGATAACAGAAGATAAATACCAAATTGATGCCGCAATAATAGATTTACAAGTAAACCTTACGCGCACCCTATGATATAACATGCATATATAGCGTATATAGCAACACGCAATATGTGTGTTGTCTTAAACTGAAATGTGTAACCAAACATTGTACACACAAAACATTCACATTGGTACAGTAATTACAATTTTTTCAAGTCATTCAATACTTAACATACATTGTTAGTTTATATTTTAAATATTCAGTTATTATGAGAAACTGACTGAATATTATTGTTTGTCCGTTACGTATCTTAACAATACAATGTGATAATCTCGTACATTTGTTAATATTCTTATTTCAGAATGGTGCGGGGAAAAGATGATTACAATTCAATGAAATCTAAAAATGTTGATTTTAAAGTGACACCATAGTATACAGAATTTTTTTTCTTCAAATTATTCAATCAAAATACAAGAGGTTGACCGTAACGATGAATCGTATGGCATACTGTGACATTTATGGGTGAACCAACACTCCAATGTGCCTACACGGTTGGATACAAAGCAAGAAAATAAATAAAAACAGATTTCCATGTACTGTGCATACGAGGCGCGGAATGTAAAATTATTATTTTGTGTATACTAGAATAAAACATACTAATAATAAGACCGTGGCGTCTGTGTTTTAAAATGATGTGTGCATTTTAAAAACGGCGTGACTGTGCGTTTTAATGGTGCGCGTTTTTAAATGACTGATGTGTGTATGTATTCATTAATTATATGTGCATTAAAAAATGATGTATGTATTTTAAATGGCGTGTGTATTAAAATGGCGTATGTTTTAAAAATGATGTATGTTTTTAAAATGACGTGTGTGTTTTAAAAATTATGTGTATATTAGAATGACGCGTGTTTTAAAATGACATGTGTGTTTGAAAACGACGTGTGTGTTTTTTAAAAATGACGTTTGTGAGGTCGAATGAAAATGTGTGCGTGTAAAAAGAAAAAAAACGCGTGCATTAACCTTTTTACGCCAGTGGAGGCGTCGTCTCAAGTGGTAGCCATTTTCGTTTGTCTATTTCTATAACGTCAATAAGGTACGTACAAAGGACGTGTCCAGCACGAACGTTTTATTCATTCGGCCCTATTAATTTAAAAACTTAAATAATATGAGTAACTAAGATTTGTGGTGTAATAATAAACTGTAGGTTGAGCATAAACCTTACAACATTTCTATGAAATGTACAATTATTACACACACACACACCATGTCACATGGTTCTTTTTCAACATTTGCTTTCAAGAGTATTTCTACTCATGAGTGGGAAGAACACAAAGAAAAAGTCAAACATTGAACTGGCACTACAGGTCGAATGACATGGAATCATACAAAAACTAACCAAACTCAAATGAACAGAAACCTCCGTAATTTTAAAAACTGATCTGCCACATATTGATACGATTTTCAATAAACCTACTCAGTAAATATAATCCCAGTAATCGGATTGGTTAATGCAAGCAGATTTAACTTCGGACATCATGACTGACTATTATAAAAGTACGTCGATGTTTCAAAATTTCAGTTGTTTTAAACACTATTTCATGAATAGTTATTGGAAATTATATATCAGATATTATTTATACTCTTCAAACCGCTAGACCTGTTTTTTTTACAAGTAAACAAAAGCTCACGTTTTGAATTGAATTCATAGTTAATTAAAATACCCATGCATCCCCAAAACCTGAGTACATACCTTGCGTCATTCGTAATAACCGTAGGACAATTCATCTTTTCTTGCTTGCGGTAAAAATTAAATGACAGATAACAACCCGAAATGGCAAAGAACAAGTTTTCGCGCTTTACGAACGTTATTGTTCGAACGCGGCTGTACTACTTCTAACACGTTCGAACTATATTTTACGAATGGGAAAATTAGGTATTTTTCGGTGTCTGATATATAATAATTGCTGTAATATTATTTGATACTAAATGTTGGTGAGAAAATTTGAATATAATTCATCGTTATCTGCTTGAACCTGGTCAAGGCAAGGTCAATGTCACGAGGTGCTTTGATCATTTAAGAACCGAATTGTGTATTGTTAAAAGGTCACGATCGGTAGATTAGACGCATCGGTAGATCAGTAGACATTACACGAACAGAAAGTTGTATTGTTATGTGACTGAACGAGTATCCATGTTATGAATGAACAGGCGTCTCGGGCCAATTAACGATAGATATAATTAGCTGTGTGAGTTCAGGGTCGTTGCTGATCGAGATCTTGTTCAACAAAGGGGTCTATGCTTTGCACGACCCTGAATGCTGACGAGCAGTACGACAACAGTCGAACAGGGCGTTTAACATTCGTCCGAATGCCAACAGAGAAGGGAGTCCTTCCGCTGTGGGCGTGACGACAGCAAACCCGGTCGCTGGCTACTTAAAATTCACCGGGCGACGCCGCCGACTGATACTGTTCGACACACGTCGGGAAACGTCATGCACGGTTACTAAAAAATAGTAACCGTGCGTCATGTAACGAACATTCATACACACAAACTAGTTAGTCCTGGGTTTTGAGTTATTATACTATAATTTCTAGAATTGTTCTTTTCCTAGCCAGTTTATTTATGTAATGTTTTACGTATGTGCGTATCACTGATATATGTGACGAATAGGGAATGCCGCTTCTCCCTGGTCGTCGAATCATTCCCTATCTTGCAGTGGTATCTAAAGTGCAAAATTTCGTAAACCCACCTCTTAAGAATAGAAAAGTTGCGTCGGTGCGTGGTGAGGGTTGCGTTTAATGCCGAACCTTTGCAGGTACAGGCGATTTTGCTGGGACGAACTGTATCAAGCGTATATTTTGTTTACCTATTAAACTATGGTTTCACGGAATTCATTAGACTGGCAAAGTCGGAACTTCCTTTTTGTTTTACCAAAAAAATAATTAATAGACATTTTAGCCTTTTTTGCGTGATCACGAAAACTAGCGTGCCCGTGAAAGAAATCCCAACTAGACGCATCTGCAGGCGACCCACTTCGTTGTAGTGAAAACCGGAGGGGAATCACCCCGGTGATTATGCTAATTAATTAAAAGTTGTTGACTGACAACGAATCAGCTCCGATGTTTGAATCACATTTCCGTTGTCATTTTTGTGAGTGAAATATCTGAACCCCAGCACCACTACCACCATAAGTGTAGCCTTCACTGCACTACAATAGTTTATCCCGTAACATTCAAACAATTAGATCACGATAATGCTTGGTCAAAAACGAATTTATGTCAGTGACTACAGCAATAATTATAGCCAAACGTTTGGATCAATTGTGTTGCGTCGAAGAAATTTAAATTGTTTTAATAGTCTTATTTGATACTGAATGTTGTTGAGGAAATCGGATAATAATTTATCGCAATCTAAATATATTGATTTCAAAGCCAGTATTGTATTCAAAAGAGCCAGTTCACATGCAGAGCAATACATAAACTTTGCAAAAGATAATGTTTGTTATGTTTACCCTATTACACTCACCTTATCACATGGTTCTTTTTTCACATTTGCTTTCAGGAGTATTTGAACTGTAGAATCATGTCCATTTTTTGCAGCCAAATGAAGCGGTGTCTTATGTGTCTGAAAGGCAAAAGTTATAATGATAACAGAAGATAAATGCAAATCGATGCAGCAAATGCCTACACAGATGGAAACAAAGCAAGGAAATAAATAAAAACAAATTTTACAATGAAACTACTTTATCAATAGAGCAGGCTTCATGGCAATGTAAGCACGGGCACATAACATCATAATTATCTAGTCTAAGCATGGTCATGATAAGTAAACAAATCAAATAAGTAATAATCCTTGTCAAGTATAAAAGAATTCCAGTGACTTTCACATTAACAGTCAAACAGTCGGCTCAATTATATTATGTCAGAAGTAAAATAATTTTTTTTAATTGATACAATATGGATTACAATTTATAGTAATCTAAATATATTGATTTCAAAACCAGTCTAATGCGCATATGCAGTGGTTGTCTTGTATTCAAAACGGCCAGTTCACATGCACATTAAAAAATTCACAACAATACATGAACGTTGTAAAAGATAATGTTAGTTATGTTTACTTTGTTACACTTACTTCATCACGTGGATCTTTTTCCACACCTGCTTTCATGAGTATTTCTACTGTGGAATCACGTTCATTTTCTGCAGCCAAATGAAGCGGTGTCCGATATAACTGGAAGACCAAGTGCATATTGATAACAAATGAACAAACGCGCACCATATGATAGAACATGCATATATAGCAACACGCATCATGTGTGTTGTCTTAAACTGAAATGTGTAACCAAACATATTGTACACACAAGACACCACATTGGTACAGTAATTTTATTATGACTTTTAGGAAAGTAAAACATTCAATACCTAATATACATTGTTAATTTATATTTTGAAATATTCTTCAGTTATTATGAGAAACTGTCTGAATATTTGTATTTGTCCCTTACGTATCTTAACGATACAATGTGACAATCGCGTACGTTAGTTAATATTCTTATTCTATGTAATCTAAAAACGTTGATTTTTAAAAAGCCACAACAGTATATAGAATTACATTTATTCATATTCAAACAAAATACTAACGGCAGACCGTAATGATGAACCGCATGATGTAGTGTGACATTTATGGTTAAAGCACTCCAATGTGCCGACACAGTCATACAAAGCCATAAAATAAATAAAAAATAAGTATATTCCCATGTACCTTGCAATTAACCTACTATATCAATGGAGCTGGCCTCATTGACAATGTGTGCTTGAACACAAAACTTCATATTCACCTGGTCTAAACAGGGTCAAGATAGGTCATATATTTACGTCACAATAATCAATGGTCACAAAACGAATACATTCCAGTGACTACAACCATAATTATAGTCGACTCAATTCTATTATGTCAGAGGTAAAATAATTATCCAATAATTTTAATTGATACAAATATTGATGAGAAAATTGGATTATAATTTTAGTAATCTAAATTGATTTCAAAACCAGTCTAATGCGCACATGCAGTGGTTGGCTTGTATTCAAAACAGCCAGTTCACATGCACATAAGAAAATTCACAACAATACATGAAAGTTGGAAAAGATAATGTTAGTTATGTTTACTATGTTACACTTACGTCATCACCTGGATCTTTTTCCACACCTGATTTCAGGAGTATTTCTACTGTAGAATCACATCCATTTTTTGCAGCCAAATGAAGTGGTGTCCGATAAAACTGAAAGACAAAAGGGCATATTGATAACAGAAGATAATACCAAATTGTTGCAGCAATAATATATTCACAAGTAAACCTTATGCGCACCATATGATATAACCTGCATATATAGCGTATATAGCAATACGCAATATGTGTGTTGTCTTAAACTGAAATGTGTAACCAAATATATTGTACACACAAGACATCCACATTGGTACAGTAATCTTATTATGAATTGTTAGGAAAATAAGGCATTCAATTTTTGTAATAATTTTAATTGATACAAATGTTGATGAGAAAATTGGATTATAATTTATAGTAATCTAAATATATTGATTTCAAAACCAGTCTAATGCGCACATGCAGTGGTTGGCTTGTATTCAAAACAGCTAGTTCACATGCACATAAGAAAATTCACAACAATACATGAAAGTTGGAAAAGATAATGATAATTATGTTTACTATGTTACACTTACGTCATCACCTGGATCTTTTTCCACACCTGATTTCAGGAGTATTTCTACTGTAGAATCACATCCATTTTCAGCAGCCAAATGAAGTGGTGTTTTTTTCCACTGAAAGACAAAATGTTTAATGATAACAGAAGATAATACCAAATTGTTGCAGCAATAATATATTCACAAGTAAACCTTATGCGCACCATATGATATAACCTGCATATATAGCGTATATAGCAATACGCAATATGTGTGTTGTCTTAAACTGAAATGTGTAACCAAACATATTGTACACACAAAACATTCACATTGGTACAGTAATTTTATTATGACCTTTAGGAAAGTAAAACATTCAATACTTAATATACATCGTTAGTTTATATTTTAAAATATTCTTCAGTTATTATGAGAAACTGTCTGAATATTTGTATTTGTCCCTTACGTATCTTAACGATACAATGTGACAATCGCGTACGTTAGTTAATATTCTTATTCTATGTAATCTAAAAACGTTGATTTTTAAAAAGCCACAACAGTATATAGAATTACATTTATTCATATTCAAACAAAATACTAACGGCAGACCGTAATGATGAACCGCATGATGTAGTGTGACATTTATGGTTAAAGCACTCCAATGTGCCGACACAGTCATACAAAGCCATAAAATAAATAAAAAATAAGTATATTCCCATGTACCTTGCAATTAACCTACTATATCAATGGAGCTGGCCTCATTGACAATGTGTGCTTGAACACAAAACTTCATATTCACCTGGTCTAAACAGGGTCAAGATAGGTCATATATTTACGTCACAATAATCAATGGTCACAAAACGAATACATTCCAGTGACTACAACCATAATTATAGTCGACTCAATTCTATTATGTCAGAGGTAAAATAATTATCCAATAATTTTAATTGATACAAATATTGATGAGAAAATTGGATTATAATTTTAGTAATCTAAATTGATTTCAAAACCAGTCTAATGCGCACATGCAGTGGTTGGCTTGTATTCAAAACAGCCAGTTCACATGCACATAAGAAAATTCACAACAATACATGAAAGTTGGAAAAGATAATGTTAGTTATGTTTACTATGTTACACTTACGTCATCACCTGGATCTTTTTCCACACCTGATTTCAGGAGTATTTCTACTGTAGAATCACATCCATTTTTTGCAGCCAAATGAAGTGGTGTCCGATAAAACTGAAAGACAAAAGGGCATATTGATAACAGAAGATAATACCAAATTGTTGCAGCAATAATATATTCACAAGTAAACCTTATGCGCACCATATGATATAACCTGCATATATAGCGTATATAGCAATACGCAATATGTGTGTTGTCTTAAACTGAAATGTGTAACCAAATATATTGTACACACAAGACATCCACATTGGTACAGTAATCTTATTATGAATTGTTAGGAAAATAAGGCATTCAATTTTTGTAATAATTTTAATTGATACAAATGTTGATGAGAAAATTGGATTATAATTTATAGTAATCTAAATATATTGATTTCAAAACCAGTCTAATGCGCACATGCAGTGGTTGGCTTGTATTCAAAACAGCTAGTTCACATGCACATAAGAAAATTCACAACAATACATGAAAGTTGGAAAAGATAATGATAATTATGTTTACTATGTTACACTTACGTCATCACCTGGATCTTTTTCCACACCTGATTTCAGGAGTATTTCTACTGTAGAATCACATCCATTTTCAGCAGCCAAATGAAGTGGTGTTTTTTTCCACTGAAAGACAAAATGTTTAATGATAACAGAAGATAATACCAAATTGTTGCAGCAATAATATATTCACAAGTAAACCTTATGCGCACCATATGATATAACCTGCATATATAGCGTATATAGCAATACGCAATATGTGTGTTGTCTTAAACTGAAATGTGTAACCAAACATATTGTACACACAAAACATTCACATTGGTACAGTAATTTTATTATGACCTTTAGGAAAGTAAAACATTCAATACTTAATATACATCGTTAGTTTATATTTTAAAATATTCTTCAGTTATTATGAGAAACTGTCTGAATATTTGTATTTGTCCCTTACGTATCTTAACGATACAATGTGACAATCGCGTACGTTAGTTAATATTCTTATTCTATGTAATCTAAAAACGTTGATTTTTAAAAAGCCACAACAGTATACAGAATTACATGTTTATATATTATCCAAACAAAGTACTAAAGGTTGACTGTAATGATGGACTGCATGGCGTAGTGTGACATTCGTGATGAAACAAACACTCCAATGTACCTATAGTGTCTTGTAGTGTGTTGTCTTAAACTGAAATGTGTAACCAAATATATTGTATATATATCATATACTTTGCAATGAACCTACTATATCAATGGAGCAGACATCATGACAATGTGTGCTGGAGCACAACACATCATAATCATCTGGTCTAAGCAGGGTCAAGATAAATCAAAAAGTCGAATATTTACGGCACAACAATCATTGGTCGAAAACGAATAAATTCCAATGACTACAACCATAATTATAGTCGGCTCAATTCTATTAAGCAAGAGGTAAAATAATTGTCGGTAATAATTTTAATTGATACAAATGTTGATGAAAACATTGGATTATAATGTATAGTAATCTAAATATATTGATTTGAAAACCAGTCTAATGCGCACATGTGGTGGTTGTCTTGTATTCGAAACAGCCAGTTCACATGCACATTAAAAAATTCACAACAATACATGAAAGTTGTAAAAGATAATGTTAGTTATGTTTACTTTGTTACACTTACGTAATCACGTGGATCTTTTTCCACACCTGTTTTCAGGAGTATTTCTACTGTAGAATCACATCCATTTTTTGCAGCATAATGAAGTGGTGTCCGATTCCACTGAAAGACAAAAGGGCATATAGCAACACGCAATATGTGTGTTGTCTTAAACTGAAATGTGTAACCAAACATATTGTACACACATGACACCACATTGGTACAGTAATCGTATCAGGATTTACTAGGAAAATAAGGCATGTAATACTTAACATACATTGTTAGTTCACATTTTAAAATATTCTTCAGTTATTATGTGAAACTGTCTGAATATTTTTAGTTGTCCGTTACGTATCTTAGCAATTCAAGATCATAACCGCGAAATTCAATTAATGTCCCTATTCTATGTAATATAATTAACGTTGATTTTAAAGTGCCACAGCAGTATACAGAATTACATTTTTTTATATTCAAACAAAATACTAAAGGTAGACTAATGATGAACCGCATGGCGCAGTGTGACATTTATGGTTAAAACACTCCAATGTGCCGACACAGAGTCGTACAAAGCCATAAAATAAATAAAAATAAATATATTCCCATGTACTTTGCAATTAACCTACTATATCAATGGAGCAGGCCTCATTGACAATGTGTGCTTGAACACAAAACATCATAATCACCCGATGTAAAACAGGGTCAAGATAGGTCAAAAATTTACGTCACAACAATCATTGGTCGAAAACTAATAAATTCCAGTGACTACAACCATAATTATAGTCGGCTCAATTCTATTATGTAAGAGGTAAAATAATTGTCGGTAATAATTTTAATTGATACAAATGTTGATGAGAAAATTGGATTATAATTTATAGTAATCTAAATATATTGATTTCAAAACCAGTCTAATGCGCACATGCAGTGGTTGGCTTGTATTCAAAACAGCTAGTTCACATGCACATAAGAAAATTCACAACAATACATGAAAGTTGGAAAAGATAATGATAATTATGTTTACTATGTTACACTTACGTCATCACCTGGATCTTTTTCCACACCTGATTTCAGGAGTATTTCTACTGTAGAATCACATCCATTTTCAGCAGCCAAATGAAGTGGTGTTTTTTTCCACTGAAAGACAAAATGTTTAATGATAACAGAAGATAATACCAAATTGTTGCAGCAATAATATATTCACAAGTAAACCTTATGCGCACCATATGATATAACCTGCATATATAGCGTATATAGCAATACGCAATATGTGTGTTGTCTTAAACTGAAATGTGTAACCAAACATATTGTACACACAAAACATTCACATTGGTACAGTAATTTTATTATGACCTTTAGGAAAGTAAAACATTCAATACTTAATATACATCGTTAGTTTATATTTTAAAATATTCTTCAGTTATTATGAGAAACTGTCTGAATATTTGTATTTGTCCCTTACGTATCTTAACGATACAATGTGACAATCGCGTACGTTAGTTAATATTCTTATTCTATGTAATCTAAAAACGTTGATTTTTAAAAAGCCACAACAGTATATAGAATTACATTTATTCATATTCAAACAAAATACTAACGGCAGACCGTAATGATGAACCGCATGATGTAGTGTGACATTTATGGTTAAAGCACTCCAATGTGCCGACACAGTC
This sequence comes from Saccoglossus kowalevskii, assembly GCF_978046115.1. Lineage (NCBI taxonomy): Eukaryota > Metazoa > Hemichordata > Enteropneusta > Harrimaniidae > Saccoglossus > Saccoglossus kowalevskii. The sequence continues at coordinate 12,490,905 of NC_140660.1, read as the reverse complement.
ATACAAAGCCATAAAATAAATAAAAAATAAGTATATTCCCATGTACCTTGCAATTAACCTACTATATCAATGGAGCTGGCCTCATTGACAATGTGTGCTTGAACACAAAACTTCATATTCACCTGGTCTAAACAGGGTCAAGATAGGTCATATATTTACGTCACAATAATCAATGGTCACAAAACGAATACATTCCAGTGACTACAACCATAATTATAGTCGACTCAATTCTATTATGTCAGAGGTAAAATAATTATCCAATAATTTTAATTGATACAAATATTGATGAGAAAATTGGATTATAATTTTAGTAATCTAAATTGATTTCAAAACCAGTCTAATGCGCACATGCAGTGGTTGGCTTGTATTCAAAACAGCCAGTTCACATGCACATAAGAAAATTCACAACAATACATGAAAGTTGGAAAAGATAATGTTAGTTATGTTTACTATGTTACACTTACGTCATCACCTGGATCTTTTTCCACACCTGATTTCAGGAGTATTTCTACTGTAGAATCACATCCATTTTTTGCAGCCAAATGAAGTGGTGTCCGATAAAACTGAAAGACAAAAGGGCATATTGATAACAGAAGATAATACCAAATTGTTGCAGCAATAATATATTCACAAGTAAACCTTATGCGCACCATATGATATAACCTGCATATATAGCGTATATAGCAATACGCAATATGTGTGTTGTCTTAAACTGAAATGTGTAACCAAATATATTGTACACACAAGACATCCACATTGGTACAGTAATCTTATTATGAATTGTTAGGAAAATAAGGCATTCAATTTTTGTAATAATTTTAATTGATACAAATGTTGATGAGAAAATTGGATTATAATTTATAGTAATCTAAATATATTGATTTCAAAACCAGTCTAATGCGCACATACAGTGGTTGTCTTGTATTCAAAACAGTCAGTTCACATGCACATTAAAAAATTCACAACAATACTTGAAAGTTGGAAAAGATAATGTTAGTTATGTTTACTGTGTTACACTTACGTAATCACGTGGATTTTTTTTCACATCTGCTTTCAGGAGTATTTCTACTGTAGAATCACATCCATTTTCTGCAGCTAAATGAAGTGGTGTCTGATTACTCTAAAAGACAAAATGTTTAATGATAACAGAAGATGATTACCAAATTGATGCAGCAATAATATATTCACAAGTAAACCTTATGCGCACCATATGATATAACCTGCATATATAGCGTATATAGCAACACGCAATATGTGTGTTGTCTTAAACTGAAATGTGTAACCAAATATATTGTACACACAAAACATTCACATTGGTACAGTAATTACGATTTTTTCAAGAAAATTAGTCATTCAATACTTAACATACATTGTTAATTTATATTTTTAAATATTCAGTTATTATGAGAAACTGACTGAATATTTTTATTTGTCCGTTACGTATCTTAACAATACAATGTGATAATCTCGTACAAATGTTAATATTCTTATTTCAGAATGGTGTTGGGAAAAGATGATTACAATTCAATGTAATGTTATGTAAAAATGTTGATTTTAATGTGACACAATAGTAACAGAATTAATTTGTTTGCAAATTATTCAATCAAAATACAAAAGGTTGACCTTAATGATGAATCGTATGTCGTAGTGTGACATTTATGGATGTACCAACACTCCCATGTGCCTACACGGTTGGATACAAAGCAAGAAAATAAATAAAAACAGATTTCCATGTACTGTGCATACGAGGCGCGGAATGTAACGTTATTATTTTGTGTATAAATGACTGATGTGTGTATGTATTCGTTAATTATATGTGCATTAAAAATGATGCATGTATTTTAAATGGCGTGTGTATTAAAATGAAGTATGTTTTAAAAACTATGTATGTTTGAAAAATGACGTGCGTGTATTAAAAATGATGTGTGTATTAAATGACGCGTGTTTAAAAACGACGCGTGTGTTTTAAAATGGCGCGTGTTTTAAACATTATATGTATATTAAAATGACATTTGTATTTTAAAAATGACGTGTTTGAAAACGACGTGGGTGTTTGTAAAAATGACGTGTGTGTGTTCGAATGAAAATGTGCGTGTGTAAAAAAAAAACGGGTGCATTAACCTTTTTACCCCTGTGGAGGGCGCTATCTTCGAATGATTTTTTTCGTGTGTGTGTTAACAAAATCGCGTGCATTAACCTATTCACGCCAGTGGAGGCGTCGTCTCAAGTGGTAGCCATTTTCGTTTCTGTATTTTTATAACGTCAATAAGGTACGTACAAAGGAACGTGCTCAGCACGAACGTTTCATTCATTCGGCCCTATAAATTTAACAACTTAAATAATATGAGTAACTAAGATTTGTGGTGTAATAATAAACTGTAGGTTTAGCATAAACCTCACAACATTTCTATGAAATGTACAATTATTACACACACACACCATGTTACATGGTTCTTTTTCAACATTTGCTTTCAAGAGTATTTCTACTCATGAATGGGAAGAACACAAAGAAAAAGTCAAACAATGAAGTGGCACTACAGGTCGAATGGAAAGAAATGATACAAAAACTAACCAAACTCAAATGAACAGAAACCTCCGTAATTTTAAAACCTGATCTGCCACATATTGATAACACGATTTTCAATAAATCTATATTCAGTTGTTACGAACGGGAATATGAGCTAGTCTCCCGCGACCTGGCTGCCAATATCTCGCACTCCAGAACGCAACACTAAAGGTCAAACAAAGGCACACAGTCAGGATATGTCCAATAATACTAATTTAATAATACAATAAGCATAAACCAGTAACAGGAGTGATATAAATCACAAACCGGTCAACAATATACATCACAATAAATATAACATTAATGATAATAGCCCAGCTCGGAATTGCCTACCCTACATAAGTGCAGAACTCGTACTGCGTAGCTTCAGCGATAGTACAGTTAATCACAGCAACGTCGACGGCGATATCAGTTCTACAGCTCCAAACTACGAGGTCTCGGGGAATGCAAATTACACGACACTGACCGTAATGTTACACGACTTCCATACCGTCTGTGCAGAGAAAAGACCAATATCAGCAAACCACGCGTTCTGGCGAAACACAGGTCTTTGAATAAAGTTGGTTTTACAGCGCAGAACCACAGCAGGCTGTTTTGCGTCTATCAGTCCCACATGCCGAATTGGTCAGGTATTATCTTGAGACATACGTTGGCTGCCACGTTGACACTGCACCGGAGCTGAGCTGAGCTGAGCTGAACTGCACTGCACTGCACTGCACTGGTCGGGAGCTGGGTGACAACTGACTAACTCGTGTTCACGTTCGTCTTGCACAAACACGAACAAAAGAATATTAATTAGCAATGACAATACATGCTGTCTATTCTAATTCCGCAGCTGGGCAAGCCTCACTAGCTAACTGGGCATTATCAAAATACATTTACTTTACAGCAAAAATAGAATATCATAACAAGTAATTATAATCCTAGTAACCGGATTGGTTAATGCAAGCAGATATAACTTCGGACATCATGACCGACTATTATAAAGTACGTCGGTGTCTCAAAACTTCGGTCATTTTAAACATTGTTTCATGAATTGTAATTTGGAATTATATTATTTCAGATATTATTTAAACTCTACAAACCGCAAAACCTGTTTCACTTGTGTCGCGCAACGTTTTTTTACAAGTAAAAAAAGCCCACGTTTTGAATTAAATTCATAGTTGTCAAATATAGTACCCATACATCCCCAAAACCTGAGTGCATACTTTGCGTCATTCGTAATAACCGTATGACAATTCATCTTTCCTTGCTTGCGGTAAAAAATAATGACAGATAACAACCCAAAATGGCAATGGACAACTTTTCGCGCTCTACAAACTTTAATGTTCGAACGCGGCTGTACTACTTCTAACACGTTCGAACTATATTTTACGAATGGAAAAATATATTATAATTGTTGTAATATTATTATTTGATACTAAATGTTGGTTAGGAAATTTGAATATAATTCATCGTTATCTGCTTGAACCTGGTCAAGGCAAGGTCAATGTCACGAGGTGTTTGGATCATATAGGAACCGAATTATGTATTGTTAAAAGGTCACAATTGTTATGAGCCCAGTCGGTAGACATTACATGAACAGAAAGTTGCATTGTTATGTGACCTGATGTCACCCTTTGACAAAACTGAACGAATATCCGTATGATGAATGAACAGGTGCCGCAGGCCAGTTAACGATCGACACAATTACTTGTGTGACGTCATGGGATTTAAAAACTGAAACACCGTGGTTGTGGATTGTTGCTGTTCGAGATGTTGTTCAACAATTGGGGTCTACGCTTTGCACGACCCTGAAAGCTGGTGAGCAGTACTACCACCACCACCACTACATACTATCATAGTCGAATCTGGCGTTTAACATCAGTCTGATGTCCAACTGGAAAGGAAGCCCTGGCGCTGTGAACGAGAACGTAGAGTTTGACGCTTCAACCCGTTAACTCTGGTCGCTGGCTACATAAAATTTACAGGGCGACTCCGCGGACTGATACTGTTCGACACACGTCGGGAAACGTCAGGTACCGAACAATACTTCACACATACTAGTTAGTCCTTGGCTTCGAGTTATGCGACATTTCGTTATTAAACTATGTTGTTAATGCATAGAATAGTTTTTTCCTGGCATGTTTATTTATGTAGGATGGTTACCGACCTTGCTGGGGTGTCTACAGAGCAAACTTTCGTAAACCCACCTCTTGCCAATAGAAAAGGTGCGTGATGAGGGTCGCGTTTAATGCTGAACCTTTGCAGGGGCGGGCGATATTGCTGGGGAGAACTGTATCAAGCATATATTTTGTGTACCTAATAAACTATGGTTTCACGGAATTCATGTGTGGTGTCGTATGTGTAAGATTGGCCGGTGTGCATTATTGCTTCTTATTATATATGCATGTAATTATATTGAATTATACTGGTGCCCATCAGTCTCAATTATCCCTGTGTTACACGAATTGTGTAATTTTATATCCGTTAAGAACTCGCACGCGAGGTGATAAAAGTATTATTTGGTATTTTAGATTAATATTTGGTCTTTTAGGTTAATATTTGGCCTGCCCTCGTGAACGTGAAGATAGGTCAAAAGGTCAAATAATTAGATCACAATAATCCTTGATCAAAACAAATTAATTTTAGTGACTACAACTTATTGCCGAGCGATTGGATCAATTCTATTGTCTCAGATGTAGTATAATTTTGTGTAATATTATTTGATACGGAGAGTTGTTAAGGAAATCGGATTATAATTTATCGCAATCTAAATATATTGATTTCAAAACCAGTACTGTATTTAAAACAAGTGCACATGCACATTTAAATACAATACATGAACGTTACAAAAGATAATCGTTAATTATGTTTACTATGTTACACTTGCGCAATCACGTGGATCTTTGTTCACACCTGCTTTCAGGAGTATTTCTACTGTAGAATCAAGTCCACCCTGTGCAGCTATATGAAGCGGTGTCCAATGCAACTGAACGACAAAAGGTATAACAAGAAAGGATAAATACCAAATTGATGCAACAATACTATATAAGTAAGCCTGAAGTCCTATCTTGACAAAAGAACACATGCATACCCCATGGAGTTAAAAATCTTTTTACCTCCATGCATACACTATGCTATTACATGCACACATGACGTAAACGTATATAGCAACACGCAATATGTGTGAAATGTGTAACCATACATATTGTACACACATGAAACCACATTGGTACAGTAATCTTATTATGGTTTGTTAGGAAAATGAGGCATTAACATACATTGTTGGGTTATATTTTTTTGGTCAAAAAAACAATAAATTCCACTGACTACACGCGTAATTATAGTCGGCTCAATTCTATTATTTCAGAGGCGAGTGGGTGGCGCTATTGACAGTATACAAATTACCCGTGACACAGAGCACTGTAACAGACATAAGGACACTACACTGAAGTCACGATGTTATACGTTGTAACATTACTACAGACTCACCAAATCCAATGGTTCTTTTAATGCTCCGTTTTGTAGAAGCAAATTTACGATTTCACCTTTACCAAATTCTGCTGCATAATGGAGTGGTGTACGTTTCAACTGAAAAAAATCAAGATGTGGATGATGATTAAGAGATATCAGCGATAAAATATACATTACTTCTGTATTCATTATGGCGTTCTAATGTTACACGGGAAAAAGGTTTTACAGTAATTGACATTAATTAAAACTGAAATGAACACTCGCATCCTGAGAAATGTTTAAAACAAGATGTACAAGACAATGGAAAGGGACTAGATTGAAATCTACAACCGATATATATCAATAATCGAAATTGTAGCATGCGGAACCAATTTTGCAAAGCTACATTTTCAGTTCAAAAAACTGGGTTTGGGGTTTTAAATTTATTATGTTTTATTTAGAACGTATTAATTGGCATAAAATCATGCGTATCTAGATTTAGTGATATGCGATTAACAGCAGTGACTTAATCATGAAAATGCGTATGGCTATGTGAGTTTTCTCTAAAGTGATGAGTTAGATTTTGGACCAGTGGTTTAAGTACTAACAACATGAGACAATCAGGAAAGCGGGGAATGGAATATAGAAAATTATAATCGGATAAATAACGCATGCAAATGTTGAAAGTATTGAAAATAAGGATATGGTAATATTTCATCTTAGTTTTGCAGACGTTGTACAATATTAAGTGAACACAATTTTTTCGTGGCGCTATTTTAAATTGCAATGGAAAACAAGCCATTGAAATATCGCTTGCCGCGTTTCCCAAAATAGAAGTGTTAAATACCGGTCTAGGTCAGCCTCGTCATAGTGCAGCTTTCAATTTATTTTGCTTGTAATTATTTTATATGTTGTTGTCGCAATTGGACACACTTGACACCCGCCATCTTTCGAAAGTACAGGTTTTCTGGCATTTTTTGTTCAAATTTATTCCTGTTTTTACGCGATCGGCGTGCTAGTAACAAGGGAGGTTATATTTGTTTTTAATTTTAATTGTTATGCGATTTTCGAATTTTCTTTCCTAGTACTGTAAGTTGCATTTGACGAATGACAGTGTTTTTCTGACAGCCCCGTTTTTTGGGGGGATGTAGAATCTTAATGCAGGCTGTTTGGTTTTTGGTTTAAGCAGTAAAATTGTGCTCTTCGTACAATGTAATGGAAACCATTTTAGTCTGCTTCGTTTGTCATAAATAAATGGTTCGCCCGACTGCATATACGTGGCCGCACCTTGCATGAACCTTAAATTATGTAAGCGTGTTGTACTTTGTTGGCTATGATGAGTCCAGATAAGACCGAGTGCAAAGAAAGCCATGCAAAGCATCGAACGAAATAGCTGTTGCTATTCACGACATAGTTTTTTTACCTGACTGCATACATTAGAAAGCACAATGGCTTCTCGCCTCTAGAGGGCGCGACTTGTGGGGATGATAACATACAGTAACTACACGAGTATGCCAGAGAGATGTTACTGTATGATAACAGCTATCAATAAGAACAATAATAAAAAATATTTTCTTTTACAGGGACGAATTTCACATATCATATGTTAAATATTTGAAATGAAATGATCTGATCTGAAATTTGAAACTAGACTCTCTGTATGAAGACCGCATCTTTCAAAAACATATTGTCGCGTATAAGACAAACTAAAACGAAGGTATTAAGGAGGAAGAGATTCGACGTAGCAATTTGATTGTTTCGATACCAAACGATTATTAATATTGCAATTAAATAGTTTTTCTGATGTATTTTATGACTATAAATTAATCACATTTGTTCCATGGCTCACGTTTGTATAGAGCATCATCTATGGCTATTGCAAATACTGTAAAACATGTTGAAAAAGTGGCATGCAATTTTAGCGAATGATGGTAAAATGACGCAGTAGCGAAATGTTGATTTAGCGAATCTCCCTTGTCATTGTTGATTTCTTTGTTTGGCGGCCTTTTTGAATTGATAATAAAGTCATTAGCGACATCTTGAATTAACGAAGCAGTTCTCTCGCTAAATTCGCGAAAAAGACATGTTTTACAGTAGATATAATTAAACCTTGTGCATATAGATCGGTGTTACGCCAAATATATGCAAGGATGTATGACTTGGCGAATGTATGACTTGATACAAATCGAAAGGTATTCACAATATCATTAAAATATCGATATATCGAAACTAAAAAAAAATGAAATTTTAGAAGTCGCTATTGACTAAATGATTGACTTGTTTTATGTTTCTGCGAATTTTACAGAGATGCATTGTTATGAAGCTATTAAAATTTCGACAAAATAATCCAAGTCTAGGTTTTGATTTATGCGATTATATTGATGTGCTATGTATATTTAAACATTCACGTCCATCTTTCACTATAGCATTGTTGGGGCCGTTATTTAATTTTAAGAATAATAAATATAACAATAAAAACATTATGTATGTATATTGCGTTATTTGCAGATGTACTTCATGTCGGGGCCAGGATGAAAATAAAGATATTGTTACTTACATTACCCAACGAATTTACATCTATTCCAGATTTTAATAATGATATCACTCCATCGGTATTACCATTTTTAACTGCGACATGTATGGGATCACCAGGCTTGTAAATAAAGAAAACAATACACTGTGATTGATACCATGATTAAAAACAACTATAGTTAGCAACGTGTCAGTGTGTGGCGCCCCTTTTAGTGGTCGAACTTGGTAGGCTTAGTTTGGATTTAGTCTACAGTTAATATTGTTGAAGAGGGGGGGGGGTAATTACAATACTAGCTTCAATAGGGGCAAATTACCAGAGGATAACTTGATGAGACGTTTGAATAAAGATGTATTTATAAATCCAAACTGAGTGCTTATACTTTTATATTACATATAAACTGGTAGGCGAGTATCATTGATAATTAGTGCTCATATCCAAGTTTTCCCCTACTACAATCAAATACCGTACCACACCACATCAATAACAAATAATTTCGGTAACGTATTTGAGTGTAACTGATAGAAAAGGGACGAATTACGAGAAGGTTTTGAACTGGTTCCTCATTTTCCATATTCTGCAGCTTTCACACATTGGTCTGACAATAAAGTCAATAATATCAATTATAAATCATATTACATTGACCTAGAAATCTGTTGTAATAATAATTTATAATACCTGAAACTATGCCTATAGTAGAAAAATGAAATGAACCAACCCAGATTCATATTGTGCCTGATTTCGTTTTACAACAATAAATGTTCTTCCTCCCTAACAGTAATACTAGCTAAGCTTGTGATTGCCAGTTTCGTGTAAATTTGTTAAGTTGTTGATAGCCAGATATACTGTATTTGTATATAATTAAAGGATTAGTAAAACAGACGCAGATCAGTACTGTTATGAACAAAGACAATCTTTCATATTGTGTATTTTCATCCGTGTTCTAAATGGAATTCCAAATTGAATAAGTTGAATTAATATAAATAGTCGATTCCTGTGATTAAAAAGAAAGAATAAAACAAAATCATACACACCTTATCATGCCTGAAATTCAAAAAGAAAACAAGTTAGTTTGGACATTAGACAGCATTTACATACTGTGCAAATAAACACAGCTAATGGTGACGGTATGTAAACTCGAGATGATTGTCTCGCTTGTACCATGAAAGCGAACCACATACTATCATTCATCTATTTCAGTTTTAGATATACAATGTTACACACAACCAGTGTAGAGTGCATTTTAATTCACAATGGGTTATCTAATCTAAAGCATATAAGCAGATCACGGCAAATCATTGCTAAGATTAGATAGTGTAAAAAATGTATTTTAGCTAGCATGTTCAGCTAATCTGTAAATTCGCTAATTGCAGATGTAGATAAGTTAATAGAGTTTAATCTCACAGTGCGATATTTGACACTTTAACTAAGTTAATTAATTGTATGCAGCTATTTCAACGTGTTTAACATTATTGCGTCATTTTGCATCGACAACATTGGGCATTGTTTCTCATCAATAATATGTTATTCATTGTGCATGCTGTGGTATTTGCCAGATGCAATATTTGTAATACTATAAAATAAAATTACTTGCCAATGTAAAAAGTCCTTGTAATTATCCATTCAGTATTACACACAATTTGTATACTCCCGACTAAACTAAGTTCACAAGATTTTAATAAGCAACCAATCAAACCATGCTGTCCTGTGAAAAGACAATAACGTAAAATTATAAAACAAACCTCAAGTGCTGTTAGCTAATGATACGAAACGGTTGCGAAAAACGAAAAATGTGGGGTTCAGAGAAATATACAGATAAAACCCACATTGGAAAATTAAATTTAAAATTTTGTAAAATACTTCCACACGTTCACCAGTTAGAAACAAACTCGGGGAATTAGGAAGACATCCAATCTCAGTATCCATTAACAACACGTTGCTAGGCTGGTATGTTAACTAGTTATACAAAACGCCTACGAAAAAACTAATCATTCATTAGAATAACGTTCTGGGCGCTCGATAACATGTAACCAAGGTATCGCGGTACAACGACGTCACCAGCGAGAAATGCGATCCGTTTCAAAACATACATCTGTACGGCCAATTTTATAAATTACGACATACAGAAACTGTCATAGATATGAGCACGAACTGTGACTCAGAATTTATGTGAAAGGCGGTCAGTACAAATATGAATAACAAGACGGAGTGCATGGCTGCACCGGTGTATAGCAAATGATCTTTCACACTGTGTCACAGGCACTCGTTATTCATTCAACCCAAGTATTCACATATGGCATGTAATTTTATGACTTGTAATTTACCCGAAAATAAACAATAAGTTTATGCTCACCGACTTCAGTGAGAGAAAGGCACTGACGGAAGTCTATGGTGTTGCAGGTGACGTCATGTTGGACTTTGCCATGTGTATACTAACACTTAACAGCAAACTATGGGCTCAGTCGAGAAATTATAAAAGTTTGTTTGTGGTCTTTGTATGTGCATTACATATATTGTTCATAATCAGTGTTATTTCATATTTTGGTCGAAGTTATTTACAAGTAATATCTAATTGTTTTATAATATTGCACACATTGCACGCCACAATCTGTGCATTGCTTTTCAAGACGGAGCGCTTGCGCATTTTATAGTATGATTACAAATGGTGCTAAGCAGTCTTGATGTCACCAATTTACACAAGAATTAGGGAACGAAACGATGATATGTGGCGTCACGATAAACTATGGCATGTAGGTCGGATCGCTCACGGCCGTAATTCAATTGGGTTATATTGGCTTTACTATGGCCCCGTAAAAATGGTATATGTGGAATGTAGACGCATTGTTCTCTGGATTAATGTAGAATCCCGACCACTGGTTTGAAGTTTGTGGTAGTTTGAACCGTTCATTCAAGGAAAATAATAAAATTTGACCGCGTGTAACATAATCTGTTACCCTATGGTCCGAAACCACCTCAGGAGTCACCAACCCATGACGTGAATGGTAATTGGATTTCTGCCAAGTCTGCGTCTCATTGCATTACAGGTGAATCATATTCTAATTATAAAATTCAAAGGTTTCGAGATGCCACACGACGACAGTGCACAACAACTTACGCATGTGCAGTTAATTCAACACTTTCCAGTTCATGGAAGACTCACCGGCGTGGACGTCATTCCTGGTACGGAATGAGTACGCCAGCATTTAGGCTACCAAAAGATTTGAGCCGTCCGCCAATTCTGCACTGGCCGAAAACCCATGTTCTTCCACTGTAAATATTACAAATAATAACTCATTATTACGCCAACATTTAAGCTACCAAAGATTTGAGACGTCCGCCAATTTTGCACCGGCGGAAATCCCATGGTTTTCTACTGTTACTATTACAACTAATTAATTATTACGCCAACATTTAAGCTACCAACAGATTTGAAACAGCCACGAACTTTGCACCGGCGGAAATTCCATGGTCTAATACTGTAACTATAACAACTAATTAATTATTACGCCAACATTTAAGCTACCAACAGATTTGAGACAGCCACGAACTTTGCACCGGCGGAAATTCTATGGTCTAATACTGTAACTATTACAACTAATTAATTATTACGCCAACATTTAAGCTACCAAACGATTTGAGACAGCCACGAACTTTGCACCGGCGGAAATTCTATGGTCTAATACTGTAACTATAACAACTAATTAATTATTACGCCAACATTTAAGCTACCAAACGATTTGAGACAGCCACGAACTTTGCACCGGCGGAAATTCCATGGTCTTTTAATGTAACTATTACAACTAATTAATTATTACGCCAACATTTAAGCTACAAAACAATTTGAGACAGCCACGAACTTTGCACTGGCGGAAATTCCATGGTCTAATACTGTAACTATTACAACTAATTAATTATTACGCCAACATTTAAGCTACCAACAGATTTGAGACAGCCACGAACTTTGCACCGGCGGAAATTCCATGGTCTTTTACTGTAACTATTACAACTAATTAATTATTACGCCAACATTTAAGCTACCAAAATATTTGAGACGTCTGCCAATTGTGCACCGGCGGAAATTCCACGGTCTTCCTCTGTAACTATTACACCTAATACTACATGCAATCTACTACACGAAATGTGCGCGATAAAAAGCAACAACAGACACCCCTATAATTTGAATTTATATTTTTGCAACTATAGGCATTTGTATCGGCCACTAGGCTTACCAAATATACGAGGGCAATGTGGAACAATACTGTAAATCAATACCGTACATTATAGCCATTCCGTGTCACAGTTCGAGTAGCGTTTGCAAAGTCACCTTGCGTTACGATCACTAAAATCACTATGAATCAGCATCATCATTGTCTCTTACCTGCAGTGTCAACCTGTTCAATTACTTCAAGAATCAGAGAGTTGGATGTAACTTCAAGGACAATGATTCCCGTAGATTCTGTTCGACGCGTTGTCCGGCGGTCTTCTGGCTGTGGGTAGTTATTGTGAGCTGCAATTTATACACAATACAGGGGATTCCCCTAATGTATTTACAGTATTTAAATTAATACAAGCCGTCCAATCACATGCTTCATTTTAAACAGCATGGTCACATGATTCTGAAGTAATCAGATCCGCCTCAGTTCATGCGCGCATGTGCAGTTCAGTCAAGTTTCCGTCGTGGTGCGAGGCTGACAGTCTGATCACGAATTAGGGTAGTCACAACATTCCTCATATCTCTCTGTTTGGTATTCTGAGGACATACGCGCAATGCCATTGGAGAATTAGGCGAATAGTAACAGTGGAAGTCACTCTCTAAACAACATGTAGTACCCGTGAACACACCAGCTACGTGCCGTGAACATCGGAATATCTGACCGAACTAATTTTAATGTTTAATCTAAAAAACTGTAATTCATCAAGGTAGTTTACATGACAAATGTAACATTTAATTTAAACACTGAATTATACACAGAATGTACGATATTATTACCCGGCGGTAAACACTGAGCTCTTCTGACCTTTAAGCCTGCTCCGGCTGGAAAGCACGTTGTCATACACAATGTAGGGGAACTCCCAATATAATTATAATATTCAAATTATGCCAGCGTCCAATTATACGAGTCTTGCTATGGACACGTGTTTGTATCGGCACCTCTGTTCACGCATGCGCTGTTCATTCAAGTTTGTGTAGTGTCGTGAAGCACTGCACCATACTGTGACCACGTACGAGGGTAACCGCAGCATACCCCGAACCAATATTTTCGGTGGTTGCCAAATACACGAGTTACTCGGCTTCATGAAACCCAATTCTGTCGAAGTAACACGAGAGCGCCAGGCAAGAAGCACCCTTCAGAAATTACAATATAGACAACACATGGAGTAACATGCCGTAGATATCGGCAAAACACGAACGATCATTTAAATATTTTATAATGTGAAATTTAGAACCAATATTTATTTTATCAATATTAGTTATTTGACACTATGTATGAATATACAATTGATGATATATACAATAAACGACGAAACAATACGATTTTTTATGCACAAACACGTATACCAGTACTGAACTGACGCACCGGCGGTGAATAGTTAATTCTGATTTGATGACTGATATCACGTGTTATCATAAATGATGTCATTGGAACATTGTTCTCTCGTTTTGATGGGCAGTGACGTATAGAATGTCACGATTTGCTGTCCACCATTAACACAATAAATCACTGCACCTAACACCTTGATCAAAACTAGCAATAACGCACGCCAACAGTTCGCGACTGTGAACAGATATATTGATGCACGTCCAACATTTTAGAATTTGTCAGGCGCGAAAACCACCGTTGTGCATCGGGTGTTACAACACAATCATTACTATGCCGATCATTACCTGAGTGCACCGGCGGAAATATACTGTAGAATACTTTATTTTCGCTTGGAATTTATTTTCGCTATTTTCGCTGAAGGGATGTTTCCGTGAAAATAAAATCCAGCGAATATACTTTTTCCCTATATTTCACATTAAAGTCATCAAAAATCAGTGAAAATGAATTCCATACAAAACGCCCAAAAAGCCTTTTCAGCAAAAATTAATTCCAGCGAAAATAAAGTATTCCACAGCTAATCCGGGTTCAAAGTAAATACATTCACAGATTTTACTCGATTTGACTCGCAGTACGCCACGCCGATTAACACCCGTCTCAGTCAATTCCGCCCTTATGTACATTATCCCCATGCAGTCGCATATTCGTTTGGTCACTTTCACTCCAATGCACATTCACTCTAGTCACTTGCACAAATATGACGTCATTAGGATGTTTAACGTATAAGTCGGATAGCTCTTTGATGAATGTATATTTAGAAAATTTTTAATTTTTTTTTCGAGATATTATGTAACTATATGAATATATTTGCGAAATATGCTATGTATATACCTCTGCCATCACCATCTCGACAGTACTTGTTTTTGAGTACGTGCCCGTCTGTCAGTCTCACTACATAACAGGGGAATTCCCAATCTCATTGTAATATTCAAATCTTTGATTGTCCAATGAAAAGCAATGTACCGGTTATGTTGAATTGTCGCGTGACGACATTTGACCCACAGTTTGCGCATGTGCAGTTCATTCAATTGTGTTCTTTCGTCGACGGCAGACAAGTTGGACGTTACTCCTGGTGCTTCACAGAAAAGTGAACGATGCCTGAACAAATCACCGTGTTCTTCGCGGTGGAGCTACGTCATAGAATGTTCTGTCACCATACAGAGTTCTACGTTGCTAAGACGCGTACCTCTGTACTATGTATTTTTATTTCTGCACAAGCTGCTGTGGAACGCCGGTAGAAGAGCCGGTGAAGTGAAAACAGCTTTGCAGCGGAATTGTTGCCAGACGGCGGCATCGATATTTAATGGCAAAGCCATTAATCACGCTGACCTACTTTAATGCAGTCAGGTCTTTCGCTGTTTAAAGTCTCCCTAGTTCTGTGTTTTTTCGTAGCCTATTACCCATTTCCTCGACGAAAAAAAAAACAGAAATCATATACACTTTAAAAAACAAGCTTCTATTATTTGCATTTTATTGCGTAGTCCATATCGTGACGTCTCACCTGCTGGATGACGTCATTTTAGTCATATGATAGCGCTCATACATAGTGCATAGTTCATGCACTGGTTACTCGTGTTTTCAACTGTATGCACAAACATGCTGTAACTATTACAACTAATTAATTATTACGCCAACATTTAAGCTACCAAACAATTTGAGACAGCCACGAACTTTGCACTGGCGGAAATTCCATGGTCTAATACTGTAACTATTACAACTAATTAATTATTACGCCAACATTTAAGCTACCAACAGATTTGAGACAGCCACGAACTTTGCACCGGCGGAAATTCCATGGTCTTTTACTGTAACTATTACAACTAATTAATTATTACGCCAACATTTAAGCTACCAAAATATTTGAGACGTCCGCCAATTGTGCACCGGCGGAAATTCCACGGTCTTCCTCTGTAACTATTACACCTAATACTACATGCAATCTACTACACGAAATGTACGCGATAAAAAGCAACAACAGACACCCCTATAATTTGAATTTATATTTTTGCAACTATAGGCATTTGTATCGGCCACTAGGCTTACCAAATATACGAGGGCAATGTGGAACAATACTGTAAATCAATACCGTACATTATAGCCATTCCGTGTCACAGTTCGAGTAGCGTTTTCAAAGTCACCTTGCGTTACGATCACTAAAACAGCATTCACTATGAATCAGCATCATCATTGTCTCTTACCTGCAGTGTCAGCCTGTTCAATTACTTCAAGGATCAGAGAGTTGGATGTAACTTCAAGGGCAATGATTCCCGTAGATTCTGTTCGACGCGTTGTCCGGCGGTCTTCTGGTTGTGGGTAGTTATTGTGAGCTACAATTTATACACAATACAGGGGATTCCCCTAATGTATTTACAGTATTTAAATTAATACAAGCCGTCCAATCACATGCTTCATTTTAAACAGCATGGTCACATGATTCTGAAGTAATCAGATCCGCCTCAGTTCATGCGCGCATGTGCAGTTCAGTCAAGTTTCCGTCGTGGTGCGAGGCTGACAGTCTGATCACGAATTAGGGTAGTCACAACATTCCTCATATCTCTCTGTTTGGTATACTGAGGACATACGTACGCGCAATGCCATTGGAGAATTAGGCGAATAGTAACAGTGGAAGTCACTCTCTAAACAACATGTAGTACCCGTGAACACACCAGCTACGTGCCGTGAACATCGGAATATCTGACCGAACTAATTTTAATGTTTAATCTCAAAAACTATAATTTATTAATTTCATTTACTTGACTAATGTAACATTTAATTTAAACACTGGATTATACACAGAATGTACGACATTATTACCCGGCGGTAAACACTGAGCTCTTCTGACCTTTAAGCTTGCTCCGGCTGTAAAGCACGTTGTCATACACAATGTAGGGGAACTCCCAATATAATTATAATATTCAAATTATGCCAGCGTCCAATTATACGAGTCTTGCTATGGACACGTGTTTGTATCGGCACCTCTGTTCACGCATGTGCATTTCATTCAAGTTCGTGTCTTGTCGCCAGGCAGACCACACAGTGACCACGTACGAGGGTAACCACAGCAGACCCCGAACCAATATTTTCGGTGCTTGACGAATACACACGTTACTCGGCGTCATGAAACCCAATTCTGTCGAAGTAACACGAGAGCGCTAGGCAAGAAGCACCCTTCAGAAATTACAATATAGACAACACATGGAGTAACATGCCGTAGATATCGGCAAAACACGAACGATCATTTAAATATTTTATAATGTGAAATTTAGAACCAATATTTATTTTATCAATATTAGTTATTTGACACTATGTATGAATATACAATTGATGATATATACAATAAACGACGAAACAATACGATTTTTTATGCACAAACACGTATGCCAGTACTGAACTGACGCACCGGCGGTGAATAGTTAATTCTGATTTGATGACTGATATCACGTGTTATCATAAATGATGTCATTGGAACATTATTCTCTCGTTTTGATGGGCAGTGACGTATAGAATGTCACGATTTGCTGTCCACCATTAACACAATAAATCACTGCACCTAACACCTTGATCAAAACTAGCAATAACGCACGCCAACAGTTCGCGACTGTGAACAGATATATTGATGCACGTCCAACATTTCAGAATTTGTCAGGCGCGAAAACCACCGTTGTGCATCGGGTGTTACAACACAATCATTACTATGCCGATCATTACCTGAGTGCACCGGCGGAAATATACTGTAGAATACTTTATTTTCGCTTGGAATTTATTTTCGCTATTTTCGCTGAAGGGATGTTTCCGTGAAAATAAAATCCAGCGAATATACTTTTTTCCCTATATTTCACATTAAAGTCATCAAAAATCAGTGAAAATGAATTCCATACAAAACGCCCAAAAAGCCTTTTCAGCGAAAATTAATTCCAGCGAAAATAAAGTATTCCACAGCTAATCCGTGTTCAAAGTAAATACATTCACAGATTTTACTCGATTTGACTCGCAGTACGCCACGCCGATTAACACCCGTCTCAGTCAATTCCGCCCTTATGTACATTATCCCCATGCAGTCGCATATTCGTTTGGTCACTTTCACTCCAATGCACATTCACTCTAGTCACTTGCACAAACATGACGTCATTAGGATGTTTAACGTATAAGTCGGATAGCTCTTTGATGAATGTATATTTAGAACATTTTTAATTTTTTTTCGAGATATTATGTAACTATATGAATATATTTGCGAAATATGCTATGTATATACCTCTGCCATCACCATCTCGACAGTACTTGTTTTTGAGTACGTGCCCGTCTGTCAGTCTCACTACATAACAGGGGAATTCCCAATCTCATTGTAATATTCAAATCTTTGATTGTCCAATGAAAAGCAATGTACCGGTTATGTTGAATTGTCGCGTGACGACATTTGACCCACAGTTTGCGCATGTGCAGTTCATTCAATTGTGTTCTTTCGTCGACGGCAGACAAGTTGGACGTTACTCCTGGTGCTTCACAGAAAAGTGAACGATGCCTGAACAAATCACCGTGTTCTTCGCGGTGGAGCTACGTCATAGAATGTTCTGTCACCATACAGAGTTCTACGTTGCTAAGACGCGTACCTCTGTACCATGTATTTTTATTTCTGCACAAGCTGCTGTGGAACGCCGGTAGAAGAGCCGGTGAAGTGAAAACAGCTTTGCAGCGGAATTGTTGCCAGACGGCGGCATCGATATTTAATAGCAAAGCCATTAATCACGCTGACCTACTTTAATGCAGTCAGGTCTTTCGCTGTTTAAAGTCTCCCTAGTTCTGTGTTTTTTCGTAGCCTATTACCCATTTCCTCGACGAAAAAAAACCAGAAATCATATACACTTTAAAAAACAAGCTTCTATTATTTGCATTTTATTGCGTAGTCCATATCGTGACGTCTCACCTGCTGGATGACGTCATTTTAGTCATATGATAGCGCTCATACATAGTGCATAGTTCATGCACTGGTTACTCGTGTTTTCAACTGTATGCACAAACATGCTGTTTACATCGATAAACACAGCTGAACTTTGACTGATTATAATACTGTAAAATACTTTATTTTAGCTGGAATTAATTTTCGTTGAAAATCGTTTTTTGATGTTTTGTATGGAATTAATTTTCACTGATTTTTGACAAGTTGAATGTAAAATATAGGAAAAATAAGTATATTCGCTAGGTTTTATTTTCACTGAATCATTTCTTCAACGAAAATAGCAAAAAATAATTCCAAGCGAAAATAATTAAAAGTATTTCATAGTATTGTAAAATAGGAATACATTTAAACAAATCAGTCTTAAATTATTAATACCCTTAAGAGGGTACAATGTCAATAAAGTTTACTTACCTATATGTTTATAATCTCCACCCCACATACCACATATAGATGAGTACATCGTCACTCAAACTACATATTTGTGAATGAAAACTTAACACCACCGTCACGTCAGCTGTTCAGATCAATCGCACAGGAAAGGAAACACACTATCAGTATCTCTGGACTTATAATGGGAGCATATATGTAAAAAAGGATAACACTGCAATGTCCATCATAATCCACTTTGAGCGGGATATCAAAAAAATTCATTAATTGAACATCATGTGAAATAACTCCGGGAACGTGAACTGTAATAATGGGTATGTCACAATGCTATGTACTAAATTTCATTTCATTCCAACTGCATACTGTATGGTAATTTGTTATTTCTACTACATTTATTATCAGTTCTATCTCAAGCTGTAAATTTTTATGGTGATAATGGATTCCAATAGTGAGGAATTTGACACACATTTTGACAGCTGCAACACTTATTCCTACAATGCATTTCTTGAACTCACAGGAAACATTTCGAAAGGTTCTTTTTCCATCACTCATGTCAACATAAGATCGCTAACTAAAAACTTTGATGAATTAAAATTATTGTATGATACAATTCCCTTCAAATTTAAAGTCATTGTACACTCTGAAATATGGCAAGTCAAAAATAAAGATATGTTCAATCTATATAATTACTTATTAGACACAAAATGCAGAACAAACCAAAAGGATGGTGGAGTAGGGGCCTATATCCACACCTCTTTTGATTATAATTTGATTGATGTCGAGGTAACATGCTAAAACATTTTGGGTAAATGTTAATGTTGTTAGGAATAAGTCGCTGGTAATTGTCATAATCTACATAAAACTAAACACAAATGTTGAGTTTTTAGACAGTTTAGAGCATTCAGTGTTACATAATTTACCAATTAATTCCGAATGTGTTTTAGTTGGTGACTTCAATATTAATTTAAACAATTCAGACTCCAGTCATGTTAGAAATCTTTGTCACACATTATCATGCTATAACTTTAAACAAATTATTAATGTACCCACATTAATGTACCAACAACTAACTCTCATAGTGTAATTGACCATTTATTCACAAATATTCAATCACATTTTGTCAGTACCGGGACAATAGAGGTGAACATATCTAATGACCTACCAATTTTTGGGATTTTCCAAGACTTAGAAGCGTATTTTCCGGAAACTGGTAAAATGTCATTTCGTGACTACTCCAAACTTAATCTTGATATAATCAAATCTAAAAATGAACTTGAAAGTCAGAACTGGTCCGATGTGTATAATAGTAACGATGTTGATAATGTCTAAGACGCATTCTCTGGCACTTTTTTTAATATTTGTAACAAACATGCCCCTCGAATTACCAAACAAAGTGGTTCCCACACTATCCCCAAAATCCCTAGTTAACCCTAGAGATAAAAAGGGCAATAAATGAAAAACATAAATTGTTTTCAAAAATGGTTAGATGCAATTATGATGCATCTGGCACTTGTTTGAATATTTGTAACAAACATGCCCCTCTCATTACCAAACAATTTGGGTCCCACACTATCTCTCAAAATCCTTGGTTAACTATAGAGTTACAAAATAAATAAAATATAAAACATAAATTGTTTTCAAAAATGGTTAGATGTAATTATGATGCATCTGGCACTTTTTTGAATATTTGTAAGAAAGATGCCCCTCGAATTACCAAACAAAGTGGTTCCCACACTATCCCCAAAATCCCTAGTTAACCCTAGAGTTATAAAGGGCAATAAATAAAAAACATAAATTGTTTTCAAAAATGGTTAGATGCAATTATGATGCATCTGGCACTTTTTTGAATATTTGTAAGAAAGATGCCTCTCTCATTACCAAACAAAGTGGGTCCCACACTATCTCTCAAAATCCCTAGTTAACCCTAGAGTTAAAAAGGGCAATAAATAAAAAAACATAAATTGTTTTCAAAAATGGTTGGATGTAATTATAATGCGGACAGCGTGGCTAAATATAAACGCTATAGAAATTATGTGACAAATGCTCTAAGAGATGCCAAACGTGATTTCTATTCAGAACAGTTTGTTGAATATAATGGAAAAACGGATAAAACCTGGAAAATAATAAATGAAATATTAGGAAGAGGACATTCAAAAACAAAATTACCGGACCACATTGATGTCCATTACTCCGGTAGCAACGTTACGACTACACTGAATGACCAAGATGCAATTGTGAAAGGGTTCAATAACTTTTTTACCAGAGTTGGGGTGAACCTTGCAAACGAAATCTCAACACGTACATTCGAAACTTATAATGCACATGTGACAAATTAATTTTTCTTGCGTGGTACCACAGCTCATGAAGTGTCAGATATATTGAGAGGGTTAGATAAAAAGAAGGCAGTTGGTTATGATCAAATAAGTGCTAAGCTACTCATACACGCAGCGGAGTATATTTCTAAGCCCCTCTCTCACATTATAAATCTTTCATTCTCTTCAGGTTAGTTTCCAAATGCTCTTAAAATAGCAAAGGTTACCCCTATCTTCAAAAAGGGAACTCCTTTTGACCCTAGTACTTATAGACCTGTCTCAGTACTGCCCTAATTAAGTAAATTATTCGAGAAAATAAGCAACAAACAATTAACAGTTTATTTGAATAAATTCAATATATTTATTCCAAGCAGTACGGCTTTAGAGAAAAATTTAGTACAAAACTCTTTGTTATGGACCAAGCACAAAAGGTATTAGATGGAATTGATAAAGGGAATGTAGTTCTTGGAATTTTCTTAGATCTTAGAAAGGCGTCCGAAACTGTTAAGCACTCAATTTTATTTAGAAAATTATCTGGATATGGTCGAGAGCTATTTAAAAAAAAGGAGCAACATGTAAGTGTGAATGGTGTAACATCAGACTCGCTTCCAATAATATGCGACGTTCCGCAAGGGTCTGTACTTGGTCCTACTTTGTTTCTTTTTTTATGTTAATGTTAGTGCATCTACGTACTTTGATATCCGTCTCTTTGCAGACGACACCAGTTTAGTTCATACATTTCAATCTGGGAACAGTATTAACATACATTATGAAAAGTTAAATATAGTTAATATAGTTGACTGGTGCGACTGTAATAAACTGACAATAAATACTAACAAAACTGAATATAGACTATTCAGAGGTAAAAATACAAACGTAGCTACTTTTGGGATTTTGACAATTAGAAACCAAATTATTAGTGAGGTAGAGTGTACTAAATATGTTGGTGTGCTGCTGGACCAACATATTGATCATGTGATGAGCAAAATAAGTGTCAAAGCAGGTATCATATATAAATTAAGAAAAGAAATATTCCAAGCTCAACTCTAATATTATTGTATAATTCATTTAATTTGCCACATATTTCATATATGTTGGAAACCTGGTAAAATGCCTATAATACTAATTTACATCCAATACTTATTATTCAAAAACGAATTGTACGTATTATTTCTGGTTCACCTCCTTTTTCACATACTATCCCATTGTTTA
The DNA here is from genome assembly GCF_978046115.1 of Saccoglossus kowalevskii. NCBI lineage: Eukaryota > Metazoa > Hemichordata > Enteropneusta > Harrimaniidae > Saccoglossus > Saccoglossus kowalevskii. The sequence continues at coordinate 12,467,909 of NC_140660.1, read as the reverse complement.
ACAGCTACAATATACTTGACATATACAAACAACACCAGTTCCAATTAGCCCTTTTCGTTTTTGATAGTATTTATGGGAATTTTCCTAATTCTATGTCCCAACTCTCTCAGCATGTACCCAAAACTTATCATACTAGGTTTCAAACTAAAGGAAATTTAATAATTCCAAAGTACCGTATTAATGTAGGTCAACGTTCTATTAAAAATACTGCCCCCAAGCTATGGAAACAGCTACCACAGAATATAAGGACATTACTTCAAGGAAATTATTTAAGTTAAAAATTAAGAAAAAAATAATTGAATAATTATTATTATTATTATTATTTTTATTATTTGCTTCATTTCATTACAGTTTCAGGTTATTATAAATCACCCTCTAAGACAGTGTAATTCATTTGTTTCTGAGGAATCAGACTAGATTAGCCAACGGTTAATTCTGGTTCCTATTTTACTTATTTGTAATTGATTCTTATATTTTGTTTGATAAATTACAATTGTACATTATCAGATAAAATGATTATTTGATTGCTTTGATTTTAATCTAAATACTTTTCTACAAAAGGTACGTTCGATTATGTTGATCATGACCTTGTATGCCGACACCATAATGACTGACGTCATTCATATGACGTCATACAACATTGTAGAACACATCATTTTATACATACATAACGTATACATATGAATAATTCACATGCGCTTATGCACATATTTCTAAAAAGAAATATTTCAGAACAAAAGATAATAAAGTTAATCATACAAATATGTTCTCAATAATGACACCGGCGGCAAACTCTAAACTTTTACATGACAGATATCAAATATGGCGTCATCTCTGGACTTTGCTTTCTCATTGTATAGCGTATCGCTGAGTTTATAAAATTAGACCATGACAGTGGAAATCATCGTCACGGTATCACTAAATCTTACAAGATATATACGAGGCTAAATTAATCCTTTTTGTGATTTATGGATGTCAATATGAAAACACAAGCTGACTGAACTAGTGTTGCATGTTATAAAATAATATACGATAACAGTTTCTTAACAAGACATGAATGTCACAGTCCCCGTTATTTGATTATAAAGTAGTACAAGGAACATCTGCAAACAGGTGAATGAATATGTAATCTATGTGGGTACAACTCATCATAAAGTGATTTCCCATAATCTAGTTTTGTACTTACAACTAAAAACTTCCACTGACCCATGTTTAGAATCTCAGAGTGCAACAAAACTATTTGTCATACATGTATACTTGCTCAAGAAACTGCATTCAGTGAACCTTGATGTACATGATTTCTTCTTTGTTAATTCAGGTATTAGTATATTACCAGGACTGGGTTTGTTTCAAAATCACCACTGTCAGATACAATATGTTATTAACACAGTATTATTTAAAATGTATTCATTGTACATGGAACAACATCTGTTAATTTTTAAACAATTGTAGCTATGTTTTCAGAGCAAGTACAATGTAATTCGAGGAGCGTGGTCATTATTGCCAAAAGCACATCTACTCATTTCAAGGTATGATCCTACCACATATGAACTAAATTGGCCCAATGGTTGCTGGGATAAAAGCAAATAACTGAATTGATCTAATTTGCATATTTTTGGGAGGGTTTTGTCATTATTGCCAAAAGCACATTTACTCATGCCAAAATGTTATCATACCAAATATGAATAAAATCGACAGGCTGGTGGAGGGGATAGCAACAAATAGCTGCATTGATCTAATTTGCATATTTTTGGAAGGACGTGGTCATTACTGTCAGAAGCACATCTACTCGTGTCAAGGTGTAATCCTACCAAATATGAACTAAATTGGCCCAATGGTTGCTGGGTTAAGAGCAAATAACTGCAATGATCTAATTTGCATATTTTTGGGAGGGTGTGGTCATTATTGCCAGAAGCACATCTACTCGTGTCAAGGTGTAATCCTACCAAATATGAACTAAATTGGCCAAATGGTTGCTGGGATAAGAGCAAATAACTGCAATGATCTAATTTGCATGTATTTGGGAGGGTGTGGTCATTATTGCCAGAAGCACAACTACTCGTGTCAAAGTGTAATCCTACCAAATATGAAATAAATTGGCCCTATGGTTGCTGGGATAAGAGCAAATAACTGCAATGATCTAATTTGCATTGTTTTGGGAGGGTGTGGTCTTTATTGCCAGAAGCACATCTACTCGTGTCAAAGTGTAATCCTACCAAATATAAACTAAATTGGCCAAATGGTTGCTGGAATAAAAGCAAATAACTGCATTGATCTAATTTGCATATTTTTGGGGTAGGGTAATAATAACTCAAAGAATGACTTTCGATAATAAGAAAGCTACATTTAAATGGAATACATTTGGTAAAACTTGTGAATCTGAAATCAGGAATTCATGAATCTGAATCTGAATTTAACAGAATCAATTATTCTGAGCATGCTCAGTTGCTCTGTCAGTGTAGTTGAGAGAGGTAATTTTGGATACAAATCTTGAAAAGGACCCACTTAGGATTTTCAGATTTGGAAAATAAATTACGTACCTATGTAACACTTACTTGTTCATCAACCTGCCAAGTTTCGTTGACATCTGCTGCAGAGTCCCTGTGAAAATGTGAGAGATATCTAGCAGCAACTTCAAAATGAGACTGAACGGGGACTAAGTACCAACTTATGCAAACCATTAATATGCAATTTTACAAATTCCTGTGCTAAACGTAGTCAAAATCACAACAACAACCTTGCTGGGTTTCGGATTAAGAGTGGTACGTTTTAATGAAAAGTACTAGCAAGGTACCCAGAAGAGCAGAACAGTGTGTATTAGTTTCACTGCTTTATAAAATAATATGTAAAAATGTAAAATAATAATAAAATAATATAACACCGAAATCGAGGCGCGACGTGAATTACAAGTTCCAACATTTGATTTACATCTGCATTTCAGTATTAGTCGTCAAGTTGTACCGTTTGATGATGAGCTATATTTTTAGATTGAATATTTTCAAAACTTTGACAAAAAGAATTCCTTTGGTATACAATATTTTTATCTATTAGTTCAAATAATTCAAAAATCTGAACAATATTTGTAATCATAGATGCGAATAGATGCTGCTACAATTATATGCTACAAAAGAGAATAATCAATACCAAGTCGTCTCCCAAGTGGTCAAAAAATCTCCCTCAATATATGTATTTCAGGTGTTCATATCCTTTCATTTTCTTCTGATATATTCTATCAAAGATCTCATTTTCTTCTACAGTGAATACATTCTTCCAATCGCCAACAATCCCTGTCACGGTGAAAACCTTATTGTTAATTCTCTTTATACATTTGCATATACACTGCATAGCAGCGTTCTTGTTTATTGCATAATAATCCGGACGTTACCCACAGACACTCTAAATATATCGAATGGATATATGGAGAATAGGTGATTTTCCGTACAATTGCGAGATCTCGCGAGATGCATGAAAGACGCGCGTCGAACGTCTACCGTTAAAATCGAACGATTTGATTTTGAACTCGAATTTCTTTATTTCGTAGCTCACATCGACCGGCCGATCTTCGACATAGGAATATTACTTTCGCGTTTGTCGAATCCCACGCGATGTTTGACGCCACTACGACGCTATGACCTTTGTTTGTCACGTTGTTACGTTCGATTTCACGCATAACGCATGATTCTCGCAGTGAATGGAAAATGGTCTAGTGTTTTAGTTGCTTTATAACAATATGCTACGGAATCTGACGTGATATGACGGATAATTATGATTTATTTAAATAAAAATGTTGCGTGTCAAACCAACCCACAGTGAATAAAGGTTCATTAAATGTCAATACAGATTTTCATGTTGTATGCTCTACAATTTTTGTCTGACTATGAAGTCAACAGATTCCTATACCTTACAATTTATTTGCAAATTACAACTGAGATCTTTTTGGGAGGGTGAAAATTTCGTGACTTGTTTTGCCACAAATAATGTTTCATTTTATTCGGTCATCGCTAGCACTGTTCCATTGATTGACGCATTTTCATTGTGTTTTGAACAGTGAGCACTATTTTGGGAAAAAAAGTCTCGTGGGTCTCGCTCTCCCAGCGAGATTTCGGCGGACATATGTGAATGAGGTCTATTGATTTACACTTTAGTTATATTACAGCGTTATGCGTTATTTGGCATAATGAAGTTTCAGAGTACGGTCAGTCTTTATCTTTCCTTTGAAACCTTTGTTCATTTCGCACCAGAAACTCTGTAATGAAAACCAAGTTTGTTTTCATAAACAAAAATCTGTCACACGAGCGACCTAATGTATTTGTTCATCTGTTAGATTCTTGCCAAGAAATTTGGCCATTTTCATTACGTATTCTTGTGGAGACTGTAATATATAAGCATGTTTTTATTATGGTTAAAGGGTGGTGATCGTCGCGCCACGCATGCGCGATATACGGGTCTAATATAAACAAAGATGGTGACTTTGACAATAGACATACCTGTTTGATATCTTCATATCTAATAAACATGGTCCATGGTTCCTCTTTATATTTAGCCCAATCAATTGTATATTGAAAGTATGAACCATATTCGGCTAGATATAACAACAAAGACAGGTAAAATGCTAAAGACGTGTTAGTACTCGAGCTATAACACGAATATGAATACAATTGATGTGCATATTGGAATATGTGATGCATTAATTGAGAGACTATGATGCAAAATACGTGCACGTCCTGGCATCCATGCATGTGATCAACATATTCAACGTGCACAAACAAATACCTGACAACATCTGTTACGATGTGTGTTGTTTAGCAGCAGGAATTGTCAATATAATTTTTTTCTATTTCTACGTTGTATCATATTGAGCAGTTGTGCAGACAAGAGGATGACGTCTACAAACAAACACATCAACCTGCACACAGTGACGTTTACCAAACACAGGTCTCAAATCTATATTTTCCAAATAGCGCTGTGATTCGGGATACTACCTGACGACACTGACAGGAGAAAAATACATGTTGCCAACCCAGAGTAAATTTTGATTCATATTCAAATTTGTTGACGTCATTGAGACCCTGATAACATTCCACATACATGATTGACATGTGATTCGGCTTCTTGTAAGACTTGTAAGAAAAATAAACCATTTGTTTAATTCTTTCAGTTTTCGCATTACTGGAGGTGAAATCTGTTGAGAAAATATAGGCAGATCTACTCTGGGAGATCAATTGAATGAATTACAAAAGCGTTCCCCACTACCTCACACCTTTTTTAAAAAGTGCGCCCTCTAGTAAAAAAAAAGATTCACGAATGCCGTTCTAATTGTCGCCTGTAGACGTCTATGAATATTATCATTGTTATTACGTCATTTTAACGTCAAAGGCACAACACAGATTTCGCGCAAGTGATAGAAATGTAGCATTAAACATAGGATAATGCATTGGTTTTTATTGCGAATATTTTTGAACTCAAAATCAGGCGAGTGATTGTATGCTCGAAGCAATCAAAGTCACCAATAGAGGGCAGTATATTCGACCTCGTTTTTAGGCGCTTATAATAAGATTTTATATAATAAGTTTGAATATCTAAAATACTGATGTCAAGAAGGAGTATTGTGTGAATATTACTATTATAAACGAGATTTGACTGTATAGCTAAGCCGCAGTTATAGACAATCAACTGCAACCTTGGGGTATATGATGATTTCTGGTGCTCTGGTATAAACACGTTCTAATTACGTCTGCATTGTGTGTGTGTTTGGGGGGGGGGGTGATTTTGACGTGCCAACTTTCGATAGCTCATCAGAACGCCGGTGTACTAAGGAAACTAGTGAATAAATCACAGGAGCTAGAAATTAACCTCCATTCTTGCACAGAAACCGACTGAGGGCGCTATAACTCAAAACTTTTTTATTACTAGCGGTAACCTTATAGTATTTCGACATACTAACAAATAGATTGTTGTTGGTTACTCACTGTTCTCGTTGCAATATTCTCTGATGAAATTGTCCCATTCAATTGGTTCCAACACTTTTGTAATATGGTGATAATTGAATAAGGACACGGCTACATCCTTTGGATTTCTGGTAACTATAATTGTCTGAAATTAATTAAAATTGCTAATTGAACAACAATAAAGCAATCACATCCATCGGCAATGTACTGCTTTCTTACGCTCTCAATTTCGCCCTCAATAGAAGTATAAATACAAATAATCAAACTTAGGAAATCGTGATACAGTGGACTCGGGTTTCCTCTACCTTTCAAAGGCGAAGGATTTTCAAATACAGCTGCCAGTGTGTTGTATACCATTCGAACAAAGCGCGCCCTCTAGTGACAGACAGCTTCTGCGACGGATGCATTTTATGCTGAACACAAGCCTTGTCCCTCAGACGGTGAAAACAAGTTACAAAAACATATTACTCACTTTAGAAGCTTTACAGTATAATAAATATGTTATGACTTCCTAAATTCAGTTTTGAAAGACAATATTCGATAAAGTTAAAGCGGGAGGATCGTCACCTGCGCACGCGTGGGAATTGAGTCCCAAGCGACGATAACACACGCTAAAACGCAAAGGCTCATGGGTAAACGCTTGTTTGTAAACAATGACGCATGCGCAGGTGACGACTCCCCCGCGTTAACATCGCACACAACTCAAAATAGACAGACAAGTGTTAAACTAGAAATACTATGTCGTCACATAATTGTATTGTGATGAGATAAAACAATCCAAATATGTCACCTTCGGTTTCTTCTCAAAATACGTATTTGGCATAAATTCTGGCATCAGATGCGTTTTCATTATAGTGGCCTTGTCAGTGGTCGTTTTTCCATAACACTAGCACCAGACACCGGGACCATGTCTTTAGTGAGACCGATTTCAAAGAGATCAGGATGATCAAGTGGACCCATTTCCAGAGTCTGGGAATGTCTTACCACGTCTTCCGGATTGTCAATATTAACAATTTCTTCAACTATAGATGTGGTCCAATGAGTCCCTGGTGAAAATGACGCAATGTTCATCACGTTACTGGCAAGCCTATGGTATAAAATTGTTTCATTGAATTTAGCAAAAACACTAAGAGAATACAGGGACAGAAACATGTGGGAAACATTCTATTACGTAACCGTCGCAGTGCGGGAAACAAGACCACAACCGTATTTTTACGTTGTTTTCAGTAGTATATGTAATCCGTTTATAAAAAAAATACGTTCCCAACAGACTGCTGTTCATGTACTGTAGCGTGTACTTGTTGTTCTAGAATGGACAAGTAAATATAACGTGTTATCTATACGGCAACTGTTAACTTAAATCGTTCTTTAACCTGTTTCAAGTGTAACCTGTATCGCACTGTTAATAATGTGTTTTGTTTTGAAATTTGTCTGTCGAAAAAACGTTATTAATAAGTTTGTGGAATGTACGCGTGTGTGATGCAACTTGTTATGCGATATTAAGACGTACGTGATTTAATTTGATGACATATTACTCAAAATAGAACACGGTTACCTGACGCTATATTATCTAGTGCTTACACGTTTAATAAATTCTTGTTTCATGACCCATTATGAGAGTCGAGACCTAGTAACTGGAACTATTCATGGTCCCCATGCCTATGCGCTCATTCATCTCAATATCTTCGACTCACCGGATTTAACATAACCATGAATAAATATGTCGTCTCTTCTTATAGTCAGATTTCTGACATCATTTTCTATAATTGTTTTCTTGTTAGCGACACTTGGCAACAAATAACCTGGTCTAAAATAGAAGGATTTCTTCCAGGGCGGCTGAACCGTGACGATGGGTCTATATTCAGACATGACGTCAGTATTCAGAGTAAAGTACAATTCTGAAATAAAACAGAGGGAGTCGTCTCCTGAGCATGCGCAGGAATTGAGTTCCAAGCGACGACAACAACGCACGCTAAAACACAAAGGTTCATGCATAGACGCTTCTTTGTACGTTTGTACGGCAGTTTGCCGCATGCGCAGGTGACGACTCAGCCGCTTTAAGATATACAAGTTTTTTTGATTTCCCTGCAATGTATTCGACATATATTCTGGATGCTGGACGCATGAAACAGCCACTGGTGGCGCTGTATACAATCGAGACTAGCTCATTTAGATTGTATTGTAAAACGAGAAAGCAGTTGTTAAATTTGGTGACCGGTTTAGTTTGATAGAAAGCGTTTATGGTCATCAAATAACCGCAATAGATAGAGTTAAGGCCAAGACCGAATTCCGGCGTTTCATACTAAATGCTTTCTAATAATATTCATGAAAAATGTCTACGAAATAACCTTGTTAAATGTTATTAGCATATTGTATACGCAGTGTGCATTGTTCACGGCCCCTTTTCCGTATTCCACTAAGTTTGATATTGTGTCTTGCCACTGAACTAAATGTATTCTTTTTAAATCAAGGTTGTAGTGCGACTTCAACTTGGTCGACAATGTACTCCTCGGGTCGCTAAAACTGTATGTCCACCCCTGTAAGGATGTCCATTTGTATAATTAATAACACTCACTAGAGATATTATCGTGACATAAAATGATTTGATCTATTTTCCAAGTTTTATTTTGCTATAATAATAATAATAATAATATAACTGCAACAGTGGCATTGATTAGTAAAACGATGTTGCCTCTGCATTTAGAATTGAGTTTCAATGCGCCATATTTTTGAACTCTAAAGTAGCACCAGTGACCATCACCACTAACATGGGGTCAACTTATATCGCAGTATTTCCTGAATACCTCAGCTAACACAATAGGTAGTAGCTGTAGATATTATAGGTACCCATATGATGTATTATTTCCTTTTGATACACATTTAGGAGCGGAAAAAAACTATAAACTAATATAGGCGAACAAACTGTTACAATGGCACTGCCAAGCAGCGCACCACGCAGAAGCTACAAGAGCCATCGTCGGCGACGTCATTGACGTGACACAACAGATCTATGATACAAGTTAAGTGCGTAGGGGTTTCAGAGACCTTAAACTAAACCGACTTTGTATATACGCTCCTCTTACTGTAACACGTAGGTCGGCAACACGTGCATACAATCAGTACAATTCTTACCTGCATCGGCAACGAACTACGGGTTCAATAAGCCAGTTCACAATTAGGCCGCCATTTTGAATTTTAATGAGATTTCCTATGACGCAATGGAAGGTCAAAGTTCGCATGGTACATGTTTGTATGCTGTTCCTATGTACTAAATAATACGATTGAGTTGATATTTCACCGTATAATATACTCCGGAATGTATTTTAGGCTTTAGGAAGCTCTGTAAACAGTGAGGAATAAAAAGGACCTAAAGTCCAGGTCACTGTGCCGTAAAGTACCAGCGACTAATAATAAATTTAAACTGACTGTATCAGTGCATTGACGTAACATGACCGACAGTTCAGAGTATGTGAGTAGGTCACATAAGCATGTATTAAAATAAATATGCCGTGAGTTATTTGTTGGCATGTATTGTATTGATTCGGTTCCGAGTCAATGCACATATTTCAGCACGTGTCTCGTCGGTGCTGATACTCGAAATATATGTAACATAATATACAATTTAATACGAAATATTTTGAATGTACAGTATTCTAAATGTTATGGCCATGCAAACATTTTGGTCCACATTCGGCATAATTGAGGAAATGAACTTGACATTTTAGTTTGCAAAACCGGTCTAACTAAACAATAACAACAAACAATAACAGGCAAAACACTATAATGAAACTATGTAAAAGACATCTACAGCAGTCCAATCTGTTTTTATTATGTGACTATTTATAATTAAGGTGATAAACTATTCTTCTTTATCAACTCGACACGCAAGCTCGGGTGCTTCCACCGCACGACTTCCATTCGCAAAAGTCACATCCCGAGTCCGTAAAAGTGTTATCATATCCCTTACAGGTATAATTACAATTTCACCACGGCGTAACCTTAAACACGCGACGTATTTTAGAACGACGCATTTTGATTTGATCGATGAAAGCAGGGCACACGGGGCCGGGCATGTTGGGAAAAATATTGCCCTGATCTGAGGGCGCACTTCCAATAGTATTACGAGCCCGGGAATACGAGGTATATGATTATAGATATTTTCTACAACACGTATAATTTTACGCCATATTATGTTCAGAATATAATTTGCTGCAGTGACATAACCTTACCAAAAAAATGATATACCTGTTGAGTGCTGCAGCTAACGATGTACTCTTAATTAGCTGAACAATTTATTTTGAACATTTGTTGTGCCGACGAATGCATGTTTTAAACACTTTTCGATCAAGCAAAATTTTCATAATATAATTGGGAGAGATTATTTTTTAAAATTTAAGACCAATCTTGCAATAAAATAATGAAGGCTTCATTATTAGTATCACAAATACGATTTTTGTACGACGGTGTGTTCATAACGGATTGCATTGTGTCACACCCAACTATCTTATTATTATTATGCATGCGCGCGGGAAGCTAGTGTTTCTTCTCGGCAGTAGGGCTGTTGAATATCATTACCTATTGTGTCACACCCGACTATCTTATTATTCTATGCATGCGCGCGGGAAGCTAGTGTATCTTCTCGGTAGTAGGGCTGTTGAGTATAATTACCCGCCCTTGTCTCATGCCAACAATTAGCCTATATCAGCCAGAATTATATTACATACATGTGGTTTCAACAAATTGAAACAATATTTTACTTGAAGGAACTCACTCAACATTGTTTTCTATGTAGTTCTAATTTGTAGTATGAGACCTGATAATTAGCTTTATATGGTCGGCGATATTTATTGCGAATTTATTTTTTAAACCAGTTACCTCGAGTACGTCAGCCTTTGCTTGCGTACAGGGCTCATACAGCTAATTGGTACTCCATAGAGGACAATGCTAACATATCAGTAGATTGCTGTATGAAAATGATAAACACAGTCTGCAAAATGGTCCTAAAATGGGAAATCAACATGTCAGTAATCAACCACAAGAAACAACACACATGTTGGCCAGCTGAAACTCTGAGAAAAAAAAGACGGTGGGAAAAAAGAAACGCCTTATATAGTGGAATTGTTCAGTTATCTGAAAACCCCACAAGTTGCCATTGTAATTTCCCTTACCTGGGAAAGACCAAAGCTGTTATTCAGTGTTGGGTGAACTTCTTAATGTATAGCCTGTTTCTTGCTTTCGACAAAACGTTGACACGACAAATAGCACAGGAAGAAGCATCAAACTTAAACTTACTAAATGTTTTTAGAAGTTACTGTAATTTTGCTGTTGATTCGTACAAAGACATGCCCGAGTGTACCAAAATTACATTACATAAAATCAAGTGTTGTGAGTGCATGTCATTTAATGTAATCATTGATTGACAGATTTGCTATGTATACTGAATTGAATATTTATTAGCAAATTCTAAAGCAGCGTGGGCTCGTCGATATGACTATGTATGATGTCGCCGGTAAACACGGCGCAGTTTGCGTCCCAGTGAATCCATTACATTGCGTTACAAAGCTGGCAACGCTAACACAGCGAGCGAGGGAATTTACCGCCATGCTTTATTGGATTCTTGTATATTACTATCTTCGCTAAAATCGACAATGACAACTTTCTTTCCATCGCAACGAGAGACACTAAATCGTATATTTTGTTCCCGTACAGTGAGAGGAAAATTACTCATGAGTAGGGATGATAACATAAGATAACATAAGATAAGGACAACGTGGGCGTGTAAAGTTTAGTGATACGCTTAGCTTCACTGGGGCGCTACCGACGCCACCCTGGACAAAGACGTTGAACAAATTGACTGACGAATCTGACAACATGCATTAGAATTTCACACTCTTTAACATCAACAACATACACGTTTTTGTGTCTTTAGTTGTAAATAAATTTATTTTAAACCGATAACAAAAGAAATAATTTTTGATTGGGATTTTCTTCTCTGAAAAGCACAAACAAGTCTATGTACTCATTCATGCTCATCATTTAAAAACTCTGTGATACACGCACCCACATATGACATTTGGTACACCCATCGATTCATGGGAGATCTGGAAAGATGATGAAAATGGTCTATTGTATACTATCGTCTATTGTTCATCTATAAGGCATTATGGGCTCTAACATATGTACGGTATAATCACATGTTATTGCCATAATAATCTACTTTACGTTCTACGTGCCTTTATCCCTTCTCTCCAAACAGTGAATGAATGTCTAGAGTCTATATGGTGCAATCCTACGGCGGACATCCAGCTATTTTCACCGCCTGCCAACTATCACGGTGAAAAGAACGTCGAAAAATGTTTTTTGGAATAATGTAAAAAGATTATTCCTATATGTGGAACATATATAAATTGTGTTGTTCATGAATAATTCAAAGTTGATTTTATGCCGTTTCCTCAACTTTAGCTTTTTTCACCAGCTCTTCAACCGGCATTTCACAGCAGCTCAGCTCACACAGAGCCCGTAGAAATACATGAATGATACAGTGGTACAAGTCTTAGCAACATGCAGCAGAAAACGTTTGACTATGACACAGAAAGATATATGGTTGGTGTCACATGTGGAACATAATCCGATCCCAGTTCTATGGTGTTCTCTACAATTTTCACTGATAAACTTAAATGTAAATTGCTCTTCTGCATAGTCCCCCGAATAGGCGCCGTTATCGTACACGATCTTTTCAATGCAAAACAAATTGAAGATATTGTTGCTGTATTGATGGGAAGAAAAATATGTTTTTCAGAAATTATTGTAAATTAATTACAGCGATACAAATTTTAGTAAGAATACGAAACAAATATCAAACCAGAAAAAGTCTGCTCACATCCTCTTACGCAATGAAGATGCTGATAAATATATCAATGTTTCTGAAAAGTGGGAACAATTTCTTTCGTCTCTGAACCCAATCATTCATGGGCCAAAATTGAACTTGGCTATACCTGAACTATACACAAAATATATGTTTCCAACCTACCACAAGGACAAATATTTTCCATATTCTAAATTCAGAATTTAGCTATGTAAACGCCTGTGTTGTTTAAGCATATCCAACAAAGCCAGCAATATGCTATTGTTCTTAATATGGTTTGAAATGTTAAAAATAAAAAGAATTCCATAATACATTTGGATAGATATATTCTCAACTCCGTGTTTTGCAGATTACAATGTCAATCTTTCCAATTTATCCTAGGTACTGGCTTTATAATATATATTTCATTACATAAATTTCGACTACTCACATTACATTCTTCACCACATTCCCGTTTGCTACTTTGTGAACAGAACAAATAAAATAGCGGTGTCGTTTGAAAGCAATCTGCGCGTAGTTGCCATGTGTGAAACAGGCCTTTGATGTACTGAGTAAACTTAATATTAGACACTCTTTTAGTATAAGTTACATTCTATCACTCTTGGGCCTAACTTTAGCCGTGGGAACTGTCAAGTACTAAGGTAACAACTGTGATTATATATCACAAGATGATGACAAGTTTCAAGGGCGGTTCCCCTATAAAGTAATTAAAACTGCCCATCTTCCGTAAACAGATACACATGAGAAACTATGTGTTTATTGTTGCATTACCAATGACATTGACCAACAGCTGCTAAACTAACATTTAGTCAGTCCTCGGTGAAACTTTTAGCAGTCAACAGCTCAAGTATGAGGCTCCTGCAAGATGACACTGTACGTTGTACTGTTACATACAGTCAATGATAGCTGGAAAGACCACAGACTATAGGGGTTACAAATGACTCTGTATCCAATGATGGAACCTACTCTATGGAGACTACCTATTCCTGATCTTTGCCAGTACCTTTGTGTCACTGCTTGACTACTTGCTGTCTGCTACCGCATTGAGCTCCAGATCTGAACTTGCTACAATAACTTTACTCAACTGCGCACAGCTACTCTCCTCATCTCCATTGTGTGGGAGAACTACAATGTATACACCGTGGGCTTGACTTTCATCACTGAAGTTTGACACTGACTCTTTATTATCATTTTTCACTAAGCTGATCAGATAAGTCTTTCTCTTTATATGCTAGCATATATTAATTGTGATAGGGATATTTAGTATTAAATTTAGTTGTTATTATTTTATTCGAATGTGTATTGTGCTTTATTATGTCAGTCTGCCCCTATAAAAGTTCCATCTTGCCTCCCCGACTCCTTCAGAGACCATTTTGAAATCCTAGCCTAGACCGCCAAACCACGTCTACCACACATGAAACAGCGATAGCTCAACATAGCGAGATATAGCGTTGTAAGGATATGTACTTTACTATCGGAGCCAATGCCTTCCAGTAATAAATGTTGTTATTGTTAGCATACAACTGTAGGATACTTAATTTTGTGCATTTTAACATAGAATGTAACATTACATTCTATGTTATAATTAAGTATTGTTTAGGACAAAATACATAAATTACACAGGCAAAAAAAGCTTAATATGTCAATAGAAGGATAGAAGAAAACCCGTAAAAAGCTGGGGCCCCTCAATTGAACTACCCCAGATGATTTTCAGCGATTTGATTATTACTAAGTTGAAATTCAACTATATAACTAACTTGATACATTTCCCCTCTGATTGATGTTTGGAATATAATATTTTACCCTGAACCGCCAAGCTAAATCGTTCTACCGAATAATCAACAAATACTATGACCAATGCCTGGGCAGTGAATCGCCATGAAGACGGTGAAAACTGACTATTTGGTTAATAAACATCTTTCTCATCATAATCTAACCAGCAACTACGAATTACATCTTGTTTTATACCACACCATGTGAAAAAAATTGTGAATGCCGGTATCTGACTAAAAAGTCGAACATGCTTACAATATTCTCTTGATTCTTGTACATTTCAAACTCAAAATGCTGTCCCTGGCATCCCTTTCATCACGTGCTTGCAATTCATTCCTCTTCACACATTATGTTCATTTTAAACAATATATCCCCAACTACGTCATATGCGTATCTTATTTGTATTTTGCGTTTATGACGTTATTTGACACCTATCAATCATTGGGACCACAGTTATATGATTTTTGACGACATGAGCCCAAAACGCAATTTAAATTGTAAAAAAAAATTGACAGACAACTCACTCTGATAATGTCATAGTTCTACATACACCAGTAACGAGGTGTTGATCAATTCATATTATTATTAACATTAATGTTTTGTCTCACAAGCATATTTTTTCTTAAAATATACAATTCTCGGCTTTATTAATCCCCATTCTCCACTCACGTTATCACGTTAGTTTCACCAACTTACAATGCAATACTCGAAATACTGTAGTATAAAACCAGCGTTGAAATAATTCGGTGTAATTCTACTTTTCGACACTCCACCGGCTCAATAATTCGGGCTATAGAGACATACACAATCCCACGATATTTTTTTCTGCATGTTGACATTGGCAGATAAAATTGATTTAAATGCGATAAGTGTATCCGACTAAGTTTGTTCATTATTTGTATCATTGATACAATGTTGAATAACTGATGAAAGTTGAAACTCATAAGTTGACACTTGTAACCATCTTATCTGTAGCATTGTTCGCGAAGACATTATTTAGGAGCGGGGTTGATTTCAGCTTGATGTTGACGATGATTTGCTAATATGTTAAATGTTGTGATACTCGTAAAATAACTTGTCATGTATTCGACTACTAGTATATGATAGAGCAAAATACGACACAATATTTTATATATTGAACTACCAATTGTTTTTAATAACGTTTTTCGTCTGTGTGATATATAATATTATATATGTAAAAATAAATAAAATTGCTTAACCAAAAATCCTAATTGAATACATATGTTCATTCAGAAAATGAAGATGTAGTCATATATTATTTCACATGTACACGTGTTATAAACTCATTGTTCATGCATTGTGAGTGGTCACTGACATGAATAGCATAATTGCTAGTGACTGATTGACACATATACAAATGAAATGGATCCACTATACAATTCTTGTCAATGCTATATTTTTAAATTACCAGATTTCAAAACATTCTTCCATCATGTATATCATTCAGGTTCGTTATCATCATCACACAATTTTCGTTCGTTAAAAATTGAGTCTATTCAACTGAACCACACAATTATTAAACTATAACAATTAAAACACATTTATACATCATATAGTCGTCATGGGTTTTGATTGTATTTGAAAAAAAATGCCCCAGTCCCTCAACTCGACCTTCGAATATTCCATCCCGCACAAGCTACAAAAGGGACAGGTTCATATGTAACTGGTTATGAACCAGATTTGTGTTCTCAGTAGAGAAAAACACGAAAACTATAATTAACGATTTTTTTTCACTTAACCCTTAACCCTTTTTCACCCTTAACTTATGTATACTTTACAGCTACTGTAGACATTAAATTTATAAGTCAATTTTTTATATGTTTTTTCAATTAGCTATTTTGTATATATTGTGTATTTTCCTAATATGAGATGTAATAACAATAATAACCTTGTCCTTACAGAAAAGAAACAATAACAAACTGTGCATTCATATTGGAACTTCAGGACAATCATCTTGTGTTTTGCGTACAGGGAAAAATAAGATAAGTGTCTTTTGGTTGCCAGACATTCTCATCATATGGTGACATAATGTATTCACACTTGGTAGTAGCATGACAAATAAAGCTTAGATGCCTGTGTTAAGGATAATCTCAATTTTGGAAAAAATACATTTTCATTGGTAACTGTTTTGACCTGTTCACCACCAGACTTTCTCGCCCAAAACTGTTTCGTAATTTTCTTCTGATATTTTTCAATAAAACAAACAGACACAAATTCGAGTAAATTTTCGAATTTTTACTAAAACAAATTTTCTATTTTTATCCCAATTAACTGAAGCAAACTCCAGACTATAACATTTGTGGGCAAAAGACGGAACCGGTGATAAAAAGGTTAAGCATGAAGGCTTTATTGTTCCCTCTAAACTCGTTTAAAATTTGTAACTAGATGGATGACGTTTCCCATTGGCTACGAAACAAGTTGAGCAAGTTCACATCGATAATGTGATCTGTCAACCTTTGGTAATATACATGCTTTTCATGCTTGTTCTATCGTTTCTTTTTGTTTCATCATTCACATTTGTTTCCTGTGACATATATTGTTAAGATGATTTGACAGACACATGTCACTAAAAACGTCAACATTCACACAAATTAAAATTACTTCCTGTGCCTATTCACATATTTATTTTAAATAATTTGGATTAACAGTGTTATCTTCAGTAGCAAACTACGCCTATAGCTATTCATTTGTTATTCATTTGCTATCCACTACGAGTGCTTACGGTTATGGATATTTTGTCAAATCGTATTCAGTTCTTAGTATTTAAAGGGGAACTAAATAGAGCCTATTTTGGTGTTTGTATTTATCAAGTTATGTATATTGATTATAAATTTGAAAAAAAATTTAAAAAAATGATTATCTTCAGAGTTATGATGATTTAAATATGAGAAACCATAAACCTGCGAAGGACTTCCGTTTGCGCCATCTTGCCATAAAAAAAACGCCCTCATGTGGTATAAACAGGTAAGGTAACAAAGCATGATGACGAAATAGTATCTGATTAAATATAAGCAACTTAGGGAGCCATAGCTGGCTGGACTCGTGAATTGACTTCTAGTCTAGGTTGTTTCGACTTTTACGTAAATGTTATTTACAAGCATATCAACATACAAACATTATGGATGTGCGATTGATCGAGACAGGCATTTTGTTTTGTTTTTTGTCTAACTGTCTAATAAATGCCGTTTCCAGTACTGCACTGTGCGGCGTGCAAATTATTCAAAGTATGGATGCTGGAGTATGCAATCTTGAGTTCGTAGGGTGGTGGTGGAAACATTTTCGTCCATGTATTCACGGGGCTGCACTGGCAAATCATGGGACAAGTGTCACAGGAACACCAAGCAGATTGTTCACAGACTTCCGTGTAATTTGAAATAAAACTTTCATCCGAACAAGGGGCATCGTCGACGATATACTCTCATCACTCACACTGGACTGATCTGAATCTTCACAGTATACCGTACTTCCCTGATCATAAGCCCGGGGGCATGAACACGTAAAGGAAAAGTAAGGGATGAGCTTGTACTCGAGGACCAACTCAGAAAAAATGATTTTGTTTTAGGGTTAAACACTGTAACCATCTTGCAAACAACGAAAAATTATCCAAAAAAAAATATTCGTTCACCACGCCGGGCTCGGGAAAATAATACTTATTTTTGGAAAAAAATACGTCATTGATTTGAACGATACTTACAATGAAGAAACAAACATGTTCATAAATAACACACACATTTTATTACAATACGATTTACATACCGTCTGAATTTACGGTGAAATAATGGGTAGGGTCTGTGAGGAAACAGTGGACGAAGGCATTTATCATTATCTTCGTTTTGGTATGTTTTCGATCGTACGCAAACTCTCGACGCAAAACAATTTTCCACCATGAGGTTTTTCAGCACGATTTGACCTGGAACAACTTCCTTTGACATAACAGGTCATGTCTTTCATTAACCAATCAAAATGATGTGTCGTAATGATGAAATTTTCCGATTATTGACGATGATTTTTTAGCCCAATGCGGAAGTGAATTACCGCAATGTTAAAATGCGATCTGTAGCACTGATTGCAACGAAAAAAAGATGATTTTTTCCCCTAAAAACTGGCGATTCGCAATTTCCGAGATATAAACGACGGTTAATAGTAACCGAGGGTAAACTGAGTGTGGAGGAAGAATTTAAACACCTTTCTCGGTCGCCAACATGTCTCATCGTTCACCCTAGGCCTTTCATGATAGTCTCAAAGTAAACCATGCCCAATAACCAGGTACACGCCTTGACGATCACATTTTTGGCTTTTCGAAGGCTACTACTCAAAGAAATATGGATTACTCCAGAATTGCAACATCGATGTTTATCCTGAGTAAATGACAGAATAGAAACGATGCGAATCACGTTGTGTACGTTCGCCATGTACTCTGAACTTGAAATTAATGCGAGTTTTCTCATAAAACTAAAAGCATGAACCAAACTAACATGCTAATCACGATTATTATGAAATGAAACACACCTTTTACACGCATATTTTAAAGAATATCGTCGACGCCCAGTAAAAACCAATAAATAAATACCAAGTAAAAACATAGGGATGGGCTTCATACTCGGGAGGGGCTTACGATCGGGGAAGTACGGTACTTTAACGCAATTGGGCTTTCACTCTCAGAATACTGTGTTTCAAACACATAAGGCTCTAACCCAAGTTTTAAAAAGCACATTGTGCATATAAAAGTTGAGTTTATACTAATAGTACACAATGCTTGGCAGCATGAACGGCTATGTACAATGGCGTATACGAATGCGATCAGATACTAAAACGTCATAGCTTTAAAAAGTACCCGGATGTTAAATATGTTCGTTCGTTAATTATTCCCCTCCATGAATGGCCTCCATGGCAAGCACTTCAAATGCCTATCCAAGCTACAGTTATAATTAAAACAAAATTAAACCACTGCAATATTATTTCGAATACAGTTTAGAATATACACTATAAATTAAGGCCGCATTTAGGTTCGCTTTAATTTTAGTTTAGTGCAGTTGCCACACTAGTCATAGTCATTGCTGTATATGCTGTATTCATGTAACATATAAGATACTAAACTCATGTTTTCTTTTTTTTCATTTTCACCATTAGCATTATTACACTCAACTCTGAACAGAACAGAAAACAACTTTAAAATGACTTACATTTGCGTGGCACTGGTGTTATCCTTGTTCTTGTATGTGAGCCATGCAGCAAATGACATTGTCCAGGTAAGTCTATTTTATGAGGGTTATACAGAGTGACTTTAGTTAGTTACCTCAAGGCTTTATATGTAATTAATAGGGACTATTCGTTGAAAAACCATCAACTACGATGCGAAGTGGGGAAATATTTTTTTCAAACCTGAACACACACACAATTCCAACTCCGTTCAATTCAACTCAAATCATGGAGCCAATGTATAAGATACAAATGAGTGACACAAAATTTCTCTTAACCCTAAAATTTGATAACACATATTGCCACAATAATTAAATATGAGAATATTAGAGTTTGTTAATGGAATAATGTAATATTACCTACTATTATCATTGTATCGGTTAAAATAGTCGTAGATGAGATTTAATAAATGTTGCAAAAATTTGTCTGATAATAACATAGTTAAATGAATAAATAGTTACTGTATTCTATCACTCTAATTTTATTGCAGGTGGGAAGCGTGGATCGTGAGTACCCTGTATATCTTTTTACTAATAGTGTTACATTTAGGGTTACTGATGATTATTACGAGAACATGTGTGTGACACTAAAATGACATAAATATGCACGACCTACGCAGATGTGTATAGCATGTGTTCATACTGTGGACAGGAGTAAATTTCCACTGGTATTACATTTATGTAGCGTTAGCTGATAGAATCCCAACAATTATAAAATGAAGGCAAACGAGTCAAAATTCAGACCTGCTGAAAACTAACAATTTGAACACCAGTGAACGTGAAATACACTGCTTGTAGTCATTTTCGTATTTCGATAGACACAACAGTCCTTAATTCGAGTATTCGGATTATGTATACTCGTTTACGTTTACGTCATGCGCTACATTGTTTCTATGTCTAATACGATAACAAATGCGAATATGACGCATATTTGCCAAACAACAAACAAGGTAAACACGGCCAAACAACGTTTTACGGACTATTTCTTTTTCTGGCAAGATGTATAATTAAATAGTTTGATTATTTTTATTTAAATGTTATTAAATCAAAAACACTACTTGTATATGGCAAATATGGCTCATATGTATAAATATACTAATTAAAGAATCCTTTGAATGAGCATTGACGTCCTACTGAAGGAATGTACGTGAAGCGTAAAATTAAGCACCGAGACTGAATTTCGAAATATACTGTGTGTGTGGGTGTGTGTGTATATATCTCCTCACTGTGTGCTTCAGACCGATATGTAGCCAGAGCTGAGGTTGTGGCTATAACTTTGATATCGTATATTAGACGGACATCTTAACGGATACTTATTTCTCATTGAACATCTATCTATCTCTATCACTGTCTATGAAATATATAAATGAACAGTTATCATTTGTTTAATCATTATTTTAGATTTGTTTTTTAATTGATTGATAGATGTATGCGACCCGACTACAAATGTCTGTTATCACTTGTTTTACAATGAGAGGCAAACGTGGGAGGTTGCAAGAGATTTCTGCGCAGAAAATCAACACAGATTGGCAGTGATCAATGATGTTTCTGTGCACAGAAGGTTGCGACGATATATCAACTCTCAAACCAATACATTGATCGAATGCAAAGGTAATGGGTACTGGACCGGAGCACACGACATAGACCATGAAGGACTATTCTTGTTTACCGACGAAACTACAGAACTGCCCTTGGATTATCCACTTTGGTCCAGGAGCCAGCCAAATAACAAATTAGACCAAAATGATGTAGGACAAAATTGCGTTCAAATGTGGTTAGTAACAATGAGTTATATTCTATGCAACCCTCTCTAATATCATTGACCATTTTTGTGCCCAGGTACATAATATGCAATATAATATGTACTAATATTAATATGAATATTCCAGAGTGCACTTATACATATAATTTCTTGCGTATATGATATATAATTAGATTTAAAATTTTATTTCAGAATTAATAATATTAACATTTTATTATTATCACATGGTTTTGAGTAGATTGAATAACATATACTTGGGCGATTGGGAGAATTGCAAATTTTTTTACAAAAAAATTCACATTAGCGAGTTCCAGCTGTAATTTAAATTCACCAAACAAGCGAAAGTGAGTTTATAGTTAGTAAAAATACCGGAGGTCATAGTGGCGTCAAACATCACGAAGGAAACCACAAACACTTAATAATGTGCTGTGTTCACAATTGATGATGGTCAATTTTGATGAAGTGAGGGTTTCTAAACCCAATATTCTACTGTCAAAAATCGGCCTTTTTACTTTTGCCATGCAAAATAAATTCAAGTTCAAAATCAAATTTTGGTTCAGATGTTCGGCCGCAATACGCGAGATCTTGCCGTTGAACGGAAAATCACCTATTGTCCATATAACGAAGATGATATTGTCAAAATTGTTCATAAACAACTAGTCAGTTCTACACTACAAGGAACTGCTCAGCCGTTGGCAATCGTATGCCTGTTCTGCGTTACTAATCTTAATTTTTAGACTACGCTCTGTTATCACGGTATTGATTTTGACTATTTGCAGCTATATAATATTAGTTAAAAGAAAATACCAAAGAAATATGAGAAAGATTGTTGAAGTTGTAATATAATAGAAACCATTCGTGATGGTGTATCTCCATTCCTCTAGGAAACGCAGGAAAACTTGGAAATTGGATGATGCTTACTGTAGAAAGAAAAAGTCATATATTTGTGAATATGAAGGTCAGTAACGTTGTCGATACAACTGAATACTTATAATGCATCATTTTTTTTTCAGATTTTCATGCCATATTCTATGGCTATACATTCAATGCATTGACACAAATTGACTTAGACAAATTGATCTTTAAAGCAACATGTTCACTCATCGTACACGAATTTACCGAAAGATTAACAACATGCATGAATGTTAAATTGTGGTTCGAATCGGTCGTGGAATCTATCGAATACAGTCCCCAACATTGATGTTTAAATTGTCAATTATCAAATATTATCGCATTATTATTAACAAAATGCCGTGCAATACATTCATGCTTGGTTGATGAATGTTGTAGTATTTTATAGTTTTGTTTTCGTCTATACTGTTCTCGCAGTGGTCATTTACATGAACTAACAAAATCTACCTTTATGATGAATGTAAGGTACACGAGTGATTGAAGAACATGATGATTGGGGTTATCCAGATGGACCTTTGGGGGATGGTGACGAAAACACTTGTACAGTATCTGAAGCAGTTTTCTTTACATCACTGAACGAAGAGATGGTTGATTTATAAAATTGTTGTAAAAGCTGATGGTAAGTGTACAATGGTTCTATGATGGTATGTGATGGTGATAGTATTCGTAGCGCAATTCATCACAACTTTGTATATTTGTAAATGATTGAATACATGATATTGTTTATTCTAGCAGAAAACATAAAACAAAAATAAAAAAAAAATAAAAAAAGAAGAACGAAGATATATAAAAAAATGATCGAATAAAAAGCCTCGAGTGATGGCTGTGTTCATACCATTGGTGCAATTTGTGTTCGTGTGCAGGTACTCGAAACGGGCGTAATAATAACCAGTGCACCTTAATATCCAATATCTTATATGTTTATTTTAGCTGGCTTACACGTAGGAACTGAAATGCTTTTAGCGTACAACGAGGATTTTACTCAATGCGGTCCAACTGTTACTGAAGAAATGGCAACACTTGAAACAATTGTATTTGAATGTCCCGAAGACTTAACAGCAACGTCTGTGTTTTTTAACAGTCCATTTCCAACTAATATATGCGAGGTGTATTTACATACCCCGGTGAGTGTCAAAATTTGATTTCATCCAATTTATAATAGGTTTATACTGGCCAAAAGTACTTACACTAATTTATTAATGGCAACCCTGATTTTTTTCAATGTGAAAATAACATAACAACAACATTACGTTAACACAATTGAACGTATATGGTGCATCATACGACGTATAATACGATAAAGAAGTACTTGTTTTGTGATTGTGCATTGTGTGTTAGTCGTTAGTTTTGTGTGATTTTCTCTGTGATGTGGTATGCTTGTTATTCAATCAGTTGGTTAGTTGTGTTGCTTAAGTACTTGGCACTTAATAGACAGAATATTATACGGCGGGTGCCGAATGTTGGGAAAGATGTGCTCACTTTTTAAACATCTTACATCACTTCATGTTTTCATAGAGTTCATGTTTGTTTATATAACCAACTTGACTGTGTATGAGTTGTTGCTCTGTTGTTCCTTTGTGTTATTTTGAAGATTAATGGCAGTCGTATGCTTTGTTTTCTTAAACTCCCCCTCTGTGACTTAGAACTAAAAACTATAGGGTTGTAGGCCATTTCCATTATGATGCACTTGGTGACATCATTTCTGGCTATTGGATAGTCCAAGTGATGTCATTACTAATTTGTATGTACACCTGAACTAGAATGCCATTTCAATTATATTCCTGTTTTATAGTCACTAAGAACCATTGTTTTTCTTAAACTGGAAAACAGTTATTGCTAATTCAGATTTATATAATGTCTGAAAGTGATTTGTCCACATGTCCAAAATATTGTATCTATTTACATATATATTATACAGCATATGACTAATAAATTTGTGTAATTTTAATACATTCATATGAACCAACCATGTGACGGAACAAAACACATAATAATAATCTGAATCGATGCCAACGGCGACAGAGGAGTTTATATGTTTGACAGCTTTCAATATTATAATGTGTTCATACTATACACTACTCTTTTGTTGACCTGCCATTTTATTGCTATATTCAATCTAAGTTAATGGTTATGCAAAATCTCACAATCAGGAAGTTACTACTATAGCCTTATAATTTGCTCTTTTTGTTTCTTTCAGAACCCTTAAAGACCATACTTTGTCATCGCATTTGAGAGACATAATTGTCCGATGCTACGTACGTTATGATTCATCTATGATTAAACATATCATACTAATTACTGTAGTTACGTCATACCTGCGATTCGCTAATAAATCTACTGTGATTACACTATGGTCATATAGTCACTAATTTTTCATTGCATATATAATATTATTATACATCAGTCGCCGTGACGCCCAAGTTACAGCGTGCCGTAATTTTGTGGTATTTTAAGGGGTATTTTCATCCTAATATATAAGGAAATGCGAATTCAAAATACGGAATGATTATGCGTTCTCTAATAATAAAAACAAATATGGCTGCCACTAGAGTTTGACCGGATTCCACATAAAGAAGTTCGCTGATTCTGTTCTAAACATTTTGGATTTCGGGACTCCCATGGTGTATCCTTGGAAGGAAAAGACGTATAATAATATGGTTATTATGAGAATACCTCAAAGTATGCACTCATACAGTACGCTGCGCGTCAGTCGATACTCCAGCTGTACTGTCTTCGTGCATACTTTGAGGCATTCTCGTAATAACCTCACGTGCGTGCACAGTATGGATTTTTCATCGAGATCATGTTAGTTGTGATTGGTACACGAATATTCATTAAGTTCGACACTGGTGAATAAATAATTTACAGATTGAATCTGTAAAACTATCAATGACTATATGGAAAAAAGAAGAATATGTGAACAAATAGCTTACAATTTTAATATCGAAACCTCGAAAAAATAAAAGTCTGGCAGTATGATAGGCCTCCAATGTATTAATAATGGAAGCGGCTAGAATGCCTCATATTAAAGTGCCTGTGAAATGGCTGCTATTTTCATGCCTAAAATTATCCATTGATACAAAAATATTATTAATTTTCATGTTTCTAAGCATTTATTATTTTTTTAAGTGAAAAAATGTGTTTTAAACTCAGTCTGTGACAACTTTATTTTTGTGTATTTTAAAACGAGGCTCCTCATTAGCTTCTCATTTGCATACAGAAATTCTCCTTGTGACGTCAGAAGGGGAAGTCGCATGGCAGCTTGCATTGCCGATACGTGTAAATAAGGCACATTTCTTGTGCAGTTTTCTCGTCTTTGACTGAATTGTCACTTATATACTTGTTCGTCGAGGGAGAATGGACCATAATGAACACACAGTATCAATTTTTGTTGCATGGGGTTGAGTTAGATACGAAATATGTCTGTTCTGGTGTAGCTGGTCACTGTGATCGTCACCGATATCGGCACACGTTTGTACACTGTCGCTGGACAAAATAGAATTTGACGTCGGAATTATCTCGTTATTTAGCAGGGTACTAGGCACGTCACTACACTGTTTTATTTCATCGATCGTCTGAGTAAAACTTTCAAAATTAAAATAAAAGAGAACATATTTTGACATTCTAAACATTAGACTGTAGTGATCACTATAAAACAACTAAAACACGACAAATCACAGTTACTAAATAAATGACAGCCGCGTAGAAATAAATTAACATTTTATTGAAATAGGTGAACGCGTCGGGTCACGGCGAAGGCAAGTGCGTTAAACGCGGCGTTTAATTGGATAACAAAAATAATCGAGATCAACACACATACAGATAAATTCAGAGTGGATTAGAGTTAGCGTGAGCGTGATTGTCATAATTATAACATCGTATTAACATTTTATTTGGTGGAAACACATTGACCAAGCCCGAATTCTTATTTCATAAATTATTACGCAGATCAAGCTGCAAGCATGGACGTGTGAATTCGACATTCAACACCAATCACCAAACAATTCAGAAACTTTTAGCCTTCAAAAATAAAAACAAGTAGCAGTGTGTAAGGGCTGTGTAATTTCCTGTTTGTCCAACGCTTCGTTTTCGTGTCACTGTCAAAATTATTGCTACCTTTTACTTAACAGGGACTAAATGGTCTCTATAAAACGATAATCAAGATCGCAAAAAAGTCAACTCATTTGAAACACTTGCCGGACGTCTCTCTCTCTCTCTTCTGAAATCCGTCTCGGTGATCATCAATATATTTCTTTCAAAAGTGTTGCGCCAGGTTTACGTTGTCGGCATTTCACTTTAAAACTAGTTTTTTTTCCTGGACGAGGACCGTTTTTCCAACAAAAAAAAGAATTAAAGTGAAAGTGATGTCGCACCTTCAGATCGATTAGAAACGTGTGAATACAAACACTATGACTATACGTTTCACTGCAACTGCCCACAACACAAAATCTAAAATCTCTCTCTAAAAAAAATAAAATAGACAAAAAAAAAAAAAGAAAAAACGCCGACCGAAAAATGTATATCGTTTTAAAAGTATACTGAAAAGTATACTTTCATTTGGTGCCGCACTTTCGGCGTGAGTCGGAAATCCGGAAACAGTCGACCGTTTCACGATAGGTGGGCGTGGCTACAACACGAGAAATATCCCACATTTACTTGGATACGAGTAATCATTTTCAGCAAAAAAATCAATAACTGCCCATTTCAGTGGGACACAGATCCAAAATGGGAAACGTGAGGGTGGGCATTGCACAGGCACTTTAACTAACGAAATATAGCCACATGGAATACAAATTGTCTTAAGAAATGCATTCTAAAAGAGGAATTGAGGGGTTATGAAATTCTGTGCATATAACCTTTAAGTTAACCAGTAGTGAAATAATAAGTTAATACCATAAGCGTCTAGTCTTCAAAAATATATACACATACTTTGTTACACTATGTGGCTGAAGTAATTATCTAGAAGCCAACAATCATCAAAGTCCGTACGTCTGTCAAAATGATTAAGCAAATATAAATTTCACTTTTTACACTACGATAACAATTTCCATTTTTGACATTGTGCAATTCTTTAGTTTTTTGGGAGAAAAAACGACTTTGACAAGATAATTCAAACATTCATATTAGGAATAATTCATAATAGAATGTATTTCCTACGCACCCATAAATAATTCTCATAATTACCGATTACACAAGAATATTACAGAAAAAATATGATTTACTATATTCTCTATAGTTTTGTCTATTATTTGTCTTGAATAAGACTGAAATTAGCTGAACGAAACCACAAACTATGTAGTGTGTTCAACAACGCATGTATGAACATTATCTTTATTATATGATTTATGATTTTAAATATTGTATTTTCTGCATAAAAATGAAAGAATTTTACAATGTCGACAACGAAGTTATCATCGCAGTGCTTTTTATCTTGTGTCATTCAATTCAGTATGGTTTGTTTGTTCACTGCATTGCGATAATGCTTCACAGTTATATAGTAGTTCAGATCATATTATAATAATAATTATTATTATTGTTCACAATATCAGACGACCCGAGAGGATCTATTTTTTATACACACAACCTTCTGCAAGGCAATGCAGAAAATGTTCTGTATTAGTCGCAAGAGCGTACAATGGTTGTCATCTAATTTGTGTACTTGCGTAAACTTACTTCGACAACATGCTTGGATATGATCTTCAATCAATGGATAAGAAGACGGGAGGGAATAATCATTATTCCAAGATCTACTCAATGTATGTATACGGAAATGGCCGCCAAGATCTTTCTGGTAGCGAGAGCTACGTGACTTGGTTTGCAACGTGGGTCAGGTGACGCAAAGACGGAAATGGGACGTTGCTCTCTCACTATCAAGTTGGTCATTAGCGATTACGTTAAGTATATTAAGCAATAAGCTATTACAGACAATATAATGTTTGGATCACATTTACTTCTAATTACTTCGGTTAAATAGACCAGTGAATGACTAGACCCAATGACGTTTTCCACTATTCTGGAAGCAGAAAAATAAGTATTACGTTGCTATCGCAGTAAATGAGATCTCATCGGCAAATATCTATTGGTGGCAGAGTGGCTGATTTAATGTCAGTTATATTGTACTTTTTAACAATTATTATTATTGTTTATTTAACCCTAAAGTAGTTATTTTGGTAAATAGCGTTTTCGCAGCCAGTCCAAAGCCGGACTTTTGGGTAAAATAAGGGTACTCATTAACATTATCTCATAAATCAGAAAATCTATCCTTACTGTTATTTCCTTGATGTCTACCGGTTCTATTCCGAGAACATGACTCGAACTCCCCATGGTCCACCACTCCCGTATTTTTCAGCAGCTGTCTCTTTTAAAGTTCTTTGAAAAAGGTTCACATTGCCAACATTTTGGTTTAACCACTTACTCCCAAACACATACCAGTGGTCCAGGAATATTTATCTCGTTCGTACATATCATACAACATTTTATATGGCTGGCAGTTTTACGTTTATTGACCATATATGTTTAGCCGACTCAATGCTATTGGGATAACCTTTTCTTGCTTTCTCATTTTCATCTCTACTTGGTGTTATTTTGTTCAAAACCGGCTTTCTTTACATTAAAGCATATCTTGATTTTGCGTAAACCAACATAGGCAGTGTGAACATGCAAATGTATTTTTATATTCAATTTTAGGCAAATACAATGATTACTTAGCACTAGCCAAACAAGGATCAATTCATCGTGCGTGTACGTGGCTATACCAGTCTACATATGGGGTGAACATTATTCACATGCTTTCAATATTTGTATGCGATATATTATTCTGGTTATGTTAACTAATTATAATACATGAAAACAAATCTTGCGTACTTCAAATATAAGTGTTGTTATTTTGTGGGAGAGCGGGCGTGAGTGATGTATGGTAGATGTTATTGTGCACGGTGAATGTCTGCTAATGTGACAAAATATATAACAGATGATCATTCGGGAAATATCACGATTTGCTGTCTGCCCTCGGACTGTTGGTCAAGACCATGGTATTGATTATATTATGGCCATGGCCACAAACATTGGTTAAAAACAATTAAAAATATTTTAATTCACCAAATCACCAGAATGTCGGAGGGAAATTATGACTCGTACAGGGCAATATAAGTTTGTCACTATCTTAACTTTACTTACAGTAAATCACATAAAATATCGGTTGGATGTGCTGTACAATAGCTGTTGTTCCGTGACATCTGAAAATATAAAGTAGTATGCGAATTGGCAGTAAATAGCACAAAATTAAAATTTAGTGTTTTTATGATAATTCCAACTCTTGTTAAATATTATAATATCATTTACATATTATTGCCATTCGCTTGAACACTGCAGGACTAAGCCGAATAGATTGATATATATTGGAAAAGACCAAGGGGTGCAATGTACGCATTTTTTTCCCAGGGAAGAGGGGATTTTGTCAAAACGCTCTGGTTAGGTGAATTGTTTATCCATGTGGTATGTGTAATGTGTTTTATTTCCTGGAAATTGGTGCAAAATTGAAGTGTGACTACATTTTTCCTGTCAAACGCATTTGTAGAGGTGAAAGGGATTTTGTTTCTATTTCTCCATTTTTACATGGTGTCTAATGACGACCTATTGACTGGCAGAAGACGTGGTACAAGGATTAGAGAGCAATGGTTCATCCAAAGTCAATGTAATCTGATGTTAGCCTAGGACCTCAGGAAAACATCAGATATGCTATATCTTTCTAAACTATTCATCACCACTACATCTTGCTCTTGGGTAAGGCCAGGCAATGTTTTTTTTATTCATTTACAATGAAGACAGGTACTGTTTAGGCTGTTGTCTGGTGGTCGGGGTCACTCCAAATTTTGTAATCGTTATAACATGTTATGCTGTGGTTTCTGGGAGCCTCCTAATTGAGTATTTAATCTGCAATAATGTTCAGCTTATGTATAATTATACAACCGTGGTACAGAGTAGTTATACATAATACACCATCGCCACCATTGTTACTCTTCTTCCCTTTATTGGGTTATGGTCAAGAGTATAGCAAGACTTCAATACATTCATCTATGGGTGAATCACAATTATAACGTAGAGCAGTTAGTACATAGAGGCCAATCTGCATATCAGACTTGATTCAACTCCGTCAACCTGGTAGAACTCTTCGTTCAAGTAATACATCTACACTTACAGTGCCCAGAATCAGACTCAAGACATATGTCGATCGCTCATTCTCGCATGCTTCTCCGTCATTATATGAAATCAGCTAACAACATACATTTGTTCTGCAGTCAGTTTGATGAACATTTTCAAATCCAAACTTAAAACGTCAGAAAGCATTTCTGTGAACTGACAGCGTCATTGGCATCATCGTGACGGATATTAGGCGCTATACAAATTCTTAATTATTATTATTAGAGGCAAGGAATATTAAATTATACAAACATTTTGTGTGCACAATGATACGCAATGTATTCATAAAAAACAACCAAATATTAAATAATAACAATTTTGCTGGATGACAACGTAATGCTATAAATATATTTTAAAGAATTCTCTCAAAATAACACAATTCGTACAGTCTTTCAACGATTCACAATCGTGATTCAAAGAAGCATAGACTGGTGGCGGCACAGTTAACATGGTTTGCTGCCAAAATAATCTTGTACAAAATGGCAGCTCTCCTCAAATATATTATACTGCATGCTGACATAGGCACATCGCCTAGCACAAACTCACACCTTCCCACAAATAAACTTCCTTTCTTTCACGGGTTGGATTCACGGATTGAATTATGTGGTTCTATAAACTAAACCACAGAGATTCACCGTGCAGTAGAATGTCGGTCGGACAAACAGAATAAATGACGAACATCGATTGAAACTAGCTTGTATTCGGAAATTTTCCGTAACGTCATTTGGTAGTTTAAGAATGACATCATACTTTTTTTATTGTCAAAATTGGTGAACAACTTTGAAGATATCCACTGAAATAATACCATCTTCACCCACTCGGATAGTTAGGTGAATTAAGTTCTATGTGCTGTGAATCCAATAGCAATAACAAAATCACCAACAAATACACCATTAGGAATCTCCAAGCAACTACTTAGCACATTTCTGTTGATTTTCAATCTATTTTCTTGAAATAGTTATAATGTTACACTATGAATGGATAACAAATATGCTAGTAACTGATGGGTGAATGTATAGCGCCACCACACGACAAATAATGGTAATTTCCCATATGATGAAGTTTTAACTATTTGTACTGTATTGAGTTACGTTTTTTTGTTTTAATACGTTATCAGCATTTAATTACACTATATAGTGTAATGCAATATAGGGAAACGTGGCCTGGTAACTGTAAAATGGATACAATTCGCGTGTTCGCACATTGAAACGCGATATGCGTGGAATTGGATGAGCGAGATGCTGTATGTGTTTATAAAGAGTCTATTGCGCTGTGAATGAACCTCGACTTTAGGCTCCATATTGTCGAAACCGGGCACTCAATATAGGGTATATAGTGTTTTTGTTCATCGACCTGGTAATTCCATTAGATAATGAATGTCCGCATCTGATTTTTCCAATAGCCTGGAAAATCCACAAGGTGATTCATGTCAGCATATGATCTTTCCAACAACCTGGTAATTACATTATATAATGCATCTCTGCATCTGGTCTTTCCAGCAACCTGGAAATTACATTAAATGATGCATGTCTGCATCTGGTCTTTCCAACAACCTGTTAATTACATTAGATGATGCATGTCTGCATCTGGTCTTTCCAGCAACCTGGAAATTACATTAAATGATGCATGTCTGCATCTGGTCTTTCCAACAACCTGGAAATTACATTAAATGATGCATGTCTGCATCTGGTCTTTCCAGCAACCTGGAAATTACGTTAAATGATGCATGTCTGCATCTGGTCTTTCCAGCAACCTGGAAATTACATTAAATGATGCATGTCTGCATCTGGTCTTTCCAGCAACCTGGAAATTACATTAAATGATGCATGTCTGCATCTGGTCTTTCCAGCAACCTGGAAATTAGATGAAGCAACACTCCCTGGTACGAGTGAACGGTCCTAAGAGTTTACTTTCTATATTTGCGATGTGCAGCACAATTTCGCGAACCGAGTTGCTGACCACAGAAATAGATGACCAATGCTCAATAGTTGGAGTCACGCATCACAGAATGTGCGAGAGATAAATGCGACTGGAGGACTCGACGAAAAGAGAAACATAGAATTCAGAGATAAGTAGCCCGCATTACAGATTGTGTATCAGGATCAATAATGATATCAGATATTGAATATATCCAGATTGATGAACTCTAAATAATGTGTATAACATGTGGAGCACCTTCCAGTGAACCTCCCACGATTGTTCACACATGTAATTTGCATATACGTACAATATACGTACACTAGATGTGTTTAGTCGGTACAGTGATCATGAGTGGAACTCTTTTTCCAAACTGAATCATCGTTTGTGCTGATGCGCGTACCTTGCTGGCCAAGACAAAATTCTGAATTTCAGTGTACTGTAAAATGACTAATTTTCACTGGGTTTAAATTTAAGCTGATTTACCATTTCAGAGATATTCCGCACTGTTTTATCATTTAGATTATGTTTTCTATGCTAAATTTTACATATTCCCTGGGATTTTATTTAGCGCATTTTCAAGTCAGCGAAATAAGCAAAATTAAAACCCAGTGAATAATTAACTTATTTACAGTAAGGGTTCACTGCATTGTACAAAGCAAATAGACATGTTGTAGCATGTTCTGAACCGTTCAGTGCAAATTACATTTTACCAGAAAAGAAAGTGTTCGACCTCAGTCAGTAAGATATGTGTTTCATGCGCATGCGCATTGAAGTGAATATATTAGTTAAATGTAATGTTGCTTGTATTTGGTATTTATTTGGTGAATTCACGTGTGTGAGAGGTTTGCGTACTGATGATTTATGACGCATTCAAAGAATTACTTCGACCTTGTTTATCTTTCTGTATCAGTGCAATTGTCTATCCTCTTAAGTTAATCGCATAATTCTTGCGATTACCAGTATAGTTACTTATGAATGCAGTTTAGTTAGATTAAAAGACATAAGTATATCCTGTCAAGCAAAAACCTGAAACACTTAAAACAAGATATACACACATATTATTAGTCGAGTGATTTATTTTGTTGTTGAGATAATTGCCGACAGAGTCTAAATGATAATTGATAACTGTGATGATAGAAACAAAAGCATCTGTCCATAGAACAATGATAAATATTTCTCACAGATTGAATTTCCAGAATTTCTGATATAAATGATATTTCAAAAATATATCCAAGGTGATATCGAACAGCTGCTGTTGAGTTTGTGCATATTATTCCTATCAAAGTATCACAACTCAAAATAGTTGTAAAATAAACAACAACAATCAAACAATTGAAATTCAAATTTGAACAATAGGAGGCGCTATAAACCCCACAAAGATTCTTCGAAAAACAGTCCATATACTAATGATTATGCAACACAATTTCTGATTGTAGACCCTCAGAGAAGATTGAATACAACACTTCCGGGATATATTACTTAATGTGACCAGTTTTAAAGTCGAATGCACCATTTTATATTATCAAGCAACTATCAGTTTGGGACATTCAACAACTCCCGGGCTCAAATTCAGGTGCTAAAAGTGACATAACGTGTAATTCTATTGTTTTGTGTCTGATCATTGAATCTGGAAAACATTGCCATTGAATTATCACTAGTATTGACACTAAATAAATGCTTGGTGGTATATTGTCAGTTCCACGCAAACTCAATCGTCGTAATGAGCTACCGCACTAACAGACACGTGACGGAATGTATTATTGGTGTCTGAAAGTCGGGTAAAGTAATAGGCACATACCCACGCTCAAATGGTTAAATGTGATTTATTATTACAATCCAGATGGTGTTATCCACAGTATTTGAATATAACAAATGCATCCTAGTTCGACTGTACATAATATCGTGAAGATGATCACGCTAAATTACCTCGACTTCGTGTAGCTGATCTAGATATAGCCAAAACATAATAATACGCATGCGATGGCATAATGTCAAACGATCTAAAAAGGACAAAATATATTGTAAATAAAGTATAGTCACAGAAACACAATTTCCATTATTGAGTATTTCATTTAAACCAACAAGTTGGCGACGAAACGACTTGACTGTTTTGATTATTTATATTTTGATTCCATGTCTTCTCTCATATGAGAGAGCTCTCCCCCACCCACCAACATATTTGTGCGGTTTTAGGTATATTTCGAGGGTCTACTTAGATGTGACTTTGTTCTGATGTGTTCATTACTTTCCTCACATTAGTAATGGGTTTTGACTGCTTTAGTTTTGAACCAGGTTTAGTAGTGTCATCGCTGGGCTGTGTTGTTCCTTTTGTGTCGTCGAGAATGACAGCCGTTTTTACAGATATGTGTTATATGTCAACAGTAGTTCTTTCTGAAAAGTGCTTTTTGTATGTTTTTTTTTCTCATTTACATACACTTTAACCTACATTTACTTAACACACCTGTACTTGGAGCATCACTTGTCAGCGTCCAGTAGTCAATTTCAAAATAATTTACTAAATCGCTCATATCTAATATAAAGTTTTCTCGAACAATGTTCGATATAGCCTGATTTAGATTAAGTAGAATTTTATGATAATCACATATTTTTTGTCAGTTTTGGAGGTAAAAGACTGACTTCACAGCAGATTTAAAGGACAGATCTTATTGCTAGTATTTACTTTGTTAAACGAAGTAGAAGAAAAAATGAATTCAATGTTACCACTCACTGGTGAATGCACTTCAACTTCA
Organism: Saccoglossus kowalevskii; assembly: GCF_978046115.1. Classification (NCBI taxonomy): domain Eukaryota; kingdom Metazoa; phylum Hemichordata; class Enteropneusta; family Harrimaniidae; genus Saccoglossus; species Saccoglossus kowalevskii. The sequence continues at coordinate 12,432,561 of NC_140660.1, read as the reverse complement.
CATAACCTGACTGTTTGTCCTGGATAGTGAACACCCACAGCTTGACCCAAAGTTCCAGGAGGGCATGGAAACACAATGGTGTCAAGTAACGCCATTTCTGGGGAAACAGTTACACCGCATTGATCCCTTCCGTCTACAGTAACCCAAGCCCCTTCTATTGCATTATCTGGAAATGACATTATATAAATAAATGCACAGGAAAGTGTACGATATAAAGGATATATAAAATAAGGGCGCGAAACATTGTGATATACAAGTCCAAATTTGAAGTCACGAACATTTTAAAACGTACAATTTACCCCATGCTATTGTTGTTAGTATCCTTTATTAATGGAGCAATTATGTCAATTATTCATTATCAATATAGCTGTGGTGGTATTGATTAGAAATACAGCTAATACGCGCGCATATACCTCGCATAGAAGTGTATGTTGAAACCTCGATGATAAAGATTAAAAATTAATTGTACACATGAAAGACATATCTTTGATGCAATTACCAATTTGCAGTGTCCCTGTTACAAACATTCAACACATTTTTAATGAATTGGTCATTATTGCATGTTTGGGATAATGAGCATGAACTTATTGAAGGTGTTCCCGGAAATTCAAATATCAAAGGCGAGGTAATGCTACTGATGCACTGGTACACAGACTTCATTGTTAAATTCAATAACACTGGGATGCATCTAATCATCGTGATGTACATTAAATATTGAGTCAGTCCACACTTACCACCAGAGTGTACAACAATTTTCGATACAATTGTGTCAATATAAAATGACCAAGCTGCTCCCCAAGAGCTTACAGGTTCTGTACAAGTGGCATAATTGCCATCAGTCACCACCTTTGCTTCCGTATAGCTGGGACTGTGACTCCAATGGAAGAACCCATCAATTTTTCGTGTACCTTTAATTCACAGTGAAAGTATATTACATACAAATGGATGAAGTCAATACATGCCCCAAATGGATTAATTAAATTAATTAAATAATGCAATGTGTCCTATATCAACAACGTATGATTAGTTTGATGATGGAATATTTGAATTGAATTATTTGCCCTAACAATTGTAAACTCGTATCTGGAAACTGAATAACAAAACCACGCTCATGCTAGTGTATGTATATTGTTTCGACGAAATAGTGTACTGTACATGGGTGAGTGGGTTCAAATCAATTTTCATCATGGGAACTGACTAAATTAAATGTTATTTTTTTAAATATTTAAAAAAATGAATGCTGATGCACGAATGCAAATTGTTCCATTTCTATGACATTTCGGAATTGTATAACTCAACAAATAGTTCTCAACATTTTCAGTGTCCCAGTGATCTTATGACATCAAGTTATGATTATAAAAGCACGAAGATTAAAAAATACTCTTATATTCGTATCAAACTTATGTTACAATAATCACAATGCATATTACGGCCAATAGATTTCGAAGAAATAACAAAAAAAATTATAATTATTTCACTAACCTTCATATTGACATACATACGACTTTTTGTTACTACAGTAGTCATCATCCAATTTCCATGTGTACTTTAGAGATTTATATTGCCTAGTGAAAAAGATATGCATATAACTATAGAGAACTATTTTTGTCAAGTGCAAGTGAAAGAGTGAAACAAATATTTGTTAGGTATTATTTATTATTCTGTATTTTTTGCTAGAACATGAAGAATAGAAGTTAGTCATCAACTGGCTTAGTAAACGCGAGCAGCCCTTCTGACCACAGATCTTTATTGCTGCAATATATATTCTGTACTATAGATAAGCTTCCAAATATTGTTTCAGTAAATCAGCAAACAAAATAAATTACCTCACGCTTTTCGTGTGTCACTGACTAGCTGAATCGACATTCACAGTAAGTTTAGTAATACAAAGTGTGAAAAAACAAATACCGGTATACACATTCTATAATTATACAAGGGGCCTTCATATTGGCATACATACGACTTTTCCTTACTGCTGTCGTCATCATCCAATTTCCATGGGTAATTTGAAGATTTATATTGCCTGGAGAAAAAGACAAAAATTATGTATGGTGATTAGGCAACATATAATACTACACGATGTTGACAGCCGTCAAGTGCAAAATGTTTGGTAGATATTATTTAGTACACTATTTTCTTGCTAGAAAATGTAGAAGGAATACTAGTCATCGCTTGGTGTTGATAAACCCGAGTAGCACTTTTTACCACAAATCCTTATTGATGGATTATGCAATATATAACATCAAATGAGCTTCCAATTATTGTATCAGTAAATCACCATACTAAATAAATTGCTGCACGCTTCTCATGTTTGACTATCAAGCTGAACCGACTTTCGTAGTATATTTCATAATGCATAATGTGTATCAACAAACATCGGTATACAATTGCTATAACATACAGCATACACTGGACATTACACGGTACATACTAGCTCGTTACTAGGCTTGAACGAAAACAGTGAGTAAAGCGTAATCAGTAGAGATGACTGAATGACTATTTATTCATTCTCCACTTGAAGTAATAAATACAGAATTATTACTACAACTTTCTCAATCCACTCACTGTATGTCAGCCACGGTTCAGAATGCATGAAAGTATTGTCGACAAAGTGCCATAACATAAATATTTGTGTAGTCTAGGATTATATTATTACTCACCATAATTGAACGCAATTCTGCCCTTCGCCGGTGACATCATCTATGTTGTTATTTGGTTGATTGGCATGCCATAAAGGATACTCCAGGGGTAGTGTAGTGACTTCATCGGTAAAATAGAATTGTCCTTCTTGTTTTATGTCGTTTGCTCCGATCCAGTACCCATCTCCTCTGCACTCTCTCAGTGTGCCGATTTGATTGTCAATATATCGTCGCATCCTGTTATGCACAACCTCGTCTTTAATAACCGCTAGCCTGTCGTAATTATCGTTGCAGAATTGTCTTGCATCGTCCCAATCTTTTCTGTCTTTGTAAAACAAGTGATAGCAGACAGTGGTGGTCGGATCGCATACATCTATCAATCAATCAAAAAACAAATCTTAAAAATAATGATTACAAATCAAGACGCTCTAAACTAAAAATTTTACGATGTACAAAGAAGAATTAATTAGTTTATGATGTCTATGTTTACGACACATCATCTCAAACTCAGCGCTGGCTTCATATCTGCATATATCACATCATAACGGGATACACATACACCGCAACTCAGTACATCTGAACAAATTAACAATTTAATATAATGACATTTAAATTAATACATCAAGACTAAATATATAAATAATATTATTTGTCTGAATTTATCCGCTCGTAAAAATAATAAAATCAAATAAAATGGTTATCACGAGAATACCGCAAAGTATGAACCCAGACAGTACGGGTACTCGACGGGTATATATATAGAAATGTGCGCAAATACCGAAAAACGCTTCCTTGGTGTTCCCTTGTCAAGTGTACAATTGTGACGATCTTTTTAGCTTTCTTTTTAATACGCCATAGAATTGGTTTTCGATATCAGCAAATATACGCTCTTGATTATGGCATTTATATATGTCTACATATTTGCATTTGCACAAGGTGGTGCATATTTTTTTCAGCACTTGAGACACACATACACACACACATACACACACACACACATGCGAATCACCATTGACCCTTAAAGTACGGCGGGAAAGAGCAATTTTAACTCTCTAAAATAAATAAGATATATGGGTACTCACGATCCACGCTTCCCATCTGCAATAAAATTGGAGTAACATGATACAGTAACTACATCATTCATTTAACGTAAAATTTCTTCTACAATGAGTGAACATTCATTACATTTGCTCTACTATGTTAATTTTCATCCCAAACAAGGAAATGTTTGAAATAATGATAATACGTGTATGGCCATTTGGACTGTGTAACAACATATTGTGTAACAACAGTATTTCCACTGGCATAACGTAACATTGTCCACATCTAACTATTGTGGCGATATATGTAACGTGTAATCGAATGTTAGGAATAAGGTAGTTTGCTGCCATTGAAAATGTTAAGGTTTTTACGGAGCAAGAATGATGTGTTTTCAGGAACACACATGCAAAATAATCCCCAAAACGACAATGTTGTAATTTGTTCAATAATATTTCCTGTAAAAAGATTATTCCTTGGCTAACTTACATTAATAATCAAAATTCTCAAATTTGTCGCGGTAGAACTATATCGTTTTTCCGAACCGAACACAATTTTGAAATATGATCGAGTGGTTCTAATTGTAAACTACTAATTAATTTCCGGGGTCATTTTGTGAAAAAAATGTTGGCGATCATATATTTGTTTTCACAATTGTGACTATTACTGTATCTCTTGCTGGACTTCAATGATTTCGAAGTATGTTATTTTTAATGTTAGCGAACTACCTTCAAAAATCATTTGTAACTAGTAAATTTGGAAGACCTGCATTTGAAATTTGTGTGTGATGTGGTAGGGAATAGCATTTCTCAACTGATGTACTTGTAAATACCTTAGGGGCAAGTAACTAATATCTCTATTATAAACTATTATTATACATCTGTCACCGTAACGCCATAAGTTACACCGTGCCGTAATTTTGTGGTATTTTACGGGGTATTTTCATACTACCATATTAGGAAATGTGAATTCCAAATATGGAATGATTACGTGCGTAAGCGTCCTCTAATAATAAAGACAAACATGGTTGCCACCAGAGTTTGACCGGACTCCACACAAAGAAGTTCGCTGACTCTGTTGTAAACATTTTGAATTTCGGCATTTCCATGGTGTATCCTTGAAAGGAAAAGATGTATAATAATAAGGTTATTACGAGAATACCTCAAAGTATGCACTCAGACAATACGCCTCGCATCGACCTCTGCTGCGCGTCGGTCGATATTGCCGCTGTACTGTCTTTGTGCATACTTTGAGGTATTCGTTATTATACTATATATTGGACTTACCTGGACCATATCGTATGCTGCATGGTTCACATACAAGAACAAGGATAACATCAGTCCTTTACAAATGTAAGACATTTTAAAGTTGTTTTCTGTTCAGAGTTTTGTTTAGCTATTGATTGATATGAAAGAAATAAACGTGTTTAGTATCTTGCATTAATGCCGTTCCTACAGGGGAACCTCTGCAGATTGCTTTTGAATTTCAGCTATTCGCTGACGAACTACAACAATAAGCCCCAATAATATAAAACAAAAATACTTACTTGACGTTGTCTGCAAGTGTAGATAACGCTGTTAATCCTACGTATTTAAATAAAATGCATGAATAGGCACAGGAAGTAATTTACTTTGTGTGAATATTGACATTTCTATTGCCTGTCAAATCATGCTTACAATACAAGGAATTGTTATTACAATGACTGTATAAGATTGTAAATTTTGAACAATCATAACATTCTACCAACGATATATTGATAAACAATTATCATTGAAATCACATAATGTGTACTTGATTACACTGCGAAATATTAATATTTTCGAGCTTACAAAATTGATATGATGGTGATGACAATGAATAATAGGAATGAAAAATAAAATTGAAAGCTGTCGAATTTATGAAAGAAATATGACATTGATTGATTTGTTTTGTTTTGATATATGTTGATCAATAGATGTCAATTGCACGTCAGAGAAAGGTGGATCACGGTGCAGTGAATCATCCTGACAGTTAAGGTCATATATCTGAATATAAAATCTTATATAAATATACATATACATAAAACAACGAACATTAATATTCATTTAGACGTATTGAGATATATGATACAATTTCAATACTGATTATGGACAAATATATTTACCCTTCAAACTTGACAAATATGCGTCAATCAAATAGTATGTAATACTGAATCTGTGGAAATATTTTGCATTAGTCTTGTATGTTAAACAGTAAATGTGGTATGATGAATAATTGTGGTGAAATGGTGTGGCAAATAATTACCATATTAAGCACTTTGATCAATGACAAAAATATCAGCTGTTCAAGACAACAGGTAATAAGTAATATTAACAAGTAATATTCAATAATAAATAAATGATGGATGTACATGAAATATTAATGTACATCAATTTGCATATATTCATATATTGAGTTTAACTGTTATCATCCAACTGGTGTCAGTCTCATTAAAAAAAATATTTTTTTATGGTATTATATTACCACCAGAATTATCTTAAATTGTGAAGACTCTCAAATTAAATTATCATAAATTGTGAAGAATCTTAAATTAAATTATCGTAAATTGTGAAGAAAAAGTGGAAGGGCGGGGTCATCGGAAGTAGAATCATAAGGATTAATAATTAAGGCCTATATATGTTCTTTGCAAAGATGCTATAGTAATAAACGCCGAACTCATTGTCTTACCCCTGTTACTGTAATGAGACAAATATTTTTGATGAAGGATGACAAGCATCCATACAAACAGACAGTAAGTGTAATGTTGGAGCTTGATAATTGAAACATGGCAACTAACGGTTCTCGAAAATTAGTTTGAATAAATGTACAACGTCTTTGAATTGAAGGTGTGTCTGATCATATTTGTCTTATGTTTACGGTGTTTTGTTTAGATAAACATAATGTTAAGCGACATTGAATGACACTAGTGAATGTGATTTTTTATTAAGTGTGAGTAAGATATGAGGTTTGAATTTAGCTCCGGTGTAAGCTTTTGAGTTATTACAAATTTTGAATTTGATTGATTATTTGTGATCAAGTAGACTTCAACCCTTTCGTTTGATATGTATAATCTGTGAAATTGGCCCAATCATTATTATTGCCACCACTGAGAAATATATTAGTGGTTTTTTTTCTAAACTGGAAAGGAGCATGTCTAGTCTGTAGCACGGAATCACTCACACCCAACAGGAAGTTGCAGAATTATTATTTGGAGATCATTTTTGAAATAATTTTGCCTTTCACAAAAAACGTGCTCATGTTATGCGTCTATCAAACGATCGTTTAACATCAAAGGGAACTGTCAATCACGTGATTGGGATTACAAACGATAGAGCGCTGGCGTAAACATTATGTTGTGTGTTGATGAATATATGTCACCTCTGGCAGTTGAGGATCAGATAAAGGTGAAGGACGGTGCACTGAATATGCTGCATCAATATGGTGGATGGTGATGGAGAAATAAGAATTAAAACGTAATAGGGCAAATATTCATCATATTATACACTTAAACAAACCATTCCAATTATATTTTTGAGCCCACAAAAATTTATATTATGGCGATAACAACGAATAATATGAAAGAAATATGACAATGATAGATTTTTGTTTGTTTGTTTGTTTGGATATATATTCATCAATTCATCAATATATGTTAGTTGAAGGTCATAGGAAGGTGAATCATGATGTGGTGAAACATCATAACAGTTAAAGTAATACTTATGAATAAAAAATGTATTTACATATAACGTATAGCCTCGTTAATATTTCTTTACACGTATTGAGTTACGAAAAGTATTAACTAATGTTGTAGGGATATACTTGCAAACATCTAACGCATTCTAGGGACATTTAAATCACCATTATGTAATGTAATTAATTAGCAGATAGGAACAGACAATTGCAAATAGTTCGGAGCGAACGCTCTCATGTTTGTTAGCATATTAAACAATCATCATCAACACCAGAGGGAATTGGAAATAACTCTATCTCTTACTTGAATGAATAGCTCAAAACCTTGATTACAATGCGTCGTATAATTGAAAGAATTTAAGTAAAAACTGAAGAAAAAAAAATGTTTTGTATTGTGTTGTTATGCCACTGACAATCATAGCAGGTTTAATGATGGTGTGAATAAAAATCACAGATCTAAAAATGTCATGTGTGCGTGGAAACGTGATGCAGCAAATATTTAACATACTGCGTACTTTGATCAATACCAGGCAATAGCAGCTGTTAAATAATTAACAGTTAAAAGTTATATTTATGAATAAAAAAAAAAGATGGGAATAGAAAATGTATACATTAATATTTTTTGCCCATAATTCCATATTTCACTGATTTGGCATGACATTGTTGATCAGTGTGGGATATAAAGTAAAGTAATTTGATGGGTTATTTGTGAATAAGTGGGCTACAATCATTAGTTTAACAGGTTTATGTCAATTGAAAGAGAGAGGCCAGTGTATTATGTATAAAAGGTTCAGCCATATTCAACAAAAATGCATTGTTTTAGAATGACAATCAGCCCATGTAATTGATTGGGATATATTTGCACAATTTTCAGTGGCAGATATTATCTTATGCTTCAGACGATCGTTCAACAGCAAAGGGAATTGGCAATAACTGTAGAGCAGTTAATAATTCATTTACAAGCCCGCATTAATCACGTGATAACAATGCATCGCATGAAAGAACAATTATAATTGAAAGCCGACAAACTAAAATATGACATTGATTGATTTGTGTTTATGTATGTTGAACAAGAGGTGTCACTTCCGACAGTTGATGGTCACATAGAGTTGACTGGCACAGTGAGTTGGTGATTCCTAAGAGTGCGCCATGAGAAGAGTAACACGAGAATGTGGCAAATATTTATCATATCAAGCACTTTGATAAGCAAAAGCAGCTGTTTAATATTTAGTTAAACAACATTATTTTAGTCATATTTAAGGTTGTGTGTGTTGTAGATATAGACTAATGTAAAACTGTAATATAAATATATTTGTATTTTAGTGTCAATGTAATTTAAAAAGATGTGTTTATGGGACACGTATACCATGTTCTACTTATCAATGATTTTTGTTTTCCACAATAGAATTTTACGCTAAATACCATTCATTTCATATATCACATGATGTTTTTTTGAGAAGGTTAAAAAATGGATAGCTGGATAAAAAATAAAAGAACAGTATTGTCATAACCTTATGTGACTGTACGGACACTTTCATTAGTAAAAACAATAGATTTGCGTGAGTATGCAAATTAGTTATGAATCATCAAAACTTTGCAATTCTTCAATCTATATTATATAAACTGTTTGGGAATATATATGATTCGATAGAGGCGTTTGAACCACAGCTGTCGACAAAAGTCAAGCCTTACTTTGTATGATACAATACAATTGCATTACTGAACCTGAAATAGGTAGTAATAGAGATAACGAACCTGACATGCGCATTGCAAAGCTGCTCAAATATGTCCTGCATCGTCTCAAACTCTTACATGCATGGCGTCAACACCATGGTAACAGATTAAATTTTACTTGGGGACGTTGTGGTACACTGGTGCGATTATAGAGAATTTATTCCAAAAGCGTTTCGAAAATTATAAAGTAGATTTTCTGAAAACCGTCCCTAGATGACATATACCATCTGCTACTTATGAGGATGTTATTTTATGCAATATGTCATTGAAGACACGTAATCAGACTCGGTCACGTGGTTCGTGATGTGGAAGAAAAATATATGAAGTCATGGGGCTTTCCCTGACATAGATTTCATTTTCTATGTAATTTTAAGGATGCAGTTTTAGGAAAAAATCATACAACGACTAAAGATTGTGTGTTATATCGCTGGCAAACATATCCTAGCTGCACCTCCTCGTCAGTATAATGTTAAATCCAGTGACTAAAGAGTGTTCAATGTATGCCGGAAGTCATTCACACTTGATTTTTCAGAATTGCTGTGATAAAGTAGAACCAAGCACCACCAGTTTTTGATCAAGTCAAGAAAGGGTCGTTGTCGTCGTATGATGTAAACATCACGTGTCAAAAACATCATTCGTTATGGTTCTGTGACAACGCTGCAATTCCACGTGCGCTGACCAGTCAGTGGTAAGCGTCTGTTGTTTTCTCGTCCGCCCTCGGGCCTCTTCTAAAAGTCCGCTCCGCACTTTGCATCCGCCCTTTGTGTTTTTCACACCTCTTACATACCTCGTAAGCCTGATGGGAAGTGATGATTTTGCACACAGTGCCATTTTGACTTGATTATATTTGCGAAACGAGTTCATTTGAAACACCATATATTTAGAACGTTGTTCAATGTCATTGTGTGTTTTCTTTTTTTTCTCCAAATATTGTTGGTTACTGTATGATTGCGTTTTGTAAGATTGCACTGACGAAGTAGTCTTTGTGGTGTATTTTGGTTTATGACGCGTCATCTGTTAGTTTGACAATGTATACCATTTTGAACGTTTCACTCCATAAACGCAGGAAATCGCGACAACAACAGGCACACATTCGTTTTAGTGATGTATTTCGTTAATATTTCCCGCGTTTCACTGATAATTATGTTTATCTGAGTGAGTGGACTCGGACGCCATGCAGTGACGATCATCATTGATTCTAGTTTCAGTTGACGACTCGTGCTGGACGTTCCCTCTGGTTGTTTCGTTTTATACTCAACATAAAGTATTTATTTCATGAATAGTTATTAATTTATCACATGAGAAATGCGACTAGTTTGGTGATGACATTTTGCAGGGTTTTTAATGACCTACTTATCAGGTACGTCTAATATCCAATGAATGGTGGAGCTGTAGATCAGAAGTGCTGAAGTTTTTGTGGTTCATTAAAACAAATAACGAAAACTTAACGGGTAGACCATTAGAGACGAATAAACGGCATTGAAAATATTATGTCAAATTAAAGTAAGCATGTGTGCGTGACTCAAATCGACTCCTATGATACCTAATCGCCCAACCTCACGTCACGAAACTCAGGGTGGGGTGATGGAAGAAAAACTGTGTACAATTTTTGTTTTCACTTCATTCATTTTTTATGAACTTCCTGTAAGTTTGTTTTTCTTTGCATGGTGTGAAATATTATTCCTAAGATTTAGTTGTGCAGATTTTTTATTTGGTTGATATAATTGTCTAAATTCGAGAAATCTGGAATTAATTTCTATTTTTCGTAAACTCTAGTACTAAACATGGACAATTTCGTTCTTTATCGTGTTATTGAATCCAGTAAAACATTTCCGTGACATGGCCCTCACAATATTTGTGATGCTCTGATATGGCATAATGACTGTCAATGCCTAACGACATTTAAAATACAGAGACATTATAAGGTTATGTTATATATCAGAAAATAATGCTGCATTGACCAAATCATGTTGTGCTCTATATCAAAACTTACCTGACTGTTACTAGCTCACATGTAATTTTCAGAAGGGGTTAATTTCCTTTATTTACAGAAGAAGTCTGTGCGAATTCTGCAGGTTTAGTTATTCAAGACAGTTGTGTGATGGTGCCGTCACAACAATTAAAACTCAATAGTTATTTTTCTAACACTATGTGAATATATTGTTCTTGCAAATGGGAAACACTTACCCCACAATGTCACAAGAAAAGGTTGTTATTAGCAGAATGATCCCAAAGCCTAGAACACAAACAACTTAATTTGGATTTTGATGTACGACAGCTGTAAAAATAAAAAGCTAAAATCAAACCATGTGGAACTGGATACAATAACATATAGTGTTTAATAATGAAATACCCACGCAGCATCTTCACTTCTTTAGCAGTATATATAATAAAACAATCCCCAGTAAAGTGATTTTAAACATCTATTGGAACACTGATAATTATGTGACAGAAAGTAACTGCAAGCAAGATACAGCAAGATACTGTAAATGTCACTGGAGATAGAGAGAGCCAGCGTGGTACCGTACATATGGCTGGAGGTGTTGAGTGCCGACAAATTACTGTAATTGTCGCTGGAGGTGGCGAGTGCCAACAATATACTGTAAACGTTTCTGGAGTTGGAGAGTACCAGCAAGGTACCATAAATGTCGGTGGAGTTGGCGATAGCCAGCAGGGTACTGTAATTGTTGCTGGAGGTCACAAGTGACAGCAAGATCCCTTAAATGATATGGGAGGTTGTGAGTGCCAGCAATGTAGTGTAAATGTCGCTGGAGGTGGCGAGTACCAGCAAGATACTGTGAATGTTGCTGGAGTTGGAGAATACCAGTAAGATCCCTTAAATGACACGGGATGTGGCAAGTGCAAGCAAGGTACTATAAATGAAAGTGGAAGTGGCGAGTGCCAGCAGTCACCATAAATGTCAGTGGAGGTGGCGAGAGCCAGCAGGGTACTGTAAATGTTGCTGGAGGTCACAAGTGCCAGAAAGATCCCTTAAATGATATGGGAGGTTGTGAGTGCCGGCACAACACTGTAAATATCAGTCGAGGTGGTGAGTGCGAGCAAGGTACCGCAAATGTTGCTGGAGGTCGCAAATGCCAACCAGATTCCTTGAATGACATGGGAGGCGGTGAGTGCTAGCAAGGTACCATAAATGTTGCTCGAAGCTACAAGTCCCAGCTAGGTAATTTAAATGGTATGGAGGTGGCGAGTTCCAGCAGTGTACTGTAATTTCTGTAGAGATGGCGAGTTGTACAAGGTACTGTAAATGTCGGTACAGGTGACGAGTACCAGCAAGCTACTATAAAAGTCACCTTCAACAAAATATTGGAAGCAGTATAAAAATAAATGATATCATTTTCATCTAAAAGATATTCATTTTTTGGGTTTTATTTGTTGCTAATGGCAACAAAATTATGAATATCCAACTATACTATCTCATGAATCCAGGAAACATATCTACACCAGGTTAACAGGTTATACCACATTTTGCTGAAAATAGTTTCAGTGCGTATGAATACAGGAATTTGAGGCGATGATTCTTAGGTTGATGTTATCTCTGAATAATGAGCGAGATGGAAAACAATTATGTGAATATCCAGACAGGGTGAGATATCGAGAAAAACAAAATTAAATTATTTACCCAGCCATATAGCGCATTTAAACAAGATAAACACAAAACAAAAACAAAAAATTGGAATAGGAAATCCAAGCCATCGACACTACTGCCCACAATGCACCGCTCTTGAACATATACATATACAGAAAAGCTGGAACTTATTGCACGCCTCTTTAAACACGATAACACTGGTATTGCTACTTCTGTCCGACATTAGTTTCTGTAATGACGTCGTTGCAATATGCGCTCGTTGATTGGATGGTCAGATTCACCTGTCACTGAAATTTATAAATATTCATAAAAAATGCAGGCAATGCTTTGTTTCGCCGGGAGTACACTATCAGGTTGTTCAGAGCTTACAATATCGTATACACACCTGAAAACATCAACATCAATGCTCAAAATAACATTTCCGATGGCCTATCAAAGCTCAGTGAAACCGACCGTGATGACCTTGATGAACCGATCACGTTCGACGACATGAGCTCTACCGTCAAACTGCTTTCACATGGGCGTATGCCTTGCATTGAATTTTACCAAACGTTTTGGCATATTATTGGAAGAGATCTGTGTGAATTTTGACTGCTGCCTTGAACGAAAATGCACTCTCTCTATCTTGTACAAAAGCAGTTGCCACTATCTTTCCTGAAAAAGGTGATGTAACCAATCTAAAAAAACTGGCGAGTCTGTTATGCAGTGATTATAACATTTTAACTGAAAGGCCAAACTTGTAGCATTACCAACAGGCATATCCATAACAACATTAATCTCCTACGTGCCAGCATTGGATATGCCATCTTAGCTAATACTTCTATGGCCATTGCTGCCCTGGACCAAGAAATGGCATTTGATAGAATAAATCATAGCTATCCCTTTAACACACTTTATCCATTTTGTTTTGGTGACCGTTTCATTTCCTACACTCGCCTGATTTACGCCCTTGCCTTACCCTCACTGCACCTGTCACAGTGGCGAGGGGTATTCGACAAGGCTCTACAATTTCCACTGCCCTTTACACTATAGGCATTAAACCACTACTCCAGAAAATCAGGAATTATAACAAAATTGAAGGGTTAGTCATACCATACTGCAATAAACAGAATTGTAAAATTACTGCTTATGCTGATGACGTAATTTTTTTTTATAACCCGTAAACAGGATTTCAGTTCACTTGGTCACAGGATACAAGTTTATGAGCGAGCATCAAACTCTAAAATAAATCTTCCAAATTCCGAAGGGTTATGGGCTAGTAGCTGGCACAACATTACTGACTCTCCTCTTAATATCAAATGGAACAGCGTAGGTTTGAAAGTGTTTGGAGTTGATTTTGAGAAAGTCAAACTTATACTGACCAGAACTTGGCCGAACTTGTGTCAAAGGTGAACAAGAAAGTGAATTTCTGAAATCATTTTGTTTATAGAATATCCTACAGAGAGAGCACTATTGTCAGCGATAACCTGATTTCTTCACAGCTAAGGTGTCGTAGTTCTGAAGGTGCAGAGAGTGTTGCTTGAATTATTTTGGCAAGGCCGATATTGGAGGTTCTGCTGAAAACTCTTGGGCAAAATGTCACAAACCTCCCAACGTACACTATGCAATTTTCAAACAAAGTATTTAAGGCAATACTTAAAACGGATTATGAATTAACAATGCATGGAAAGTGGAGAATGCTGTGTGACGTACACAATAATGCGCTCAGCATTCTTCTATAAGTATGTCAAGTGTTAGAAGTTTCAGTCCCCGGGCACGAAAGCTTTACGATGAATAGCAACTTGCTGGATTTTGATAAAATATCGGCTTACTTGTCTTGGCAAATATTGCAATTTTTCGTACTAACGTACAGAAAGCCACAACCAAGTTCACAACACGCACAGAAGCAAAGGATTTCTTCTTCTAGGTGTGTTATCTGCAAATATACCCGCATTTCAGTTTTATGTAACTTGTTCTGCGTTTTAAATGTTTAAATTTTTTTTGGAATTTGGCAGGGGGGTAGGTGCGAACTGGTTTCACCGGGATGCCTACGGGGTTCAAAGGTGTTTTATACTGTTAAGTGATCGTCTTTTATTTGATTTTACCCGTAAACCAAAAAGCACAATACAATATCATTACTATGGCAAGTCAAAAGAAAAAGAAATTATGTGCACAAGTAAAAAAAAAAAAAAAACAACTGGGTTCAAACAATGAAATATTTTTATTTTTTTCTGCCAGTTATTTTTCTTTCATGTCCCATTTCATATTTCGCGTACTATGTTGATCGATGGTAATATATCATTCAACCACGAAACGTAATTAGTTTTGTCTTCACAATAATTATTACATGATTCTTTAAGTGTATGAATTGTCTGTCTAGTAGGAGCATTTCGTTTTCTATGTGTTGTGCTGTAGATAGTGGAAAGTTGTTCAAATTGTCTGTGAACTTTGACAGCATACACACGAGTTACGGATAGTCTCATGCCCATTATAAAATTACATTCATTACTTTCAGCTCTCGGATGATGCAGATTCGAGGATTACGTACTTGGTACCTAACAATTTCTGTTTTTTTTAAAATAGTTTCCCCTTTTCGAAAACAACACTGTATTCATATCCATGCGGTACGGGCATTGAATGATGTGATACATTATCGCAGATAATCTGCTGCAATGACATCATAAAATCCACTGGTATCGATAATACGGATAAGAGCTAGTCTCCCCTACCCTCAATCTATACATTACCAAAGTATGTATTGCACAGTAAAAAGAATAACATAACTATATTGCCCATCATTCTGGTTAATTGCACATCTCATCGGTAATTCATAATATTATGCCCGTTTCACTCTGTGGCATGACTCATTCAAAAAAGTATCATAATATTTACAACCAGGACAGATATTTGACTCAACAAAAAAATAAAATCTGCCACAGTATCCGTGGTTGTAATAGAATTGGGCGACTATAATAGTATAATAATGGTCACTACGTATAATCCCAGCCCCCAGTATAGATTTTCTATTGTATCGTGCACCATTTTTCCCACCTATTCAGTCATATTTTGAGACATTTTTAGAAGTTTAAACACTACCTGTTTTGTTAGATGCAAAAACAAGATTTGCTTTAATGTAAAGAAAGCCGGTTTTGTATCATTGATTACTGTTTGGTGATCCCAATGGCATTGAGTAAACTACAACACACATTGTCAATAAACGAAAACTGAGCCCCGAGGGGGTATTTAAGGTTGCTATGAAAGCATAAACATAAGTTTGTAATAAACACTGAACCATTTATTGAGTAAGAGCAGGTGTTCGGTTATCACTGAATAGAACTAGATAATATATGAACTAAATAACAAAATGGAAATGAAAAGGTAAGTAAAGTTGATCACAATGACATTTACAACGCATATGGTGAGCAAACGTAAAGCTGGGCCCTGGGCGGTAATTATGATAATTTGATGACAAGCATGAATTCGTAATGATCACCAAACACTCACATTGAATTAGTCCATTCGATATACAGGTGTTCGGCGTATGCGCTAAATAGAACGAGCTAAAACATGAACAGAGTTGTGCCGGCTGGTGAAGAGAAGGTAAGAAATTTTTAATTGTTGAGCTTGAACACTGCAATTAGATATAAACGTTTGTCCGGAAAATGACGCCAGCACTAAACTGATACGCTTAAATAAAAAATAAGTCAGATTACCCTCTCTCTTTGGCAGTGATGCCCACTTTTCAGAAACATTTCAACTCGCATTTTTATCCCATATAGGCATATCAAAGCGCGGTGGTCGTCGCGCAGCGAGTGTTCGAATTTCATGTGAATAAACAATGTATTTTACACGCGTTGTATACGTCGCTATGAGTCCCATTTCGAACAGGGCGCGGCACAACGACCACTGCCCTTTAAGTTAAATTGTAAAATATGATTACTTAGAACGATCCAAACAAGAACCAATTCATCGTGGCTATATCGGTCCACATTTGTATTGCACATTATTACTGTTCTTTTAACGTCGTACGAATAATGTTTGTTCAATATGCTGATGTCCTTTTCAGGGTGGAGTTTTCGAAACTGTTAAACAATACCGTAAGCTGGCTGGCACTCTTACTCTAACAGCGGCCTTGATAACGACAGCTGCGGCAACTGGGGTTGTGGCTGGTTCGTTACAAGCGACTACAGGTAGGTGAGATCAAAGAGTAGCAATAAGACTTTTGATAGCTCAGGTTCAATTATGCATGCTGCCGTTTGTTTATTCACTTTGAATACTCGGTATGGATTTACTGTTTTTTTTTTAAAAACCTGACAAATTGCCTTAGTTAGATGTTATAATATTACTTTAAAAATAGATATCGTTGCAGTTAGGTGTTTCATTCCATACATGGTAATTTATTCGTAATAGTTCAGGACATTATGTTTACCATGTCTCCATTAATTATTAGTTTACTTGTTCTCGGTAGGCAATATACAAACTATTTCTCGTGTAATTTAATTAACACTACTTAGTTGTCTGCACATTTGATTCATAGATAATTGTTTCTTTTATTAACTAACCGTCTGTGTTTAGTTCCAACTTTAATAAAAGGAGGATAAGACATTTTGATATTTGAATGTTTGAATATTATACATGTTGATTTATTCCGCATTCATTAACCCAAGATTGCGTTATTCTGCTGTTTGTCTTTGTTTAGCGACCCCTGCAAATATAAGTGGTCTGAGAAAAGGCGGCAAAAATCACAAATTCATATATTATTACAATATTTATTTTCCATTCAAACAGACCTCTATGCTGAATCATATTATATTTTATGTTAAATAATTTGTATCGTGGTAGATAATAGCAAATGACCTTCTCTTTAATGACTTCTTTATTTTGCACGTGAAACTGAAGTTTCAAATGAAGTTTAATAACTAATCAGTATTATTTTATTTCTAATGAAATAATTTACTGTTTTCATCACATTTTAAACATTTCACTCACTAAACATGTATGTTTGTGTCACAAAATACGACAGTTAGCTGATTGATTATACTGTTTTATTTAAGGTGATGTAAACATTACAACTGTTTTTCCGTCTGTGAATATCAGTGGCCAATCCTCCATTGATAAACTACTTACACGGTTGAAACTAACCACATCAACATACAGTGTTACAAGTGATGCCACCACACGTGCAGATCATTCCACTGCTGTTGCACACCAAATGCAACCGACGACCTTACCACAGAACCGTAAGTGTATTATTTAGAGACACTGTGTCGCATAATGTTCGATGAAGTAGTTACTAATGTAACACGATGTAGACTGAACATCTGATAGCAAATCGTTATTGCAAACATTACTTCACGGAAATTGAATTAAACTTGTCGAAAGTGCAAATTCTTGATTTGAGAATCAGTGAAGAATTGTTTACAAATTTTGTGAAAAATGATGAAAGATGTGTTATTCAAAAGCTTGAATCGAACCATAGCAGGAATAACTATTCAACGTAGGAAGTTAACAAATTCCGCTGAATGAAAATGCAAAAATTTAAATATTAAAATCAATGTATTGATGTTTTGGCATTCAATGACACAAAAACAAAGGAATGCATGTGTAGATTTGCAGCGAGAACGGGTGTTTAGCCCTAAACGTGTTCTTGGTTTTGTAGTGGTGTATTGTACTTGCCCTGTGTTTATAATTATAATACGCAATGACGTGGAGATATACCAGTCTTTTGGCAGAAAGTACCATCACATCGACACTATTATATCATCTACTACTTACACAACACAAAATCTTATTATACCTTTTCTGGCATAAAAGTGTGACATTGAATCACGCGTGACCAGGTCGCTAAAGAGCAAGATACCACTGTCATCCTATTTTATAATAATTCACATTCAGTTATGTAGATTATACATAAGCTATTATGTGTGGGGAAATGTCTATATTAATCTTATCTTATTTTTGTCAGCTTGCTTCATAAGTGAAAACACTGCACGGCCGGAAATGATTGGAGTTGCAGAAGATATTTTGTTTGGCAATTTGAATGTAGTAGCCGATGTCGATGCGTGTTGTCAATCCTGTGTTAATTACCCTGGATGTGTTGGTTGGACCTTCCATAAAGCCGACAATCAGATTGGAGAGTGTTGGTTAAAAGATGACATCCCACCTGCAGTAGACGCCGGTTGTTGTGATTCTGGATACGTTATCATATAAATATGAAACACACACAAACATATTGAGTGACAATGCAACTGACGAATTGGCAAACCGACAAACACCCATGATATAAAAAGTGTGTGAATATTTCAAACAAATTGGAATTGATTTTTAGCACTATTCTTTTATATAATTGATGCACGCATTAAACAATTTGCTTAAACGATATTAACCCGTGTATCTAACATGTTTCATATGGCACAGTCAATTAGATATGTTTGATATTCTACCCAGATATCAAATAACTGTTGTTAATCTGTTAGGTTGATTCAAGACGTTAGCATCGAAGATGCAATTGCTGATTCTTTGCTTTTCATAATCGTTTGGAAAATTGTTATAACTTATTGGCAAAATGTATTCCAAGAATGGCGTTCAAATAAGAAAATATAGAACAAGATAACAGTTTTGATTAAACGGATACATGGGATGAAAAGGATTTACAGTTCGTGATTCATATGATATCAGATTTATATAACTCCTGTGATAAGCTCTTCGATTAATGTCCCGGAACTACTGAAATCTTCCAGGAAAACCCATAGTACATGGTCACTCTATTTTTTTAGTACAGAAATGCTAATGTTATACATTTAAATCAATTCTGCACACAAATTCCCAAGACATGGAAATATGTAACCATGCCACATTCTATATACATAACACATGTACAATAGCACATGTGATTGCATGTTTTTCTAATATAATAAAGATTATAATCAATAAAACAAAGTTATTAGAACAGCAAGAGTTATATATATATATATATGGCGGGTTTACATTCCTGATAGCTAATCTATATATATATATATATATATATAAAGTTCACTTTACTTTACTCATGTAGTCGTGTCTTAATTTCTCTGTCCACGTATGTAAATCTGCTCTACAGACTCATCGTTTAGTATCGAGCACTCTCACCTGGAATAATCGACTACCTTCCTAAGTACGCTCCTTGAGCACGATTATCCGACATGGAGGAAATAAATCTTGACTACTCCACGAAGAACATACCAATACCTACCCAGAAAGATTATCTACACCGCCTTATAGAGAAAACGGCACACTTCATACGAAGAATGCGATGGAAAGCTTACTTCTTCCTACACCCGAACAAGGCCTCAACCATCAAGCAGAACTACGGCGTCAATTCAACAAAAAACCCTCCACCCATAGACGAACTAAAAGAATTCGAGGATGGCATGATTAACATTACCAGATCCACCAAGTTTAAACCAGTGAGTAGTAATTTTCTCAATGATCTCAACAGCGACGTCAAACGCATAAAAAACAGCAGCACATTGACTGTACCGGCCGACAAAACAACAAACTTCTACAAGATGGACCCAACAACGTACAGCAAACTACTGGAGAAAAACATAACTAAGTCTTACAAAAAAACCACAGAAGATACGGCTAGAAAAATTAGACAAGAAGACAAGAATATTGCAGTGAAATTATACATCGATGACCGCGTCGACGTCACCGCAAATCTAGAGGCCTTCATTACCCTGAAAGACCACAAACCAAACTTTGCAAATAATCCTGCGTGCAGATTGATCAACCCTACCAAAACAGAAATTGGCAAAGTAAGTAAAAATTTTTTAGACAGGATCAATAAGAAAATTATTACAGAAACAAGAGCAAACCAATGGAAAAACACCGCATCTGTAATAGAATGGTTCAACAAAATCGAACACAAAGAAAAACATCGTTTTATTTGCTTTGATATAGTAGAATTCTACCCATCCATTAACCAAGATCTTCTTCTCAAAGCGTTACACTTCGCCTCTTCATACGACCATATTTCGGAAGAAGAAATAAATATTATTCTACATTCAAAAAAGTCTCTGTTATCACATAATGGCCACTACTGGCAGAAGAAGAGCACCAGCTCATTCGACGTAACTATGGGCAGTTTCGACGGCGCAGAGACGTGTGAATTAGTTGGATGCTTTTTATTGTCACAGCTACATGATATTTGCGGGAAAATGATCGGCCTGTACAGAGATGATGGCTTAGCCGCTGTAGACAACACACCCAAAGAAACTGAAAGAATAAAAAAGCCATCTGTCGTATTTTCAAACTACACGGTCTGAAAGTCACAATCGAAGCTAATAAAAATATTGTCAACTTCCTGGACGTCACATTCAACCTCACTGACAGCTCTTACAATCCATATATTAAACCCAACAGCCACCCACTATACGTACATAGAGAGAGCAACCACCCACCCTCCATCACAAAGAATATACCGGCAGGAATCAACAAACGATTGTCATATCTTTCATCAGACGAAAAACACTTTGATCTAGCCGCGCCACCTTACCAGACAGCTCTAAATCAAAGTGGATATGATTATCACCTCAAATTCGAACCCTCCGCGAAAAGAAGAAGAACAAACAGACCTCGTAACAACATCCTCTGGTTTAACCCTCCCTTCAGTAAAAATGTCACTAACAGCGTCGGGAGAAGATTCCTCACCCTGGTTGATAAGTGTTTCCAACAGGGAAACAAACTCAGGAAAATTTTCAGCCGTAACACCATCAAATTGTGCTACAGTTGTACGAATAACGTGAAGCAAATAATCTGCAACCAAAACAAACAACAACTTACAGCGGCCAACACCAATACACCCAGTACCGAGATCAACAGATTATGTAACTGCCGTAAGAAATCTGAATGCCCCTTAGACGGAAATTGTTTACAATCGGCCTTGGTTTACCAAGCTAATATCAGACGGCAAGACAACAACAAGTGTGAAACATATGTGGGACTAACAGGAAATGAATTTAAAACCCGGTACAGAAACCACACTGCATCGCTACGCAACCAATCATTGAGAAACGCAACAGAGCTCAGTAAATACGCTTGGTCATTAAAAGACAATAACATCGATTACAACATCAAATGGAGTGTGTTATCGCGTGCTGCACCATACAATACTTCAAGCAAACGTTGCAACTTATGTATTAGAGAGAAATATATTACAATTTTCCAACCACATTACTGTAGTTTAAATAAAAGAAATGAGCTGTTTTCTTCCTGTAGACACAGAGTCAAATCGTTGCTATGCAACAACTAGTTTTAATATCATAAACACACTCCATTGTTATGCAAATCTGTAGCGCTTATAACGTAGTCTGTTTCGGTGGTTTATTTAATAAAGTCTTAACCCCTGTAGAGTGAGGTACTCCATGTACTTTACGAAACAGTACTGTAGAGTGAACTTTACTCATGTCGTCGTCTCTTAATTTCTCTGACCACGTATGTAAATCTGCTCTACAAACTCATCGTTTAGTATCGAGCACTCTCACCTGGAATAATCGACTACCAGCCTATATATACATATGTTTTTTTATATTACCCTGCGAACATAAGTGTGCATGGAATCATGGGAAGGAACGGTGTGCATTGCTGTATGAAAACTGTCATAATGGTGATTGACAGGTCATACTTGTTTTCAACTCAGGAAGGACAGTTGGAATTTACCAGGTGTGCTGTGATTAATATAACAAGGGGTGTCTACAAGTTTGGAGGGAGAATTGGAATCTACCATGTGTGCTGTTATTTGAATAACAAAGGATGTTTATATTATCTACTGAGTTGCCTACGTTACACAGCTGCTAGCAACCTAACATTCTGATTGGCTTATGTGGAAACCCAAGTGGTGTCATTTAATTATGCCTATAAATTGAAAAGTCCGAGAACAGTTTGGGGTTCATCATTTCTACTGTGTATGCTGTGTGTAGGTATTGAGATATTGTGAATCAAGTGATACAGGCTTCAACCATCATTCTGTGAGACTTGTATGAACTGCTCTGCGATCTTCTGCTTCCAGCGGTGCCCTCCAGAATAACAGCATTCCTTTGCAAGCAAGATTTCTGTATTTTTTCGTTGTTGTGTTGCAGAATCCATTGACACTTCCCTAAACAATCTCATATTTTAGTGACTTTATTCATTGTATTTTCTGTGCTTTCTTTTAATTAATTTGAGAAGTATTAAAGCCAGGAGCTTTAACTCGATATTTTGGTGTATGTGTATTTCATTTCCTATACTATTGTCTTGTTTACCCCATCCTAGCAGTGAAATAACCCCCTGTCCAGTGTGAGTTCTGTGGCCCTCTCAATTGCGATAAGGATAAGCAGGCCTTAGACTGTGACAATACATATTTACATTAACATCTACTGAATTGTTTACCAATTGTATTGAAGTTTCTGAAGTTTTCAAGTGGAATGGTGGAACATTTTTTTTACTACGATTGTTGTGGATGGAGATTTTTGCAAGACATATTACGTAAAAAAAATCTCGCATCGGCGAGAGTAACACTTGTGGCAGTGGTGAGGTGGTCGCGCAACAAACGGCAGTTTTTAAATCTATTAGTGGATTGAGAATGTATCGTCAAACAGTGTTAAGTATTTTTGGAGGCGAGTTATATAAAAGATCATAAACAGATAATTATAAATGTACAATGGCAGATTTAAATCATCAGACACGTAGATCTCAAAACTTAGATGGATCGGTGGTTGCTCATTTACTTTTTCATTTTGAAATGAGTGTTAATGAAATCTTTTTATTTAGTTGAATTGGCAACATGGACGATTTTCAAACAGTGGTTAAGAATGCGTTCACAGAAGATTATTATTTTATTAGCAAAGTATGAGTCGGAAAACCACAATATGTTTGTGGAGTCAAACAAATTTCCAATCCTTACGACTCAACAAGGAATTTTAAAATAAAAGGCACGTTCTGCAGTGCGTGACAAGTGAGCATGGGGTTATGAAAAAGTTGTTCAGCATATACACTAATTGTGATAAAATAAATGATATGCATCTTTTTCAATGATTTCTAACACTGTAATAAATCTAAATAAAATGGTGAAGGATGAAAGAGTGACATATTGATATTCGTGCAAAGTAAATAACTAGCATGCATTGTTATTATCAGTATTGAAAAAGTATTATGTAAAGTTAAATCTTGGATGGTAATAATAAAAGTATCTCTGACTATATTCAAGCCACGTGGTGTGAATGCATGTAGGTCGAATAGTGACATTTTGTCAACCATTTTCCAGAGGCCAGGTATTACTATGTATAATTACAAAGTACATTGTGTTGAAGGTTAATTTGAAATAATTTAGTCGAAGGTAAGTTCATTGTTTGCCCTTGAAGTGAATAGAATATAAGTTATATGATAGAAGGCTTATTTATCAGTTATATGATAGAATGCTTATTTATCAGTTATATGGTAGAAGGCTTGTTTGTCAGTTATATGATAGAAGGCTTATTTATCAGTTATATGATAGAAGGCTTATTTATCAGTTATAAGATAGAAGGCTTATTTATCAGTTATATGATAGCAGGCTTAGTTATCAGTTATATGATAGAAGGCTTATTTGTCAGTTATATGATAGAAGGCTTATTTATCAATTATATGACAATAGGCTTGGTTATCAGTTATATGGTAGAATGCTTGTTTATCAGTTATATGGTAGAAGGCTTGTTTGTCAGTTATATGGTAGAAGGCTTGTTTGTCAGTTATATGATAGAAGGCTTATTTATCAGTTATATGACAATAGGCTTGGTTATCAGTTATATGGTAGAAGGCTTGTTTGTCAGTTATATGGTAGAAGGCTTGTTTATCAGTTATATGGTAGAAGGCTTGTTTTTCAGTTATATGGTAGAAGGCTTGTTTGTCAGTTATATGATAGAAGGCTTATTTATCAGTTATATGATAGCAGGCTTAGTTATCAGTTATGTGATAGAAGGCTTATTTGTCAGTTATATGATAGAAGGCTTATTTATCAATTATATGACAATAGGCTTGGTTATCAGTTATATGGTAGAATGCTTGTTTATCAGTTATATGGTAGAAGGCTTGTTTGTCAGTTATATGGTAGAAGGCTTGTTTGTCAGTTATATGATAGAAGGCTTATTTATCAGTTATATGACAATAGGCTTGGTTATCAGTTATATGGTAGAAGGCTTGTTTGTCAGTTATATGGTAGAAGGCTTGTTTATCAGTTATATGGTAGAAGGCTTGTTTGTCAGTTATATGGTAGAAGGCTTGTTTGTCAGTTATATGATAGAAGGCTTATTTATCAGTTATATGACAATAGGCTTGGTTATCTATGTCAGTTCGCGCGTTCAGTGTCGTATTAAGACTGTTCTTTAAAAAGCACATAACACTGCACTGCTTTTTAAAACATTATACTTCAAGCATTTTATATATGTATGATAATATTAATAAAACAATTTATGAATATTTTTAAAGAATTTTAAAAATACTTAGTCAAGTTTCAGGAATATACGATGAATGTCAGCTTTATTGAATACACTTCAAAGAGATTACAAAAATATCTCCGTATTGGGTGTGACGTACGTGTGGAATAACGACGTTTTATTCACTAACCCATTAAAGAAATTCACCCCATGTGCATGTCACATTCAGGTGTGTCTCACGATATTATGTGAATACAGCCATCAAAGTCTTCAAATTATGAATGTATTTAGTGAATTACTAGGTAACTTTTCGAATACATTTACAGTGTATGCATATCGCCATTGAATGCTGTTATATGTGTTCATGCAACATTTTTACTCATTCTTTAGTGTGGTCGGTAATAGTATTGTATTTCATTCTCACAGGCTATTTCAGTTGTACAATCCCACACGATAACCATTGTATAGAAAAATGTTCTTGTTGACCAGTCAGCCGAAAAACAAGCTAAGTTAAGCACGGTATGTACCGGAGGTATTTTGTGTATCGATAGTTCTTGTTTGTTGGTCCCGATGGCGTTGAGTGAACTACACATTTTTTATAAGCTGAGCTTAGGGTGGAGGGTAATTGTATATTATATTATATTATATTATATTATATTATATTATATTATATTATATTATATTATATTATATTATATTATATTATATTATATTATATTATATTATATTATATTATATTATATTATATTATATTATATTATATTATATTATATTATATTATATTATATTATATTATATTATATTATATTATATTATATTATATTATATTATATTATATTATATTATATTATATTATATTATATTATATTATATTATATTATATTATATTATATTATATTATATTATATTATATTATATTATATTATATTATATTATATTATATTATATTATATTATATTATATTATATTATATTATATTATATTATATTATATTATATTATATTATATTATATTATATTATATTATATTATATTATATTATATTATATTATATTATATTATATTATATTATATTATATTATATTATATTATATTATATTATATTATATTATATTATATTATATTATATTATATTATATTATATTATATTATATTATATTATATTATATTATATTATATTATATTATATTATATTATATTATATTATGCTTTTTGGTTCACGGGTAAAATAAAATAAAAGACGATCACGTAACAGTACAAAAACACCTTGGAACCCCGTAGGCAGGCCGGTGACACCGGTTCGCACTTAAGGGGGTACCAACCCCCCTGCCAAATTCCAAGGGAAAATCAAAACATTTAAAACACAGAACAAGTAACATAAAACATATATGCGCTGCTGTAAGTGTGTGCAATGATAGCCCACCAAGAGGACAAAACTCTTGGCTCCTGTGCGTGTACTAAGTTTGTAAATACAATGATGTTCGTTTGTATCGATGTTTAACAACAAGACAAAGCAACTTCCTGCTTTAAATAGATCGTACCTGCCATGTTTACAGTAGAATGCGAAGTGTGTTATCCTCGATTTTACATAGTGCATCCTCTACCGTCCACATAATCTCAAATTCAGGCAGTTGGTTCATGATCCGGAAACATTCATATTCTGTTTCAAGCCTCGACTTAATACTTTGAATACAAATGTCCAGAGGCTCACTCGATCCTTTGTTTTGCCTTTTATTACGACGGCTGACATGAATTGCAACCTTAGCCATGCACGCTAAGAAACAAAATAAACCTTGTGCCTTGCTCGACATAAAGTGTTTTGAGCGATGGGGTGGTAAAATAGTGAACCACCAAATCGGAATGCGAAAATCTGGTTGAAGCAGTCGCGACGCGATGTTATTAAAATAATGGAGTAAGGCGCTATTTGATGGACAATCATAAAAAATGTGTTGAAGTGTGTCAACTTCATCACAAAAGGGACATTTATCTGAATTGTTCAAACGAGCTTTGAACAGAAATCTCCCCGTTGGAAAGGCACCATGGACAATACGCCACTGCAGATCCCCATATTTGTTAATGACTGGTGTTTCATAGCAATCCTTGAAGTTGGGTTTAGCACTTTCAGGCAGACTAAGGATGTCCCGCCAAACAGTGTCAAGTTTTTGTAAGTGTTGTGTTATTGACTGGACACGTATTAGATATTTATAGATTGCGCCTTTTTCAAACTTATATAGTGGCAAATTTAGTTCATCAGAAAAGTGCAGTTCAAAGCTATGATGTGAAAGAGGTTGATTACACTTCCCATTCCCTTTGAAGTAGGTGTTGATAGTATCTTTCCATTTGGTAGGAATAGAATCGTGAATGACCTTGATACTGAGATGGAGAATACGCTCGGAATGGATTTTAATTTCATCCGACATATCAGCGGCCTCCAACCAAGTTTTATTCGTTTCTGATACCAAATCACATACTTTGGTTATTCCCGCGTCAACAAAATGTCTGAGCGCAAAAGGCTCATTTCGTATGGGATGTATGATGAGTGGGTTGTTAAACAGTGGCTCATTAAGAATATCAGTTACGTTATTATCATTGAACTTACGCACTTTCTCTACAGATTTCCAACACTGGAGGAGCTCATAATAAAATAATGGCAATCTTTGTAAAGGTGCTTTGATAGTGGTGCATAGAAGTTGACTTGCATATGACATATTGCTCGCTTGCATAAAAAAGTAGTCTGTGAACTTAAAACAGGGGTGGTCATGGTTATTATATAGATATCTTTGAATATAGGAAAGTCGCATAGTACTTATGCGTGTTGGAAGATGTGTAACATTTTGTCCACCTCTTTCCAAGGGGAGGTACAGTGTTGCAGCAGATACCCAATGTCGCCCTTGCCAAAAGAAGTCGAGCAGCATTTTCTGTACCTTCAGAACTACGTCCGATGACGGCACAAGGCTATTAAAGCGATACATTAACTGCGATGAAATCAGATTATTAATGATAAGAGCGCGCGTTCTGTAAGACATGCTGTAAACAAAATGATTCCAGAAGTTGATCTTATTATTTACTTTTGCAACAAGTTCAGCCCAGTTCTGATTCGTATAAGTTAGATTATTCCCAAGATAAACACCCAACAGTTTCAACCCCTCGCTGTTCCATGTTATATTGAGAGGGGAGTAGGTGATGTTGCGCCAGCTACCTACCCATAACCCTTCTGATTTTTCGAGATTGATTTTAGAGTTTGACGCAAGCTCGTAGACATGTAACCAGCGACTTAGTAAGTTGAAATCCTGCTTGCGAGTTATGAAAAATTCCACGTCGTCGGCGTAAGCGGTGAGTTTAGAACGTTGGTTTTTTCTGTGAGGTATAACCAACCCTTCAATGTGTTCATCATTCCTAATTTTATGAAGTAGTGGTTCAATGGCAATGACGTAGAGGGCAGTGGACATTGAACACCCCTGCCTAATGCCACGGGCCACTGTGATGGGTGTAGTAAGGGCGCAGTTAACGCGGACCAGGGACTGGGCATTGGTATACATGAGGCGAATGTAAGAAAGGAAACGGTCACCAAAACCAAAGGCACGAAGCGTATTAAAGAGGTATCCGTGATGTATCCTATCAAATGCCTTTTCCTGGTCAATGGCAACAATAGCCAGGGGCGAGTTAGTTAAGTTGGCATAGTCAATACTGTCACGAAGTAGATTTATATTGTCGTGAATATGCCTGTTTGGTATGCTGCAAGTTTGGTCTGGATGAATAATGCTGCCTAAAACACCGCGCAAACGCAATGCAAGCGATTTAGTGAACATTTTGTAATCGCTACATAACAGACTCACGGGTCGCCAGTGTTTTACGTTGGTAACGTCACCTTCTTTAGGGAGAAGAGTGACCACGGCCCTTGTGCAGGATAGGGGGAGCACATTTTCGTTTGTGGCAGCAGTAAATACATCGCACAGATCACTTCCAATGATATGCCAAAAAGTTTGGTAAAATTCGTTTGGTATTCCGTCGATACCGGGAGTACGCCCATGGGGAAGTAGTTTGACCGTGGCACTCAGTTCGTCAAACGTGATTGGTTTGTCAAGGTCATCACGATCTGTTTCATTTAGTTGAGGTAGCCCTTCAAGGAGGCTATTTTGAGCTTCAATGTCAATGTTATCAGGTGTATACAGGTTATTGTAAAAGGTGTGTATGATTTTCCGTATTTCAGTTTGATTTTCAGTAAGAGTATTATCCTGGTGCCTCAACTGAAAGATCGCCTTTTTGGTTCCCTTCTTTTTCTCTAACTGGAAAAAGAAGGAATTGCAAACATCACTTTCATTTAAAAACTGATGTCGCGCACGCGTAGCACTGCCTTTGTGTTCACGTTGAACAAGGCGTGCGAGAAGTTTTTTCTTTTTAGTGTAACTGTTTAAGAGCGGTGCATCGTGTGCAGTACAACGTTCGATGGTTTTAATTTCCATTTCCAATGCTTGTTTTTCGGTTTTGTATTTATTTTGTTTGAGTGTGCAATACTGTTGTGTGAGTAACTTTATTTTATTTTTGCCAATATCCCACCATGTCTGTATATTTATATAATTATTTCGAAGTGTTTGCCACTTCGCCCAAAAATCAGTTAAGATTGCCACATACACTTCATCGCGCAGAATTTCTGTATTCATACACCACACTGGACTTTTGTTTTTACTGTCACCAATGGCGATGTTGATGTGGACAAGGGAATGGTCAGAAAAAGCTAATGCGCCATTGCTTATGTCAATATTCTTAATTTTCCCACGCATACATTTGCTGACATAAAACCTATCAAGGCGCACAAGCGTACCACCACGCCCCCAAGTAAAGTTTAATGTGTTCCCGTGGTATTGGCGCCATGCATCAAACAGTTTGTGATGATTCAGGACAGATTTGAGGAGCTTTGCAGTGCGCATGTTCGGTTCAGTCCCTCTATTACGGTCAATGTCGGGTTCAGTAGTACAATTAAAATCGCCTCCCATGATTACTGGGTCATTATTTAGAGAACTGATGAATTGTTCAATTTTAGTGAAGCATTCCACACGCTCAGCGCCATTAATTGGTGCATAGACATTAATAATGTGAACAAGATTTTCATTAATTTGAACATGAGCGTGCAACACGTACCCAGGCATGATCTCAGATTGTGATAAAATATTCACAGTTGCTCCTGGCGAAAACAAAATAGCCACCCCCGCACGATTAACAGTGCCATGAGAAAAAATACCAAGGCCACGCCACACAAGTTTCCAAATATTTTCATCGGAGACAAGAGAGTGCGTTTCTTGTAGCATATAAATATTACAGGGATGGTCACGCTTGAGATAATTGAAAACACTGTACCGTTTGAGGGCGTCCCGGCAACCATTGACATTGTAAGTTGCGCATGTAATTGTGTTTGCCATCATAACAAGGGAAATTAAAAATCAGCGATAAAGTTACCCGTTTTGATTTGCTGTTTAATTTTTTTAATGAGTCTGTGCATGCGAGATTTATCAGATGTGTTCAACTGCGTGGTATTGCGGTAGTTTATCAGATGTCGAACCAATATTTTAAGAATGGGGCAAAATTCAAAACACTTGTCTATAAATCTACGTGAGTGAAGTGTAGACACTAAAAAGGTTTTGATATTAGCGTTTGATATTGTTGATTCGCTGTTATCAGTACATGTTGAAACATTTGAAATGATAGACCCCTCATTCTCACTACATTCGCTGGCAGTTTCCTCCATATCATCAGCGGTTTTATTTTGTGACATAGGTGTGCTGAAAAGGTCTTGTGATTGATCAGTTAAACCACTTAAATCAATGGGGAGTTCGGATAGCGGCGAATCGCGCGGGGATTCAACTGTGAACTCAAGTGAGGGAGATGATGGAAATGGGGCCGACTCCGTAAGCTCGGGCTGTGGCTTTGGAGTGCACACTGTTACATTGGCATATACGTGGGGAAAGGGTTTGTGGGGTGGAGGGGGTGGGGGAGGCGATGGTGGTGCAATGGAAGGGGAAGTAGGGGTTCGTACCCTCTCTTCATCAATCGGACAATTTTGTTCAACAATTTCGATTGCATTTTCATCGTTACGCTTTTTAGAACTGGGTTCACATTTATTTTCGTCATTTAACTGGTCATTATTTTGTTCTTCTCTATGAACTGGTGATCTAGAGCGCGTGCGCTTTTTGCTCATATATTTGGATGAATCTGTATTCATTTCAGTTTCAATTTCAATGTTATCTGTTGTACCATCGGTCTCATGATTGTTTATCTCAGTATCTGGTGCTTGGGTGTTAATTATATCAGTTATGTCATCGTCTTGTCGTGCAATGTGTCAGGGGAATTTAAATTAGTTGCTACATTCACCTGTTGAGAGTCTGTTTGAGTGCTATTTTGAGCACTATTGTTTTCATCATTCATCATTTGCATATTCGTTGTTTGAGAGTTTGGGCAAGTTTTACGTGTATGTCCCTTCATGTTACATGAAAAGCACGTCAATTCGTCAGACGAAACGTAAATATTATATGTCTGACCTTGAAAAGTAATAGGCAATAAACCATTGATATTGAGATCTCTTAAATATACATAAACTTGGCGGCGAAAAGACTTTACATGTTTCAGTGCTGGTCTTTTGCACCCGAGTGGGATCGCTCGCACCGCGCTCATGACACGCCCGTATTTAGCTAAGGCATCTGTAATAAAATTGTCAGGTAAAAAAGGGGGAACATTTGATAGCACAATTTTTGTAGAGGGGCGGACAAGAGGTTCAACAGAAACATGGAGGTCTCCAATGTCAAGGCCAGCGGCAGAAACCATGTCGACCCATGTAACCTTATTTAAAAAGACAACAACCGATCGGTTCATACGGGATGCAGCCACAATATTACCGGCCCCGACTAAATCTGCAACCGACTCCACATAAGTTTCAACAGGAATGCCATCAATGTTTTCACACCGTACCGCATGGTTTCTAGTAAGGTGACCTGTTGGTGTTGACGGTGGCCTTGTGTGAGCGGCAGCCATCTTGGTTGCCGACCACCTTGCCAAGGCAAAGGCAAAAACACTCCAAAACCCACAATAATAACGAAAACAACAACTATAAATTACTCACGTAAAGGGTAGACACACTATATATACAGCTGTGTAGAAACACGGGCGCACAACGAGCGCAAAAACGCAAAACAGGCAGAAAATCGGGGAGCGCTGAAAAGCACCGCGTTCACCCGATTATATTATATTATATTATATTATATTATATTATATTATATTATATTATATTATATTATATTATATTATATTATATTATATTATATTATATTATATTATATTATATTATATTATGCTTTTTGGTTCACGGGTAAAATAAAATAAAAGACGATCACGTAACAGTACAAAAACACCTTGGAACCCCGTAGGCAGGCCGGTGACACCGGTTCGCACTTAAGGGGGTACCAACCCCCCTGCCAAATTCCAAGGGAAAATCAAAACATTTAAAACACAGAACAAGTAACATAAAACATATATGCGCTGCTGTAAGTGTGTGCAATGATAGCCCACCAAGAGGACAAAACTCTTGGCTCCTGTGCGTGTGCTAAGTTTGTAAATACAATGATGTTCGTTTGTATCGATGTTTAACAACAAGACAAAGCAACTTCCTGCTTTAAATAGATCGTACCTGCCATGTTTACAGTAGAATGCGAAGTGTGTTATCCTCGATTTTACATAGTGCATCCTCTACCGTCCACATAATCTCAAATTCAGGCAGTTGGTTCATGATCCGGAAACATTCATATTCTGTTTCAAGCCTCGACTTAATACTTTGAATAAAAATGTCCAGAGGCTCACTCGATCCTTTGTTTTGCCTTTTATTACGACGGCTGACATGAATTGCAACCTTAGCCATGCACGCTAAGAAACAAAATAAACCTTGTGCCTTGCTCGACATAAAGTGTTTTGAGCGATGGGGTGGTAAAATAGTGAACCACCAAATCGGAATGCGAAAATCTGGTTGAAGCAGTCGCGACGCGATGTTATTAAAATAATGGAGTAAGGCGCTATTTGATGGACAATCATAAAAAATGTGTTGAAGTGTGTCAACTTCATCACAAAAGGGACATTTATCTGAATTGTTCAAATGAGCTTTGAACAGAAATCTCCCCGTTGGAAAGGCACCATGGACAATACGCCACTGCAGATCCCCATATTTGTTAATGACTGGTGTTTCATAGCAATCCTTGAAGTTGGGTTTAGCTCTTTCAGGCAGACTAAGGATGTCCCGCCAAACAGTGTCAAGTTTTTGTAAGTGTTGTGTTA
The DNA here is from genome assembly GCF_978046115.1 of Saccoglossus kowalevskii. Taxonomy (NCBI): domain Eukaryota; kingdom Metazoa; phylum Hemichordata; class Enteropneusta; family Harrimaniidae; genus Saccoglossus; species Saccoglossus kowalevskii. Next base: position 12,399,116 of record NC_140660.1, on the reverse strand, counting down.
TTGACTGGACACGTATTATATATTTATAGATTGCGCCTTTTTCAAACTTATATAGTGGCAAATTTAGTTCATCAGAAAAGTGCAGTTCAAAGCTATGATGTGAAAGAGGTTGATTACACTTCCCATTCCCTTTGAAGTAGGTGTTGATAGTATCTTTCCATTTGGTAGGAATAGAATCGTGAATGACCTTGATACTGAGATGGAGAATACGCTCGGAATGGATTTTAATTTTATCCGACATATCAGCGGCCTCAAACCAAGTTTTATTCGTTTCTGATACCAAATCACATACTTTGGTTATTCCCGCGTCAACAAAATGTCTGAGCGCAAAAGGCTCATTTCGTATGGGATGTATGATGAGTGGGTTGTTAAACAGTGGCTCATTAAGAATATCAGTTACGTTATTATCATTGAACTTACGCACTTTCTCTACAGATTTCCAACACTGGAGGAGCTCATAATAAAATAATGGCAATCTTTGTAAAGGTGCTTTGATAGTGGTGCATAGAAGTTGACTTGCATATGACATATTGCTCGCTTGCATAAAAAAGTAGTCTGTGAACTTAAAACAGGGGTGGTCGTGGTTATTATATAGATATCTTTGAATATAGGAAAGTCGCATAGTACTTATGCGTATTGGAAGATGTGTAACATTTTGTCCACCTCTTTCCAAGGGGAGGTACAGTGTTGCAGCAGATACCCAATGTCGCCCTTGCCAAAAGAAGTCGAGCAGCATTTTCTGTACCTTCAGAACTACGTCCGATGGCGGCACAAGGCTATTAAAGCGATACATTAACTTCGATGAAATCAGATTATTAATGATAAGAGCGCGCGTTCTGTAAGACATGCTGTAAACAAAATGATTCCAGAAGTTGATCTTATTATTTACTTTTGCAACAAGTTCAGCCCAGTTCTGATTCGTATAAGTTAGATTATTCCCAAGATAAACACCCAACAGTTTCAACCCCTCGCTGTTCCATTTTATATTGAGAGGGGTGTAGGTGATGTTGCGCCAGCTACCTACCCATAACCCTTCTGATTTTTCGAGATTGATTTTAGAGTTTGACGCAAGCTCGTAGACATGTAACCAGCGACTTAGTAAGTTGAAATCCTGCTTGCGAGTTATGAAAAATTCCACGTCGTCGGCGTAAGCGGTGAGTTTAGAACGTTGGTTTTTGCTGTGAGGTATAACCAACCCTTCAATGTTTTCATCATTCCTAATTTTATGAAGTAGTGGTTCAATGGCAATGACGTAGAGGGCAGTGGACATTGAACACCCTTGCCTAATGCCACGGGCCACTGTGATGGGTGTAGTAAGGGCGCAGTTAACGCGGACCAGGGACTGGGCATTGGTATACATGAGGCGAATGTAAGAAAGGAAACGGTCACCAAAACCAAAGGCACGAAGCGTATTAAAGAGGTATCCGTGATGTATCCTATCAAATGCCTTTTCCTGGTCAATGGCAACAATAGCCAGGGGCGAGTTAGTTAAGTTGGCATAGTCAATACTGTCACGAAGTAGATTTATATTGTCGTGAATATGCCTGTTTGGTATGCTGCAAGTTTGGTCTGGATGAATAATGCTGCCTAAAACACCGCGCAAACGCAATGCAAGCGATTTAGTGAACATTTTGTAATCGCTACATAACAGACTCACGGGTCGCCAGTGTTTTACGTTGGTAACGTCACCTTCTTTAGGGAGAAGAGTGACCACGGCCCTTGTGCAGGATAGGGGGAGCACATTTTCGTTTGTGGCAGCAGTAAATACATCGCACAGATCACTTCCAATGATATGCCAAAAAGTTTGGTAAAATTCGTTTGGTATTCCGTCGATACCGGGAGTACGCCCATGGGGAAGTTGTTTGACCGTGGCACTCAGTTCGTCAAACGTGATTGGTTTGTCAAGGTCATCACGATCTGTTTCATTTAGTTGAGGTAGCCCTTCAAGGAGGCTATTTTGAGCTTCAATGTCAATGTTATCAGGTGTATACAGGTTATTGTAAAAGGTGTGTATGATTTTCCGTATTTCAGTTTGATTTTCAGTAATAGTATTATCCTGGTGCCTCAACTGAAAGATCGCCTTTTTGATTCCCTTCTTTTTCTCTAACTGGAAAAAGAAGGAATTGCAAACATCACTTTCATTTAAAAACTGATGTCGCGCACGCGTAGCCTTTGTGTTCACGTTGAACAAGGCGTGCGAGAAGTTTTTTCTTTTCAGTGTAACTGTTTAAGAGCGGTGCATCGTGTGCAGTACAACGTTCGATGGTTTTAATTTCCATTTCCAATGCTTGTTTTTCGGTTTTGTATTTATTTTGTTTGAGTGTGCAATACTGTTGTGTGAGTAACTTTATTTTATTTTTGCCAATATCCCACCATGTCTGTATATTTACATAATTATTTCGAAGTGTTTGCCACTTCGCCCAAAAATCAGTTAAGATTGCCACATACACTTCATCGCGCAGAATTTCTGTATTCATACACCACACTGGACTTTTGTTTTTACTGTCACCAATGGCGATGTTGATGTGGACAAGGGAATGGTCAGAAAAAGCTAATGCGCCATTGCTTATGTCAATATTCTTAATTTTCCCACGCATACATTTGCTGACATAAAACCTATCAAGGCGCACAAGCGTACCACCACGCCCCCAAGTAAAGTTTAATGTGTTCCCGTGGTATTGGCGCCATGCATCAAACAGTTTGTGATGATTCAGGACAGATTTGAGGAGCTTTGCAGTGCGCATGTTCGGTTCAGTCCCTCTATTACGGTCAATGTCGGGTTCAGTAGTACAATTAAAATCGCCTCCCATGATTACTGGGTCATTATTTAGAGAACTGATGAATTGTTCAATTTTAGTGAAGCATTCCACACGCTCAGCGCCATTAATAGGTGCATAGACATTAATTATGTGAACAAGATTTTCATTAATTTGAACATTAGCGTGCAACACGTACCCAGGCATGATCTCAGATTGTGATAAAATATTCACAGTTGCTCCTGGCGAAAACAAAATAGCCACACCCGCACGATTAACAGTGCCATGAGAAAAAATACCAAGGCCACGCCACACAAGTTTCCAAATATTTTCATCGGAGACAAGAGAGTGTGTTTCTTGTAGCATATAAATATTACAGAGATGGTCACGCTTGAGATAATTGAAAACACTGTACCGTTTGAGGGCGTCCCGGCAACCATTGACATTGTAAGTTGCGCATGTAATTGTGTTTGCCATCATAACAAGGGAAATTAAAAATCAGCGATAAAGTTACCCGTTTTGATTTGCTGTTTAATTTTTTTAATGAGTCTGTGCATGCGAGATTTATCAGATGTGTTCAACTGCGTGGTATTGCGGTAGTTTATCAGATGTCGAACCAATATTTTAAGATTGGGGCAAAATTCAAAACACTTGTCTATAAATCTACGTGAGTGAAGTGTAGACACTAAAAAGGTTTTGATATTAGCGTTTGATATTGTTGATTCGCTGTTATCAGTACATGTTGAAACATTTGAAATGATAGACCCCTCATTCTCACTACATTCGCTGGCAGTTTCCTCCATATCATCAGCGGTTTTATTTTGTGACATAGGTGTGCTGAAAAGGTCTTGTGATTGATCAGTTAAACCACTTAAATCAATGGGGAGTTCGGATAGCGGCGAATCGCGCGAGGATTCAACTGTGAACTCAAGTGAGGGAGATGATGGAAATGGGGCCGACTCCGTAAGCCCGGGCTGTGGCTTTGGAGTGCACACTGTTACATTGGCATATACGTGGGGAAAGGGTTTGTGGGGTGGAGGGGGTGGCGGAGGCGATGGTGGTGCAATGGAAGGGGAAGGAGGGGTTCGTACCCTCTCTTCATCAATCGGACAATTTTGTTCAACAATTTCGATTGCATTTTCATCGTTACGCTTTTTAGAACTTGGTTCACATTTATTTTCGTCATTTAACTGGTCATTGTTTTGTTCTTCTCTATGAACTGGTGATCTAGAGCGCGTGCGCTTTTTGCTCATATATTTGGATGAATCTGTATTCATTTCAGTTTCAATTTCAATGTTATCTGTTGTACCATCGGTCTCATGATTGTTTATCTCAGTATCTGATGCTTGGGTGTTAATTATATCAGTTATGTCATCGTCTTTGTCGTGCAATGTGTCAGGGGAATTTAAATTAGTTATTACATTCACCTGTTGAGAGTCTGTTTGAGTGCTATTTTGGGCACTATTGTTTTCATCATTCATCATTTGCATATTCGTTGTTTGAGAGTTTGGGCAAGTTTTACGTGTATGTCCCTTCATGTTACATGAAAAGCACGTCAATTCGTCAGACGAAACGTAAATATTATATGTCTGACCTTGAAAAGTAATAGGTAATAAACCGTTGATATTGAGATCTTTTAAATACAAATGTATACATAAACTTGGCGGCGAAAAGACTTTACATGTTTCAGTGCTGGTCTTTTGCACCCGAGTGGGATCGCTCGCACCGCGCTCATGACACGCCCGTATTTAGCTAAGGCATCTGTAATAAAATTGTTAGGTAAAAAAGGGGGAACATTTGATAGCACAATTTTTGTAGAGGGCCGGACAAGAGGTTCAACAGAAACATGGAGGTCTCCAATGTCAAGGCCAGCGGCAGAAACCATGTCGACCCATGTAACCTTATTTAAAAAGACAATAACCGATCGGTTCATACGGGATGCAGCCACAATATTACTGGCCCCGACTAAATCTGCAACCGACTCCACATAAGTTTCAACAGGAATACCATCAATGTTTTCACACCGTACCGCATGGTTTCTAGTAAGGTGACCTGTTGGTGTTGACGGTGGCCTTGTGTGAGCGGCAGCCATCTCGGTTGCCGACCACCTTGCTAAGGCAAAGGCAAAAACACTCCAAAAACCACAATAATAACAAAAACAACAACTATAAATTACTCACGTAAAAGGTAGACGCACTATATATACAACTATGTAGAAACACGGGCGCACAACGAACGCAAAAACGCAAAACAGGCAGAAAATCGGGGAGGGCTGAAAAGCACCGCGTTCACCCGATTGTATTATATTATACCAGTATTTCAATTGACTGCTCAACCTCTTTATTCAACTTTGCTACTTTTTGTTGTTACTGGTAATCTGAGCATTTTTCCACGTACAATATCATGTAGACACAGATTCAGAAAACCTCACGTGGTGCAACAATTTAAAAATCACATATATGTGTATTTTGGATTGTGTGCTTTCAATTAACTTGGAATTGAAAGAGAAGCACGAGAAAAATAATTTTACGGAATTATGCAAGTGACGACAACAAAACATGTTGTCCGTCTGCTTCTGTTGTATTATCTTGTTTCAATATGGTACTATGTTGGATTACAGCAAGTTTTTCATCTATCCATCAATCCAATGTTACGTCTTCAGTCAATCTTACTTTTATATGACAGAATATAAATGGCGGAGAGTTGCAGCAGTTATCGACAGCTAACGTGCAACTGAGAATTTTGCATCTAATCATAATATGGAGTAATGGTAACATTGTTTGTACAATGAATTGACTTATGTGAACTCGAAACAAGATCAATAGCCAAATGTACATTTTTAAAAAAATCGGCAAATCTGTTTTTCCAAAACAAAGATTTCTATGACAAAACACATCGTGATAAAATTAATGATACTTTTATAACGGATTGATACAACTCATATGCACCACTACATCAGCATGAATCTTGCGTATTTGATTAAAATAAATGACATAAGTGAAAAGAAGCCACCATGAGAATGGCGGAGCGTAACCCAGAACGCATACTCGTTATTTTTGTGTGATAAGTAATAATTTGATGTTGAAATTAGCGCTTTTGATTTCTATATTGTTGAATTAATCATATCTAAAACTAACAAATGTTAACTAAAATATTGGAATCGCCCTGGAGTGTTGCCGTTGTTGCTAGAGTAAACAATATATCACTTCGCCGTCTCAACTTTTAGCGTTGGTTTGTTGTCGAAAACGAGAAAAATATTGCAGATCGGAATAAATTTGTTGTCAATATCGATAATGTTTAAAAGGTGAACCACACAAGCAAGGTTGAAAATAATGATATTATCTCTGGATTTGGATTTGCTCTCCATGTTCCGTTGTTACTGTTTTGACACCAGTCTAAATATAACATCTGGGCCAAAATAACACGGGCTAAATTTTGATGTGCATTGTATTGAACAATTGTGTATAATTCATCGATTCATTCTCTATAAGTATTACTAATAGGTGATTTTCCGAACAATTGCGAGATCTCGCGAGATTCATGAAAGACGCGCGTCGAACGTCTGCCGCAAAAATCGAACGATTTGATTTTGAACTAGAATTTCTTTATTTCGCAGCTTACATTGACCGGCCGATCTTCGACAGAGAAATATTGCTTCCGGATACCCTTACTTAATCGAAATTGCCTATCATCAAATGTGGACAGCACATTATTGACATGGAAATGTCCCCGAAATACTTTCGCGTTTGTCGAATCCCACGCGATGTTTGACGCGACTACGACGCTATGACCTTTGTTTGTCCTGTTTTTATGTTCGATTTCACGCATAACGCGTGATTCTCGCAGTGTACGGAAAATGGTCTATTCAGGAGAGCAAGTCGATAATTCTAATCCGTGTGATGCGGTTTCCAAAATCTATTAAGAACACGCCTTTCATACAACATATTTATAATTCAAACATTTTGGTGAGATATTTTTTCCTATGTTTTTATATTCATGTATTTATAAGTTTGTGGGGATAATTTTAGAACAAATCGACATCATTTTATATTTTGTTGATCAAAGTTTTAGAACAAATTCAAAAATTAAATGGGATTAATTTTGTAAATGATACCAAAAGTTGACATAGGCGCTCAAAGGATACTTGAGACCGTTATAAATAATTCAGATCTACATATTCAGTCGTATACATGCGCTATGGCAAAACACATTTGCAAATGTACATAGCAAGGCAGAAATAATTAGTTTTCGTTTTGTAAAAGCAAAAATGAGAGCCTTGAAACAATCTGAAATGACATATGTGCATATATTATATCTGATAAATATGATTCAAAATTAATATGAACATATAACCAGCAGGATTTGTTCATAAAACCTCATTCTCAAAGTCATATTGGTCACGGCACTGTGCATCTTCTTTGTACGTGTCACAGTGTAAGGCCTACTTATCGCAATTGAGAGGACCACCCACAGAACTCACACTGAACAGGTGGTTCTTTCACTGCTAGCATGGGGTAGACAAGACAATAGTACTGGAAATGAAATACACATACACCAACATATCGAGTTAAAGCTCCTGGCTTTAATACCTCTCAAAATAATTACAAGAAATAAAGCACAGAAAAATACAATGAATGAAGTTACTAAAATAGTTCCAGGATGTATTAATGGACGACAGTCAATGGCTTCTGCAACACAACAATGAAGAAATACAGAAGTATTGCTTTCAGAGGAACGCTGGTAGCAGGAGATCGCAGAGCAGTTCATACAAGTCTCACAGAACGATCGTTGTAGCCTGTAATATCGTATCATAGCAGAACACACAGGAAAGCAAGTTGAAGTGACGGACACCAAGTTGAAATGATCGACCCAAACTGTCTTTCGTCTGTCCAATTTATAGGCATGATTCAGTGTCACCACCTGGGTTTCCACATAAGCCAATCAGAATGTGATCTTGCTAGCAGCTGTGTCATGTTGGCAACTCAGTAGATCATAAACATCCTTTGTTATTCAAATAACAGCACACCTGGTAGATTACAATTCTCTTTCCAAAGTTGTAAACACCCTTTGTTATGTAAATTACAAGCACACCTAGTAGAACCCACTGTCCTTCCAGAGTTGAAAACTAGTATGACCTGTCAATCACCTTTATGACAGTTATCACAATGCACACCATTTCTTCCAATGATTCCATGCACACTTCCATTTGCAGGGTTTAAGGTAATCTGACAAAAACATAAAATAAGGGATGCTGACAGTACATCACATACATATTTCACTCCTACCACGATACCAGTAGTCAGGGCCACAGATACGACGATGATTGTCAAGGTAATGGCACCAAACAAAACACGGTGTCGTTTAATATGTTCGAATACTCCTTCCTAATTAATACGCAGCACGTAAAGTAGATTGTATATCGGTTGCAGACCGTTATCGCCGTAATTTGAAAATACATAGTTTTTATAATTTACAATGAAAACGCCAAAGCAACATAGAACATACTTCTAATATTCCCGGGAACAGAACTACGTGACAGATCGTTCTATTTTGCTAAGACGCGTACCGTTATACCAAGTATATGTAATGTTTACATTGCAATATAATTGTGATTATTCTGTATTTATTAAAAACACAGTAAGCATAGCTATGGCAAAGATTCTTGCATGTAACTGCAAATTACTCAATAATTATATAAACCTCAAGATACCAAAAGGCAGTTTAAATTACATGAAGAGCAATTGCGCTCTTACCTTACCTCTTCATCTCCACTACTTTGCGCCACACTGTTCATCATAAAGGTGATTATACGCACATACTGTCGCATACGACTTATTTAGCACTTCCGTGTGACTGAGAATGTTCTAGAACCGTACTGTATCTGGGTGGAATTTTTAGAAGCTGGTTGAATAGGTAATAGGACACTGTAGAAGGCAATAGAAGGTAATGGAAGATTCTAGAAATTTGTAGTAAATTCCAGACTCATTATGTATGCTGATATAATGGTCTATTTATAGACAGTATGGGTATATATAGGGGAGTTGTTCAGCACTGAGATCGGATCGGAGATCTCGTTGAATTGTATTGGAGTTTAAGTATCTAGTTATTGGAGTAGTGGAGTTTTACCGCGTTATTGTACTTGATGTTTGCAGAGTATAATAATACCAGTACCAGTTGAAACCTCATCTGTTGGCTCCGTGTTCGTATGTTATCATCGCCGCCAGGGAAGTCTTTCTGTTACTATTGCCATTTTGGTATTTGAACCATCACACCTGTACTATACCAATTACGGTAATATTACGTTGCGTGTGAAACATACATACTGGCTATTATAAGCAATGTATTTTATAGATAGCGTAATCTGAATCTCCACCTAGAGCACCGATTAGGATTACTTACACAAAGTTTGTGGTAATCCACTCAAATCCAAGATCAATACACACCAGCCATGGACTTAATACATATTATTGTATAGAAGGATTGTGGGTGACACAGAAAGGCTATTGCTTATATTTCTCAGAATCATAGAGGAACATACATATATGTTTTACTAATTAATAACGCATCTCAGAGATAATTTCTCACAATAAAATTGTCACCGATAATTAATAATACAGTAGCATATATTTTTAGTGTAGAAATACATACATGTAACTAGTTCATATCATATCTTAACTTTCAGTTACGTAAATTATACATATGTACAAGATTGTAGTATTTATTCCCCAATCAACAACAATCGTAATTTTATGAATTTGTCATTGTTGGAACATAACACGTGAGTGAAAGTGTAAAAATCATGGTGAAAATCCGTTTCTATGGCAAATCGATAGCTTCGAAGGATTTATCAACATCACTACTCATTATGCATATTTTGTACATTTAAATGTTATGAAATGATGAATGCCCAGGTCTAAAACTAGCTTATGGTTTGACAACTACAGAATAATGTTTAAGCAAATATACTGGTTAAGTGAATTGGTCTATAATTGATCGTGTTATTCGCTCTCATTTATTGTAAACTGGGACAATAACTGCTTTGTACTAGAACCTGGGAGAGTTTGAATAACATTACCAGTATTCTAGGATATGAGTTCATACATAAATATATTTGAATATTTATACATAATTTCATTCTCAGAGATCGGAAGGAAGATCATAATCTTTGTACCGGAAATACAGTCTACAACAAAGTAACGCAAATTTCACTTTAAAAAATCGTGGTTATTGTTTTTTTGTGAAAAACAGACTGTGATAAAGAGACAAATACAGCTATTTATAAGTTTGTCCAACTCCCTGTCAAAGTTTTTCAAAATACTGATTACACAGGATGAATCTTGGGTTCATCACTATGATCCTGAGCTCAAAGGCCAGTCAATGCAATGGAAGGACTTGGACTCACCGCCCCAAAGAAGGCAATGATGCAGCCTTCTGCTGGCAAGGTCATGCTCACAGTTTTCTGGGACCAGCACGGAGTAGTGACGACAGATTTCCTGGCAAAGGGTACCACAATTACAGGAGCCTATTACGCTTCACTTTTGATGAAATTAAGATCTATCAAAATCAAGAAGCTCCGGTCCACAACTCGCATGTCGCCAGATCAGAAGCACGGGCGTGTGGCTATGAAATCCTCCCCCACCCCTTTACTCTCCTGATCTTGCATCTTTTGACTTTCATCTCTTCCCAGCCATGAAGTTGTTTTTGAATAGAAAGCGTTTACCAGATGATGCAGTCTTGATTACTGAAGTTACGACGTGGTTGGAGGACCAACCTGGGGTGTTCTACAAAAACGGTGTCCAGAGCTGCATCACACGATGGGAGAAATGCATAACACTGGGTGGTTCCTATGTAGAGAAAGACTAATATCTGTGTCAAGTTTCAATAATCTACAGCTATGGGAAATGGGTCAGGGGCATTGAATATTGCACGCCCCTTGTAACCTTCCCAGAAATGCGGATTCGGTGACCAGTAAAGTGACAGTAAGTGACCAAAAGTGACAACTACATTACGTGGTATTGGGATATTGAAAATGTTATTAATTTGAAAATAATAAACAGACAAATTATAACACTATAAAGATGTCATTGTATAATTTTTCGAATTAATGAAATAAACATTATTTTAAATTCAATTGAACATAATGTGTCTTCACCCCCCCAACATAATGACCACACACGAAGCAATACAAATACAAAACAGTATATGTGTGATTGATGAACTGTGATCAGGGTAACAACGTCCAATTATGTATGAAAGACTCTGTTTTATGTTTTAAAACTTTCCTTCGATGATAAAAATACTTGTAGGAAATGTAGTTTGTAAATAACTGTAGTGTCATGGGAATTCCTTTCTGTTTCAAGTTTTCGGTTTGGTATATTATTTATTACATTATCTCTCCTCCTTAATGTTTTTTAATGTGCGTATAATATCTGGAACTCATAAATTGAGTTTTACACTCAAACAAAATAGAAGATTTATTCTTCATCTAGGGTTTTGATTACACTTAATCATAAGGTGTACTGTAATCTATTTAATTTCAAGATCAATAAACCAAACTCACGGGCCCAATGATATTATGGCTTCTCGTATTTATGAGTCTCACCGACATTCTATTTCATTGGCCTATATGAGAGGTAAAACTTCATTCATGTCATCTCTAGACGCAGTGAGGTATATACAATTATTACATATGTACTGCAGTTTATTTTGATTCGTATTTGAAATCAAATCCGCCATTTCCACATCCCATATGCAAACAAGGTAGTTCCTTCGGGAGTGCCGTTTTTCGAAACATAGCAGCAATAAATTATATTTAGAAGTACGATATTGTCCCTTTGGGGTATATGAATAGACTTGCCAAGTGAAATGAAATTTTAACAACAGTAATGGTACTTTTAGGCAGTCATTTATTTTGACTAAAACTAATTTGCATATCACCCATGCAATAATGTTTTCGATATTTTCACGGTCGATATGCAAATGAACATGGTATTTCCATTGGCTACCGAATTATGTTTATTTTGTAAAAACGGCTTCGTCTACAACATTTTTGGCATATTAAGTGTACATCACATGGAATACTACGATTGGGAGAACTTAATGTATGTTGACCACAATAAAATCAGCGATTACTATGACCCGCAACAAACAACATCGAGATACCAGGAGGTTTCTGCTGACGACGTTGCGGTGTTACACAGTTCTTAATAAAGATTACCAACGTCAAATGAGCAACATTTTAACCAGTAACCAAGACTCAGTAAATCCACGACCAGCAAGCAACATCACAAAAGTTGTTGCGTGCAGCTCAGCGACGACCGATGTCGACGAAATTCATCTCGCCAGTGGAGTAACGCAGTTGCACGGCATGTTTGCCAATGCACAATTCAGTGGAGGAATTTTTAACTTCAACATAAGCTGTGGATCGTAGTCGTCCAGTTCAAGTTCTGTCGTGGTCCCAACTAAACGTCCACGAGTTATTTATTCGGACAGTGATTCAGATTAGACATCTGATTATTTTATTTTCTCGCTGACTGTGACACGCATTCTACACTGACACGCGTTGCTATGACGTAACAATTTTTTGGAACATATTAATGGGCAATGGTGTTCCCGACCTAAATTCATCCTGGTTTGTTGCACGTTCTTTCTTTAATATGAAATAATCAAATATGAAACATATGTAATAATAACAGAATCCCACACCCTCTCCGAGATGCGTTGTATTCGCTCGTGAAAGTACGGCCGCAGGATACACCGCATCACTCGTGAAAATAACTTCCATAGGCAACGAAAGCCAGTGTGAGGTTTTGTCATATTATGTTTTACTTCTGGCCAGTCATAATAACAATAATGCATTGCCGTGATACTTTCTTTTATCAAAGTATATTTCATTGTTACCGGAATAATACAGTAGCGTGGTTGTTTAGTACAATACTACCTACATGTACCTAGTTCATACTTCGTATTTGAATTTGTTTCTTGAACAAAATATATGTACTCGCTATATTATACTTGTCCAAGACATTATTTGAATTGCTTGCCCACATTCTGTAATTCTCTCTAGTTCAGTAATACAACAGTGAGCGAATAAATGTGCAATAAGTAATTTTCCGTTTTACCGTATGTTCAAACACACGAGGTGTTTGTTTAGTTTGTCATCCACGCGTGTATTAATATATTTCTCCCAATGAAACGTTACACAACATTTAGTGAGGACATAACATCAGTTGTATTGATTAGCCATACACGCATTCAATGAAGTATTGAGTACACAGACATAGATAGATGATTTATATATTTCCAAGTGTTGTTTTTTTTCTGAATATTCCTTCAGAGGATAGAAGTGAGATATGCACTAAATTAATTTGACCTATAATATACCTTATTTTTGTGTCAATACCTTACCTCTTTTCCGATCAATCAACTTTCATGTCCCCTCACGTAACTTAACGTGTATACTGACGAGAACGCATCTAATTGACATATTCACGTGATTTACTATGCCGCGCTTTATTAAAAATGAATTATTGTACAAGAGTACATTTTCAGAATTTTCAGGCATAGGCTTAAATCTCATACGAAAGGAAGCGGATCAAATCGCTAGCTACTAATGGTTAGGTAAAACATCTAAGTCAACTGCCAGGTAACTCAACACAACAAAAGCAGATACCTGCAATTTATTTACGTGTAGTACAGAGTAAAATTTTCACCCGGGGTTCAGTTTACGTTTTCTGATCGATTGGATTTGTAGTACTGTAACACCTGGTGACATTAGATCATTAAATAACAATCATAGAATTAGACACGGCTATTTCACAAACAGAAAGAATTTTAAAGCTTCTTATATATATATATGTGATAGCTAGTTATACTGAACAGATTAATCAGAAATTCTAAACCTCTGGATTGTGGATTATTTAGTGTGAAGTTTTCTCGGCCGAAGGGTGTAGACTAATTAGCACTCAGCTCACAACCAGGGGTCTACAATTGTAAGACCACAAGAACTATAATAAATATGGACTTATACCACGAAAGAGCAATACAAATGAAAAATGTAATACTACCTTTTTGCGAAAAATACCAATTTGCCTGTGAGCGATAAATATAGCATATGTGCTTCATCTATGTTACATGCGGCTCCTTGACATCGTGCACGCTCCCGTTTGGCTAATTCAGTGACTTTGCACAATGACATATGCCTAAATAATGTAATGAATATACCAAATCAAAAACGTACTAAACTGAAAAATTTAATTAGATACTGTAAAATGACTAATTTTCACTGTGTTTAAATTTCACTGATTTAGCATTTCAGGCACATTCAGTGGGTTTTAAATTCACGGTTTTAACATTTAGATAATGTTTTCTATGCTCAATTTTACATATTCACTGGGTTTTAATTCAGCGAAATAAGCAAAATTAAAACCCATTGAATAATTAATCCTTTTACAGTAGAGGGACTGTGTTTAAACATTCCCCTGTACTTGTCAAATGATAAGCTGGTTTTAGACATGGGTATTTAACATTCCATAACAAACATTTAAATATACAAAATATAAATAATGAGAAAGTGCTGTTGATAAATCCTTCAAAGCTTGCAATGTGCCATGGCAACGGATTTTCACCATAATTTTTACATTTTCACTCACGAATTATCTTCCACGAACGACAAATTCATAACAATGCAATTGTTTTTGATTGGTGAAGAAATAACACTGTATAACTTGTATATTTTTGTGATTTACGTAACTGAAAGTAAACATATAATATGAACTAGTTACATGTATGTATTTGTACACAAGAAATACATGCTACTGTATTATTAATTATCGATGACAATGTTATTGTGAGAAATTATCACTGCGGTGCATTATTAATATTTTGACTGGGAATTAGTGAAATATGTATGTATGTTCCCCTATGATTCTGAGAATTATAGGCAAACAGCTTTTTGGTGTCACTCACAATCCTTGTATACAATAATATTTATTGATTCCATGGTTGGTGTGTATTGATCTTGATTTTGAGAGGATTACCACAAACTTTGTAAATAATCGTAATCGGTGCCCCAGGGGAAGATTCAGTGTACACTATCTATAAAATACATTGCATATAGCAGCCAGTTTGTGTGTGCGTTTGAGCACCATTAAGATGAACAGTGTGGCACCAAGTAATGGGGATGAAGAGGTAAGAAATTATTCTTGTGTACTGTGCTATTAGTGATTTATGATTAAATGTTGTTTTATCAATTTGTTTTCAGTCATCCATAAGCAAACTATACTCGTTTGTTTAATTGTCGGCTGATTGCAAGACAACTAACTTAACCCTGTCATTCACGAGAACGAGTCACATATCTTTTTATCAAAGGAAACATTTCGCTGAGCATCGTTCTTCATATTATATAAACTGCGTTATTGTATCTTGAGGTTTATATAATTAGTGAGTTATTTGAGGCTACATTCAAAAATGTAAAGCGTATATTCGATTGCAGGATTTAGTGCATTGCCGTAGCTATACTTACATTGTTTTTAATGACTGACAGAATAATGACAATCCTATGATGTATATGCAATGTAAATAAGCATTGGAATGATTGAGTGACTTCATCATTTCATATATATATAAACGGTAATAACAGTAATACTGGCTCTCTGCAACAAATTATATTATCAGAAGTGATCATATTTTTGCTATAAATTTGGTTGGTCAGAATTACCTCAAAGTCTTTGCGACTGTTTCAACAGCTCACACAGAGCAAATAGAAATGCACGTTATAATGGTACACGTCTTAGCAACATAGAAAGATCTGTGACATAGTTCTGCTCCCGGGAATTTTAGAAATATGTTTTATGTTGTTTTGCCATTTTTATTATAAGTGATAATGAGTAAAGATTTCCAAATTTCGGCGATAACTCTCACCAAAGTTAATCCATCTACTTTATGTGATGTGTTTTTATCAGGGAGGAGTATTCGAATCTATTAAACGACGCCGTGTTTTGATTGGCGCCATTACTATACTAATCGTTGTCGCAGCTGTAGCCCTGTCTACTGGTATCGTGGTAGTAGTGGCAGCGTTGTCCGAAACACGTAGTGAAATAGGTAAGTGTTGTACAGAGAAAGAGATGCGGAGGAGCACATTGCCGAGAAACATCAATATGAATGAGGTTTCATGAACAAATGCTGCTGCTTAATATGTTCATATTTATTTTGAGTTATATTCATCAGATATATCTGTTAACTCAAGCTTCAATCGTTTCAGAATGTTGCATATCTCTCCTTTTGGCTTTTTACAAAAAAAGAGTAATTAATTCTGCCTTTCTTTGTAAACTTGCACATGTGTTTTGCCATAGCGCATGTTTACGACAGAATCGACGGTCACACTGACATAAAGATATGTGTGGTAGTTCTGAATAATTTATAACGTTCTCAAGTATCTGAAAGTAACCGAGAATGAACCGGTAATTAATCATTAATGTCATTATTCCTTTGAGCGTCAATGTCGACTTTTGGCATCATTTACAAAATTAATCCCATTTATTATTTTTATTTTTTGTAAAATATTGTTATAGATATAGATTTTATGAAACCGCATCATACGGATTTAGAATTATCAACTTACTCATCTGTATTAGTAATACTTAAAATTTCTGGCCCCAAAAAACATAGTGAGTGAATCGATGAAGTAAAACGACCTTTCAATCTTTTTGACCTTGATCAAAACAATAATAACGGCGCATTGAGAGAACTCCAAATCAGGAGATAACATCTTTACCTGTACAAACTTGCTTGTGTGGTTCACTTTGTAATCATTATCGATATTGACATCAAATTTATTCCGATCGCAATATTTTTCCTCGTTTTCGACAACAAACCAACGCTAAAAGTTGAGACGGCGAAGAGATATCTTGTTTACTCTAGCAACAACACAACACTAACACATATTATATTTGTTAGCTTAAAATTTTGTTGACTACCTTAAAATCAATGGTGTGCGATTTCGGAAATTGATCTATTTGTTAAAATAAAATCTGTATGATGTATTATACCTGTATTATTTATGCTTGTTACCGGCATGCCAAGAACAACTTTTGATCGATTTTTTCAACTTATTGTTTATTTCAGTTGACGATAACAATACAAGTATATCTCCGCCACTGTTGAACATGACAAATTTCATCATTACTACAACTGGCACAGTCACAACAAACTTCGCACTTCGATCCACATCAAAGCACAGCGTTTCGGATCTTCCCAGCACACACAGTGCTGGGGATGGTTCTACCACTAACAGTGTTACAGAACGTCACATTGAAAACGGTGTTACTGATAATCCTATCATCCGGTCAATCCCGACGACTACCGGCGATAACATGGGTATTGGTCGATGTAATATTATATACATTTCTTTATTTCCGCATTACCACATTTTATCTGTAGTTTAAGACTAGAATACTTAGATATTTAACAAAAAAGAAGCATTACTTGAAGATCAAACCTTGATTTTTTACCGAAATATTAATGATTTATTTCACATATTATTATGAGTTTAAAGTTGAAATATCGCTCCGTCTCTAGCATGGCATTCCTAATTAAATTTAATTAAATTTAATTTAATTTAATTAAATTTAATTAAATTTAATTAAATTTAATTTGATTTGATTTGATTTGATTTGATTTGATTTGATTTGATTTTATTTGATTTTATTTCATTTTATTTCATTTTGTTTTATTTTACGGATTAACGATGTTTTGAATATAAACGAAATATGCGTGTCCCGTACATGCTATGAAATATATTTGCCTGATTATTCAATTTGTTGATTATTTCAGTTGATGTCAACAATACAACTATATATTCATCACTGTCAAACATGGCGAATTCCAGCATAATAACAACTGACTCAGTCTCAACGAACCTTGCGTATCGGTCTACAACTCCCACAAGATCGAGATACACGAGATACAATACTGCAGATCGTTTCACCACGGAGAGTGTTACCGATAACCCCACCACTGTCAGTGAACCACGAGTGACGACAATGACACAATACGGTATGTATCATATGGTGGGAGAAATGCAACTATTTTCTTTACATAGCTGCATAGCTCATTTTGACGTACACATACAGAATAATAATTGGCGATAAAGGTAAAAACACTATTGTCGCACAGTGAAATCACTTTTAACAACAACAACAAAACACAAAGAAAACACAATATTCATTTGTAATAAGTCGCTATACAAAGACATAGCGCTTTTGTCACAACAAAGCGACTAAGCAATGTAACATCGCAAATGAAATTCTCTCGAAAATAGTATTTTCATTAAAGGATGACCCAGAACAATATCGACGCTATGGTCTCCCACCAGAAATTTTAAATAGTAAATGGTATAAATTTTACGACAATTTCTCCTTTGTGTACTGTATATTCATGCCTATTGTAACTTCATCCTCAAACTAACCCGGGATGTTTTACATATTTTTATACGAGTAAATTGATACCGTATTGATACCAAGAGAACAAAAGCGCAGTCATTTGCATTACATAAATCTGCGAAATTTTTCCAAATCGTTTCAACGTTCTAATTTCAGGTAGTGGGTGAACTACATTACCACCATTGACGTGTTTAAGATTTCACTTTCGAACACCTTTCTCTGTTTGGACTGGACGCCGAAGCGCAATTATAACGCAATGAGAAGCAACACGTAACAATTCATTCGATTTAAAACGTATTTGATTGCATTGATTGAATGAATTTGTGCATATATTGGGTTGGTTTCGCAATAACCTTGTATTTTCATAATTTGTTATTCTGATTTTTGACAGACTGTGTTATAACTGAAAACACAGCACGACCAGGAGGTCCGTTATCTAATGATATTCTATATGGATTCGAAAATATGGTGGCGGATACCAATGCCTGCTGTCAATCGTGTGCCAACTATCCTGGATGTGTTAGTTGGACTTATCATAAAGTCGGTGATGCAGTCGGGAGTTGTTGGTTAAAAGATGGTGTTTCTCTTGCAATAGGAAATTTCTGTTGTGATTCAGGATATGTTATCGAATAGCTTGAATAACGATGACAACAGCGTGATATTATGTGTGACACGTGTTTCCGGTCACACTTCACATTCTTATTGTACTCTATGTCATGTGAAAAATTAAAACGTTATTGTTATTTGTGTATATCCAAATCGTTTCTTTCAATCGATATTACAATTAAACTGTAAAATTTTCTGTAAATACAGAGTTTGTATTATTCCTATTTTTATTTTAATATTTGTGGCGCGTAATCCAAAACCAGAAACCGTATATGTCTATATTATTTTCTCAATTTGTTATGCCTAGCTTCACAAAACTCTTGTTGAAAAATATTGTTTTTTTGAATCTGTAGATCAACATCATGATGCATGTTTATTTATACTCGGCTGGTAGTTACGAAAGTTTCCAAGAATATAACAATACAATTATATATTGAGAGAGTATTGGAGTTTGCATGAATGCGGTGTGGCAACCAGGATATAAAACTCCACGACATCTTTAGAATGCTTAATCATATTCTGGCCAAAAATCGACAGAACAAAAAATAGTCATGTATGACAGTGTAGTATGTTATGGTTATAGCGAGAAGATAGTCTGTTATATTGTTACGCCAACTAGAAATAGCCTTGTATTTAACATGGGAGATTTGACAACAGACAAAATTCATATTATTTATCCATATTATTGCAGCAAAAGATTCAACATACAACAAGTTTGTTCTTACAACTAACCCGCTTTTAAAAGATAATTCAACTGCCGCGGGGAAATGTAAGGATTATAATTTTAACAGGAGTAAATCTAATACAATACATAATACTAACCTAATACAATATTTATTATGTTTTTCGTACAGAAAAGGCGCAGTTGACGCATTTATGATGTAGAACAAACTATCACACTTTCCAGCGCTTCGACAAATTTACGCGTTTAGTATATGTGGTTAAATTAACAGTCGCTATTCAAAAACGTCGACAGTTGCCGACCTATCTACAAACTGAATATTCGTTGATTAATTTAACATTAAAATCGCAGTTTATTGACATAAAATAATCAAAAAACAAAAACAAAACAATACTATAAAAAGAAAAGAAAAACTGAAGTGTAAACATTACTTTAACATTATTCTAAATAAAACAAAGCAGTGAACAGACGCGTGTTGTTTGACACAAATATCGCGAACGACTGCTTATTTGTATCGATGCTGTAATTCACTTCCAAGATAGAATAATATAAAAATCGAAAAATATTCCACTACATACAACAAAACGATATACAGAATAAAAACAAAATTCAGAAGATGTTTTATCTTATTTTCTTTACTATTGAATAGAAAGACAAAAACGAATGAGAGCGTTGTTCCACGAAGTAGAAATCATATGAAACGTAATTAGTAGGATGTGCTTCAGTAGTATACATCAATGTATATTTTAAATATAGGTTGAACAGTTTTTTAAATCCCATTCAAGCAATTTTCCTCAAACACCGTTTATACATCCTACTCGTGTTTGGGTGTGGAAACGCTAACAATATACAATATATATTAAGATGCACTTCGATTCAAATCGAAGTTTATTCCTTTTATTTCCTAACTAACCACTGCCAAATGATAAACGATAAACAGAAAAAACATGTTCCTGGCACATTTGATATGATAAACGAGTGGGTCACTTCTTCCTCGTATAGATAAATCTGTAGTAGCGGTTCTGCCATAGGGTAAACTTACTATGTTTCTTTTTAAATATTGAATTTTTTTCCTCATAAATAATGCGAAATAAAGGTCATGGTCGATGCCTACTTTTACTATATAAAATAATCCTCTCATACGTCGAAACACTTCATGTATTACTTTGGCTAGACAGTATATCTTAAGATGTAGTTACTAAAACGATCAGAAAACATGATATAGTAACATATATAACAAAACAGTAATGCGGCGCATGAATATGATAGATGGCGGCACGTCCATGCGTGGATATAAAAGAAAAATATTTTCATGATTAGAAATCAATCGACTAATAAAAGTACACGTTCGTAACATCAATTAGGAAGTCAACGAAAGACCCGTTGTCATGTAATAATATCATCAACATTCTCAATTTCAGAATACTAAAGTGTGCATCGACATATAACAACCAACAATCGATTTTAATCGATTTAAATCATATGAGATTATTGACAAAGCGTTACGTTAGTTAATTAATTAGGACAACACATAATACAATGTACATAGGAACATCCGAGATTGTCTATTATTGCGAATTATCCAGGTTGTCCTCATGTAAGGAATAACCCTTGGATTCAAATGGCCGCTGAGATCTCGTTCCATCGAATTGTGTTCAATTCTCGTTCGCGATAGCGTTCACTGTTCAAGATACCATATATACATATGTAAGGGAAACAGAGGACGCAACTATACAAGACTTGAAGCTCTCTCACTGTAAACGAAATCTTGAGAGCTATTTCCAAATAAAGCCTGCTGTTCACGAAAAAATACTTCACACATATTTACATTGCTGCCTACTACTCCAGTCTTCAATAAACCAAAGGTATAGATTTTGAAGACAACAACAGTCGACACAACTATAGGCATCACAATAAATACGGGTTGTCACTACTACTAATACTTTGAATGGGGACCCCATACTAATAAGAGGGGATTTCAATAGGTGATTTTCCGTACAATTGCGAGATCTCGCGAGATGCATGAAAGACGCGCGTCGAACGTCTGCCGCAAAAATCGAACGATTTGATTTTGAACTAGAATTTCTTTATTTCGTAGCTTACATTGACCGGCCGATCTTCGACAGAGGAATATTGCTTCTGAATACCCTTACTTAATTGAAATTGCCTATCATCAAATGTGGACAGCACATTATTAAGCATGGAAATGTCCCCGAAATACTTTCCCGCTTGTCGAATCCCACGCGATGTTTGACGCGACTACGACGCTATGAACTTTGTTTGTCCTGTTTTTACGTTCGATTTCACGCATAACGCGTGATTCTCGCAGTGAACGAAAAATGGTCTATTGCACGATTTACCTACATCTAGACCGTAATGGTGGCAATGAACCTGACCTTTGTACTTTCTTAACGCAACTTTACATATCGTTTTAAGCTTGTCGATGCGTAGCGCAACCATCACGGGAATCAAACAAACTATACTTGGGGTCGGTGTAACACACTTGTACGTCAAGACAGATTTTATGTCAGTTAACACATCACGAACCGTGGTGAAAGTGTATCAATCAATAACACTGCACTTGGTCTTTCTGACCATTCACTTGTTTTTATTGATATTTCTCAAAAGGTTGTCAAAAACCATAATGCAATATGGTGTATGAACACTGCGGTTTTGGATGAAAATGACTATACTTTTGACGCGACTGGCAAACGCAGCGTAATCTTTTTCAAAACATCCAAATGCGGTGGGACGTTGGGAAACATAAAATCAAACTTCTAACGCAACAGTATTGCTACTCTAGGCACAGTACTCACAAGAAAAACAAAACTGACCTAGAGAATGACATTCAAATCACGGAACATAATCTTGATTACAATACAGATCTCCCCCAGGTATATAATGCGAAAAAGCAGCTGCTCGCTCAACTAACGCGTAGTGAGGTCACAGGGGCTGCAATACGCGCGCCATAAATATATAAATGAAAGTGGCATATGTGATTCTTTCTTTTTCAAGCTTGAGAAAGAAAATGGTAAAAAGAAAAACATTACACACCTTAAGCGTCAAGACACTAGCTTGACTGAGAATCCAAACGAAATATGTCAAATTATTCGCCAATTTTACGAAAAAATTGTACACATCCGAAACCATTGATATAAATGCACAACACTTAATTTTACAGGATTTGCCACAGATTAGTGAAGATGACTGTACTGCACTCGATTAGGAGATCTCGTTTGATGATCTTAGCAACACATTTAAGCAACTTCCTAGGGGCGCTCCCCAGGTATTGACGGTCTGCCCAATGAGTTCTACCAAAAATTCTGGTCTATAGTTGGTAAGAATTTTCATTCAGTTGTCATGTATTCCATCAGTGATGGCTTTCTTCCTTTGCGAGCTGTCATTAATCTCCTTCTTAAGAAGAGCGACTGCTCAGATATAAACAAATTGGAGACCAGTAAGCTTGTTGAGCAGCGACTACAAAATACTCACAAAAACAATTTCACTGCGACTTCGCTCTGTATTAGGCACCATCATTCACCCCGATCAAAGCTGTAGTATCCTTAGTCGTCATATTAATGACAATATTAACGTACTGCGCGATAGCATTGATCTGTGTAACATGTCTAACACCCCCCTTGGCATTGTGGCGCTAGATCAAGTAAAAGCTTTCGACAGAGTCAACCAGTCGTACTTCATGAACACCCTGTAAGCTTTTGGGTTTGGCAACACTTTCATTTCATATATTCAGCTTTTATACCACAATGCAAAGGCATTAATTTGCTGCACCACTATCCCTGATACGGGGCATTAGACAAGGCTGTCCCCTTTCTACACAGTTGTATGTTCTTGCCATTGAGCTGCATCTGAACAAAATCATAAATGATAGTCAAATTCAGGATATTGTGATACCTGGAACTGATGGTAAACACTGTAAACTTGCAGCTTATGCGGATGACGTAGAGATTTTATTCACTCGAAATCAAGATTTCAACATACTGAACTACTGGTTGCAAATTTATGGGCGTGCATCAAACGCAAAAATTAACTTGGAAAAGACCGAAGGTTTATGGGTTGGTGGCGTGGCCGAACAGACAAGCCCCTAAACACCAAATTGAACAACACTGGTATTATATATATATATGGTCTTTATTTACAAGTTCAAGGCCATATATACATAAATATTCTTAAATTACAAAAAAATCAGCAATATCGCTTCTAAGTTTCAATGTGTGAAAAGCATAGGCTGCCAATCTTTTAATTATATTGGTTTCTTGTGAAGTTTTTGTGAAGTGGTTTTTTGGAAGATACAATTGGTATTCGTTTTCAATTTGATTTGTATCAAAGACTTTACAAAGCCGCTGGTCTCTCAAGAGTTCCCTTTTCAGTTTCATTGCGCAGGCTATGCGGAGAATAACGAAAACGTGCTAAGGTTTTTCTGTGGGAGTTTATTGTGACTGAAGTAAGATATTTTCCCCGCTGTAGCTCTTTTTTAAATTGGTGATATGTTACGAGTTTCTCAAACGTACATATTAGCCAGTTATGCTGCAATTAACATTTAAATCTAACAGTAAATATTTCCATAAACGTGCTTGTATTGTTAACTTCCTGACTGTACTAAAATGTTTGCATATTACAAATTAACAACAAATTCTTTATATCAGTGATCCATGTATTCTTACTTCTAACTCCAGACTCTTCTATACTGTAAAGTATCTCATAACATTTACGGGGATATCTATTATGGGACATGTTAATTAATTTTGCCCAATATTTTGCACAGCGTTTCGCGGTATACCGAAAAATGTAATACCTCCCACGCTCACCTAATAAACAACTGTTTGGGGATTTTTGTGTGACACCAAGGTAATACCTACAAGCAAGAAACTGGATTCGTTCGAGGCAATCATACTGTCGAAACCCCCACATTTCAGCACCATATGTAAAAATTGGCAAAATCTTAGAATCAAAAAGTTTAAAAAATACAACCTAATTAAGGTAACCTGTTTTGTCACTTATTCTCATAATGACAAACATGGCTTTTTTGGCTTGTTGTGATAAAACTGTTGTTGCTGTCAACCATAGAAGTCGACAAGAAAATACAACCCCAAGGTATTTATAGTAGGAAACTTCCTAGATTTCATCACCTTTTTAAAACAATTTTTCATTCTTAGACAAGTGACCATCAGCTTTAAAAACCACAACTTACATCATCTGCAAATAATAAGCAGAAAAAATCGACAGGGTCGGGGGATAGCTGTATGTCATGGATATTGCGTTGCTGCAATTCAAAGGACAGTTCGTTTATGAAAAAGGCAAAGCTGCTTGCTAAGCCCTTTTTTATTTTCCTTTTTCATAAACGAACTGTCCTTTGAATTGCAGCAACGCAATGATCATGACATACAGCTATCCCCCGACCCTGTCAAACTTTTCTGCTTATTATTTGCAGATGATGTAATTTGTGATACGGTGATCGGGTTGCAAAGATCTCTTAAAATATTAAGTAGTTACTGTGACAGGTGGAAAACGAAAGTGAAAAGGAAAACAGCAAAAGTTGTGGTTTTTAAAGCTGATGGTCACTTGTCAGAAATTGGGTTTTACCTATTTTGTATTTCCTCGGTATATAATTTGCTCATGAACGAATCAGAACCTGTAGGCATATTTAGATACATACTTAGTTAGTTGACCCGTTTGCATACAATTTGCATTAATATAAAATTGTACAGACCCCTGTATACTAAATACAAGTGGGAGATGATCAAACTCTGTATGGGTCATAATAATTAAATCAGCGATATCAGTAAAGTCACCAACACCTGCATCGCTGCCTACTCTATCATTCAAGATATGCAAATTGTGTGAGAACAAAGAGACAACAAAGTACAAAGTAACAAAGTACGACTGGTCTTAAATTACTATGCGTATACTCGGGGAATGACAGGAACTATACAGACAAAAATTGGGTTGAGTTGGTTCAAAAAGTAGAAAACAAAATTGAATTGTGGTCGCACTTTGCTTCCGGAATGTCGTATAGAGGGCGCACACTTGTTATAAATCACATTATTGCATCTCAGTTGCTGTACCGGCTCAACTCATTGTCTCCACCCACTTGTCACATACAAAGTTTACTCGTGACTTTTTTGTGGCAAGGCAGTCATTGGATTCCTGCTGAGAAACTTCATCGCGCACTTGATAAAGGCGGTCAAAATGTTGTTGATATTGCTTCAAGCACCAAAGCCATGCGAGTGAATTACATACAGAGATATCTTTACGACGACAATGATCACCCGTGTTTCAGATTCACAGATTTTTCCTAAGCAAAGTAGGTGTCACACACGAAACGACTTTTTGTTACGAACATTGACTATTCACTCTCAAATGTACCACCATTCTACACTGAGTTATTGCGGTGCTGGAATTGTCTTGACAACATCCGCAGAATTGATTACACTAATGCTGCGCACCTTTTAGAAGAACCGTTATTCAACAACCCCCGCACACTAAATTACCTAAAGCACGACACACATCCCTTTAACCAGTTTGTAACCGCTGGTATCACCAAAATAACATTTGTTCAATGAAAACGACAACGTCTGGTTATCTGCGTCTGATTTGCACAGTTCCATTAATACCCAATCTATGCGTGCTCTACAACAACACATAAACGAACTTTGTGATGCTATAGCTGACAAATGGAAACGAACTTTAAACGCGCATAATATTAATGGCTGCGATACTGCGCATGTGAATAAACACTACACTCTTGATTTACACTTTTCTGATGACCTGATCCTGCCACTTTATAAATTTGATAAAGGCAGTGTCTATAAATACATAGTCAGTGTTAATCATGCGCGTCATGACACGATTGATACCGTATGGCGTGATGTTCTTAGCCTCCCACAAGAAATTAAACCGAACTATAAAGAGTGTTATGTCCCCCTTATTTCGAAAATGGAGGGGGCCTACGATGGTGTATCTTACAAGGTGCATACACAACTGGGAATTTTCTGTTCAATATAATACAATGCACTAACAATAAATGCCCACTCTGTGGCGATCAGGATTCACTTCAACATATATTTTATGAGTGTCGAAACAATAACAACCTCCTTTATAGAGTTAATCAATTGGCTGCCGGTCTCACTAAAACTCAAACGCCCATTCCGCACTTCAGGCTTTCTGCCTCGCAAAGCTGCAAATCTGTTCTTGTACATAATTTCTATTGCAAAACTGGCAATCCATCTAATCCGTAGCAATAAACGACAAAACATGTATGCCACGTAGCCACTAGAATTATTCACAAATCGTGTACACTGCAGGTTAAAAACCGAATTTGAATTTTCCGTTTAACAAATCAACTACACGTGTTTGATCTCACTTGGGCAACGCATAATGTATTGTGTGAAATAAATGACCAAACCCTTTCTGTGCATTTGTAACAGTGTAATTATACAAGAAGCAAGGGTGAATTGTTTGACAAACATGAAGGTATGATCGGATATCTCGATATCCTAAGGCTGGTCGTCTCGTTTCGTTGTTCCAATGCCACGTTACTAGTTCAACGTTAAGCTTTGGGACCCTCCAAATAGGCCAGTCTAAACCAAGCTTCCAGTTAACTACATTGGGTGGCCTAAGTACGCTCGGCCACGTCGTGTCACGGGTGACTGTCAAATCTCAAATAACGTATTGTTTTTTCACACACACCTACTGTCATTTTAAATCATGTCCAATTTTTAAATTTTGTTGTGTGTGTTATTTCTGTTTTGGGGCTCGTAATTCCATGTGGTGAGAACCATTGAGACTGGCCTATTTGCAGGGTCCCAAAGCTTAACGTTGTACGTTCTTTTGTTTTACGTTATTTGTCCTTGTCAAACTGCTTATTAAAAATCACTACTGATATACTACTATATGTGTTTTTGAAGAAATTTATACTACAGGCAAAAAGTCGAATTATACTTTTAGCTACAAATTGATTAAAAAGTATATTTGTTCACACAGCCCTGTCGTATGTCTCAATCAGGAATGTGACTTCTGTTGCAAAGATGCTCTATATGTCATCATAAAAAACAAAGTCAGATGAGACGTACAAAAATGTCTCTTGGCACCAACACATGGAACAATGTAGATTTCAACATTTGATTTAAAATAGTGTACAAACTCGTTATACATTATCTTTATCAGCTATATGTATTATTATTAAAGAGTTTGACTGTAGCATCTCAAACTCCAGTGAAATAAACGCTGACTCTTTTATGTATGCTATCTTTATTATGCGAGTTATTACATGATTATGCAGTACATGCACAATTATATCCTTTTCACCACCTGCTCCCTCTTTCCATGACAAATTCGCAAAATAGCCCTCTCTATGGTCTGCACTTTCATTCTGAGGTTTGGAACAAAAATAGCCAATTTTTTGAGTTAAAACTGACAATTTACTCAAATTTGTTTGCAAAAAAATTTGGGCAAGAAAGTGTAGTGGTGAAAAGATAAACCTGGCTTACCCATTCAAATAGAGAAAGAAATGTCATCATATTGACCTCACAATTAAGAGATTACTGAACTAAAAGCTGTATTAATCCTCTGCATTATCTTCAGATAGAACCAGACATAGTTTAGATATCCAATCATTCAATTAACAACTGCAAAGACATTATAAGCAAATAAATATAAGTGACCTGTTTAAGCCTTACATGGATTTACTCCCTATGCACGTGACAATACACTACCACAAACCGAATTGCCATCATATTAAATACACTAAATGTTAGTAAAAAAAAGCCTTACCTTCCGGAAAGGACCCAACTGTCGGCGAACGATATTATATCATCAGTATATTTCAGTGTTCCATTAGGCATCCTCATTTTAAAATCATTACCAGCATTACCATCGGCATCTCCAAGCAAACCACACAGCTTACCATGTACAGATGGATCAAGTTTTGGTGCAACACGTCCTTTACCATCCCAAAACAATGAGAACTTTGATTCTAAATCAACTTTCACGTGTTCAGTATATTTGTGTATAGTTAGGTCGCCAGATACCAAAGGAAGTGGTTTGTCCAAAAGTTTACCATTCAGCTATGAAAATAAATGAGTATGTATGAAACAAATTTAATGAATTTGATATAATATCATGTGTCAGGAATGTCAGGAATACACAATCTAACATTGGAAACAGACACATTTAGAACACGATGTGAAGATTAATTATAGATGACCAATATTAGCAACCTAGCCAAAATGGTTGGTTACCATTCCCCGTGTTAACTACTTATAAGAACGTACTCAGGTTTCAATCTAAAACTAAGATAATATGTAGCTACTAATGCGGACGTTAATCAATAAAGCAAAAAATCATATTATCCTCATTAACATAGATAAAACAAGAGCAAATAAAGAGATGGATTAGAGGGCTCTCTGCTACTGGCCGCCACAATTATATAATCTGGTATGAAATTGGTATTATGACATGCAAGAAAATCAACAATTATGAAATAATTGAAAAATGTTTACTGGTTCTAATTAAAGTACCTGGAAACATGAAGCTTCTACATTAAAAATGGAAATCAAAATCAAAATCCGTATCAAATAGCATTTTAGATTACACTTTGTAAAATGACGTAGAGTGAATGTTATACTTACTCATGGATGCGCTTATTAAATCACACAAGTAAAAATGATATCGTAAAAGTGCCCCCAACCCGACATTAAATATGTCGCAATGAAAGATAGTATGTTCCATGAAAAAAGCAACCTCAAAGAGATAAGCTTGAATGGCGATGCTTCACTTGCTGCAAAATCTGAAATCTGATGTATGTCCTTCCAAAATTTAATGACTCGTAAATTATTGTACTATAACCAATTAAACTTCAAAATGGAATACATGCTTTTATTATAAGCTATTCATGTGACCTCAATAATCATGTACACGCTAATTTCCCGACAATATTATAGACATAGAGATACTACTAACTGTGTATTATGCATGTGAAAAAAGTTAATACAATGTCACCCGATTATTCGCATAGATTATTTATCGATATACATTTATTTCTAACTGGGTATGCAACAGGCTACATCACACAAAAACAAAATGGAAAAAACAAATGAAAAAAATAAATAAAAAGCTCTATATGGATTTTGTATTGGAATGTTCTAAGATCCGTAGAGATTGTTGTTTTTAATGACAGATATACATTACAGACATGTCGATGTATTCAATATAAGCATTGGGGTATTTGGTAACTCTTGGCTCATTCAAATTGTTCACCCGCATCTAATAGCAGATTTTTTAAACTAGTGCTCTTCAAATCAAAGGTAAGCAAAAGAAAATGTTGTGTTAACTGAAGATACTAGTTGCATGGAAGCTTCCTTATGTCTTATTCACTTATGTAATCATGGATTGTAAAATTGCCTAAAGAAGATGTATACTCTTCCACTGTGATTATTTCTATGTGAGAACAATATTTTGATCACTGTCAACCTTCCTGTGGTAATATTGAATAACTTGCTTGAGTCTTATTACTATTTACACAACAAACTGAGTTGCATTCAGCTCTTATACAATAGCAGCAGTATCGTGTCTATATTGGTAATCGAAAAAAATACTTTTGGCAGCTGAAATATTGGCCAAACTAGAAACCATGGTTATCTAATCAGCAATTATTCAATACAACCATTGTAATCTACTGAAACAATATGCCCCAACAAGTAACTCTTCCCAAGTGTAACATAGACATGGAGAATCTACTTTCTGAAACATGCAGTATCTGTCAGGAGATTTCTTTTACTGATTTTAGAACCAAACCTCTGCATTGTTTCCTACGTGGATATTGATGACAAGTGCTAAATGGAACAAACATTTCGTGGTAAATATTGCCCCCAATATGCTTTCTTTTTGAAACACGAGCATGTCAGTTTTTTAGAGCCAAGGGAAATCCATACACAAGTTCATGCAGCCGAGGGATTGGGTAGTTTTCTATTTCAACTTTATTTAAGATATCGATCAATACATTTTCAACAAATAAATACCAATCAATCAATAAAACAATCACTAAGAAAATCTGCATTTAATGCCAACATATTAGATGACATGGTATCTTAGGCAAAGGCTGCAAATATCACCGTCATTTGGTGATCGATCTACATAAACATGGAAATAAGAAAATTAGAAACTGTTTTTTTCACCCCAAAATATGACGCTTATCATTGAACAAAAATAACTGTTTTGTTACTTTCCAGGACATATTGCATAAGGTGAGGTAATGTTGGATTTCCTATATCAGATTCCTTATTTTTGTAGACTTTAATTCACTTTAAGTAGAATGGTCAAGTGAAAGGATTTTATCTAATTCATATTTATATCACAAATACGCTTTTAATATTAATTAAAATCGTTTGCTGGGAAAATAGTATGTTCCTAGTAATCATACCCATTGCAAAATTGTACAAGCACCAGCCCTATGAAGATGTTATAATGTTGAATGTCTCGAATAAGTGTATTAGTGTCTTTAAGATAACAAGTTGTGATCACAATTTCAGTGTAACACTTTTTACGCATTTTCAATATTTAGAACACTTAAATAAATTGCATATATTTGTAAAAAAAACATGTGTTACTTACATATATGTCATTCCCACGTACTAATGTAATTGCTTTTCCACCAGCATGTACAGTAACATGTTCAACATGTATTGATTCGTCCATTTTGTGATGTCCGAGATGTATTACCACAATAAACGACGGATAATGAGAACATTCTTGAAAAAGGATATACGAGCAACCACTCTGGCCTTTGTAATCAAACTTTCTGCCATCAAATGTGTTAAAGTGGGGATCCAAAAACACAACACCTTGTATAGGTTTGAAGCCAGGCACATGTATAACAACAGGAGTAGTTTCTATAATACGAAAATGAAGAAAAAAGCGTTATCACGTTTAAAGTCATGTGCATATTCCCGCGTAATATGATCGTGGTTTGAACACTTGCCTTTGCAGCATCTGCATTTTGTTGTAAGACATAAAGCATCACTATACGGACCAATAATATGACCAGTATCGCAGCTTGGTCGTATACTCCAGTCTTGACAGTAGCCATGTCGATCCACACAGGGTGTATCTGTTGGGGGAAGTTTATTGACTTAGTATAGACAGTACACTGCTGTACTAAGAGTGTATGCCCTTTACCTGGTAATGTATTGAATTAAACAATCATCAAAGCAGGATTGTTTACTTAAAAACAACATAATCCACATCATCATTCCATAATTTCCCATAATTTTCAATACGACTTTGTATGACTCCTTCTTGAAAGTGAATTTATGAATCATACTCAGCTTTCACAGCTCTTCATGTCACTGAACTTCGTTATTAGTGTTTTACTACCCGATATGTGTTATTAATAATTCTTGACCTAGCTCACGTATATGAGTCAGTTGTTTGTTGTTTATCATCTTTTCAATTCCAAAAGTGTCTCTTGGTTAGTACACGCATATTCAGAGACCATATTTAGTATAAATAAATATAAATTACGAGATAAGATAATTAAATAGAACATATGAATATGACATCAATGCGAGAATACAATCTTTCAAAGAAACAATCAGACAATTAAAAACAATCAGCCAGATTAAACAACTTAATGACTTTTATATTGTAGTACTCCTGGTGGCGAATGTATCTTTTATTTTCATGTTAGAACCCACTGAAACACACCATGGTCAAGAGTCAGTCAAATGGGAGAAACAAAGTCAAAATTTGTGCAGAGATTCTTTAACACAAGCGATCTCAACAAAATTTAACAATTTGAATAAATTAAAAGAAAAACAATAAAATGCATTGAAAATATGTATTGTTATGCTACAGTCAGCAAACATATTGAAATATAGCACATTTATGGAAAACAGTGTTGTAGAAACTTACTAAAGATATTATCACACGTTAAATCATGAGGTCGACGCTTGGTGATCTCTGAAAAAAAGTAAATAACACAATCATTGTATGTCGTTATGACACTTCTTTATTCCACCATGTTTCATAGTAAATTGTAGATTGTAAGTTGTAAGTTTTGTTTACTGGTATTGCTATTATCAGTCATCCAACGCTATAGCTAGAAAAGTAAGTACTGAAAATGTTAAACTACCCAACAATATATGTAGTCAATCATCCCAGCCACAAAAGAAATATATTTGGTAATACTTGTTTCATCAGATTTTTGTCTAAATATACAAACTCAAATTTCAGTAGTCGTGTTTGCAATGTGTACACAACGCTAAGCAAGCTTATTTATTACTACTGGTACATCAAATTGATTCTTTTTTCACCTAAAGCTGTTTTGCTGTTCGCCACATGATTAAGGAATTACCTGACAACTTTATGTAATAAAATCTCCAATGAACATAATGATCTGCACATGGTCGTCATTACAAACACACAGGCAAGTGTTTCTTTCCTGTATATATTTGATGTAGCATATGTCAATATATTTTTGTCTCGGAAATCATTCAATAACTTTTTGGCCTAAATTTACAAATTAAAATGCATCACGTCCTTTGTAAATACACATAATTACACGTAGAGTCTATGTTATCAGCATTATATCTGTCTGTGGTCTTTGTTTCTCTATTTAGTGTATGCTGCACTTTGAATTAAGTTTTTACTATCATTCAGTAACTATTTAAACAGAATTTTGACTGTGTTTGTTGAATAATAATATACAGCAAAAAACATTTCTCGTCCCACAAACATTGTACTCTCCACTTTGATTCTGGTAGAACAATCGTAGCCTGAAACAGTAATATCCTAGTACATTTGCTTGGAGAACTAGTAAACATGAACTGTTTGAAACATATACATTGACTACAGAGAGAGACAAAAGTTAGCAAATTGAGAACACTGCATAGCTTTTTTCTTAAATATTATGTCAATCAACAGTGATTATATTGATGTATGTTTATCTTAGTATGTAATGTTTTAATTTGACAAGAGTCTGCTTGAATCGTGGTACAATATAGTGGCGTGTGAAATGTACATGCAAAAATGATATCTTGAATTTTTTCAGGAAGAATTAAAATTCTGGTCATATATATGACGCGATTACCAAAGTTAAACACATTTATCTGACGTTATCAGATCAATAATAATAACATAAGTGCAGAAAAAATAATTATCAATAAACCTGGGATTTTGAGAAAAATAGATTAGACAATAACATAACATTACATGGCCGAACTAAGAACAGTTTACAAATACCTTTTCGTTCAACACAGCATCTGCAAGTGTCATCTCCACACGCTTTTCTTCCCATAGAGTCGTAAACTTCGTAGGTATCATTTGTACACGTTGCAGCACAAACTCCTTCTATAAACACACCTTCACTTGGTTCAACGGTGCAAGTACCATCCACTGAGTACAAAAATATAAAAAAAGTTATGAAAACTGAAATAAATAGCGACATTTTTGTGTGCTTGCAATTACAAGCAAAAATAGATACATATTATAACACTAAGCGCATGATTTAAAGCCCCTCGGCAAAGCAGGCAAACATGTTTGTCATCACTCCACTAGCTATTGTACTAGGAATAATTTCAAATGGAGTGTAATGATGACTGTCTTAAGGAGTCTAGTTCTTAATGTTGAAACAAACATTATTATAACTACACACATATAACCTTATTTATAGATCAATATGAACTTTAACTAGTTAGGCTTCTCATTACAACACACCACTGTTCATAAATGAACTGTTCCAAATTGAGTGAAATGTCATAAAGTGTTAAATACCACTCACTATGAATATAAATCACAGCTGACTGGTGTATTTCCACCTTGTGTACTCACCTTTACATGAATAGTCAATTTCTGAAAAGACAACAAAGGTAATTTAGTATTGTTTAAGTTTTCTGATTCATGGCTTCAGTTAGCCCGATACAACATGATTTATAGAAATGTAAATGGTTCTTTTCCAGGCACATATTTGGTTCAATTAACCCAACATCACTTCGAAACTGTATCTTGTCTGATAGAGTCGTAATTCCATTTAAGATATATAAAACGGTTGCGAGACAACACAAACTTAACCACGCTATTATTATAGATGTAAACGTTATATAAACTTACAAACAAGAAAACTGCTGATCAGAATTGTGGGCACTTACCAATTGGCCGTATAATTTCCATGTGTTGTTTGGATTCATATTCCTTGGTGTAAAAAAATATAACAACATACTGAATATTTTTTAGATTTCAACATTCTATAATCTTTTTTATTGTGAACTAAATTGAGCACGTCGAGTCGTATTGTTTTGCAACACTATGACCCAAATATTCAGCCTCTTAGCATACATTTGTCATTACGTCCACATAGTAAGCATACGTTTATGACATATGAAAATAAAATAAAATAACACACAGACAATATTAGAAGACACACTTTAAAGACAAGTTATGCCTTAATTACCGATTTATTTACACTCGAGTCGCCTAATAAATATAATATCATATAATCGACCCAAGCATTCAATAGCTATGATAATGCTTTTACATACAAATTTGATGTATCAATGAGAAATTATCCCTACTCACTCTCAATACGTTGGCGTTACACAGTGATACTATGTATAGTGCGCAAACAAAGATTCGTATCACGTTTATCACTGCCATAATCCTTTAGATAAAAGAGAAATTTACATAAATACCATTATGAAACTATTACTATTTGTTTGTTGTTGCCACTCTCGTTGTACCCTTTATGTTTCTTTTGCCTCCTGTAATTTTACTGTATTCAAAGTCATAATACCCATAAAATGTGAGAATATCAATTAGCTTAACATATTAATTTTGAAAAAAAAGAGTAGATTTTATTCCACGCTGCTGTTTATGTTGTACTTGATACAGCCACCTATATTTGAGTGATAGTTATTGTTTCAGACAATGAAGATTTATTCAACCCGTCTATTAAAACAAGCTTAAAAAAGTATTTGATTTTGATTAAACATCGACAATGTTGGTTTGTGGTAATACCAAATGGTGCACATGTTTGTGAAGGATGTTGTAGTTGTCATGTGAACAAGAACCTCTAACGATCTAACTAATGCAGGTACATAATTGTATAACACATGACTGTTATCCATCCTTAATAAAGAAAACTAGCAAATGTGGAACATTATATCATAGTACTTTTACTATCTGAGTACTATACATATATTCTCGATTCTTACATAGAAAGCATATTGAGTCTGTTGCAAACTTACACAGGGTAGGGGGTCAACCCCTTATGGTGTTCAGCCAAATGTAGGATTTGTGTTGGGGCTCACCGATCATAAGTCTGGTGCGACAACCACTGTGCTACCAGTGACCTTGAATGCTTACTTTATCTGTAGTACTGATACCAGGTGAACAATTTGATGAAAAATGTCTAATACATTACTGGTCTAAGAATGGTTCCCCTTTTTTTTATCAACCACGACATCGATGACTCGATCATAATGCAGTCATTATGTCTAACTACATAAATCTAGCAAGCCACCAGCTGTACAATGCATATATGATTGGAATTAAACATTTGGTTTAGAATAGAATTATATACAACACGACTGAATTAGCCAGCAAATGCCGTACCAACCAATGTACATGCTAAGTTCTTACCACCAGAATATCTCGCGCATGATTCTTTTCACGTCTCAGCATACAATTTAATCGTCTACCTTAGCGATGCCAATTCCGCTGGTCCGCATATTCCTCTGTCAACGACGCAACTAGTTAAATTTATTCTCAAAAACCAATTCAAATAAAACTTAAAAATGAGCGACCATTGAAAGATGTCGTTAAGGAAACAATAAATTAAAAGAAAAGACACACACAAAAATACAAAACTTTTTACAAAAGATTTTCACTGTCAATTTGTCAGCAATTACCTGTGCCACGACGGGAGGTCGTCCCCACATATTCTAGGAAATCTGCAGCTAGGTCCAGAAAGCAGACTGCTTTTGATGTGGGTAGGCAGGTTATTATCGAGTCGAGTACAGTGCCACTTCTGCACTGGCCGGTCAAGACCAAGACGTGAAATTTGCACAGATAAGTGACTTTCCTGGTCTTTGTATTTTAGGTTGGCTTGAAATTTTAAAATTGTCTGGGGAATAAAACAATCTGCGGCCATTGGGACAGAATGTGCTTTTGTTCCACTTGCAATTTATGGCATGTCCCACTTGTGGGTAGTTTTAGGAGTGGTCCTATTGGCGTCATGGGACGTTGAAATTCTTGTCTCAATGTCTGGGTAGAAATGAAAGCCCCTTCCTTGGTCTTTAATACCATTAAATTTGAATACAAGATTGAGTTCTTTTTAAGCCCTATGCCCCTTTTTTTCTGAATAATAAAAGGTCGGCACTCAATAATGTGGATTGCAATTAGTGATTTGAATGCTACAACGGCAGTTGAAGAGGTGACGGAGCCTCGTTTTGTTTGTAACCTACTGTCAGTGGCCATTAACTGATCGAGTCAACCATTATTTAAAACAAATTCCGTTGTGAAGTCATAAGAACAACACAAGAAATGAAGACAGATCTGTTTCTGTTTAAGTTAGACCTTATATCCGGTTATGAATTCATTGATATTTTTTGGATCACAGTCAATATTTAGGTTTCTTCTGGATTTTGGTGGTATAAGATGCGTTTTGCCATTTGGCTTGTGTTCATGGAAATATATCTTTACAAGGGTACTCCGACCATTGGTGGATAAGTGCCGGGGTGAGGGTATAATTGTCTTGATGACGTTCTTGGCGCTAGTTATACCTTGGAGTCTTTGGTGTCAGCAATTCTGAATTGCTCATGGTAAGAGCTGGTGGTGACCCAGTGTAGCTAGAGCTTCCAAACTAGCATATACGAACACGTCTGTCACTGGCGTTGCTGGGTACGTTGTAGAATGTGGGGAATATTTTGTTCAGAGCATGTGGAATTCGGAGAAGGAGTATCCTAGGTCAACTTGGCGAGAATTGTCTATTGCGTACGGGACAGTCTTACTGAAAGGCCTTACAATGGAGTTATTCCCCAACAAACAAAATGTGGTTTATATTGTACACAAAAGGAGTCTGACTTAAAGGGAATTGCCTTAAATATATTTGAAGTTTGTGCCCGCTATTGAATATTACCGAAATCGGACTGGGTTCTTAGAAAAGCAAATAAGAAAGCATTTGAGTAAAATGGTCGATGTAGATAAATGGTCAACCAATTTAGGATTTTTACACGTTTTAGATTAGGTATGTGAGGTCCGTTCGAAGTTGAATGATTTGCACCGTCATATAACGCAAAGTGCTTAAGATTTAATTCACATTTTTGGTTCCATAATACCGAGGACAGTTGATGCATTTATTCAAGATTGGTATAATGTCAATGACTGCTTTTTGCCCATGATTTGTTTAATCGGCAGAGTGTTGAAGCATTTAGAAGTACTCAAGGGTAAGGAAGTGTTAGTAATCCTCTTGTGGCGATCTTCCTATTCTTAGCGATTTATTCGTCCAGACGGGGTTCACTTTGCCATTATGTAGTTAATTAAATTTTGTTTCTGGGCGTGAAAACAACAAAGGTTTTGGAGGTAAACTGTTAAATTTCAGAATGATCGCACTTCGCGGTGATTTAAACTTGCCATTGGGAAACGCAATATTGTGCACTTGTGTAGATTAACACTAAATATTGCGAAATTGTTTATGACCATCTTGTTTGGCGAGCAACATGCATTTGCAGAATTCCCTGCTGAACTTTGTCACGTAGCATTATCAATCAAGTTGGCTGAGGGCTCTGTGCACAATCACCAAATCTAGCAGTGGGTTGCAATCGCAGGTTACGGTATTCATTAAAAATATTGTAGAATCACCCAAACGTATGCTTGGTAAACCAGTGGTAAAGTAAAAAACAATCACTGCAGACATGAAGAATTCGAATTATTTAACTGACACTGGAGATATTTGCAATTGCTTATTTTTATTAGCTTTTGCTAGTTTCTTTAGGTAAAGTTAGTATTAGAAGGTCGGATATTGTATTTGCTGATTTCCATGTAAGTATTAATATACATAGTAGCGAGAACGATCAGTGTCATTTGAACAATCAGGTTTGTATTGCTAGAACGGGGAATATTACCTGTTCCGTAGCCAACTACAAGCAATATTCTAATGCAGTCGGTCTTGGAGAGGTTAGTAATGCTTTTGTCCTCAGACCACGTTATCGTAGTAACAAACGCAGTAAACTAGTGCACGCCAATAAAAAGCTCACCTATTTTAGGGATCGAGAAATTATTACACAGAAATTATTTTTAGTTATCTCGGATGTGTCCGGTTTTAGTACACATTCTTTCCGTACGAAAGCAGTGGCTAAAGTTGATGTCCAAGACTAATCGTGCCAAGCTACATTATTTTTTCCCTTCTGTTGGTAGCCTATCTCTGTGTGTGGTATCGTCACTACACAAGTAGACACTCGTGTGTTTCTTCGATTAAGCCGGGATTTGGAGTCAAACCTTTGTATTTAGTTTTATATTTAACATCCTCATATTCTACAATTAAATAATGTCCGTGTATTTTCTCTGTTGGATTTGAGGTACATGGAAAAAAACAATCATTGCGGCTATAAAAATTATTGTTAATTAACATAAGTTTAAGTGGTGAAGTAAGGTGAATACCAACGTGAATACTACGCTTTGGGAGAAAAAAAATATTTTGAAATAAATTTTAGATAATTTATAAATGTTCAGCACAAAAGGTTGCAATATCGTGCTCCGTATTGCATTGTTGTGTGGTTGGTTTATCATAGACGACCGGCAGCTGGCTGTTTTACCACAAATTGACAGGAAATAGTACACTAGTTTTAAAGCACATATCCAAATACATATACCATGCGTACACTCACACGTATATACATTGTTAAACTAACCTGAGATTTGCAGTTACCTGATTGCAGAAAATAATGACTAGAAAATGTTTTCTTTTGTATAAAGTAGCTAGATTCCAATGATATGATGATTCCTGAGAACACGCAGGTAATATGTTTATCTTTCACAGCATTAATGACGTATACTTTAGATAGCGACCAATGACGTACGACACATGTGTGTTTCTCATTTGCATAATAATTCGTTCTGTCATTGATGGGAGGTTACGACGCGAACTAAGCTCGATTGACATATGCACGTAATGCACATTCTACTTTTATTTAACACCCGTGTTAGGCGTATGTATTAGCGCAAATTACAAAGTGATATACATGGATGTTCGTGAGAATATTAATTATGATGCAGTATGATATACTGTGTGCGTGTGGGGCGTGGCACTGTATGTACTGCGGGATTAGTAGTGTGTATAGCAAATATTATCATGTATCTAGGCAGTGTATGATTTCTTGGTATATCTTTTTGTTTGATTTGACGATTCTCGGTTTGGACAACCATGCGAACAACTGGAACATAAACGTATTGTAAATTTACAATTTCAATAACCACGAATGGCATGACGGTTAGGAGTTGGTATTTTTTTCATTTTTAATTATTTTAATTAAAATTATTTACAGTTGCTTGAATTAAATTATTTTCCATTTCCACGTGAATATCAATTGAAAAAAATATACATTAGTTGAGATGCAAATTGTAAAACCAAAAATAACGACAGCATGTGCATCTTTTACTCTATACCATCGTTCGAACAACGCATACATATGCAGCAGAGATACTAATTACTGACGCTTCACCTGAGTTAGGTATTATAATTCGAATATATGACTAGATGGATTAAGACAACATGTGTATCGACCCATTGTTCCTTTATATCAACTGGCCAGACATACCATAAATAAAAGTCTGTGGAAATTCTAAAATTTAGTTTTTCTCACCTAAATATCAATCAAAATTGGGTAAATAAATAATGCACTTCCCAACTAAACTCACAGGTATCACAAATTTACCACACACTACACATGGTTTCTTCGGCAACTTCTGCATAATTACGTTGAAATTCTTTGGTAAGCATAGAAAATATGCCTACATATAATTTCTAACTTGGCGTAATTACGCGCCAAAAATGTGTACATATATTTTTGTGTGTGCAAGGAAGATAATAACCTTATATTCTCTTGTATTGTTCATGGTTTGGCATCAATGATTTATTTTAAGGTAACACATCATTTAAGACTACTATTAATCACATTACAACCTCTGGTGAGAAAGATTGTGCAATTTTTAAATGCCCCCAAACTAAGGCGGGCTGAGAGGGGAACTTGGACATCATAGATATTTTTAGTTTATATGGTTTATGTGCGTCTAGTAAGTGTTGCCCACACCTCCAAACAGTATGTAATATAATGTAGAAAAAGGCTTTTAGAGAAGAATTAGTAAAATATTTACATATAGAATAGACAATTCGCAGCAGGATTTACAACTACTGTATGCTATTAACGTCTGTACATACTTCGAAACATGTACTATACGATGTGTCTTATCTTGGCTTGCATAATTAAAGTACTCTTTCTACAAAACATAACGACGTATTCAACCATAGTCAATTGAAATGCTGGTACATGTATAATATAATAATATATTTATAATCTAGAAGGACAAGGTTATTACTACTAATTGATGAATATCGTTTTTTTTCCCTAAAATTATAAAGTGCCCCATTGCAGTAATATGGTCGGAACTACTAGCGAATTATAAGCAAACAAAATATATATGAGCGTTACATGGCAGTTCACTTACTACACTTCAATACATGGTACTGCACTACATTACACAGGAGTACACTTACCTATACTTCAATACATGGTACTGTAAAGTACTAAACGACAGTACTATTACCTACACTTCAATACATGGTATTGTACAGCACAGCACAGCATTAAACGACAGTGCACTAACCTACACTTCAATACATGGTACTGTACAGCACTAAACGACAATACACTTACCTACACTTCAATAAATGGTATTGTACAGCATAGCACTAAACGACAGTACACTCACCTACACTTCAATACATGGTACTGTACAGCACTAAACGACAATACACTTACCTACACTTCAATAAATGTTATTGTACAACACAGCACTAAACGACAGTACACTCACCTACACTTCAACACATGGTACTGTACAGCACTAAACGAGAGTATACTTACCTACACTTCAATACATGGTATTGTACAGCACAGCACAGCACTAAACGACAGTACACTCACCTACATTTTAATACATGGTTTTGTACAACACAGCATAACATTGTAGTACATTCACCTACACTTCAATACATGGTACTGTACAGCACTACACGGCAGTACACTTACCAGCACTTCAATACATGGTACTGTACAGTACTGAACGACAGTACACTTACCTACACTTCAATACATGATACTGTACAGCACTGAATTACAGTACACTTACCTACACTTCAATACATGATACTGTATAGCACGACAGTACACTTAACTACACTTCAATACATGATACTGTACAGCACAACAGTACACTTGCCTACACTTCAATACATGATACTGTACAGCACAACAGTACACTTACCTACACTTCAATACATGATACTGTACAGCACAACAGTACACTTACCTACACTTCAATACATGATACTGTACAGCACAACAGTACACTTGCCTACTCTTCAATATATGGTACTGTACAGCACTGAATGACAGTACACTTACCTACACTTCAATACATGATACTGTGCAGCACGACAGAATACTTAACTACACTTCAATGAACGGTAAAATACTGCACTACACGGCAGTACACTTATCTACACTTCAATACATGGTACTGTACAGAACTAAACGACAGTACACTTACCTACACTTCAATACATGGTACTGTACATCACTACACGGAAGTACACTTACCTACACTTCAATACATGGTAATGTACAGCACTAAACGACATTACACTTACCTACACTTCAATACATGGTACTCTAAAGCACTAAACGACAGTACACTTACCTACACTTCAATACATGGTACTGAACAGCACTAAACAACAGTACACTTACCTACACTTAAATACATGGTACTTTACAGCACTAAACGACAGTACACTTACCTACACTTCAATAAATGCTATTGTACAGCACGGCACTAAACGACAGTACACTCACCTACACTTCAATACATGGTACTGTACAGCACTAAACGAAAATACACTTACCTACACTTCAATAAATGGTATTGTACAGCACAGCACTAAACGACAGTACACTCACCTACACTTCAACACATGGTACTGTACAGCACTAAACGACAGTATACTTACCTACACTTCAAAACATGGTATTGTACAGCACAGCACAGCACTAAACGACAGTACACTCACCTACATTTTAATACATGGTATTGTACAGCACAGCATAACATTGTAGTACACTCACCTACACTTCAATACATGGTACTGTACAGCACTACACGGCAGTACACTTACCAACACTTCAATACATGGTACTGTACAGTACTGAACGACAGTACACTTACCTACACTTCAATACATGGTACTGTACATCACTACACGGCAGTACACTTATCTACACTTCAATACATGGTATTCTACAGCACTAAACGACAGTACACTTACCTACACTTCAATACATGGTACTGTACAGCATTAAACGACATTACACTTACCTACACTTCAATACATGGTACTGTACAGCACTAAACGACAATACACTTACCTACACTTCAATAAATGGTACTGTACAGCACTAAACGACAGTACACTTACCTACACTTCAATACATGTTACTGTACAGCACTGCACGGCAGTACACTTATCTATACTTCAATACATGGTACTGTACAGCACTACACGGCAGTACACTTATCTATACTTCAATACATGGTACTGTACAGCACTGCACGGCAGTACACTTTTCTATACTTCAATACATGCTACTGTACATCACTACACGGCAGTACACTTATCTACACTTCAATACATGGTATTCTACAGCACTAAACGACAGTACACTTACCTACACTTCAATACATGGTACTGTACAGCATTAAACGACATTACACTTACCTACACTTCAATACGTGGTACTGTGCAGCACTAAACGACATTACACTTACCAACACTTCAATACATGATACTGCACAGCACTGAACGACAGTACACTTACCTACACTTCAATACATGATACTGTATAGTACTAAACGAAAGTACATTTATCTACACTTCAATACATGGTGCTGTACAGCATTGAACGACAGTAAGCTTACCTACACTTCAACACCTGGTACTGCAACGCACTATACAACAGTACACTTACCTACACTTCAATACATTGTAATGTGCAGCACTAAACGACAGTAAACTTACCTACACTTTAATACCTGGTACTGTACAGCACTACACGGCAGTACACTTATCTATACTTTAATACATGGTACTGTACAGCACTAAACGACAGTACACTTAACTACACTTCAATACAGGATACTGTATAACACTAAACGCCAATGCACTTACCTACACTTCAATACATGGCACTGCAGTGCACTGCATGACAGTACACTTACCTACACTTCAATACATGGCACTGCACTGCACTGCACTGCAGTACACTTACCTACACTTCAATACAATACACGGTAAAATACTGCACTAAACGATAGTACACTTACCTGCACTTCAATACATGGTACTGCACTGCACTGCAAGACAGTACACTTCAATACATGTTACTGTACTGCACTGCACGACAGCACACTTACCTACACTTCAATACATGGCACTGCACTGCACTGCACGACAGTACACTTACCTACACTTCAATACACGGTAAAATAATGCACTACACGACAGTACAATTACCTACACTTCAATACATGCTACTGTATAGCAATACACGGCAGTACACTTATCTATACTTCAATACATGGTACTGTATAACACTAAACAACAGTACAATTGCCTACACTTCAATACATGGTACTGTACAGCACGAAACGACAGTA
Source organism: Saccoglossus kowalevskii (assembly GCF_978046115.1). Taxonomy (NCBI): domain Eukaryota; kingdom Metazoa; phylum Hemichordata; class Enteropneusta; family Harrimaniidae; genus Saccoglossus; species Saccoglossus kowalevskii. Next base: position 12,354,633 of record NC_140660.1, on the reverse strand, counting down.
CACTTACCTACACTTCAATACAGGGTACTGTATAACACTAAACAACAGTACAATTGCCTACACTTCAATACATGGTACTGTACAGCACTAAACGACAGTACACTTACCTACACTTCAATACAGGGTACTGTAATGTATAACACTAAATAACAGTACAATTACCTACACTTCAATACATGGTACTGTACAGCACTAAACGACAGTACACTTACCTACACTTCAATACAGGGTACTGTATAACACTAAACAACAGTACAATTACCTACACTTCAATACATGTTACTGTACAGCACCACACTGCAGTACACTCACCTACACGTCAATACATGGTATTGTTCAGCACAGCATTAAACGACAGTACACTTACCTACACTTCAATACATGGTACTGCACAGCACTAAACAACAGTACAGTTATCTACACTTCAATACATGTTTCTGTACAGCACAGCACAGCACTAAACGGCAGTACACTCACCTACATTTCAATACATGATATTGTACAGCACAGCACAGCACAACATTGTAGTACCCTTACCTGCACTTCAATACATGGTACTATACTGCACTACACTGCAGTACACTCACCTACACTTAAATACATGGTACTGTACAGCACTACACGACAGTACACTTACCAACACTTCAATACGTGGTACTGTACAGCGCTACACGGCAGTACACTTACCAACACTTCAATACATGGTACTGCACAGTACTAAACGACAGTAGACTTACCTACACTTCAATACAAGGTACTGTACGGCACTAAACGACAGTACTCTTATCTACACGTCAATACAGTGTACTGTACAGCACCACACGGCAGTACACTTACCTACACTTCAATACACGGTACTGCACAGCACTACACGGCAGTACACTTATCTACACTTCAATACATGGTACTGCACAGCACTGAACGACAGTACACTTAACTACACTTCAATACATGGTACTGTACAGCAGTAAACGAAAGTACATTTATCTCCACTTCAATACATGGTACTGTACTGCATTGAACGACAGTAAACTTCCCTACACTTCAACACCTGGTACTGTAACGCACTAAACAACAGTACCCTTACCTAACCTTCAATACATTGTACTGTACAGCACTAAATGACAATAAACTTACCTACACTTCATTACATGGTACTGTACAGCACTACACGGCAGTACACTTATCTATACTTCAATACATGGTGCTGTACAGCACTAAACGACAGTACACTTACCTACACTTCAATACAGGATACTGTATAGCACTAAACAACAGTACAGTTACCTACACTTCAATACAATACTTGGTACTGTACAGCACTAAACGACAGTACAATTACCTACACTTCAATACATGGTACTGTACAGCACTAAACGACATTACACTTATCTATATTTCAATACAGGGTACTGTATAACACTAAACAACAGCACGATTACCTACACTTCAATACATGGTACTGTGCAGCACTAAACGACAGTAAACTTACCTACACTTTAATACCTGGTACTGTACAGCACTACACGGCAGTACACTTATCTATACTTCAATACATGGTACTGTACAGCACTAAACGACAGTACACTTACCTACACTTCAATACATGGCACTGCAGTGCACTGCATGACAGTACACTTACCAACACTTCAATACATGGCACTGCACTGCACTGCACTGCACTGCAGTACACTTACCTACACTTCAATACAATACACGGTAAAATACTGCACTAAACGATAGTATACTTACCTGCACTTCAATACATGGTACTGCACTGCACTGCAAGACAGTACACTTCAATACATGTTACTGTACTGCACTGCACGACAGTACACTTACCTACACTTCAATACATGGCACTGCACTGCACTACACGACAGTACAATTACCTACACTTCAATACATGCTACTGTATAGCAATACACGGCAGTACACTTATCTATACTTCAATACATGGTACTGTATAACACTAAACAACAGTACAATTGCCTACACTTCAATACATGGTACTGTACAGCACGAAACGGCAGTACACTTACCTACACTTCAATACAGGGTACTGTATAACACTAAACAACAGTACAATTGCCTACACTTCAATACATGGTACTGTACAGCACTAAACGACAGTACACTTACCTACACTTCAATACAGGGTACTGTAATGTATAACACTAAATAACAGTACAATTACCTACACTTCAATACATGTTACTGTACAGCACCACACTGCAGTACACTCACCTACACGTCAATACATGGTATTGTTCAGCACAGCATTAAACGACAGTACACTTACCTACATTTCAATACATGGTACTGCACAGCACTAAACAACAGTACAGTTATCTACACTTCAATACATGTTTCTGTACAGCACAGCACAGCACTAAACGGCAGTACACTCACCTACATTTCAATACATGGTATTGTACAGCACAGCACAGCACAACATTGTAGTACCCTTACCTGCACTTCAATACATGGTACTATACTGCACTACACTGCAGTACACTCACCTACACTTAAATACATGGTACTGTACAGCACTACACGACAGTACACTTACCAACACTTCAATACGTGGTACTGTACAGCGCTACACGGCAGTACACTTACCAACACTTCAATACATGGTACTGCACAGTACTAAACGACAGTAGACTTACCTACACTTCAATACAAGGTACTGTACGGCACTAAACGACAGTACTCTTATCTACACGTCAATACAGTGTACTGTACAGCACCACACGGCAGTACACTTACCTACACTTCAATACACGGTACTGCACAGCACTACACGGCAGTACACTTATCTACACTTCAATACATGGTACTGCACAGCACTGAACGACAGTACACTTAACTACACTTCAATACATGGTACTGTACAGCAGTAAACGAAAGTACATTTATCTCCACTTCAATACATGGTACTGTACTGCATTGAACGACAGTAAACTTCCCTACACTTCAACACCTGGTACTGTAACGCACTAAACAACAATACCCTTACCTAAACTTCAATACATTGTACTGTACAGCACTAAATGACAACAAACTTACCTACACTTCATTACATGGTACTGTACAGCACTACACGGCAGTACACTTATCTATACTTCAATACATGGTGCTGTACAGCACTAAACGACAGTACACTTACCTACACTTCAATACAGGATACTGTATAACACTAAACAACAGTACAGTTACCTACACTTCAATACAATACTTGGTACTGTACAGCACTAAACGACAGTACAATTACCTACACTTCAATACAGGATACTGTATAACACTAAACAACAGTACAGTTACCGACACTTCAATACATGGTACTGTACAGCACTAAACGACATTACACTTATCTATATTTCAATACAGGGTACTGTATAACACTAAACAACAGCACGATTACCTACACTTCAATACATGGTACTGTACAGCACTACACGACAGTACACTTACCTACACTTTACCAACGTAAATACTACGCTTTGGGAGAAAAAATATTTTGAAATAAAATTTAGATAATTTGCATTGTTGTGTGGGTGGTTTATCATAGACGACCGGCAGCTGGCTGTTTTACCACAAATTACATTTAATTTCTAACGTGGCGTAATTACGCGACAAAAAAGGGTATATATATTTTTGTGTGTGAAAAGAAGGTAATAACCTTATATTCTCTTGTATTGTTCATGGTTTGGCATCAATGATTTATTTGAAGGTAACACATCATTTAAGACTACTATTAATCACATTACAACCTCTGGTGTGAAAGATTGTGCATTTTTTAAATGCCCCCAAATTAAGATGGGCTGAGAAGGGAACTTGGACATCATTGGTATTTTTAGTTCATACGGTTTATGTGCGTCTAGTAAGTGTTGCCCACACCTCCGAACAGTATGTAATATAATGTAGAAAAAAGGGTTTTAGAGAAGAAGTAGTAAAATAATTACATATAGAATAGACAATTCGCAGCAGGATTTACAACTACTGTATGCTATTAACGTTTGTACATACTTCGAAACATGTACTATACGATGTTTCTTATCTTGGCTTACATAATTAAAGTACTCTTTCTACCAAACATAACGACGTATTCAGACATAGTCAATTGATATGCTGGTACATGTATAATATAATAATATATTTATTATAATGTAGATGGACAAGGTTATTACTACAAATTGATGATAATCATGTTTTTTTTCTCAAAATATATAGTGCCTCATTGCAATAATGTGGTCAGGACTACTTGCGAATTCTAAGCAAACAAAAATACATGAGCGTTGCATGGCAGTTCACTTACCCATACTTCAATACATGGTACTGTGCAGCACTACACGGCAGTACACTTACCTACACTTCAATACATAGTACTGTATAGCACTACACGTCAGTACACTTACCAACACTTCAATACATAGCATTGTACATCACTACACGACAGCCCACTTACCTACACTTCAATACATGGTACTGTGCAGCACTACACGGCAGTACACTTACCTACACTTCAATACATGGTACTGTACTGCATTACACGACAGTACACTTACCTACACTTCAATACATGGTACTGTACTTCATTACACGACAGTACACTTACCTACACTTCAATACATGGTACTGTACAACAATACACGACAGAACACTTACCTACACTTCAATACATAGTACTGTATAGCACTACACGTCTGTACACTTACCAACACTTCAATACATAGCATTGTACATCACTACACGACAGCACACTTACCTACACTTCAATACATGGTACTGTGCAGCACTACACGGCAGTACACTTACCTACACTTCAATACATGGTACTGTACTGCATTACACGACAGTACACTTACCTACACTTCAATACATGGTGCTGTACTGCATTACACGACAGTACACTTACCTACACTTCAATACATGGTACTGTACAGCACTACACGGCAGTACATTTACCTACACTTCAATACATGGTACTGTACTAGACTACACGACAGTACACTTACCTATACTTCAGTACATGGTACTGTACAACACTACACGACAGAACACTTACCTACACTTCAATACATAGTAAGGTATAGCACTACACGTCAGTACACTTACCAACACTTCAATACATAGCATTGTACATCACTACACGACAGCACACTTACCTACACTTCAATACACGGTAAAATATTAGCTGGCTGTTTTACTACAAATTGACAGGAAATAGTACACTAGTTTTAAAGCACATATCTATATACACACACCATGCGTACATTCACACATACATACACTGTCAAACTAACCTGAGATTTGCAGTTACCTGATTGCAGAAAATAATGACTAGAAGATGTTTTCTTTCATAAAGTATCTGGATTCCAATGATATGATGATTGCTGAGAACACGCAAGTAGTATGTTTATCTTTCACGGCATTAATGACGTATACTTTAGATAGCGACCAATGACGTACGACACATGTGTGTTTCTCATTTGCATAATAATTCGTTCCGTCATTGATGGGAGGTTACGACGCGAACTAAGCTCGATTGACATATACAGCCACATGACGTAATGCACATTCTAATTTTATTTAACACCCGTGTTAGGCGTATGTATTAACGCAAATTACGAAGTGATATACATGGATGTTCGTGAAAATATTAATTATGATGCAGTATGATATACTATATGCGTGTGGGGCGTGGCACTGTATGTATTGCGGGATTAGTAGTGTGTATAGCAAATACTATCATGTATCTAGCCAGTGTATGATTTCTTGGTATATCTTTTTGTTTGATTTCACGATTCTCGGTTTGGACAACCATGCGAACAACTAGAACATAAACGTATTGTAAATTTACAATTTCAATAACCACGAATGGCATGACGGTTAGGAGTTGGTATTTTTTTTCATTTTTAATTATTTTAATTATAATTATTTACAGTTGCTTGAATTAAATTATTTTCCATTTCCACGTGAATATCAATTGAAAAAAATATACATTAGTTGAGATGCAAATTGTAAAAGCAAAAATAACGACAGCATGTGCATCTTTTACTCTATACCATCGTTCGAACAACGCATACATATGCAGCAGATATACTAATTACTGGCGCTTCATCTGAGTTAGGTATTATAATTCGAATATATGACTAGATGGATTAAGACAACATGTGTATCGACCCATTGTTCCTTTATATCAACATGCCAGACATACCAGAATTAAAAATCTGTGGAAATTCTAAAATTTAGTTTTTCTGACCTAAATATCAATCAAAATTGGGTAAATAACTAATGCACTTCCCAACTAAACTCACAGGTATCACAAATTTAGTACACAGCACACATGGTTTCTTGGGCAACTTTTGAATAATTACGCCTAGAAAATATGTCAAACATTTAATTGCTAACTTGGCGTAACTACGCGCCAACAATTTTTTTATATATTTTTGTGTGTGCAAATAAGGTAATAACCTTATATTCTCTTTGAGTGTTGATGGTTTGGCGTCAATGATTTATGTCAAGGTAACACATCATTCATAACTACATATAATCCCATTATAACCTCTGGTAAGAAAGTTTGTTCAATTTTTAAATGACCAAAAATTAAGGGAGCTGAGAAGGGAAATTGAACATCATGATATGGATTATATTTATGTTATAATAAGGATACGATTTAAGTGCGTCTAGTAAGTGTTGCCAACACCTCTAAAGAGTGTGTTATATAATGTAGAATTGAAAAGTTTTGGAGAAGAAGTAGTAAAATATTTACATATAGAATAGCCGATTCGCAGCAGGATTTACAACTACATTATGCTATTCACATGTGTGCATACTTGAAACACGTACAATACGATGTGTATTATCTTGGCTTGCATAATTAAAACACTTTTTCGACCAAACATAATGAAGTATGCAGACATTGTCAATTGAAATGATTGTACATGTATAACATAATAATATATTTGTAATATAGATAGACAAGGTTATTACTACAAATTGATGATAATCATGGTGTTTTTTTTGTCAAATAATAAAGTGCCCCATTGCAGTAATATGTTCGGAACTACTTGCGAATTGTAAGCAAACAAAAATACATGGCAGTTCACTTACCTACACTTCAATACGTGGTACTTCTCCATTACACAGGAGTACACTTACCTATATTTCTATACATGGTACTGTACAGCACAAAACGACAGTACACTCACCTACACTTCAATAAATGGTATTGTAGAGCACAGCACTAAACGACAGTACACTTACCTACACTTCAATACATGGTACTGTACACCACTAAACGACAGTTCACTTACCTACACTTCAATACATGGTACTGTACAGCACAGCACTAAACGACAGTACACTTACCTACACTTCAATACATGGTACTGTACACCACTAAACGACAGTTCACTTACCTACACTTCAATACATGGTACTGTACAGCACTAAACGACAGTACACTCCCCTACACGTCAAAACATGGTATTGTACAGCAAAGCACTAAACGACAGTACACTTACCTACACTTCAATACATGGTACTGTACAGCACTCAACGACAGTATACTTACCTACACTTCAATACATGGTACTGTACACCACTAAACGACAGTTCACTTACCTACACTTCAATACATGGTACTGTACAGCACTAAACGACAGTACACTCCCCTACACGTCAAAACATGGTATTGTACAGCACAGCACTAAACGACAGTACACTCACCTACACTTCAATACATGGTATTGTACAGCACGGCAATATACGACAGTACACTTACCTACACGTCAATACATGGTACTTTACAGCACTAAACGACAGTACACTTACCTACACGTCAATACATGTTACTGTACAGCACTAAACGACAGTACACTTACCTACAGATCAATACATGGTACTGTACAGCACTAAACGACAGTACACTCACCTACACTTCAATACACGGTATTGTACAGCACAGCACTAAACGACAGTACACTTACCTACACTTCACTATATGGTACTGCACTGCATTACACGACAGTACACTTACGTACACTTCAATACATGGTTCTGTACAGCACTAAACGACAGTACACTTATCTACACTTCAATACATGGTACTGTACAGCACTAAACGCCAGTACACTTACCTCCACTTCAATACATGGCACTGCAGTGCACTGCATGACAGTACACTTACCTGCACTTCAATACATGGCACTGCACTGCACTGCACGGCAGTACACTTACCTACACTTCAATACACGGTAAAATACTGCACTACACGATAGTACACTTACCTACACTTCAATACATGGTACTGTACTGCACTGCACGACAGTACACTTCAATACATGTTACTGTACTGCACTGCACGACAGTACACTTACCTACACTTCAATACATGTCACTGCACTGCACTGCACGACAGTACACTTACCTACACTTCAATACACGGTAAAATTCTGCACTACACGACAGTTCACTTACCTACACTTCAATACATGGTACTGTACTGCACTGCAAGACAGTACACTTCAATACATGGTACTGTATTGCACTGCACGACAGTACACTTATCTACACTTCAATACACGTAAAATACTGCACTACACGACAATACACTTACCTACACTTCAATACATGGTACTGCACTGTACTGCAAGACAGTACACTAACCTACACTTCAATACACGCTAAAATACTGCACTACCCGACAGTACACTTATCTACACTTCAATACATGGCACTGCACTGCACTGCTCGACAGTACACTTACCTATACTTCAATACACGGTAAAATACTGCACTACACGACAGTACACTTACTAGCACTTCAACACATGGCACTGTACTGCACTGCACGACAGTACACTTACCTGCACTTCAATACATGGCACTGTACTGCACTGCACGACAGTACACTTACCTGCACTTCAATACATGGCACTGCGCTGCACTGCACGACAGTACACTTCAATACATGGTACTGTAATGCACTGCACGACAGTACACTTATCTACACTTCAATACATGGCACTGTACTGCACTGCACGACAGTACACTTACCTACACTTCAATACACGTAAAATACTGCACTACACGACAGTACACTTACCTACACTTCAATACATGGTACTGTACTGCACTGCAAGACAGTACACTAACCTACACTTCAATACACGGTAAAATACTGCACTACCCGACAGTACACTTATCTACACTTCAATACATGGCACTGCACTGCACTGCTCGACAGTACACTTACCTATACTTCAATACACGGTAAAATACTGCACTACACGGCAGTACACTTACTAGCACTTCAATACATGGCACTGTACTGCACTGCACGACAGTACACTTACCTGCACTTCAATACATGGCACTGTACTGCACTGCACGACAGTACACTTACCCACACTTCAATACACGGTAAAATACTGCACTACACGACAGTACACTTACCTACACTTCAATTCATGGTAAAATACTGCACGACATAGCAGTACACTTACGTACACTATACTGGATTCACTATAGTTATATACTGTTTAGCGAGCTAAATTTCTAGAAAAACAACTGCAAACAATGTTGTCACTGTTTTCGCGCTGGGGAATGTTGAATGAACATAGAATATATAGATTGGTGATAGTGACTGCTGTGTGATATATGAAAATGGTGTACTTTTATTAACTTTTTTGTCGACGTCAATTGGCGTTACACGTTTTTGTTGCGCGAGTCTGTGGGAAAAACCATAGCTCTAGTGTGTTGATAAAAATTTTAATATCTGAAATTGTGTTGGAAATGACTAAAATACCATCAGAAAGACTAAAAAACGAAACAAGAAAATCTGTGGACCCACAGTTATAACGTGATATAAACAACAATTTCGTAGTGTATTTCTTGTGCGAGCATGTAATAAGGAGGTGATATACGGTTTTTTACTCGCATTTGGGCCATTGAGGGCGCATATGAATAACTTATTCAATAGATCATGAATTATTCATGATAAATCGTGTTCAAAATTGTTTGCCAACTGTTGAAACTTCTGTAATATTGTTATTTTCTAGTGTACCAGTTTTTAATAGGTATTTTTTTTTCAATGTGGACATGTTTATATCGTGTAAGCATTATGTGAATTACTTCCGTTTACCGTTTACGTTTAACTATGTTGTGATTTTATGAATTCACCCTAAAATATAATAATTCTGAACCGATGCAAGTGTTTATTGGTTGTTATTCCACTTACCTGTGCAGATAATTGTCACAATTATACAAAATAGATGGGAGTAAACGAGGGGAATATTTGTGACAGCGATTACACATTACACATAGGCAAACATTGCACCGTCGTCAAGGGGCTTGCGTGCAGGTTCAATTTGCTCAATCCTTGATGGATACTCATAAATATTCATATGATTATCCTCAGGCGGACATCCGGGCATTTTCACCCTTGGCAACCATTGCCGTGAAAAAAAATGCCGAAAACTCCCAGAAAACTGTACTTTGCGATGGTTGTTGAGACTCTTGTGAACAGTGTAACAAGATTTCCCCTATATGTGCATCATATATAAATTCGGTTGCTCAGGATAAAGTTGAGTTTGTGCTTTTCCTTGACTTTAGCTTTAGACTTGCAACGGCTCTTCGACCGGTGATCCACATCAGCTCGTGCAGAACCCATATAAATACATGGCACAGTGGTGCGCGTCATAGCAACTTAAAACGTTCTGTGACGTTAGTAGTTCCGCCCCCGAGGATATAGCTCAATCAAAGCTGGCGTACGCATTTTAAAATGATATAGGTGTACGTGTCCTATGTATTGACGAACAGACATTTTGAATGTTTTATTTGATGCAAGATATAATTTAAAACCAGTTTGTTAGAAAACATACTGTTAGAAAGTCATGTGATATGGTATGGCATCACATTGTAGTGCTTTAGTTCAATGTTTACGAAATTTTGATATATATATAAATCATTATATTATATCAAATTCGGGCAAAATAAGACGCTGAATTCATTACAATACTATATTATCTCTCTTGAAGCCATTGCTAAATTTGAAATAGAACTGTCGGTTAAATATAGCGGTTTGAACACAAGCAAAACTGTGGAAACGTTAATTTAAAATAACCGTGTCAGTCATCATATGCAATACGTTATTGACATGCACACACACACGGTTTAATTGTCTAGAGCGTGGGTCATATATTTAATATAAACATGACACCACGTGGTTTGTGCTGACGTCATGTATCACCACCTGCAATCATACTTATCGGACATAGCATCATGCACACTGGTTGCGATCGATGCATCTCTGTGTGACACGAACTCCGCCCTCTGGTGATTAAAAAAATAAATAAAATATGTTTATCTAGTAAGCATGATATTAGGTCCTTAATTGGTATTGACAATGAACTATGAATGAGTCCTCATTGACAGTCGTGTATATTAATATAGACGTAACATAATGTTGTGAAACAAACATGGCAACCGCACGTTCATGTTAAAGTACTTTTACTGATCTCAAGTTGGAATCTTGTGAAAATATTATAACACAGCCGCGGGATATAATAGACTTGGCACCTGATACGTTTCTGAAAAAAAAAACGTTGCAGGGTAACAGTAAGGACAAATTAATTACAACAATGACAATATCTTTCACATACATACACATTCTCGACAAACATTATTAAGCTAAAGGGTTTTTATGTGACAACCCGGAAGTACTTGTACTTTGCTGAGTTAAATCTGTAGTGTCTGTGTTCAATCCAAACCATCCACTTCCTTACTGAAAACAATTGTGTCCTCTCAAATATTGCCACAATTCATGACCGAATCTGTTGTAATCGCGTATTTCAAGAAAGTCGCGAAAAATCGAACGATTCACCGAGTTACGCTATGCTATATAGAAATTCGAAGCTTGTTTATACCACCGGACTTACAGTGTACAGAGTACAGTGTAAATTGGGGTCACCACAATAGTAGCTTGTTTGACCTCTTCAGACGTGTACGTTGTTTGTCTTTAGCAGTGACAGCGAAGGCGGTACTGGGGGGTATAGGGCGTGGCCAATGCCCAACCACTTAGGGGCATAGGCGCAAGGGATGGTGAGCCAATCTCGCCCGATGCACAATTCCGTGCCGTGCCACTGTTTAGTATTGGTTATCGGATAACAGTTTATGGTTAACGTTGTTAACGTGATCTTTGGTTCATGCGGCGGTGAATAAATGACATGGGTGAATTGACAGATTAATACACGATTCTATTGGAGCGTTCTTACCTCATATTCAAATTAGATCGGGGAATTCCCCGACACGTGACGACATTGCCCATGCTATAAATGCAAGGGGTTTTGTGTAGATCACCAGACGTCGCCACCGAATCACTGGCATTTATCATTTCCTTACGACGCTATCTTTATTACTGCAGGTACGTAACCGTGTTTTACTAGCATCAATATGTAATATTATGCCATTGATAATGTTAGTGTCAGAAAAGCTTTTTTTGATGACTGTGCGATATATTTTAGCGAGATGTTAGTTCCGTGTTTCTACGTTACGTTGGGATTGTATAGAATTCCAAAGCTTACTAAGAATGCCACCGGATCCTTTCATCGCGCAGTGTCCGTTACCATGTATATTATATACGGAATTTAATGCATATTTGCTCATCGTTGTGTTTATCAAAACAGTCAATCACGCCACCGTTACCTAGTCAGTATACGATGAGTGCGGAACATTTTAATTACATGGCCAATATGGCCACCGGAGCCGTGGTTAACGAGACGTGTATACAGCAATATACATGCGTGTACTGTTCTGAGGTCGCCTCCGGACCCGCTTTGTCACCACAGTACAGTATTTGACAATGCATATGGCTTCTAGTGTCTTAGAATTGTGTAGTGTCTATTTCAGACATGCAGCTTGTTGTTGGTTTTATGCGTTATTTTGATTTAGAGCGAAATATGGAGTTGTTTACGTGGACATATCCATAAAGTTTTGTCAATATTATGCTTTCTGTTCGCTCGGTTGTATTCCACATTAAATAAGTGACGACACCTTATACCGCCACCGGAGTTATGTTAAATAAATAGTGTCTACGACCACCCGCCTTCCCATGAACATCGTTTATCATATTATTTGAAACTGAACAGATATTTTCCAACTATAAGTAACTTTTATTACATTTCAAGAGATTTGTGTTAACAAAATTCAATGGCTTTCAAAGCACACTGACCAGTACTGGTCATTGCTCTACGAAGGGTACTTTTATTTATTTAGAGTGACAATCAGCCTGATTATATAATATCCCGACATCATTAATACGAGATTTTCTGGGTTAACATGCGAAATAAACTAGCGAGATGTTAATTTCGGGTATCAACCTCCTCTTTGGATTGTTTGCTAAAATAATTCTGCGTATTTTAAGTGCCCATAATAACCCACAAAGTAGATAGTCCAAAATGTTGATAATTTAATTGACTGAAGAGAATTTATTCAACGAGTTCGTAACGTTGTATTCAATACCAACGTTTATTGTGGAAGCCACCGGACCCTGTTCAGGGCTCATACCACTAATTGAATTTCCATAGACGACAATGTTAACATATGACGAGATTGCTATATGAAAATGACGAAGAAAGTTGAAAATATGGCTCAAAAATGGGAAATCAACATGCCAGTAATCAACCATATGAAAAAAACTAACATGTTGGCCAGCTCAAACTCTTGCAAATCTCAGGTAAACAAGACACACCTACTGTATTTGGATTGCACCAAGAGAAATCACTGGAAAAACACCAAGATTAGAACATCCATTAACACACAGAATAAACCCACAGGTACACAGCCGCTAAGTAGTAAACAAAAGACCACATGTTGGTCTCACCTCTGACCCAGGTGATTACGCCCTCAAACAGGGAGCACCTGAGAAAAATAATATTTAAAAAATTTCATTGGTTCTTGCTGGGCATTTAAATTGAGGGCTACGAGCAGCCATCGGTTAATTAGTGGCATGAGACCTTCAGAGAAATAAGAAGGTTTAATAAAGTTCTTGTTGATCTTATATATGATGGAATATCATTAGACGAGTAATTTCCCATGCAAAAAAAATCCCCAAAATTTAAACCCTGGGAGTTATTTATCAAAATCTACCACTTGGTGGCGCCCTATACCCAGACAATTAGTTGTAGAAAGTGGCAACATACACACTCAGCATAACACCAAAATAGATGGTAGGCAATGAATATAAGCCTGATTATTAGATGCAGTACTGTAAAATATAATGTTCTCATTCACCACAAACAAGTACAGACCAACGTTTGGCATGATTAGTAATTTTAATTAATTTCTAGAAATAATACATAGAATAATGACAATTAAAAGTAGTTTATCACTATAATTTAAAAAAAAAAAATTCTACTGAATCAAAAGTCTCAATTCATCAGCTCATTATTTCTCCAATTAATTAAAAACAAAAAAACAATTCCACGGTATCTGCATTTAGGCCGGAGACCTGTGACGGGCAACCTTGGATATACCAAAACACAACAGTGGTTTGATTTACCATGGCCACACATAGAATTTGCTCAACATAAAATACTTAATCAAATCTTATGTGAAAAAAAGTAGTTCAACGAAACAATTTTATGATTTAAAAATAAATAAAAATAAAAATATACAAACAAGAAAAGGATCTAAATATAAAATACTTGTATTACACATCCCTGATCAAATTAAATTCAAATCAACAGGATTTCTGATTAATTGGGGGGGGGTACATGCACTGTTCAATAATAAACTCAAGATGGGATTAATTAGCTAACTATTCACAAAAATTCTGAGAAAAGAGCAATAATTGTGAAATTGAAAGAGTTGTACTACTTGGCTAATATACTGACAGTATGCAAATCTCTTGTCAGTGACAAGATACACAACACAATTTTGAGAATTTATTTAAATATTTGGGATTTTGACCTCATTAAACTTTGAATACGGTACATTAGAAATGACCGCACTACAAATTGTTAAGTTTGTCTGCCATAATGTGAAAATAAGACAAAAAACCCATAAAATGGGGTTAAGCATTTTTCTCAGAATTCCTAGAGCCATTGAAATTAGTGGTGACATGAATAATTCATTGATGAATGAATAAAATTTTTGGACCAGTTTAATAAAAACATTTATATTTACAGACCACAGCCCAACCACAGCCAATTAATAAGATTAGGGCAAAAAATATACCGAATTACAAATTTTCAAAATCTTCAACCAAGATATAAGAGATTAACAGAAATGGGTGAAACGCATAGCAAAATATAACATTTCTGGATAAAAAATTACTCCATTGTGTCTAAATAGATGAATACAAAGCAAGAAAAGTGGTAAAATAAAAATAAAAAAGATTCCCAGTTACTTTGCACTATACCTGCCAAATCAATGGAGCTGATCTCATGAAATGTGTGCTTGAACACACAACCTCATAATTATCAAATCTATGCAAGGTCAGGAGAGGTCAAAAATTATAATAATTAGGTCAAAGTAAACTTTGGTTATGTAAGATGAGATCTGCCAAAAATGACTAAATTCCAGTGAATAGAGCCATAATTATGGTTAAAACAACAACCTCAGGTGGTCCTAGGCAAACTGTTACTTCAGGGCTCATACCACTAATTGAATTTCCATAGACGACAATGTTAACATATGACGAGATTGCTATATGAAAATGACGAAGAAAGTTGAAAATATGGCTCAAAAATGGGAAATCAACATGCCAGTAATCAACCATATGAAAAAAACTAACATGTTGGCCAGCTCAAACTCTTGCAAATCTCAGGTAAACAAGACACCCCTACTGTATTTGGATTGCACCAAGAGAAATCACTGGAAAAACACCAAGATTAGAACATCCATTAACACACAGAATAAACCCACAGGTACACAGCCGCTAAGTAGTAAACAAAAGACCACATGTTGGTCTCACCTCTGACCCAGGTGATTACGCCCTCAAACAGGGAGCACCTGAGAAAAATAATATTTAAAAAATTTCATTGGTTCTTGCTGGGCATTTAAATTGAGGGCTACGAGCAGCCATCGGTTAATTAGTGGCATGAGACCTGTAGTACAGTGCAGTGTCGATGTAAATAGGGTCACCGCATTAATAGCTTGTTTGACCCCTTAAGTCGTGCACGTAGTTTAGTATTTGTATTTATGACGGGGTCTTCTTTTAGTTTAGGTTTTCTACAGGTTCATAACAACCTAGTAAGGATTCACATGTTTCCGAGTCGTGATATTTAATTGGCAGAAGCAACTCATTCACCGAGTTGTAGTAAGCTGCATGGGAACGCAAAGCTTACTGATAATGCCACCGGATTCTTTCGTCGTCATGATGCCGCACTGTGTCCGTTCCCATTGCACAGTTTGACTCTATCGGACATGTGTATTATTTATATATTGAGCTGGCATTAAGGGTACACGGATTTAAATTTTATGCGTTGTTACATTTCTGCTCGCCGCTGTGCTCAGCAAAAAAGGACACTCACGCCACAATTTTTGATTACATGGCCGATATGGCAACTGGAGCCCTGGTTAACGAGACATGTGCAGCAATATTCGTCCCGAGTACTGAATTGAGGTCGCCTCCGGACCCGCTTTGTCACATAGTACCATTTCATTTGACAATTCATATGACTACCAAATTCTTAGAATGGTGTATTAAACTGCTATTTTAATTTAATTTAACTGTGACAAAAAGTAGATTATTCCACAGATTAGTTTGTTCTGTATTCACGGATTTTCGTCTATTTTAGAAAAACATTCTTCTAATTTAGCCCTCGTGGCGGCGGCGGCGGGGGGTACTTCCATAGTTAACGTTTACGTGTATGCAACAATATTTTGGTCCCCATTTTAATAGTAGAGCGGATCAATTTTGACCCTTAATTTTTGGATTTTATGACATTTTTTGGAGAAAGGCACCATCAACTATTTTCAACTGGATGTGGAGCACCCCAACTTAAAATGAGTACCCACCCGGATTATAGCTATATTTCATGCCTTTAGTCAACTTGGTAAAATTCTTAGACAGGAATTAGACATTTCTCTCGATGCTATTTATTAATTGACTAACAACCGCGTTTATTCACCGTGTTACGCTATGCTGTATATAAAATTTAAAAGCTTGTTGACGCCACCGGACTCTGTGGTTGTAGACTACAGTGTCCACCGACAATGTATATTGAGGTCACCACAATAGTAGCTTGTTTAACCTCTTCAGACGTGTACGTCATTTGTCGTTAGCAGTGGCAGCGAAGGCGGCACGGGGGGGGGGGGGGCAATGGGCATGACCAATGCCACTTAGGCGCATAGGCGCAAGGGATTGTGAGCAGATCTCGCCCTATGCGAAATTCCGTGCCGCGCCACTGTTCTTTATTATTTGTTACCGTATTTATAGTGGAATTGTCGGGTCGGATACAATTTTATGCATAACGCTGTTAACGTGATCTTTGGTTCATGCGTTTTACAGAGCGTTATTGCAAATTATGCAATGTGTTCGTAGTTGCACACAGCCAGGTAATGTCATTCTTATTGCTAGTGCTACCTCGGTGGGTGTCGGAATTGGTAAATACAATGCAGGGCGGCGCATAAATGACGTGGGTGTATTGACAGATAAATAAACAATTCTATTGGTGCGTTCTTACCTCATCTACAAATTAGATCGGGGAAACGCCCCCAACACGTGACGACGTCGCCCATGCTATAAATGCAACGGGTTTTGAGGCACATCACCAGACGTCGCCACCGATTCAGTAGCATTTTACCATTTCCTTACGACGCTATCTTTGTTACTGCAGGTACGTAACCGTGTTTTACTAGCATCAATATGTAATATTATGCCATTGATAATGTTAGTGTCAGAAAAGCTTTTTTTGATGACTGTGCGATATATTTTAGCGAGGTGTTAGTTCCGTTTATCTACGTTACGTTGGGATTGTATAGAATTCCAAAGCTTACTAAGAATGCCACCGGATCCTTTCATCATGCAGTGTCCGTTACCATGTATATTATATACGGAATTTAATGCATATTTGCTCATCGTTGTGTTCATCAAAACAGTCAATCACGCCACCGTTACCTAGTCAGTATACGATGAGTGCGGAACATTTTAATTACATGGCCAATATGGCCACCGGAGCCGTGGTTAACGAGACGTGTATACAGCAATATACATGCGTGTACTGTTCTGAGGTCGCCTCCGGACCCGCTTTGTCACCACAGTACAGTATTTGACAATGCATATGGCTTCTAGTGTCTTAGAATTGTGTAGTGTCTATTTCAGACATGCAGCTTGTTGTTGGTTTTATGCGTTATTTTGATTTAGAGCGAAATATGGAGTTGTTTACGTGGGCATATCCATAAAGTTTTGTCAATATTATGCTTTCTGTTCGCTCGGTTGTATTCCACATTAAATAAGTGACGACATCTTATACCCCCACTGGAGCCATTTAAAAAAATAGTGTATACTACACCCTTCTCCTCGTGAACATAGTTTATCATATCATTTTAAACTGAAAAGATAATTCCCCGCTGCATGTAACTTTTATTACATTTCAAGACATTTGTGTTAACAAAATTCAATGGCTTTCAAAGCACACTGACCAGTACTGGTCATTGCTCTACGGAGGGTACTTTTAATTATTTGGAGTGACAATCAGCCTGATTATATAATATCGTGTACGTCGTTTAGTATTTGTATTTATGACGGGGGTCTTCATTAACTTCATTAACTGGGGGCATGTAAGAATATTATATCAACGTTTATGTCGATATCTGGTCATATTGTCTTGATGATTGCGCGATATGATTGTTAGTTCCGGGTATCAAGGTTGCGTTGGATATTTCTTTTAGTTTAGGTTTTCTACAGGTTCATAACAACCTAGTAAGGATTCACATGTTTCCGAGTCGTGATATTTAATTGGCAGAAGCAAACTATTCACCGAGTTGTAGTGAGCTGTATGGAAACGCAAAGCTTACTGATAATGCCACCGGATTCTTTCGTCGTCATGATGCCGCACTGTGTCCGTTCCTATTGCACAGTTTGACTCTATCGGACATGTGTATTATTTATATATTGAGCTGGCATTAAGGGTACACGGATTTAAATTTTATGCGTTGTTACATTTCTGCTCGCCGCTGTGCTCAGCAAAAAAGGTCACTCACGCCACAATTTTTGATTACATGGCCGATATGACCACTGGAGCCCTGGTTAACGAGACATGTGCAGCAATGTTCATCCCGAGTACTGAATTGAGGTCGCCTCCGGACCCGCTTTGTCACATAGTACCATTTCATTTGACAATTCATATGGCTACCAAATTCTTAGAATGGTGTATTAAACTGCTATTTTAATTTAATATAACTGTGACAAAAAGTAGATTATTCCACAGATTAGTTTGTTCTGTATTCACGGATTTTCTTCTATTTTAAGAAAAACATTCTTCTAATTTAGCCCTCGTGGCGGTGGCGGCGGTGGTACTTCCATAGTTAACGTTTACGTGTATGCAACAATATTTTGGTCCCCATTTTAATAGTAGAGCGGATCAATTTTGACCCTTAATTTTTGGATTTTATGACATTTTTTGGAGAAAGGCACCATCAACTATTTTCAACTGGATGTGGAGCACCCCAACTTAAAATCAACGTGAGGACCCCCCCGGATTATAGCTATGTGTTATGCCTTTAGTCAACTTGGTAAAATTCTTAGACAGGAATTAGACATTTCTCTCGATGCTATTTATTAATTGACTAACAACCGCGTTTATTCGCCGTGTTACGCTATGCTGTATATAAAATTTAAAAGCTTGTTGATGCCACCGGACTCTGTGGTTGTAGAGTACAGTGTCCACCGACAATGTATATTGAGGTCACCATAATGGTAGCTTGTTTGACCTCTTCAGACGTGTATGTCATTTGTCGTTAGCAGTGGCAGCGCAGGCTGCAGGGGGGCGCAAGGGGCATGGCCAATGCCACTTAGGCGCAAGGGATGGTGAGCAGATCTCGCCCTATGCGAAATTCCGTGCCGCGCCACTGTTCTTTAGTATTGGTTACCGTATTTGTAGTGGAATTGTCGGGTCGGATAAAAGTTTATGGTTAACGTTTGAACGTGATCTTTGGTTCATGCGTTTTACAGAGCGTTATTGCAAATGATGCAATGTGTTCGTATTTGCACACGGCCAGGTAATTCATTCTTATTGCTTGCGCTATGTCGGTGGGTGTCGGAATTGGTAAATACAATGCAGGGCGGCGCATAAATGACGTGGGTGTATTGACAGATAAATAAACAATTCTATTGGAGCGTTCTTACCTCATATACAAATTAGATCGGGGAAATCCCCCAACACGTGACGACGTCGTCCATGCTATAAATGCAACGGGTTTTGAGGCACATCACCAGACATCGCCACCGAATCAGTAGCATTTTACCATTTCCTTACGACGCTATCTTTATTACTGCAGGTACGTAACCGTGTTTTACTAGCATCAATATGTAATATTATGCCATTGATAATGTTAGTGTCAGAAAAGCTTTTTTTGATGACTGTGCGATATATTTTAGCGAGATGTTAGTTCCGTGTATCTACGTTACGTTGGGATTGTATAGAATTCCAAAGCTTACTAAGAATGCCACCGGATCCTTTCATCATGCAGTGTCCGTTACCATGTATATTATATACGGAATTTAATGCATATTTGCTCATCGTTGTGTTCATCAAAACAGTCAATCACGCCACCGTTACCTAGTCAGTATACGATGAGTGCGGAACATTTTAATTACATGGCCAATATGGCCACCGGAGCCGTGGTTAAAGTGCCTGTGCAATGCCCACTCTCACGTTAACTATTTTAGATCCGTGTCCTACTGAAGTGGGCAGTTATTGATTTTTTTTGTCAAAATGGTTACTCCTATCCAAGTAAATTTAAGATATATCTCGTGCTGTAGCCACGCCCACCTATCCTGAAACGGTCGACTGTTTCCGGATTTCCGACTCTCGCCGAAAGTGCGCCACCAAATGCCAAAATATGAGAGGAAGCCATACTCCTGAGCTGTACTTATATAACACTGCGTGATTCAACATACTTTTAAACGATATACATTTTTCGGTCGGCATTTCTTTTTTTTGTCATTTTTTTTTTTTTTTTTTATGAGATAGAGAGTTTTTAGAAGTTGTTTTCAGAACAAACGTTTGTGATGGTTAAACGTTGTGTTGTGGGCGGTTGCAGTAATACGTATAGTCATAGTGTAAGTATTCACACTTTTCCAAACGATCCGAAGGTGCGACGTCAGTAAACGAAAGCCGTGAAAACAACGAGAAAAGGTTGGGGTGGACCTTCTCCTTACAGCGTCATATGTAGTGTCCACTTCACCTCAGATTCTTTTTTTCGAAAAACTGTCTTCGGCCGTGAAAAAACAACTAGGTTTTAAAGAGAAGCGCCGACAACTTAAACCTGGCGCAATACCAACAATTTTGAAAGAAATAGATTCCGAACCAGCCCATGATCACCGAGGCGGATTTCAGAAGAGAGAGAGACGTCGGGTAAGTGTTTCAAATCATTTGACTTGTTTTGCCATCCTGATTATCGCTTTATAGACACAATTAAGTTTGCGTTATGTTAAGGTATCAATAATTTTTGATAGTAACACGAAAACGACGCGTCGGACAAACAGGAAATTACGCAGTCCTTACACACTGCTAATTGTTTTCATTTTCGCAGGCTAAAAGTTTCTGAATTGTTCGGTGATTGGTGTTGAATGTCGAATTCACACCTCTGTTACTTTCCTTCTAGCTTGATCTGCGAAATAATTTTATGGGGGTACTGGACATCTCGACCCCAAAAAATCCCGACCCGTTTTTCATACCTACAGCCAAAACAAAGTCAGCTTGGACTTTCAGTTATGAGACATGACAAAACAAACGCTGCCAGTGATAGATTTCGCGAATAAAAAACAGAATTAACGCAATCAAAGGCGCCGACCACACGCGTTGGAAATACTAGTAGATAGTACACGATGTTTCGAATCAAAAGATGTCGATCAACGTTGAACTAGATAGAGGTTCGCGTCGCCACATTGAGACAGGGTCGCGTCGATGCGGTGGGTCGAGATGTTCAATTTGGGTCGAAATGTCTTGGGTCGAGATGTCTAGAAATCATTTATGGAATAAGAATCCGGGCTTTGGCTGTCAATGCGTTATCACCAAGCATGGAGGTACCTCCATGCACCAAGTAAATAAGTATGACAATCACGCTAACTCGAGTCCACTCTGAATTTGTCTGTACGTGTGTTGCTCTCAATTATTTTTGTTTTCCAATTAAACGCCACCAGTCACGCACTTGTCCTCGTCGTGACCCGACGCGTTCACCCATTTCAACTGAATCTATTTCCACGCGGCGGTCATTTATTTAGTAACTGTGATTTGTCGTTTTTTTTTAGCTATTTCCCTATTTTATTGATCACTATAGTTTAACGTCTAGAATGTCAAAATATGTTTTCTTTTATTTTAATTTTGATGCTTCTACTGGAAATGTACTTCAATAGAGCATGTATGATATGATTCTTTATGGTTTTCTATCTACTATTGTTGAATCAAAATGCTCTCATTATAATTTACAGATTACGTAGAAGAGCTCTTCAATACACTAGACTTGTATGTTGGAGGAGATTGTGTATTACATACACTTGATGATGCACCCCTGCCACTCAACAGCCAGTATGCCCACCCTGACAAAGTCTCGGCAGTTCATTGCCACACTACAAGATTCACATAACAGTGTAAATACATTTCCAGATGCTGCAACAATTATGCTAATAAAAAACAGGCTACGTTACACAGTTCACATATTTTATTTAGACTTGTGATGAACAAGGAAATATGACAATGTAAACATTGGATTGTCTGTACATGTATGTGAGGAAAATAATGTGAATAAAATATAATTTGTACATGGATTACTATTACTATAGTATATGGTTTTAATTGAGTGACACTGTGTGACAATGAAAAAAAGGAAACACATCTTCAGATTTTGGAATCTATGAAAAACCAAGATTTGGTAATTTAAGTCATAAATAATTCTCTGACATAAATATTGATAAATCTGTTACTGCTCACTCTGGTAATACTGTAGTCTTTTTCAAGGAACTTCAAGTATCCCCTCGTTAACCTGTGGAGGTTTAGAAAATAAATAAGGTCACAATCTTTATTTGGCATTTGTTTATACGTAATTCATTCGTTTTATGATGCATCTTTTTTTACTATAATAAAGGCAACTATTATTATGTTATATATGTGTTTGAATTATGGATGAAAAAAATATTGAACACATTTACAATTAGTACATAAGTATAAGCAATTGCCACCCAATGCTCTCAAACGATTATTCAAAAAATAATTAATTTGTTTTTCTTCATTTTCTTTTCATAATAATATGTCAATTTTATTTCACCAAACATTTTTCAAATTTACGTTTAAAATTTTGAAACTTGCGGATGTAATGCACACCCGCGCTTCGTGTGAAGGGAAGCCAGGTCAAAACATTGGGCATTTTACGTGTGTAGAGCAGCCCACAGAGACGTCGGCCGATCCCAACAACCATATCAGAAATTGTTGATGGTGGAAAAAAAATAAGAGTTTCATTTGTGCAACAAAAAAAATCAAACGTGATAAAGTAAAACGCCGATGACATTCGGGCCACACGAGACACTCACGCCTTCGACCATGAACGAAAATCCAATATATGGATGCCAATGCACGTTTGAACGAAGCAGGCAATATTTCTGAGGAAATTCGCGATCTAAGTTTATCGAGCATAATAAAGAGTTCACACATACCTCTTTGAAATTATCGATAAGATATTTTATAAAGAGTAGTAAGCTCAACTAGAACAAAAAAAACTAGAACTTCTTACCGACTCGAAAGTTGTCCAGTGCCGAGGTTCAGCGATAGTTTACAAACGTGCGCCGGGGACGGTGACATCACTGCGACCAGCCACACCAGAACGGACATATCTCGCATCTAACTCAACCCCATGCAACAAATTTGATATCCAAGTGTTCATTATGGCCCGTTCTTCCTCGACGAAAAAGTACATAAGTGACAATTTAGTCAAAGACGAGAAAACTGCACAAGAAATTTGCCTTATTTACACGTATCGGCAATGCGAGCTGCCCAGCAACTTCCCTTTCTGACGTCACAAGGGGAATTTCTGTATGGCAATGAATAGCTAATGAGGAGCCTCGTTTTAAAATACAAAAAATAAAGTTGCTGTAGACTGAGTTTAAAACACATTTTTTCACTTAAAAAAAATAATTTATGCTTAGAAACATAAAAATTAATAATATTTATGTATCAATTGATAATTTTAGACGTGAAAATAGCAGCCATTTCACAGGCACTTTAACGATACGTATATACAGCAATATACATGCGTGTACTGTTCTGAGGTCGCCCCCGGACCCGCTTTGTCACCACAGTACAGTATTTGACAATGCATATGGCTTCTAGTGTCTTAGAATTGTGTAGTGTCTATATCAGACATGCAGCTTGTTGTTGGTTTTATGCGTTATTTTGGTTTAGAGCGAAATATGGAGTCGTTTACGTGGGCATATCCATAAAGTTTTGTCAATATTATGCTTTCTGTTCGCTCGGTTGTATTCCACATTAAATAAGTGACGACACCTTATACCGCCACCGGAGTTATGTTAAAAAAATAGTGTCTACGACCACCCGCCTTCCCATGAACATCGTTTATCATATTATTTGAAACTGAACAGATATTTTCCAACTATAAGTAACTTTTATTACATTTCAAGAGATTCGTGTTAACAAAATGCAATGGCCTTCAAAGCGCACTCACAAAATTCTTACCGGTACTGGTCATTGCTCTACGAAAGACAGATTGTCTGGGTTAACATGCCAAATAAACTAGCGAGATGTTAATTTCGGGTATCAACCTCCTCTTTAGATTGTTTGCTAAAATAATTCCACGTATTGATGTGCCCCATAATAACCCCCAAAGTAGATAGTCCAAAATGTTGATGATTTGTATGTTAATTGACTAAAAGAGAATTTATTCGTTACGCTGTATTCAATACCAACGCTTATTGTGGAAGCCATCGGACCCTGTAGTACAGTACAGTGTCGATGTAAATAGGGTCACCACATTGGTAGCATGTTTGACCCCTTCAGACATGTTCGTTGTTTATCTTTAGTATTGGTATTTGTATTGGAATTGTATGGTCGGATCAGAGTTTATGGATAACGTTGTCAACGTAATCTTTGGTTCACGCATTTTACAGAGCGTTATTTCCAATTTTACAATGTGTTCGTAGTTCCACACAACCAGGTAGTGTCAATCGTATTGCTTGCGCTATGTCGGTGGGTGTCGAAATAGGTGAATTCAATGCAGGGCGGCGCAGAAATGACGTGGGTGTATTGACATCTAAATAAACGATTCTATTGGAGCGTTCTTATCTCATATACATATTAGACAGGGGAATTCCCCGACACGTGACGACGTCACCCGTGATATAAATGCAACGGGTTTAGAGGCATATCACCAGACGTCGCCACCGAATCAGTAGCATTTTACCATTTCCTTACGACGCTATCTTTGTTACTGCAGGTACGTAACCGTGTTTTACTAGCATCAATATGTAATATTATGCCATTGATAATGTTAGTGTCAGAAAAGCTTTTTTTGATGACTGTGCGATATATTTTAACGAGATGTTAGTTCCGTGTATCTACGTTACGTTGGGATTGTATAGAATTCCAAAGCTTACTAAGAATGCCACCGGATCCTTTCATCGCGCAGTGTCCGTTACCATGTATATTATATACGGAATTTAATGCATATTTGCTCATCGTTGTGTTCACCAAAACAGTCGATCACGCCACCGTTACCTAGTCAGTATACGATGAGTGCGGAACATTTTAATTACATGGCCAATATGGCCACCGGAGCCGTGGTTAACGATACGTATATACAGCAATATACATGCGTGTACTGTTCTGAGGTCGCCCGGACCCGCTTTGTCACACTGTACCATTTTATTTGACAATGCATATGGCTTCTAGTGTCTTAGAATTGAGAAGTGTTTAATTCAGACATGCATATTGTTGTTGGTTTTCATGCGTTATTTGGTTTAGGAGCGAAACGTTGAGTTGTTAAGGTGGGGGATATCCGCGAAGTTTTGTCAATATTATGCTTTTTGTTCGCTCAGTTGAATTCCAAATTAAATCAGTGGTGACACCTTATACCGCCACTGGAGCTATTTAAAAAAATAGTGTGTACTACCCCCCTTCTCCTCATAAACATAGTTTATCATATCATTTTAAACTGAAAAGATATTTCCCTGCTGCATGTAACTTTTATTACATTTCAAGAGATTTGTGTTAACAAAATTCAATGGCTTTCAAAGCACACTGACCAGTACTGGTCATTGCTCTACGAAGGGTACTTTTATTTATTTAGAGTGACAATCAGCCTGATTAAATAATATCCCGACATCATTAATACGAGATTGTCTGGGTTAACATGCGAAATAAACTAACGAGATGCTAATTTTGGGTATCAACCTCCTCTTTGGATTGTTTGCTAAAATAATTCCACGTATTTAATTGCCACATAATAATCCCCAATGTAGATTGTCCAAAATGTTGATAATTTGTATTTAATTGACTGAAAGAGAATTTATTCAACGAGTTCGTCACGTTGTATTCAATTCCAACTTTTATTGTGGAAGCCACCGGACCCTGTAGTACAGTACAGTGTCGATGTAAATGGTGTCTCCGCATTAATAGCTTGTTTGACCCCTTAAGTGGTGTACGTTGTTTAGTATTTGTAGTGAAATTCTCGGGTCGGATCAGAGTTTACCGGTCAAACCAAGAGTTCGACAGGACCTACACAATGTAACTAATCAATGAAATAGAAACCGGAAATCGAGTAAACGAATGGAACCCCCATCGCACCTTAAACATACTCCCACGCACTATACAATATTGCACGGGTCTTTGTTTCCTTGCATTGTATGTGTGTTATTTATCGTAATAATCTGCCTGACTATTTAATATTATTAAATAAATTAGCGAGACGTTATTTTCGGGTATCAACGTTCTGTTGGGTTTCTCGTTCACTCGAAGGGATTCTAGGTTTTATCAGTTTCATTAATAATTCGACACTTTGATGATTTGTGTGTCAACTGACTAAAACAACGTTTAGTGCTGGGTTAGTTAAGCTGTATGAAATTCTAAAGCTTGTTGTGAACGCCGCCGAACCTTGTTGTCATGCAGTAAAGTCCACCGACAATGTAACTGAGGGACACTACATTAGTAGTTTGTGTCACCTCTTCAGACGTGTATGTTTTTTTGTCTTTATAATTGCCATTTGCATTGGGATTATTAGGTTCGATCAATGTTTAGGTTTGTTATCTTAGTTTAATGCATTTTATGTTCAATTTAGTGTGCGTTCAATTTAGTCAATGGTGGGCTTTTGCGACTACCCTTCGCTCTATCCACTGCCACAAGTATCATGCATTAATCTCGATCTGTTATACATAAACCAACGTTCGTAGATTAGGTGCGCAATATTGCTGGTACATTAGCTATGTGATTTTATCATGTCAGTGGGAGCCAGGATAGGTAAATAAAATGTCGGGCGGCGCATTAAATGACGTTAGTGCATTGACAGATAAATAAACGGCCCCATTGTGGCGGTCTTACTTCATATTCAAATTAGACTAGGGAATTCCCCTCGACACGTGACGACGTCGTCCATGCTATAAGTGTAAAAGGTTTAGAGGCACACCACACATCGCCACGGAAGCACTGGTATTTTAGCATTTCTATACGACGACAGGATCTTTATTAACGTAATTGTGTATCATCAGCTTCAATACATATTATTATGCCAATGCTAATGTCAATGTCAATGTCGGGATATCCTCTCTTGATGACTGTGTGATATACTTAAGCGCTGTGTTAGTTCCGGGTATCAACGTTGCGCTGGAATTGTTTATTTAAAATTATGTTTTAGGTTTTCAAATAAAAATCTAGTAAAAAGTCACATGTTGTCGTGATATTTTATTGGCAGAAACAACTTTCATTCACTGAGTTGTAGTAGTAGCTCTATAGGAATCCAAAGCTTACTGATAATGCCACCAGATCCTTTTCAATTCCCAATGCATAGTTTGACCTCTATCAGTCATGTATATTATTTATATATATCGAAGGAGCATTATGGATTTACGGATTTTAATTAGTGAATTTTAATTTAATGTGTTGTTGCATTTGTGTTGTGTGCGTATTTGTAGTGAGGCATTGGATATTTTTGTTACATGCGTATATGGCCCCGGAGCCCAGGTCAACGAGATGTTTATGCAGCAATATACGTTGCGTGTACTGTACTGAGATCGCCACCTGATCTACTTACCTGGCGGTAACATTTGACAACGCATATACACTTTTTTTTGTATTTGCATTGCCAATGTTCTATTTTCTATTGGGCATTTTAATATTGTGAGAACACTTCACCTATTCAATTGTAACGCAAATATTACGTTAAAGATTTCGTTCAATTAGCTTTAACAGGTTCCATCACAATTGGACAATTCCATTTGCAATTTTTAAATCGGGGGGAGTCGTCACATGCGTCAGATGGCTATAGCGTGTCATTTTTTACTAACAAGCGACTCCCCACGAGCCTTTGTGTTTTAGCGTGTGTTGTTATCATTGCTTGGGACTCTATTCCCGCGCGTGCGCAGGTGACGACCCTCCTGCTTTAACATATTTCGTGTTCTTGTAGTACATGTGAACTTGACTCTGGATATCTTGCTGCAAATTGCTGTAAAGTATTTATCGTAAAATGAAATAAGGTAGCGTTTTCAGCATTGAAATGGACGCCCAGCACAATACCGTATTTCTCTACGATGTCGTTTGTTTTCGTTCACATTCACGACATATTATATTCTCTATTGCACCCTCAATCTTTTTCATGTTTTATTAGGTAAATATTTTACCCAAGTACACAGAAGTGCCATCATTGTAAAATGCTTAAAAATTTAACTTCGACTCTATGATCTACAAAAATTTAACCGAATATATAAATATAGTAGTAAAAAAGGCATGTTCAATCTAGGAACTAAATATATCAAAAATCGATGAAATCAGATATAATATTATGGACTGTGTTCAAATCTTAAATTCAGAGAGTGAATAGTGAGATATGCTTTGCATATAGTAACTATGGACGCTCACATATCATTGCAACATTGTTTCATATATACTTTTAATAGTGAGTATACTTGAGCCTGATCAAAAAAATGTCTCATGAAACACTTTTACATCAAATTTTCGATTAACTAATTCGTTATGATAGAATTAGTTAATTTATAACTACCATGCTGGTTTATATAGGAAAGCATTTTGAAACATTTTTACTGAAAAGACGAGATTTTCATTGCCCATAAATATTAATTTATGCAAATTATATAATTAGACGATAAACTTGCGCATGATATACTAAGTATTATGCAAACGAAGACTTAGATTGACATTTTCACAATCACCGGCCAGAAAGCAGTTAAAAATATACTCCTATATTCCTATATTTCTTTCACTAACAACTATTCGGAAGGGAGTATTCATTGCAAAACACAGGAAATAATAGATATAAGAATTCTCAATATATTGATGTTATGTGAATACTCCTAGGACGTATGAATACCCTCGAAGAAAATACATCGAAATGTACATTGAATGACGTAAATATATCATTAAAAGATATGGAATATCCACTGCATGATGCGGCACGTGACGGCGACCTGGAACAGATAAGACGCCTGCTAAAAAATGGAATAGATATTGACACCAAAGACAACGTGAGTAAGAGCGTGAGCATAGTGTCGAATACATATCAATGCATGTTGTATTATATAAAACATTACAATACCTTTACAAAAAAATGTAAATATGTTGCAGAATAACTGTACACCGCTTTTCATTATATTTCTCTAAATTTCAGTAGTGTGATCATGGATCATAACTCTAGTAACAAACTAATGTAGATTTATTGTAGTGTTACAATCTGCCAGATAATACCACCAACTTTCAACATTCTATTTATAAATTTGTACAGGCAATGGAATTCTAGAAAAATTAAAACTACATATAAATATATTTTTTGTTCATTATGTAAAACATTTCAATACAAAAAATGTTAATATGTTGCAGAATAACTGTACACCGCTTTTCATTGCTGCTCAAATTGGACATACTGAAACAGTGGATCTGCTTTTAAAGACTGGCGCTAACAAGGAGGCTGCCGCGAAGGTAACTATGAATATGTGTGATATGTAAATATTGTAAAAATATTCTCGACATATTAGGAACTTTTAGCAGTAATGAATTGATTTATTAGAAGTTCCTAAATGGATCATTCCAATTTTGATTTGGTGCATCTAGCGGAAATGGTATCATATATTTCTCTAAATTGCAGTAGTATTACCATGGATCATAACTCTAGCAACAAGCTTTTGTAGATTTATTATAGTGCTATAACCTGCCAGCCAACACCACCAATTTTCAACATTCTATTTATAATTTCATACAGGCAATGGAATTCCAGAAAAATGAAAACTACATATAAATCGATTTTTATTCAGTATGTAAAATATTGTAATACCTATACATAAATTGTTAATATGTTGCAGCAAAACTTCACACCACTTCACATTGCGGCTCAAAAAGGTCATTTTGAAATAGTGGATCTGCTTTTAAAGAATGGCGCCAACAAGGAGGCTGTCGCGGAGGTAACTATGAATGTGTGATATGTAAATATTGTAATAATATTCTCGACATATTATGAACTCTTAACAATAAAGAATTTAATTATTAAAAGTTTCTAAATGGATCATTCCAATTTTGATTTGGTGTATCTAGCGGAAATGGTATCTTATATTTCTCTAAATTTCAGTAGTGTGATCATGGATCATAACTCTAGCAACAAACTAATGTAGATTTATTGTAGTGCTATAACCTGCCAGACAATACAACCAATTTACAACATTCTATTTATAATTTCATACAGGCAATGGAATTCCAGAAAAGTGAAAACTACATATAAATCTAATTTGTATTCATTATGTAAAACATTGCAATACCTTTACAAAAATTGTTAATATGTTGCAGAAAAACTTTACACCACTTCACATTGCGGCTCAAAATGGTCATTTTGAAATAGTGGATCTGCTTTTAAAGACTGGGGTCAAAAAGGATGCTATCACGACGGTAAATATGAATGTGTGATATGTAAATATTGTAATAATGTTCTCGACATATTATGAACTCTTAACAATAAAGAATTGACTTATTGAATGTTCCTAAATGGATCATTCCAATTTTGATTTGGTGTATCTAGCGGAAGTGGTATCTTATATTTCTCTAAATTTCAGTAGTGTGATCATGGATCATAACTATAGCAACACACTAATGTAGATTTACTGTAGTGCTATAACCTGCCAGACAATACCACCAATTTTCAACATTCTATTTATAATTTCATACAGGCAATGGAATTCTAGAAAAATGAAAACAACATATAAATATATTTTTTGTTCATTATGTAAAACATTTCTATACAACAAATGTTAATATGTTGCAGAATAAATTCACACCACTTCACATTGCGGCTGCACACGGTCATTTGGAAATAGTGGACCTGCTTTTAAAGAATGGCGCAAACAAGGAGGCTGTCACGACGGTAACTATTAATGTGTGATATGTAAATATTGTAATAATATTCACGACATAATATGAACTCTTAGCAATAAAGAATTGAATTATTAAAAGTTTCTGAATGGATCATTCCATTTTTGATTTGGTGTATCTAGCGGAAGTGGTATCTTATATTTCTCTAAATTTCAGTAGTGTGATCATGGATCATAACTCTAGCAACAAACTAATGTAGATTTATTGTAGTGATATAACCTGCCAGACTATACCACCAATTTTCAACTACATATAAATATATTTTTTGTTCATTATGTAAAACATTTCAATACAAAAATGTTAATATGTTGCAGAATAAAGTTACATCACTTTATATTGCGGCTCAAAATGGTCATTTTGAAATAGTGGATCTGCTTTTAAAGAATGGCGCCAACAAGGAGGCTGGCACGACGGTAAATATGAATGTGTGATATGTAAATATTGTAATAATATTCTCGACATATTATGAACTCTTAACAATAAAGAATTGACTTATTGAAAGTTCCAAAATGGATGATTGCAATTTTGATTTGGTGTATCTAGCGGAAATGGTATCTTATATATTTCTCTAAATTTCAGTAGTGTGATCATGGATCATAACTCTAGCCACAAACTAATGTAGATTTATTGTAGTGCTATAACCTGCCAGCCAACACCACCAATTTTCAACATTCTATTTATAATTTCATACAGGCAATGGAATTCTAGAAAAATGAAAACTACATATAAATATATTTTTTGTTCATAATGTAAAACGTTTCAATACAAAAATTGTTAATATGTTGCAGAAAAACTTTACACCAATTCACATTGCGGCTCAAAATGGTCATTTTGAAATAGTGGATCTGCTTTTAAAGAATGGCGCCAACAAGGAGGCTGTCACGACGGTAAATATGAATGCGTGATATATAAATATTATGATAATATTCTCGACATATTATGAACTCTTAACAATAAAGAATTGAATTATTAAAAGTTTCTAAATGGATCATTCCAATTTTGATTTGGTGTATCTAGCGGAAATGGAATCTTATATATTTTTCTAAATTTCAGTAGTGTAACCATGTATCATAACTTAGGCAAAAAACTAATGTAGATTTATTGTAGTGCTATAACCTGCCAGACAATACCAACAATTTTCAACATTCTTTTTATAATTTCATACAGGCAATGGAATTCTAGAAAAATGAAAACTACATATAAATATATTTTTTGTTCATTATGTAAAACATTTCAATACAACAAATGTTAATATGTTGCAGTATAAATGCAGACCACTTCACATTGCGGCTGCACACGGTCATTTTGAAATAGTGGACCTGCTTTTAAAGACTGGCGCCAACAAGGAGGCTGTCACGACGGTAAATATGAATGTGTGATATGTAAATATTGTAATAATGTTCTCGACATATTATGAACTCTTAACAATAAAGAATAGACTTATTGAAAGTTCCTAAATGGATCATTCCAATTTTGATTTGGTGTATCTAGCGGAAATGGCATATTATATTTCTCTAAATTTCAGTAGTGTGATCATGTATCATAACTTTAGCAAACAACTAATGTAGATTTATTGTAGTGCTATAACCTGCCAGACAATACCACCAATTTTCTACATTCTATTTATAAATTCATACAGGCAATGGAATTCTAGAAAAATGAAAACAACATATAAATATATTTTTTGTTCATTATGTAAAACATTTCTATACAACAAATGTTAATATGTTGCAGAAGAAATTCACACCACTTCACATTGCGGCTCAAAATGGTCATTTGGAAATAGTGGACCTGCTTTTAAAGAATGGCGCAAACAAGGAGGCTGTCACAACGGTAACTATTAATGTGTGATATGTGAATATTGTAATAATATTCACGACATAATATGAACTCTTTGCAAGAAAGCATTGACTTATTTAAAGTTTCTAAATGGATCATTCCAATATTGATTTTGTGCATCTAGCGAAAATAGTATCATATATTTGTCTAAATTTCAGTAACTATGAATATGTGTGATATGTAAATATTGTAATAATATGCACGACATATTATGGAAATATTGTATTTTCTTAACTTTATATGTTCAATTTATACATATATATATACATAAATTACTATACCGTAATCGGAAATGGGAATTTTCTTACATGGCAACACCGCAGATACCACCTATGTGAATATTAAATAGTGATACAATGATTAATGCATTAAACTCATTTAGATACGATATGTCTGGCTTAGTATTGTTACAATAAACAAATCTATGTCTCCAGAATGCACTTGTAGTATTTCATCTCCAATTGGTTCTGAAGTAAACTTTAAAATGGAGTTATAAAGTGTGTATGTGATTACACCTACTACACCTTATATCTTTGCTTGTTATTATAGACGAATGATACACCACTTTGCATAGCTGTTATATGTGGACAAGCAAAAATTATTGAATTTTTATCAAAGGAAGACGTGAAGACAATCAAACCCACTATTGTAGGTATTATTTTACACGTTGGCATTGTTGACATAGAATTATAATTGTCAGCAATGTATTATATATGGTCTTTATTCACATAAATGCCCATATACTATGTTTGGCTGGTGTTCTCATTGCACTTTAAATTGTTATTGTTATTATTATTATTATTATTATTATTATTAAAGTGCTAGTTGTATCTGTATTTCACATAAAATTGATTACTCCTGCTTTGTTTTGAAGACTGACTTCGACGATGATTATGTGCCTGACAATGTCCTGTTTGCCGTTAAAGATATTAATGGTATGTTTTATCATCCTGTAATCATCTTTCAGAAAACTTGTGAAGTAATTACTAAAATTGCTATTTATGAGGGAGGGACAGTATTAAAAATTGCTGAACCAAAGTAAGCTCTGTTGGTTATGTCTCAATGTTGTTTTTCTTACAATCTACAGACAAAAATGCGCTCCAATACATCGGTGACATCTATGATAGTGTGGAACAAGAAAACAATGGTAGTTGCATTTTATTATCGAAATTCATTCATATATTCTATACATGTCGCTATAGAATTTCACACCTTACTTATTTTACTACTGTGTTGTAAATAGGAAATGGTAATGATATGAGGAATGAAAACAGCGAATGTACAGATAAACAAGTAAGACCACGTGTTATACTCTAAACAATAATGAATTGAATATTATCTTTTCCGCCATTTAAAAATAGTAATATTTATGTTAACGTTTTTATTTTGATATTTTTGAATGCAATGTGTGATGTATTACCATTGGTTGTATTTAAAAAGTAGTTCGCTTTCGTCATTTTCCATTACTGTTACATTTGTTATAACTGTGAATATTTTTAATATAACTTCGACCAATATGAAGAATATATTAATCATATAGCACTATAGCAGATTTAGATAGTGAACCAATATCAGCAAAAATAGTGGTCTAACCATCTGACGTGTTTTCTTGTCTTATTGTTTTTTCTGCTAAAAAGTTACGTACAGAACAAATCGGAGATACAAAAAACGGTAAGACGAATACTTAATTAAATGGTTTTAGAATTAGTACAGTCGAGATAATGTTGTTTATTCTAATATTGCATGCTTTCCCGTCAATCAATCTGTTACATCCCTATCATCTACTTATAAATATATCCCCTTGAGAGGGCTACGCGTTATGGCGCCCACTAAGGCAGTAAATAGTTACAGCACATTGCGTGGGTCATCTCAATTCAGTCCAGCAGACAGAAAGTTAGTTTGAAGTTGATGCCAATACGCTTGTTTGCATAGAAACACTAACGTTATTATCATCATTGTAGACGGTTTTGTGTGACTCATAATTATACGACATACATAGTAATTATATAAATCTTACTTATCGGTATTTACACAAATTGTCGTCGTAAGTTTATATGGACTGTGCGACACCAATGACCAATGACGGGCTGTATGGAGTTAGACCATGAATATTCATAAGCTGATCATTATGTAATTTTTGAATACGGCGTCCCCACATGCTATAATATCTATATAAACAGAACAGAAGTATACTGTAAATAACAAATTGTTTGAGTACGTTCATAGCATATTTTATTGGCAACAAATCCTCCCCATCTGAACAAAATTCGTGCAGCTCCTATGACACGATTTAATGAATGCATTCAGAAGTAAAGATAAGACAGTAGATAGTACGTCACGTTGATTGTAGCATATCAAATATTAATTATGTAAGTGCACTGTGAAAGCAAACATAACAATTCTACATGTAGTAATTATCAATACACATTTTTTTTCAGGACAAAACAGTGTCATGTCGCAGAATCAGCAAATAAGGTTGCTCGCACACAAAAGAGTAGGTTGAATTAAATTCGATATATGCAGTACTGTTGTTTATTGTAAAAGACTGAACAGTGCAAATATTAGATTGTAATACACCTACAATCAAATACTATGTATGTAGGACAACTTTAATTGAATAAAAGCAGAAATTGTAGTATTATAATCAATTTGCATATCATCCAAATAATATAATGTGATTAGATTAGTTTCACATATTCAAGAAGATATTCAACATGACGTTTGTTTATGGCTGGTTGTTTGGTTTTTATTATATATATATAGCTTGTGTTCGAACGTACCGTAACTAATGTCTGAATAACAATTATTTTGCAGAAAATCGCAGGAAAGGGAAGCCACAGCAAAAGAATACGCATGTGTACAGTAGATGGCTGTACCGAGAAATGTTATAACAAGAACGATTGTAAAATACACGGTGAAACCACCGATATAAACAATGGCACGAATCATGGTAAACAAATACAACAACTAGAGATGAGTAAACACAAATTACAGGACAAGTCTATGTCGGATACAACTTATAGACAGAAACTGAAAAATATGCCTGAATATTTGGAATCCACGCGCAATAAACATGCAAGAGCGACACGAGTACACGGAAAAGAAGATCAACGCAGTTCAGATGATGTACGCATGAAGAATAAAACCGCTAAGCACACGTCTTCTATAAAGAATGCGAATTCAGCTAAAATCCAGTCAAAAGTACCCCAAAGTAAAACTAAAGCTCAACAAAGATCTAACACACTCAAGATAAAAGAGCCAGAACATATCCACGACGTGCATAGCTCAGTCAGAAGACGAAAAATCACAATAAAATCCACTGGGAATCAAGATCAAATAAATGAAAAAAATTATAAAACTAAAAAGTACTCGCGAGGTAAAGATCCGTTCAATTTGTTGGATAAAAGTGGAAGGAAATTCAAATGCAAACTTTGTGCAAAAAGTTTTAAATTAAAAAAGAATTTATATAGGCATGAACGTAATACTCATACTGATAAATCTGTACGTATTCTTAAATGCAGCATATGTGACAAACCTTTTAAGACACAGCAAAATCTCAAAGAACATATGATAACCCATAGGGATGTTCAACGAATTCCTTGTACATTCCTTGAGTGTGAATGCACATATAAAAGACAGAAAGATTTGAATGTGCATATGAAGAAGAAGCACCCATATTTTTATTTACACAGAAATGCCAGAAAATGAAACAAAATCCGTGCACACCGTTCAAAGCATGTTATGCGAAGACAATCCACCAAGTATGGACCAGCAGTCATCTGTTGTGTCATCCGAAGTATCTACAACCATGTGTGCAAGTTCAACCAGTGGACAGGATGAATTACAGCAAATCTCTTATACTATGCAGCTAGATCATCATAAAACATCGACTTCTGCAATAAAAAGTAACTGTGCTAACCAATCTGATACCCTACAGCTCCCAAATAATATGTTTGACCCATTTAAATTTCTTAGTACCTTGCATAAAAGATCCAGTAAAACAAACTCGTCGAAACAAACTTCCATCTCGTCGACGAAAGAGAAAAATCTTACAATTCTTCAATTAGATGATATAACATATGGCCAATTTTCGAGACAAGATAAAAAAAATCAAGCCTCAAAATTGAGATACAACGCAGGATCAAAATCATCATTAAATACTGATACCAGTCCTGTTACACCGAAACCAATACATGTGACTGGTGGCGATGAATCTAATTATGATGTACTTGACGATCACGAAGGAGTGAGTACAACTAAAGCTATTCATACTAATCCCCCGTTTTCCCTCCAACAAAAAGATGGAGAAGAGTATAAGTGCCATTTGTGCAACAAAACATATTCAAGTAAACGTAATCGAGCGAGACATGTCAAGGATGTTCATCAAAACACAGATTCGTTCAAGTGCAGTTTATGTGACAAATCATTCAAGACACAGCAGAATCGTAGGGAGCACGCACGAGTTCATGAGAAAAGTGTGTTGTTCCACTGTGAAAAGTGTGGTAATAAGTATAAACGAAAGAAAGACTTGAATGTACATTTTAGAAAGAAACACTTACGCTAATTCTAGATTTTGAGTATTTTAACAAAATGCTTTTTTCTTTAACGATTTTGTCAACATGTTTTTTGTTTTTAGTATATCAAAAATAACAAGCACCAAACACATAGTCTAACTAATAAGGGGTTCGATGAGGTGAATCTCACGAATGTTATTTAGTTAAATATTAGTGTAATGGAATTATGTTTTGTACTTTTTATATGTGTCGTTTGCATTACAATTTTGAATTCCTTTACTATTTTTTTGCAATGTGAGGATAGCAACAATTATGTGCTCAGCATAGGAGTTAAAGAACCCTGCTTGCTGATGTTGTTTGTTTCTATACCTTTTTTTAACGATTTTTGGAATTGGTGGAAGTTCGGTATTATATTGGTATATTAACTTTTACAACGTATTAAAATATGAATATTCATTAAATGATAAGATATGTTAATATAAACTTCACAATTTGTTAATTCTCTCCTGTATAGATTGTTACGGATTTATTGATTTGCATTTTAAGTATAGACTGTTTTCGGGTTATAGCACTATTAGTCCGTTTTTGAATGAGATTGAGGGGTTGATTTCTAGTTTCCATGGTTATCGATGCTCTGATGAGCTATCGAACGTTTACGTGGCGAAATCAACCCCCATACCACATTGGAATGTTTTACACCAATAACCCCCCCCCTCCCCTCGCTAGTTGATGTACTTAAATTCTTTTCGAATTTCTTAGCCTTGCTGTAGAGATTTCATAGGATCATTGCGCCTTCTAGACATTTGGATTTGCATGTTTCCTGTACAAATACTTAACAAAATTGTATATCTATCAATAAAAACTTTTGTTGACCAGGTGTATTTCAATCTTGTATACGTATTTTATACGGATTATTATGACATCTGTCGAATTACCAAGTGTACTGTGATAGAATAACTGGGTAGAAAAATAAATAAATAGATTGTCAACTTGAACAGAATTTTGCTAGCATCTGAGTACAATGCTTCAAACCCTAGTATACATAAAGTTAGCTCCTTGAAATAGAAGGCTTGCTGACTAATTCAAAATCAGCGACATGCAAATCTCCACTTTTACGATCCTCGTACGTAATCTCGTTCTGACCCGAGCATATACATAACTGTATGCAAACATAACTGCTCACCATATTTGAATACATTATATTATTTATGAGATATGTCCACGTCAATACCTCGTTAAAGTTATTATCGTATTGTGTACACAAGGTGCTTGTTTCAGGCCATTCTGTAATTTTGTTTAATTTGCTATTGCTCTGTTCATAGAGCAGCTCGCTCCCTAGAGCTCATTTTATACTTATCTTGCGTTTTCTTGTACAGCGCCTCAGTGTCAACCATTTTGCTGTTTCCTCCACGCTCTAATTCTGAGCTTACGTAACATAAATTAACCTCACTCACTCACCCACCCACCCAATATTTAGCTTATTCTATTATTTATGTGACAGTTTTCGCTTTACCGTACTTTTATGTAATTTACATTTTTGTTCTATTTCATCCTAGTTTACCTTTTTATTACAATTTGGTGTCATGCTTGCGTTTTAGTTTGTTCCATAATAAAGCATTGTCTTCTCTGCCAAACAGGTACTGCATTATAGTCATTGTTATTTCAGCAGTAGCATATTCGTATGTATTCCACAATGCATGCGTGACAATGAGGTCTATTGCAGTTGAATTTTATATGCAATGTTAGGACGTTTTATTTTCGCTTACTAAGATGTATGTCAGCGGTATCCAAACGTTCTCAACTTACATTTAAATCTTCTCACCTTAGTCCCTAATATAAGTCCACAGCGACATCACATTCCGTGTATGTTGGCAGACGGCCACAACAAATTTCGATAACGCGCCATCACACTGGAAAGTATTTCCATTCATCAATAATCAATATTGTCATTACAAGTATTTAACGGCGGGATCAGCTGTCATGCGTCTGTCAAGAACTGAATATTCATACATCGTTGTTTTATCAAGGTCTACTTCCATTTCAGTGTTACTATCTTTGACGCTAGCACTAACAATCCTCGTGTTCGGGGAGTACTGCATCTTTAAGGGAAATCAAATAGTTTACTATTTATAAGACCTTTTGTTTTGCCTCCTTGTCTGGCACATCACAGCATGCTACTCTTATATAGATTCGGGGCAGTTGCCACTGATAGGCACTGGCAACATTACTATACAGAATGTGGCAGTGAATTTCATTATGCAATTTAAGACAATATCTGCACAGCCAAAACTAGTCTGACTTGGCATTCACAATGTTAAGGTAAGTGTAAAACTTCCAGTTAGTAAAAGCATTCTTTGTATTTC
This sequence comes from Saccoglossus kowalevskii, assembly GCF_978046115.1. Classification (NCBI taxonomy): domain Eukaryota; kingdom Metazoa; phylum Hemichordata; class Enteropneusta; family Harrimaniidae; genus Saccoglossus; species Saccoglossus kowalevskii. The sequence goes on along the minus strand of NC_140660.1, from coordinate 12,314,094 downwards.
ATAATCCTTTGTATTTGTCTGGCATAACCACCGATTCATTCATAACTTGCGTCGCAGCCATTTCATCGACAACCCAGCACATGCGACATAATCAATGGCCAGAGATGAAAATCAGGATGCAGTTGTATAATTTCATTTTCAGGTCTCAATGTTTGCACAATATCTAGAATATGGTGACCCAGCGATAACAGATATATCTCCCATAGATGTTGTGACTACACTTAATGATAGTCCTTGCATGGTATCAGAATTACTCCGAAAAAAGAAAGCAAAAATTAAGCATTGACTTATTCGAGTTACATTTTATAAACATATCTTATGTCCTTCCTCATTACCAGGGCATAATCATTTTTTCTCTTAAAAACAACAACAATAAGTATTAAATAAACCATGTCTATTTCAATGAACTTCACTAATTCCTTGCTATGGGTCAAGGTCATATAAAAAAAGAAAAAAAAACACACACGCAAGTTCATGGTGATTCTTAAGCAATCTCCGCTCATTTTATGTGGGGGTTACTTTTGATGGAGGAAACTGCTAACACATTGTATCACATTCAAGTCGATTTCCGCTGAATATCTTCTGGTAATCACTTTCCTGTAGAGTCAGAATACCAATCAACCTAACAGAAACCAACACGCTCCTTTTACATAGTATGTAGATTCTTAACTGGTTAAAATAACACAATTCGTTAGAGGAACAATTTTTACTGATGATCACCAATGTAGTTCAACACAATTGACCACCAACCATATATTATCGCTGCACCTTGTGCATGTATGAGATAGTTGTTATTTAATGACCAGATTCGTAATTATGCTTATTTCAATTGGAATTATTCCATTGTTTACTGCATGCAATTATCATTATGAGTTATGTTTTATTTGTATGAATCATCGTTGATAATATTCGTTATACATTTCTATTCTATTATACTGTCAAAGTTGCTAGCGTAGTGTATTTCTACCATCATAGCAATTACGTTACGATACGATAGAAACTACCATCGTCCGGCCATTTTAAGCCAATTCCAAATATGGAGTGTTAGCCAGAGCGAGGCATTATTCAACAGCCAATCAAAAGTTTAGGCTGACGTTTTGAATTCTCTAGTTCGGTTGTTTTTTACACTGTCCATGTTTGAGTTGTGCTGTGCAGCCATTGTTACTGTCGGAATAAAAGGGTATTCTCTGTTTTGAATACTGATATGGTAAAATTTGCGTAGTGTTTATCATCTACCGAATATAGTATTGGTTGATATTTATAAAGATTCCTGATTCAGTAGCATACCCCGCTACATATATAGACAAAGACTAGTATGCACACTGGCCAAAACTTACACATATGACGTCACATGACATTTACGTGAAATCATAGACGATATTGTGATTCAGGATCAAGAGAGATCATGTTTAATTACTGCTAGTGTTCTAGTACCGGACAGTTCTGTGAAATGAGTCATCATTCTCCTATGCTTGCCAAGATACGTGAGTTTAATAAAGTTCGTGTTGAACCTTTATTTCTATTAACTAATATACTGTTGACAATTGTGTTTTGGACCAGCGCTGTCTGTAACCTGAGCTTAGTTGATGTAACTCAATGAAATAATTACTAAAATATAGTGGTATTGACTGTAAGTATAAAAAACGGGGCCACAGCTTTGAGTCACTTCCAGTGACCTCTATACTTCCTCCGAACAGGGGCTTTCCGACTGATTGCCTTGTTTGCCCGCTGGCAAGATCATCAATGAACCCGAGCAGGGTATAAGTTTGTTATCACTGTCGTCTACAAGCACAAAATTCTCCCTGCAAGTTTAACGTCTGGGTTTAATTTGAAAAGGTAAGTTTCTGCTATGTCTTCAGTGTGTCTAAATACTCAATAAATAGAGGGCGCTAAAGAAGCACACACCAAACCATCTGGGCTACAGCAAAATACGAATTTATCCTATAATAGAAACGGTTGACGGACATTATACAACTAATACATCAACTATTAAGTAGAACTCATAACGCGTATATTTCCATGATAGCAGTCTCTTTAGAGGCCTACAGAGCAAAAATTGGTTGCTTCGTGTAGCCATGGTGTTCGCGGTTGGCAATAACAGGTGTGCCAGATACCATTGAAAGTGACCTGTTTATATTCCGCTTGTTGATGCTGTCCTTGTTATTATGTTCTGGCGATGTCCAGAGAAATCCTGGACCCCAAAGAGTAGACAGAGGCAAGTGAAACACTCTAAATTAACAGAGCACTTTACTCAAAGGTTATCATCAGAAAAGAGAAAGCTTCGCCAGTGAATTATCCTAGCTCATATGACAACAGAACAGATAGTGATATCGTCGATGAGCCACATGCCATCACTAAAGATGACTTGATGAGAGAACTGAAGAGTACGAATAAATTAGACCCGAGTAGACAAATAAATAAGCTATCGAAAGACCTTAAAGAAAAATAAATTAACTGATGATGTAACCGATTTAAAACAGGAATTGAAAAATTCCAAGGAAACGATTGTAACAATCGATAATTAAAATAACATATTACAGGAAAATATTGAAAATATGGAGGAAATGACCGATAAACAGGAAGGACAGATGAAAAGCGATAACTTGATTTTTAAAGGAATTTTCGAAGAAGGCAATGAAACGTGGGTCCACACGGAAACTAAGGTAAAGGAATTTATTACAACCAACGTGGACATAGATGGTGATCTAATTGAATTATACACAGACTTTATAACTCTAAAGAGCGACCAAAACCTGTCATTGCTAAATTCTCAAAATATATACAACGGGAACAAGTTTTGATATAAATTAAAGGATACTAACTATAGAATCACTAAAGACTTCTCCACGAAAGTGAGAGAGGAAAGAAGAAAACTCTGCACTTTTTTAATGAAAGTAAGATCGGAAGGGAAGACCACACATCTCAAGTTAAAAATTGAAAACGGGTTATATGTGTTTGATTAGGCAAGTAAAGACATCAAACCTATAAGGAATGGGCGACCATAGGATGGAGGCCAAGGCCATAGAAGGACTAATACTAATAATATCCATTTAAATAATAATACAAATCTTAAATTCTTGTGTTGGAATATTAATGGATTGTTTTCAAAGCTCGGTGACAATAATTTTGTTAATTATGTAGGTCAGTTTGATTTTGTTTGTTTTGTAGAGAGATTGTTGTCACGTGACAATGATATATCGATAGCAAGTTTTGAGGCATTGTATGTAACAAGGCCAAAACATTCGCAATTAGGTAGGCAATCAGTTGGTATATCATTCTTTTACAAAAGTTCAACTAAGTTGCACATCCAAAAACTTACAAGTACATTAATTGCACCAAGCTGTTGTAGTAAATGTCCTAAAATGTTATTAGCAGTTGTCTACAGATCATCTATTGGGTCATCTGTTTATGCAAATGAATGTGTTTTAGATATTTTAGAAGATGAGGTCGCAATGCATACTGACACGTACGTACCCACATCCTAATGATAGCCGGTGATTTTAATGGAAGAAAGGGTGACCAATTAGATTACACTATGAATGATGACGTAATGTACTTGCTTGTTTCGGATAAGTATGTGGCAGATTCCGCATTGCCAAAACGACGCTCGTTTGACACTGAGGTTAGTACTTATGGTAGGGAATTTTGTAAAAGTACTGGTGTTAGGATTATTAATGGGAGATTATTTCGTGAGAATGATAGTGGATTTTATACATATATAACACATAACGGTGCAAGTGTCGTTGATTATATCATGGTAAAGGAAGACGACTTCAATTGAATATTTCAGTGTGGATAAACGCTCAGAATCGGACCACTTGCCACTAAATTATACAAGCATCGTTGGTTCAAAAAGAGGACAAAATTGAAATAACAATACAAACGTTTTGCACTACCGAATCGATATGTTTTAAATTTAAAATTTTCTGATAGTTATAAAACTAAGTTTAATAATGATGATATTAAGACGCGTATTGTTGAATCAAATAACGCATTTGATTCTGGACTTGTTGATGAAGCAAATGACGTCTTAATTGACGTTATTAAAAGCTGTGGTAATGGCATGTTAAAACAATGGAGTACACACAATTTTACCAAGGAAATAGAGAAATATGAATGGTTTGACAACGAATGTCTGAATATGAAAAAAACAGGTTAACACAATTTTAATGAGGTTCCGAGTGAGGAATTGTTAGTAAAACTTTGCCATGCTGAAAAGGAAATATTATTTCATTAAAGAAGGAAGAATATCATCATAAGATGTGTGAGAAGCTTAAATCTGCAGCAAGGGAAAGAAATTAAAAAAAAATTGATCCCTTTTCAAAAGCAGCGTGCATAGCCCATCTCATAATCTATCTTTTACGGAGGGGTATGAGTATTTTTAAATCGCTTTTTAACCGAATTAGTCTGGTAGCAGACCAGAAAACTGGCAATGATGAGTTTTATGAATTAATTAAAGAATTTGTAGATAATGTCGATATGGGAAACACACAAGAATTTACTGACGTAAACTATATAACGCTAGACACGCCCATTACTTTAGATGAGATTAAAACTATCGTTATCAAAATGTCCAATGGTAAGGCTTCTGGTCTGGACGGTATTGCTGTTGAATTTTTTTAAAGAACGCACCAGCGTTTATATTTGAATATTGTATAAAAAATTGTTGCGGAGCAAGGAGGAACTCAGCAAGTTACGAATCTCCCAAACATCACTTCGGTTAGTGTACCATGTGTTACTGAGGGTTAAACAGTAGCACAAATTCTACTTTAGCGAATATGAGCGACGTCTCGAAAAGGTACGTAGTTCGTATTTTGTACACACCTCCGCTCTCCAATTTTGTCTAAAAATATCATTTGCCCTTGACATAAATTGACAGAGAAAGGCTTCAGGGTCACCAGGACCCTGCCAAAACCACACTTCACCAAAACCAAACTCAAAAACAATAGATTTTATGTTTTTTGCCCATGACGTTCTGTCATTTTCATCAAGATTGAGCGCAAGTTTATAAGCTTGCTTAGCAACTCTACGTGGGTGCATAATTAATAGTCTTAGCCAGTATTTCATACACTTTTTGACTGTATAATTATGTATAGGGTATCTACCACCCTCTCCGAGTACTGCAACGTCGGATGTGGATGACGTAACTCCTAAAAAAGCTTTGCAATATTTTAACTGGAATCTTTCTACTACCTGATACCTATTATGTCCCCATATCTCTGATCCATAACATAACATAATAAAATTGGTAAAATCATACCATCAAATAATTTAAAATAATCATTATATGGAAGACTCCCAGTATTATGTATCATGCGAAAAATTGCCCCATCGATTTTTGTGCTTGTCTTGCTAATGTATTTACTGCCGTTGACCATGAATTTCTACTAGAGATCAATAAACCAAGGTATTTGTAGTAACTGTATTAATCTGTGTCCCTCCAAAAGCCCAGTTTTCACTTTTCTTAACAATACCCCCGCGTTTAAAAACTATAATTTCTGTTTTATTTAAGTTTACCGACATTTTCCAAAGTGTACAAAATTTTTCCAAAATCGACAAAAGTCTCTGTAAGCCAATAGGAGAATCACTAAAAATGGCCACATCATCTACATACAAAAGTGAAAATAAATTTAAAAGTTCCTGTGTAATTTGAATACCCATGTTACCCAAATTTTCTAACATAGTATTGAGTTCATTGATGAATAATGTAAATAAAAAGGGACTAATCATGCATCCCCGACGTACCCCAACATGACAAGAGAAGTAGTTTGTTATACCGTGCTGCGATTTAACACAGGCTTTGACATCTCTGTACATGGACTTCAAAATAATAAGCATTTTCCCACAAATACCTGCTATACATAGTCTATACAATAATAAGTTATGGTCTACTGAATCAAAAGCTTTGCTAAAATCCACAAATGCACAATAAAATCTACTATTTGATTTACTCAGATATTTTTGAACCATAACATGCAAGACAAAGATTTTTTCAACCGTACTATAACCTTTGCGAAAACCCGCCTGACAATCTGTAATACAACCCACAGCATCTGCCCATTTGACCAGTCTTATATTCATTATTGATATGAAAATTTTACTCAATGAGTTTAATAAGGTAATTCCCCTGTAATTTTGTGGATCAGTCATACTTCCCTTTTTATGTATTGGTACTATTATACCTTTACACCATTCATTTGGAAAGAGCTTTAAAAAAATCATTGGGAATTCCATCCGGTCCAGGGGATTTGTAATTTTTTTTATTTTTTTCAGTGCATGTGAAATTTCGTTTTCTGGATTTTTATCTATTCAAAATTTCATCTATACTGCCATCCTGACTATTGCCCGCGTAATCAAAATCTTCTAAATATTGCTCAACTGTGGCATCTAAAGGTGACTTTTGTCTTTCAGGGTTGTGAAGTATTTCAAAATGTTGCAGCCATTTTGTCGGTGCAATGGATGGACAATGCTTACTGACTCCCGTGAACCGTTTGATCTGTTTCCACATATATCATTCCTATCTACCTCTCGTAAATTCTTGCAAGCATCACGTTTGAATCTTTTTTTTTTCACATACCTTTTTAAAATCTACCTTCAAAGTTTCATAATTTTGTAAGCTCTCAAGATCATCATGCTTTCTGAATTTACGTAATGCAGAGTACATGTCACGTTTAGCTGACATACAATGTGTAATAAACAAGGTCGAGTATGGCTGCCTATGAACACCTTTGCCACATTATGCACGTTTCCTGACAACAGTAGCTGCCCTGTTTAAAACATTATACAGACTTCAATAAATTCACTTACTAGAATTTAGAACCTGATATATCATATTCACCCCCTTATAGGACATCATATTTTCAAAATACCTAAATTTGAGCTATTGAATCAAGTCTGGATTTTTAATAAAATATCGCTATTTTTAGACGCAGAGTCTCGTGATGACACTGAACAGTACTGCGTGCTACTCGGTTTCCCATAGCCTGTGTTGCTATGCCAACTGAATTCCAACTGTAAATCAATACATGGACTTTGAACACTACCACTTTACAATTATCTGTAAACCCGTCAACTAACAATGAGAGTATTTGGTTTGACCACAGGCACGATGATAAACCAATTAAGATACTCTTGTTTAGTTATTACCACCACTAATCCCTTGATTAACTCTAGTTATAATTTCACGGCCAATTGAAACATTATATAACCTTTAAGAGCCGAAACAAATCAATTAATGAACCACGACTAATAATAAGCCGAATTTTAGGTCCGCAATTAATAATCTTACTAGGGTTTCTACTTCGTAATGAGGTGCCTCCCAGTCAATTCCAGGCGATCTCAAAAACCATTTAACAACTATTATCGCAATTTTGTTGCCATTTTGGGTTTCCTGACTTGTTCCAAAGCTGAAATAATAACGGAAGGCTTTTTCTCGTGTTCTGAGCACTAACTGAGAGAAGACAAATATTCTGTCTCAAATTCGAAAGTCTATTCAAAGGGTTATTAGTTTGCTTACTCGAACACTATGAAAATCAGTATCGAGTCAGGTTTCTCCGTGTTCCCACATCAAACAGAAGCTCTCGCTGGAAAACAGTGAATTTAGTGGGCAAACTCAAACTTGGATATTCTTCTCCCAGTCTGTAGTCAGAGACAAGTTTACAGTGAAAAACAGGCCTTTTTATACAAAATACGGCATAGCAAGAATTGCTCAGATTCTATGGAATTATTTGGATTTGTACTCTTATTGGCCAATTTCTCTAAATATCCTTTTTAGGTAGATTTTAGGAATCTTGTCATTGTCAAAACTGGGCTATGTTTACATCAATATTTGGTAGTACTGCAATTTGGGAGATACCGGAAGATGATAGGTCACCTGTAATAATACACTTCACAACTTGGGTGCTATTAAATTTTTCAATTGGAGGTCATAAACAAGTGTTTTTATTTCAAAAGGCCTCTTCGGACATTTCCAAGTATGGGACTTGAAACAATATACTCGTGAACTGTAAAGTATCAGTTGTCATCTCAGCACTTCGGATATATCTACTTGGTAATCTGACTTCGCGTGTCTTCAAGATTGTATTACAACAGTTTATATATGAACCGGGCAAAACATGTAAAGGGGAGGGGGTGTACTAGGCGGCTATTTTATTACAATATATACGTCGATTATTTAATATCATTCTGGATAGTGGTATAAATAAAAAAAAGAGTGCTAGAAACCATCCTAATAAATATAGAATAATTACCCAGATTTTATGTTTAAGATTGAAAACATGGTTTCATATTTATAGTAAAACAGTAGAAGAACAAGCAGGCTTCAGAAAAGGATATCGAACTGTAGATAATGTTTTTATTCTAAGTACAATAATTAACAAACCTCAAAGGGGAGAGTATACGTGTCTTTTGTCGATTTCGAAAAAGCGTTTGACAGAGTAAACCATTACGCTTTGTTTTATAAATTATCGAAAACTAGATTACGGGGATCTTTAAATTATTGTACTCACTATATCGCAATATAACAGATTGTGTTAAAACATCACATGGTTTAACTGATGTTTTCAACTGTAGTTCCGGACTCCAACAAGGTTCATTTATCGCTCTCTCCACTGTTATTATTTTTTTTTTGCATTAATGATATTGAGCAATATCTTTCTACTTGGACATATTAAGGTGTATATGTTGGTATTTTACAAGTGTGTTACTTATTATATGCTGACGACCTGTGCCTATTCAGTAGCAGTGTAATCGGACTGCAAAGATTATTAGATCGTCTTTCAGCTTATTGTCAACAATGTAAATTGTCAGTGAACATATCAAAAAATAAAATCATTGTATTCAGAAGGAGTGGGCGGTTGACAAACTATGAGTGCTGGGTTTTTAGAGGAAAACGAATTGAGATGGTTCCGTTTGATATTAGTTAGGAATCGTGTTTTCATCCTTCCGAGCTTATTTTCAAGCGCAGCAAACAATCGCAAATCAGGCCAGAAAATGTATTTGTAATCTGAAAAAATGTTTACAGCATTACAAATACTTTCCAATCAAATTGCTATTTACAGTGTTCGATTCAAAGGAACTACCGATTTTATTATACGGTAGCGAAATTTGGGGGTTTCACGATGCCAATCATATAGAAAATATTCATAATAATTTTGTTAGGTATGCTCCAAATGTAGGCGACAACACATCCACTCTTGCAATAAGAAGGGAATTGGGGCGTTATACTCTAAACGTACAAATGTGTTTACGTATTATTAAATATTGGTTGCATATACTAAAGATGAATGAAAGTAGATATGTTTTTAAGTGTTATCAATTTCAGTATTGTAAATCTCAAAGTAATCAACAATGTTGGGCATTATCAGTTACAAAAATATTATCTTCATATGGTGTAGGGGAAGCTTGGCTATCACAGAGGTGAAATGAATTAACATTTTTAAATATATTTAAGCAATGTTGCAGAGATATAGACTCGCAACAGTGGTCAGCTGCAGTAAATGACATCCCAAAATTTGTAAAATATAGATGTTTTAAAACCATTTTTGGCTGCGAGAGTTATTTACTCAATTTCGATAGAGCACATTTGTTAAATGTGCACTGTAAGCTTAGAATATCAGCACATACTTTACACATTGAGACAGGCAGGAAACACAACGTTTCTAGAAATGAACGCTACTGTGATTTTTGTCGTGATATCGTTGAAGACGAGTTTCATTTCCTGTTATGCTGTCAACTTTATTCTGAGATAAGGAAAACATATTTACCGGCTTATTATTATATTTACCCAGACCCAATTAAATTCAATAACTTGATGAAAACAAATAACAAACATTTACAGAGAAACATAGCATGTTATTTAATACATGCATATAATATACGAGATAGTATTTAAAAAAAAATGTTTTTATTTTCTTTTGTAATCTTTATTTGCACTTCCTGTACTTATTATTATTATTATTATTATTATTATTATTATTATTATTATTATTATTATTATTATTATTATTATTATTATTATTATTTCAATCACCATGTTGATTTGCTCATTTCTTGAGTTCTGGCGGCATTCGTGCAAAATCCTCCTCCCTATTGTTTTGAAGCGGACATCCTCGCATTTTCAACGTTTGGCAATCATCACCGTAATAACAAAGATCGGGAAATCTATTTTAGTATAGTTGTAGAGACTCTCGTGAACAGTGAAACAAGATTATCCTTATGTATGCAACATATATCGATTTGGTTGCTCGCGGATTCATTGATTTGCGTTTGTACTGTTTTCTCAAGTTTAGCTATTTTCATTGGCTCTTTCGACTGGCGTTCCACAGTAGCTCGCACAGAGCCTATAGAAATACATGGCACAGTGGTGCGCGTTTTTATTTGAAAAAATAATGATATCCGAATAATGCATTCAATCAATCCTCACTCCAGTTATCTTAATTCAGCTCCAATCATTAAAAATCAAATGTTTAATTTCAAGTGCACACGTCACCACACGAGGGCTATGGGAGATAAGTACACTGGGCACAAATCAAAATGTTTTCAATAATAATACAGAGAAAGAGACTACACACTTGTAATAAATGGGTACAAGATAGGAATTCATACAGTTATATTAGCCTCAAAGTAAAGCTATACCATATGATTCTGACGGCTACCATTTAAATAGTTGCATCGTTCCTCAATGAATGAGTTCAACTATAGAGTTTTTACATTACCAATTCCAGTTCCGGTGTTAACGATGCGTAGATATCCATAATGGTGTCAATCACTCTCAAAGAGCCACCCTCAAATTGTTCAGTGTAGATCTGGATTATTCAAGAAGCGGTGAAACAACAAATGTTAGTACACTGTCAATAAACATGGCAGCCTGCATACATTTCTATAGCGTTACATGTTGGTAGTTCAAATACACTGAAAACAACAGTAAATCCGATATAAAACAACTAGAAAGAGAGGTGGTTGAAACATCGATAATGGAAATAAACTTACATCACTGACTCTACAATGCGATCTCACAGATTGATGAATTTGTAATATCACGTGACCGTTCCAGACATCAAAGTTTTGTTTCTCTGAGCGTAAATATAACAAAAAGAAACTGAGGGCGCTATACACTCCGAAATATGCTGCAATACGTGTTAATAGTCACTCACGGATAAGACACTTAACTGGCGTAATACTGAATTTATAATAAGATAGTGACGGTTTTTAGCAATTCCGTATTTCAATTGGGTGTCATTTCACTAAACACACGTGAACAACATATCCGCGTCAAAATAAAGATTGACATCGATCAATACGTAAGTGTACTACCGTGTAGTACAGTACAGTAACATTTATTAAAGTGTAGGTAAGTATACTTCCGTGTAGTACAGTACAGTACCATGTATTGAAGTGTAGTTAAGTATACTGCCGTGTAGTGCAATACAGTAACATGTGCTGAAGTGTAGGTTAGTGTAATGCCGTACACGATTAAGTAAGTGTATTCAAACGCAATATTTCCCTGTAAAAGGTCGACCTTTGATGGGAACATGGAAATAAAGAAATCGGCTCAGAATCAAATCGTTCGATTTTAGACAGATGTTCAATGCGCGTTTTCACACAACTCGTGAGATCTCGCAGTTGAGCGTCAAATCAAATCAAATTAAAATGATTATCGCGATTATAATATGTATGATGTAGTACATGTCATGCCGTATTAATATAAACAATGGAATATGGTATAGGGATTATTAACAATTTACACGCATTTACGCCAGTAACATATGTCGATTAGAACGAATGACAGTACGAACAAGGCGAGATATTAACTGTGGCAGTGAATCAACAACTGGTTTATTCACCACCATTTATTAAAGTTTAGGTAAGTGTACTGCCGTGTAGCGCAATACAGTACCATGTATTGAAGTGTGGGTGAGTGCACTGCCGTGTAGTACAGTACAGTACCATGTATTGAAGTGTAGGTGAGTGTACTACCGTTTAGCGCAATACAGTACCATGCATTGAAGTGTAGGTAAAGTGTACAGCCGTTTGGCGCAATACAGTACCATGTATTGAAGTGTAGGTAAGTGTACTGTCGTGTAGTACAGTACAGTACCATGTATTGAAGTGTAGGTGAGTGTACTGTCGTGTAATGCAGTACAGTACCATGTATTGAAGTGTAGGTAAGCATACTGCCGTGTTGTGCTGTACAGTGCCATGTATTGAAGTGTAGGTAAGTGTACTGTCGTGTAATGCAGTACAGTACCATGTATTGAAGTGTAGGTAAGTGTACTGCCGTGTAATGCTGTACAGTACCATGTATTGAAGTGTAGGTTAGTATACTGCCGTGCAGTACAGTACAGTACCATGTATTGAAGTGTAGGTAAGTGTACTGTCGTGTAATGCAGTACAGTACCATGTATTGAAGTGTAGGTAAGTATACTGCCGTTTAGTACAGTACAGTACCGTGTATTGCAGTGTAGGTAAGTGTACTGCCGTGTAGTACAGTACAGTATCATGTATTGAAGTGTAGGTAAGTGTACTGTCGTGCAGTGCAGTACAATACCATGTATTGAAGTGTAGGTGAGTGTACTGCCGTTTAGCGCAATACAGTACCATGCATTGAAGTGTAGGTAAAGTGTACAGCCGTTTGGCGCATACAGTACCATGTATTGAAGTGTAGGTAAGTGTACTGTCGTGTAGTACAGTACAGTACCATGTATTGAAGTGTAGGTGAGTGTACTGCCGTTTAGCGCAATACAGTACCATATATTGAAGTTTAGGTAAGTGTACTGCCGTGTAGTACAGTACAGTACCATATATTGAAGTGTAGGTAAGTTTACTGTCGTGTAATGCAGTACAGTACCATGTATTGAAGTGTAGGTAAGTATACTGCCGTGTAGTACAGTACAGTACCATGTATTGAAGTGTAGGTAAGTGTACTGTCGTGTAGTACAGTACAGTACCATGTATTGAAGTGTAGGTAAGTGTACTGCCGTGTAGTACAGTACAGTACCATATATTGAAGTGTAGGTAAGTTTACTGTCGTGTAATGCAGTACAGAACCATGTATTGAAGTGTAGGTAAGTATACTGCCGTGTAGTGCTGTACAGTGCCATGTATTGAAGTGTAGGTAAGTGTACTGTCGTGTAGTACAGTACAGTACCATGTTTTGAAGTGTAGGTGAGTGTACTTCCGTGTAGTGCAATACCGTACCATGTATTGAAGTGTAGGTAAGTGTACTGCCGTATATACAGCACTACGTAGTGCTGTACAGTTCCATGTATTGAAGTGTAGGTAAGTGTACTGTCGTGTAATGCAGTACAGTACCATGTATTGAAGTGTAGGTAAGTGTACTGCCGTGTAGTACAGTACAGTACCATGTATTGAAGTGTAGGTAAGTGTACTGCCGTGTAGTACAGTACAGTACTATATATTGGAGTGTAGGTAAGTGTACTGTCGTGTAGTGCAGTACAGTACCATGTATTGAAGTGTAGGTATGTGTACTGTCGTGTAATGCAGTACAGTACCATGTATTGAAGTGTAGGTAAGTATACTGCCGTGTAGTACAGTACAGTACCGTGTATTGCAGTGTAGGTAAGTGTACTGCCGTGTAGTACAGTACAGTATCATGTATTGAAGTGTAGGTAAGTGTACTGTCGTGCAATGCAGTACAATACCATGTATTGAAGTGTAGGTGAGTGTACTGCCGTGTAGTGCAATACAGTACCATGTATTGAAGTGTATGTAAGTATACAGCCGTGTAGTACAGTGCAGTACCACGTATTGAAGTGTAGGTAAGTGTACTGCCGTGTAGTACAGTACAGTACCATGTACTGAAGTTTAGGTAAGTATACTGCCGTGTAGTACAGTACAGTACCATGTTTTGAAGTGTAGGTGAGTGTACTGCCGTGTAGTGCAATACCGTACCATGTATTGAAGTGTAGGTAAGTGTTCTGCCGTATATACAGCACTACGTAGTGCTGTACAGTTCCATGTATTGAAGTGTAGGTAAGTATACTGCCGTGTAGTACAGTACAGTACCATGTATTGAAGTGTAGGTAAGTGTACTGCCGTGTAGTACAGTACAGTACCATGTTTTGAAGTGTAGGTGAGTGTACTGCCGTGTAGTGCAATACAGTTCCATGTATTGAAGTGTAGGTGAGTGTGCTGCCATGTAGTACAGTACAGTACAGTACCATGTATTGAAGTGTAGGTGAGTGTACTGCCGTGTAGTGCAATACAGTACCATGTATTGAAGTGTAGGTGAGTGTGCTGCCGTGTAGTGCTGTAAAGTACCATGTATTGAAGTGTATGTGAGTGTGCTGCCGTGTAGTGCAATACAGTACCATGTATTGAAGTGTAGGTAAGTGTACTGTCGTGTAGTGCAGTACAGTACCATGTATTGAAGTGTAGGTGAGTGTACTGCCGTTTAGCGCAATACAGTACCATATATTGAAGTTTAGGTAAGTGTACTGCCGTGTAGTACAGTACAGTACCATGTATTGAAGTGTAGGTAAGTTTACTGTCGTGTAATGCAGTACAGTACCATGTATTGAAGTGTAGGTAAGTATACTGCCGTGTAGTGCTGTACAGTGCCATGTATTGAAGTGTAGGTAAGTGTACTGTCGTGTAATGCAGTACAGTACCATGTATTGAAGTGTAGGTAAGTGTACTGCCGTGTAGTACAGTACAGTACCATGTATTGAAGTGTAGGTAAGTGTACTGTCGTGTAATGCAGTACAGTACTATATATTGAAGTGTAGGTTAGTATACTGCCGTGTAGTGCTGTACAGTACCATGTATTGAAGTGTAGGTAAGTGTACTGTCGTGTAATGCAGTACAGTACCATGTATTGAAGTGTAAGTAAGTGTACTGCCGTGTAGTACAGAACAGTACCATATATTGAAGTGTAGGTAAGTGTAATGTCGTGTAATGCAGTACAGTACCATGTATTGAAGTGTAGGTAAGTGTACTGCCGTGTAGTACAGTACAGTACCATATATTGAAGTGTAGGTAAGTGTACTGTCGTGTAATGCAGTACAGTACCATGTATTGAAGTGTAGGTAAGTGTACTGTCGTGTAGTGCTGTACAGTACCTTGTATTGAAGTGTAGGTTAGTATACTGCCGTGTAGTGCTGTACAGTACCATGTATTGAAGTGTAAGTAAGTGTACTGTCGTGTAATGCAGTACAGTACCATGTATTGAAGTGTAGGTAAGTGTACTGCCGTGTAGTACAGTACAGTACCATATATTGGAGTGTAGGTGAGTGTACTGTCGTGTAGTGCAGTACAGTACCATATATTGAAGTGTAGGTAAGTGTACTGTCGTGTAATGCAGTACAGTACCATGTATTGAAGTGTAGGTAAGTGTACTGCCGTGTAGTACAGTACAGTACCGTGTATTGCAGTGTAGGTAAGTGTACTGCCGTGTAGTACAGTACAGTATCATGTATTGAAGTGTAGGTAAGTGTACTGTCGTGCAATGCAGTACAATACCATGTATTGAAGTGTAGGTGAGTGTACTGCCGTGTAGTGCAATACAGTACCATGTATTGAAGTGTATGTAAGTATACAGCCGTGTAGTACAGTGCAGTACCACGTATTGAAGTGTAGGTAAGTGTACTGCCGTGTAGTACAGTACAGTACCATGTACTGAAGTTTAGGTAAGTATACTGCCGTGTAGTACAGTACAGTACCATGTTTTGAAGTGTAGGTGAGTGTACTGCCGTGTAGTGCAATACCGTACCATGTATTGAAGTGTAGGTAAGTGTTCTGCCGTATATACAGCACTACGTAGTGCTGTACAGTTCCATGTATTGAAGTGTAGGTAAGTATACTGCCGTGTAGTACAGTACAGTACCATGTATTGAAGTGTAGGTAAGTGTACTGCCGTGTAGTACAGTACAGTACCATGTTTTGAAGTGTAGGTGAGTGTACTGCCGTGTAGTGCAATACAGTACCATGTATTGAAGTGTAGGTGAGTGTGCTGCCATGTAGTACAGTACAGTACAGTACCATGTATTGAAGTGTAGGTGAGTGTACTGCCGTGTAGTGCAATACAGTACCATGTATTGAAGTGTAGGTGAGTGTGCTGCCGTGTAGTGCTGTAAAGTACCATGTATTGAAGTGTATGTGAGTGTGCTGCCGTGTAGTGCAATACAGTACCATGTATTGAAGTGTAGGTAAGTGTACTGTCGTGTAGTGCAGTACAGTACCATGTATTGAAGTGTAGGTGAGTGTACTGCCGTTTAGCGCAATACAGTACCATATATTGAAGTTTAGGTAAGTGTACTGCCGTGTAGTACAGTACAGTACCATGTATTGAAGTGTAGGTAAGTTTACTGTCGTGTAATGCAGTACAGTACCATGTATTGAAGTGTAGGTAAGTATACTGCCGTGTAGTGCTGTACAGTGCCATGTATTGAAGTGTAGGTAAGTGTACTGTCGTGTAATGCAGTACAGTACCATGTATTGAAGTGTAGGTAAGTGTACTGCCGTGTAGTACAGTACAGTACCATGTATTGAAGTGTAGGTAAGTGTACTGTCGTGTAATGCAGTACAGTACTATATATTGAAGTGTAGGTTAGTATACTGCCGTGTAGTGCTGTACAGTACCATGTATTGAAGTGTAGGTAAGTGTACTGTCGTGTAATGCAGTACAGTACCATGTATTGAAGTGTAAGTAAGTGTACTGCCGTGTAGTACAGAACAGTACCATATATTGAAGTGTAGGTAAGTGTAATGTCGTGTAATGCAGTACAGTACCATGTATTGAAGTGTAGGTAAGTGTACTGCCGTGTAGTACAGTACAGTACCATATATTGAAGTGTAGGTAAGTGTACTGTCGTGTAATGCAGTACAGTACCATGTATTGAAGTGTAGGTAAGTGTACTGTCGTGTAGTGCTGTACAGTACCTTGTATTGAAGTGTAGGTTAGTATACTGCCGTGTAGTGCTGTACAGTACCATGTATTGAAGTGTAAGTAAGTGTACTGTCGTGTAATGCAGTACAGTACCATGTATTGAAGTGTAGGTAAGTGTACTGCCGTGTAGTACAGTACAGTACCATATATTGGAGTGTAGGTGAGTGTACTGTCGTGTAGTGCAGTACAGTACCATATATTGAAGTGTAGGTAAGTGTACTGTCGTGTAATGCAGTACAGTACCATGTATTGAAGTGTAGGTAAGTGTACTGCCGTGTAGTACAGTACAGTACCATGTATTGAAGTGTAGGTAAGTGTACTGCCGTGTAGTACAGTACAGTACCATATATTGAAGTGTAGGTAAGTGTACTGTCGTGTAGTACAGTACAGTACCATATATTGAAGTGTAGGTGAGTGTACTGCCGTGTAGTACAGTACAGTACCATGTATTGAAGTGTAGGTAAGTGTACTGTCGTGTAATGCAGTACAGTACCATGTATTGAAGTTTAGGTAAGTGTACTGCCGTGTAGTACAGTACAGTACCATATATTGAAGTGTAGGTAAGTGTACTGTCGTGTAATGCAGTACAGTACCATGTATTGAAGTGTAGGTAAGTATACTGCCGTGTAGTACAGTACAGTACCATGTATTGAAGTTTAGGTAAGTATACTGCCGTGTAGTACAGTACAGTACCATGTATTGAAGTTTAGGTAAGTGTACTGCCGTGTAGTACAGTACAGTACCATATATTGAAGTGTAGGTAAGTGTACTGTCGTGTAATGCAGTACAGTACCATGTATTGAAGTGTAGGTAAGTATACTGCCGTGTAGTACAATACAGTACCATGTTTTGAAGTTTAGGTAAGTATACTGCCGTGTAGTACAGTACAGTACCATGTATTGAAGTTTAGGTAAGTGTACTGTCGTGTAGTACAGTACAGTACCATATATTGAAGTGTAGGTAAGTGTACTGTCGTGTAATGCAGTACAGTACCATGTATTGAAGTTTAGGTAAGTGTACTGCCGTGTAGTACAGTACAGTACCATGTATTGAAGTGTAGGTAAGTGTACTGTCGTGTAATGCAGTACAGTACCATGTATTGAAGTTTAGGTAAGTGTACTGCCGTGTAGTACAGTACAGTACCATATATTGAAGTGTAGGTAAGTGTACTGTCGTGTAGTACAGTACAGTACCATGTATTGAAGTTTAGGTAAGTGTACTGCCGTGTAGTACAGTACAGTACCGTGTATTGCAGTGTAGGTAAGTGTACTGCCGTGTAGTACAGTACAGTATCATGTATTGAAGTGTAGGTAAGTGTACTGCCGTGTAGTACAGTACAGTACCATATATTGAAGTGTAGGTAAGTGTACTGCCGTGTAGTACAGTACAGTACCATATATTGAAGTGTAGGTAAGTGTACTGTCGTGTAATGCAGTACAGTACCATGTATTGAAGTGTAGGTAAGTATACTGCCGTGTAGTACAGTACAGTATCATGTATTGAAGTGTAGGTAAGTGTACTGTCGTGCAGTGCAGTACAATACCATGTATTGACGTGTAGGTGAGTGTACTGCCGTGTAGTGCAATACAGTACCATGTATTGAAGTGTATGTAAGTATACAGCCGTGTAGTACAGTGCAGTACCAAGTATTGATGTGTAGGTAAGTGTACTGCCGTGTAGTACAGTACAGTACCACGTACTGAAGTTTAGGTAAGTATACTGCCGTGTAGTACAGTACAGTACCATGTTTTGAAGTGTAGGTGAGTGTACTGCCGTGTAGTGCAATACCGTACCATGTATTGAAGTGTAGGTAAGTGTACTGCCGTATATACAGCACTACGTAGTGCTGTACAGTTCCATGTATTGAAGTGTAGCTAAGTATACTGCCGTGTAGTACAGTACAGTACCATGTATTAAAGTGTAGGTAAGTGTAGGTAAGTGTACTGTCGTGTAGTACAGTACAGTACCATGTTTTGAAGTGTAGGTGAGTGTACTGTCGTGTAGTGCAATACAGTACCATGTATTGAAGTGTAGGTGAGTGTGCTGCCATGTAGTACAGTACAGTACAGTACCATGTATTGAAGTGTAGGTGAGTGTACTGCCGTGTAGTGCAATACAGTACCATGTATTGAAGTGTAGGTGAGTGTGCTGCCGTGTAGTGCTGTACAGTACCATGTATTGAAGTGTATGTGAGTGTGCTGCCGTGTTGTGCAATACAGTACCATGTATTGAAGTGTAGGTGAGTGTACTGCCGTTTAGCGCAATACAGTACCATATATTGAAGTTTAGGTAAGTGTACTGCCGTGTAGTACAGTACTGTACCATATATTGAAGTGTAGGTAAGTTTACTGTCGTGTAATGCAGTACAGTACCATGTATTGAAGTGTAGGTAAGTATACTGCCGTGTAGTGCTGTACAGTGCCATGTATTGAAGTGTAGGTAAGTGTACTGTCGTGTAATGCAGTACAGTACCATGTATTGAAGTGTAGGTAAGTGTACTGCCGTGTAGTACAGTACAGTACCATGTATTGAAGTGTAGGTAAGTGTACTGCCGTGTAGTACAGTACAGTACCATATATTGGAGTGTAGGTAAGTGTACTGTCGTGTAGTGCAGTACAGTACCATGTATTGAAGTGTAGGGTAGTATACTGCCGTGTAGTGCTGTACAGTACTATGAATTGAAGTGTAGGTAAGTGTACTGCCGTGTAGTACAGTACAGTACCATGTATTGAAGTGTAGGTAAGTGTACTGTCGTGTAATGCAGTACAGTACCATGTATTGAAGTGTAGGTAAGTATACTGCCGTGTAGTACAGTACAGTACTGTGTATTGCAGTGTAGGTAAGTGTACTGCCGTGTAGTACAGTACAGTACCATGTATTGAAGTGTAGGTAAGTGTACTGTCGTGCAGTGCAGTACAATACCATGTATTGAAGTGTAGGTGAGTGTACTGCCGTGTAGTGCAATACAGTACCATGTATTGAAGTGTATGTAAGTATACAGCCGTGTAGTACAGTGCAGTACCACGTATTGAAGTGTAGGTAAGTGTACTGCCGTGTAGTACAGTACAGTACCATGTACTGAAGTTTAGGTAAGTATACTGCCGTGTAGTACAGTACAGTACCATGTTTTGAAGTGTAGGTGAGTGTACTGCCGTGTAGTGCAATACCGTACCATGTATTGAAGTGTAGGTAAGTGTACTGCCGTATATACAGCACTACGTAGTGCTGTACAGTTCCATGTATTGAAGTGTAGGTAAGTATACTGACGTGTAGTACAGTGCAGTACCATGTATTGCAGTGTAGGTAAGTGTACTGCCGTGTAGTACAGTACAGTACCATGTTTTGAAGTGTAGGTGAGTGTGCTGCCGTGTAGTGCTGTACAGTACCATGTATTGAAGTGTATGTGAGTGTGCTGCCGTGTTGTGCAATACAGTACCATGTATTGAAGTGTAGGTGAGTGTACTGCCGTTTAGCGCAATACAGTACCATATATTGAAGTTTAGGTAAGTGTACTGCCGTGTAGTACAGTACTGTACCATATATTGAAGTGTAGGTAAGTTTACTGTCGTGTAATGCAGTACAGTACCATGTATTGAAGTGTAGGTAAGTATACTGCCGTGTAGTGCTGTACAGTGCCATGTATTGAAGTGTAGGTAAGTGTACTGTCGTGTAATGCAGTACAGTACCATGTATTGAAGTGTAGGTAAGTGTACTGCCGTGTAGTACAGTACAGTACCATGTATTGAAGTGTAGGTAAGTGTACTGCCGTGTAGTACAGTACAGTACCATATATTGGAGTGTAGGTAAGTGTACTGTCGTGTAGTGCAGTACAGTACCATGTATTGAAGTGTAGGGTAGTATACTGCCGTGTAGTGCTGTACAGTACTATGAATTGAAGTGTAGGTAAGTGTACTGCCGTGTAGTACAGTACAGTACCATGTATTGAAGTGTAGGTAAGTGTACTGTCGTGTAATGCAGTACAGTACCATGTATTGAAGTGTAGGTAAGTATACTGCCGTGTAGTACAGTACAGTACTGTGTATTGCAGTGTAGGTAAGTGTACTGCCGTGTAGTACAGTACAGTACCATGTATTGAAGTGTAGGTAAGTGTACTGTCGTGCAGTGCAGTACAATACCATGTATTGAAGTGTAGGTGAGTGTACTGCCGTGTAGTGCAATACAGTACCATGTATTGAAGTGTATGTAAGTATACAGCCGTGTAGTACAGTGCAGTACCACGTATTGAAGTGTAGGTAAGTGTACTGCCGTGTAGTACAGTACAGTACCATGTACTGAAGTTTAGGTAAGTATACTGCCGTGTAGTACAGTACAGTACCATGTTTTGAAGTGTAGGTGAGTGTACTGCCGTGTAGTGCAATACCGTACCATGTATTGAAGTGTAGGTAAGTGTACTGCCGTATATACAGCACTACGTAGTGCTGTACAGTTCCATGTATTGAAGTGTAGGTAAGTATACTGACGTGTAGTACAGTGCAGTACCATGTATTGCAGTGTAGGTAAGTGTACTGCCGTGTAGTACAGTACAGTACCATGTTTTGAAGTGTAGGTGAGTGTACTGCCGTGTAGTGCAATACAGTACCATGTATTGAAGTGTAGGTGAGTGTGCTGCCGTGTAGTGCTGTACAGTACCATGTATTGAAGTGTATGTGAGTGTGCTGCCGTGTAGTGCAATACAGTACCATGTATTGAAGTGTAGGTAAGTGTACTGTCGTGTAGTACAGTACAGTACCATGTATTGAAGTGTAGGTGAGTGTACTGCCGTGTAGTACAGTACAGTACCATGTTTTGAAGTGTAGGTGAGTGTACTGCCGTGTAGTGCAATACAGTACCATGTATTGAAGTGTAGGTGAGTGTGCTGCCGTGTAGTTCTGTACAGTACCATGTATTGAAGTGTATGTGAGTGTGCTGCCGTGTAGTGCAATACAGTACCATGTATTGAAGTGTAGGTAAGTGTACTGTCGTGTAGTACAGTACAGTACCATGTATTGAAGTGTAGGTGAGTGTACTGCCGTTTAGCGCAATACAGTACCATATATTGAAGTGTAGGTAAGTTTACTGTCGTGTAATGCAGTACAGTACCATGTATTGAAGTGTAGGTAAGTATACTGCCGTGTAGTGCTGTACAGTGCCATGTATTGAAGTGTAGGTAAGTGTACTGTCGTGTAATGCAGTACAGTACCATGTATTGAAGTGTAGGTAAGTGTAATGCCGTGTAGTACAGTACAGTACCATGTATTGAAGTGTAGGTAAGTGTACTGCCGTGTAGTACAGTACAGTACCATATATTGGAGTGTAGGTAAGTGTACTGTCGTGTAGTGCAGTACAGTACCATGTATTGAAGTGTAGGTTAGTATACTTCCGTGTAGTGCTGTACAGTACCATGTATTGAAGTGTAGGTAAGTGTACTGTCGTGTAGTACAGTACAGTACCATGTATTGAAGTTTAGGTAAGTGTACTGCCGTGTAGTACAGTACAGTACCATATATTGAAGTGTAGGTAAGTATACTGCCGTGTAGTACAGTACAGTACTGTGTATTGCAGTGTAGATAAGTGTACTGCCGTGTAGTACAGTACAGTACCATATATTGGAGTGTAGGTAAGTGTACTGTCGTGTAGTGCAGTACAGTACCATGTATTGAAGTGTAGGTAAGTGTACTGTCGTGTAGTACAGTACAGTACCATATATTGAAGTGTAGGTAAGTGTACTGTCGTGTAATGCAGTACAGTACCATGTATTGAAGTGTAGGTAAGTGTACTGTCGTGTAATGCAGTAGAGTACCATGTATTGAAGTGTAGGTAAGTATACTGCCGTGTAGTACAGTACAGTACCGTGTATTGCAGTGTAGGTAAGTGTACTGCCGTGTAGTACAGTACAGTACCATGTACTGAAGTTTAGGTAAGTATACTGCCGTGTAGTACAGTACAGTACCATGTTTTGAAGTGTAGGTGAGTGTACTTCCGTGTAGTGCAATACCGTACCATGTATTGAAGTGTAGGTAAGTGTACTGCCGTATATACAGCACTACGTAGTGCTGTACAGTTCCATGTATTGACGTGTAGGTAAGTGTACTGCCGTTTAGTGCTGTACAGTTCCATGTATTGAAGTGTAGGTAAGTGTACTGTCGTGTAATGCAGTACAGTACCATGTATTGAAGTGTAGGTGAGTGTGCTGCCGTGTAGTACAGTACAGTACAGTACCATGTATTGACGTGTAGGTGAGTGTACTGCCGTGTAGTGCAATACAGTACCATGTATTGAAGTGTAGGTGAGTGTGCTGCCGTGTAGTGCTGTACAGTACCATGTATTGAAGTGTATGTGAGTGTGCTGCCGGGTAGTGCAATACAGTACCATGTATTGAAGTGTAGGTGAGTGTACTGCCGTGTAGTGCAATACAGTACCATGTATTGAAGTGTAGGTGAGTGTACTGCCGTGTAGTACAGTACAGTACCATGTATTGAAGTGTAAGTGAGTGTACTGCCGTGTAGTACAGTACAGTACAATGTATTGAAGTGTAGGTGAGTGTACTGCCGTGTAATACAGTACAGTACCATGTATTGAAGTGTAGGTGAGTGTACTGCTTTGTAGTACAGTACAGTACCATGTATTGAAGTGTAGGTGAGTGTACTGCCTTGTAGTACAGTACAGTACCATGTATTGAAGTGTAGGTGAGTGTACTGCCGTGTAGTACAGTACAGTACCATGTATTGAAGTGTAGGTAAGTGTGCTGCCGTGTAGTGCAATACAGTACCATGTATTGAAGTGTATGTGAGTGTACTGCCGTATAGTAAAGACAGTACCATGTATTGAAGTGTAGGTGAGTGTACTGCCGTGTAGTGCAATACAGTACCATGTATTGAAGTGTAGGTGAGTGTACTGCCGTGTAGTACAATACAGTACCATGTATTGAAGTGTAGGTGAGTGTACTGCCGTGTAGTGCAGTACAGTTCCATGTATTGAAGTGTAGGTAAGTATACTGCCGTGTAGTACAGTACAGTACCATGTATTGAAGTGTATGTGAGTGTACTGCCGTATAGTAATACAAATACACACAATGTTAACATAATATGAATTGTCCTTAAGTACATATGTGTATGGTAATATCTACCATGTATCCTGTATAGGCATCTATTTTTATACTTAAAATTCGAAGGAAATAATTCGTATCTTTTCTTACGTCCACAGGCTCTTCCAGAATACGGCATAATGAGTAGATGTAATTGCGACAGTTGTATTTGGAAATATAGAAATTGTAGTTTCAAGGTGAGTTATTCAAAATCTCTCTCTCGCTGCTTATGTAGCATGGTGTTTGGATGTACACGATCTAATTCATGTGATTTCAGGCATTTGTTCATACACATAATATACTTCTAGGTTCCTATATTATGGCCGCAACAACTTATTAAACACTCCGTCATTATTGACTGTGAACGATGATTGATAATAATAACAATCGTTAATATAACCGTTTCTGTTCACTGCGAGATCCCGCGTTATGCGTGAACTCGAACGTAAAAAAAGGTCAGATAATTAAATAACATCGCGTGAGATTCGAGAAACCATCAAGTAAGTATATTCAAACGCATTATTTCCCTGTAAAAGGTCAACCTTCAATTGGAGCAACGAATTGAAATTATTAAATTCGACTTCAAAATCAAATCGTTCGATTTTTCGAGACAGACGTTCAGTGCGCATTGTTTACACAACTCGCGAGATCTCGCAGTGAAACAAAAAATCAAAATAAAATGATTATCGCGAGTATAATATGTATGATGTAGTACATGTCGTGCTGTATTAATATAAAGGATGACATAGAATATGGAATAGGGATTATTTAAAATTTACATGCAATTACGCCAGTAACATATGTCGATTAGAACGAAGGACAGTAGGTACAAGGCGAGGTATTCACTGTGGCAGTTTATTCACTAAGAATTCTACGGCTTGTAATAACACGTGAAATAACAGTTCCGGCACGTGATAGCACATGAAATAACAGTTCCGGCACGTGATAGCATGTGAAATAGCAGTTCCGGCACGTGATAGCCCGTGAAATAACAGTTAAGGCACGTGATAGAACGTGAAATAACAGTCCCGGCACGTGATAGCATGTGAAATAACAGTTCAGGCATGTGATAGCACGTGAACGAACAGTTCGGGCACGTGATAGCACGTGAAATAGTGAATAAACTCAAACGTAAAGCCATTTGGTCTTGTACCTGATAACACTGTGGTTACGTAATTGCAATGCTGACATCATGCCTACTCCCGACAACATGTTCCACAGCTCTTCGCAGATCCATATGAATGTTACTACATGTGTTCCCGTTTTTATGTGCGATGTGCACCACTACATTTTTCAACAATTCATTTCGAGTAGCACAATGCAATGGATTTGCCCATAAACTATTATCACGTAAAGATATACACATATCATTCATCGATAGACCCACTCGAATTTCAAAGGTATTATAAGGCTACTAAAACTGCACAATGTTACTTCAAAGTATATATTTTAATGATGTTAATTATAGTTGCTATCGAAAATGAATTATCGCAGAGGGGTTTTTGCTAACAGTTCGACAATTTTTTTTCATAGCTGTTCAGCAAATCCGTCGTCTTCGAAATAATTCGGCAATTTTCGGATTTCGGCGTATGAATAGTTCAAATGTGGACATTATGTGTTTATGACAAATAACCGTATAGTCTTACCAAATAATTGCGGATTTTAATAATTTTACGTTCAACGCAAATGACTGAAAAAATAATTGAATGAACATGAACAAATGCTTATTTTTGAGGTTTTTATATAGTATTTTGTAAACACATTTAATTCATTTTAAAGGACACATTCTATGATCAATGAAGAATCAATTGAATCTCTGATATGTGAGGAACGCACAATGTATATAATCATAGCTCATACAATGGAGATATCTGTCGATGGAACATTTGTATCAAAATTGTAATTTATAAAGTGCTTAGGTCATTTTTGAAGAATTATTCTTTGTTTTGACATCATTACATGACTTTTTTCATTTCAACTGAAATTCAAGAAATTATTCAGCCGAAATGTTCAAGCGGGAGGATCGCCACCTGCGCACCAGTGGCGCATCCAGTAAAATGTATTGGGGGGTCCAAGCTACGCTTAAGATATACGGAGCGTAAATCACAGAGAAGCTATGCATAATCCAGGTCATATGAATCATCATGCGTTTGCGGGGGCATGCCCCCCCCTCTGGATCCGCCACTGATGCGCACGCGCGGGAATTGAGTCCTAAGCGACGATAACATCACACGCTAAAACGCAAAGGCTTATGGGTAGACGCTTGTTTGTAAACAACGACACACTATGGCCATATATTGCATGCAGAGGTGTCGACTCCCCAGCTTTAATACATTTATTAGCATGGTGTAGTTTTATATGTAAACAACAACAACCTTAGTTTTTTTCTCTATCCACTGGAATAGTTTCATCATCGATAATATCCACTGTCGCTGAAAGTCGGAGATATTGACTCTCATCATTTCAGAAACCCTACCAACAGATTAATACTTAAAAATAAAAACATTTTTTTTTGTTTACAATTTTTGTTTAATTCACACTATCATTAAATATACCAATAGGCATCAATGAAATGGGATTTTAAAGAAACTTACTCTGCTTCCTTCTGTTTTTTTTTGCGTCTCATTTGATATTTCAGACAACCATAACAACAACAACAACAACCATAATGATTATCGTAACTATGGTGATATGGATTAATAGTAATGAATCGTCGTTCCAATTTCGGAATGGTCAATACCCGTCCTACAAAGCAGTGCGATTAAGACAACAGAGACCGGAACTTATGAAATATCATCCAGTAAATAACGTGGTATTCATCAAAACACACAAAACCGCAGGTACTTCGCTTCACTGTCTCATCTGTCGCTATGGTTACAAGAACAATTTATCGTTTGTGTTTTCTAGGTACAATCGGGAGAATGGTCACATACGAAAGACAGCTCTGAATACGAGTCGATTCTTACCACCTCTTGACTACAATGGTACTAGGGACCCTGTCTTCAATATTTTGACTGGTCACGTGACATATGCAAAACGTACAATAAACACATTTATGTCTGGGGAACCAAAATTCATCACTATTGTAAGAGAACCCGCAAGTCAAATCGAATCGCATATGAACTTTTTTCATCACAAGAGTGAAGTATTGAGGGGAATAGACACATTTCTGAAAGACGTGAACTATTTTCAAAATGGCGGCACATCAGGAAGCAGAAACAATCAAATTAGGGATCTTGGTTTGACACTCATTCAGACAGCCAATGAGACTATTGTTAATAACACTATTAACAAACTAGACGAGGAATTTGATTTAGTTCTTATAGCTGAATATTTCGATGAGTCCTTGATTTTACTGAGAAGACTCATGTGTTGGGAGTTTGAAGACATAGTTTATTTAACTAAAAATACCCGACCGAAGCGAGACACGATTACTAACACATTTCGGCAGAATGTTTATAAGTGGTCAAGAGCTGACATGTTGTTGTATAATCACTTCAACTTCACGCTATGGAGCAACATCCGTGCTTTGGGACCAAAATTTCATGCTGAGTTAGCAACATTTCGTGCTTTACTCAATGATACTAGTACACGATGCTCTGCATCTAAAATCGTAAAAAGATACTCTAATGGAGTGAAACATTTTGAATATTCCACAAGCAACTCGACATTCTGCAAACAGCTGGGAATGAGCCACGAGGATTGGTATCAGTCAATCTCTAAACGCCAACAATAAAATGCTTGTGTTAAATAAGGTCGTCTGTGACATGGATGCACGGGTATATTTCTTCTTTAATGCCATTATGCTTAACGCTTCTGTTTGAATAAAGCCGTTTTTTTTAAATCTGTCCTGTGAGCCTGTGGCACACAGTCACAAAATTTAGGGCTTATTTTATTCTGCTGGTTAACCACATGTGTTATATGAAATCCGGTTGTTGCGCATGAGTCGAATGAATCAACCACTACGCTATTGGGTTTCCTTAAAAACTGTTTAGTCTGTTTTTGTTTTGCATTATACCGGCTGAAGGAACAATAGAAAATTAGATGCATTATTTATAAATTGACGCATATTTCAAAATGTCAGAAAAAGTTCGTAATCGAAACAGAAAAATCGAAATATCGGGTGCCTTTACGCAAAATAATTTTGTATTGACAATATCACTTCCTGTGGATTTAAACTTATTTAAAACTTGCTTGACAAATGATTCAGTAACAAATAGAATGCATAGCGAAAAAACAATATTTATTTTGTCTCTAAACAGATTTATCAAATGTTCATAATCCTTGCAGAAGCATGCCGCCATAGAAATGTTAAGAAACTTATTAATAAAGGCTAGTAATTTCACAGTGATCACACAGTAACTTGCAAGGAAGAATCTTTCAGATTTATGTCATCGTAGTTTTTCCAAGGAGCATTTGTATCATTACCCTTTCCCAAATACATGCCAATCCTCGGAGGCGGAGCTATGTCACAAGACGTTCCACGTTGCTCGGACGCGCACCACTGTACCACGTATTTCTATGGGCTATGTGCGCGTTGCTGAGGAACGCGGAACGCCGAGTGAAGAGCCGGTGAAAATTCGAGAAAACAACAGAATTCAACTTTGAAGTAATCGTGAACAGTCAAATTTATATGCGTTATATACACGCAAGGGTAATCTTGTTACACTATTCAGGGGAGTCTCATCAACCATCCCAAAGTACCGTTTTCTGAGAGTTTTCAGCCTTTGTTTTCACTGTGATGGTTTCAATGCGGTTAAAATGCCCGGATGTCCGCCGCTAAGAATAAGAACAATCAAATGACGTACTGCTTATAGTTGACCAACCTTGACGTAGCGCTAGCTGCTTTGTTATCAATTTCTATTGAATATTCATTGTTTTACGGATATGCAAACACGTTTCACGTCGCCCAATCAACGGAGATTGCATGTCGCAATTGTTATCAAAAAATAAGTAACTGACAAGCTCATTGATACATGCTAGTTGTTAAAAACGTCAAGATTCCAGCAAAATCACGTTGACCACGGTCCGACCAGGGGCGTCGATCATGGGGGAACAGGGGGACACCCTTCAGAAAGTGGGGGGACACAATATCAACTGTCCCCGCCACTTTCCAGACTTACCCAAATATCAATAATAGGCTTATATCAAAGCCTGCGTTTGTGTAAGGCCTTTGGTTCTGTGTACATGTACTGTATTCTTAGTGATCAAGAATGAAAATCCCCAAGTATGCACCAAATGACTTCATTTTGGTTGCATTTTTCAAAAAATTCCTACCTTCTGCGGGGGGCACATCCCTGCTCGGGGAAACACACCTATATTCCGACACCCCTATGTTCCGATATCCTTATATTCCGACACCCCTATGTTCCGACATTCCTATATTCCGACAACCCTATATTCCAACAACCCTATGTTGAGATGCTAATAGGTTCTGACACCTACGAAATTTTAGAAACGTTTTTGACATTTCACTGCGTTTTTATCTCTTTACTATAAGAAAAAATATCATTATTCTTCTTCAAATATTATTCTACGCTCACCTTTTGTAACACAATGTTACATTTCTTTACATTAAAATATAACTATGCCGGATTATAATACTTGCCACTCTTCTGGCCAAGGGCTTTCATGGAGATGTTTTTGTGATCATCGTCGGCAATATTCTCAGACGCGATGTATCCTATCAAGCTTTAGACGAAAACTATGTGTCTGACAGTCTTCATGTGGCCCCTGACAACTTGTACTCGGGGAGACCTAAATTACATTGTTTAGTACTTTTATGTTCGACGATCATCCAATAAATTCTGAGCCGGCCAGAATGTGCCATATTTTCAATGGAAATATGTACGCTAGTGGTCGGAAGCCGAAATTGGATAAATACCCCTCCCCATGGTAGAACAAAGCAACATGTTTTTTCTCTGTTCAGCGCGATCAATCTAGTTACAGAATACTGACTGTACAATTAAAATTAAGACAAGGCTATCAAATTTACATGCCATAAAATAGACAGAAACATGGGAATTAATTTGGTAAATTTTGGCTGTAGAATCTGAGCCGTTTTGCCCCCGAAAATCAGGGTAAATATGTTAGCTTTAAAAAATTATACACAGCGTCAAATAAAAAGGGAATTTTATGGGATCAACCTTATACAAAGATATAAATACGTAATGGCCTGTCAAATATTAAAGCGAACCTAAATGCGACCTTAATTTATAGTTGTGTATATTCTAAAGTGTATTCGAAATAATATTGCAATGGTTTAATTTTGTTTTAATTATAACTATAGCTTGGATAGGCATTTGAAGTGCTTGCAATTAAACACCATGGAGGCCATTCATGGAGGGGAATAAATAACGAACGAACATATGTAACATCCGGGTATTTTTCAAAACGATGACGTTTTAGTATCTGATCGCATTCATATACGCCATTGTACATAGCCGTTCATGCTGCCAAGCATTGTGTACTACTAGTATAAACTCAACTTTTATATGCACAATGTGCTTTTTAAAACTTGGGTTAGAGCATTATGCGTTTGAACCACAGTATTCTGAGAATGGAAGTCCAATTGCGTTAAAGTACCGTACTTCCCCGATCGTAAGCCCCTCCCGAGTATGAAGCCCATCCCTATATTTTTACTTGGTATTTATCGAGTTGAGAGCATTCACGATTATAAGCCCAGAGTGTTTTCACTGGGCGTCGACGATATTCTTTAAAATATGCGTGTAAAAGGTGTGTTTCATTTCATAATAATCGTGATTGGCATGGTAGTTTGGTTCGTGCTTTTATGAGAAATTAATTTCAAGGTGCATGGCGAACGTACACAACGTGGTTCGCATCTTTTCTATTCTGTAATTTACCTAGGATGAACCCCGATGTTGCAATACTGGAGTAATCCATATTTCTTTGAGTAGTAGCTTTCGAAAAGCCAAACATGTGATCGTTAAGTCGTGTACCTGGTTATTGGGCATGGTTTACTTTGAGACTATCATGAAAAGCCTAGGGTTTGAACGATGAGACATGTTGGCGATCGAGAAAGGTGTTTAAATTCTTCCTCCACACTCAGTTTACCCACGGTTACTATTAACCTTCGTTCATATTTCGGAAATTGCGAATCGCCAGATTTTAGGGAAAAAATCATCGTTTTTTCGTTGCAATAAGTGCTACAAATCGCATTTTAACATTGCGGTAATTCACTTCCGCATTGCGTTAAAAATTCATCGTCAATAATCGGAAAATTTCATCATTACGACACATCATTTTGATTGGTTAATGAAAGACATGACCTGTTAGGTCAAAGGAAGTTGTTCCAGGTCAAATCGTGCTAAAAAACCTTACGGTGGAAAATTACTTTGCGTCGAAAGTTTGCGTACGATAGAAAACATACCAAAACGAAGATATTGATAAATGCCTTCGTCCACTGTTTCCTCACAGACCCTACCCATTATTTCACCGTAAATTCAGACGGTATGTAAATCGTATTGTAATAAAATGTGTGTGTTTTTATGAACATGTTTGTTTCTTCATTGTAAGTGTCGTTCAAATCAATGACGTATTTTTTTTCTCAAAAATAAGTATTATTTTCCAGAGCCCGGCGTGGTGAACGAATAATTTGTTTGGATAATTTTTCGTTGTTTGCAAGATGGTTACAGTGTTTAACCCCAAAACAAAATCATCTTTTCTGAGTTGGTCCTCGAGTATAAGCTTATCCCTTACTTTTCCCTTACGTGTTCATGCCTCCGGGCTTATGATCAGGGAAGTACGGTATACCGTGAAGATTCAGATCAGTCCAGTGTGAGTGATGATAGTATATCGTCGACGATGCCCCTTGTTCGGATGATAGTTTTATTTCAAATTACACGGAAGTATGTGAACAATCTGCTTGGTGTTCCTGTGACAATTTTCCCATGATTTGACAGTGCAGCCCTGTGAATGCATGGACGAAAATGTTTCCACCACCACCCTACGAACTCAAGATTGCTTACTCCAGCATCCAGACTTTGAATAATTTGCACACCGCACAGTGCAGCACTGGAAACAGCATTTATTAGACAGTTAGACAAAAAACAAAACAAAATGCCTGTCTCGATCAATCGCACATCCATAATGTTTGTATGTTGATACGCTTGTAAATAACATTAACGTAAAAGTCGAAACAACCTAGACTAGAAGTCAATTCACCAGTCCAGCCAACTATGGCTCCCTAAATTGCTTATATTTAACCAGATACTATTTCGTCATCATGCTTTGTTACCTTACCTGTTTATACCTCATGCGGGCGTTTTTTATGGCAAGATGGCGCAAACGAAAGTCCTTCGCAGGTTTATGGTTTCTCATATTTAAATCATCATAACTCTGAAGATAATCATTTTTTTTTTTCATTTTTTTTTTCAAATTTATAATCAATATACATAACTTGATAAATACAAACGCCAATATAGACTCTATTTAGTTCCCCTTTAAATAGGAACACCTCAGACAAACACCATCATGTTATATATCAAATTAAAGCTATATTGGTGTAGCGTACAAGTATTACGTTGGATATTACATCGTATAATCCATTACTTATTGACATTATGAATTCATTAACTTTATTATACGTTATTCAAAATCATCAAATGGCATTTTCTGGGCAAATCCTGTCTAGGATAAAATGAATTAGTCATGACATATTCATGTATTTGAAAATAAGTCTTTTTATGCTTTCTCAATATTTTATTTATTTATTTATTTATTTATTTATTTATTTATTTATTTATTTATTTATTTATTTATTTATTTATTTATTTATTTATTTATTTATTTATTTATTTATTTATTTATTTATTTATTTATTTATTTATTTATTTATTTATTTATTTATTTATTTATTTATTTATTTATTTATTTATTTATTTATTTATTTATTTATTTATTTATTTATTTATTTATTTATTTATTTATTTATTTATTTATTTATTTATTTATTTATTTATTTATTTAAGAGAACGCTATTACACTGCCAAGAAATTACATATAGATAAAAATGGAATTCAAATAGATGGCGTGACGTTGCCTGACCTAAGATTTACATAAGTAAATTTAACATATGTAGCAAAGAAGTTTGAGTAATTTACACAAACGTAAAATACAAAATCGACGACTGCACAATGGAGCGAATAGGCAGTTTCAAATACATCTGCAGAACACGAAGGATATTGACAAAGAAATAATGTAAAGAATAAATACGGGATATACATGCTTTGGCAGATATAAGGATAAGTATTTAAATTGTGTATTATACCAACTGTAATTTATGAGTATAACAAATGGGAATATTTCCAGAATAGAGAGGAATATCAGAACAATGCATTGGAACAACGAAGAATAGAATAGAATAGTGCTTTCTGAATTCCTTGAGGAAATCTGTCTAATATGGACCTTAACCTTGAACGATGAATTATGCATCAAATTTGCAGGTAGTATAAACTTGTGCAATATCCTCGCATTAGAGGAAGGCGGCCTATTGTACATTTGAATTATCGGATAAATATCTGATAATTCTCGATGTTTTAGATTGATATTAGACAGGGTCTACAGCTGGGTGATGGTTTAATTTTTTAAACATGGAATTCTCTAAGACCTATCAATGTCTTAGATTGATAGGAAAACGTATAACGTGTGGAGGTAAACAAGGAATGTTGGCCGAAAACACACAATATAGAAATGGAAAGAGATAGTGTGAAACCTTTGTATTTTTTGGCAATCTCAAAAACTTATGCAAACACTACGGAATGCTAAATGCAGTGTCTCATCTCTCGCATAATAAATAAATAAATAAATGATTTTAATTAATATGTAGATAAACTTGGAAAGGTGCTACCGGATGCAAACGGCAACCTTGCAATTCCGCGACTGATGAATATCAAAGTACAACTTTCATAAAAAAGGTAAAATAATTCTCCGATAATTATCGATCTAAAACTTCGATAGTTAGGCAATCGGAGGATTTAAGGTTGGAACCATATCCAACAGACACGGATATTGTCAAATAATTGTCGAAGTATTAGAATGATACAATGGGCAACATTGTTTGATAATTCTCTGATAATTATCCGATAACATTATGCAAGATCCCGCCTTCACGGACTTTCGAGCATTATGGCCGGACTACACTACAGTTGGATTTCCAGTATTAACCCACAGGACATCCTGGTTATATCAAGGTAGTAAAAGGTCACGCACGGCTAGTCAGATTAAGTTTGACACAAGTATACTGTGTATCGGAACATAGGGGTGTCTGGAACATAGTGGTGTCGGAACATAGAGATGTCGGAACATAGGGCAGTCTCCCTTTCTCAGACATCCCCCTGTTCGCGCAAGCGCGGACATTGGCCGCTTACGCGGACACAATATTGTCCCCCTCACTTTTCAGAATGGATCGACGCCCCTGGGTCGGACGACAGATCAATATTAAAATCCCCCAAAAATTAAACTTCTTTATTTAAAGTGCAGTGGTCGACGCGTTGTGTACGTCACTATGAGTCCTATATCGAACAAGACGTAAACAATTCCTTTCTCATGACGAGAAGGTCGATAAAAGAACTAAAATACTATTGCATTTAGAAGTAACCTCGATTAACAAAATGTCAAGATAAGGTGTCTCCATGTAATTTCTTCAGGTGTTAGACACGTGCGAAAGGAATCCTTTCCCAATCTTTAAACAATGAGTGTGGAATCAAGAAATTGATATCATAATCATGTTCATTTAACAAAGTTTCAGCAAAGACAATAATATCGGTTCTAATAGTATCATAATTCAGTGTGGAATCAAGAAATTAACACCATAATCATGTTCATTTAACAAAGTTTCAGCAAAGAAAATAATATCGGTGCTAAAAGTATCATAATTCAGTGTGAAATCGAGAAATTGACACCATAATGATGTTCATTTAACAAAGTTTCAGCAAAGAAAATAATATCGGTTCTAAAAGTATCAGAATTCAGGTGCAACTTTAATTTGTTGATTTTGTTTGGTATATGTTGATTATTCCAGTATCGAAAAAGCAGATTATTGTGATCCTGTGAATCCGATGATTAGATAAGCGACACGGCTTGGTTATCAACACCATCTACCTGTACCTAGTACTGGAAGTTGGAGCATTAGCGGGATTTGTGGCTAGGTCTGAAACAATCAATAGAAGATCAATGTCTACAGATTCCACTATCACCTCAATAAAAACAGTGTATATCATGGAGAGGCTTGGAATCACAACGGTGATTTACTATTTACATGGAGAATATCGGAAATATAAGCATTACATATGCAATTTACACAACCAGAATAAGTAAGATATGCACTATCTTTTAGTACAAAAGATCTTTCAGCAGCATCATTCTTTAATGCGAATATTAGTGTCATTAATGAGTTGAAATTGACATAACAAAGATTGGTCAATTTTGGGGCAGACACTTAAAATGGTGATTTCAACACAGGAAGTAATAATCACTCCGTCAATGAGCAGTTCATAATCAGCAACATTTCCATCACGGAATAATGTATTGACAACTTGTTTGAAAGCGTTCATCGGAATGGGTCATTGCAGTACAAATGCCATTTTTATCGATGATCCTGGTGAACATTAATCCATATAGGTCAATCAGAAACCACATCGCATAACAACAATTAAAATTGATTCGTCGATTTCACAAAGCGTGGACGAGGTGATGAATTCTGAATTCATATTTGTGTAATCGTTATCGTTTTCTTTGTTCTAACCACAGACACACTTTTACAAAGATGCTGATATCTGATATTATTATACATCTGTCATCGTAACGCCATAGGTTACAGCGTGCCGTAATTTTGCTATATTTTTACGGGATATTTTCTTTCTACCATATAAGGAAATGCGAATTCCAAAAATGGAATGATTACGCGCGTAAGCGTCCTCTAATAATAAAAACAAACATGGCTTCCACCATGGTTTTACCAGACTTCACACAAATAAGTTCGCTGATTCTGTTCTAAACGTTTTGGATTTCTGCATTCCCATGATGTATTCAGTATGTCACGCGCGTCGGTCGATACTCCAGGTATAATGTCTTCGTGCATACTTTGAGGTATTCTCGTAATAACCTTATATTACAACTCCTTCGAGCTGAAGAAAGTAGAAAATACATCATGTTGGGCTGCTTCGTACGTCGTGTGTACGCGATATTGTTTGCATTGTCAGCTGCCACCTGCACCTTCGATAGACCTTGATACATCATCGCAGCTTTTGAAAGATCGAAATTTCGGAAAGACTCAAATTTGTGTTTTGAATTTTAACACAAATAACTTCAACTGCCGTTTCGTGTATATTTGAATATTGTTTATCCATGGAACGGTTTAAATGATAACATATTATATGTATACTCTGCTGTTCAAACATTGTGAAGGGACTGTATAACGCGATAGAAAGACCTTGGTAAAACGGGTTAAATAATAATGACAAAAACTTCAGAAAAAGACAAAACGAAAGTTGTGAATGATAAAACCACGCATTTTTAGAACCGTATCATCTTTTATTTACTAGGGCCATGCGCAATTTTCAGCTCTTTCAACATCAGCAATCACATTTCAGTATTAGTAGTTGCTACGCTTAGTACACGCATTATATCGGAGCCGAACCACTGCCTTCACTGTTTAACAGGGAATTATCTTCAGTGCGTTTACACGATCGTAGCCGAACATGAACAAAGAATTTTGGTCACGTGTTTATGTTGTTTCTCTACATGGCACGATGATGTTGATCTGGGAGAAAATAAGACTGAGACAATGCACTGGTGTTATGATTTATACCATTGTCAGGCAAATTACAATTTGTCATTTTTCAACTGCAGTGATATGTGTTGTCAACCTAAACCTATGGAACAGGTCGCCGCACCGTGGCCGCTTCTCCGATTTTCATTATATTCAGTGTCTAGAAAAAGTTTCTTCAATTTCCATTGCATCCGTTCAGTCGTCCTTTCAAGTGTTTGTCACATAATTTTGTATGCCATTTTTTCTGTTTCCCGTTGAGATATCAATCAATCGCAATAATTCGTTAATCTGTCTAATAGATATTAAGGCAGGTATCCTTTCGTCAAGCCAGAATTACGCCAAATTATTTGAGCCAAACGTACACTTCACGGTCATTTTGCTGGCTCGAGCCATAGAGCTTAAATACAGTGCTGTCGTGTAAACTCAGCAAGTCTCTCAACAGAAAGATACTGTGAGTCTAATAGGAGATGCTAGTAAAATTATCAAAACATATACACATCGATGTGTACCTGGCTGATTATGGATTAGTTCAACTTTTGCAAACATTCATGGTCTGTTTCAATCACTGAGAAAACAAATCTCTCTTGGTTCCACAGTGGTAACACATCTATTGTTTGTAGAAGTAATCTACATAATTAAAAACATTGTACCAACAACAATGTGTGACAATTTCAAGTTCAGTTCCTTACGGAAATCTAAAATATGACGTTCTATTATATAAACAAGATTTTACGTAAAGTGTCTTAATATTACGTACGGGAAGCGTCATGTATTGGAGCTAAGCACGTCTGTTCACGTTTGGAGTGCTTACAATTATTTTGTTGTCGTTGATGTTGGCCTTTTGAAACTTGAGTAATAGTTTAAGGTAGCGAGATAGTTTTTTGGCATGAAAAATGTAAACATCTATAATCGGAATAAATTTTACTAGAAACCATACAATCTATATATGTCTGGAAAGCCCTTGACTTTTACTTTTCTATTATTAATATTTTGTGAACATTGTGTTTGTTTTAGCGTCACGTGATTCTGAAAATCGGCGCGGCTGATAATTAACTAACGTGAATACATTTTTAAATGTCAGCTCTACGATCATGCATGCGGCCAAAAACTTTACACTGTTTTGAAGCAAGGGTCATGAAGTTTGAATCCGTATTTCTATTTTTTAAATTAAGTTTTTTTTTCCTCTCCGAAAATCGAAAATTTCAAGCACGTTTTTTGGTGTTGAAGTTAGTGTATACCGATGGTTTGCGCGAGGTTTGTGAAAATACGCGATAGAATTTCGCAAAAATGTAAATACGGATACGAAGCCAACATATTCGAGAGTACGAAAAGCCAAACGGCGACATCGTAGCGCTACTCACTGAAACGCCATTTAAAATTAGATCAACGGTAATTGCCAGAAATCGAACACCGAGAAATCGGCACTTTTATGATTTTAAACTTCAATCAAGGTTAACTCCCGTTTTAGCAGCAACAATTATATAGGTTGGTAGTATATAAATTACCTTGAAGGTTGTTTTCAGAAAAAAATCATGATTCGACATTTATGTCTGTGAAAAAACTGTATTTTTACCGTTTTCTTTCACGCTATGGAGTTTTGACACGGTCTGTGCTGATAACGAATGGTGACGTCATTCATTACAGCTGGGATTATGCAAAGTGGGCGGTTCTGTTTGCAGGTAGCAAACAACACAAATACTACACTGGGCAGTTGAAGTGTTTGTCAACATAGCGTATTTATGTTTGGGCCGTTTTATTTGCAAACTTATTTTTATGAGTATTCCACAAGTTTCAAAGTCTTTTAGAGACACAAGAACACTTTCCGACAATAATTATCAGACTCCCGCGAGCAAACTTGTGCAGAATACGGTAGAATAAGAAAATGGAATGACGGCTGTGGGGTAAGTTTTTTTATGTGTGGAATTGGAAGAAATGCAGAGTAAATTTTCAACACGAAAATATTGTAAATCATCATCCGACGAGACCGTTTTTGTTGGACTTGTTATTTTCGGGAGGGACCTTTTGTAGTGTTCGTGCAAATTTAGTTGTCATTTTACCTGAATAAGCCTAAAGCGATTTTCAGACAAATTCGAAGGGAACGCTGCCCCTTCTCACCAAAGTGTTCGTCTTACAGCACATTTACATGCACTCTTTTTGCAGGTACGTCGGACTTTGGTTTGATTTTGGTTTAAGATAGTAACAACCACCATCAGCTAAATTCAAGTCCATTATGTTCGCAAATAATTGTGCTGCATCAAGTTTTAAACTTGCCACTTCATCGTGAAGATTCAGGCGATCTCGGCAAAGGAAGCTACCGTAGTGTGGCTCCCCAACAGCAAGTACATTGTGGATAACTTTTTTTCTCATGATGATAACAGTGATCAATCACTGTCAACAGACTGTATTATTTGTTTCAATTGACGACTCTTTCAACGTAATTCGACCAATGAAAATGCAGTGTTCCCACTTGAGATTGACTGTTTATCATAACGGGGTGTTTGTTTTTCGTCTGTTTTATTTGAGGCTCAGTTTACTTCAGTCTCGGACTTCAGTATGCCGCGAGTTTCAAAAACATCTCAGGCAAAAGAAAGCGACAACCGTGACGTTTCGAGTCGTCGGCAAATTCAATAACCCCGACCAGTGATTGTGCTCAGAATGCTGTGGAAACCGCGATGGCATCTATTGAGTAAGTCCCCATGATTTGCTCAAGTGTCTTGAGAATAAATTTTCGCCGATGTTTCGCGGACTCGATACAAAAACTAATTACATCGTGGTGGTGCGAATTAAAGGTACTGTATGTTCGCCGTTAACGGCATTTTTCATAAATATGACGTGTTTTGTTGGTTTCTATGTTCATGTAATCATTTTGGAATAGAAACATTCGCAATCACAATAGAAACAGCTGTGAAATATTTTCTTTGATATCTCCAAGGAAATGTGGTTGGAGAATACGAGAGGTAAATAGACAGTCATTTCAGGGGATCTTATTTCAATGCTGTACATTTTTGTTCGTTTCGCCAATTTTCACTGACTTGACCTTAGTCGTGTAGCTATGTTTTTTATAGTACAAGTTTATTTCAGATTGAGCCTTCGCCCCCAAAACAACATAAAATTTGATATGGAATTTATTATGATTTTTTTTATTCAGAACGGTTATATACCTGTAAATAATTTACATTGTAGGCAGCTGAAATACTTCCGGAACATTGAAAACAAATAAATATAAATTGTCTTATTTATTTTTTATTTGGTAGGGTGGATACAAAGAGTTCTGTTCTGTATTGTCAATAATGCCAAACTGATAATGGAAGATATACTGCATTTTTTATGTACTCGGCATTGATAACATTACTTTACATGTAATTTTTATTGATATTTTCTTGCAATTCTTTGTTATTGTATTACTGTGAAAATAAAACATAATTCTGATGTTTTTGTTTTGCTCCTCTGTTTTAAGTTGTGGCTGTGACTTCAGACATCAGACAGAGAATGTTGTGAGTGACAAATTAAAAATTCTGAATTAGTCTGTATTTTCTCAGGTTTAGCAAAAGGGGACATTTTCATGACAGTGTGAATTTCTAAAAAGGGAGAGGGGTATCGATGAACCAGATTGAATTTATGGAGTAGATAAGGGGGTGAAAGCTGAACATATAATGAATCCAAGTACAACACATGAATTATTTCAGGGCTATATACAAAATTTATTTACATAACTGTGTTCAATCACTTAGTCACATTTGAAATATTTTATTCTGTGTGACAGTCGCCACGTTTATGTCCTTTCATAGGTTTACTACATGTTTTACAGTGTCGTTTTTTATTTGCACTGTCCCCGCTGAATTTCGTTGACTCATATTTTGGCCCCTCTTCATATTCGAAGTGGTCTAGTTTCGAAAGTCTCTTCGTTTTGTTTACTTTCCTCTTCTTTTTTCTGTTTGTCTGTGCTTTGTAGTCAGCATTGTGAACTCTGGATTCGTCGATATGTCTCCAGGCTGAAACGGCATGTTGTGTTGTCGAAATTCCCATGGTATTGTAAAACTTTGAATTGAATTTCAACAACCCACTGTTGAAGTGTGCTATTGCTAAACACAATCCTAATATCATTTCATTTGCGCCGTGGTTTTGCTCCTTTGGTAAATAACCCCAAATCACATGATGTAGTGATTCATTCTGATTCTGCGTGTAGCAGTTCACTGCTCCTTCCAATAACGCAGAATCTGACAGCTTGTCAATGATTGGTTGAAGCTCACTAATCACTGCCTCAGGTATTGGTCTCTTTAGAGGTCGGTATGTGTCTGTTCCCAAAACATTGTCGTTCTTCCACTTACACCAACTATTGGGTCCAGGGGGGCAGTCGTCATGTAGTGGTTTCTCAAATGTACTCGAGTAATGCTTGAGAATTGCCCTGGTGGCTCTCTGCATCGCTGTAACATTGCCTTCAATCAAATAAAAATAATAAAATTTATTCAATGATTATATAATAACCAATGTGTATTTCCCAACTATAAGATAATCAAGGTTTTATATATTTTCTGAACATGACACATACTTGTATTTTAGAATAACAATAACAAGAACATGCCGATTTGACAACGAAATGTTCATAATTACCTTTGTTTCCTCGGATTGCGATACCATAAAATACCTGAAATGCGTTGATTAGTTTCTTTGTTAACCGTCCTCTTCCAGTTAATGATTTCCCATCATCAAGTTTAGTTCCTGGAAGGGAAAAAATCACATGACCAAATGAATATTTTCAATAGATGCTCCTATGTTATACACACAACCTGAGTCTGTAATTTGATTGTATTTTTATTCAACTCGGAGATGTATATATACACTCCCGTAAAAAGATGCATGAAATTACTGTCAGACAAAAATGTAACCTGAAATACAGTCAATCGGATTAGAATTTTATTTATGTATTATTCTCATATTTATGTTTTTTATTATTTCTTTTCGCAAGTGTAATTATTTCATTAGTCTGATCGTCAAAGCAAACCCCTGTAAGACGTATCGCAAACTACAACAACCAATCACAAAAGTAGTTAGATACGACATGCACACAAATGTCCTCACCACTGTATACAAGGCCTGGTCTGATTGGTTGACTAATCTAGTTATTTGAGATCTCGTCTTATGGAGGTTGGTCAGATTTATGAGCTTTGGGGATAAGACTAAAGAAATAATTATACTTGCGAAAAGAAAAAAATATATATATAAATATGAAAATAATAAAAATATAAATATGAAAATAATAATACATATAAGTAAAAATTAATAAAAAAATAAATACATTTTAAAAAGTCCAATGCGGTCTTACATTTTGATATGAATATGAGATAGACAGAGATAGGAATAAAGTTTACCTTTCTTTGTTTGCCATAAGTTGTTGAGATAAGTGTCCATCCTTTTTTGTATGTGTCCAACACACTCTTCTTTTTTTACTACAATGCCTTCATCTATATATGTGTCTCTAACGGCCCTAAATGCAGATGAGTCGCCATCACCAATATATGTTGTATACCTGCAATTGATAGACACGTGTATATGGGTTAGTAGTTTTAGAAAGCAAGACATCTTAGAGGACTTTACACAAAATAAAAAAAAATACAGCAATTCACAAATTATCAAACAATCCTTGAAAAAAAGGTCAGCAAAACAGTGCCAGGAGTAAAAAGATGTTTGACTATTTTATTCACATACACACCTCATGTTGTGTTTTTCCTGAGATCGTTCGAATAAAACAACGGCCCCATCCTCTTCCATCCGCTTTGCTGACCCAACATGGTTCATTCTACAGTTTGGTTCATGCTCCAAGTACCACTGCATATATCTCATGTCCTTCGGTTTATCATCCCACTTGCTACATTGTGGACATGTTGCACACATATGGTGTTTGTCCAAGACTTTACCTGAAATACACAATTTTTTTTTAATTTAAAAAACCAGGTCAGACAATAAATAAAATGTACGGACGATTCGTATCACCAACTTGTAAATTATTCGCCAATTTGAATTGATTTTGCCTGTTTAAAATGTAAACGTTGGCGATTGAATAACAGATTGAGCTAAAGAAATCATTTACGAACTCACAACAGCGCGGCCCGACAAGTAAAAACGTTTCAGCCCATGGGATTGGCTGGCGTTTGCCAAGTGACCAAATAAGAACCAACCAAAATATTTGTTACAAAGGTAAACTTTCGCTTTGCCGAAATTACCACTCGGACATCGTGGTCTTGAAAACGGTGGCATAATTACGATTACCAATGTTAAATATTTTTGTTTTCAATGTAATTTAATGTTTTTGCACGATTTCACAGTAAATTAGTTGGCCGAAGCCTTAGGCGAAAATCGTGCAACACAAGATATCGGCGGCGCCACAACAGGAAATGATATCGACGCAACAACGGGAAATGATATCGACGCAACAACGGGAAATGACACGTACGCCTATACATGTATATTTCGTAACAAAGTATTTTATATTCATCTCATGGGATTTGTAACCATGTTGATTTATTTCACATTCTTTGTTTTATTTTTCACAAAATATACACTA
This sequence comes from Saccoglossus kowalevskii, assembly GCF_978046115.1. Classification (NCBI taxonomy): domain Eukaryota; kingdom Metazoa; phylum Hemichordata; class Enteropneusta; family Harrimaniidae; genus Saccoglossus; species Saccoglossus kowalevskii. The sequence continues at coordinate 12,270,752 of NC_140660.1, read as the reverse complement.
TGGAATGATTTACCTGTATCTAAAGACATCACTGTCACTACACCATGTAACGATGAAAAACCTCGGGTACTCCAGCTACCATCGACGGTTACTGCGACGTTTGCGGTTTCCTCGTCATTTTCAATTTCTTCCATGTCAATTTTCAGACCTCGCAATTCTTGGGCCGCGTCCTGAAATTCGTCTTCTAATAATTTCTCGGCTTTCTCGGCTGAACTTTCAACATGTTGTTGGAAAGGTGGCGCTGTTACTGGTGCTGGCAACCCTAAATAACTGGTCAACTTATGCAGGGCACTCCGTCCTTTTCCGATTGCCCGCATCCCAACTGCAGCTTTTTTATTGACGTCAAACACAGGCCCTGTCTTTTTAGATGAAAAAAAGCTGGACCGACTTTCTGCTGTTCTGCTGCAGTCTTCATTCGTACATTCGATATCGAGATAACTACCAAGCCCGTCTCGGTTTCGCTCGGCCACTCTTATGTTGCCAGCTTTGCAGAAACTGCAAATTTCCTTCTCTATAGCACTGTTCAACATCGACATATCAATCAAACGCAACTCGCCGTTTTCAAATAAATCACTTCTTTCTTCACTTGTTTCGTCGAATGACAATTTTATTTTCCTACGCGAGGCCGATACAGGCATGCCGTGAACGTCGTCGATACTTGCGTTCCCACAGATGTCGTAGTCTGACTCTTCCGACTCACTAACCTGGCGATCTGGTTCATGGCTGTCGTGACTATCTTGTTGTTCTTTGTTGTCTTCCTTCTGGAATTGTTTTACCAGATCGTCTTCTTGGCAATACCAGGCTCCTCGCATCGTATCTTTTAACATTTTCTTCACTGGCGTGGTCATTCTCTTAATGTTCTTTTTTTTCCTGCCACGTTTTCTCTTTCGGGGGTATTTTCGCGTGTTGCTAGTCTCGTCCATAGTTTGTAAATGACAAACATAGGAAGTGGCCCAGCGCAGTCCGACACCCACCTTTTGTTTTTTTTTGATCATGCATATTAATGAAGACGATTCTTTTGAGGAAAACACCATGCGTCTTTTTGAAGGGTACAGAGGAAGTGATCCTTTACGTAAAATTGGATATTGGGAGGTTAAAAATATCAGCTCTTACCAGGGACCCTCAAAGTCTATACTCTCAAATACAAACAAAACAACACACAAATGTGATACAGCCATTTAATTTATTTTGCAATATATATTGTCTATTTCTTTTTTAGCATCTCCTGATTATTATTTATTAACATATACTAGTACTATCGTGTAGCTTTCTCTTATTAAGAAAACTAACAGTGTGCATATCTTATCTGTGGGTGTTTACAAATGACAAACATTAGAAGTAATCCTACTTGTCATTATCTAGGCTATGCTCAGTTATGTTTGCCAGTCATGAATATTAATGAAGAGGTACTTATAGAGTGTGCCCAGGATAAACAAAAATTGTGCTTTTGTTTAAGGAAGAGAGAAACATGTATTTTTTCACCCGAAAAAACATTCTTTTCAGCAAAATAAATATTACACTACATAGGATTAATGTTAAAGTGCCATATCCCAAATTTTAGAAAAAAACATTCTCCAGTCCCCCAAAAACTATCTCGCTACCTTAACGCGCGATTTAACAACGAACTGTGCGAGGGCGCTATATACGATTCTGGACTAATATCTCACGGTCAGATATGTATTGCTATATTTTTTACTGGCAAGTGAGTTATGGCGCCACCTATGTTCAAATGCTGAAATAAAATAAACCGTTCACAGGAGGCATTGGAAAACTCTTATGCAAAGTGATTCGATACAAATAAATAAAATACAGATGTGCACGTACATATCCAATGGAGTAAAAATAAATTAACTACTTGACAAGTGAGCAAAACATTTATCTGTTTACTCATAATAGAAACTGACGTGAACATGAAACGTTGCAGAGAGAGTGAAATGTGAATGAAGCAATCACGCGTGAGTTTAGCCAAATGTACCCGATCAAAACCGATATAATGGTGCTCGAAAAACTGGAAACAAAATTTCGGCCCATCCTGAAAAACAAAAAAATGGGTTTATAGTTGCTTGGCTTTACTGTGCGAAACGGAATTCTTGCCTACAATAAAACTTTCAGTATGATATAGGTCAAAAATTATGAATTCAAATTACTTTGAAGTGTATCTATTCTTTCCTGACCGTGTCTTCTTGTTGCCAATGACGAGTACAGCTTTCGGAACGATGCTTCATGCGCGATATTTAAACGACCTTTACGTTGGCTGATCAACAGAAATTTTCAGTACGATACAATGTATATTCGATGTTATAGTTGAATGGCTTTCGCGATGAATGAACAATGCACGTCTTATCGGCGTCGAGTACAGCTTTCGGAATGACTTTTCACGCTCTGTATTTGAATGAATGGCCTTTGCATTGACCGATCAACAGAAACTCTGTCAACAGAGAGAGCGCAAACGCCAAGTCCAAACTCTTTCGCCGTCAGAAGTAGTCTCGTGCAAATATCTCGTTACTATAGCTCGTGCAAATCCTCGTGCATCAATATCAACATTATCAACCAATACTAAAAAACACCCTAGTTTAGGTAAGAATAACAAGCTCTGTCGCAAAGAATGTGTAAATGCAAGTACAATCTCTACATGAGAACTGGTGATGGTTGTGGTACCCTAACTGCCTCAGCACAAAGACTGTTGTGTAATGGAAGGAAATATAAAGGGAATTATATTGTAGTGTTACTGTACCTTCGTGTAAATTACAATATATCTGCATTAACCTAAATGTGAAGTCAATGTGAGTATGCTCTCATATGTCTGGCAGACGAAAGGCTAGGCAAATGTTGTGACATTGTACTATTACTATTAATATTAATAGTTACTATTAATATTTAGTAGAATTACCAGACACGCAATCGAGACATTGTGCGAATTCGAAATATGAATGCAAGTGATATTTCCAGAGATATAGTTGTAACGTGGTCTGCAACATGAGGTTTTAAAATGCTGTCCATTCTATTTACCGGTTTGTGCTCAATGACATAGCTTCACATTTCAAAAGCAATGTCTTTACAAGTGCTGTATAAACCTGAGCAAAAAGTCTAGTCACGGAGAACACTTCAAGCGAGTAACCCCTCTAAAAACGTCTTCATCCAGCCTAGGCCAAATCATTAATGTATGGGGCAATTACTCTGGCCAATTATATGGAACTTTGCTCTTGAAACAAATACTGTTACTGAAGCACAAAATTTGCATGTACACCCTCCGCTATTCACTAAAATTGCAAATCATGGCTAATATTGCATCAATAGTTGTTGACACTTTGCAGCCGCCACGATGGATGTATTGTGACGTATTTGACCACAAATTCTGACCTAGCATTCTTGGCTACATTTACTTGGATACACTTGAATACAGTCGAATGATCTTAAACCATATACTAGGCCACCGTGAGGCCCTCAGTCCTACTCGTTTATTTTGTAAAGGTTACCAAGCATAACCTAACATTAAATTGTCTTGATGTGTCATGACTTTTGTATTTATTGTGAGCTCTCCATTATGGGCACTTAATATAACTACTATACCCACAGTACGCCAATTAATTATATTTACATATTGGCGGGAGTAATTACATTGTCGGTGGTCGGCTTCGGTCTTCGTCGTCGGTCATCTAGATCTTTTAGTAAGTGTGGGTATAATCCGTGTTAATGCTAAGAGAAAGTGAAGACCTTGAACGTACTTTAGCGCAAATAATTTTGTTTGGTTTCCTAACATGGCGAACGCAATTTAAGGTAGAGATGCAGGTTCGTGGGCACTTGGGAGTGATTTTTTTTTGTTTTTTCGCTTTTTATTATCCAAACAGTCTTGGCTATAGACTGTTGAAATTTTGTAGAATTGTGAATAGTGGAACATACTCAAAAAACGATTTTAAAATATATATAACAGGTGCAAAATTATCTCTTTTGAATGCATAGCAAGATTTAGCAAGGCTGTACATAAATAATAAAAAAAACATGGTGAAAAAAAGAAATGACGGGATCTCCATATTATGCACTGTATTTAAGTTTTTACAAAAACGATAATACATTTAAATTTGAAACTCTAACAGCCATTTTAATTATGAGCATTAGCAAACTTCGTACTGAGTGAATTGTTATGCAAATTAGCAATTATCTCAGCTTCTTTTTAGTGCACATTCCAGAACTTTAAAAAAAATAGCTCCTAGACGCTTTGACCTTTTGTTTTGAAATTTTCACAAATAATTGACAATGTGTTTATCTTCAAAACGCCGTCTGGGCATTGTTTTTAGTTGAATAGTGTTACAGCAATCGTACAGACAACTAGACTGGGTGATAATTTATGCATAAACTTGAAGTAGTGAAATTTGAGCTGCTGCCCTACACAATTGACAACTGGTAGACAGTTTTCAAGACGGCGCTTTCTTCATAGCAAACAGATGTACCCATAAACCAATTTTGACAGGAAACAGAAGCATGGTTTAGAAGCTATTTTTTTTTAAATCACTTTTGAGCAAAAAAGCACATTTTTGTGCATATTTCAAACTACAGTGTCCATAAAAATAAAATACTAACAAAACTTTAAAATTCATACAATAAGCTTTCCGAAAATATATAGTTTTGTGGACAAAGGAGATCATCTTGGTTGTTTAATTAACTAATTAAAATACCTGTCAGGTAAACTGCATCTCTACCTTACTACACGTGAATTGGTTGAGAATCAAGATGTACAGGCTATGGCTTGCATATAGTTTCTCAGGAAGCAGAAAACACCAAATTGGCAGTAATGTTGATACATGTGACACAATATACCTTGATATATACACACTATATGAGGAATGCTAATTCTCTCTTTCTAACTCTTGCCCCAAAAATGATATATCGTCGCTTTTAGAATGTATTGACACACAAATTAATGAATATTCATGAGCATATAATCCGTCACGTCTGAACAAATTAGCAAAATAAAAAAAAAATGCATAAAGTGTAGGTACGTCGTCTAGAATTAATTATTAACCAGTCTTTGTTAAGATATTTTGTGCACGACTGCATTGTGTATTTTAGACGATTTTCTTCCTGATTGTTTCTTGGGCAATTCATTTTACATATGTATATGCGGAAATATTACTGACAGTTTGTGCAGTAGATTTACTAGTTTCATATATAATTTATGAACAGCCATGTATTTTTTATGTGTTTAGAAATCGTACATTTGCCTTCGCCAAAGGATCCCACCGGTAATTTGTGTGTAAATGATAGAAAATGTTTGATTAATTCTTCCCAGTACAACTAAAGTTCATGGTTACACATGTGTCACTGATATATGTAGATGTTCGTCTCTTGCTTGGAGGTGTTTTGAAATTGTATCGGTTAGACATTATTCTCTACCTTGTCACTGCAGTGTTTAGCTGGTGTGTAAACGTTGATCATTCTACTAAATTATGTCTTCTTTTGTAAATTTTATGTATGCATGTACGTAAAATATGGATACGTATTGGAAATACTCATTCGTGACAATATATCCCTGAAGTTGAGCCTCCGTGACTTTATTTGTTTAGATTGTGTGATAGGGACCGACATCTTTCAATGTTATTTTGTACAATTACAAATGTCAAAGAACAGCTAACTATGACGACAGGAAACTTCAATGTAATGGTCTTTCAAGGGATGATGCTTGGTCAATTTCGGCGATTAGATTATATTAGGAGTGACTAGAATATCTTTCTTTGCTGGGACCTAGCACTTGAAATTAGAAGAACTTAGAATGGCATTGCAGTAGCAATGACATTCCGAATCAAACTAGATACAAACTACTTAGTTTTACAGCTGCTCATGGTGTCTGCTCAACTGACTACTACCCAGGCAACGTAATTAAATCGCGCTTACATTACAATATAATGCGCGGTAAACGAAAATGCCTTCTACACCATGTAACGCCTAATTCACATCTATTCAGATAGGTATAGACAAAACCCACGCAGTATTCACACATATACGCAGTCCACAGTTCTCCAACATACCGTAATGTTCTGCGATTGGCCACATTAAGGTCACATGGCTTATACTTGAGTGCTACACTTATTGACTGATGTTGTTATTGCTCAACGAATGAAAGCAGTAGGGGAACAGTAAGGGTCACAAAGGCCAGCATTCAGCAGCAATATATTCATAAATGAACAGACTGAAACAGTCTATAGGCTACCCATTGGGGTACCTGCCACTCCATTTTTGGGAACGAAGTCGCCTCAAGATGGCATCTGCTTGACTGTTCCACACCCCTAGAATATGGTGCGCCGTTAGCTCCACATTGCTTTCCAGGTACAAATGTAGAATTTTGCTCCTCCAGAGCTGACAGTGACAGGGATCTTGTTTCCACTCATTCTTGTTGGTGTAGAAGAACTCCGCTGTGTTGTCTGTGTGGGGCAAGATTCCCGAAATATGGGTCGAGAGTGTAGCAGCGCTAAGTGTATTGCTTTTGGTTAAAGCCAATTGATATGGCGCCCTGAATCCAATGCAGGGCCCATATTCCTTGGACTTGTTCGTTCATTAGGTGTGCTACCAAACTTGTGTGTCACAACCTTGGCGAGTGGGTTCAAGGGGGGCCCTGCCTAAGGTTGGCAATTACCACCCACCAGGGCAAGGCATCACTCACTTGGTCTGAGACAGTAACTTTTCTCTCCAGTTCCTGTAGGTGAAACCAGTGTTGCAATAAAGTGTGCTGCACTGGGTGGCTGCACACTCCGCTCTGCGAGCTGATGTAATTCGAATGATTCATGTCAGTTCTCCGTGACACACAGATGGAACTAAACGTTCGGCTAGACTTATTATTGCTAGGCAACGAGCCTGCAATGTACTCGCGGTGCCTGCCTCTGTGTCGAAATCAATGCCAAGAAACCAACTGATATGTCGGGTGTGGATGGAACTTTTTTTAGATTTACTAGAATGCCTAATTGGTGTAGTAAATCTTGTGTTAGTTTTACCTGCTCAGCCAACAACCTCTTGTTTTGGTTGTTTGGCAACAAGTCGTCTAGGTATGGGTTGACGTGTACTGAGGACTGATGGTGAACACGTATGGAGATGTGTATAATCAGAAAGGGGGCACTCCGAATTTACATGCTTGGCTCAAATGGACGAATCAAATGAGTCAATGACTCACTTGGTGCATTGGTATGTAAATTTGTAAACATCATATAAATATAGCATGACTGGCCAATCAGCGTAAATCAGAGTAAAACAGTGCATCACATCATGTAGGTTCCAACACAGAATACACCAGAGCAATCTGTGTGTGACAGGGATATGTGGCCATGTTCTACATTCGGGCAAACTCTTCTTCGCCGAGATGAGTCCACTTGCAGTGGCGGAGGCGACCACCCAAGGAAGGGGAATCCACCACCTCGTCCCTTATTTGGAGGGACTCTTCGTTCCTCAGGTGAATGGGATGCTTGCCTCCTATCTGGTTCTGGCCAGTGGGTTCCATAGCGTTTTTTCTGCTTGGGGTCCCATCTGTACTATCTGGTCAATGGCTTCCCAAAGCTCCTAACTGCGCCTTCTGTCTCTCCATCAAAGAGGGCGGAGGAGGTTCAGTCTCCGTAACTGACGCGGTGACGCACCCTGTGACTAAGTCTTGTTGTTTTTCGTTGTATTTCTAATATAGATAAATATGCAAAATGTTTGTTTATAAATTACTTTAAGCAGTGTAATGCTTGTTGCACACCATGTAATTCTTTGGATTGCAACATAATATTGCTCTACCCATTTTGGATGGAATAATCCTATTAATTCTAATTTTGGGTGGTAGTGGTAGCATTATTGGGGTGCAGGAGTTTTGTAATATAATATTACTGTTGAAAACCGTTTATTTTGGTCAACAAAAGAAAAAAGGTAATGATCACTATGGGCCATGTGTGGATAATTTACTAAAATATGATTTGACCTGTCTTAGTTATAAAGCTGTCAAGAACTTCCCTTGAATGACTATGACGTCATAACGCTTAATAGTTGGAAACTTGAAAGTAATGCTAATCTAAAAATAATTGAAACCGATAAAACTGAATCTCTCATGAATAGGAATAATGTGACAACGAACCAGTATCATTTTGTTTTATGTATAGAATTCTGTGATCAACCTTCATTGTTAACGATTGTATGGAAATGCATATATCTCACCTACATTTATCACTAAATTTAATTAAATCAAATCATCTTTAAAGGGAAATTGATTGTATTATGCTAAGAATTTCTTTAGCGACTAAATACTGTATATATTTAAAATATTATTGTGTACATGAATCACATGGCCAGTTCATGATTAATAAAATTATGACATTGTATGTATTGGACGGTTTCACGTTCGAAAACTTATACTATATTTAGTCCAATCTGAGTCCGATTTCTCGACAATATGCAAACTCGTTCTATTGTGTATGTATGTATGTATGCCCTCTATCTACAAAGACAAGGGTTTAACTATGGATTGTCGCTACAAACATTAATTATAAACGTGTCACAGCCAAAAATGTCCGATGTAGCCTTTCGAATATGAATAGGCAGTTTGTCTATAATATGGTTGTGTGTGTGAACTAGTTGTTTCATCTTCGTTACGTAGTTCCTTCGTAGCTAAGACAGTATTTTTGAAATAACCTGAAAGTCGTAACGAGTCTGATTGGTTCGTTGGTTAGTTATTGATTTTTTAAAACAATTGTGCTAGGTTCTGACACAATGGTTGTCATGTTCACCTAATTTCAGGACGGCTGAGGGATTACTCCATCAACCCACTATTGTCACAATCATAGTATCTTGTATTGAATGGAATGATATGGTTTTAGATTCATAGCAGAATTCACTAGAAATCTAAGTTGTTGTACTATTGATAAGATCATGCACGCACATCTAGGATGTCAATCATGTCGATGCATTACTCTGCAAATTAATGTCTGTTTTTTGTGATTTGAAAGCCCGGTGTCCACATCTTCTACACGCTCACTTAGATTTGTGTTTAGACCTGATGACGCTTATCTTTTATGACAAACACGCATGCGCATATTCTGGCAATCCAAGTGACGATAAGCTCCATCTAAACACGCTGAGACTTGTAAATATTCGCTCCCATCATGCAATTCCAATAACGCACACTTTCGAATTGATCATAATGAAACATACTATTTTACACGTGTTGTATACAACACATAGATCACATCGAACACCACGACTGTGCGATGTAAATTATTAGTATATATTTTCAGGAGTGATTCAGTGAGACAGGGTTCCCATTTTTCAACCTTTATTTGACATTTTGAAGCTATAATTCAGGCTTGATGTAATAATCCCTTTCATTTTATAAGAAACGGGCAATTCGAATTGCCACATTATGACATACCGAAAACACCATTGACGAAGAAATAACCTATATTGATCACGACGTGCTAGCGAAGTAAATTAACATTTAATATTACATGCGTTTAGAAGATGAAAACTGTGCCCAGCATTTCATATTAGGAGACTCTTAATCGCACCTGTAATGTAACAAAAAAAATATCTTTTTAATATAATGCAAAGTGAAACTATCCGAAACTATGAAGAAAAACAACTATAAAAGAAAGCTATTGGCATTGAACAGTTCAACGAGGACAGTTCTACTGTTTTATAATTGTTTTGTTTTGGCAATTCACATAGCTTAGACACATTTGTATGGCATATGCACTAATATTGGTTGCTATTGTAGCATAATAAGTAACTTTTGGAGAATGTCTACCACGTTTCACATCGCTGCTACATTAAATGGAAAAATGCAGCCTTTATCAATTTTATATAAACTGATTCTAAACTTCTCTTGGTAGAAAAAAAATAACCAACTTACATTATTTCGTTTATCTTCCAGCTCTCACCAAAAGTGGTAACGTCGCTTACTTCAATACCATCGGGCGTCTGAAAGTCATTACGTTTGTCACCATCAGCATTACCTAGCAAACCACAGAGTTTGCCATTGTAATCAGTGCCAGAGATTGTTGTTTTTAACAGATGCTTGCTCAGTGTCCATTCCAGAGTGAATGTTGTGTCTTTGGACTTGAACATCAATGTAATCAAGTGCTCGTCTTCCTTGATATGTATAACAGTTGAGTCCACATGCTTATTCCCTATGCTTCCCTATAAATAAATAAAGTATTAAATATTGTAAACACCAAAACATTGAAGAAAATGTCATTAACACTATGTGATTCAAAATATAGCACACTTTTGAATATCGGATATTATAACTTACTGTAACTACATTGCGCCGATTGACAATAGCATATTGGTTTCCGACAGTAACATTGAAGGACACAGTTCTTGTCTTAAATTGTTCGGTGTCAACTCTCGGTTCAAACTTAGCTGTGACTTCAAATTCAGGATGTGTTGTACAGGCTTTGAAAAATGTATACCAGCATACACCTTGCCAACTAAATCGACGTCCATCAAATGTCGTCATGTGTGGATCACCAGACGCACTTCCTTCTGTAACATACATTGTTATGATAATTACATCATACATTTGTCGAACTTCGAAAGTCATGGTATATCTTAAAATAACAACATTACCTTCAAGTACGAATGGGATTTTAAAATGAACAGCAAAAATCGAAATTCTATTTTCATTTTGAGATGTTTAATTTCATCGAATTGCTAGGCAGGGCTTTCCGTTTTTTCCTTCTTCATATTTTCAATGGACGGCGAGCTCATCACGAAATAATAACACATCAAAGACAAGTAGAGACAACAATATTGTTGTGAAAATTCCAAAAACTCAACTATTGTCCTATCAAAAACATTGTCATAAGTTCGTCCATGGGTACAAGCGCGTTTTTGGATTAGTAGAAACTGGTTTATCCCCAGTGCGGGAACGGAGACATTCATTTGTAGTCGTCGTTTTTGATATCTAATCATTTAAAAGTCTTCTGACGTTGCCTTACAATACAAAACGTACCAGAAAATTACCAGAAAACTATTCCCATCGTTATTCTGACCCGTATTAGCATGTCAATAAAATGAACAGTCTCAAATGGAAAATGAGATTTCGATTAAATGTTGAAATAAGAAATGTTTTTTGTTGAAAGCAGTTGAGAATACGCCAAAAGCAAAAATAATAGATTCTAGAAAATATCAGAAATTTATTTTGCCAATATTTACGACAAAAATAGTATTTCCTGCTACTGACATGATGAAATGAAGAACATTGTGACCGTTGGGTATGGACAAATTATTTTATAGAATTACGCAAACAACGCAAACAAAGTTATCAGTCTCCAGTGACAGTGACAAGTTTTGTTGATTCTCAAAACGCAGTTGATCGTACGGTGCTAATCAGCGCCTGTTTTTTTAATATTTATGTCACTTGAAACGAGTTTACATGTGTCAACGTCGCCACTAACGAGAAACTACCCGAATAACCTCGTCGAAATATAAATGCGAATTTGCTACACTGCTGGATGTATCAATTGCCACCGTATGCTAGTTCCAGGGCCACTTTCATTTAACAACGGTTGTGAATAGAGCGTTTCAGACGATGTCCATCTGAATAATGGGAATAATGGGATATTCACTCCATAAACACACTCGTTATCGCTCATGTGTATATATCGTAAAACTGGTCCAAATCACGTGCCATACTCGCCTCTGGAATTGTGGGTATTACTTAAATATTACACAACAGTATGTCACTGCTGCTGCCTGTGATTAACACACAAAGTTGTCAACCACTATAACAGTATAACATGACTAGTTACAAATATGACAGTAGTTGCAAATATTTGTAAATGCACGAAGATTGTTTTCCTACCTTCATCTATCAGTCTATACACATCGTTTGCCCATGCTCCACCTTCTCCATTGCTGCATAACGAAGAAGCTCCATATATGGCAAAAGTATTCTCTGCATTTGCGCTTGATGCACACCACCCTCCGTCCTGCACTGCGAACATGGAATAACCCAAATCTCTAGCTACCTCGGCACATTTTTGTATTGGATTTGAACGAGTCGAGTAATCCCCATCAAGTCGTATATCGGTACCCTCTAGAGTTGGTATGGCTCTGTTTCCTTCGTCTTTATAACAACCCACGTGTTTGTATTTCGGTAGCGTTGAGCGTTCTAAATGAATGAGAAAAAGTAGTACAATGCTTGATAACAATTTAAGTGAATAGTTATCACGAAAAAGAGAAACAAGATGTTGATTAATTGTCACCTACCTTCACAGACATTGAATGTCGACTTGTATAATACACACAAACTATATAGTAATATAGTCTACATGGTGTAAATATAAATTTCCTCTTTGTCTACCGCTCAAACAACATAATCTAAACTAAAATTGTCATGGTATGTTTTAAAATACTGTGATCTTTCTGAAAGTAAAATTATCCATCTACAAATAACACTGGCATCTAAGAAATAAAGCAAAAGCATTAATCTAATCCACATATCTTCAAACATATCCGTCTTCAAGAACAATAAAATAACATTTGTACAAGTAAAATGCCATTATTACTATTACCATCGTATAATTACAATTATATTATACTACTGTATCACTGCCACTAACGCATCATTGTGATTGGTTGGGACATCATTTTAAATAAACCGTTCATTTCATTTTTCCCCAGCATGGCTGATCGCGAAAAACGAATTTTGAATTTCTCCCACCTGATGAAATAGCGGCTATATTACCCCGTTTCTACGCCGAAGCTAGAAGCATGGGGATGCAGTACTCCAAATCAAGCCTATCGGGAATGCGTGCAGCCATCAATCGGTACCTCAACTCGGTACCACCATGCCACCGAAATATCAATATAATCCACGACACAGAGTTCAAAGCTGCCAACAACATCTTCACTGCGTTAATAAAACAGCTCAGGGCAGACGGACTGGATAAAATTTGTCATAAAACCCCAATTACCACCTCGACTTGAGTAAGTTAACGTTCAGTGGGGTGAGGTCAACTAGCGGCCCGCTGAGTCTGTTACGTAAAATTCGGTTTGATTTGACCTTTCATTTTGACCGCAGGGGTCAGGAGGGATTTCGAATTTTGACAAAATATAGCTATCGCATTCAAGAAAGCTACAACGAAACCCGGTATGTAGAATGCAAAATGTAAAAATCACCCTGACGACGGTTTCGAAACACAGGCTAAAATGTATGCTACCGTTGGCGAAAATTGTCCCGTTACAGCATTTTAAATGTATTTATCCAAATTGCACCCTGGGTAAAATGCGTTGTTTCAGAGGCCCCGTGTAAATGTAACATCAACTGACAGTCTGGTGTTGTAATTCACCCCTGTGTGAAAATAAATTGGGATCCATAATGAAAGAGATTTCGATAGCAGCAAATCTGTTGACAATTTATACAAATCATTGTGTTAGGGCAACTGCGTGCACTGTGTTAGATTCGGCAGGAGTTGAAACCAGACACATTATGTATTTCACAGCACATAAAAACGAAGCTAGTGTTCGGTCCTACACCAACAAACTCACCAATACTCAGAGTCAAAGAAGGCCTGTCTCGCAGTTTGGGGTATAAAAACAAATCCCCTGATAGAAAAGTGACCGTAGCGACCGAAGCGGGTGTTTCCGACAACGTCATCCGTAGCCCTGAGAACACCGGCATAGTAGCGTTTGGATCAACTCCTGCATAATCTGACACTGCTTCTATTTCTAATACCCACAATCAAAGTACACATGCAGCATCTGCTTTGTTTCATAACTGCACCTTTAGTGGAACAATTAATGTCAACATAAGAAACACAAAATAGTAAATTCGACAAAGATAATAAGTCCACAGCACATGTTGTCAGAAATGGCGCACAGTGCGCGCTGCCTGTAATTTCTGATGATGATAATTTATTCACAGGTCGAGAGTGCCGAAAATGCTACAGAAATGAAGTTTATATAATATAATAGCAATATTGCTTAAATAACATTATCTGACTATAAATAAAATACATATCTCTACAAATTACATGGAATTATTTTGTTAGGCACCATTGTTAAACTTTGTTGAGCACCTTTTCTATATGAAAGTCTAACTCACCGACTTGCTTTTTAACCAATTTCTGTAAAAAAACCAATGGAAAATAATATTAGAATATAATAATAGTAATTAACAACAAGTGTACTTGGCATATGTTTCATAAACTGTGTTTGTATGGGTTGTGTAATCTCCATATTGAGTAGACTGAATCCCACATATACTCATGTATGTAATTGACATGCCACAACATCAAGATATAAAAATCAAAGAATAAGCAGGGCCATCACAATATATTCAATACTCAGTAATGAAAACTATATATAATGCCACACATTTTTCTCACAGACAAGAGACAATCCTATTTAAGACAAAGTTATTGCTACATGGGTACACGAATAATATGTGTTTCTCTCCACGGACAGCACCGTCAGACGGGCAGCTTTTCACACAGTTATAAATGAAGCGAGCATGGAATGTAGGCTGAGATTATTTTTCTTACTTCTGAGTACCTATCTGACCGCGTTAGTCAAACCGGTGTTATTTTTCTCCATTATAGCACTCGGCTGATGTATGATGCAATAAATAGAACACATCTCAATTCACATTCACATCGTGATATTAAATTTTGGATAAATAATCCTAGTGGCAAAATCAGTTTGCTAAGCATAGTAATTCAAGCAAATCAAAGTGTCTAATAAAATATGAACCTACCTCGTGTGGAGCAGCTAGAGTGATGCTTGCCATTGAAATTAACACTACCCAATACAACATCATCTTTGACTTAATAATCGACAGAAATATATAGTTGAAATAATTTGCTCAGCAGCAAAAATACAACTGACAGTTTGGACCTGTTACCAATCAAAATAAAGGTTTTAGCTGATGACGTGCATTCTTGTAGTAAACATCATCTGTTGGGGATTATATTTTCACGATTATAATATTTGGTTCGTGGTGTGTACTCTGGTTCATAGATCAAGTTGAAGTTAGGCTATGTGAAGGAGCTAGATCAAGGCAGTAAATGTGATAACCGTAATGCAATTACAAATAACATATTCAGAAATCTATTACATGCTTAAGAAGTCATTGTCTTTGTAATGAGTCATCTCCCTCAATTCCTACCGAAATGTTGTGGGATAATTTAAAAATAACTATAGATTTTCATTGCTACCGGTCTTTGACAACAGTTTTGAACAAATATAGTTAAGACTTTCGTTTTGTGAATAATGACCGTAGTAGCACTAGAATGTAGCTCTGTCGTAGGGGCACATGTTCTTTGAAAAGTTACAAATATCATTGGGGTTTATGGGTCCGAGGTTGATCTGGTAGTTTACATGAACTGTAGAAACATATTTTATTACACCAATTTAATAAGACGTATACCACAGCAGTCATCGAAAATATTTAAGATTTTTTTGTTGTTGGGTATAATCATAATTTGTTCATTCATATTAACTATGTCCTGGTAGATATTCATGTTCATAAGCAGTAACATATCAAATTCTGGCACGATATAGCAGTGATAACATTATCTGTACAATGAGCTATAATATAAATATTAATATGTAAAAAAATATTAGTTGTTATACACATTGGAAAGCCAAGGCTATGGTTACCATATGTTCACCTCTCCTACTGTATTCAAACAAAGCATATACAGCACGCATGATAATCTGTAAAAACATGTAATTAATTATGCTTCAGCTGAGTTCATTAAAATATTATTGCCAACTCGCATACAATACAATATAATAGGCACACCTAGCTATTAACTGGTTTCAATGACGTCTACATGACTTCCAATGACCTATGCACGGGTTTCATTAACATTACACGGGTTTTAATGAAGTAGTCACAGGTTTCACATTCCTGGCGTAGGCCAAGTAACGCTGTCTTGGGGTGGGATATTCTTGTGCTTCAAAATGTTCTTGGGAAGGTTACGAATGAAGAAACTTGCTGTAGGATATCGTATGGATTATGGACCCACTTTGATCTGGTAGTTTACAAAAGAATCGTAGGAACATATGGAATTACACCTGCATTTTAATAGAACGTACACAACAGCAGTCAGCACTTTTTGGTGTACATAATGAAGAAATGTACCTTCATATTGACTTCATAAACATACAAAAAAAATAATTATTCCTTGCTGCTGCAGCACACATTGGTTCTTTGTTTATTATTACCACTGTAAGCGTGCATAACAACTGTGTTTCTCTACAACGAACATTTTTTGAGCTTTGCACGAATATCAAATGAAAGTTATATATGTCATCTAAGAAAATTAAATCATGTCCTGGTAGAGATTCACGTCCATATTCAATACCAAAGCCAATTTTGACGCGATACAGCAGTGATAAGATCATCTGTACAACGAGCTAAAGTATATTCGGTGTAATGCAACACAGAAAAATATGAAAAATAATGTTAGAAATATTAGTCGTTATACACATTAGATAGCCAAGATTAAAAATGCCACATGTTGAACAACCTGCCTATTGCGTTCAAACAAAGCAAATACAACGCGCATGATAATCTGTAAAAACATATAATTAGCTATGCTTCAGTTGAGTTCAATAATATCAATGGCGAGGCGCAGAACTGTAAAAAAAACATATAAAAATTACGGAGTTAGTATTTGCACTTTCAACTTGAAATATTAATGCCAATTCTTTTACAATGTGTATTACAAATATTCATCTTTGTAATAATTTTTCTTTCTTAGTTCAATTGTTATGAACTGGATATCTCTAAGAAATGATGGTACGCCGATGATATATTTTCTCCTACGAGCTAAATATAATATGTTTTTACTTCATCAAAAATTCATGTGTTACATGCTCATAATATTGACATCGAAAAATAACATCTATATGACAACCGTGACACAACATTGTGAACTAATGTAAGCAAATAACACCGAATAAACGGCAAGGTAAAGACTATGTATAATTATAGTAAACACGTACTGCGTGCGAGACTCGAACCGGCGCTCGTGTACGGCACCTAATCACCTAGCTTCACGCCACTACACGTCTTCCCCTCGGCCACCGGGCATCCCCAAAAAAGGATGCTTAATAACCGAGCTTATTACGTGCAGAGCTTAACTAATGATTTTTTTTCAAGTGTCCATTCAAAAAACATGGCCTTCAGCCTTCAGCTTTGGGGCAATAACTGTGTATTAGCGAAATAGAAAAATATCACCTCAACGCACCATTTTCGTAGTTCAGTTTGATCACAAACATTTTGTAAGGCAATTTTACAAGACAAACTTCCGTGTTTCAGCTTGCAACGCGTCAATGTTTGTGGTAAGGTGCCAGCTCCTGAGACAGTCCAATGAACTGAGCATATGTTTTTTTGTTTCATTTCTACAATCAAATAAATTAATTGATTATCATACTGTAATACTATAATTGTATTTTTTTTCTTCTGCCAATTGTTATGAACTGGATATATCTAAGAAATGATGATACGCTGGTAATATATTTTCTCTTATAATCTAAATATAATATTGGTTGACTTCATCATAAATTCATGAGTCACAGCTCATGATAGTGACATCGGACCATAAAATCAATATTGTGACAAAATCAATCGTGACACGACATTGTGAACTAATGATTAAGACAGCATGTGTATACGCATGTTTTTTAGTTTTCACGTGTCCTTTCAAAAAACATGGCATCAGCCGTCGGCTTTGTGGCAATAACTGAATACTAAAAAAATATCATCCCAACGCCCCATTTTCATAATTCAGTTTGGGCCCACATTGTACTCGCAGATTACAAAAAAACTATAGGAACTTATCGAATTACACCTGCATTTCAATAAGACGTACACTACAGCAGTTAGCACTTTTTATAATGTATAAATATATATATAATGTATAATGATGAAATGTGGCTTCATATTGACTACATACACATAAATTAAAGATAAATTAATAATTCCTTGCTCCTGCAGTGACATTGGTTCTCTGTTTATTGTTACCCCTATAAGCGGGCATAACAACTGGGTGTTACTATAACGGACAAGTGTTGAGCTATGCACGAATATAAAATGAATGTTTTATATGTTTATCTAAGAAAATTAAATTTGGAATAAATTAAAATAGTATCCTGGTTGAAATTCATGTCCATATGCAGTATCATAGCCAATTCTGTCACGATATAGCAGTGATAAGATCATCTGTGCAAACTGGTTTCAATGACGTCAACATGACTTTGAATGACCTCTGGACGGGTTTCATTGACATTAAATGGATTTTAATGAAGTAGTCACGGGTTTCAATATGAGATACACTGGGCGATAAATCACTTTCCTTGTTTAAGTCAAGTAGCGCTGTCTTGGAGAGCAATATTATTGTGTTTCACCATGTTCCTTGGAAAGTTATGAATGAAAAAACTTACTGTAGGATATCGGAGGGGTTATGGGACCACATTGATTTGGTAGTTTACAAAAGAACTGTAGGAACATATCGAATTACACCTGCATTTTAATAAGACGTACACTACAGCAGTTAGCACTTGTTAGCGTGCATAATAATGAAATGTACCTTCATATTGACTTCATACAGATATATAAAAAGTCAAATTAATTATTCCTTCTCTTACAGCCCACATTGGTTATATGTTCGTTATTACCACTCTTAAGCGTGCATAACAAATGGAACTTTTTTTTAGTTTTGCACGAATATTTAATGAAGCTTATATATGTTTATCTAAGTTCATTAAATTTGAAATAAATTAAAATTATGTCCTGGTTGAAATTCATGTTCATATGCAGTATGATGGCAAATTCTGACGCGACATAGTCGTGATAAGGCCATCTCTACTATAAGCTAAAGTATATTCTGAGTAAAGCAACACAGGGAAAATTGTAAAATAATGTTAAAAATATCAGTCATTATACACATTAGAAAGCCAAGTATGTGGATGCTTTATGTTGACCACTTCTATTTCATTCAAACAAAGCATATATAGCACGCATGATAATCTGTAAAATATATAATTTGTTATGCTTCAGTTGAGTTCAATAATATTATATGATGGCTGACGAGGCGTGGAACTGTATGAAAAATATTTTAAAAAAATCCATATGAAAATTACGGAGCTAATATTTGCAATATCAAACTTTCAATTTGAAATATTATTGATAATTCGTTTACAATGTGTATTACAAATATTAATTTTTAAAATTATTTTTCAACTTGGAATATTTTATTTTTAATTATAGCTATGACGACTTTTTTGTTTTTCTAGCAATTGTTATGAATTGGATATCTCTAAGAAATAATGATACGCTGGCAATATGTTTTTTCTTATAAGCTAAATATAATATTGTTTGACTCCATCATAAATTCATGAGTCACAGCTCATGATAGTGACATCGGAAAATAAGATCAATATGACAATCGTGACACAACATTGTGAACTAATGATTAAGACAGCATGTGTATACGCATGTTTTTTTGTTTTCACGTGTCCTTTCAAAAAACATGGCATCAGCCGTCGGCTTTGTGGCAATATCTGTATAGTGAAAAATATCACCTCAACGCCCCATTTTCATAATTCAGATCAAAAAAAATTTTGTTTGGCAATTTCACAAAGCAAATTTCCGTGTTTCGGATTACAACGCGCCAATGTTTGTGGCGGGGACCATAGACGTACTCAGTTTAAGATGCTAGCTCTTGAGACTAATAAATATCAGTCGTTATATATAGAAAAAATGTTTTTTGGTCATTGTGCCCATATATTTCGCAACTTCATAGCGCCCTCAATTGACTAAGAGGTGCAGCCTGCTAAATTTGTGTACTGTAAAATATTTTATTCAAATAAATGAAAAAAATAAACATTATCTCCTAACAAACCAATTGTTGTGATGTAGTTTTGATCGAATTATTGTTTTTCTCTGTAATGACTTAGACAAGACAAGTATTCGTGTGTCGGCTGGCAATGCTTTGTGATAGTATTCAATTACGTATTCATGTTTTGTTACCAGCTCTAGAATTATCTAGGCATACTTTTTATTATTGTTATTATTATTATTATTATTATACATCTGTCTTCGTAACGCGATAAGTTACAGCGTGCGGTAATTTTACAGGGTATGTTCATCCTACCATATAAGAAAATGCGAATTCCAAATATGCAATGAGTTCGCGCGTAAGCGTCCTCTAATAATAAGAGCAAGCATGGCTGCCAATAGGGTTTGACCGGATTCCACACAATGTTCGCTGTTTCTTTTCAAAACTTCTTGAATTTAGACATTCCCATGATGTATTCTTGGAAGAAAAAGAAGTATAATAATAAGGTTATTAGGAGAATAGCTCAAAGTATGCACTCAGACAGTACGCTGGGCATTGACCCCCGCTGCGCGTCGGTCGATACTCCAGCTGTACCGTCTTCGTGCATTATTTGAAGTATCCTCGTAATAACCTCCTATTTTATAGCATTATGTTAACACAAATAATTTCGTGTCTCTATTTTCTGAAGCATTTACATATCTAATACCGCCCGGTTAATAAGTTGAGTTGAAGCAAATATATAAAGCCGAATCTGGTGCGTTCACGCAAAAACCAAGCTGCTCTCTGATTGGTCTGAGTTTTTAAATTGGGCAGCCAATCAGTCAAATTACTGTAACAATCAAAGTAACATTGAATCTGATCCTGCGTTCTAAATTTTGACGAAATTGAACTGGACATCTATTCATCTTTATTTTGCACTTCGGAGTGTATCATGAGGAAACCCTGGAGGCAAAGGCACATACAAAAAAAGCAAAGGAAAAAAATCATGAAATAAATCGTGTAAGAATCAATAACAGAAAAACAAATATACACGTATACATGTCAGTGACGACGTGTACGTGTCACAAAACGATAAGATAATACGACCTTCAACAAATTTACAAACGCCAAAACTTGTCAACCATACTGTCACAAATCTTTGGTTATACTAAGTATATTTCCAGATCAGATGTTGAGTCTGATTTTGCCGTGCTGGTCACCGTACATGATATATCACCGCATCCGCCATGCCTCAAACTTCACAGGAGAGAACACTATTTGAGGGACAAAATATAATTTTATAGTTATCTCGCTCTTGACCGGATCTCGGTGATAATATGCATCTATAACTATTCCCGCGTCACCAGTACCAGCTAAATTCTTACCTGATCTTCTTACCTACATAGTTCGTGTGAAGGACTGACAACTCGACTCCGTGTACAGGGTATTCTTAAGGTAGAAGCCTAGTCATAATTTTTCAAAAATGTTGGTCATAATTTGCATGACAATTGTCCAATCGGTCCATGAAATAGCATTCTTTTGTTTGTTACAGTGACATATTTGAAAAACTTCTCTTAATATTTTTAATCAAAAATTGCTATTTTTAGAACAATTCTATAGAGCAAAATGTTAAAAAAAACTTCTTCACTTAAAACCAGATTTTTTAAATAATTGAGAACAACAAAAAATAACCCATCATTAACAATATATATCATTTGTTGAGCGTATGTCACCAGCCTACAATTTAAGACATGACATATTAACACTGCCATAATTACCTATGGTAAAAACAATATAATACTGACAAATTGACCACTGTCCACCGAAGTACAACCATGATCTCAAAAATGAAGCGAGTCACCTACAACTTTTTAAGTCAATATTCCTATATTGCTCGGAAAAAAAATTATTGTAAATTAAATAAATTCTGGGTTTTTGAAATCATGAGTAGGCTTCTACCCTAACGCAAAGTCGTTATTCGTATAGTCAAGTTATCAGACAGTGACTAGGTAAGACGATGGGTGGAGGATTTCTCTTGAATGAACATTTACTCATGTGACCAAGTTTTCCCAGCGTGTACTAAGACAATAGATACTGTAGTAACTGCATGTCAGCCCGGCTGGGCAGCCCAGGAACTGCTTTACCCAAACTAACTGCAAAGTCTTGTGCAGGTTTATGAGTCTTGATACACCACCGTAAAATTTGAATAAACATTATTATGTTTCGCCATATTTGCGGCAATGTGTTGTGGGAAACATACGGTAAAAGTTCATTACATTGACCTGTTGTTTCTCAACAAGAAGTCGCTGATACAGTATACCCTACTCGAGTGTATCTTGTATAACGTTAATCTAAATAGTTTGGTGAACGAATTTTAAACTTAATAGTCACAATATTCTTAAAAGGAAGCTCAGAGAAAGACTGCTACGCTGAGTACAAAATACATATACTATTAGCAGAACATAACATTTTGGTTCACCCCCTTCTATAAAACAAAGTCTGTAATTTACCTAAATCCTTTCATTATAAAATGCCATAATTTAGGTCAAACGCCAGTTCGCCCTTACTGAATGTCTGCATATATATATATATCTGTTTAATTTGTTTAAAAGTTTCCTCTCATTGGTAAATAGCGCCCTCACTCAACAATATTTCGAATGAGTGGTTTGTCAAAAGTTTGATGAGTCAGGTGCATCTATTGGCTAAGCTTGTTGTACATAGATGCAAATGAGTATAGGAACCATTAATGCTGTAGGGTGTACTGGGAGGGGTGGAGGATTTCATGTTTGTAATGACTGGTTGTAATGTGGTATCTCGTTGTTTTCAAGATGCAGCCTGATATTTGTTGCTTTCTTGGTTGTTCAATTGTGGCTAAAATTTGTGTGGTGGGTGGAAGATGTGTTTATTGTTTGTTGAGTCATTGTTTAGACACCCTGCAGCTTGAAATGGTATGGTCCAAATCCAAATTCGATATGGCGGTGTTGAATATCTGTGCGATATGGCAGTGTCGTCTAAAAACATGGCATCAAAATGATTTCTGTTTATTTATTTACTGTTGTAGATTCTGAGAACTAGCCATTGAATATGATGTCGGGAATAAATGGTTTTCTGAACAAGCTTTATTAATTATTGCTGGCAATATTCCAGTATGAATTGGAAGCAAACTGTGACACCAAATCTAGTCGTTGTGTTTTTATGCTTCTAAAATATTTGTTTTAAAAAAAAATTAAATAGAAATATTATGTGTATTTTTGTATGTGGAAACATGGCTGGCCCACTAAAAAATATGAAGAAGTGAGGTCTGCAGCTCTAGACTGACCCCCTCTATGGCTACAAGTTTCTATTTTTTTTAATGAGGAAATTACAAGATTGACATTCACATGCAATCATAATAAATCGTTTGCAATTTCTCAAATTTAAAGTGTCAAACACAAACAGTTTTAAAGCCCTGTGTTTATTCTAGCAACAATTTTAGATTGTTTGATTAATAACAAGATTATGCATTCTTACAAACTTTCAGAATATATATGTTTGATTTGGTGCCCACACTTCAAAACAGTTAACGTCAGAACGTATTATGTATTCAGACTATTAATTGTGTTTGGTAGTTTTTAGTTAATCTATTGTGACATCTGACGATGCTGCTACAAAAGCCGATTAAAGTAGAGATGTAGTTTACCTGACAGGTATTTTAATTAGTTAAATAGAAACCAAGATGACCTCCCTTGTCCACAAAACTATATATTTTCGGAAAGCTTATTGTATGAATTTTAAAGTTTTGTTAGTATTTTATTTTTATGGACACTGTATTTTGAAATATGCACAAAAATGTGCTTTTTTGGTCAAAAGTTCTGGAATGTGCACTAGAAATAACCTGAGATAATTGCTAATTTGCATAACAATTCACTCAGTAAGAAGTTTGCTAATGATCATAATTATAATGGCTGTTACAGTTTCAAATTTAAATGTATTATTGTTTTGTAAAAAGATAAATAGAGTGCATAATATGGAGATCCCGTCATTTCTTTTTTTCACCATGTTTTTTTTTTATTATTTATGTACGGCCTTACTAAATCTTGCTAAGCATTCAAAAGTAATAATTTTGCACCTGTTATATCTATATTTTAAAATCGTGTTTTGAGTATGTTCCACTATTCACAATTCTATAAAATTTCAACAGTCTATAGCCAAGACTTTTTGGATGATAAAAAGCGAAAAAAAAAATCACTCCCAAGTGCCTACGAACCAGCATCTCTACCTTAAACAATATTTTTGTGTAGTATACAACACTAGAGGGCGCGATTTCACATTGTTGCTGTCCGGGTGTATTATAGTAGCACGTAGTGTTCGTACACATAGAATTCCCGTTAAAGGGGCACCTTCCAGTTAAGATTAACTTCACAACAAATTTACTTTCTGGATTAAAATAACAATGGATAACAAAAGATAGATTAACATTGTAAACAACATAAACAATAGTGTCCCATGATTCTTTGGTGCAATCCATGGGATTGAGCGATTCCCCTTTAAGATCTGTACATTTTCACAGGCCAGTTAATATATGGAAAGATTAGAATGACAATGCGCAGGTCTAGAGTTAATAAATGACAACCCCTTATTAAGGTGGAGTTACATGAGTGTTTGGGAGTAACTGTGTAGATGTGTCAACAGATTAAGTAAACAACTAAATACGCTTTGAATATGCACACTCACTCTAAAAGGTTATTTAAAAATATTAATTTTACATCAGTAGATCTACCTACTTATACGTATTTTTAATGTTAACACTTGCCTTGTCACAGACGGAAGCATCAGACTCGCTTCCCCGTAAGGGGAATCCTCCACCTTGCCCCTTTCTTCTATGGGGGGAAGGGCCTTTTCGCTCCCCCAGAAGAGTGGGACGCTTGCCTCCTCGCTGGTTCGGCCATTGGGTGCCGACATTGGCCATCTCGATTTCTCAGCTTGGGGTCTCATATGTACCATATTGTCAGCGGCTTCCCAAAGCTTCCCAAAGCTCCTAATTTCATTATATATGTCTCCCCATCAAAGAGGGTGGAGGAGGTTCAGTGCAGAACGCTATCCAAACGGTTTTCCAGTGTAGCACGCCCTCTGCAGTTTGTAGTGACGGAGCTCTTTCTAAAATTGACAAGCCGTTCATTAAGTGGCATCGCTGAATTAGTGGAATTTTAACTGTTTACTTCTTGTTTAAGTCTCGTTGTTTTTCGTTTTATTTCTAATATAGATGAATATGCAATATGTTTGTTTATAAATTACATTTCGCCCAAAAACAGTATAATGCATGCTGCACACCATGTAATGCATTTGATTGCAACATAATATTGCTCTACCCATTTTTGATGGAATAATTCCTTCAATTCTAATTTATTGAAGAGCAAGTTGTGGGTGTTAATGGTAGCATTACTGGAGTGCAGGAGTTTTGTAATACAATATTCCTGATGAAAAGCCGTTTATTTTTGCCAAACAAATGAAAACGTCAATGATCACAATGGGCTATTTTGTGAAGAGTTTACTCCTAAAATACTATTTTACCTATCTTAGTTATAAAATTGGTAAGTAATTTCCTGAAGGGCTTTGAAGTGAAGATGCATAATAGTTGCAAACTTGAAAGTAATGATAATTTAAAAATGGGATTTAGTTGAAAAAACAACCTAATTTTTAATTTCTCCACTCATCAGCTCATGATTGAAACAGATAGAACTGATTTTCTCATGTATAGGTATAATGTAACTCAGGACTAGTATCTTTTTATTTTATGTACAGAATTCTGTGATCAACCCTTATTGCTAACGATTGTAGGGAAATGCATTTATCTCAACTACATTTATCGCAACTAAACCAAAACATTTCAAAGGGAAATTGTTTGTATTATGCTAAGAATCTTCTTTAGCGACTAAATACTGTATATATTTAGAAAAATATTGTGTACATGAATCACATGACCAGTTTATGATTAATAAAATTATGACATTGTATGTATGACGATTTCACGTTCGAAGACTCCTCTGCTATATTTAGTCCAATCTGAGTTCGATTTCTCCACCATATGCAAACTCGTTCTATTGTGCTTGTATGCCCTTTATCTACAAAGACGAGGGTTTATCGAATAAGCTTTTTGTCGCTCCAAACACTAAGTAGAAACGTATCATAGCCAAAAATCTTTGGAATATTAAAAGACAGTATGTCTATAATATGGTTGTGTATATGAACTAGGAGTTTCTTCTTTGTTAGGTACTTCCTTCGTAGCTAGGACAGTATTTTTTAAATAACCTGAAAGTCGTAACGAGTCTAATTTTGATTGGTCGAGAAAAGCCGGCTAGTTATTGTTTTTTAAACAATTGTGCCCGGGTCTGACACAATGGTTGCCATGTTCGCCTCATTTCAGAACGGCTGAGGATTTACTCCACTGTGTAGACGGTATACTAATACTAATAACTAAAGTAGATTCTGCCTAAACCATCAACACACTATTGTCACAATCATAGTATATTGTACTGAATGGAATGTTTTCAGATTCATAGCCGAATTCACTAGAAATTTAAGTTTTTGAACTATTGATAAAATCATGCACGCGCATCTAGTATGTCAATCGTGTCGATGGGAACTATGCAGATTAATGCGTATATTTTGTGATGTAAAAGCCTGGTGTCCACATCTTAACGTCCAACACACCCGCTCAGATTTTTGGTTAAATCTGGTGACACTAATCGTTTATGCCCAACAGGCATGCGTATATTCTTGCAATCCAAGTGACGCATGAGCGGTTGGGACTCCAATAACGCACAATTTCGAATTTATCTTATTCAAACATTCTATTATACACGCGTTGTATACGACACATGGTTCACATCGAACACAACGCGACGACTGCGTGATGTAAATATACTTCCAGTTTTGTAGTTTTAAAATGTTTGTAGCAAAGGTAGCGCAATTATTCATAGTGAAACTAGTAAATGAGTTTGTACAGACAATTTATATCATTAACCCAGTTTTGATATGGGGCTATGCTACTTATACAACGTGAGTAAGGTGCATCCTCTTTTATATATCAAACTTGTTCATATTTCAGGAATGAATCAGTGAGACATGGTTCCAATTTTCCAACCTTTATTTGACAATTTGTAGCAAGAATTCAATTATGATTATACATGACGTAACAATCCCTTTCATTTTATCTGTAACGGGAAATTCGAATTGCCAAATTATGACAAAACAACACCATTCCCGAAGAAATAACCTAATATTGAACACTATGTGCTAGCAAAATACCTTAACATTAATATAACACACGCTGAGAAGATGAAAACTGTGCCCAGCATTTCATATTACGGGACTCTTAATCGCACCTGTAATTTAACAAAACAAATTACCCTTTTAATATACTGCAAAGTGAATTAAATTCATTGTTGTTTTCGATCGGTTTAAAAACTCGGATAGTCAAATTAAAAAAATCGCAATTATCGGAAACTATAAAGAAAACAACTATACAAGAAAGCTATTTGGTGTTGAACAGTTCAACGAGGACAGTTCTACTGTTTTATAATTGATTTCTTTGGCAATTCACATAGCTTAGACACATTGGTATGGCATATGCACTAATATATAGGTTGCTATTGTAGCATAATAAGTAACTTTTGGAGATTGTCTACCACGTTTCACATCGCTGCTACATTAAATGGAAAAAAGTGACTTAAAAGCTATTCATTCAACTGTAACATCAACATGCAGCCTTTTTTAATTTTATATAAACTGATTCTATACTTCACTTCCTAGAAAAAAATAAACAACTTACATTATTTCGTTTATCTTCCAGCTCTCACCAAACGTGGTTACGTCGCTTACTTCAATACCATCGGGCGTCTGAAAGTCATTACGTTTGTCACCATCAGCATTACCATCAGAGTTTGCCATTGTAATCAGTGCCAGAGATTGTTGTTTTTAACAGATGCTTGCTCAGTGTCCATTCCAGAGTGAATGTTGTGTCTTTGGACTTGAACATCAATGTAATCAAGTGCTCGTCTTCCTTGATATGTATAACAGTTGAGTCCACATGCTTATTCCCTATGCTTCCCTATAAATAAATAAAGTATTAAATATTGTGAACACCAAAACATTGAAGAAAATGTCATTAACACTATATAATTCAAAATATAGCACACTTTTGAATATCGGATATTATAACTTACTGTAACTACATTGCGCCGATTAACAATAGCATATTGGTTTCCGACAGTAACATTGAAGGACACAGTTCTTGTCTTAAATTGTTCGGTGTCAACTCTCGGTTCAAACTTAGCTGTGACTTCAAATTCAGGATGTGTTGTACAGTCTTTGAAAAATGTATACCAGCATACACCTTGCCAACTAAATCGACGTCCATCAAATGTCGTCATATGTGGATCACCAGACGCACTTCCTTCTGTAACATACATTGTTATGTTAATTACATCATACATTTGTCGAACTTGGAATGTCATGGTATATCTTAAAATAACAACATTACCTTCAAGTACGAATGGGATTTTAAAATGAACAGCAAAAATCGAAATTCTATTTTCATTTTGAGATGTTTAATTTCATCGAATTGCTAGGCAGGGCTTTCCGTTTTTTCCTTCTTCATATTTTCAATGGACGGCGAGCTCATCACGAAATAATAACACATCAAAGACAAATAGAGACAACAATATTGTTGTGAAAATTCCAAAAACTCAACTATTGTCCTATCAAAAACATTGTCATAAGTTCGTCCATGGGTACAAGCGCGTTTTTGGATTAGTAGAAACTGGTTTATCCCCAGTGCGGGAACGGAGACATTCATTTGTAGTCGTCGTTTTTGATATCTAATCATTTAAAAGTCTTCTGACGTTGCCTTACAATACAAAACGTAACAGAAAATTACCAGAAAACTAGTCCCATCGTTATTCTGACCCGTATTAGCATGTCAATAAAATGAACAGTCTCAAATGGAAAATGAGATTTCGATTAAATGTTGAAATAAGAAATGTTTTTTGTTGAAAGCAGTTGAGAATACGCCAAAAGCAAAAATAATAGATTCTAGAAAATATCAGAAATTTATTTTGCCAATATTTACGACAAAAATAGTATTTCCTGCTACTGACATGATGAAATGAAGAACATTGTGACCGTTGGGTATGGACAAATTATTTTATAGAATTACGCAAACAACGCAAACAAAGTTATCAGTCTCCAGTGACAGTGACAAGTTTTGTTGATTCTCAAAACGCAGTTGATCGTACGGTGCTAATCAGCGCCTGTTTTTTTTAAATATTTATGTCACTTGAAACGAGTTTACATGTGTCAACGTCGCCACTAACGAGAAACTACCCGAATAACCTCGTCGAAATATAAATGCGAATTTGCTACACTGCTGGATGTATCAATTGCCACCGTATGCTAGTTCCAGGGCCACTTTCATTTAACAACGGTTGTGAATAGAGCGTTTCAGACGATGTCCATCTGAACAATGGGAATAATGGGATATTCACTCCATAAACACACTCGTTATCGCTCATGTGTATATATCGTAAAACTGGTCCAAATCACGTGCCATACTCGCCTCTGGAATTGTGGGTATTACTTAAATATTACACAACATTATGTCACTGCTGCTGCCTGTGATTAACACACAAAGTTGTCAACCACTATAACAGTATAACATGACTAGTAAATGCACGAAGATTGTTTTCCTACCTTCATCTATCAGTCTATACACATCGTTTGCCCATACTCCACCTTCTCCATTGCTGCATACCGAAGAAGCTCCATATATGGCAAAAGTATTCTCTGCATTTGCGCTTGATGCACACCACCCTCCGTGCTGTACTGCGAACACTGTATAGCCCAAATCTCTAGCTACCTCGGCACATTTTTGTATTGGATTTGAACGAGTCGAGTAATTCCCATCAAGTCGTATATCGGTACCCTCCAGAGTTGGTATGGCTCTGTTTCCTTCGTCTTTATAACAACCCACGTGTTTGTATTTAGGTAGCGTTGAGCGTTCTAAATGAATGAGAAAAAGTAGTACAATGCTTGATAACAATTTAAGTGAATAGTTATCACGAAAAAGAGAAACAAGATGTTGATTAATTGTCACCTACCTTCACAGACATTGAATGTCGACTTGTATAACACACACAAACAGTGCTATATAGTAATATAGTTTACATGGTGTAAATATAAATTTCCTCTTAGTCTACCGCTCAAACAACATAATCTAAACTACAATTGTCATGGTATGTTTTAAAATACTGTGATCTTTCTGAAAGTAAAATTATCCATCTACAAATAACACGGGCATCTAAGAAATAAAGCAAAAGCATTAATCTAATCCACATATCTTCAAACATATCCGTCTTCAAGAACAATAAAATAACATTTGTACAAGTAAAATGCCATTATTACTATTACCATGGTATAATTATAATTATATTATACTTGTGTATCACTGCCACGAATGCATTATTGTGATTGGTTGGGAGACTGTTTTAATTTATGCAAGCCATGGTTAAATAGAGCATAATGCACAGTTATGGCGTTCCAAATAAGGCCCCAGACGAGAAAGCAACCACGATTCAAACAGCGTAGGAAGTACACATTTTGAAAGGTTAGTGACAACTTCAACATCGTGCTTTTGTTTACAAACAAAACATTGCGGGTTTGACACAGACATCATTTCAAATAAATCGTTCATTTCATTTTTCCCCAGCATGGCTGATCGAGAAAAACGAATATTTAAATTTTGAATTTCTCCCACCTGATGAAATAGCGGTTATATTACCCCGTTTCTACGCCGAAGCTAGAAGCATGGGGATGCAGTACTCCAAATCAAGCCTATCGGGAATGCGTGCAACCATCAATCGGTACCTCAACTTGCCACCATGCCACCGAAATATCAATATAATCCACGACACAGAGTTCAAAGCTGCCAACAACATCTTCACTGTGTTAATAAAACAGCTCAGGGCAGACGGACTGGATAAAATTTGTCATAAAACCCCAATTACCACCTCGACTTGAGTAAGTTAACGTTCAGTGGGGTGATGTCAACTAGCGACCCGCTGAGTCTGTTACATAAAATTCGGTTTGATTTGACCTTTCATTTTGACTGCAGGGGTCAGGAGGGATTTCGAAGTTTGACAAAATATAGCTATCGCATTCAAGAAAGCTACAACGAAACCCGGTATGTAGAATGTAAAATGTAAAAATCACCCTGACGACGATTTCTAAACACAGGCTAAAATGTATGCTACCGGTGGCGAAAATTGTCCAGTTGCAGCATTTTAAATGTATTTATCCAAATTGCACCCTGGGTACAATGCGTTGTTTCAGAGGCCCCGTGTAAATGTAACATCAACTGACACAGTCTGGTGTTGTAATTCACCCCTTGGTGAAAATAAATGGGGATCCATGATGAAAGAGATTTCGATAGCTGCAAATCTGTTGACAATTTATACAAATCATTGTGTTAGGGCAACTGCATGCACTGTGTTAGATTCGGCAGGAGTTGAAACCAGACACATTATGTATTTCACAGCACATGAAAACGAAGCCAGTGTTCGGTCCTACACCAACAAACTCACCAATACTCAGAGTCAAAGAAGGCCAAGTACCCTGTCTCGCAGTTTGGGGTATAAAAACAAATCCCCTGATAGAAAAGTGACCGTAGCAACCGAAGCGGGTGTTTCCGACAACGTCATCCGTAGCCCTGAGAACACCGGCATAGTAACGTTTGGATCAACTCCTGCATAATCTGACACTGCTTCTATTTCTAATACCCACAATCAAAGTACACATGTAGCATCTGCTTTGTTTCATAACTGCACCTTTAGTGGAACAATTAATGTCAACATAAGAAACACAAAATAGTAAATTCGACAAAGATAATAAGTCCACAGCACATGTTGTCAAAAATGGCGCACAGTGCGCGCTGCCTGTAATTTCTGCTGATGATAATTTATTCACAGGTCGAGAGTGCCGAAAATGCTACAGAAATGAAGTTTATATAATATAATAGCAATATTGCTTAAATAACATTATCTGACTATAAATAATATACATATCTCTACAAATTACATGGAATTATTTTGTTAGGCACCATTGTTAAACTTCGTTGAGCACCTTTTCTATATGAAAGTCTAACTCACCGACTTGCTTTTTAACCAATTTCTGTAAAAAAAACAATGGAAAATAATATTAGAATATAATAATAGTAATTAACAACAAGTGTACTTGGCATATGTTTCATAAACTGTGTTTGTATGGGTTGTGCAATCTCCATATTGAGTAGACTGAATCCCACATATACTCATGTATGTAATTGACATGCCACAACATCAAGATATAAAAATCAAATAATAAGCAGGGCCATTAAAATATATACAATACTCAGTCATGAAAACTATATATAATGCCACACATTTTTCTCACAGACAAGAGACAATCCTATTTAAGACAAAGTTATTACTACATGGGTACACGAATAATATGTGTTTCTCTCCACGGACAGCACCGTCAGACGGGCAGCTTTTCACACAGTTATAAATGAAGCGAGCATGGAATGTAGGCTGAGATTATTTTTCTTACTTCTGAGTACCTATCTGACCGCGTTAGTCAAACCGGTGATATTTTTCTCCATTATAGCACTCGGCTGATGTATGCAATGAATAGAACACATCTCAATTCACTGACATCGTGATATTAAATATTGGATAAATAATCCTAGTGGCAAAATCAGTTTGCTAAGCATAGTAATTCAAGCAAATCAAGTGTCTAATAAAATATGAACCTACCTCGTGTGGAGCAGCAAGAGTGACGCTTGTCATTGAAATTAACACTACCCAACACAACATCATCTTCGACTCAATAATAGACTGAAATATATCGTTGAAATAATTTACTCAGCAGCAAAAAAACAACAACTGGCAGTTTGAACCTGTTACCAATCAATATAAAGGTTTAAGTTGATGACGTGTATTCTAGTAGTAAACACCATCTGATGGGGATTATATTTTCACGATTATAATATCTTGTTTTTGGTGTGTATTTTGGTTCAGCATAGATCATAGATTAATTGGGAAACAGGCTTTGCGAAGGATCTAGATCACGGAAGTAAACGTGATCACTGTAATAGACAAGATAGATTTAATAAACGAGTAACTAATCTGAGTTTTTGGATATGAAGATTACAAAAAATAGATACTGGTAAAATGTACAGAATTATTCTACCAATTATTCTATTCCTGTGTATAACAGGTAATATGTTGAGTGAATATTGTGATAACCAGGGGGAGACGAATAAGTGCTACTATAATATAATGAAGACTTTGCAATCAATTTCGTGAAACTGGTGTAGAAAAGATTAACATAATCACTTAGAATCAGCTTAGTACTGTTATTATTGTTCATTACTGTTGCATTGGTTGGGGTTTGTCTGACCTTGGTGAGAAACATAAAACATAAAAATTAAGATTAGGAAAGTCTAGGAAATACAATTTTTTTGTTGAGGTCAAGTAGCTCTGTCTTAGGGTGGCACATGTTCCTTGGAAAGTTATAAATGAAGAAACTTGCTTACAATATCGCTGGGGTTTATGGGCCCAAGGTGTGGTCTGGTAATTTACAATAACTGTAGGAACATATCTTATTAATTTATTAAGACGTTCCCTACAACACTCATCGTAGTTAAGATTGTTGTTGTTGGGTACAAAGATAATTTGTTTATTCTTATTGACTACACTACAGATAAAAAGATAAATTAATAATTATTTTCTATCACTGTAAGCGGGCATAACAATTTGATGTCACTACAACGGAGATTTATTGATCTATGCACGTATATCAAATGAAGATTCATAGATTTTGAAAAAAACTATAAACGTGTTATCTAAATTAATTAAATAAGAAATGAAATAAAATCATGTCCTGGTAGAGATTCATGTTCATAAGCAGTACCA
This sequence comes from Saccoglossus kowalevskii, assembly GCF_978046115.1. Taxonomy (NCBI): domain Eukaryota; kingdom Metazoa; phylum Hemichordata; class Enteropneusta; family Harrimaniidae; genus Saccoglossus; species Saccoglossus kowalevskii. Next base: position 12,236,977 of record NC_140660.1, on the reverse strand, counting down.
TGTCAAATTCTGACACGATATAGCAATGATAAGATTATTTTTACAATGCGCTATATTTTGAATAAAGAAAATATGTGAAAAATAAATATGTAAAAAATATTAGTCGTTATACAAAAGACAAGGATATGGTTACCATATGTTCACTACTTCTATAGCATTCAAACAAAGCATATACAGCGCGCGTGATAATCTCGAAAACATATAATTTGTTATGCCTCAGATGGGCTCATTATAATATTACTGCCAACTCGTATACAATACAATACAATACAATAGGTACAACTAGCTATTAACTGGTTTCAATGGTGTTTCAATGACACGGGTTTTAATGAAATGGACACGGGTTTCAATATGAGATACAGTAGGCGTTACATCACTTTCCTTGTTTAAATAGTGCTGCCTTGAGGGGGGCAATGTCCTTGAGTTTCCCCATGTTCCTTGGAAGGTTACGATTGAAGAAACTTACTGTAAAAGGTGGTTATGGGCCCACATTGATCTGGTATTTTTTCATGAAAAATGAGAGAAAACATCGACACACACACGCATTTTAATAAGACGTACACCACATCAGATAGCACTTATCGGTGTGTGTAAAGATGAAATTTACCTTTATCTTGACTTCATACACAGCGATAAAAAGATAAATTATTAATTTCTTTCTCCTGTAGCACTCATTGGTTCTCTGTTTATTTGTATTACTGTAAGTGGGCATAACAATTGGGTATCACTACAACGGGCATGATTTAAGCTATGCACAAATATAAAATGAATGTTATATATATTTATTTATTTATTTAAGAAAATTTAATTTTCAATCAATTAAAATCATGTCCTGGTTGAAATTCATGTTTATATGCAGTACCATAGCAAATTCTGACACGATATAGCAGTGATATACACTAGATAGCCAAGGATAGAGATGCCATATGTTCATCCCTCCTATTGCATTCAAACAAAGCATATACAGCACGAATGATTATCTGTAAAATCATATAATTAGTTATGCTTCAGTTAAGTTCATTAATATTTTATGATGTTGGCGAGGTGTAGAACTGTAAAAAACTAAAAAATTCCATATGAAAATTACGGAGTTAGTATTTTCAAGATCAAACTTTCAATTTGAAATATTATTGCCAATTCGTATACAATGTGTATTACAAATATTCATCTCTGAAATTATGTTTCAACCAGGAATATTTCTTTTACTTCTCTAGCTATGATGTATTTTTTGTTCTTCTGACAATTGTTATGAACTAGATATCTCTAAAAAATGATGAAGCGTTAGTAATATATTTAATCCTATGAGCTAAATATAATATTGGTTGACTTCATCATGAATTCATGTGTCACAGCTTATGATATTGTCAGCGAAAAATAAGATCAATATGACAAACGTGACACAACATTATGAACTAGTGATTACGACGGCGTGTGTATATGCATGTTTTTTTTGTTTTTTCGTATTCATTCAAAAATGAAACATGACAAAAAGCTCCGGCTTTGGGGCAATAACTGTATATTAGTGAACAAAATAAAAAAAAAATATCACCTTAACGCCCCATTTTCTTAATTAAGTTTGACCAATTTCACAAGATAAGTTTCCGTGTTTCATCTCCCAACGCGAAAATGTTTGTGGCACGGTCCATAGACGCACCTAGTTTAAGGTTCCAGCTTTTGAGTCAGTTTAATTAGCTAAGCATGTTTTTTTCATTTCTACAAAAATTTTCACCAAATGTCTTCTTTCCTAATTGTTATCGACACATCTGATATGCATCACTATCTGCTAAACGATTTTCATGATGCCTGCACGACATTCAATGACATCTACACGACATTCAATGACATCTACACGTGCTTCAATGACATCTACACGACATACAATGACGTCTACACGTGTTTTAATGGTGTGGGAACAGGTTTGAATATGAAATACATGAGACGATACATAAATTTTCTTGTTTAAGTCAAGTAGCGCCGTCATGGGATGACAATATTTTTGAGCCTCCCAATGTTTCATGGAAGGTTACGAATGACGAAACTTACTGTAGAACATCATAGGTGATATGGTTCAACATTCATGGTACTTTTCAAAAGAACTGTGGGACCACATCAAAATACAGCTACATTTCAATAAGACCTAATATTTTATACTAAATAAGTTATATATGAAAAAAATATTTTTGGTTAGTTAGTGTGCCCATATATTTCGCATAGCGCCCTCAGTTAATAAAGAGGTGCAGTCTGCTAAATTTGTGTACTGTGAAATATGTTATTTAAAAAAAAATAGAAAAATAAATATTATCTCCTAACAAACCAATTGTTTTGATGTAGTTTTGACCTAATCATTGTTTTCTCTGTAGGGCCTTTTTACAAGACAAGTATTCGTGTTTTGGTTGGCAACAGTTTGTGATAGTATTCAAAGACGTACTCAGGTTTAGTAACCAGATCTAAAGGCAATCTTATTATCGAGACATGCGTTTTATGTTTATTAGCGTGCGGTATTTTATTTTGCTGTATTTTCATCTTATGATATAAGAAAATGCGAATTCGAAATATGGAATGATTACGCACGTGAGCGTTTTCTAATAATAAAAAACAAACATGGCTGCCACCATGATTAGACCGGATTTCACACAAACTAGTTCGCCGATTCTCTTCTAAACTAGTTGGTTTTCGGCATTCCCATATTGTATCCTTGGAAGAAAAACATGTATAATAATAAGGTTATTACGAGAATACCTCAAAGTATGCACTCAGACATACTACGCGTCGGTCAATATTCCAGCTGTAAGTGCATACTTTGAGTTATTCTCGCAATAACCTGATATTATTTTATATCCTTATTTTCACACAAATATTTTCGTGTCCTTATTTTCTGAAGCATTGACATATCTAATACAGCCCGCTTAACGAGTTAAGTGGAAGCAAATATACAAAGCAGAATTTGGTCGGGGAGGGCGGGGTCGTCACGTTTGCGGGAATTGAGTTCCAAGCGACAATAGCAACACAGGTTAAGAACGCAAAGAATAATGGGTGGAAGCTTGTTTATAAACAATGACAAGCTATGGCCATCTGAAGAATACGCATTGAATCTGATCCTGCGTTCTAAATTTGACGAAATTGAACAGGCATAGCCACCATCATTATTTCATCTTTTTTTGCACTTCGGGTGTATCATTAAGAATCCTGGAACAAAGCAAAAACAAAACAAAAAGCCAAATGAAAAACTGTGAAAGAAATTTATTTATTTATTTATTTATTTATTTATTTATTTATTTATTTATTTATTTATTTATTTATTTATTTATTTATTTATTTATTTATTTATTTATTTATTTATTTATTTATTTATTTATTTATTTATTTATTTATTTATTTATTTGGATGCCAACAGGTTTCCCCAATTAAATGCACTCATAAAATACAAATACAAAATTCTCATCTTATGGTATTTAAAATCGATGTCTTAAAAGAAGATAGACTTGTAAAAATGTCTACTGACCCAGCAATATAAATACAATTTAAAAAGTCAAGACTTTGAGGGATAGAAAAATTTTATAAGTAGATTTGCTTTAAGTACTTTGGAAGCTAAGATTCGGTGACATTTCTACTTGTATGTTTATTCTAGCAACCATTTTAGACTGTTCAATTTATAACAAGATTATGCATTTTTACACTCTTTCAGAATATATATATATATATTATTGTGTTCCCACACTTTAAACATGATAAGATATTATGTGTTCAGACTATTAATCGTGTTTGGTAGATTTTTTAATAAATCTATTGTAACAACTAGAGATGCTGCCAGCAAAGCCGATTAAACAATATATTTGTCGAGTATACAACACTAGAGGGCGCGATTTCACATTGTCTTTGTCCGACTACACGATGGTTGTATCATCTTTATAAGTTGTGCCTTCTAGTTTGGATACGTTTTTCTGCCGACAGTAATCATAGGTTTGAATCCTGTGTTTCATGTTGTACTGTGTATCTGTCTTTTTGAATGTACAATTTATTGCATAATGAACTTAAACTGCTTGCAGTAGATTTTCTAATACTTGAGCATGTATTAAATAGTGTATAATTTAGAAATACATGTATTGACGCGGGTCTAGTTTCATATACAGATTTGTCGACGCGAAAAACCTACTCAAAGAAAAAGCTCTCACAATGCAAACTAATCATTAGTTTCTTTCAGTTTTGAGTTTGTTTCGTTATATTATTAGTGTAATGATTGTCATCAAATGACATTTTTAAACATTTCCTAAATGCAGTATTTTCGAATACATATTTTCTTTCCGTCGATCTTTGATGGGTCAATGCACTCTGTCATTGTTTCTTGAAGTTTGCCCCGAAACTGTCACTTTCAAAGGTAAGCCCGTACTCAGCTATATTTTCCCATAATGTTCGTAGAAATGCTGATAAAGTAGCAAATCTCTGCTATTGCAATTTAATATTTTGTCACGTGTCTGTTGCGTAATTATAGGACGTGATGCACACAGACCCTTTGAAATATGAAGAATATCGTCCATATCCCAACACAATTGTTTCTTTAGTATCAGCAATGACTCGTCAAACTATTCTGTGATGAGAACGAGGTCCAACTCCCTGTCCAAACTTCTATGTATTTGTGGACTAGGTTATCTAATTTGTTACCGGTATCTTAATTTTGTGTATTAAATCCAAGGTTATATCGCTAATCTTTGTGGCCTTGCCACCAAAACTTCATTTTACCAATTAGAAATCCTATAGGTCTTTCCATGACAATGGCAATCAAATCTGTACTTCCTCCACAATATGTTTTAACAGCCTTTGTCCACTCGAAGTAGGCAAACAGGGACAGCAGCTGTTTTAAGTGGTCAAAATATATATTCGCAAAAGTTTAATTTTGAAAAAAAAATGGATTGATACATTAAATTGGCCATTGACAAAATTTTCTAAAAACTGTTGTGTAAGAAACATACGAATTTGATTTGTTACATTGTTTCCTTTATTCAGTTCATCATTGTTATTTGTATTAACTCGAATTTAAACTTGACCGAGTGTCTAATGATCTCTGTAAAAGTTTTACATTAATCGAAGACTGTATTTCGATGCTAAGTCAGCTAATGATCGATTCCTAGAAAATAAATAATCGAAAGCTATACATCAGTTCAAATTATACTAACAAGTGTTCAATTTAAACAGCTACTCGTGGCAGACACGACTTCATTATCTAGTTTCACAGTCGTCAAGCACTGTATGTTTAATGTTTGATGGTCGAGAAAACAATTCATTCAACTGTACCAGACCCAAATGACCTCCAAATTGGCGTGTAATGGCACAGAATTGCAAATTTGAAAACTTTCTCTAAATTGATTTTGTGTTTCTTGTTTATAAGCCAGTCCTGGCATGCTCGCTATAATTTCACAGGTCCGTAGATTGGCCACGCACACGGGAGCACACAATAAATGGTGATGACATTGGCATACAATTAACAAAGCTATTTGTATTCTCTAAACCTCGTCAATATATAATTCTACACAGAAATTAAAATGAAACCTCTGCAGAAGAAATCATCACTAATAAATCATGTTAATGTACATATAAATAAATAAACGACTATTAACCATGTTTGTGAATTACAAGAATTCAACTGAGAGTTGAGCAATACAAGGCATTTAGGCCAGGGTATTAGGGCAAAGCAAAACTGTGGCAAAGTTTACAGTATTGGTGTCCCATTAGAGTCTTGCATCATTCCTGTTGCTCAAATCTTGGCATCGACGATAATTCACCTACCTTGTACATCAAGTCCATAGAGCTAACGCTATTTGGTCAACCAGTAACCGATCCGGGTAGATATAATAGAGATCAATCACCACCAGTTACCAATATTCTAGTACGTCCATACGACCAAGAAACACCAGTTATCACAATTACCAAGACAACTGCAAATGGCAACACCAATTGTACGTATTAGTTAAATCCTGCAACATTACAAATATTCTACGGGGCAATTATGTACAATTACATCGCACTCCCAGTGGAGCTGTTGTCCAGCAATCCGACTCAATCCCAATGTAAGAATAAATCGTTTAAATAATGCGAAATATATCATTCACAATGAATTCCATATTTTTTTTCATCGCTTTCACTCCATATAAATATTTGTGTCTGCACGACACTCAAAACCATGTAATTATGGTTGATATGCCGTCACTCCTTTCTGTTCCACTCAGCAATACATGAACAGAACCACTGAAACCAACAAACTCGTCATGTCATTACTATTAGTCTGGTTCGGCAGCATAATCATGGAGACTAAGATCATTGAATGCCCTTTTCAAATTGATGCTACGCGAGCTGAGTACGATGCTCACACTTCGACGGCTCGTGGTGTACTGTCTTGTCAAGTCCACCACACAACTCACATGAATTTGCATAATAAAACCACATGCCACATGTAACATTGCATTATCATGATCATCCATGTGTAAATACATACACCACACGCTGTACAAAACATATACAACACTTGGATTGTTCAGACTTGATCAGGGTCATGTCAATTTTATTTTTAAAATTATCATACATTTTTACTCGGCAGAAACCTAGCCTGGTTTGTCAACAACATTGATTGCAGTATGTGGACAAAAATAATTAAATCTTATGTCCCTATTTTTAATTGATTTAAACCAAAACTCACCCAAACTTAATAAAGAGCCCACACTCTGTTCCAAGCCAGTACGAAAAGTGTCATCGTCACACGCAAATTATTATTTGTTATATACTTGTTATATAGCTCAGTCTATTGTGATAGTCATTATATTAAAATAATACCTCAAGAAGAAGCATACGATGTGAGTAATATCATTTATAATTCCCAAATAATATACTTTGATATGGTATAGTTCTGGTAAAGCTAAAATATCTAGAAAAATTTCACCAGTAAATAAAGTCGATGTATTGGTACAAATTATATGTGAATACAATCGTCACAAGATATAAACATGTCAATGGATATGCAAACCTAAAACGATGCCTCTGTAATTGATTTCCTTGATGACATTTGTGGTGCTCTGGGACTGTGGATTGGGGTATCAGCAGAGAAACCGCTTGAAATATTATAATAATAATAAACATATTATCGTTTATCCCCATCTGTAACGAAATAGTTGGACCAGAAGTAATTTAATCGTTTAAAGCAAGCCGTCATTTGCAAACAAATTGTTTTAATCCTGTACTTTTTTGTATTAACCTACAATATTTCATTACCTGAATTTCATGAAAAGCATGGAAATTTCCCAAGTGACTATATGATTCTCACGTTACATTTCAAGTATTTCATTCACGTACTGCAAATTATATTAGTTATACAATTGTTATTGCTTTATTATATATTATGACATGACTGCGGCAAATAGTGACGGAATATTAAGGTAAATGTCACAACATTTTGCGCCAACGTCATTGCCGGAATTATGTTCAAGGGCAGACGTTGCGTTATACAGTATTATGATTTTATGTTCGAAATGAAAAAATGAGTGGATTTTGAAGTAATTTTACACCGTTTATTATTTTCTGCACCATTTTCTTTGTAACAACATCGTCAAATGTTAGATATCCGGGCCATCACATCATGCCAAGAAAATCGTAAAATCTAGTGCCGACTTTCAATAGACCATTTCCGTACACTGCGAGAATCACGCGTTATGCGTGAAATCGAACGTAAAAACAGGACAAACAAAGGTCATAGCGTCGTAGTGGCGTCAAACATCGCGTGGGATTCAACAAACGCGAAGTATTTTGGGGGACATTTCCATGCTTAATAATGTGCTGTCCACATTTGATGATAGGCAATTTCGATTAAGTAAGGGTATTCGGAAGCAATATTCCTCTGTCGAAGATCGGCCGGTCGGTGTGAGCTACGAAATAAGGAAATTCGAGTTCAAAATCAAATCGTTCGATTTTTGCGGCAGACGTTCGACGCGCGTCTTTCATGCATCTCGCGAGATCTCGCAATTGTACGGAAAATCACCTATTAATTGATAATATGTACGGCGCGATGCTTTACAGCGCCTCTTTTACCGTGAACGTATCTAGGACTTAGCACCCACTAGTATTTTACTGAGATTTATTAACAAATCTATGGAGTAACCACCTGTACATAGATGCAGGATATTGAAAACAAATAACCGCCATAAATAGAATAGTAAAAACTGCAATCAATGTGAGCGGCACGCAATTCGAGCTGAAATAAAAACCCGAATAATGACATAACTAAATCCTCTACTCGAATAAACCAGAAGGAGATTGGCGGGTATCACCCCGCGTAATGGAGTTGTCTATCTACGAGTATTCTTACTGCAATAAACAAATAAGGCTATTATTCAAAAATCGAAAATATTCTGTTTAATAGCTACCTCAACATTTAACCGAATGAAAAGAGTTTAGAACACAAATATGCTAAATGTTATTTGGAAACGCGTTGACTGACGAAAGCCTATCCAATTAATTACACACAAGCCACCGTATTATGTGGGAGCGCCCTCTAGGAACCATGTAAACACCCATTTCCTACAATAATGCGTATCGAATAACAGGTCATATTTAAAAACCGTTATTTTGAAATTTCTGTTTCACGAATTCGATAACTCATTAAGTTAAATTTCGACAATAAACTACACAATAAATTTGCGTTTTTCATAACAAACTTACATTAGTTTAAATAAAACCCTACAAAAGTAGGGTTATTAAACAATACCTTAACTTCTCACTGATTATCGCATAGTGGGTACTGATGTTGTGTCCTTAAATGAAAAAAAAAATGTTGTGAATGGGGAATTTGTAGGCGCAACTTCAACACAGATGTTACGTTCATTAGTTTTGGAGATTACAAGACAAGACAAACTCAAGAATCTAAAATATAAGTAATCCAAAAATCAAATTGGTTCTCTGTTTCATATATGCAGCTAATTTTGTATTCGTTTTTTAAACAAAACAAAACATACTAAATCCGTATATTCCATTTTCTGGTTTCTTAAGGAGAGATAAATGGATTTTAGCTAATAATAATAATTGATGTTATCACACATTTTGGAATGATACTTGTCGTACTTTAGTTTTGTATTTCTTTTCCAAAAACATAAGTCTACACGACAGTTACAATGAAATATACACTAATGAAAGATTCAATTTCGAAATAAAATTATGTATGTGGGGGCATTTTTAAGTAGCACTATTTCTGACGTAAAATTGTTTTTTTTTTATTAACTGGAATGTATTTCACTTAATTCACTGTGATCTCTGACACACAGTCAAGATTTCCAATATGTCACCATATTTATTACATTATTAGTGTTACATTCTGGTAATCGTAAACATAATGGTAATCTTTATTTACATTTTGTCATATTTTAATAAAGCGTTCAAAAACAGAGAACAGGAATGTGTGCGGTAACGCATTAAAGACAAGATTAATATATGGTGTAATTAATATTTCTATCTCATTTCAACTACTTTGTCCGAGTAAACAGCGTCCACTATTCTCCGCAAACTAATTGAGCCCTCTGTATCCAATCGTGTGTCCTGTATATAGATAAACATACGTGAAAGCAGCATCTCACAACTCGAACACTACAATGCAAAAGTTTTGAATCACATCGACATTATCGTATTTCTGAATACACTTGCCTAGAAAAATGAAAATACACTAGAGTAATGGTCGTACTTTTCGAAAGATATGTGGTATTGACAGCATACTTTGTTATCAACAATTAGATTAATGGTAATTATCTAAACTATATCTTTTTTCACGACTTGCTATATCTACTACACAAGAACGTAATATTGCTCCTTTTCTTGTGACCTTTTTTAATGTTTGAACGAAATGGGAAAAAAATAAATTAACTCTTGATAAAGAGGCAAAACAATCCTTGAACACCGTGCAAGTTATTAAAATGAGAAACACATACGGTATCATACTGCGACTATACATACAAATGTCCACATTGCTATTCTTTGTTTAGGAAAAAGCATGAGACAATCTTAAGGTCACGTAAGTGATAATCGCGTGTTCATGCAAACTCCGCAAATCGTCATGAAAGTATTTGAAAATAAATGAACCAGGTAAAATAAAACTGTGGAACCGATCCCATGTACCCATAAACCGCATAATATTTGATTATATTTGGCCACAAAACCACAGTCATTAGGAAACATGTAAACTTGCATTGTAGCATTATCTTATCAAGAAACAAAACAGTTTTGTATTGTTTTTATTTTACAATTTGCATACAAATAATTCACATTTTAAAGATTTGTTCTGTGTAAAAGAAAATTATATGGTATGATCACCAGCCCTCAAAGTGCGATTCAACCAGGTACGTAACAATAATGGCACCATAAAAGACGATGTCCACTCTCCCCGTTCAAAAACAATATACAGATGAGTAATAGTATTTCAAACTCAGGATTTGCTTAATTCCCAAATCGAATAGAAATGTAAAATGCACATTTTTTTATTAATTCTGTTTAAATAAGTAGTAAATATACAACAATGTACTGATTTTCAAATGATGGACGTTCTCCACAGATTGAGCTAAACATGAGTTGCTGTTTAATAAGTGTCTTCGCAAAATGATTGAAATGATAAGATTTTAGTGTATCATGTATTGCTAAGGAATATAACAGGTATCATATAGTATCCATTAAAAGTAACGTGCTTGCTGCAAACCATGTATATGCTTCAGACTTCAGCCAAATATTGACTGACGCATCTTTGATTGGAAACATCCTCCCAATTTAAATTTATGTCGAATTGGTGTGTGTCATTCATGGTAGCATCTTTGTTGTGAGTGAAAAAAATGAAAGGCAATGATCGCTAATGATTCTATGTGCACAATTTATGATTTTACTAACCCTTTATAACAAACATGGTTCTTCTCGAAGGGCTTGAAGAATGTTGTAAAGATATCTCTATAAACAACTTCGAAAACCGTAAAACACGCGATATTCCTTTGGCTTGATGACATCCTTATAGTGAACGTTACGCTGTAAAACAGTCGTATACTGCGTGATAATTGGAAAGTTCACTCGGAATTCAAATTTTCACTTGAATATTGATGAGTACGTAAATTTATAATAATAATATCATTTAAAAACAGTTTTATTCATTCTAGTTCCCAGTTGTTGAACCTTGTACGCCCTGTATGGTTTTTGGTATGTGAACCATATATTTACGTTTTTGTGATAGGTGTCTGTAACTTAAACTCTATCATGTCCACATAAATGTTGAAGTGTTCAAGAAATATACGCAGTACGTATTTTACTGTGTATACTACTATATCTCAGGCGATCCTGCACTTCAACACACGTGCAAAGGTTCAGACATGTGCGAGCCTAATTATATTAGTTCCCATCATGCCATGCGAGCCCAACAACGTAGTTTATGTTGTTGACTAATGATAATATTAATGAAAATATATATGCACTCATCACTATCAAATGCACTCGTCATTAATCGTGTAGCACATTTTTGTAAATAAAGTTATCAAACATACTTTAACTTCGTTATACACTAACATCAATTATAATTATAATTATTATTATTTACGGATTCTAATTAAAGACATACATGAATTAAAACCTATAGATACGAATTGCCTTCTTAAAGCATGACTTCGTATCTCGTGAATAAAACTTTGTATCTCGTGACTAAAACATTGTATTTCGTGTAAACAAAATTGTATCTCATCGCCACGCTTCCGTATCTCGTGGCCGCGATATATAATCTCATGGGCACGACTTCGTGACCATTTCAATCATGATGATATTTGATTAAATAGCAGTTTCTAGCCATGACCATAGGCAGCGTTCTGTCTGACTTCGCGAACTGTGATGGAAGTATAGACGATACAGTGCATTTGTATCTCTGAGCAGCATAAGGAACAATCGATTCATTTTATATTCAGTAAATCTGTTGGTTTCGAACACGAACTGAACTCTGTGGCAGACATTTCAAATCGACAGTGGACATCCATCAGCTGCACGAAAAAATTGCGCAATTTCTGCCATTACTTCATCGCTATTATAAAAATGCAGCTGTTACCTTTCACATTATTCATGCTTTCAGATATATTGTATGCTATTTGTAAAGGAGTACTCCAACTGTAAACGGGTATATGCAGCTGATTTCACTCTCATTTTCGCGCACTAGCCGAATTTTTGGAGTCCCAATTTGTGAATTTTCAGCATATTAGCCGAATCTGATGCCAGTTCTGAGCCAAAAAGCCAAACTGGCTGCGAACACCTCTAGTGTATGTGTGTTTACCTCATGTCAGTGAAACTTGATATGTTTTTTTCAGAAACCTGTAAGTAAATGTTTACAACCTATAGATACTTTGAAACAGGTTTGATAAATATATGTTCAAGTTATTTATATTTTCAAACTAAATTGATTTTCAGTGATTTGTTTCTGGAATATAATTCAAGTGTTCATGCATTCTAATTTTCAACAGTGGTTTATTCTGGTGAAGTCGTCCGATAATTTTCTTGTAAATAGATTATGTTATACTTGGAATAAATTGATAACTAGGAAATGAAAATATGTAGTTTATTTAACTACGCCATCACAGTCCAAGTTAAGATCTTTACAGAACCTAGTGAATTTAACAATTTTCTTGAGACTTTACGAACAAAATAGTAATAGTGAGTTTTACCATTTTTTTGTCACGGACAATGATGCATTTTAACATGTCCGTTTGGAAACCAAATGTAGGAAAAACACACTGTATGTTCGACTACTGAAAATGTTTCACGAACTTACTGAGTAACATTTTGATTCAAGTCACAAACAATATTGCATTGGTTTACTATTCATTACCTCTAATAAGAAAGAATCTTCCAAACACTCTTTCCTGTTTAGCACATTTAGTACATTTAGTAATAATTGCTGGCGAATATGTGAAGCTCTTGTTGACAAAAAATAATTGAAGCCAAGTGACAATGAAATATGTTTGCACAGAAAATACAACAATATCGATGGGATCACTGTAGGGTAAAATATACAGCACAAATACTAGGCTAAGAAAGCAGGATTAACACCACTCCCATAGTGTCAAATCATGTGATAGTAGGAAAGTATTTAATCGTGATGTGTTGCACAATGTTAGTATCTCCACCCAGCCCCAGGGAAAGTGTGCGCCCGATTACCGTGTTCGGCTGTACACATAGCAGCTTAGGGACAGATGCGTACTGCCCACTTGCCAATCTCGTGAAATGTGGTGTCCGGTGGGATAGAGCGGAAAGCTGTTGGACTCGTGCGTATGACACGCAAATATCTCTATCTATTCGAATAAAGTTAACACGGCATCTCTATGATAATATGCATACACAAATAACGAACCTCTATGTTATGCAAAACAATTACAATTTGTGGCGAAGTTGAATACTGCTAAAGAGTTCTCAAATATTTCTAATAATTTAAAAATTTCATTAAAATTAGTAATTTATACGGCATGAATTTTTAATTTATTTATTATATTTGTTATTTTTCATACATGTGAATGTAGTTTTCAGTATTTTTATTTGATATTGACTAATTTATGTTTCGTCTGTATTGCATTTTTAGAAAATCACAGTAAACAAGTGATAACATTAAATCAACAATATGAAAAATTAATTACACATATATTTAAAAATTTATTACAAAATCAGATGTAAAGTATTTCTATTGACTTTTGAAAACAATTTAAGCTCTTTAGCAAATAAACATGGATTTGCGATTAACAAGCTGACTTTTGACTGTTTCCATTTTAAGTTAAAAGACATTTGTGATATTGTCGGGGATGTACACAATCATGTAAAGTTATAAAAATATCCAGTTTATTTATTATTGTTTATATTTTTCATAATTTAAATTTTAATATAGTGTTGTATGTATGTTGGCAAGAATTTATGCAAATTATGCCTAAAATTGTTATTTAAATTACATTCCATCAATTCTGCACAAATGTAGACAATTGTCAGTTATACAATTTGTGCCATATTTGTTCTGTTATTCATGCATGTGCTTATGCGAATTACAGAAACAAATTCTATTCATTTCTATTGGGGATGTGTAAAATGCATTAGTGTGGTAATTTGTATTTTGTTTTGTACATTTAAATTTATTTCGTGACAAAGCACGATCTTGAAAATAATTTTGTGTATAATATCTCTAGATTATTATGAATGCACTTCAAAATTATGTTTATTGCATTGTTCTCGGCTATAATAATTTTAGTCCTGTTTTGACGTTTATCTCAGGAAAAAATATTTACCAATTCATAGTTTTAATAAAGGCACTATCTGTTCTGTTCACAAATTTGCAATTTTGCAATCTGTATGATGCTAATGCTGCTAATAGGGAAACACAATCAAGTTTATTTTGAATTTTGTGGACGTGCAATTCATATTCTGAATTCTCACCCACTTTGTTATTAAAAAACAAATTCAAATTTTAGTTGCTGATAAATAAATTTTCAAATACTGATCGCGTACAATATAGAGAAATTGATAATCCCCTTTTTAGCAAAGGCTAAAAGTACAGATACAAACATCGATAGAGGCATCACAACCTAAATATTACACAACATTTTCGCTGGTACCATTATATACATACAGGTATCTACAACCAGTCTTGAGCATCTACAGCCAGAGCAAAAGTCTGTGTACCGAAACTAGTCAGTATTTTAGACTTAGTCAATAAGCAAACCAGCTGTATATATGTCAACACTGTTTTACCTAAATATAACACACTCGGTTTAATATCATTGGAAAATTGCAAAGGTTGTTAACAATTGCTGAACTACACCCGTGTTCGTTGTATATTGTGCACCAGATGCACCAGCCACTGCTATATGTGCCATACTATAAAGGGTTCACAATAAAATAGTTGTCCATCAACAAAAACTATCAACACTACATTTACTATAATATTTATTCAACACTCTAGTAAAATACAAATACTGAGCTGTGAAATCATGATTAATATCGCTTCGATGGTGTCAAATGTTGTGATAGTAGGAAAGACTTTTGTCGTGGTGTGTTGCACAATGCTAGTATCTACACCCAGCCTCAGGGAAAATGTGTGTCCGATTACCGTGTTCGGCTGCACACATAACAGCTTAATAACAGATTGCATACTGCCCACTTGCTAATCTCGCAGCATAAGGATTGAAATATGGCGTCGGGTGGGAGGCAGCGGAAAGCTGTTGGACCCATACATATGCTGTTAATGTCCTTATTGCACGAAAATATCTCTATCTATTCGGATAAAGTTAACACGTCATCTCCATGACAATATACATACAAGAAATACGAACCACTGAGTTATGCAAAACAATTGTAATTTGTGGTGAAGTTGAATACTGCTGATTAGTTCTCAAATACTCCTGATAATTTACGAATCTCCTTAAAATCAGTAATTTATTCGGCATGTATTTTTTTTATTTATTATATTTATGTTATAAATGAAGTTGGATTTGTGATTGGAGGAAAATATTAATTATCACATATTTTTATTTAATTTTAGAAAAATAACACAATAACCGTGATTTTATTATTTTTTGAATCTGCTTTATTTCGATTCACGATTGTCAAATTAGAAGAAAAATATAAATACTCAGTGTTTTGAGAAACTTTATAACATTTAAATTATTTGAAGATTAGTTACTGGACACTTCCGGCAATCTCTTTCTAAATTAGTGTATAGCATACATGTTACAACGAACCTATAATATGGTTATACATATGTCGTTGTTATTTATTTTTTGAGCCAAGTTGGGCTTAACATGCGAAGAACATTTGAGTAACATTATTAAGGTGAATCAGAATGTTTTTTTTCAGCTTCAAAATATAGTATCAACGCATTAATTAACAAGCTGACTTTTGACCATTTCAACTTTAAATTAAAAGACAATTGTAATATTGTATACAACCATGTGGAATCTATTTATTGTTGACAATATTTTTTATAATTTAACTTAATTATGCCAAAAAATGTTGTCATTTAAACACATTCCATCAAATCTGTACACATGTAGACAATTGTTAGATATACAATTTGTGCCATATTTGTTCAGTTGGTCATGCATGTGATTATGTACATTACCGAAAAAAATTGAACGTTAAAGATTTAGTATACAGCGCAAACGATTTTTGGTTGATGTTTATTTCCATTGGGGATGTTCACTAATAATACAAATAAAATGCATTGGTGTTGTATTTTTTTTATATTTTTTGTACATTTCAATTAAATGTGTGGCAAAGCACGATCTTGAAAATAATTTTGTGTAAAATATCTTCAGATTATTGTGAACGTACATCAAAATTATGTTTATTACATTTTTCTCGGCTATAACTTTTATAATCCTGTTTTGATGTTTATCTCAGGAAAAAACATTTACCAATTCATAGTTTAAATTTAGACAATATTTGTTCTGTTCACAAACTTACTATATTACACTTTTGTAAACTCTATGATGTTAATGCTGCTAATAAGGAATCACAATCATGCTTCTTTTGAATTTTGTAGACGGGCAACTAATAATTCTCGCACACTCTGTCATTAAGAAACAAATTTTAGTTTTAATTGCTGATAAATAAATTAAATACTGATTGCGTACAATTTAGAGAAATTGAGAATCTCCTTTTTATCAAAGTACAGATACAAACATCGAAAGGGGCATCACAACCTAAATAACACATAACATTTCAGAGTGTACCATTATATACATACATATATCTGTAATCAGTCTTGAGCATCTACAACCAAAGCAAAAATCTGTATAACAAAACTAATCATTGTTAGACTTTGTCAATAAGCAAACCAGCTGTTTCTATGCTAGCACTGTTTTACCTAAATACTACACATTCGGCCTAATATCATTGGAAAATTGAAAAATTTACAACAACTGGTGACAAATTGATGAACTACACCCCATGTTCGTTTTATATTGTGCATCAGATGCACCAGTAACTGCTATATGTTCCGTAATTTAAAGGGTTTACAATGAAATAGTTGTCCATCAACTAAAACTGTCAACACTTCATTTACTATAATATTTATTCAACTATCTAAGAAAAACCAAACTTAAATACATTAATCTGGCCTCAAAATGATTTCACTGGAAATAAATACTGATAAGATCAATAATACAAGCAGTTATTGTTATTATTAGTCATTGCATTGTTCATTAATACCAAACTTATCTATGTAAATTATTTTCACATGTAATTAACATTGAATGCATGTGTTTTATTGATTCATCTTACGTGTCATTACAATTAATACGGAGAAAGATAAGGAGAATTGATGGTAAACTAACACTGTCTATGAATTCTGAAATTATCACTGATTCACACTTAACCAGCAAATATTCGCTGCCATATGGAATTATGACGTCATTTTGTATTCTCCCAAAGGAAATTATTATTCATAGGAGAAAAACAGATGAGCATTTCTTTATTGGTCCCTGAAAAAAAACACGTCATTATGTTGGTAATAAATTGCGTGTTGTCACAGATCGACACATCGTTGTTATCTACTGAAGTTATCAACATCGGAAAGCAGTCATTGTCATCTCAGTGTTCATTTCAATCAGGTATTTGTGAATATGTTACTATTTTGTATATTTTTTCTGGTAGTTCAAATTGAGTAGATTGAGCAGATGTTCGGTAGTCGTTGCGACTTTGTGTGTTCATGGCATGCAGGACTGTATTATATTACATTATGTTAATGCGCCCTTCTGTTCGTACTATTCTTTCCAAGATTACAGTATATTACCTTTCTATAAATCTCTACAATCCAGTTACAGTGTGACAATTGAAAGTACATTTGACGGTTTTTATTCTAGCCAGGTAAATCTGCTTAATAGTCAAATAGAAAATACCTTACACTCCGTGGCCAGACGTTCCTGGGGCTGTGCATTTCATATGCACTCACATTAGCAATATTTTAGTACGCCCTTCACTTTCTCGTTTATGCAGTTTTCATATGATCTATACCATAATTTGGAGTATCATAGCTTTAAAATTGTATCTACTATTACAATCACTGTTGCTTACTACTTCAACGTTTAACACTTACGTATTAGAGTACGACATACATACATAGAATATGATAAAAATAATAAATATAATTGTATTTGAATGACAAATTAGAGACACTGTAATGTCACGATATTGCTAACGAGTCAATACGTAGAATCCAATTGTTGGGCATATGACCAGAGACAATCATTCTAAACACAGAGATATCGAGTGACAAAACTGATACGTAGCATTTGTCTAAAATTAAAATTGGAATCTAAAGAGTGAATTTACGTTCTGATTGTGCTATGTCAGACTGACTCACGTCACGTAGTCATTACTTGTTTGGCGAGAGATGCGTTAATATTCAAAACGAAACAAAAACGAATATTTCAGTTTACAACATCATTAACTTTAATTGACTTAATTCGATCAGTTGATACGCAGCTTAGTTTTTTATCTCTTGATACAAAAATGTATTAAGCATTGATTGCAGATCACCGGTGATGTTAGTGATTTTTATCTATTTAAGTATATTGGGTTAGACCTGCTAAATTACATGAACATAAATTGTCTGGCAAATAATCACCAATATTTGAAACACTCCAGACAATGTTTGTTGTAAGAAATGAGTAAGTTCAAGTGATATCTTACCATACTTGTAGAATAATTGACAAGACATGAGACAAAGACATTGTTCAACATTTTATGAAAAATTATATATATAATTATATATAATATCTATATACATGTGCTGTGCCACTATTTCCTATACTTCGCACTCCAGTTGTTGTACTTTTGTGATCACCCCTTGATATCAAGTAATGACATTTGTTTTACTTAAATGAATTTGAGTTGATGTAATAAATTATCTTAAATATGTACGTGTACATCTTGTACATGGGAAGCCAAGCAAGTAGGAAACGGAATATAGTTGCAAGTTGTGAAAGTTAGCATTTGCACCTGTTGATATGTTTACATTAAATTAATCTATGCAATAATCCTTCAGCAAGATTACCCATATCTGCTCTTATTAGTTTATGTATTTTTTTTCATACAAAATGATCAATTGTAGGAGTGGGGTCATCATAACAAGAGAATTCCATATAATCAAAAAAAACATCTAATGCTTAATTATTCCATCATCTGATTCAATTGGTCCTCATATGAAACACCTGTGATAACTTAGATAACAGTTCTGGTTATACATTTTCTGGAGTATATGTACATCAAACTTGTTCTTGCTATGTTAGTGTGTTATTGATGCTCATCGCTATCTACTAGCTTACGAATATGACAATCTCAACTGAATCGTTCATTAGCGTTCTTTAAAAGAGTATTTCAATATTTTGACAATACGTGTCAAACGCTATGCTCATTATAAATGTTGTTTCACCTGGTATTGATTTTGTTTTCTGTTACTACAATTGCCGTTTCCTCATCTGAGTTCTAAGCTCGGTTCAGCTCCTATATGATTGTAAATACATTGGTTAAATCGGTTAAAATAATTGTAATCTGGCAGTACTAAATGTAAGATAAGATAATTCTTAATTACAACCATATTCAAAGGAATTCAATTTAGGTGAATACAAATGTAATAATGCCATTACAATTTCAATCTTATTTTTTAATAATTGATATGTCCATAGTTTTGAGTTTGGATCATTATTGCTCAAGTTTCATTTCGTTTCATAGTATTTTTCAGTTTTCTATATATATTTTCAATTATATATGAGTTATATATATATATGAGTCAAAAACAATTAACAGTTGTTGAAGTCAGTTGCATAGCAACATAAATTACTCATACTTCTGGTACATGAGCATATTTTAATGTATACTCATAATCTACTGCTATGGATTGATATCACTTTATTCAATATTATTATTATTTTTCTCGATTTGTCTATGCAATATGAGTACATAATACAATTTTGAACTGCTAAGATATTTTTTCTGTCTGCCTGTAGAAACTTTCCTAAGATCATTGAGTTAAATATGATGTTGTGTTTGATAGTAATTATTTCAATGGCCAGCGTCACTTATGCTGTTCCACAGGAGGTAGGTTTTAATCATTAAACAATTATATAAATTACTTAAGATATTAGGCTTATCAGTATAATTATTGCACTTGATTTATCCAAATTATTATTCTGATGAACTATGTTGGAGCAGGTCAAGTTCTTCTCACACTAAAATTAAAATCTTTAAATACGGCAACAAGTAAATTTGATGTGTTGAATCTAAAATATGAAAAATGAAGATTTATTACCATTCAGTTTATTCTTATTTCAAAACTACAAGCATGCACATAGAAGATTTAACATGGCGAGTTTGAACACAGTGAATGGTTCCATACTATACCCATGTCCGTTGGACGTGTTCACTTTTTTTACGCTGTTTGATTTGAGTGCGAATCATGTGTATATATACCACGGACGTAAAACCTAGTCGTGTGTGAACTCTTCAACTATGACTTCGATTTATTTTAAAGTCGATGTTGTCTACAAAGATTATATTACATAAAGTCAATTAAAAGAGTACTAATTCAAATTGATCTAATTTCATACGTTCAAACCATCGCAATAACGTTTAACGTTAAAGCTTGATATTTTAAATCTGGAGTTTAATATTTAATCTTAAATGCCCAAATTCTTTTTTTCAAATTTAAAAGCTCATAATGGTTGGATTACATATGGCGGTTCATTTAATAATAAGCTTTTATATCTTGATTGTTTCATGCACATTTTACAATATTGTGGTATCAATCTGTGTAAAGTTTGCATGCTGTTAAAATGTACGTGACAGTAAATGTTTATTTTTGTTCAAACTAATTAATGTATATTTTGAAATTGATTTGAAATTTCATATTATTTGAATACTGAGATGTATTTGCCAAGCAAAACTGCAACGTTATTATCTGTAAACTGTCGTGTTCTGAGGTAACATTGTATATTTCATTTCGACTTTTTTATTTTAAAGTTGTTGTAGGCTTTATTTATTGATGTTTTGCTTTCATTGAGATGCAGTGATACATGTTCGATTTTGTTTATGAGTTTCATCATCTGAAGCATCACACACGCCACACAAATACACTGTCTATAAAGTATGTTCTGTATACATGTTGATATTTACTATTTTATTCTATTGTTTTTATGTTTTCTAGAAGTTGGTTAAAAAGCAAGTAGGTATGTATAGTTCTTAAATTATGAACGGTTATTAATTGTTAATATCTAGCAACAATATAAAAAAAACATTACAAGCTTTAGTAATCACCCACCTATGCTTGGTCATAGGTGACTTTTTTATTGTTATCAATTATCTCAATAAACTACATATATAATGACATGTAATGGCCCTTCAAATGGATCATGTCCTTATAAATGAATAGTGTCTGCAACTAGTTGTCAATCATTTAGAATATAGCAAATCGTAATCTGTTATTTATGGATGACCACAGAGGAGAATAGCACTTTTTACACATACATGTGCCACACTGACTATTAGTCACTTAACAGTTCTCTGTAATAATAGAAGTAGGAATCTGGAAATAACAATATATATAATCCATTCACTAATTAAAATGTATATGATTTTTGACAGATACTTGTGGGGAGAACTATAACATAAATGAAGGCCAGGAACAAACAATCACTAGTCCTCGTTATCCATCTAATTATGAAGATTATCTCGTCTGTCATTGGACCATCACAACCAATCCTGGAAATAGCCTCGTTGTGAATGTTGTAGATTTTCATACGCAAGAAATATATGATGTGTTACTAATCAATGATGGGACTAATAATATTGGAGCATGGTCTGGTGACTCTGGACCGCCAAACTTTACATCACTTAGCAACGAAGTATCTATAATATTCGAGACTGATTCTCTGGTAACTGAAAAGGGATTTAAGATAATTATCACAGGTAAGCTAAAGTAAAAGAGAAAATGATTTGTATATTCTTCGCATAAAAAGGTCAAATTTATCTTTATACAATGTTCGTATCATCTTAATTACAATCTGATGGTATTCTTGATTTGCATGTGCTTCATTTAGGATATGAAGTTTCTTGGATTTGGTGGCAATAAGCTAAACCACCGGGGGAAATATGTGAATAATTAATGATATTTCATATCAATAATGGATGACACAAAATATATGTTGACAATTATAACCTAGTCTGATATGAGTGATCCTCAGGTTATACTGGAAGTCACAGGATGACATCGTACTGGAAATCAGGGTTTATATTTAAGTCATATTTGTAGACACAGTCATAAACGCGTAGACAGGTTTCATATCATAAGATACAATAAGTAAAAAAGTTATAGTTTATAGTTATGTTGCTTACAATTTTTTTTTTGATGAGATAAAACATTCCCAGGCACGAATGACTTGATAACATTATTGAGAATGTGTTCATCCTATGGTGACGATAAACGAGGTGATACAGGAAGTTGCCTTTATTTGACGACAACGTTACGCACGTTTGAGAAGAATAACTACGACTCATTGCCATGTTTTTTTCTTCATCCACTCGGCTATAGCTTCTTATCCTTGAATCAGGGTTTGAAACCACTCCCATTATATTTTGAGTCTCGAATCCACTGCGATCTAGTGTTATAACAGTTCTAACTCGCAAACAGTTATACAGGAACATTTGGCAGCAAACAATATTTACTTATATTTACAAGTAGAGTCGCTCGGACTTATCAGAGCAGGCTTTCAGGTTTAGCGTAAACTTTCCCAATTCGACCAAATTCGCTGTCTTCAATTTGTCCTAGGCGATACTTTATCAGCATGCCTATTCTAATCATACGTAATCACGTAATATAGGAACTTTTAAATCAATTGTCCGTCTCAAAAACGGAAACACATAACGTAAGTGAATTATAGATACTATGGTGTGATGACATTTATGTCCCACTTTTGAAGTTGTTTTGTAAAATTTATATTTTTTGTAGAAATTCGTTTGGCAGGGAAAAGTTTGAAAATATTCGGGCAACATATGTTGAAAATATATAAATTGTATATAAGCATAACGTGAAGTAACCCCAGATGATAACTTAATACCATACAATTTTCTGATAGACAATTGTATCTGTCTACAAGCAATGTTGCTTTAAGGTTAACTATTTTATTTGCAAATACAATCATAAAAACAGTAGATTGGATCGTGTTCTTTTAAATGCTAAATTTCGATTTGGGATTTGTGATTTGAATACCAAGATACTAGCTTGTTTAGACATACATTTCCGAAATATATAAAAGAACAGATTTATTCAATTTACAAATTCTGAATGTTGTGTACACAAATCAGCTAATCTCAACGCCAACTGTTTCGATTAAAAATATGTGGGAATGCTGGAACATATATTCTTTGTCTTAATTTATACATTAAATACCCACCGAGACCCCAAATCAAGTACACTTTATAGCTCTCTTGGGTATAGTTTCCTTCACGTTATTTTGACTACAATTAAGTAGTAAAGGAAAATAAAACGGTGTCTAAAATATCGATTCAGTAAATAAATAACGTAAAACAAACAATGAACAATGGCATGTGTATGTGTATGTAGCGTAATGTGCATTCTGTGCCACTATTATTGTATTTATAATATGCACTGTCGTTTGTAGGTCGTCGGGCAGATTTTACATGGCAGTTCTCGAGTTGCATAGCCCCTTCGTACTTATTGTATTTTTCCGGCACATCGCTTGTAATTGATTATGTAATGACTCTATTCTGACAACTGTTCAGCAGTAAGAGTACTATCACAAAACTCAAATTTTCCAAACCCTATTAAACTAACATTTCTTGGGATATTCGCTCTTATGTATTAACAGAGAATTTAATATTTCAAGTTAGTCAAGTTCACAACAAGTGGTCTCTAACAACTTGTACTTTAATGTTAAATTCGAATAGTAGGCTAAACGAAAGTACAAACAATTTTGGATTTGTGATTTTAAATAACAACATACTAGCTTGTTTAAACATACCTGCAATTTGTGAAGATGTTTGTTAGAAGACAGACTATGACATATACGGTCATATCATGATTTTTGAAGATTAACTAGGAAAACTGTATTTCGGGATTGACAACAACATTTTGTATTGACTGATATATTACAGGTAAAGGTGAACCATGAAATTACCGAATTGTGAATACGATGTTTATATTCATTTACCATTATATATATTATTTACTATATAGTGTCAGGCGGAAGTGGTTCAGGAGACCCTCACATGATAACATTTGACGGTCGTCGATACAGTTTCCAAGGTCAATGCTGGTATACATTCTTCAAAGACTGCAGTGTACACCCCGATTTTGAAGTTATTACTAAGTTTGCACCAAGAGATGATATTAAGGACAAAACAAGAACGGTTTCTTTCAAAGTTACTGTCGGAGACCAATATGCACTCGTTAATGGTCATGATGTTGTTAAAGTAAGTTATATCATATAATTAATCATTCAATGAGTCTGCTAAATCGAACTATTTAAATTTAATAGTGCTCAGAATAATATATTGTTATATATTTCAGGGAAGCAAAAGTAATGGACACGTGTACTCCTCTGTCATACATGTGGTGAAAAATAATGACGTGATAACACTGACGTTCACCTCCAAGGTTACAACATTCACTCTTGAATGGACACCAAGAAAGCATCTGCTGAAAGCATGATTCTCTGGCACTGATTACAATGGCAAGCTCTGTGGTTTGCTGGGTAACGCTGATGGTGATACACGTAATGATCTCCAGACGCCCAAAGGTATTGAAGTAAAGGACGTTACTGCATTTGGCGAAAGCTGGAAGTTGAACGGAGAAGTGTAAGTTTGCTATTTCTTGTTTTAAAAGTAGTTGTACCGTCATTTATTTAGATCACTGAATCTCAAGGACATTATTATTAGTAGTAGTATTATGATTATTATTATTATTAGAACGAACACAAAACAAACGTCTCTTGTGATCAAACTCGTTTTTAGGATCAGGAGTATTTTTTTGACACAAATAATAAAATAACTAAACAAATTCTACTTATTGACTACATAAACATTAATACGGGTGGTATATTACCCAGTTGATGACGGCCAGGAAAATACAAACATTTTGTTTTCATAATGGTATAATAATATCATGATAGCATATAGCTCACTTGTATTCAAATGTTTACGTAGGCCTTTGATAGAGAAGCAATGAGACAATGAGACATATGTCGTCTGCATAAATTAAATTATTAACAATTTTGGTGTCAAACTGACAACCACATGAAAACATGTTTGAGGGAATATCCCAATGCACAAGTTCATTGAACAACGTTTCAAAGATTTACTCTATCGAAAGCCTTGGAAGCATCGAGGAAGCACATGTTATAATGAGAACAAGAATACACAAATCAGTTGCTCCAAAACTGATATTATTGAGAGATAATTGTCCTGGCTGGTGACATCACCATAATTGCTCTTAATTATTGGCATTAAAAGCTGTTAGCTACGGACAGCAATATTTGTTGATGGGCTGATAAGTCATAAATTACCGTAGATATATGGCTATTTGTTACTGACTTTTGACACTACAGTTGATATAATTGAAAATCATGTTTGATCATTATTAATTGTATCAATAATTGAAAAAGCTGCCATTGCTGAATTTTTCATATGATATATTGCTAAAATTACAGTTGAACGCGAGCCTTGTTTGTTTGTTTGTTTGATAGAACTTTTGTTCAGATTCAAATTTGTTGGAAATTAATTTTGAACAATTCTACATTTGAAAACGACCAAACACACACAAAAAAATTCAATTTAATTTGCAACATGTATAAAAATGACATTTTTTTACATTACAGGTGTGAATAACAGTCTTCTAATAACAGATGCTCGACACAGGCAACGCATGTAATTTTAATTTTAAATTTATTTGCTGTCGTATTGTTGGCTATTCATGAGTACTATATTAAAAGGGTGGTGGAAAAAAAGGGTTATATAGAAGCAAGCTTCAATTTAATGTTCAGCATAATATAATTGAGAAATAAATGGTGAAAGATTGGAACTCTGAGTAACTTTTTTTTCTAAGTATGAGAACGGACTTGATATATGATGCAAACAAACATGTATACGTAGCATTGGCCTAAGATCTATTACGATATAATTGATACTGGTATATTTTCTTTTGCAATATCATTTCAGTGTTCACTGAGATTCAGTACAATTTTTAGCTAAGTTGGATGAAAATGTGGGAGTGGCGTACAAAGACGAAACGTCATTTATGGTAGTTCCTGTATCGCTTGCCTCTGAAATTAAATGGCAGTTTATTATACGCACTGTGTTACTTTTACCGGGGTGATTGTGACGTTCATGGCAACCTACTTGCTTCTATTTTCATTCTTGCAAACCATATGGGTAGTTAAAGTTACATTATAGACGACTGTGGTGGCGCTGTTCATATTTGATTTGATGACGTTATAAAGAAATTTGATAACGTTACAATTGGGTTCGTGCGTAAATTAGCATAACTGATGACGTCACAATGGGACCCGTGCATACATTAGCAAAATGACCGTGAAGGGGTAATTTGAATGAGGATGATGTGAATGAATTTTCTAAAATAAAAAAAAACATTTGTACAAGGGAACATGCGATCGTCGTGAATAAATTTTCATAAATTACCACAATTCCTTTTTTTAAATTAGACGAGCATTGACGCAACGAAGGATTTTCTCAATGTATGTAAAGAGCGTTCACGCACACACACACACACACACCCACCCCCATACACACATTCACGCTGCTTACGCAAATAAATACACGGCATTTTTTCGAACGCCACGAAATAAACGGTTAGCGTGTACATGTATAGCTTGATTAAATACGAGTATGTAAACGATTCGATTAAAAAAACATAAAAAAGAGGGGAGTCAATAATAATCAGTGATAAATAAAAAAAATAATTAATTCTATATATAAATATTTTGTTGTTTTTTATAATTCTTACTTCCTTCCAATGAGTCTGTACACTATTTTATATCCCATCACTCTAATCAGAATCGCTCATTTGTTGTAGAAGAAAAAAAAGGGAGAGACAGTAATCTTAAAAACCGATAGTTATATAAAGAATGTATGAGTTATATGATGGAAATTAAAAGTATGAGTCATCTGGTGAAAATGCGGTCACTGAGTTCACAGGGAAACGTAATGATTTTCGTTTTCCCCGGCGTAGAAAAGATTCAACAGCCGTAGACCAAGCTTGACCTTTCGTGAAGGAATCATCTCATCGACATCTGCACAACGAATAATGCAGGTCGTATTGGCCACATCATTGCTTTAAATCAAAGTATTCGATGATTGTAGATTCACCTACGAGAATTCTCTTAAATTCCATGTGATGACTACCGTATGAGTCAAAACATTTTTCGTGGTAAGGGTATTTTAGAAAGAAAGTGGCCCAATGCGTTCCACGCGCGAATATCATCGACGTTTGATACGAGCGATGCATGCTACTCCAACACACTCTCTGTGAATGCCAGTCCGAACTAAATCTCAAGATTAAATGTAAGCGCATAAGATTATTTGTAACTCGTTCATTATAAGTGTTCCCACGTGAAATATACCTCCCTCGAAGATGATAAACAACAGATGTTGGGGTATTTGTATATTTATGTTATCTGAAATATGAACGCCCGCAAAAAGATATAGAATATGATTTCATGTTGAAAGCATTACCAATAATATCTCGTTTATGACGATTAAATGTATGCTGTTCCTTTCGTGGCAGTGTGAATAACTACAGAGTTGAAATTCACGGATAACAGGACTCAACATTCTGTTGACCCTGGCGCTATCAGTCAATTCATTGACTGGACTTATTTTTCTCGTTTAGCCTTTGCTAAAATACCACCGTCATTTTCCATGTAATAACAAGTCATGGGTCGCAGTGGAGGAAATTGATCCCCTGAATAAATGAAATAAAACACGTATGAACATTATCGAAATGTTCGATCTGTCTTTCTTTTTTTAGTTTTACAATGAGAACGAGGTTTGCGAAGAATCAGGTTCAATAACGCCAGATCGTCTGCCAAAATATTCTCGTAAATAAAATGACGCATTCTCCGTGCAAAAAGCTACAAATAAACTCGAAATTTACTATATGGGGGATAAACACTGGGTTAACTTAATTCAGTCAACATTAGTCTGACCCTGGTTAATTTCCATCACCAATTCACTTGTCTGAAAGGGCACACCCCGAGTGTATAACAGTCCACAGTGACCATCAAAGTGCTACCACTGTCTTACTCATTACAGTAGCGTTATGAAATGGTCTTACTATACATCCATGGTTTGATATGAAGAGAGTGAACTTTATACCAGTTAATTTGGATTAGCATTTACTTCTAATCACTTTTAATGACAGTGACGTCTTGTGTGGTTACATAGTATCTCACATAAGCGCTAATGGTTCCTGACACTACTCCCTAACGGGACCTGACACAATTCCGACATTCTGATCATTTCTCTATCTTCGGTGATTCAGTTTAACGATCGAACACAATGCATCAACCAATAGTTTATTTTTGAAGGTTTATTTTACAACGACTCAAAAAACGACCAAATAATCGCCAAAATTGAGGGTTTAATATCATTCGTCATTTTTTAAAACATGATTTCGAATATCCACTATTTCGAAATTCTAGAAAGGCAAGAACAAATGTTACATTTGAGTGGTAATATGACAAGAGACTGACCGCACTTGAATGTGCAAGTGGAGATCGCCTATGTTGTTTCGTTTTTGTCGTTGATCATGGAAATTCGAATCTGGTGATGAGGTTAGTTGAGTGATTTTTTTTCAAGGCTGTGAAGGATGTCAGCATAATTTGTTAATTTCGTTGTGCTATCTTTATTTATCTATATTGATGATTAATTTTTAATAAAAAGTGTGTTTTTTTAATTGCGTGTTATTCCTTTGATATTATACATATCCGTACTCCAGCTGTACCTCTCACATATTTATTGCTTTCGTGATGATATTATCAATATTTGACTTTCATAAATATTTTTGTCGTGTTTTATAAAAAGTTATTTGACATAACGACACTACAGTATACCTTTTTCAGACTCATTCATTTTGTGAAGATATTATAAATTATTTTAGTGAAATCTTTATTGCAAGCAAAGAGGTTATCTCAGCCAAGAAGCTGCTTGTTTAATGGTGGAATGAACTAGGGAAACTTGTCAATGCTACGAGATATGCAGATAATGCACTTTATTTTTGGTTGTCATGCATTGAGTCAGAAAAATTCCTCATCACCTAAATAGTTAATAACGTGTTTAACACATCCACATACTGTTATTATGATTCGACTATGTGCATTTGCGAACGCACGCCCTCTATGGCTATACATACAATTGCCTACATCGTTATTGTTTGCTGATGAACAAAATCAGAGTGCAACCTTAAGGTCACATAAGAGATAGGCGTGTGTACATACAAACTCCTAAAGCGGCATAAATTGCATAAAGTTTAAACAAAATACCGGGTAATATAAAACTATGGATTCGCTCTGAAATGCCCATATACTTATAATCGCCATAATTATTGTTTATTGAATCGCGATTATTAGTCAAACATATTACTGTGGTACTAACAGACCATGTCTACGTTAGGTTGTTTCATATTTAAATAAACAGAATAAACAAAAATGCCAAATTTAAGTAAATACGTACTTTTTTATTCACTTATTTTTTATTTGTATTCAACATGGATTCAACAGTTTTCCAATGTTGCACGCCATCTGCAGTTTGATGTAATATTGCAATTTAACTATAATTTCTTGAATTAGTATTGTTTTGTTTTTTTCGTGTTATTTCTAATATAGGTAAATATATTTGTATATAAATTGCATTATACAAAAAAACAATTTAATGCTTGCTGCACAACACATGCTTTTGATTGCAGCGTAATATTGCTCTACCCGTTTTGATGGAATAATCATTTTAATTAAAATTTGTAGAAAATGAAAGTGTAATTAATGGTAGCATTACTGGTGTGAGGGAAAGGTGTTTTGTAATACAATATTTCTGATGAAAAATCGTTGATGGGCTATTCGACCTGTCTTAGTTATGAAGTTGTCAATAAATTTGCTTGAATGTAATGCTAATTTTAAAATGGGATTTTGTTTATCAAAGCAATCAAAAATTTATTTTCCCACTAAAAATGATGGGGTAATGTATTTAACTCAACTACATTTATCGCAGCTAAATCAAGAGATCTTGAGATTTTGTGACTTGAATTATGCCCAGAATCGTCTATAGCGACTAAATACCTTATTTTTTAAAAGATTATTGTGTACATGAATCACATGGCCATTTCATAATAAATAAGATTATTAAATTGAATACTGGACGATCTTATGTTCAAAGACTCTTCTAAGATACTTAGTCAGATCTGAGTTCGATTTCTTGTTCATAGGCAAACTTGTTCTGTTGTGTATGTATGCCTTCAACGAGGGGCGTTTAATATGTAATTCCCCTGGCCCACTTTCAGTTGTCAGATGTAGATGAATTTTTGCATGTGCAATGATTTACATCTCTATGGGTTATGTTGGCAGTGGTCCAGTTTTTGTATTTTAGAACGCTCACCAAAGAAGACTTTCGATGAAAGAAACTTATGGTGATGATACCCCATCATATGGCTTTGTAAAACACTGGTATCGTGAATTCAAACATTGACGGAAGTCTGTGGGAACAGCTCCTAGACCTGGTTGTCGCTCTTCTGTCATTGATAAGGCATTTGTCCACCAAGTTAAGGCAGCCATTTTGGAAGATCGACGCATTACTGTTCGCCACATAGCCCAAGAGGTTAGGATTAGTACAGGATCTATGGAAACTATCATTTATGCCCATTTGCATATGAATAAGATGTCTTCCAGATGGATTCCCATGTTGCTCACACCTTTCCAGAAGCAAGAACGCGTCGAGTGCTCAAGGATGAAAATTGAGATGTGTCAAAGTTTTTCAAAAGACCAGAAGCCCAGTCAATGCAGTGGAAGCACTTGGACTCTCCACCTCCAAAGAAGGGAAGGATGCAGCCTTCCGCTGGCAAGGCCATGCTCACAGTCTTCTGGGACCAGGACGGAGTAGTGATAACAGATTTTCTGGCAAAGGGTACCACAATTATAGCAGCCTATCACGCTTCACTTTTGATGAAATTAAGAGAAGCTATCAAATTCAAGAGGCAGGGCAAGATCAGCAAAAGTATCCTTCTCCTGCAGGACAACACTCCGGTCCACAACTCGCATGTCGCAAGATCAGAAGCACAGGCGTGTTGCTATGAAATCTTACCCTACCCCACCATCACCCCCTTACTCTCCTGAACTTGCACTCTCTGAATTTCATCTCTTGTTTCCCAGATGATACAGCCTTAATTTCTGAAGTTACGACGTGGCTGGAGGACCAACCAGGGGTTTTCTACAAAAACGGTGCCCAAGTTGCAATAATTTCCTTCTATGGGAAATGGGTCAGAGGCGTTACTTTTTAAACGCCCCTTGTATCTACAAAAACAAGGGTTTATTTAACAACGGATTGTTGTTCCAAACATTAATAAGAAAGAGACAACTTGTACTTAATTTCAGGAATGACACCCATTTTCCAATCTTTATTTGACATTTTGATTCATGAATTCTACTTGATTATATATGATATAACCCTTCCTTTAATTTTTCTAAAACGGAGAATTGGAATTGCCGAATTATGACCTATCGAAAACAACGGAATTTACAAAGATATATCCTAGTATTGATTACTTCGTGCCAGCAAAATAACATTAATATTTCATGCGTTGAGAAGATTGCCCAGCATTTTGTATTAGAAGACTGTTAATCGCATCTGTAATGTAACAACAAAAAATTATTTCTTTAATATAATGCAAATTGAATTTAATTCAATGTTGTTCTCTTTATTTTAGAAACTCGGACAGTCAAATAAAAATAATTTCTCAAGTATTCGAAACTGTTGTAAAACAACTATAATTAAAGCTATTAACATTGAACAATTTTATGTTAGTTTTCAACTGTTCTATAATTGATTTTTCTTTGTGTATTTTATATTCCTTAGTAAAAAGGCAACTATAACTATGCCCAGACCAATCGTCTTGAATAAAGCATTTCAAACCTCCTTGCGAATTCATAGGTCATACGTCGCTATACGGTAATTCTTGAAAGCACAGTTTTCAATGGTAAAACAAAACTTAGGTAATAGCATAAAAACATAGATATGGCATATGCACTAATGTACAAGCTGTAGTATAGTAGTATAGCATTATATGTTTTGAGAATGTCTACCAGGTTTCACACCGTTGATACATTAAAGTAAAATCTATTCATATTTTCAAACGCCCGATGGTACTGAAGTAGACGACGCTACTACGTTTATTGAGAGCTAGAAGAAAAACGAAGAAATGTAAGTTCGTTATTTATGTTGTTACGACAATGAATTATCTGTCTTTATTTATGCACGAAATGTGTGATGATGTAGTATTGTGATGATAATATAGCAGGAAAACGTATGCATATCCCACGATAATATTCTCCTGCTATATCATCATCACAATACTACAATATCACACATTTCGTGCGTAAATGAAATACACATGGACAAAATAATTCCATTTTGAAAATGTAACGTGTTTCATGTGTATATATCGTAAAACTGGTCCAAATCACGTGCCATACTCGCCTCTGGAATTATGAGTATGAATTAAATAGTACACGACATTATGTCACTGCTGCTGCCTGTGATTAACACACAAAGTTGTCGATCACTATAACAGTATAACATGACTAGTTACAAATATGACGGTAGTTGCAAATATTTGTAAATGCCCGAAGACTATTTTCCTACCTTCACCTATCAGTCTGCCCACATCGTTTGCATATGCTCGACTTTCCTCATTGCTGCATACAGAAGAAGCTCCATATTTGTCAAAAGTTTTCTCTGCATCTGCGCTTGGTGCACACCACCCTCAGGCCTGAACTGCGAACATTGAGTCACTCAAATCTTTAGCTACCTCGGCACATTTTTGTATTGGATTTGAACGAGTCGAATAATTCCCATCAAGTCGTATATCAGTACCCTCTAGAGTTGGTAGGCTCTGTTTCCTTCGTCTTTATAACAACCCACGTGTTTGTATTTCGGTAGCGTTGAGCGTTCTAAATGAATGAGAAAAAGTAATGCATTGGACTTTTACAACTGATATGTTCACAAATTGCATGGTCAGACTACAAGTGAAATGGTCTATCAACATATTACAAACATGGTTTATTTGCAAGAAAATTCGCATATCTACAATGTACTTATTATATATTCACAAGTACAAATGTCTATCTGCAAATTATATGGCTTATTTGAGAAAAATAACACAAGTCATCTTTAAACATTCATTTACAAATAAACATTATCTGTCTACAAATAAAATACATATCTCTACAAATTACATGAAAATATTTCGTTAGGCACTATTGTTAAACTTCGTTGAGCTCCTTTGCTATACGAAAATCTCACTCACCGAATTGATTTTTAACCAATTACTGTAAATATAAAATATAGTGATAGTAATTGAAAATAGTTGTATAAAGTGTGTTTGTACGAGTTGTGTAATCTCCACAATGAGTAGACTGAATCCCACAAACTTATTGCTACATAGATACACTAATAATATGTGTTCCTCCCCCAAGGACAACACCGTCAGACGGGCAGCTTTTCACACAATTATGGATCGAGCGATCCTGGAATGTAAGCTGAAAGTATTTTCTTACTTCTTAGTATATATCTGACCGTGTTAGTGAAACCCGTGATATTTTACTCCACTATAGCACTCGGCTGATGTATGGAATGAATTGAACACATCTCAATTCACCGACACTGTGATCATAGTGGTAGAATTAGTTTGTAATTCAAGCAAATCAAGTGTCTAATAAAATATAAATCTACCTCGTGTGGAGCAGCAAGAGTGACGCTTGCCATTGAAATTAACACTACCCAATACAACATCATCTTTGACTTAATAATCGACAGAAATATATAGTTGAAATAATTTACTCAGCAGCAAAAAAAACAACTGACAGTTTGGACCTGTTACCAATCAAAATAAAGGTTTTAGCTGATGACGTGTATTCTAGTAGTAAACACTAACTGTTGGGGTTTATATTTTCACAATTTCAATATCTGGTTTGTGGTGGGCACTCTGGTTCAGCATAGATCATAGATCAAGTTGGAATTAAGCTATGTGAATGAGCTAGATCACGGAAGTGAACGTGATCACTGCAATAGAGACGATGGATTTAATAAACGAGTAACTAATCTGAGATTTTTGATATGAAGATTACGAAAAATATATACTGGTATATTGTACAGAATTATTCAACGAATTTTTCTATTTCTGTGTATACCGAGTACTATGTTGAGTGAATATTGTGATAACCAGGGAGAGACGAATAAGAGCTACTATATTATAATGAAAACCTCATAATCAATTTCGTAAAACTGGTGTAGAAAAGATGAGCATAATCACTTAGAATTAGCTTAGTATTGTTTATCAATGTTGCATTGGTTGGGAGTTTGTTAAAATAAAATAAAAATTGAGATTAGAACGGTCTAGGAAATACAATTTCTTTGTATAAGTCAAGTAGCTCTGTCTTAGGAGGGCAAATATTCTTTGGGAAGTTATAAATGAAGAAACTTGCATACAATATCGCTAGGGTTTATGGGGCCCAAAGTGATCTAGATTTTGTTGTTGGGTACAATGATAATTTGTTCATTCATATTGACTACATACTCATAGATAAAAAGATAAATAAATAATTCGTTCCTATCACTGTAAACGTAGAGATTCATGTCCTTATGCAGAACCGTAGCCAATTCTGTCACGATATAGCAGTGATTAGATCACCTGCACAACAAGCTAAAAGTATATTTTGAGTAAAGCAATATAGGAAAAATTGAAAAATAATGTTAAAAATACCAGTCGTTGTATTTTTTAGATAGCCAAGGTTAAGAATGCCATATGTTCACCCATCCTATTGCATTCAAACAAAACATATACAGCGTGCATGATAATCTGTAAAAACATATAATTATTGATGCTTCAGTTGAGTAACTGTAAAACATAAATATAACAAATTCCATATAAAAATTACGGAGTTAGTATTTGCAATATCAATCTTTCAAATTGAAATATTATTGCCAATTCGTATACAGTGTGTATTAAAATATTCATCTTCGAAATTATTTTTTCAACTTTTCAACAATATTTCTTTTCTTTCAGCTATGACGGCGTTTTTTTCTTCAACCAATTTTTATAAATTGGATATCTCTAAGAAATGAAGATACGCTGATATTTTCTCTTATAATCTAAATATAATATTGGTTGACTTCATCATAAATTCATGAGTCACAGTTCATGATAGTGACATCGGAAAATAAGATCAATATGACAATCGTGACACGACATTGTGAACTAATGATTAAGACAGCATGTGTATGTATACGCATGTTTTTTTTTGTTTTCTCGTGTCCTTTCAACAAACATGGCATCAGCCTTCGGCTTTGTGGCAATAACTGTATATCAGCGAAATAAACAAATAAATAAAAAATATCACCTCAACGCTCAGTTTAAGGTGCCAGCTCTTTTTGTCATTTCTAAAATAATTGTCACCAAATGTTTACTTTCCTAATATTCTAACGACACATCCAATCGGCACCCCTAGCTATTAACGGGTTTCAATGATGCCTGCACGACTACCAACGACCTCTGCATGTGTTTCATTTACAATAAACGTGTTTTAATTATGTAGGCACGGGTTTCAATATGAGATACGCTAGACGATACATAACTTTCCTTGTTTAGGTAAAGTAGGTCTTGGGATGACAATATTTTTAATCTAAGGACGTTTCAAAAGAATTGTGGAAAAATATCGAAATACACCCGAATTTTAATAAGATTTACACTACAGCAGTTAGAATTTGTTGGATGAAATGGATATGGATGAAATGTACCTTCATTTGACTTCATATCCAGCGATAAATTAATAATTCTTTTCTCCTGTAGCACACATTGGTTCTCTGTTTATTTTTACTAAAGTACGTTGGCTTAACAATTGTGTATCACTACAACAGACATGTTTTGAGCTATACAAGAATATCAAATGAAGGTTATATATGTTATATATGGTTAACTGCATCAAAACTTCATGTGTCACAGCTCATGATATTGACATCGGAAAATAATATATATATAAGACAACCGTGACACAACATTGTGAACTAATGAATTAAGACAGCATATGTAAACGCATGTTTGTTTGTTTTTCGTGTCGTTTCAAAAAACATGGCATCAGCCCTCGGCTTTGGGGCAATAACTATATATTAGCGAAATAAAAAACGCCCCATTTTCGTAATTCAGTTTGACCAGAAACATTTTGTTTGGCAATCTAATAAAATGAGCATATGTTTTTTTTTCATTTCTACATTAATTGTAACCAAATTGTTCCTTTCCTAATTTTTCTAACGACACATCTAATAGGCACGTCTAGCCATTAAAGGGTTTAAATGATGCCTGCACGACTTCTATTGACCTTTGCACGTGTTTCGTTGACAATAAACGTGTTTTTTTATGTAGACCCGGGTTTCAGTATGAGATACGCTAGACAATACACTACTTTTCTTGTTTAAGTCAAGTAGTTCTGTCTTGAGATGACAATATTTTTGAGTTTGCCCATGTTCCTAGAAAGGTTACGAAGGAAGAAACTTACTGTAGAATATCGTAGGGGTTTATTGGCCCACAATGATTTGGTACTTTTTAAAAGAACTGTAGGAACACATCGAAATACACCTGCATTTTAATGAGACGTACACAACAGCAGTTCGCACTTTTTGGGGTGTTTATGGATGAAATTTACCTTCATCTTGACTTTATACACAGCGATAAAAAGATAAATTAATAATTTCTTGCTCCTGCAGCACACACTAGTTCTCTGTTTAGGATTGCCACTGTAAGTGGGCGTAACAATTGGTATCACTACAACGGACATGTTTTGAGTTATACAAGAATATCTAAATTTGGAATAAATTAAAATAATGTCCTGGTTGAAATTCATGTTCATATTCAATACCATAGCCAATTCTGACACGATACAACAGTGATAATCAGTAGTTTGTGTTTCTTTTACTCTGTAAAAACACCTCTACCGATGTATTTTTAAATATTGTACGATGGGTCGCGGCCCAGTACTGAATAAAGATTGATTGATAAGATCATCTGTACAATAAGCTAATATATATTCAGAGTAAAGCAACACAGGAAAATTGAAAAATATTGTTAAAAATACCCGTCGTTATATACATTGGATAGCCAAGGTTAAGAATGCCATATGTTCACCCCTCATATTGTATTCAAACAAAGCATATACAGCGCGCATGATAATCTCAAAAACATATAATTAGTTATGCTTCAGTTGAGTTCAATAATATTATATTATTATATGGTTTATATGGTTATAATATATGCTCCTGAAACACACATTGGTTCTCTGTTTATTATTACCACTGTAAGTGGGCATAACAATTGGGTATCACTACAAAAGACATGTTTTCAGCAGTGCACGAATATCAAATGAACGTTTTATTGGCATATTTTTTTCTACATTACTGATATTTGGAGTATGCCATTTTGATACTGCTATAATTATATATGTTTATCTGAGAAAATTAAATTTGGAATAAGTTAAAATTATGTCCCTGTAGAAATTCATGTCCATATGGAGTACCATAGCCAATTCTGACAAGATATAGCAGTCATAAGAACATCTGTACAACAACTAAAGTATAATATGAGTAGAGCAACACACGAAAAATTGAAAAATAATGTTAAAAATATTCGTCGTTATATATACAAACCCTTGACTGGGTTGCCAGTAACCTATAGTAATTATCAAATGGAATGATGGTAAGTCATATAAACCTATGACTGTGTTTCAAGTAACCTATATTAATACATCCTTGACTGGGTTGCCAATAATATATACCAATAATCAAATGGAATGAAAAAAGAACATACAAATCATTGACTAAATTGTCATTGACCTATACTAATACAAAATGGAGTGCGGGTAAGCCATACATTCCTCTGGACTCGATTGCTTGTAAGCCATACCAATAATTAGTTGGATTGTCCTTGTGGAGAATAACAATTGAAAACATGTGTTTGTTTTACTCTATTTTGGTTTGTTTATGTGGGGGAAAGTGTATAGTCGTTATTACCACTCGTTCTTTGAATTATCTATAATCAATTTCGAATTTGTGTACATTGCCAATCTCGTATATGTGCGCTATAGCCCCGGAATGTGAATGCGAAATCTCGAGCAGGTAGTGCATGACGGGTAAATTCCGACTCTTCAAACTCAAAAATCCACAATCAAACCACGTTTAACCATGCTTTAATTATGTAAACGGGTATTTGGTAGCGTATGGAAAACTTTTCTGAATATAATTAGCATATTTGGGGCAGATATTATCCCCGGATATTATATCCACTTCCAAATATTATCACTTACTGTTTATAATTTCTAAATAACACTATAGTTTGGATAACTAATATAAAATGACAGACAGCCAGTTCCAGTATTATTACACGGCAATATACCGCAGCATCGAGAATGGAGAATGCACTAACAATTATGTGGAAATGTGAATGCATTGACCCCATCGATTAAAAACGAAACATCTCACGCTACACCCATTTGATAAAACAATTTTTATAAAAACTTAATTTATATGAACATGAGATATGAAGAGAGATCAGAAATCAATTCGCATATTCAAATCCAGGGAGAAAAAAATCACAATTGTTTGCCAAAAGTGGCACAGTTCAGTACCAAAAAACCAGATAGCGGTCATTCCACCAAAATATCGAATTGTGCCTAATACATTGGACAGCTGTCAATAGGCTTAAATTAAATACATACACATATAAATATATATACTGTTTATTATAATTTATTCATGTATGTATTAATGATGTTGGTGGTGGTAAATCCGTGGTCAGTTTGGTTATTTTCATTTTTGGCATTCCTCCGTTTTGCTACTAATAGTGTTATTTGCCGTGTGTTGATTGAATTTGTTCAGAAAAATAATTCCAAACTTATAAATGCCTGATTGAATTTACAAAAGGTTGTGTATTATGAGATCACGAAATATTCCCGTGGGTGTGTATAGCAAACGTTTTAACAATTGTTGAAAATATCCCATAATTTTAAACCATATTCAATAAATATCACATTTGTAACGAACTAATCATTAAAATCTACCATGGAGTTCTTCATACAGAACAATTGCAGTTGTAATATAAAAGTGAAGAATGACAGGGCGCATCCCACCAAACTTTCTTTACTTTAATTTCACATAAAAGTCATCTACGTGCTGCTATTGTTGCATATAACAATATTCCCGGTTGTCTATTGAGAATCTTTGTTTTCGTTGCCATGACAATGATGTGGTGAGTAGCAGGTCATTTTCTGTTTACTGCCTTCAATCCAACGAAAATACAGGGCAAACAAAGGTCATAGCTTTATAGAGGCGTCAAACATCGCGCGGAATATTAATCGTGTTTTGCAGGTTTCAATTGATTTATTGTAACAACTGTGAATGCTGCCACAAAAGTCGACTAAACAATATATTTGTGCAGTATACAATAATAGAGGGCGCTGTTTCACTTTGTTGCTGTCTGAGTGGATTTTATGGCAGCACGTGGTGTTACGTACACTTCAGTAATTTTCACAGCACACTAGGCTAGATAATAATCTAAGTGAATAACAGTTTTTGAAATCTATTTGAAATTTTGAATTATTAAGAAATAAGCCACAGGAAATGTACGCACTCAACTACATGATGGTTGTATCGTCTTTATAAGTTGCGCCGTCTTGTTTGAACACGTTTCTCTGACGTCAACATGATGTAATCATTATCGTTCATATAGGCAAATATCTATGTCGTAGTTATTAATTTAGAACAAAGAAAATATCCCCAAAAAAAACAATTATTTTTCTTGACGGACGACTGCACTTCAACAGAATATATATTCTGTGAACG
The DNA here is from genome assembly GCF_978046115.1 of Saccoglossus kowalevskii. NCBI lineage: Eukaryota > Metazoa > Hemichordata > Enteropneusta > Harrimaniidae > Saccoglossus > Saccoglossus kowalevskii. The sequence goes on along the minus strand of NC_140660.1, from coordinate 12,196,783 downwards.
GAATCTCAGACACTTATTCATGCCATAGAGAGCGCGATATGAATTGTGGGTAAGAGTTTCTGAGGAACCCCTCACCCGTAACTCTAATCCACGCCTTGCTCCTCACCATTAAAATGTATATACTCCTCGTTAGAAAAGGTACTAGTATAGTTATCCCGGGCGAATGTTAGTGCTAGGCTTTAGGTTCGAGGTACAGGTTCTAAAGAACTCCTTCCGAATGGTGCACTGACAGTTTGTTATACAAAGAATTCAACAAAATATCATTTTCGTCAAGAAGGGCAACTTGAGTGTAAAATGGCTTTGAGGCATACCCGTTAAAAGTGGAGATTTTGATGGTCTCGGTGAACGTAAGTATATAATCTGAATCATAGTATCGCTTTTTCACCACCATTTCCCTATTTTCTTCACAAATTCACAAAATAGTCTGCACGACCCTTCAAAAGAACTTTGTTGAGTTAAAAATGAAAATTGCCTCAAATTGTTTATTTTGGCTCCAACATTATTTCATTTCCGGAAATATAATAAAAAACTTATAAAAAGAATATAAAAACTGTCACACGCAACGTAATATTACCGTAATTGGTATAGTATAGGCGTGATGGTTCAAATACCAAAATGGCAACAGCAACAGAAAGACTTCCCTGGCGGCGATGATAACATGCAAATGAGGTTTCAACTGGTACTGGTATTATTATACTCTGCAAACATCAAGTACAATAACGCGGTAAAACTCCACTACTCCAATAACTAGATACTTAAACTCCAATACAATTCAAGATCTCTGATTTGAACTCAGTGCTGAACAACTACCCTATATATACCCACACTGTCTATAAATAGACCATTACATCAGCATACATAATGAGTCTGGAATTTACTATAAATTTCTAGAATGTTCCATTACCTTATATTGCCTCCTACAGTGTTCTATTACCTATTCAACCAGTTTCTAAAAAAAATCTAGAATATTCCACCCAGACACAGTACGGTTCTGGAACATTCTCAGTGACACGGAAGTGGTAAATAAATCGTATGCGACAAAAACTGACAAAACTGAAAAAATGACAGAATAATTTGGGCAAAGGTGGGGTGGTTAAAAAGATAAAATGGCTAAACTTCAAAAGAAATATAAACTACATCTTAATCGATATTACTATACGTTTATCTAAAAAAAATTGTTTTTACAAATGATATGCAAATGATATGCAAATGATAAGTAAATACGCTGATTTGAATGAGGCAATAATGCATTGAACCCCATAGAATATCTTTACAAAAATATTAAAATTTACAGTGTTCTCACCACATGGCATCATTAATATATTTAATTATATTGATCCTTGAATTTTATATACGACTATCAACATCCTAGCCATAACTATTTACATTAACATACATGAAATAAATAGTATGTTGATGCAGTGGTTGTTTCTGCATAGTGGACCAATCGCAACTAAGTAACGTACGTTCATTCATTCAGACCTTGACTACGTAGTTATACATGTTCTTCGCCTGCATTACCGTCTAGTCGCTGCGGGCGGTTTTCATTATATGCCATTTAGAATCGTGTTTTGTGACGCAGTGGCTGTAGCGAGGTAGGTAGCGCGTCTGCCTACAATGACCATGGGTTCGACTTCATTGTTTCATATTGTACTGTCTTTTTAAATGTATAATTTATTGCATAATGAACATAAACTGTTTGCAGAAGATTCTCAATTACCTGAGCATGTACTAAATAGTGCATAATATAGAAATATTAACCTCCTGAAAAACCTAATAAAAAATAAAGCTCTCAAAAGACAAACCAATCATTAGTTTTGAGTTGTTTTTTTCGTATTATATTAGTGTATTGAATGTCATCAAACGACATTTTTAAACATTTCTTAGATGCAGTAGTTTTCAGTACATATTTTCTTTCCCGTCGATCTTTAGTATTCATCTTTGATGGGTCAATGCACTCTGTCAATGTTTCTTGCAGTTTACCCCGAAACTGTTTTAAGTCTCCCTCAAACGTAGGCCCGTACTGAGCTATCTTCTCCCATAGTGTTCTGTTGAAATGCTGATAAAGTAGCAAATCTCCCCTACTCCATTTTAAGAGTTTGTCACGTGTCTGTTGCGTAATTATATGATGTGATGCACCCAAACCTTTTGAAATATAAAGAATATCGTCCATACTCCAACACAGTTGTTTTTTTAGTATCAGCAAAGACTCGTCAAAATATTCTGTGATGAGAACGAGGTCCATCTCCCTGTCTAGAACTTCAATGTATTTGTGGACTCGGTCATCTAATTTGTTACGGGTATCTTTATTTTGTGTTTTAAATCCAAGGTCATAAAGCTGACCGTTGTGACCTTGCCACCAAAGCTTCATTTTTCCAGTTAGAAATTTTGTAGGGCTTTCCATGAAAATGGCAAATAAATCTGCACTTCCTCTACGATAAGATTTCACAGCCTTTGTCCACTCAAAGTAGGCGAACGCGGACACCAGCTGATTTACAGGATGACGTAATACAGTGACGTAGGTTGCGTTGGGAATAACAGCCTCCATTTCATGTCGATTATAACCAACATGTTTAGTTAATATATCGTAATGTGTCCCACCATTTAGTGGTGGGTATTTGGCTATGTTTAACATGTTCTGCTTAAAACCATATCTACTTGATAAAATATGACCTCTTGGGGGAACAGCAAATGACAAATTTCGCGAATCACCAAATCGTTGAATGATGGAAGCCATTGTGCTACTAGCAGTTTTGTGAGTTTTAATGTACACCACTTTCGTGACTTGCTTACAATCCGTTCCAACATTGCTGAAGTAAAATAAGCAAAACAATCTAGAATTATAGTGTGCACACAGTCCACAAATATAACAATTAGACACGGTACAGTGGTGATTGAAAGTGAAAGTCAAGAAAAATTTACAAAGCTTCCAATATTTAAGTGGTCGAGACATACATTCGCAAGCGTGTAATTTTGAAGGGGGAAATGATTGTTACATTAAGCTTTTCATTTTGCCATCGACAAAGTAAATATTTTCTGAAAGCTTTTGTGTAAAAAACAACATACGGATTGGATTTGTTACATTTTCTTCTTTATTCAGTTCATCATTATTATTATCATTGGAATTGAGCTCGAATTTGAACTTAACCTAATGTTTAATGATCTCAGTAAATGACTTACCTTAAACTTCCATGGGTAGGTTCAGGTGAAGTGCTTGAACGATTTTCAATTTTTTGTTCGATGTTAAAGTCAGCCAGTGACAGATTTCTAGAATAAAAAATAATCGAAAGTTATACAGACGTTCGAATTATACCAAGACGTGTTCAATTAAACTGCTTCTCGTGGCAGACATGACTTCAATATCTATAGATTCACAGTCGTCACACACAACACGTTTATTTTTTTAGAAAACAATTAATTCATCTGTATCTGACCGAATGGCCTCCGAAATCTGATTAGTGGTTTGAGACCTGAATTCGAACATTTAAGGCCAACATTGACATTTACCACGAATTACCGTGTGATGGCGCTATATGGCACATAACATGGCGAATTTGACAACTTTTTCTGAATAATATTAAATAATGTCTCCACGATCCGTGGCTGTTACGGCCAAGTGAATTTTTGATATTTTCTGGATCTAACATTTTTAGTTTTTTACATAATTTCCACTGATGAATTAGAGTAAAGTATTCACAATTTCAAAGTTTAGCCGCAGTTTCAATGTTGTGCTTGTGGTGCAACATCGCCCTTTAAAAAATAGGATTTTGAAATGAACAACAAAAATCAAAGTTCTATTTTCAACTTAAGGCTGTCAAGGGCCCAAGGAAATTAATAATAGGTATAAGGCAAGTGGAATGAACAGTGTATAGAGTCGGTGATCTTCTCACGCTTCGTCTACAAGATTATCTCGTGGGTGACCTGCAGTGTACACTGTAAAAACTTTTTCATTTTATGTAGCCCAATTTAGTTGTTTGACTGGGAATTAGAAAATAGAATAAGGCTGGGGAGGTCTGAGTTATTTTCTGGTACATTTCAGTATTTGAGGCAGCATGTGGAGATTTGTTGGCATAATTAGACAGCGAAAGTAACGAATACAATGTTGCGTTCACGCCATTGATCAACTGGTCATTTGGTCGTCACGTGACTATATTCCAGTCAAACCATTTTTTGAAACATTGTTCACGATCATTATTATCCCTCTTTCTGAAATGTTAAGATTCCAGAAAATATTAGAAATTCCTCTGGTCGTCACTAGCCACGCACTCGGTCATTAGACACGGACCCTCCGTGGACAGATATCAAAATATATCAAAGCATTTCCGCACTGTAATGATGCCACCAGTCGCTAGAGGGCGTATAAGAAACGATGTCTTAAATATTAGAAGCGCAAAACGATTAAAATCTCTGTTTTAGTGGTTTTCCTTAATCTGTCATGACGTTCTTCAAAATATCATTTTGAAAATGCGTTTTGTGGTCGACTTTGTTTGGTTCATTTTTATTGTTATCATTGGTATTGAGCCCGAATTTGAACTTGACTGTATGTTTAATGGTCTTGGTGAAAACGACTTACTTTAAACTTCCCTGTGTAGGTTCAGTAATAGAAGAATTTTTGTCGTTTTTCAAGTCAGCTAGTGATCGATTCCTAGAAGAAAAAAATAATCGAAAGCTATACGGGCGTTCGAACAATGCCACCATATGTTTAATTCAAACACTTTCTCATGGCAGACATTGCTTCAATATCTATATATTCAAACATTGAGGCCAATTTACATAGCTCTAATATATTCAAATTACTGAACGCATTCTGTGAAAGCATGGAAAACAATCGCTGCCGGGATCTCGTTGATAGCGAGAGAGCTACGAAGCTCGGTTTTGTTTTTTAGAACACTATTTGTCGGGGAGGTTCTCATTCTCGCTCTCCGCGAGATCCAAGCAGCCATTTGCTTCTAAGATGTGTTATGGTAATTTTGAGTAGACTTACTGTATACTTGACTGTGTTGGTAGAGACACAGTCACGTTTATCAAACCATGTGCCGGCCGTAATTCCTGCATGTTCCTGTATGTTGGTTGCTTTCTTGAAAAAAGAATAAACATATTTTTTACTCAGTCACAGTCAATGTATTTTTTCATTTCATTTTTCATTTCTGGTGTTTTTCTAACCATGCACATTTGCCTACCGCGCTCACATCACCTGGAAATATTGCATGATTTGTCCATCGCCTGATAATGTATAAGCAATGACGTAACACAATGTCAAATACGGCAATGGTATGATAGTAGAATTCTGTGTTGGATATCTGCAACTAAATCTCGCAAACAGTCATATAGATGAGATCTCGTGTATTGCGTAAAAGCCCGGAATGTCAAAATGCACATCTTTCTCGGAGAAGTTTGGTGTTGAGATACCCTTAATCCCTCAAAATTGACCGTCATCAAATTTGTATAGCACATTTATATAAGCGTGGAAATACCAAACAAATGATTTTTCGTTTTTTTATGGGATGAGATCGGTGCCAAAAACATTTTTAGAATTTTACCATATTGTTCACATTATTTTTTTTTTCATTTTGATAGCTTTTCTTTTTTCCATCATTATGTTCACATTTTTATTTTGTTATCATTATGTTCAAATCATTTTTTAGCACTTTTACATTATTTCATCATTATGGTCACATTTGTATCGTTATTTTATCATTATGTTATATTTTTTTTTTCTTTATTTCATCATTATCATTTTCATGTTATTTTATCCTTATTGTATTCTTATGTTTTCGTTCTGTTAGCATTTTTACATTATTTCATCATCATTTTGTTCACATTTATATATTAGTTTGTCACTGTGTTTTCATTATGTTAGAATTATTTGACATGTCTATCTGTCTAATTATGATAATTTATGCATGGTGAACAAACTCCCTAGATTAGCGTAGGCGCGAGTACATGCGAGTAGTTGTCCTTGGTTTGAAACTACGCGTTTGTGGCATAAATATATTACTAATGTACTAATGTAATGTACTTATGTACTAACACAGCATAAACATAAGCTTTCTTTTATCTGCTGACAATTATTCATAGCGAATTTACTAAATCAAGTCGAAGCTAATTATAATAGATAAGTTAGGTGGTATTATACACACACGTAGCGGGGAAAATGTCATTTGCGCCAGGTATTGTGTTTTCTCCCTTGGCAAAAGTGGCCAAAATCGGGGAAGCATGTAAAGCTGCTGAAACTGTGTCACGATCGCCGCTGCCGATTGAAACCAATCCTGGTTAGAATGTTCAAAGAATGTTTCAAATGGTAGCTCATCGTCGCGTCCGCTGACTCCGGCGCATATACTCTCCGCACGGCGTTCAGACATCAGACATTAAGACATCAGAGATGAATTGAGTCAGTGTTTCTGTCCGAGAAGAAGAAGGGGTCGCTGTGGAAATCGTGAGGGGAATATGCCAGCAAGTTCTCGACCGACATGTTCTCATTGGCCACCACAGGCCAGGATTGGATACCGTCCACACAGGAGCGGCGTATTCTGTCACAAGCTGGATTAGGAGGAAGAAAATTGCACATGCCAATAGATTTTTCCGGCCGGGATTTTATTTTATTTTTGCACAATGCCTTCCTCAAATTAAACTCTACAGGGAGGGGGACGAAATATGCAAATCCTCAAGAGGTTTTAGAATAATTGTCCCTTTGAAGGATACTCACATAAATGCATTGCATTGGAAGCAGGGCAGGCGACGCTGTAAGTGAGACCCATCCAGAAAGTTCTTGATTTAAAAATGCTAACAAAATGAAAAAATAATGTGAAGTGAAGTGTGAACTCAATCATGAAATAATGTGAACATAAAAAAAATCATAAAAATGTGAACATATTAATGAAATAATATAAAATTGTGAAGATACTGATCACATAATGTAAAAATAATGTGAAGATAATGATAAAATAATATAGAAATGGTAACATTGTTGAAATAATTAAAAAATGTTAACAAAATGAAAAATAATTCGAACATAATGATAAAATAATAAAAAATGTGAACATAATGATGAAGTAATAAAAAAATATTAACATATTGATGAAATAATTAAAAATTGATCACAAAATGAAAAAATAATAATTAAATAAAATAAAAAAATTGAACATATCGATGAAATAATTGAAAAGGCAAATAATGTGTTTGTTATTTCTCGACACTGTGTTCATGCGTTGAACATTGAATGACGCAGTATATTCTGTCACCAATAAAAAAATATGTGGCATGCTTACTCACTTCATGAAGATCACTAAATTATCAGCATTTACGACTACGTATACGAAGGTACAGATGGCAGCTGACAATGCAAACAATAGCGCGTACACACGACGTACGGAGCAGCCCAACATGATGTGTTTTGTACTTTCTTCAGCTCGAAGGAGTTGTTATATCAAATATCAGCATCTTTGTAAAAGTGTGTCTGTGGTTAAAACAAAGAAAACGATATCGATTACACAAATATGAATATGGAAGAGACATTCAAGTGCATTAACAAACAAACAAACAAACAAACAAACAAACGTGCTGTCTTTACGAACTTATTAACACAATATCAGTATTTCGCTTTATGGCTACAATGAACATGTTAGTGCGTCCAGGGGGTGAAGGAGAATGTTTTGTAGGTGACAAAACCGAGCAATTAAAACATTCATATCAGCGTCTCAATTCTTTATTTCAAATGGGAAACTCCTTACGGAACCTGAAGTGAAACGTGTAAATTTCGTTAGTGTCCATAGTGACTGAACGAAAGTGACACTGGGTGTGCGCATGTGCACGGTGCATTAATAGGTATCGACATCCAATCCCAAGCGATCCACCGGCGTAAATAAAACCACTACATGCGATGTTTCGTTACGTGTATTGTCATAGAGGCAGAATAGCGGCTGCTCGTTATAGCACACCACGAGCGACTAATGAGTTTTTAAGAATGATATGCCGGGCGTCGTTAATTTCAACTGGCCTAACTTGACTGCCACACAATATGTTAGTTGAAATATAATTGCTTCATCCACACGGAGTAGGAAAAATATAATATTAAAAAGTATATTACGAAACATAGTATTTTCTTTACTCCTTCTGTAAAATGGAATGTTTATCAAAAGTTGCGTTCGCGTACATAACCTTAGCATGGGCTACTAGTACGAGGTTTAAAAACCTAGTCCGTGCTAAAAAACCGCTCATCACGGACTAAGAAACGCTGAGACCCGGTTCAGATCCTTAGCACGGGCTAATGAATTGTGTGCGAACGTGGCTAAACGCCCGAAACGCCATTGTATTTAGAATATTTACTATTATATGTATACCTATCCATTTTGGTATACTATTTCCGATATAACAATCAACGCGAGTAGATCTAGGGATATTGTTCTCGAGAAAAAAATAACTGACAATGAAATACCAGTTCCTGTTATTCTGAAATCTGCAGTTTCTGTATTTGCTGTGGAATATTTTATAGCTGCGAAACTAACATGTAGTTTATAGGACTCACGATTAGTTTATTAAGTTTGGACGTTCTTTAGCCCGTGCTAACCGTTGTTTCTCCCCGTGTGTGTGAACGCAATTGGGTCTAGCCAATGAGCAAACATTCATATGTTAAATATCAACCCGTACTTGGTGCAGCCAGTACACGACTAATGGTCTTTATCAAAATTAATGTTTGCTTGGTAAACATCAGTGTACATTGCCAACGTACACATGTACAGTGCGCAAGTAGGTACTAAACAGTTAGTAAATATTGAATAGTTATTCTCACTAATTTGTCATTTTGTGCATAATTAATTACATTTTGTGTTTGACATCACTTCAAATAAATGCTATTATCAATAAATAACCTACTTTAACCATACGGCCAAGTTGCAACGAAGTGTTGACCCTTGGTGTGACCCCACTGACTAAATGGTCTATTGAAGATAATATTAGGTAAATGGTCGTTCTGTTCAGCTGTTAAGCTAGGTTTTATTCCCGTTATTATCAATATATTGTCGCGTGATTAGTTCTACCTTATTTATAAAGTTTTAAGTATCTTTATTGTGGCAAAAGTTAAAGTTCTCATTATATTTTATTGAAGAAATCACCAAAAAAGACAAGTCTAAATCCTAATTGACCGTATTTGACAAGTCATGGCACAACCCTCAATAATTACAACTGTGTAAAAATGCATTATACATTATGTATGCTAGAGTTGAAGGTAGAAGTTTATGAACTGTTAAAACATTAATGAATCGGACTCTGTGGCGTCATTAGTTCCAAGGAAAATAATTCCTTCTCTAGCAATAGAACCGGCATATATCAGTGATACCGGTCGTCGTTAATATCGACTGACCTACTTTGATAGTTCAACTGACGCTACCTGTGGCTGATATGCCGGTATGTTTTGGCGGTCACAATACGTAGATGAAAACATTGTTATTTAGATCTGATATAGTGTCATCGTTTACTCCTATTGGGTTGATGTCGGATATTACTTAAATAAAATAGTTTAAGTAGGCTTACCGCATTACTCCAAGCCGCTGTGGGATTCACATGGATGCTGACATGCGGCTACCATGCCAGGAGAATTTTAATATATCACACACGATTGCGTAGTGTTCCGTGATTGGCCAAAATGATAACACGTGCTGAGAACTCGTTTTGTTTACTTGGGCGTCTGACATGCCTTTCAATGGGTCTCAGGTATTTAGGTCAACGTTGGCATGGTATTACACACGCTGGGAATTAAATACCTGTCTTTGGAATAGGCTATGTGAATTTGTGATCATCATTGTAGTTATTGAATTTTATTAAATGTACTAAAAGGAAAATAGGTGTAATATATTTTTCAGTTGATCAGTCTTAATAACGGACTGGCATCGGGTCGTGCTTATTGTCATTAAAATGCGTTATTGTTTACGACGCGTACAAGCTCGAGGCTAATTACTTCCGAAAAATAGTTTAGAGTGATATCATGCAAGACGAGATCAGAAAACAACATGTTGCACTCTACATCGGGCCCAATAACGAACAACTAATCCGTACCTAATGACTGTGTTATAGGACGGTGGTCGTAACAGATGCCATAATCAGATGCATGCTCGTTACCTTTCTATGTAACAAATAATTGAACAGCGCTATGAATGACCGGGTTGTTATTTTTTTCTAGGTATATTGATTTTCTAATCTGATGGCTCCTAACACTGTATTAGGTTCATCGCGATTCGGCGGGTGACCATAACGGAATGCGTCGTGACCCTTGCTTTGCACTGCGTGTCGTGTTTGATATCGAACCCATGCGACGTATGAAACGGGTACAATACACTGGTATGTACAAGAACTTCAAATGTGTATTACATGAAAACCACTGTTATCTATCGATCCTGTTTAGTATATATGTAAATACACCACTCTTGGCCAAACGATTGTATTACAATATAGATGATACCACACCATTATGGCAGCGGGTAGACTGGAACAGTCTGGGGGATTTATTTCTTTTTAAATTTAAAATTAAATAAAAAAATATCGAAATAGAGGTGTTAACGCGAAATCCCCTGTAACCGCGAAATCATCCACGTTCACCCCGCTTTTAAATCACCACAGGAAGAGAATCGCGATGACACAGACACTGACAGCTCCGTTATCCATTATATACTTGTTCATGGCTGCATGTTTATAAGTATATAATAGTTAGGCAAAAGTGAATGCTAAATGTTTAGTTTTCAGTTCGTCTCATAATTTCACTAGCAACAGAACATTTTCGAATTAATCTGGCTGTGGCCCTACGCATACAGTATTCTCGACCGCTGACCAACGTCACTTTTCTCCTTTGTCATAGAAGTCTATGGTGACTTTCACACGCTGTAACCCAAGAGTGAGTATACACTTGTCAAAGTCTTACGATCATAGACTTCGTCTAGAGTCTATGAAAACCCCCTAGGTGAAACACGAATGGTGTTTACAATGTTTAGGAATGAAGAAGTCTGAAATGAATGAGATTGCAGCGAGAATATCACCACCAATATTCGTTGTACGACACCCTAATGCCCGACGGTCAGGAATATGATGTCAAAAATTAAACATACACACACAAACGGACCATTCAACAGCAAAACACCCGTGACGCTCTTTGATAATAGGGGCCCTGAGCAGGGGAATATAGTTACAGGGAAGAAATGTGTTAACTCCATATTGGATTTTGCAAAGGATTGTGGGATTATAAAATTAAACTGCAGAGGGCGTGTGTGGGGAAACGCGTCATCTTTTTCATACAGCCCTGTGCCATCATCAACCGTAAATCTCCCCGACTACGAACCATACAGAGACCTAAATGTGGGCTCATTTTGCACCGCTAATCGCAATGGTGTGTTGTCAATCGCTATCTTATGGAAAGAAAGAATTTTGGACATAACACGATAGCAGTTGATTGGAGTGATTATATACGATTATTGATTTGAAAATGCAAAATAAATGTTGGCACATTCAAGAAAACTAAAAGTCTAGAAATAAGGACATTGCAATGAATTCAAATGCTTGACCGCTAAGATTATTCCGGTAATGGTGGAGATGGAAAGCATTTGTCACTGTATGGAGAACTGTGGGCGGACACGTGATTGCCTTGTTAGAATATGTATAATGACGTGAATGGTAGCGATGACTTTCATGTGAACTGAGCAACGCTGGCAATCTTTAGCATTATATATCTCTTGCATTTTTAAAAGTGGGACAGTTTGGATATTCGTCTCATACGACTTTTTAAACAAAAAGCGCATCGTGTTCTTTCTAATAGGGGAATATTGAAGCGGGTAGTCGTCGCCTGCGCATGCGTTAAATGGCCATAGCGTGTCATTGTTTACAAACAAGCGTCTGCCCACAAGCCTTTGGGTTGTTAGCGTGTGTTGCTATCATCGCTTGGGACTCGATTCCCACGCGTGCGCAGGTGACGACCTCCCGCTTTAAAATGTTTTTGATTTTCAGCGAATACGCAGATTCACGTAACCAAGACAGTGCTACCATGAAAGCTGTATTACCGATGCAGTTCAGGTAAAGTTCATAATTTAGGGTTATTTTGATTTTTTATTATTGACCAACTTTTGGGTAGTTGTCCATTTCTCCGTCCCCGAGCTGAAAGTGAACAATCCCAACATCTCTGGTTAAATATAGAAATAAACGCGCCTACATTGCCAGGTCATCGCGCCATCCAGACTTCACTTAAGTCATAGCAAAATTGGAGGCAAGATGATAAGCTCAACATGTTGTTTGTTTGTTTGTTTCGCAAGATAAAAATGAAATTAATAGCAATGCGCAGTGTAAAAATCAAAATTGATTTTAAGACCCAATAAATGACACTTCAACGAATGTTCTACTGGTTAATTGGTACTGCGACTTGCTTCTTGGTACCTGTCTTTAGTCCGCAGGTCCTAGGTCGCGATTCGCGTACCGCGTCACGATCGCGAGTTTGCCTCACAGAGTTTTACCACAACTCGGAGAGACTGCAAGCAATGTCCGTCAATTATTTCAGCCGGGAATATTCGTCAAACAAATAGAAATCTTGTCCAGAGGCTGGCTTCCATTTCCACGTGTAATATACCATGTATAACCACGTGTCACTAGAGATCAGGGCTTGCCAAACTGCTGTTTCGCAGCTGGAGGTAATACAGCCATCAGAGTTAATTTCTGCTGGTCATTTTATAACCCAGCTTGGTGAAAGAAGAGGTGTTGGAGTTTGCATTCCGGTTTATAGTATATTCATGCACAGATCGTCCTCTTAAGTTATTCCATATATCGATCGGTCATTTATACACGGTTATTTCCAGCGAGTCTGTATATCACTGTAGATTTATATTCTGTCGAATTCCTAATGTTCATTACAAAAATACCCCGGCTGACCCTTCAAGTATTCACAAGCTTAACGCCTTTCTGTGACACATTAACACTGCGCATATTTCAATGTCCCGTTGCTGTCAAACCACCGACACTGCAAAGCGATATCGTATACAATAATGTATTCATCTATATGTCGTCATATCTACCTTTAAATTGTACCATCATATTCTCACTATATATATATTATTATAAGCACTAATACTCGTGACAACAATCTATCTTGTAAACCATCTCCTCGTTCTTACCAGAATTAACCTAATTTCCATTTTTGCAGTATTTTTCTCTAATTAACGTAAATGGCGTTGAGATTGACATTCCAAGCACAAACATTGTAAATAATTTGGAATACGTTCACAGGATTTAACTTTTGTATACATCGCTTGTAAGACGGGCTGTGTGGCGCGGATCGCGTGGACGGGTTTCATGTTGTTTGCACGTAATAAGCTCGGTTATTAAGCATCTTTTTTGTGGATGCCCGGTGGCCGAAGGGAAGACGTATGCTGTCGTGAAGCTAGGCGATTTGGTACCGTACGCGATCGCCGGTTCGAGTCACGCACGCAGTACGTGTTTACTATAATTTGCCGTTTATTCGGTGTTATTTGCTTACTTAGGGACATTACCAGTTTGATCGAGTTGAGCGACATGACCAGGCGGAATGACACAGAAACACCGACTCGGCAAATTTTAATAATACAGTAATATACACTAAATATAAAGATACAATAGTTAGCATATATATCTGTTCTATTTTTATAGAAGAACCTTCCCAAATAAAACATAAGAGGTAGTCACTAAACCATGTACTTTCACACTCAAGCAAGAGAATATACATGTTGGTGAACGAGCCTTGCCCTGTTTTTTTCACAAATAAAAAAAATAAAAAAAAGAACTGCAGACCACACTTCTTTATATTTTTTAGTGGGCAAGCCATGTTTCCACATACAAAAATACACATAATATTTCTATTTAATTTATTTTATTTACAAAAATATATATTTTAGAAGCATAACAATACAACGACTAGATTTGGTGTCACAGTTTGCTCAAAATTCATACTGGAATATTGCCAGCAATAATTAATAAAACTTGTTCAGAAAACCATTTATTCCCGACATCATATTCAATGGCTAGTTCTCAGGATCTACAACAGTAAATAAATAAACAGAAATCATTTTGATGCGTGGTTTTTAGATGACACTGCCATATCGCACAGATATTCAACACCACCATATCGAATTTGGATTTGGACCATACCATTTCAAGCTGCAGGGTGTCTAAACAATGACTCAACAAACAATAAACACATCTTCCACCCACCACACACATTTTAGCCACAATTGAACAACCAAGAAAGCAACAAATATCAGGGTGCATCTTGAAAACAACGAGATACCGCATTACAACCAGTCAATACAAACATGAAATCCTCCACCCCTCCCAGTACACCCTACAGCATTAATGGTTCCTATACTCATTTGCATCTATGTACAACAAGCTTAGCCAATAGATGCACCTGACTCATCAAACTTTTGACCAACCACTCATTCTAAATATTGTGGAGTGAGGGCGCTATTTACTAATGAGAGGAATCTTTTAAACGAATTAAACAGATCTAATAGTACAAGCAGTGAGTATCCAGTTATGCTATAGTTAGAGAAGGTATACAATTCACTCACCTGTAAACATACTATGGCATGACTTATAACTTGTTCCTATAGATTTGGTAGCCTAGGCGCAGTGTCTTCGTCATGTACTAATCAAATGTAGAGCATGATACAATGATGATATCATGTTATCATATTAGATAACATACAAAATCATGACCGCCAAATCATTGTGCGCTACGTGGTATTTTGGACAAACAACAAATAAATCATTTTGTGTGCTAATGACGAAACTCTGCCGTGACGCCAGAATGACCTTCAAATGAACCAAAATCCTTCTAAAATATAATCTATAACGATGGCCGACAACAGATCAAACGATCCTCGTTCGAATTCCCCAGACGCTTTGTCACAGACGCTTCGCCGGTAGAGGGCGCGGGTGTACTTAGAATTTTTTTTTTTTAAGTTACGGAAATCAATAGCATTACTATAGCATTACGAGTCACCATACAATCGCAGTTACTGTTTGCTTAATTCAAATATCTTTGCGGTTTACTAAATTGTCAACGGTAACTAAACTGACAAGAAAACATTTAATAAAACATTGTATTTGATTAGTAACGAGCTAAAGTGGAAATATGTGAGGTGGCGCCCTCTATAGACAATGCTTTAATTCTATGTTCAAAAATGTGTTCAATAGCTCACAGTCACTCTCCTAGTAGAGTGACTGTTGATAGCTAATTAATATATGTCAACATATGTATATATGAATGAATGAATGAATGAATGAATGAATGAATGAATGAATGAATGAATGAATGAATTTCACCACAAACAAAAAATTACAAAGTCAGTAATACATTACAAATAAAAAAGGAATATGTGGTTGGAATCACTGAAATAGTTCTACTGAACTAGTCGGTAAGTGACACATTTTCTAGTAAACAAAACCAGTGAAAATATAAATCAATAAACAAATACCATGTACATGAAGACACTGTTTTCATAACATTAAATGCGTCTGCCCAATAAATAGTTCAATTATTTGTCAATAATACATAAAAGAAACAGTTGATAAATAATAATACATTGAAATAATAAAATAATATCACAAAAATGAACAGAGTGGCGATGTAAGAGAAACTAATAAAATACTTCAAGCGGCAGGGTCGTCACCTGCGCACGCGCGGAAATTGAGTCCCAAACTAAAAACGCAAAGGCTCATGGGTAGACACTTGTTTGTAAACATTGACACGCTATGGCCATGTGACACATGCGTAGATGACGACTCCCCCGCTTTAAACAAGAAGTCGTATTTGTTCGTTTTACTTTCTGTGCAATTAATTCCATTGATCTCTTGTAATGGCTGCTAAGCTATTGCCTGATTGACGTTCCGCTGCAAAAAAGTCGGTGAAGCATATTTTCATTTAAAATAAATTAGAGGGCGCATGCACGTTGTGCTGTGAATACTTACTACGTTATAAAAAAAAATAGTAGAACATTTTCAGTACCTCGATATATATGCAGCGCGCCATCTACCAGTGATTCGCAATATAGTGCTTGTAGCATCGGGCGAATGATAAGTAGACCAGAGTTCAAATCCCGTGAAAATACGGCCACATGATACACCGGTTCTCTCGTGAAAATTTCTTCTAGACCCCACACAGGTGAGGTTGAGGCGTTCCGTCACAGTAAATTGTTTCTGACTACATGTGATCAACCAGAAAGCTTCCCGAAAGCGCAATTCTCTGTCACGATCACATAGTACTTATTCTCAATAATATCTCTAACTAACTAACAAAATAAAATTTATCATATTGACATAAGCTTTCATTTTCATTTTGAAAAAAACTTGAATTCTGATTAGTTTGATATTAACTCAACATATCAGACAACGGTAATTTTGAGCAATGATTGATAATCTTTCAAAGAAATTGCTCATTAAGACAGCCAACACCAGATCACTCCTACAATGTAGTCGTTTGTCTCCATGACAACTTCTTCAACAAAACGATGAACCTTCGTTACCTCTTCTGGATATCTGACACTAAATAATCAGTGAAACAATCCTGTTCTCCTTGCCAACGAGATTCCAATCTCTCCTGAACTTTAATAGTTCCATTCTTGTTTCAAAACCAATCCCCACTGGAAATGGAAATTTTTTATAGGTGATACTGCCACGTGTATTGGTGTTATTATTCTGTTGTTTGGACATTCATCAAAGTGGAAAATATAGCTATAATATAATAGTTGCTATATTGTTAATTACGAACGACTATTCAACCAGTCAAATTTATCTAATAAAAGAGGTATATGGCGCCACTCATGGTAAAAAAGTACATTATATAAACGCCGCCGTATAAGAAGGATTAATATTTCATCGTAGATCTGTGTATCAACACGCATTGATTCCATATACAATATGGGCGACAAAAGCTGTATCAAAACAAATAATCAACAAGGAAGGAACGGAAGTCAATTGCTGACAGCGTGAGCGTCGATTAATCTTTTGTAATCAGCAGAATACGAAGAGTGTGCGGAGAGACGTCAATTGCGCGTCTGATCATAATTCTTTTTATGCAGCTTTCACGACGAATTTAATAATCATTCACGGTCGGGTACTCAATACACACGAACTATAGACTTTGGAAATGTTTGGAAATTGCAACTAACGTACTTAGGATTAGTCGCAGGGCAAACGATATGAACTGGAAAATCTAGCACAGCTGTAACTACCGATTGTGTTCGCAGCTGTGGGACAGTAGAAATTTGATAATATATAAACTTACTGAAAATCAAAACCAAACAAAAAATTAATATTGTTAGCTAAGTAATAATAATAATTGTTCGTTATTTAAACCATTAAAATGTGCATATATATAAATTAACAGTTTTGTATTTTTTTTGTTTTACATATGACAAATACAATGTTATACATTATCCCGATTTATCGTCACCGCTGATGCCGAAGTTCCCACAAATCACAGGCATTCACAGAAAAACTTAATTATGATGGATTTAATGACATTCTAATTGCTTTTTATTTCTGCCAACATCCCCCATAGGCGTATATCTTAGTCCAGGGAGGGTTTACGGGAACGGTTTATATGCATGTGAATTATCTAGACATCTAGTGATAATTTGTCATATCCGCCGAGGGATTCATAATTTCTAACTTTACGCAAACTGTCGATTTCTCAGTCCCTCGCACACAAACACATGCGTAACTGTAAAACGTTTTCACTCGGTGTTGCGCAATGCAGCAAGTAGAAAATGCACACATTTGAATCAAACGAAAACATTGAATAACGCTTTTTCAGCATTATTTCAAATCACCGCTGATATTTCGTTGGGAGTGAGAAAGCCGCGAGAATTTGTTTTTGCTCCCTCAAATAGAGAATTATTTTTCCCTGTCATCGCGTAGGACACACACGATACATTCAGATTGCACTTAAGTCCGTAATATGTGCAGAATGCCTCAGTTAACACAGTAGATTCGATTCGATCCCAGCAAAATTGACACATCGCGGCTTGGGGTTTACGGTTGCAGAGTATATTTGTTTTGTTTTGACACACCAATGTGACACGGTCCAAGGAAAAAATTCAAGAACATGTATATATAACTGTATGTTGAGTAGTAGTTTAAAACAAAAGAAAAGTTACATAATATTTTTGAGACAATTATGATACCGACAATTAATAATTTGTGTTCATGAAGCCGTCGTGAATCATTTCCGTCCGATTAGAAGAATGGTGCGTTCACTGCATTTCTTAGCGTATCAGTGGTAACTGTGCACACTTGTAACAGGTTTTGTAAAAAACGTGTTATATAATTGTTGTTACGTCTGATTGAATCTAAATTAATTTATTCACACTTTTTATCATAATACCAAAGCATAAAACTATTTTTTGATTATTATTACAATTTTAATTGACATATACGCGAATTAAACATTCGGAATACATTAACAAATCAATAAACTGTTCTATATTGTATTTACAGTAAAACTAATATAAGCTAAATGATATTGTTGTTAATACTATATATGTTGCCATGGCGATATGTAAATTACCTACAAGAACCCTGTATATTTTCTTATACTGCTTTTGACATAAGTTATATTGACTGTTCCCAGTTAGTTTTTATTTGATTCAATCTTCGATTTTCCGACTTACGGTTTGAAAGACCCTCAATGTGAAAGCACGTACAGGGACCTACTTAGCTTCACATACAATGTGTATACTCTGCTCTTGACTGACGGAATATTTTTATTCACCGTGCCATCAATATATCGCTGTTTTCATTGACAATTTGACAACATGGTAACTAATTTTCGATTGTATTCAGTCCGTGGCACTTAAACAATCAGCGTGAAATCACAAAAGCTGAAATGGTAAAAAAGGAACGTATTGATCAGACAGAGCGCATTTCAAACGGTGATGTCTATAAAAACCTTTATAAAACGAAAATGTAATTTTGATTTTTTTTTTTATTCGATGATGTCAAAAGTTGGAATTGCTTGTAATAAGTATTGTATTCATAGGATTGTATGTCGTGGAGATATATCGAACAAGATGTACGGATTACAAGCTATGTCGTTCAAAAAGAGTGGAACATATCAATACAAACAGTTTTCCATTCTTACGCCAACTAAAAACCCGCAAGAACACATCGTTTCATCTGAGGTATTGTTGTTTTTGTCCATATCTTCATTACACACATATTTAAAAAAAACACTAGAAAATACATGGAGAAGGCGTTTGTGATGAATCAACAAAATGCAAATGTTCCGGGCGACTTTAACGCGTCGCGCCCATGCAATTACATTTCATCTAAATAAACCAGTTGTTTTGATAATGAATCGACGGCCCACACAATGGGTTTCGCATAACAATATTCACACTCTTTTACTTTTAACCTTGGGGAATTGATAAAATTAAATGCCAATCATTGAATTTATCTTTGCGACAAATTAAAAAGTAAATTTCAGCTCCCGAATAATATTAGGTTTCATAAATACAATATATATTGGATATGTCAGATTAGTCTTGTTTTGTTCAGTTCTCCCTGTAAATTGGACATTATTAGCTTAATAGATTAAATGGACGATCTGAAATTGTATAGTCTATTGACGACTTATGGGTTCTAGCATTATATTGTATTTTCGTTTCGATAGTTTTATTTTGATATACTTGTATAGCACACCTTGATTTACCATATGTACACGGAACTAAAAATCGACTCTGCGTTGGTCTATTTTTGTTTTATTTTGAAATCCCAAGACTTAACTTCTCATACATTTGAAGGGTTGAATGAATATTCAAAAGGTTTATTGTAGCAGAAATGGAAATTTTCCAATCCGAATATTAAAATTATGTACATTTCTAGGAATTCAGCAAAAATGAATGTGTTAATGTACGTAGTTCGGTGAAGCGCCTTCACAAGTCGTTTTCCAGCGCGCAATCAAATTTCGTGGAAATAAACAATGTATTTGACACGTTATACGGGTCCCGTAATGAATACAACGCGACGTCCCGACTATGTCGCTTCAATTTAATTATTCCGTTTCCTTGCTCGCATCGCTAGGTGACACACATCTATATTAGTTAGTTGTTATACCAACAATTCCACAAACCATTGCGACAAGATCTGTGCGATAGTTTACGGAAGTCGATGACGGAACACGGGACTCTCAGTTTTACGTCATCTTCTTCACTGTGACATCCAACCAAAAATGCTGCGAGGCAGGCAATTGTAAAGCGGTTTTCAGTTAGCAGTCAGCCACAGATGTGAAACTCTAACGATCCATGTACACAAACTAACCACAGACTGTAAAATAGGTGTATCTTATAGATATTTGTTATTAAAGAACAAATTACAGACCTATTTTCTCCCCATCAATATATAAATAAAAGTTATTCCGGAAATAAACATAGTACGTGGTCGATAGCAAACAGAAACAATAATACGGAGACTCAGTGGTGATATTGACATTTGTATCTCTTATGAGGAACACTATTGATCACGTGGAGGTTGCATGATTTCATCACTTTGTAATATGAAAACAAAAAATACTATATATACGCCTGGACGCCGATTTACTGATAAACAACTGATAAACGTTGTGTGAAAGTTTCCCTTGAAATAAACAAGAATTGTGAGATCTATTTAGATTTGAACTTCTCTGGTAAACTGAAAAACACAAGTACCGGTAGAGATAATTTGTATAACCATTCGCCCAGTAAGAAGTTTGCTAATGCTCATAACAAAATGGCTGTAAAAGTCCCAAATTTAAACCCAGTATCGAAAAAAGTAAAATATAGTGCATAATATGGAGATCCCGTCATTACTTTTTTTTCACCATGTTTTTTTTTTGTTATTTATATACATCCTTGCTAAATCTTGCTAAGCATTCAAAACAGAGAATGTTTGTAATTGTTTTCTATAATTTAAAATCGTCTTTTGAGTATGTTTTACTATTCACAATGCTGCGAAACCTTGTACATTAATAGACCTATTTCATAAGTCAAGCGCCCTCAAACACTTCCTTTTTCCTGCAGCTCGGTGCTTGGTTCCCGGCGTTCTTTGCAAATGGCAAGGTAACTAGTGACCACCATATTGTTCCATTAGACCGGGATTACGTTCTACGTACACGTGGCTGCAATACTGCAATACTACAATAACGCCAAAACTATTCAATCATTCCGCCTGCGTAGACTTCATTCTTGAGGTGGTTCTAACAATTCTCGCTATTTTTCTGCAAAGAGATCACACAAAAAACAGTTTTATATTCGCGCAGCTTTTGAGGGCGTGGAAAACTATTGCTTTATATATAGAACGGTAAGGGTAATTGCTTACGTCAGTTATAACCCCAAAAAATAGAACAAGGACAAGAACGTGATGAAGCAATCAGAATGCCGGATCCATTACTAGTTATCGGCCTCTTAATGCTCGGTGCGCCAGGACACTTGAGGCGGAACTAGACAATAAAGTTTCTATACCTAGTGACCTCGCTTTCAGTCATTCTAAAATAGGAAGTGTTTGAGGGCGCTCGACTTATGAAAGGGTCTATTGTAACGATTAAAATGGCCGCGTACCCGACAAACATATTTAAACCTCGGTTTATTGGGATATAGTCTAACATTGGAGGTAATTCACTATAATATTTGTTTTCCGACCATTTGGCAATTGACATGTATTTCCTGCCATTTGCTTCCGGTCTTCGACCCATTTGGATCTGCGTAGCTGTGGACCCATAGCTCTGCTTGTGTCGATCTGATGGTATATTAAACGTAGATGATATTTGTATGGTATTGTCGACACAGTAGAGCTATGGTGACAGCCATGGAATACCACCCATATTGATGAAACCATTGCGCAAATAAACGATTACAAATCATGCAATTTCCTGTGAAACATGACTCCCAACCAAGGTCGATAGATTGTATATTTATTAAATACTCACCACAGTAACTAATGAGACTTAAGGTAGAGATGCAGCTTCGTGGGCACTCAAAAACAACAAGGCCACAATTTCTTTTGTTTTCTTGGTGCATTGATTTCAAGCTTTTTCGCATTGTGAGCGAAACTGAAAAAAAATTTCCACACATTTTTACTCCAACGGCATTTAGCACTGAAGTAAACAATTTTCGTATTGCTGTAAGGATTATCGTGCTGATGGATGATAGATGCAATTGACAAACAACACTGCTGTTGCTGTCATCGATAACTAACTTTTCAGTGCCAAAATACACAAACATAAAATGCTCGGTTAATTAAAAATAAAAAATACCCTGGAAATAACGGAAAATTCGGCAATGAGATGCTGTTTTTAAACACCGCTGAAAAATCATGCACTCTGCGATGCCATATTGGTTACCTTAATCGGAAACCCCCTTGTCAGCTAGCATGCACCAGTAGCGATGTCGCAAACCACATTGTATGGCTGTGAGCGGCGACCTCTGGTACTAAGGAACTCTATGAATGAGGTATTTTCAGAGGTCAGGGTTCGTTTAATTTGCATCGACCGGTCTCGTTTGTAGTTGGATGAAACCTGCCTCGATTTACAATAGTTCCCCTTCCAATGTGACTTCATTTCGAATTTGTTTCACCGGCGTTTGCGAATAGCCGTGTAGTAAAATATTAGGGCCCATTTCAACCTGGTCGTCTAACTTCGCACGGTCCACGGAAACTGCGTCATACAAAGTATTTTTTTAAAGGTTTGAAGGAAGGCAGATTTAGACTATGTTTATATAACTGTATGAATATCTCATCGGCTTTACGTAATCCATTGTGTCCCTCCCGCAGTGGAATTTATAGCACGACGCCATGACAGTTTTCACGCAAGGTTGATAATTCGCGGACGATTTTTCTACCGTTTTCCTCGAATTGTAAATATCTTCATTTTATTTTTTACCTGACGATTTGACATCAGTAAATTACGGTGTATGGTGTATTTCTAGGAGTTTCAGTTACACATACTATAAAGTGAATGATTCATTTTAACATATTTTTCACAAAATGGCGATTATCTCATTTTCATTTTTACTCAAAATTTCCATTTTAAAACTATTTAACTTCTAGACTGTTCATTTCTTTTCAATTAAATTTTCAAGGGTCATTATTCAGGTCTATCGTAAGTAAATGGCTTCGTATGGTTTCACTGTCTTCACTCGAACAGAAACAATAGAGCTGCCAATTAGCGGCTCTGTTAACTGTGGACGATTCATAAAATGTTAATGTTTCAAAGG
Source organism: Saccoglossus kowalevskii (assembly GCF_978046115.1). NCBI lineage: Eukaryota > Metazoa > Hemichordata > Enteropneusta > Harrimaniidae > Saccoglossus > Saccoglossus kowalevskii. The sequence continues at coordinate 12,173,534 of NC_140660.1, read as the reverse complement.
GCACTGTGTAAAAAAAATCAATGGAAACACTAATAAATACGCCATTATGTTCCTAGTAAACAGAAGTTTTAAATAAGTGTTTTTAAATCAAAATCAGGGTATGCATTCAAAAGTTAAATAGTTTTAAGTGCAATTTCACCTAAACTGTATGATTTTAACCCAAAATCAACACCACTTAATATGGTATCATAGTACATAATTGTAAACTATAAAACTCGAAAGTTTGAATAAAACTATTTCAAATGATATTTAACTTGATGGATAAAAGTTATATTTTACTCGTGTAATTACAGTAATTAGAGCCAAATAAAAATATAGTCTCCCAACCTGCATCTCTATCTTAATTATTCGAAATAAAGTACATTCTACCGAGTGCAAAAACCAACAGGTCGTGGATTTACGATTTTTTTTACACGAGATACTAACCTCATTTTTTGATTTTATTATTCTAATGATTAAGTCATGCAGACAGGAATTATCTGACTTTTATGTTTACACGGTCACGACAGATAAAATTACTGTCATCGACCATGGAACTTATCAGATTTTGTATCGATATATATTCTATTTCAGGCCTTAGTTAACACTGAACGTGAACATCGTTGAACGTGATAGGTTGACATTGATAGCATCAGAATGAAATTTACATATGATAAGAAATATGACATAGCTTGCAAATAATTGATGAATGTGTACTACACCCCATATAAAGCAAATGAGCTAAAAATTTATTTAATCAGAATTTTCTTTTACCATGCATTTCCTTGAAAAAAACAGAAGATGGTTCTGCACCGTTTATGCTGTATTCACACTAGAAGCAATGCATTAAGAATTCATGATTCAGACAATGCATTATTCATTCACGTACATAGAACTGGAGGGAATTAATTCTCGAACGAATATGACACCTAATCTTATTTGTGAATTAACTGAATTACCTGCACCAGCGCGAGACAGCGGGCAGTGCCGCAATATGTGTATACATATAGGTCTCATGCAACTAATCAACCAATGGCTGCTCAATTTAAATGCCTAGCAAAAACCAATGACATTTTTTAAATATTTTGTTTTCTCAGATGCTCCCTGTTTGAGGGCGTAATCACCTGGGTCAGAGGTGAGACCAACATGTGGTCTTTTGTTTACTACTTAGCGTGGGTTTATTCTGCGTGTATTTGGATGTTCTAATCTTGGTGTTTTTCCAGTGACTTTTTTTGGTGCAATCCAAATACAGTAGGTGTGTCTTGTTTACCTGAGATTTGCAAGAGTTTGAGCTGGCCAACATGTTATTTTTTTTCATATGGTTGATTACTGGCATGTTGATTTCCCATTTTTGAGCCATATTTTCAACTTTCTTCGTCATTTTCATATAGCAATCTCGTCATATGTTAACATTGTCGTCTATGGAAATTCAATTAGTGGTATGAGCCCTATATATATACTTCTGTGTTATAACTCGACGAGCAAGATCTGACACAAATGTTGCATATGTCTTCTGCACTTCTAAGCAATCTTTCGGGGAAAAGGTCAAGGTCACAGCTGGTGTTTTGCTACATAATATTTTAACAACACTATTATAGAGAAAATAGGCAGTGCCTTCAAAATTTGCACACACAAAATTTATGCTATTCACAAGACCACAGTATGAGTTTCTGTTGTTGTTTTTTTTTTGTTATATAACTACAGGAGAAAAAACAGCCAGGGCCCCCAGACTTGGCAAACGTGAGGCATTCACAAGACTTTACTTTATTTTAGCGTCAAAGGTCTTAGTTAATTATAAATTCGTGTTTTAGTTAGTCTTGTATAACTTCTCTTTGTAATTTTTTTTTACCTTACTAAACCCACAGATGTTTAAGTTGCGTAATAAAGTTATTATTATTACTATTACTATTATTATTATTATTATTATTATTATTATTATTTTTTAATATTAATAATGAGGTCATTAGTAATGTTGGGGGAATTAATAGTATTATTTTTAAATAAATTCGTATCTTCAGCGAAAAGCTAAAAATCAAATGCATTTGAAGATTTATTTATGTCGTTTATGTAAATTAAAAATAATATTGGGTCTCGGATTGATCCCTGCAGAACTTCACATTTTAATTGCATAAAGAAGAAACAGAATATCTTTGTATACACTTCTATTTTCAAAATGATTGTTTTCAATCAAGTGCACCCCTATTTATGTCAGATCTCCCTCAGCTGTGCTTTGTTATTGGCGATATTGAAATAGGCAACTGTGGCTGCCGTTCTGGTGAGACGATAGTGTCACAAGTCCATAAACTTATAAAAGTCATTCATCAAACCCAAACGTACAATTAAGCCAAAACCCAAGAGACCAATTCAAGAGCAGCTCAAATAGCGGACTTTGAATTCACATTAATTTGGTATATCTAAACTTCATTACTTACCGATTCTTAGATACTTTACACCAACCAGCTGCGAGTCCTCGACTGAGTTAATCCTTTCAGTTACAAAGGACAACCGATGAAAGTGTAATTAACGCCACACGAGAGCGTGCGAACTTGATGTTCCTCTTGAGACGTGGAATGTCGTAACAACAACATTTCGACCTGCAATCCTATCCTGCGAGTGTACATTTCCACGCCATGAGGGTAATTTCTAGTGTGGTATATGTACCTGTCATTGAACGTGACAGATGGCGATCGTTACTTTGAGTGACATATATGCTTCAGTTGGCTTATCATATACTAGTACATTCTCCGTACACCAATCCCCTTGTCGCACATGCGCTACGCGACTTATGTTTACCCCACCAAAGAAAATAGTGTTCTAAACACTGTGATAAAGACTTTTTGTTTTCGACTTTGTGAAATATTTTCGTTTTTTTTATGCAGACAAATATAGTATTTTTACCTAAGTAAATATAAATTTCTGAATTATCTTGACAAAAGCAGTTTTTCAAATCAGTTTCAAATCAGACTTTGTGAAATATTTTCGTTTTTATGCAGACAAATATAGTATTTTTACCTAAGTAAATATAAATTTCTGAATTATCTTGTCAAAATCAGTTCTTCAAATCAGTCCCCAACGAAAGAATTTCACAATGTAATTCGTTGTGACAGATATCAACATTGCATTGAAAATTAAGCTGGCCACCACGTGACCTTAGATAATGGTCTAAAATTAGTTTCCAGTCATGTGAATGGCGAGGCATCTCGCCGGTCCACCTAAACTAATTTTAGGTCTTTTGAGAAACAAGAACTATCTTAAAATGATTGATTGCTCGACAGTGTCTTTATAGTAGTACTGCAATATCGTATGTGTATGCCATCCAGTATGCGAATGGCCGATAACAATTGTTGCCCACTGCAAATAAATAGATTACTAGATCTGCTGGGACAACGCTTTTCATATAAATGGCTGTACCGGAACCGGAACTCAGAATTGTGTGATTTAATACAACAGCAACGAGAAACGCTGTTATTTTATTTCGGGAGTGAATGACTGATTTTGTCAATCATTCACAAGGCACACGCACGAAAACAAAACGTAAGCAAACAGTTGTGAGTTGCGATTCCTCTCGAAAGATTACAAGACATTTGTGGTGGGGATCACATAAATAGTTCTACTGAACTAGTCGGGTCAGTGACCCATTTTATAGTAAACAACCTTGCAAGGGATAATATAAATCATTAAATAAAGTATAGGCACATGAAGGCACTGCTTGCATAACAATGAATGCAAAGAAAAAAAATGAAAAAAGCGTCTGTCTAATAAATAACAAAATTATTTGTCAATAATACTAACGAGAAACAGTTGACAGATAATAATACAGTGTAATAATTAAATAATTTCGTGAGAATGAGTAAAATGGCAGTGAAAAGGAAATTAACATAGATCGTTAAGCAGGAAGACAACTAAATTAATTTAATTAAATCAAACAAAATTTATTCAAATGAAATCAAATTAAATTAAAGTCAAGTCGTATCAAATCAGGTTAAAGTATAACGACATCAAAAGACAAAAAATCAATACTAATTATTTACAAGGACGTGGGATATTAATTCGGATCTGAAACTATATCTGCGTGTTTCATTTTTTACTTCAGTGGGGAGAGTTCCAATGTGTTGCTGCTGTGTATTTTAGCGAATTTAGACTGGACGTGAGATTCATTTTGGGAATATAATAATTGTCGTTTGTTGCTAGGCGGGTTGGGTAATCGTGGGGCATGGGTTCAAGGTAATAATTTATGTTATGTGCAAAATGGTTATGTTTTAAATCAAATACAAAAAAAGAAGTTTGAAGCTTGCAAAGTTTATACACATCTAAAAGCCGAAGTTGTTGACATAGGTGAGGTTTATGGGCATGAAAATGAGAAAAAGTAAGTAAACGAACAACTTTCTTTCGGAGAAGCAGGAGTGGTTTGAGTAATATGTGTTTTCCCATATCTCGAGACAATGAGTAATCTGTGGTAAAATTAATGATTAGTAAAAAGGTAGAAGTATTTTCCTGGGGACAAAGTGTAAAATTTTAGAAAGCTGTCCAATTTTTTCGGCAACTGGCATTGTTATTTTTTCAAATACATATTCAGTTTAGATGCTGATCAAATATTATGTCTAATTAATTAGCGTAACAAGCGCCTGTACAGATAACCACCCAATGCTTAAAGTGCCCGCTGTGGTAAAGGACCGTTGTGGTGTACTAATTAACATATAATGTGTTTTGTGTACATTGATAGTGAGCTGGTTTGCGCTACACCATTCACAGACTCACTGAAAGTCGTCATTAATATGTGAGATGTTATTAGTGTTATATTGAATGGACCGGAAGAGAGTAGTGGCATCAGCAAATAAACCACATTTCAAAAGCATTGGTGCAATTGACAAGATCATTAGGGAATTATTAATTTGAACACATTGCTGGCGATCTGAAAAGTATTTTTTGAACCACTGTAACGAGATACCCCTAAATACCACAATTAGCAAGTTTATGGATACGGATTTTGTGATTAATAGTGTCGAAAGAATTATTAAAATCCTGTAATAACCTTATTGTTATACATCTTTTCCTTTCAAGGATTCACCATAGGAATGCCGAAATTCAAAACGTTTTAAACAGAATCAGCGAACTCTTTCTATGGAGTCCGGTCAAACTCTGGTGGCAGCCATGTTTGTTTTTATTATTAGAGGACGTTTACGTGCGTAATCATTCCATATTTGGAATTCGCATTTCCTAATATGGTAGGATGACGTTACGGTGACAGATGTATCATAACAGATAGTTTCTGACAAATAAATTTAGTGGCCTTGACATAGGAAATACAGTGGAAACTAACAAACAGTATCTTTAGGGCACAGTCACTTGGAGGCTGAAAATCAATAAATACTAATTTAAAAAAAATCATCCGCTATACGTATATAAATAAAAAAGTTGTGAAACATGGCACTTAGTAAATCGACACCCTCTCGGTTTCAAATTTCGATTTCTTACCTTTAAATGCCAAACAAAAATTTTAGAGGGGATCAGGTGTTGCGTTAATAACCAGTGTTCATAATCGCTAACTAGGTGTTATTCAAAACTGCACAAATCCCGCGTTTTCAAAGAAATACGCGCTGTTACAGCACGCTGATTGGCTGAAAATGAGTATGCGCACTTGATTTACCCAGAACTCTGTGCGAACCCCCCCCCCCCCTTGATTCTGGCTGCTGGCCATTTTCGTTCCTGAAATCGTCGGATATCATCAGAAAACGCGAGATTTGTGCAGTTTTACATAAAACCAAGTTAGCGATTATGAACAACGGTTATTAACGTAACACCTGATTCCATCTAAAATTTTTGTTTCGCATTTTAAGGCAAGAAATCGAAATTTTAAACCGACAGGGTGTCGATTTACTAGGTGCCATGTTTCACAACTTGTTTATTCATATACGTAAAGCGGGTGATTTTTTTTTTAAATTAGTATTTATTGATTTTTAGCCCCAAGTTACTGTGCTTTAGGGATGTCAATTTGTGACATGAGAACGAATGCGAGAATTTTTATTTACCGACTTAAATATATAACGTTCTTTTTCTGTAATCTTATGCCCTGAATAGATTCACAATGTTACTGCGTCTGCAGCTGAAATAACATCAAGCATGTCATAATACTTTGACCAACAATCAAATCAAATCAAAACAATCGATCAAAATTATTTTTAAAAAAATCACACCTCTCTCCCCTTGAACGCAGAGGGCTGATATCGACTTAACTTTACACACAATCTCATTAACACGACGTTTACATTTATTGAGCGAAATATCTCTAACCAGCTTTGTTGACATTGTGCGTTGTTTTTATAAACGTTTTCTGCCAAACGATAAGTGTGCGTTTCTTTAATATGTTTCTTTATAACATTTCTTTAATATGGGATTGTAGATAGCATATATATATGGAATAAAACACATTAAGCATTAACCATTTACGTTCAATAAGATAAACAAAGGGATATTGTTTTCAAAGCTTCAGCAAAGGAGACAAAGCAGTGCTGTTCAGTGTCAAGCGATCTGTCAAAACTGGCACTGTGATTTTACTGATAAGTCCTTATTTTTGGTAAACACAGAAGTCTAAATTCTGAAAATTATTACCGATAGTGAAAATTAAGGTATGTAACTGTGTAGCTGAATATTGTGCCAACTATATAGAACACTAATTCCCATGTCAAGCCAGGCGTGCGCCCATGGTTCTGATAGTGAGAACAAATTGGCTGTTCCATTACCTAAACGCCTGATCTAGAACTATATATGAAACTCTGCGTAATTAAGTGCACCTGACTGCCAGATCCCGTTATGTAGCTCAATATCTTGTCAAGTAGATGCGACGGTCTCCGAAAATTAAGTGCACCTGAATTCCTGATTCCGACAACAGATTTGTTGTCACTTAATTGCTTGATCTGAGGCATGTCAATATGTAGCTCATTATTTAACCAAGCATCAGTGATAGTAATTAAGTGTTCCTGCTTGCTAGCTCGCTAGGGTGCTGCAAAGGTGATTGCCTTTGACTTTCGCAATTTCGTCTTCAACAATGTTATTAAATCGTGTAAATTGCTGGCAGCGATTTACTGTATATTGTTTGATGCAATTTAAAACAAATTTGCATAAATTTAGGTTCATTTATGTGGCTTGTGTGACATTGTTATAATATCATTTCAGATTCTAGAAACGGAAGTTGGAAAATTGTGCACGCTTGAATTTGTTTTCATCTTATTCCGGGGCAACGGAAACAGTAATTATAGTTTTACACCAAACTTTACTAAATTTCTAGGTAAAAGTGCAAAAATAATTCGTTAAACATTAATTTCAACAACTGATATTTAATTATATGATCTACTACATTGTCTATTCGCAGAATAAATATGTACGATGTCAAAGGTCTTTTTTTTAAAGTTTTATCATTCGTACATAAGAACAATACAATTAAACTGCGTCTATTTTTTTAGATTAGAATGCATCAAATGCACACCCACACAACAACACGTTCACATTCACAACCACATCCTCGCCATACTCAAATCACACCACACAACATCAAACCTATGAATGAACGATTTGGGATTTGTTCAGTATCCCTGGACTGACTCATCTACTAACCATTGACGATCGCCTTCGGTTATACCATTTTTACAATACCATGTTTCAAAAAGCCGGGGGGACTAAATTAGTCATGATTACACATGCTTATCAATTCAGCGAATTCTTTGAATTCTTCGCTGATATGTACCCATCATGCACTCGCTGATGAAAACACGGCCGCGGGGTACACGTAACATTATTCAAGGTAAATCAACGCTATGCATCAAGACAGGATCATCAAATCCATTAGAAAACAATTGACACAATTGCCCAAAGGCATGGCACCCACACAAATGACTTATCGCGTATGTTTTGTATTCATGTTTTTCCATTCAGCAATAACCTTATTATTATACATCTTTTCCTCCCAGGAATACATCATGGGAAAGCCGAAACCCGAAACGTTTAGAACAGATTGAGCGAACGTCTTTGTGTGATGTCCGATCAAATCCTGGGGCAGGCATGTTTCTTTTTATTAATATTAAAGGACGCTTAATACGCGCGTAATCGTTCCATATTTGAAATTCGCGTTTCCTAATATGGTGGGATGAAGATACCCAGTACAATACCGCAAAATTACGGCACGCTGTAACTCGTGGCGTTACGGTGACAGATATATAATGATGAGAGTCATGTTACAATTTATTTCAATGTGTTTTATTGTGTTTTTATCCGTCCCAGTAAATCAAACCTGCAAACCAATTCACCATTATGCACTGTTTTTCGACCATTTACTCTCAGCTAATACATCAGCACATTTGTTTTTTTTCAAAAGTCTAGGTACTGCGAAGGTTACCACGTCTCTGTTGGCGGGATGTGGGTGCATCTTCCGGATTAGTTATGTACACTCTTTTTTTGCCGAGGAAGAGCAACGTTCGTTTTGGGTCTAATGCAAAGCTCTAACTTGAATGCAAATTGAGTCGCTATCCTATGGTAATGACAGTCAGCCTCATTGACCCAAGTTTAGTTAGAATAGATTTGTTTCATGGTAAATTGGTCTGCGATATCATGGGGACCCAAGCTAGAAATTAATTTTCGTTCTAGCAGGCATAATTAATGTTGTACAAATAGTATGTTATTATATGTGATTGACAGGTTTGATTAGTGGTATGTATATGTATATATATATATATATATATATATATATATATATATATATATATATATATATATATATATATATATCAGTAATTTTAATGAAAAAAAAGTACATTTATCTTAGTAATAGTGACACCTGTTGTTTAGTGTGATGAACCCCCACGGTTGGGTACAGGAGCATAGAAGTTTTTAATTAAAATTGTTTTCCATAAGAAAAATGAAACCATCATACATGGCCTTATAAACAGCCTTTTACTTCATAGTGGGGTGGGTGGAGTAAAGCTGTGATTATTTTTATTACTTTCTGACCATCTAGTTTGCCATTTACCATGTCCATATAAACTAAAGCTCCAGCCAATATCAGATTTGACTACTTGTTTCAAGCTATGGCACTTGGAAATGAGTGTTGTGACATGTGGCAAATGTCCAACTGTCTTGGTTAATAAGATTGGCTATATTTCAACTAGAAACAGGTAAACCAGTATACCTGTATGTACGAAGCCAGTGATCGTTATTCAAGCCAAAGAAACTGCATCTATTTATATAAATACACATGGACAGAGAATATTTTCTTGGAGCACTAAATGTGACAATTGCCCTACTGTCTGTGATAAATATACCACACCAGCTACATAGTGCCCGACGAGGAGTTGGGTAGGTAGTGAAGAAAAACATTGACTGAAGCCTGGCAGAGGACTGAATTGTTGTCAACAGCAACAAACATACTGGGAAAGTCAAAGACAGTGAAAAAACAAACAAACAAAAAACACACAGGCATATAAATACTAACTTTCTAGGATCTTTATTGACTCCAAGTAATCCAGAGTAGAACGAGATGAATCAACGCTATACTCCGCCATCTTTATTTTAATATTAGATGCAACCATTATTCTGTAGGGGACAACGGGTCATAACTTGAGGGGAGTTAACACCCATGATTTTTAAAATGCCTTGATCAATAAGAGTCTAAGTTACAGGGAACATTATTTTCATTTTTCAGTGGACCAATAAATGCATTTGACAGGAAAATAGAAAAACTCTACCACAACAGCAATTAGAACAGCTTGCTGCATTATAAGTATCACTTCCCTGTCAAATTAGTGGTTCATGCTTATTTGAATCTGAACATAACAGGCCAATTCTATCACACCTTGCTAGGCTTGAACTTCCATCCAATCAGAGCATTCCAAATGAACATGATTCTCCACAAAACTAGAGGGCGCTCTGACCAAAAAATTGCCATGATCTAAATAAAAAGAACTGAATGTCCACAGTTATGTCTGTAGGTGTACCTTACCTGCATGCAAAATAAAGTCCAAGATTGGTCGGTTATGTACGTACTTATCCAGAGTGAATTCATAACCATTTTAACACGTAGCCAGGGTAATGAAATTAAACGGTACCCACCGAAAAATACACAGGGTCTGAACCCTGACCAACATATTGAAATAAAGTCCAAGATTGGTCGGTTTTGTACGTACTTATCCAAAATGAATTCATAACCATTTTAACACGTAGCCAGGGTAATGAAATTAAACGGTACCCACCGAAAAATACACAGGGTCAGAACCCTGACCAACACATTGAAATATAAAGTCCAAGATTGGTCGGTTATGTACGTACTTATCCAAAATGAATTCATAACCATTTTAACACGTAGCCAGGGTAATGAAATTAAACGGTACCCACCGAAAAATACACAGGGTCAGAACCCTGACCAACATATTGAAATAAAGTCCAAGATTGGTCGGTTATGTACGTACTTATCCAGAGTGACTTCAGACCCATTTTAACACGTAGCCAGGGTAATGAAATTAAACGGTACCCACCGAAAAATACACAGGGTCTGAACCCTGACCAACATATTGAAATAAAGTCCAAGATTGGTCGGTTATGTACGTACTTATCCAGAGTGAATTCATAACCATTTTAACACGTAGCCAGGGTAATGAAATTAAACGGTACCCACCGAAAAATACACAGGGTCTGAACCCTGACCAACATATTGAAATAAAGTCCAAGATTGGTCGGTTATGTACGTACTTATCCAAAATGAATTCATAACCATTTTAACACGTAGCCAGGGTAATGAAATTAAACGGTACCCACCGAAAAATACACAGGGTCTGAACCCTGACCAACATATTGAAATAAAGTCCAAGATTGGTCGGTTATGTACGTACTTATCCAAAATGAATTCATAACCATTTTAACACGTAGCCAGGGTAATGAAATTAAACGGTACCCACCGAAAAATACACAGGGTCAGAACCCTGACCAACACATTGAAATATAAAGTCCAAGATTGGTCGGTTATGTACGTACTTATCCAAAATGAATTCATAACCATTTTAACACGTAGCCAGGGTAATGAAATTAAACGGTACCCACCGAAAAATACACAGGGTCAGAACCCTGACCAACATATTGAAATAAAGTCCAAGATTGGTCGGTTATGTACGTACTTATCCAGAGTGACTTCAGACCCATTTTAACACGTAGCCAGGGTAATGAAATTAAACGGTACCCACCGAAAAATACACAGGGTCAGAACCCTGACCAACACATTGAAATAAAGTCCAAGATTGGTCGGTTATGTACGTACTTATCCAAAATGAATTCATACCCATTTTAACACGTAGCCAGGGTGGTGAAATTAAACGGTACCCACCGAAAAATACACAGGGTCAGAACCCTGACCAACATATTGAAATAAAGTCCAAGATTGGTCGGTTATGTACGTACTTATCCAGAGTGAATTCATAACCATTTTAACACGTAGCCAGGGTAATGAAATTAAACGGTACCCACCGAAAAATACACAGGGTCTGAACCCTGACCAACATATTGAAATAAAGTCCAAGATTGGTCGGTTATGTACGTACTTATCCAAAATGAATTCATAACCATTTTAACACGTAGCCAGGGTAATGAAATTAAACGGTACCCACCGAAAAATACACAGGGTCTGAACCCTGACCAACATATTGAAATAAAGTCCAAGATTGGTCGGTTATGTACGTACTTATCCAAAATGAATTCATAACCATTTTAACACGTAGCCAGGGTAATGAAATTAAACGGTACCCACCGAAAAATACACAGGGTCAGAACCCTGACCAACATATTGAAATAAAGTCCAAGATTGGTCGGTTATGTACGTACTTATCCAGAGTGAATTCATAACCATTTTAACACGTAGCCAGGGTAATGAAATTAAACGGTACCCACCGAAAAATACACAGGGTCAGAACCCTGACCAACATATTGAAATAAAGTCCAAGATTGGTCGGTTATGTACGTACTTATCCAGAGTGAATTCATAACCATTTTAACACGTAGCCAGGGTAATGAAATTAAACGGTACCCACCGAAAAATACACAGGGTCAGAACCCTGACCAACATATTGAAATAAAGTCCAAGATTGGTCGGTTATGTACGTAACTTATCCAAAATGAATTCATAACCATTTTAACACGTAGCCAGGGTAATGAAATTAAACGGTACCCACCGAAAAATACACAGGGTCTGAACCCTGACCAACATATTGAAATAAAGTCCAAGATTGGTCGGTTATGTACGTACTTATCCAGAGTGAATTCATAACCATTTTAACACGTAGCCAGGGTAATGAAATTAAACGGTACCCACCGAAAAATACACAGGGTCAGAACCCTGACCAACATATTGAAATAAAGTCCAAGATTGGTCGGTTATGTACGTACTTATCCAAAATGAATTCATAACCATTTTAACACGTAGCCAGGGTAATGAAATTAAACGGTACCCACCGAAAAATACACAGGGTCAGAACCCTGACCAACACATTGAAATAAAGTCCAAGATTGGTCGGTTATGTACGTACTTATCCAAAATGAATTCATAACCATTTTAACACGTAGCCAGGGTAATGAAATTAAACGGTACCCACCGAAAAATACACAGGGTCAGAACCCTGACCAACATATTGAAATAAAGTCCAAGATTGGTCGGTTATGTACGTACTTATCCAGAGTGACTTCAGACCCATTTTAACACGTAGCCAGGGTAATGAAATTAAACGGTACCCACCGAAAAATACACAGGGTCAGAACCCTGACCAACACATTGAAATAAAGTCCAAGATTGGTCGGTTATGTACGTACTTATCCAGAGTGAATTCATAACCATTTTAACACGTAGCCAGGGTAATGAAATTAAACGGTACCCACCGAAAAATACACAGGGTCTGAACCCTGACCAACATATTGAAATAAAGTCCAAGATTGGTCGGTTATGTACGTACTTATCCAAAATGAATTCATAACCATTTTAACACGTAGCCAGGGTAATGAAATTAAACGGTACCCACCGAAAAATACACAGGGTCTGAACCCTGACCAACATATTGAAATAAAGTCCAAGATTGGTCGGTTATGTACGTACTTATCCAAAATGAATTCATAACCATTTTAACACGTAGCCAGGGTAATGAAATTAAACGGTACCCACCGAAAAATACACAGGGTCAGAACCCTGACCAACACATTGAAATATAAAGTCCAAGATTGGTCGGTTATGTACGTACTTATCCAAAATGAATTCATAACCATTTTAACACGTAGCCAGGGTAATGAAATTAAACGGTACCCACCGAAAAATACACAGGGTCAGAACCCTGACCAACATATTGAAATAAAGTCCAAGATTGGTCGGTTATGTACGTACTTATCCAGAGTGACTTCAGACCCATTTTAACACGTAGCCAGGGTAATGAAATTAAACGGTACCCACCGAAAAATACACAGGGTCTGAACCCTGACCAACATATTGAAATAAAGTCCAAGATTGGTCGGTTATGTACGTACTTATCCAAAATGAATTCATAACCATTTTAACACGTAGCCAGGGTAATGAAATTAAACGGTACCCACCGAAAAATACACAGGGTCTGAACCCTGACCAACATATTGAAATAAAGTCCAAGATTGGTCGGTTATGTACGTACTTATCCAAAATGAATTCATAACCATTTTAACACGTAGCCAGGGTAGTGAAATTAAACGGTACCCACCGAAAAATACACAGGGTCAGAACCCTGACCAACACATTGAATTAAAGTCCAAGATTGGTCGGTTACGTACGTACTTATCCAAAATGAATTCATAACCATTTTAACACGTAGCCAGGGTAATGAAATTAAACGGTACCCACCGAAAAATACACAGGGTCAGAACCCTGACCAACACATTGAAATAAAGTCCAAGATTGGTCGGTTATGTACGTAACTTATCCAAAATGAATTCATAACCATTTTAACACGTAGCCAGGGTAATGAAATTAAACGGTACCCACCGAAAAATACACAGGGTCTGAACCCTGACCAACATATTGAAATAAAGTCCAAGATTGGTCGGTTATGTACGTACTTATCCAGAGTGAATTCATAACCATTTTAACACGTAGCCAGGGTAATGAAATTAAACGGTACCCACCGAAAAATACACAGGGTCAGAACCCTGACCAACATATTGAAATAAAGTCCAAGATTGGTCGGTTATGTACGTACTTATCCAAAATGAATTCATAACCATTTTAACACGTAGCCAGGGTAATGAAATTAAACGGTACCCACCGAAAAATACACAGGGTCAGAACCCTGACCAACACATTGAAATAAAGTCCAAGATTGGTCGGTTATGTACGTACTTATCCAAAATGAATTCATAACCATTTTAACACGTAGCCAGGGTAATGAAATTAAACGGTACCCACCGAAAAATACACAGGGTCAGAACCCTGACCAACATATTGAAATAAAGTCCAAGATTGGTCGGTTATGTACGTACTTATCCAAAATGAATTCATAACCATTTTAACACGTAGCCAGGGTAATGAAATTAAACGGTACCCACCGAAAAATACACAGGGTCAGAACCCTGACCAACATATTGAAATAAAGTCCAAGATTGGTCGGTTATGTACGTACTTATCCAGAGTGAATTCATAACCATTTTAACACGTAGCCAGGGTAATGAAATTAAACGGTACCCACCGAAAAATACACAGGGTCTGAACCCTGACCAACATATTGAAATAAAGTCCAAGATTGGTCGGTTATGTACGTACTTATCCAAAATGAATTCATAACCATTTTAACACGTAGCCAGGGTAATGAAATTAAACGGTACCCACCGAAAAATACACAGGGTCTGAACCCTGACCAACATATTGAAATAAAGTCCAAGATTGGTCGGTTATGTACGTACTTATCCAAAATGAATTCATACCCATTTTAACACGTAGCCAGGGTGGTGAAATTAAACGGTACCCACCGAAAAATACACAGGGTCAGAACCCTGACCAACACATTGAAATAAAGTCCAAGATTGGTCGGTTATGTACGTACTTATCCAAAATGAATTCATAACCATTTTAACACGTAGCCAGGGTAATGAAATTAAACGGTACCCACCGAAAAATACACAGGGTCAGAACCCTGACCAACATATTGAAATAAAGTCCAAGATTGGTCGGTTATGTACGTACTTATCCAAAATGAATTCATAACCATTTTAACACGTAGCCAGGGTAATGAAATTAAACGGTACCCACCGAAAAATACACAGGGTCTGAACCCTGACCAACATATTGAAATAAAGTCCAAGATTGGTCGGTTATGTACGTACTTATCCAGAGTGAATTCATAACCATTTTAACACGTAGCCAGGGTAATGAAATTAAACGGTACCCACCGAAAAATACACAGGGTCAGAACCCTGACCAACATATTGAAATAAAGTCCAAGATTGGTCGGTTATGTACGTACTTATCCAAAATGAATTCATAACCATTTTAACACGTAGCCAGGGTAATGAAATTAAACGGTACCCACCGAAAAATACACAGGGTCAGAACCCTGACCAACACATTGAAATAAAGTCCAAGATTGGTCGGTTATGTACGTACTTATCCAAAATGAATTCATAACCATTTTAACACGTAGCCAGGGTAATGAAATTAAACGGTACCCACCGAAAAATACACAGGGTCAGAACCCTGACCAACATATTGAAATAAAGTCCAAGATTGGTCGGTTATGTACGTACTTATCCAAAATGAATTCATAACCATTTTAACACGTAGCCAGGGTAATGAAATTAAACGGTACCCACCGAAAAATACACAGGGTCAGAACCCTGACCAACACATTGAAATATAAAGTCCAAGATTGGTCGGTTATGTACGTACTTATCCAAAATGAATTCATAACCATTTTAACACGTAGCCAGGGTAATGAAATTAAACGGTACCCACCGAAAAATACACAGGGTCAGAACCCTGACCAACACATTGAAATATAAAGTCCAAGATTGGTCGGTTATGTACGTACTTATCCAAAATGAATTCATAACCATTTTAACACGTAGCCAGGGTAATGAAATTAAACGGTACCCACCGAAAAATACACAGGGTCAGAACCCTGACCAACATATTGAAATAAAGTCCAAGATTGGTCGGTTATGTACGTACTTATCCAGAGTGAATTCATAACCATTTTAACACGTAGCCAGGGTAATGAAATTAAACGGTACCCACCGAAAAATACACAGGGTCTGAACCCTGACCAACATATTGAAATAAAGTCCAAGATTGGTCGGTTATGTACGTACTTATCCAAAATGAATTCATAACCATTTTAACACGTAGCCAGGGTAATGAAATTAAACGGTACCCACCGAAAAATACACAGGGTCTGAACCCTGACCAACATATTGAAATAAAGTCCAAGATTGGTCGGTTATGTACGTACTTATCCAAAATGAATTCATAACCATTTTAACACGTAGCCAGGGTAATGAAATTAAACGGTACCCACCGAAAAATACACAGGGTCAGAACCCTGACCAACATATTGAAATAAAGTCCAAGATTGGTCGGTTATGTACGTACTTATCCAGAGTGAATTCATAACCATTTTAACACGTAGCCAGGGTAATGAAATTAAACGGTACCCACCGAAAAATACACAGGGTCTGAACCCTGACCAACATATTGAAATAAAGTCCAAGATTGGTCGGTTATGTACGTACTTATCCAAAATGAATTCATAACCATTTTAACACGTAGCCAGGGTAATGAAATTAAACGGTACCCACCGAAAAATACACAGGGTCTGAACCCTGACCAACATATTGAAATAAAGTCCAAGATTGGTCGGTTATGTACGTACTTATCCAAAATGAATTCATAACCATTTTAACACGTAGCCAGGGTAATGAAATTAAACGGTACCCACCGAAAAATACACAGGGTCAGAACCCTGACCAACACATTGAAATATAAAGTCCAAGATTGGTCGGTTATGTACGTACTTATCCAAAATGAATTCATAACCATTTTAACACGTAGCCAGGGTAATGAAATTAAACGGTACCCACCGAAAAATACACAGGGTCAGAACCCTGACCAACATATTGAAATAAAGTCCAAGATTGGTCGGTTATGTACGTACTTATCCAGAGTGACTTCAGACCCATTTTAACACGTAGCCAGGGTAATGAAATTAAACGGTACCCACCGAAAAATACACAGGGTCAGAACCCTGACCAACACATTGAAATAAAGTCCAAGATTGGTCGGTTATGTACGTACTTATCCAAAATGAATTCATACCCATTTTAACACGTAGCCAGGGTGGTGAAATTAAACGGTACCCACCGAAAAATACACAGGGTCAGAACCCTGACCAACATATTGAAATAAAGTCCAAGATTGGTCGGTTATGTACGTACTTATCCAGAGTGAATTCATAACCATTTTAACACGTAGCCAGGGTAATGAAATTAAACGGTACCCACCGAAAAATACACAGGGTCTGAACCCTGACCAACATATTGAAATAAAGTCCAAGATTGGTCGGTTATGTACGTACTTATCCAAAATGAATTCATAACCATTTTAACACGTAGCCAGGGTAATGAAATTAAACGGTACCCACCGAAAAATACACAGGGTCTGAACCCTGACCAACATATTGAAATAAAGTCCAAGATTGGTCGGTTATGTACGTACTTATCCAAAATGAATTCATAACCATTTTAACACGTAGCCAGGGTAATGAAATTAAACGGTACCCACCGAAAAATACACAGGGTCAGAACCCTGACCAACATATTGAAATAAAGTCCAAGATTGGTCGGTTATGTACGTACTTATCCAGAGTGAATTCATAACCATTTTAACACGTAGCCAGGGTAATGAAATTAAACGGTACCCACCGAAAAATACACAGGGTCAGAACCCTGACCAACATATTGAAATAAAGTCCAAGATTGGTCGGTTATGTACGTACTTATCCAGAGTGAATTCATAACCATTTTAACACGTAGCCAGGGTAATGAAATTAAACGGTACCCACCGAAAAATACACAGGGTCAGAACCCTGACCAACATATTGAAATAAAGTCCAAGATTGGTCGGTTATGTACGTAACTTATCCAAAATGAATTCATAACCATTTTAACACGTAGCCAGGGTAATGAAATTAAACGGTACCCACCGAAAAATACACAGGGTCTGAACCCTGACCAACATATTGAAATAAAGTCCAAGATTGGTCGGTTATGTACGTACTTATCCAGAGTGAATTCATAACCATTTTAACACGTAGCCAGGGTAATGAAATTAAACGGTACCCACCGAAAAATACACAGGGTCAGAACCCTGACCAACATATTGAAATAAAGTCCAAGATTGGTCGGTTATGTACGTACTTATCCAAAATGAATTCATAACCATTTTAACACGTAGCCAGGGTAATGAAATTAAACGGTACCCACCGAAAAATACACAGGGTCAGAACCCTGACCAACACATTGAAATAAAGTCCAAGATTGGTCGGTTATGTACGTACTTATCCAAAATGAATTCATAACCATTTTAACACGTAGCCAGGGTAATGAAATTAAACGGTACCCACCGAAAAATACACAGGGTCAGAACCCTGACCAACATATTGAAATAAAGTCCAAGATTGGTCGGTTATGTACGTACTTATCCAAAATGAATTCATAACCATTTTAACACGTAGCCAGGGTAATGAAATTAAACGGTACCCACCGAAAAATACACAGGGTCAGAACCCTGACCAACATATTGAAATAAAGTCCAAGATTGGTCGGTTATGTACGTACTTATCCAGAGTGAATTCATAACCATTTTAACACGTAGCCAGGGTAATGAAATTAAACGGTACCCACCGAAAAATACACAGGGTCTGAACCCTGACCAACATATTGAAATAAAGTCCAAGATTGGTCGGTTATGTACGTACTTATCCAAAATGAATTCATAACCATTTTAACACGTAGCCAGGGTAATGAAATTAAACGGTACCCACCGAAAAATACACAGGGTCTGAACCCTGACCAACATATTGAAATAAAGTCCAAGATTGGTCGGTTATGTACGTACTTATCCAAAATGAATTCATAACCATTTTAACACGTAGCCAGGGTAATGAAATTAAACGGTACCCACCGAAAAATACACAGGGTCAGAACCCTGACCAACATATTGAAATAAAGTCCAAGATTGGTCGGTTATGTACGTACTTATCCAGAGTGAATTCATAACCATTTTAACACGTAGCCAGGGTAATGAAATTAAACGGTACCCACCGAAAAATACACAGGGTCTGAACCCTGACCAACATATTGAAATAAAGTCCAAGATTGGTCGGTTATGTACGTACTTATCCAAAATGAATTCATAACCATTTTAACACGTAGCCAGGGTAATGAAATTAAACGGTACCCACCGAAAAATACACAGGGTCTGAACCCTGACCAACATATTGAAATAAAGTCCAAGATTGGTCGGTTATGTACGTACTTATCCAAAATGAATTCATAACCATTTTAACACGTAGCCAGGGTAATGAAATTAAACGGTACCCACCGAAAAATACACAGGGTCAGAACCCTGACCAACACATTGAAATATAAAGTCCAAGATTGGTCGGTTATGTACGTACTTATCCAAAATGAATTCATAACCATTTTAACACGTAGCCAGGGTAATGAAATTAAACGGTACCCACCGAAAAATACACAGGGTCAGAACCCTGACCAACATATTGAAATAAAGTCCAAGATTGGTCGGTTATGTACGTACTTATCCAGAGTGACTTCAGACCCATTTTAACACGTAGCCAGGGTAATGAAATTAAACGGTACCCACCGAAAAATACACAGGGTCAGAACCCTGACCAACACATTGAAATAAAGTCCAAGATTGGTCGGTTATGTACGTACTTATCCAAAATGAATTCATACCCATTTTAACACGTAGCCAGGGTGGTGAAATTAAACGGTACCCACCGAAAAATACACAGGGTCAGAACCCTGACCAACATATTGAAATAAAGTCCAAGATTGGTCGGTTATGTACGTACTTATCCAGAGTGAATTCATAACCATTTTAACACGTAGCCAGGGTAATGAAATTAAACGGTACCCACCGAAAAATACACAGGGTCTGAACCCTGACCAACATATTGAAATAAAGTCCAAGATTGGTCGGTTATGTACGTACTTATCCAGAGTGAATTCATAACCATTTTAACACGTAGCCAGGGTAATGAAATTAAACGGTACCCACCGAAAAATACACAGGGTCAGAACCCTGACCAACATATTGAAATAAAGTCCAAGATTGGTCGGTTATGTACGTACTTATCCAGAGTGAATTCATAACCATTTTAACACGTAGCCAGGGTAATGAAATTAAACGGTACCCACCGAAAAATACACAGGGTCAGAACCCTGACCAACATATTGAAATAAAGTCCAAGATTGGTCGGTTATGTACGTACTTATCCAGAGTGACTTCAGACCCATTTTAACACGTAGCCAGGGTAATGAAATTAAACGGTACCCACCGAAAAATACACAGGGTCAGAACCCTGACCAACATATTGAAATAAAGTCCAAGATTGGTCGGTTATGTATATACTAATGGCATATAATATGGTAATTCTGGAACGCCCATTGGCCAATTCAAGACGTGAATGATACTCGTCCTCTGGCTGAAAAAATCTTCGTTGTTCGATCTACTCACACATAGATTCTTATATTATAACATTATATTTCGTAAACTTACCATTGCATTGTTTAAGCTCATTTCATCATTCTTCCGTTCTCGTCTGGATTTGACTTCGCACACAAAGTAAGCAATTTAACGACTAAATTGGTTGACAGTGCAGCAGTGCGGCAATCAATTTGCCTCTAAGTTTGTTACTAGTGTTTTCCTGAAAGCTGCATTGCTTTTAAAACTACTGTCTTGTTAGCCAATACCATTGCTGACGTAGTGTACAAAACAAAAGTAACCCAACTGCGTCTTGGTCAGTCTGAGCTTGTTGTGACGTTCGTTTGTTTGTTAATGTCTTCTCGCAACTAGTCAATCATACTATTTAAGGTTTTTTTGTGTAAACATTTATTTGATCAAATTATCGTGAATAAAAGACTTGTATGTATTTAATTTGTTCATTTTCGTGATTTGTCGAAAGTTGACGAAGGGCGTATATGCATGCGAAATCGAGGCTCATTATCGTGCTAAGAAAAGCATACGCGCATGCGTATTGATTCAGCGACAATCGGCTACCCAAGCCGGAGGGAGATCGTAGTATGAAGATAAAACAACTCATTTAGATCTAAATTAATTAATCACGGTTTGCATTTTATCCGATGCATATTGGAATTTATAATGATCACTCCGATACCAGAATACCGGTGGCTATACAGTATAATTTAGTAATGTCCGCCCTCTCACACAGTGGGGGAGATTGTGCCCTGTACCAGTAAGTTCCAGGTTCCAGGGAAAGTTACAGAATACTACCAGAGTCAATAAAAAAATAGTTGTGGCCAAACAACACGGGCAGCTGACAATTTGTGTCCTGACTAAATGATTTCGTGCTGCTGGTTACATGAGAGTACCAAACATGACACTCACAATGTGATTTTAGGGCACGTTTTTGTTAAAATATGTAACATCTGCTCTACTAATCTGAAAGTGACGATTGATAGCTTGTTTTAATGGTATTCAACTAATATCCACGACAGTGCAAATTAAGGGATGGTCATGAATTTCGGTTTTCAATTCAGAATTGTCTCAAAGACAGGAAACAGATGTTGCTATGTCAAGAATTCGAAAAACGCTTGTCGTCTTTGTCAAGGACGGGTAGGCGTTAGATTGACTTAAAACATATGTGATATGTCATGTCCCATTGGGGGGTAAAATATATATTTTGACTTTGTATATAAATAATGTTGTCAATGAAATAATCAAGCAATGTTAGGGAGTTACAATTACAGAAATAGTTTGACAAATGCAACATGGAATACTTCAAATGGGTATGCTAATCATTATTACAAATTATCGTGATTCGTTGAAATGATATATGGGTCCTTCTTGACAGGGGTGAACGTAAGTGTGTTTACAAAGTATACCCGTGAAGAAACATATATAAAAAATAAGAAAACTTGTTCGTCTACATACATGTATTTATTTAAAATAGTGAGCACTTCTCGCAAATTACCAACCTCTACAATTATCATTTAGTTTTTGGTAAAAATACAACTAATTTGTCATATATATAAAACTTCTTATTGTGTTTCCTTCAAGTCACACAAGTCCCATATAGTGGTTGCAATGCCCATTGATCAGTAGACTGCGTTACCGGGTCTACTAAATATTAAAATTACTATTTGCAAAGATAAGATCAGAAAATTTCACGTACAATGTTATTAAAAATAACCACAAATACACACATTTGTATATGCAAATATTTACGATTCCGTGACTTTTGGCAAAGCCTGATACCATTCTTGTGCGCGTGGGGATAAATATTTTATCGCCAATTCATTCACGTCTTGAAACACCTTTCCAGGCAATGGTTTTAATTCTCTACTAAGAGTATGTAAATGACAATCTGTTATTCTTGTCATTTGCTTAATTTTCCTGAACGACACAACAATCGGAGTTTCTTTCGGATCAAGAGTCTTACGCACCCAGGCTGTTTCCGGATGAGAAAATGTTTTGACAGTACCATCAATTAATCGTTCACCAATTCCAAAATTAAAATAGTGAGCCTCGTCAAACGAAAATTTGATTCCGTTGACATCTTTGTACCTGTATGTAAACTCATTTTTTAAGTATGAAGAATAATCATAAATGTCATCAATTGTCAACAGTTTGGCTTTATAGTGGCCCGCAAATGACGACTGTTCTATCACATTTAACCAATCTGTAGGAAGCTCTATGACATCGTGTTTCCGTGAATTCTTTTCAATCAGCCCAAAGTGACGATCTGCAAAGCTGTATGAATGTCCCTCTAACAGCGTTTTATAATCTATTCGCTGGAAAGTTCCCTGGTCAATTAAACTCTGAAGATACCACATAAATTTATTGTTTAAACATTCACCTGCAAATGGCAAAAAAGAAAGTCAGGAAAGACAAACTTGTCACTCAATGCCCGAAATTATTGTCTAGCACAAATATACTATATATAAAAAAGATATTCACCTGGATGGTTATCCGAACTCAAAATAGCATGCCGTGAGGTTATATTCTGTTGCACGAGAAGGCTTTGGAATGCAGAGATGATTTCATTTGGACCTTTACCTCCGTTCATTTCATCCCAAAGA
Source organism: Saccoglossus kowalevskii (assembly GCF_978046115.1). NCBI lineage: Eukaryota > Metazoa > Hemichordata > Enteropneusta > Harrimaniidae > Saccoglossus > Saccoglossus kowalevskii. The sequence continues at coordinate 12,150,176 of NC_140660.1, read as the reverse complement.
AAACAATGAAAAGTTCTTGTCTTAGCAACGTCCACTCCAAGACATCTCAGATGTAATTTACTGCGAAAGTGCCAGTCTTGAGTGGAGACCTAGTGGTTGAAATAAACAAATAGATCAGATAAGGCACTAGATATGATATATCGTCTATGAACGGTAATTCGAATCATCAATTTTGGTCAGCTGAGGAAAGCAGGGATCGATATGATATCAATAATTTATCGACTGTTTAAATATGGAAATTTACGTCCGATATTAGATCGATATTAGACAGGCTTGATGTTGGGTCTTAATCAGGATTTTTGGAATCGCGAGCTCCCTGATAAACATATGGTACTATAATCTATAATTATCAAATTATCCGATAATAAAAAAAAATAAGCAATATCCCACCTTCATGCTAGAATTATTTTATATGAAGTAATCTAAATCAAATTCTATGTGAAGTAATCTAGATAACAACATGAAAGTGTACGGCATTATAGAGAGCATGTAATTTAACATTAAAACTAATATGTCTTACCTTTGGACATGGAAGGCTTTTTGAGAAATCTAAGTGAAATACAGCAACGTCATTCGTTGAACAAAAATTATCCATCTTTAGTTCCGACAAGCAAGATGTCTGTTTCCAACTAACCACCACGCATTTATATTGCAGAGCAAGTGGTTCGTCTTCTGTAACATAGTGCCCTCCCTCGGCGGTTGAACACATGATGAGATCAAATTCAGTCCGCTACGAAAATACTTCGGGAATTTCCCAGTTTTGTGTGTCGGGTGGTTTCATTGCCAAAACTGTAAAATCGTAATTTATATTACCATAATGTGTTTCGGCAATTGACAAATGATCCTGTAGGGCCTTCTGGAAACGCCGTTTGTCCTCGGTCGTTCTTGCATATTTAATTTTTTTGGCCATCACATCACATCGCTGACAAGTATCTCGCCGAGGCCGTTTAAAATGGATATCAATGTTTTTTAAAACGTGTGTTCGAAAAGTTGAAAAGGAAACGTATCGTCTGTTATTATTTCGTTGTTTCTTCAGATAATCGCGATAGCAACTACTAATACTATTTGAAGCTGGCATATATTTTGTTTCAGTGTTTCCAATATTACAATAATGGGGGGATTCGAATGTATAACTTGCCATATGATTGTCGATGTCCATAACGCATTGTCTGTCAACAGATCTGTGGTGCAGTCCGTGTTTTCCGCGGCGGTCGGATTGAATTGTCGAAAGTGGTCTTCTTTTCCCCATAAGAGTTGCAATACGTTGCTTGCTGATTCCGAAGATTTTCAAAAATCCCAGACGGCAGATACGCTTTCTGTTCATTGTAACATCAATAATATGATAAGTGCGTGAATTGTATCGGCGTACCGTCCGTATATCCATTAGTTGTATTAAAATGAGATTCTGCTCATCATAGCATTTAAGGTCAAAATCACGGCGAATCATTCTGATATTTCGAACGCCTGTTTGGATTAAACAGTCATTGTTACACGAACAGGAGAGCGACATCCGGTCAACAAAAGGAAATGCTCTGTTTTTCCTCGCTGTAGTAGATTTTGCAAACTTTCTCGTGATAGTTACTTTTCGTTTATATAACCCTTTACGAGGTAGTCTTTGAACTGTTCTATGAGCCCATGGTTGTTCAAATGACCAGGTATTATAACAGAATCCTCCACGTACGGCCATCGTTCAATACATATGCGTACTAAGTGTAGCGTGGCACAAAGATTCACATTCCTTGACAGAGGAAGTTGACGTTGCATTTGTGTACGACCTTGTGAATATATTAAAGAAACAAATATGCAACCTGAGGTTCGCGGTTCCACAATCCCAGTTTAGCACTGGTGCATCATGGGAGACATAATTAAATGGGCTGTTCAACTCACAGATCAATTTATATAGTTGTTGATAATGACGATAACTTTTCCTCGACCTCGTGTAAGTTACAAAATTCTGATTCCAACAACGTAGTTTAGAATTATAGACCCTACAATAATACGAAACCAGTTTAATCTCGAAGTACTGTAGACTATATAGTACTAGTCAAAAGTTTAATGTAAACTATAATTTGCATGTGTATCGCTAACCACAGTTCCTCCACTGAGATGAACATCTCCTCGGCACTTATGCATAAATTAATAAATATTATCCAACAATTCAAGTATTAAATCACAAATAAAGAATGTGATTGTTTTGGGTGTGGTAACGCGATTTACCAGGGTTGAAACTTTCCGTCGTGGTATAATGAATATGAATTTTAAACTACACGTGCATTTTCATGAAACCGATATGATCACATAGAGACTTGTAACTTTAAATAAAATTTACCGACTTTACTTAAAAACACGCAATATTTGTAGACGTGACACAGAACAGAAGTGCTCCCAACGAGAATGATATGACGTCACCGCTGTCTCCCCACTGAAGAGCAACGCGCACTGTATGCGATTCACACCTTAGAACAACAGCGTTCCCCAACTGGCTGTTGGGTACTGTGCGCTAACTATGTCATCTGGCTACACCAAGCACGGGCTAAAATTTAAGCTAATCTCATATGTTTTCATATAGGCTAGTCCGAGTTGCGTCCATGTAAGGATGAAACAGTGTTTAGCACTGGCTAAGAGACGCCCAAACTCATTGTTCGTCGTGACTATGAGTACCAATCACAATCCTATCCTCATTCTCAGCGTGATTACCATATTGATAATTTTTCAAGTCACTATAACTATGCATATGATTATACAAGTCCATGCTACAATGACACTCGCTCTCATAAAGAATCAAATCTCAATCATTTTAACTATGATTTACGGGAGTTCGGACCAATTTCCCGTGTATTAATTTTACGATCTGTCACAGCGGCTTACAGTGATATATTTTGAGTTTGTTCTTTGTTTGATACATACCAATCAACGTGAACATTATACTAGTGTTTGGCAAAAGAAATAGAAAAAGAAAAAAACGTCTACATCTAAATGCTTGGTTCATGTTGAATCCGTAGGACTCGTACAGTTACGATCACACGGTAATCGCGGAACTTTCACACTCAGGCAATAACACAAGAATGCATTTAATAAACCCGTAACGAAACGTAACTTAAATCAATTTACATACAAAACATATGTTTGGCGGTATTAACAATTATCAGTATCGATCATCGGTTCCATATATTCGGACACATTCAATGACCTAATACGTGAATGCAATTTTGACCCTTTATCATATTCGATGCGTAATATCACAAGATTCTTTCGTTTAAATTATATTTCTAACGAAACAGTACCAGTTGCTGAATGCAAACCCTGTTCGGCATTTGTTTGAGCTGCTTTCGTTGACATTATCTAATATAGAAAGACAAATTCACGGTTGACGAAAATTCAGGGCGATGTGTTCGTGTAAAATATAGCGCCCGCACTCAGTGGGGGGGGGGGGAAATAACGCACACATACAAGTTTAATTATGATTACATCGCGTTCTACCTTATCTTCATTTTGGGTCTCGTGGAGACCACAGTCTATTGATCAGATCAAACATGACGGGCGGTGCCAGCAAGACGATCCACTCACGCAACTCTTACGGCTATTATTCTGGATTCGGCTTTCTAGTACAAGATGGAAAGGGTTAAAACACGCCCGAGTATGGCACAGGTGTGACACTTCTAAAGACGGATTTAGCATTCCACCATGCACAACGAAACTAATTTGATGGACAGTACGAACTGCTCCATTCGGAGTTATCCTACAAGTCCCGTACCCTCTGCTTGTAGAACCACTCCAAACCCAACACCCATACTTGCCACAAACTATTCGTTTTTCCAAAATTTTGAGTTTTAGAGCAGATTTTTCGTTGGCTGAGAGATCGCTGATTGAGGTTGCCATATCTATTGCGCTCATACGCGAGTGCCCTACAAGAGTTTCAGTCTTGTAGTAGTAGCGGTGACAGTATTATGCAAATGCATGGGATCGACGTCTCAAATACTAGTGAAATTGTAGCAATAAGAGAGACTGTCAATTATTCGATTTACGGAGATCGTATTACAAAAACATCGAAATACGAAAAATGACCACGCCCAAATATTTCATCACCACAGCAATAAGATAGCATTGCATTAGAAGGGAGGGGGCAATTTGAAATTAAAACTGGGCGATTTGCACGAAACACCTTGTATATTGTTTGTTTATGAAAGCTTCCCTATTGTTATGTATATTAGTAAACACCACGGTTACATTGTTATACAAACAGGTTAACCAGTGTAACTGTAAATGTTTATTAGTTTGCATATGAGAAATGAACGATGAGAACTATAGAGCACCTGATATTGAGTGGTATAATCGAATGGAAAATGTTACCCGAGATAGAATGTTTCCGATGGACAATTATGACCATAGGTGAAACCCGTATTTTTAGCATCAAAATAAGTTTGAAGGTTGCCCTCGTGTTTTATAACATTTTTCGTTTGAAAATTGTGGCATAGGTCTGCTTTCCAAATAAGAATTGCGTGCAAAATTGTTTACAAGACTCATTGAAGGATTTCAAATGTATAAGAAATGGAATAAGTTTCTAAACCAAACACTATTACCCGACCCTCCTGCGTTTCCCAATTTGATTGCATATGCCCTCCCAAGTATATCTACAGTTATATCTAGAGTGGACGTTCACAAATTAATTGAGGGGTGAAAGTTAGTGTTAGGATTAGTGGTGGGTGCAAAAGGTACTCTTTCCTGAGAAATTCCTTAAAATATATCACATATCTATATGTTTTCTCAAGAATCGTGATCAGTCATCATGACCATCGTATTGCTATTAACTGATAGAAACATTGTATTTCTAAGGATGCAATAAAGTTATTATTATTATTATTATTATAATGACCCACAATAATCTATATTACATACCACATAACACACCCTTTATTGCTTTAAGTATTGTTGGTTTTATCAATGTAACGCGATTCCATCTGTTCCCTTTGATATATAATGAATAACGTTAAAAACATTTCGTTGCATGGACGTATTTAGCCAAGCAAATAGAAAACAACGTCACAACCATATGTTGACGTGACCAATTATTTTGATAACAAATACAAGGTCATGATCGGTCAACCGTAGGACACTTTCGTGAACATCAACGTTAGGAGATGGACTTCATTTTCGTATAAAAGTGATTACTTGCAAATTTCTACAGGATGAGTGAACGAGTGTGTATTGATATTTGTTTTACTGATTTTCAAAATGCTCGTAAGTGCGTTATGCATTATTTGATCTTAATTTTTCCCGATCCTTATACGACGGCAACGATTGGTCACGGAGTTTTAAGTCCTAGTCGAACTCTTCTGATATGAAGCCCTCGCCGATGTATATTACAGAAAATCTCTCGTAGTCTTACTTCATCCTATGCACGGAGTAGCTGGTGTTCAATTTGATCAAGTCTAAAAGTAGCCCAGGTCCAGTTGACTCACTGTTAGACTGATAACTTTGTCTGGGTAATATTATAATGGAAGCTAACTTTAGCAAATCGGAATTGTCACCACACACTCGACTCGACAAATTATAGTGATTCTTTTTTCATAAATTTGTTTTTTGGAGAAATTAAATAATGCATTTTTTTTATCATTGCGTACCAAGGAATTGTTCTAAAAGAAGTGATTTTTATGACAAGTTTCTCAAAATACATTACTGTAACACACACAAGAATGTTATTTCAAGGTGCCATCTTAAAAATTATGTGTAGGCTCTACTATAACGCTTCGAGTTCGAGCCGAATTCAAAGTTCCACTACCAGCGGGGAAGTGAGCGGCAGTCGCGCCCCCCAAAAATGCGCGACCACTTGCGCCTACTGACTACCGAGCATGTTGCAGCACATATACATATATATATAATCTTTAATTCGGTTCGGACCTCGTTACTATCATAACGGGTTATTATTCATTTTATAAAAGCTAATTTTCTGCGCACTGTTGTGTGTGTGTTTGCAAATATGTTGATTTGAAAAAAAAATATTTGATCATTTACTAGTAAACTAACGGTCCTGTGGAGTGGCTAAATTGAAAAGTAATTACGTGCTGGTGCACGGACGCGACAACTTTTGTCTCTTGTCGTACACACGTGTAGATGTTGTGCTAAAAATAGGTCATCATCTAGGTGACGCAGACCAAAATAGAAATTTGCAACAGTGTTTAAATTGCGTTGAGAACGAACGCGAATGTATTAGACCATTTCAGAAATTATATGCCGTGGTTTCTGAAACCCAAGGTCATTCAATTATGTGTGTCGTTCTGAATGTAATCACGTGTGAAAGGTATACAACCATTATCCTTTCTAGAGTGGGTGACAAATTGAAGGCAAAATTATGTTTTTAATTGAATTTGCATTTATATATTTATTATGCGAAGAAAATAAAATGAACATATATACACATGAATAGTAGTAACATTACATTTTATTTTATTTATTTATTGAATACTCGTGTATATTTATCACCCACATTCTGATTTTTACGCAAATCGTTCCACCCAGTCAAATTCATGACAAGTGAGTCTTATTATTTCAAGATGGCTAGCAAAGGCAACGTACGCAAACTCATCAACGGAGTAAAAATAGGAATCAAGTGCCCATTTCTGAGCTTATTTGTAGAGGAGTATTTGTGCTTCACACGAGAACCTGGTGACATCATTACATCAAAGGAGCTGTTTTTTCATTATGAAAATTTTATATCATTAATGACAAAAAATGATCGCCAGACACAGTCAATGATTAGTGAGACTCGTTTTCATAAGGTACGTGCTTTTGTGTGGCCGGGTGATCGATGATTGAATTTGTCATATCACCACAAATTAAGGAAATACAGACGAGAAATATTTCACAATGACAAGTTTCTTTCTTTTTTTCATTGTGTTTGGATTTGTTACATAAATATTGTAAACGTTATACAAATTCAGAAAACTATACATTGCTTACATCGGTTATACATGTGCAGGGAATATTGTGAAACGCTAGTGTAATTCGGGATCAGTCTTATATATTATTTGTGTTTTGTAAAGAAACTACACACCAGATTAAAAGTACGACAATTGATTAAAACTAGTCAGCTATAAAGAAATAAAATACATGCGTTGACATAACTACTAATGGAAAGATTACACAATAAAAAAATGGGCAAGGGGTCACCCTTCATAACTTCCACTGGTGTTTAAATTTTATAATTATATCATAAATTGTATCTCATTTGACATGTGGTATTTTACAGCAAATCAAGGTTACACTTGTCCATAATGGCATATCGCCAGTCACCTCGGGTGGTAAGCGAGGTTATCGCGGGTTGAATATGCGGCAACATCGGCTAAGAAGGGAACAATCCTCGATGTCTATTAAAGAAAAAACAGAACACTTTTTGAAACGAAAAAAATGGGATGAATATATACAGGTACAATGCGGAACGTAATTACAAAAAAATAAGCAGAGTTATTAAGCAAAATATATTAAACGTGGAGATCCACATCTGTGGAAAGTTCACACCTTTATATTTAAATTTGACGAGTTCTCTCCTGATAATGAGGGAATATCTCAATCTAGAATAAAAGTCTTAGTATTTGTAATGGTTTAATATTTTGTACATCCATAGTATAATGATTTAACATCTCACTATAATGAGATTATATATATTGTTATGGGGTGCATGTTGCTATACTGAAATATAATTACTATGTCACATGTAGCTCATTTTAATCAATGCATAATCGTTTGCAATTTCAAAATATGTTTGCATAGCATAATTGACGAATCCTTCCTTGCTCTGTATATTCCTGAACGAGTTTGTCCCGAAATTATTTAGCATTTCTTTTCACCCATGTTTTCATTAAAATGAGTTACACTTTCATAACAAAATACTCTGTTTATTATAGGAGTTTCTATCTCGAATTCGAAATAGGAAATAAATGAGTAAATTAAACATGTTTTACGAATCAAATGCTATTATACATGAGTGTTATCTCATGGAAAACTGACAACGAGTTAATAATAAGAATACATTATTTGTGTTAGAATATAGAGAGCTGCTAAGTTGTTCGAGTTACGGACATCGAAGTACGAACATCGAATTACAAAAAAAGTTACATTTTGGAAACCACACCCACTTTTGTGAGACCTCGTCCAAACTGTAACTCGATTAACTAGTCAACAGAATTCCGAGTTACAGGTAAAATACATTTTTAGTTGTTGAAGGTCCACATTTAGTAACTTGAACTTTAAGTAACAGTTAACCAAACATCGAGTTACAGGCAGCATGATTTTTTTTAACGTTCAACTATTAAGTATGTTGCCCATAACGCGAAGTTTTGTTACTAGTAACTGTTGATTGGCCATAGTTACAATTTGGGTGTGGTTTCGCAAAAGGGGCGTGATTTATAAAATATGGGCGTGGTAATATTTGTAACTCAATGTTTTCGTAACTCGATGCTCGTAACTCTAACAGTTCAGTATATAGAATAGATATTTTGTTGTTTAATGTATTATGACGATAAGATTTGGTACATGATCTTCCCAGGGGATCACTGGTAAAACTCACGGAAAAGCGAGGCACCCAAGTGTTCTAGAAATTATGCTTCATAACAGGGTCCCTTTTCGACATTCTCAGAAATCAAAAAGAATGATATCGTTGCTAGCTTTATATATTGTGTAATATGCGGCAATGATAGTTTAATTTAACAATTATTTGTAACTAGTATAGTGTACATGTAATAAAAGAGTGTTTTTATATCGAAAATATATTTCGAGGGCCGATTTTTGAATTTGATTTTTACTAAAAGACCCCCAGAATAGTCTAGTGAAATCAAAACAAAAAACAATATTTGTTTACATTGAAATTAAGGTTGAAGTCGTTAACAGAGATTTTAGAGAAGCGGGAAAGTGCGCCTTTGCAAAACAAGATATAAAAGCAAATGAGATAATTGGGGTGTACGACGGAGAAATAATTGACAGAGCAGAGGCTGAACAACTAGAACGACAGTATGCGGTAACAGGTGAACGTTGTGGCATGTATCACCTGGAATATTCCGGCATGGTGTGAGTATATAATCAGCCACAATATTTGCCATAATATTTTCTTAGTGTTAGTAGTTATATGTAACACTACTTTCATACAATTTAATGTAAAACTAATGAAATGAATTATGCACTTGCTGTCACACACTCGCTCTTATCAACTAGCTCGCTCACACACACACACACACACACGCACAATGGCAATTCACCCATTCTCACGCACTCGCTTACCCTCTCCCACCCCAATTCATTGAACTCAAACACTCCACCCACTGACACACACAAACTCGCACACAAACTCACTCACCCACCCATTTGATCATCCTCCAACAAACTCACTCACAACTAAATCTAATTCACCCACAACTCTTACATTATCAAGCCACCCTTTCATTAGGTCAACCGCAATTCACTCATTACTCTCAACTGATTGACTAAATGAGTGACTCATTGTTTAATAAATTCCTTTCTACTCACCCACTTAACAACGAAATAATTCAGTAACAATCAGACATATATTATTAACTCACCAACCAAATGACTTGCTGAGTGAAACATTGATTTCTCTCTGACTTGCCCACATTTCATTAACCCATTTTAACTCGCACACGCTATAACTTAACTGTCCCACCTTACCACTAGCTCACTGATTTGTCAACCCAAAGATAGCTTCATTCGCTCACTTAATCAACACTAAATCTAGTTAATTCACTCAGTCATATGTACATTATATCAACTTACTCATTACACACTTGCCAACTCAAGCACCCATTCGCTCACCAACAGATTGACTCACTGTTGTATATATAAACACATCCATCCAACCAACCACCCACCCATCCATTCACTGTCATACTCAAATGACGCATCAATTAACCCTTTCACTCACTCACACACACATCTTCACTCACTCACCCTCACCCACTCAGCTTTACTCCCTCAGCCTCACCTTCACTCACTTTCTCACCTTCACTCATCTTCATTCACTCACTCACTCACTCACTCACCTTCATTCACTCACTCTCACCCACTCACCTTCATGCTCACCTTCATTCACCCACCCTCACCTTCATTCACCCATCCTCAGCCTCACCTTCACTCACTCACCTCACCCACTCACTCACTCACCCTTACCTTCACTAACTTACCTTTACCTTCACTCACTCACTCCTTCACCCACTCACCCTCATCTTCATTTACTCACTCGCCCTCATCTTCAATCACTCGCCTTCTCAAACTCACTCTCACCTTCACTCACTCACTCGCTCACCTTCGCTCACTCACTCACCTTCATTCACTCACCCTTACCTTCACTCCCCCTTATCTTCACTCACTCTCATCCACACCTCCATTCACTCACCCTCGTCTTCACTCACTCACCTTCTCTAACTCACTCCCATCTTCACCCACTCACCTTCACTCACTCATCTTTACTCCCACTCACTCACCCTCAGCTTTACTTACTCACTCACCCTCAGTCTCATCTTCACTCACCCTCATTCACTCACTCACTCACCCTCATTCACTCACTCACCTTCAGTCACACACTTTCACTCACTCACTCACCCACCCACCCTCACCTTCACTCACACTCAGCTTCACTTCCATCAGCCTCACCTTCACTCACACACCTTCACTCACTCGCTCACCTTCACTCACTCACTCACCCACCCACCCTTACCTTCACTCACTCGCCTTCTCTAACTCACTCTCTCCTTCAATCACCCACCCTCATCTTCACTCACTCGTCTTCTCTAACTCACTCTCACCTTCAATCACTCGCCCTCATCCACACACCTTCACTCACTCACCCTCACCTTTTCTCACTCGCCCTCATCTTCACTCCCTCACTCACTCACCCTCATCTTCATTTACTCACTCGCCCTCATCTTCACTCACTCGCCTTCACTCACTCACTCACTCGCTCGCTCACCTTCGCTCACTCACTCACTCACCTTCATTCACTCCCCCTTATCTTCACTCACTCTCATCCACACCTCCATTCACTCACCCTCGTCTTCACTCACTCACCTTCTCTAACTCACTCCCATCTTCACCCACTCACTCACCTTCACTCACTCATCTTTACTCCCACTCACTCACCCTCAGCTTTACTTACTCACTCACCCTCAGTCTCATCTTCACTCACCCTCATTCACTCACTCACTCACTCACCCTCATTCATTCACACACTTTCACTCACTCACTCACTCACACACCCACCCACCCTCACCTTCACTCACACACTCACCCTCAGCTTCACTTCCATCAGCCTCACCTTCACTCACTCACCCACTCCCACCTTCACTCACACACCTTCACTCACTCGCTCACCTTCACTCACCCTCTCCTTCACTCACACACCTTCACTCACTCACTCACCTTCACTCACTCACTCTCACTCACCCTTACCTTCACTCACTCGCCTTCTCTAACTCACTCTCACCTTCGCTCACTCACTCGCTCACCTTCGCTCACTCACTCACTCACCTTCATTCACTCACCCTTACCTTCACTCCCCCTTATCTTCACTTACTCTCATCCACACCTCCATTCACTCACCCTCGTCTTCACTCACTCACCTTCTCTAACTCACTCCCATCTTCAGCCACTCACTCACCTTCACTCACTCGTCTTTACTCCCACTCACTCACCCTCAGCTTTACTTACTCACTCACCCTCAGTCTCATCTTCACTCACCCTCATTCACTCACTCACTCACCTTCAGTCACACACTTTCACTCACTCACTCACCCACCCTCACCCTTACCTTCACTCACACACTCACCCTCAGCTTCACTTCCATCAGCCTCACCTTCACTCACTCACCCACCTTCACTCACACACCTTCACTCACTCGCTCACCTTCACTCACCCTCTCCTTCACTCACACACCTTCACTCACTCGTTCACCTTCACTCAATCACTCTCACTCACCCTTCACTCACTTGCCTTCTCTAACTCACTCTCTCCTTGAATCACCCACCCTCATCTTCACTCACTCGTCTTCTCTAACTCACTCTCACCTTCAATCACTCACCCTCACCTTCAATCACTCACCCTCATCCACACACCTTCACTCACTCACCCTCACCTTTTCTCACTCGCCCTCATCTTCACTCCCTCACTCACTCACCCACCCTCACCTTCATTCACTCACACTCACTCACCCTCACCCACCCTCACTCACCCTCACCCACCCTCACCTTCATTCACTCACCCTCATCTTCACTCACTGCCCTCATCTTCACTCACTCACCCACCCTCACCTTCAATCACTCACCCTCATCCACACACCGTCACTCACTCACCCACCATCACCTTCATTCACTCACTCACTCACCCTCACCCACCCTCACCTTCATTCACTTACCCTCACTCGCCCTCATCTTCACTCACTTGTCCTCATCTTCACTCACTCACCCACCCTCACCTTCATTCACTCACTCACTCACTCTCTCATGTTAATATCATCATGGCCATATATTTTCAGAATAAATCCACACAGTGAAAAGAAGATGTGGGAAACAAGTGGAATTACCTTTTTCCTGAACCATTCCAAAAAGCATTCCAACATTGTCACAAAACAACTGAAGATTAATGACAGGCCGTGTGTGGTTATGATTTCCAAATATTACATACCAGAAGGGGCAGAATTGTTATATAATTATGGTGATGAGAAAGCACCATTTTTTGCAAATTCACAAACTTTTCCAAATTAAAGTAATTTATGATCTATGTTCGAGTTGAGTTGTGTTGTGTTGTGTTGTGAACATGTAAAATAACAATAAAATTCAATATTTCCTTGACAAGAAATTAAAACACAGTGAACATGCTAAAAACATCAAAACATTAAAATTAAATGTCAGTTAAATTAAATAGTTTTACAGCATTCAAAAGTCAGGAAATACACAATTGAATATATGAAGTTTCACACGCAAGTGCCACATGACAGACTAATTGCTGAACATTTTCAAAATCGCTAAATAAATGAAATTTATGGTATATGCAAAATAAGGTTTATGTAAACGTAATGAAACTAATTTTCTTTTAAATTTACAACTATTCCCCATCCCAGTAATGAACTACTAGTAAATACCTTATTATTTTGACACAGATCAATGTATTTAAAACACCTTCATCTCTTTTTTTAACTTGCAGGTCATTACTACAGTAATTCATATGACAGGGGTTCCAGAGAAATAATTACATTCAAATGTGGGAAAATATTAGTTAATTAATAAACACAAATTATTTGTTTCATTATTTTAACAAACTAAAAATGAATGGTGCATAGTACTACTGTAGAACATATTATTCAAGCTGTTAATTGAATAATTTAACACAAAAAGGTGCCAATTGGGCAAAAGCAATGTACATATCACCAGTGGTATGTTGGTATCCATTGTCAGGTATATTTACTAATCTATTAACAATCAATTGACAAGTTTCAAACAAAACTATTTTTTTAATTAACAATGTTGATTCATTTTAGTTTCAATAAACATTTTCAAATTATTGAAAAAACACTTCCCAAGATAGAATTTAAACACAGCTTTACATTTCAACTTATAATAAACATAGTCATGCACAGAGCATACAATTTCTAAGCACATGTCCTTGTAAGTGTATATGATCCACTGTTGACGCAATTCTTGTATTTTATTCATCAGCCAATGACGTCCTGGTTTGTGTCCTGATTAATTATAGAGTAATAATACATCATATTGGATACTGGCACTATAAAAATGGACACCCTAAAGTACATTCCAGGGTTCTTGCGTTCCTGCGTTTTGCAAAAGAAAAACAATATATCAAGTACAATTAGATTCATTTAGCTTTAGTCAGATATGAATTTTAAATATAAAACAAAAGTCAATGAAAATATAACATTGTTGCAAACACAATTAAAGTAGGAATTTGGAAGGTAAGTCATGCAATGATCAAATAAGATTGAGACAGTTGGGGATTTCCAAATTACAAGGCCCCCATGAATTCAGACCCATTTTAACACGTAGCCAGGGTAGTGAAATTAAACGGTACCCACCGAAAAATACACAGCGTCAGAACCCTGACCAACACATTGAATTAAAGTCCAAGATTGGTCGGTTATGTACGTACTTATCCAGAGTGACTTCAGACCCATTTTAACACGTAGCCAGGGTAATGAAATTAAACGGTACCCACCGAAAAATACACAGAGTCAGAACCCTGACCAACACATTGAATTAAAGTCCAAGATTGGTCGGTTATGTACGTACTTATCCAGAGTGACTTCAGACCCATTTTAACACGTAGCCAGGGTAATGAAATTAAACGGTACCCACCGAAAAATACACAGGGTCAGAACCCTGACCAACACATTGAATTAAAGTCCAAGATTGGTCGGTTATGTACGTACTTATCCAGAGTGACTTCAGACCCATTTTAACACGTAGCCAGGGTAATGAAATTAAACGGTACCCACCGAAAAATACACAGGGTCAGAACCCTGACCAACACATTGAATTAAAGTCCAAGATTGGTTGGTTACGTACGTACTTATCCAGAGTGACTTCAGACCCATTTTAACACGTAGCCAGGGTAATGAAATTAAACGGTACCCACCGAAAAATACACAGGGTCAAAACCCTGACCAACACATTGAAATAAAGTCTAAGATTGGTCGGTTATGTACGTACTTATCCAAAATGAATTCATAACCATTTTAACACGTAGCCAGGGTAATGAAATTAAACGGTACCCACCGAAAAATACACAGGGTCAGAACCCTGACCAACACATTGAATTAAAGTCCAAGATTGGTCGGTTATGTACGTACTTATCCAGAGTGACTTCAGACCCATTTTAACACGTAGCCAGGGTAATGAAATTAAACGGTACCCACCGAAAAATACACAGGGTCAGAACCCTGACCAACATATTGAAATAAAGTCCAAGATTGGTCGGTTATGTACGTACTTATCCAGAGTGACTTCAGACCCATTTTAACACGTAGCCAGGGTAATGAAATTAAACGGTACCCACCGAAAAATACACAGGGTCAGAACCCTGACCAACACATTGAATTAAAGTCCAAGATTGGTCGGTTATGTACGTACTTATCCAGAGTGACTTCAGACCCATTTTAACACGTAGCCAGGGTAATGAAATTAAACGGTACCCACCGAAAAATACACAGGGTCAAAACCCTGACCAACACATTGAAATAAAGTCTAAGATTGGTCGGTTATGTACGTACTTATCCAAAATGAATTCATAACCATTTTAACACGTAGCCAGGGTAGTGAAATTAAACGGTACCCACCGAAAAATACACAGGGTCAGAACCCTGACCAACACATTGAATTAAAGTCCAAGATTGGTCGGTTACGTACGTACTTATCCAGAGTGACTTCAGACCCATTTTAACACGTAGCCAGGGTAATGAAATTAAACGGTACCCACCGAAAAATACACAGGGTCAGAACCCTGACCAACACATTGAAATAAAGTCCAAGATTGGTCGGTTATGTACGTACTTATCCAAAATGAATTCATACCCATTTTAACACGTAGCCAGGGTGGTGAAATTAAACGGTACCCACCGAAAAATACACAGGGTCAGAACCCTGACCAACACATTGAAATAAAGTCCAAGATTGGTCGGTTATGTACGTACTTATCCAAAATGAATTCATAACCATTTTAACACGTAGCCAGGGTAATGAAATTAAACGGTACCCACCGAAAAATACACAGGGTCTGAACCCTGACCAACATATTGAAATAAAGTCCAAGATTGGTCGGTTATGTACGTACTTATCCAAAATGAATTCATAACCATTTTAACACGTAGCCAGGGTAGTGAAATTAAACGGTACCCACCGAAAAATACACAGGGTCAGAACCCTGACCAACACATTGAATTAAAGTCCAAGATTGGTCGGTTACGTACGTACTTATCCAGAGTGACTTCAGACCCATTTTAACACGTAGCCAGGGTAATGAAATTAAACGGTACCCACCGAAAAATACACAGGGTCAGAACCCTGACCAACACATTGAAATAAAGTCCAAGATTGGTCGGTTATGTACGTACTTATCCAAAATGAATTCATACCCATTTTAACACGTAGCCAGGGTGGTGAAATTAAACGGTACCCACCGAAAAATACACAGGGTCAGAACCCTGACCAACACATTGAAATAAAGTCCAAGATTGGTCGGTTATGTACGTACTTATCCAAAATGAATTCATACCCATTTTAACACGTAGCCAGGGTGGTGAAATTAAACGGTACCCACCGAAAAATACACAGGGTCAGAACCCTGACCAACACATTGAAATAAAGTCCAAGATTGGTCGGTTATGTACGTACTTATCCAAAATGAATTCATAACCATTTTAACACGTAGCCAGGGTAATGAAATTAAACGGTACCCACCGAAAAATACACAGGGTCAGAACCCTGACCAACATATTGAAATAAAGTCCAAGATTGGTCGGTTATGTACGTACTTATCCAAAATGAATTCATAACCATTTTAACACGTAGCCAGGGTAATGAAATTAAACGGTACCCACCGAAAAATACACAGGGTCTGAACCCTGACCAACATATTGAAATAAAGTCCAAGATTGGTCGGTTATGTACGTACTTATCCAGAGTGAATTCATAACCATTTTAACACGTAGCCAGGGTAATGAAATTAAACGGTACCCACCGAAAAATACACAGGGTCAGAACCCTGACCAACATATTGAAATAAAGTCCAAGATTGGTCGGTTATGTACGTACTTATCCAAAATGAATTCATAACCATTTTAACACGTAGCCAGGGTAATGAAATTAAACGGTACCCACCGAAAAATACACAGGGTCAGAACCCTGACCAACACATTGAAATAAAGTCCAAGATTGGTCGGTTATGTACGTACTTATCCAAAATGAATTCATAACCATTTTAACACGTAGCCAGGGTAATGAAATTAAACGGTACCCACCGAAAAATACACAGGGTCAGAACCCTGACCAACATATTGAAATAAAGTCCAAGATTGGTCGGTTATGTACGTACTTATCCAAAATGAATTCATAACCATTTTAACACGTAGCCAGGGTAATGAAATTAAACGGTACCCACCGAAAAATACACAGGGTCAGAACCCTGACCAACACATTGAAATATAAAGTCCAAGATTGGTCGGTTATGTACGTACTTATCCAAAATGAATTCATAACCATTTTAACACGTAGCCAGGGTAATGAAATTAAACGGTACCCACCGAAAAATACACAGGGTCAGAACCCTGACCAACATATTGAAATAAAGTCCAAGATTGGTCGGTTATGTACGTACTTATCCAGAGTGAATTCATAACCATTTTAACACGTAGCCAGGGTAATGAAATTAAACGGTACCCACCGAAAAATACACAGGGTCAGAACCCTGACCAACATATTGAAATAAAGTCCAAGATTGGTCGGTTATGTACGTACTTATCCAGAGTGAATTCATAACCATTTTAACACGTAGCCAGGGTAATGAAATTAAACGGTACCCACCGAAAAATACACAGGGTCAGAACCCTGACCAACATATTGAAATAAAGTCCAAGATTGGTCGGTTATGTACGTAACTTATCCAAAATGAATTCATAACCATTTTAACACGTAGCCAGGGTAATGAAATTAAACGGTACCCACCGAAAAATACACAGGGTCTGAACCCTGACCAACATATTGAAATAAAGTCCAAGATTGGTCGGTTATGTACGTACTTATCCAGAGTGAATTCATAACCATTTTAACACGTAGCCAGGGTAATGAAATTAAACGGTACCCACCGAAAAATACACAGGGTCAGAACCCTGACCAACATATTGAAATAAAGTCCAAGATTGGTCGGTTATGTACGTACTTATCCAAAATGAATTCATAACCATTTTAACACGTAGCCAGGGTAATGAAATTAAACGGTACCCACCGAAAAATACACAGGGTCTGAACCCTGACCAACATATTGAAATAAAGTCCAAGATTGGTCGGTTATGTACGTACTTATCCAAAATGAATTCATAACCATTTTAACACGTAGCCAGGGTAATGAAATTAAACGGTACCCACCGAAAAATACACAGGGTCAGAACCCTGACCAACATATTGAAATAAAGTCCAAGATTGGTCGGTTATGTACGTACTTATCCAGAGTGAATTCATAACCATTTTAACACGTAGCCAGGGTAATGAAATTAAACGGTACCCACCGAAAAATACACAGGGTCTGAACCCTGACCAACATATTGAAATAAAGTCCAAGATTGGTCGGTTATGTACGTACTTATCCAAAATGAATTCATAACCATTTTAACACGTAGCCAGGGTAATGAAATTAAACGGTACCCACCGAAAAATACACAGGGTCTGAACCCTGACCAACATATTGAAATAAAGTCCAAGATTGGTCGGTTATGTACGTACTTATCCAAAATGAATTCATAACCATTTTAACACGTAGCCAGGGTAATGAAATTAAACGGTACCCACCGAAAAATACACAGGGTCAGAACCCTGACCAACACATTGAAATATAAAGTCCAAGATTGGTCGGTTATGTACGTACTTATCCAAAATGAATTCATAACCATTTTAACACGTAGCCAGGGTAATGAAATTAAACGGTACCCACCGAAAAATACACAGGGTCAGAACCCTGACCAACATATTGAAATAAAGTCCAAGATTGGTCGGTTATGTACGTACTTATCCAGAGTGACTTCAGACCCATTTTAACACGTAGCCAGGGTAATGAAATTAAACGGTACCCACCGAAAAATACACAGGGTCAGAACCCTGACCAACACATTGAAATAAAGTCCAAGATTGGTCGGTTATGTACGTACTTATCCAAAATGAATTCATACCCATTTTAACACGTAGCCAGGGTGGTGAAATTAAACGGTACCCACCGAAAAATACACAGGGTCAGAACCCTGACCAACATATTGAAATAAAGTCCAAGATTGGTCGGTTATGTACGTACTTATCCAGAGTGAATTCATAACCATTTTAACACGTAGCCAGGGTAATGAAATTAAACGGTACCCACCGAAAAATACACAGGGTCTGAACCCTGACCAACATATTGAAATAAAGTCCAAGATTGGTCGGTTATGTACGTACTTATCCAAAATGAATTCATAACCATTTTAACACGTAGCCAGGGTAATGAAATTAAACGGTACCCACCGAAAAATACACAGGGTCTGAACCCTGACCAACATATTGAAATAAAGTCCAAGATTGGTCGGTTATGTACGTACTTATCCAAAATGAATTCATAACCATTTTAACACGTAGCCAGGGTAATGAAATTAAACGGTACCCACCGAAAAATACACAGGGTCAGAACCCTGACCAACATATTGAAATAAAGTCCAAGATTGGTCGGTTATGTACGTACTTATCCAGAGTGAATTCATAACCATTTTAACACGTAGCCAGGGTAATGAAATTAAACGGTACCCACCGAAAAATACACAGGGTCAGAACCCTGACCAACATATTGAAATAAAGTCCAAGATTGGTCGGTTATGTACGTACTTATCCAGAGTGAATTCATAACCATTTTAACACGTAGCCAGGGTAATGAAATTAAACGGTACCCACCGAAAAATACACAGGGTCAGAACCCTGACCAACATATTGAAATAAAGTCCAAGATTGGTCGGTTATGTACGTAACTTATCCAAAATGAATTCATAACCATTTTAACACGTAGCCAGGGTAATGAAATTAAACGGTACCCACCGAAAAATACACAGGGTCTGAACCCTGACCAACATATTGAAATAAAGTCCAAGATTGGTCGGTTATGTACGTACTTATCCAGAGTGAATTCATAACCATTTTAACACGTAGCCAGGGTAATGAAATTAAACGGTACCCACCGAAAAATACACAGGGTCAGAACCCTGACCAACATATTGAAATAAAGTCCAAGATTGGTCGGTTATGTACGTACTTATCCAAAATGAATTCATAACCATTTTAACACGTAGCCAGGGTAATGAAATTAAACGGTACCCACCGAAAAATACACAGGGTCAGAACCCTGACCAACACATTGAAATAAAGTCCAAGATTGGTCGGTTATGTACGTACTTATCCAAAATGAATTCATAACCATTTTAACACGTAGCCAGGGTAATGAAATTAAACGGTACCCACCGAAAAATACACAGGGTCAGAACCCTGACCAACATATTGAAATAAAGTCCAAGATTGGTCGGTTATGTACGTACTTATCCAGAGTGACTTCATAACCATTTTAACACGTAGCCAGGGTAATGAAATTAAACGGTACCCACCGAAAAATACACAGGGTCTGAACCCTGACCAACATATTGAAATAAAGTCCAAGATTGGTCGGTTATGTACGTACTTATCCAAAATGAATTCATAACCATTTTAACACGTAGCCAGGGTAATGAAATTAAACGGTACCCACCGAAAAATACACAGGGTCAGAACCCTGACCAACACATTGAAATATAAAGTCCAAGATTGGTCGGTTATGTACGTACTTATCCAAAATGAATTCATAACCATTTTAACACGTAGCCAGGGTAATGAAATTAAACGGTACCCACCGAAAAATACACAGGGTCAGAACCCTGACCAACATATTGAAATAAAGTCCAAGATTGGTCGGTTATGTACGTACTTATCCAGAGTGAATTCATAACCATTTTAACACGTAGCCAGGGTAATGAAATTAAACGGTACCCACCGAAAAATACACAGGGTCAGAACCCTGACCAACATATTGAAATAAAGTCCAAGATTGGTCGGTTATGTACGTACTTATCCAGAGTGAATTCATAACCATTTTAACACGTAGCCAGGGTAATGAAATTAAACGGTACCCACCGAAAAATACACAGGGTCAGAACCCTGACCAACATATTGAAATAAAGTCCAAGATTGGTCGGTTATGTACGTAACTTATCCAAAATGAATTCATAACCATTTTAACACGTAGCCAGGGTAATGAAATTAAACGGTACCCACCGAAAAATACACAGGGTCTGAACCCTGACCAACATATTGAAATAAAGTCCAAGATTGGTCGGTTATGTACGTACTTATCCAGAGTGAATTCATAACCATTTTAACACGTAGCCAGGGTAATGAAATTAAACGGTACCCACCGAAAAATACACAGGGTCAGAACCCTGACCAACATATTGAAATAAAGTCCAAGATTGGTCGGTTATGTACGTACTTATCCAAAATGAATTCATAACCATTTTAACACGTAGCCAGGGTAATGAAATTAAACGGTACCCACCGAAAAATACACAGGGTCTGAACCCTGACCAACATATTGAAATAAAGTCCAAGATTGGTCGGTTATGTACGTACTTATCCAAAATGAATTCATAACCATTTTAACACGTAGCCAGGGTAATGAAATTAAACGGTACCCACCGAAAAATACACAGGGTCAGAACCCTGACCAACATATTGAAATAAAGTCCAAGATTGGTCGGTTATGTACGTACTTATCCAGAGTGAATTCATAACCATTTTAACACGTAGCCAGGGTAATGAAATTAAACGGTACCCACCGAAAAATACACAGGGTCTGAACCCTGACCAACATATTGAAATAAAGTCCAAGATTGGTCGGTTATGTACGTACTTATCCAAAATGAATTCATAACCATTTTAACACGTAGCCAGGGTAATGAAATTAAACGGTACCCACCGAAAAATACACAGGGTCTGAACCCTGACCAACATATTGAAATAAAGTCCAAGATTGGTCGGTTATGTACGTACTTATCCAAAATGAATTCATAACCATTTTAACACGTAGCCAGGGTAATGAAATTAAACGGTACCCACCGAAAAATACACAGGGTCAGAACCCTGACCAACATATTGAAATAAAGTCCAAGATTGGTCGGTTATGTACGTAACTTATCCAAAATGAATTCATAACCATTTTAACACGTAGCCAGGGTAATGAAATTAAACGGTACCCACCGAAAAATACACAGGGTCAGAACCCTGACCAACACATTGAAATATAAAGTCCAAGATTGGTCGGTTATGTACGTACTTATCCAAAATGAATTCATAACCATTTTAACACGTAGCCAGGGTAATGAAATTAAACGGTACCCACCGAAAAATACACAGGGTCAGAACCCTGACCAACATATTGAAATAAAGTCCAAGATTGGTCGGTTATGTACGTACTTATCCAGAGTGACTTCAGACCCATTTTAACACGTAGCCAGGGTAATGAAATTAAACGGTACCCACCGAAAAATACACAGGGTCTGAACCCTGACCAACATATTGAAATAAAGTCCAAGATTGGTCGGTTATGTACGTACTTATCCAAAATGAATTCATAACCATTTTAACACGTAGCCAGGGTAATGAAATTAAACGGTACCCACCGAAAAATACACAGGGTCTGAACCCTGACCAACATATTGAAATAAAGTCCAAGATTGGTCGGTTATGTACGTACTTATCCAAAATGAATTCATAACCATTTTAACACGTAGCCAGGGTAGTGAAATTAAACGGTACCCACCGAAAAATACACAGGGTCAGAACCCTGACCAACACATTGAATTAAAGTCCAAGATTGGTCGGTTACGTACGTACTTATCCAGAGTGACTTCAGACCCATTTTAACACGTAGCCAGGGTAATGAAATTAAACGGTACCCACCGAAAAATACACAGGGTCAGAACCCTGACCAACATATTGAAATAAAGTCCAAGATTGGTCGGTTACGTACGTACTTATCCAAAATGAATTCATAACCATTTTAACACGTAGCCAGGGTAATGAACCAATGCATTGCCTGATATTAAATGTTAACTAACGTTTTAGTACATATGTATAAGCATTCAGTAATTTTAATGAAAAAAAAGTACATTTATCTTAGTAATAGTGACACCTGTTGTTTAGTGTGATGAACCCCCACGGTTGGGTACAGGAGCATAGAAGTTTTTAATTAAAATTGTTTTCCATAAGAAAAATGAAACCATCATACATGGCCTTATAAACAGCCTTTTACTTCATAGTGGGGTGGGTGGAGTAAAGCTGTGATTATTTTTATTACTTTCTGACCATCTAGTTTGCCATTTACCATGTCCATATAAACTAAAGCTCCAGCCAATATCAGATTTGACTACTTGTTTCAAGCTATGGCACTTGGAAATGAGTGTTGTGACATGTGGCAAATGTCCAACTGTCTTGGTTAATAAGATTGGCTATATTTCAACTAGAAACAGGTAAACCAGTATACCTGTATGTACGAAGCCAGTGATCGTTATTCAAGCCAAAGAAACTGCATCTATTTATATAAATACACATGGACAGAGAATATTTTCTTGGAGCACTAAATGTGACAATTGCCCTACTGTCTGTGATAAATATACCACACCAGCTACATAGTGCCCGACGAGGAGTTGGGTAGGTAGTGAAGAAAAACATTGACTGAAGCCTGGCAGAGGACTGAATTGTTGTCAACAGCAACAAACATACTGGGAAAGTCAAAGACAGTGAAAAAACAAACAAACAAAAAACACACAGGCATATAAATACTAACTTTCTAGGATCTTTATTGACTCCAAGTAATCCAGAGTAGAACGAGATGAATCAACGCTATACTCCGCCATCTTTATTTTAATATTAGATGCAACCATTATTCTGTAGGGGACAACGGGTCATAACTTGAGGGGAGTTAACACCCATGATTTTTAAAATGCCTTGATCAATAAGAGTCTAAGTTACAGGGAACATTATTTTCATTTTTCAGTGGACCAATAAATGCATTTGACAGGAAAATAGAAAAACTCTACCACAACAGCAATTAGAACAGCTTGCTGCATTATAAGTATCACTTCCCTGTCAAATTAGTGGTTCATGCTTATTTGAATCTGAACATAACAGGCCAATTCTATCACACCTTGCTAGGCTTGAACTTCCATCCAATCAGAGCATTCCAAATGAACATGATTCTCCACAAAACTAGAGGGCGCTCTGACCAAAAAATTGCCATGATCTAAATAAAAAGAACTGAATGTCCACAGTTATGTCTGTAGGTGTACCTTACCTGCATGCAAAATAAAGTCCAAGATTGGTCGGTTATGTACGTACTTATCCAGAGTGAATTCATAACCATTTTAACACGTAGCCAGGGTAATGAAATTAAACGGTACCCACCGAAAAATACACAGGGTCTGAACCCTGACCAACATATTGAAATAAAGTCCAAGATTGGTCGGTTTTGTACGTACTTATCCAAAATGAATTCATAACCATTTTAACACGTAGCCAGGGTAATGAAATTAAACGGTACCCACCGAAAAATACACAGGGTCAGAACCCTGACCAACACATTGAAATATAAAGTCCAAGATTGGTCGGTTATGTACGTACTTATCCAAAATGAATTCATAACCATTTTAACACGTAGCCAGGGTAATGAAATTAAACGGTACCCACCGAAAAATACACAGGGTCAGAACCCTGACCAACATATTGAAATAAAGTCCAAGATTGGTCGGTTATGTACGTACTTATCCAGAGTGAATTCATAACCATTTTAACACGTAGCCAGGGTAATGAAATTAAACGGTACCCACCGAAAAATACACAGGGTCTGAACCCTGACCAACATATTGAAATAAAGTCCAAGATTGGTCGGTTATGTACGTACTTATCCAAAATGAATTCATAACCATTTTAACACGTAGCCAGGGTAATGAAATTAAACGGTACCCACCGAAAAATACACAGGGTCTGAACCCTGACCAACATATTGAAATAAAGTCCAAGATTGGTCGGTTATGTACGTACTTATCCAAAATGAATTCATAACCATTTTAACACGTAGCCAGGGTAATGAAATTAAACGGTACCCACCGAAAAATACACAGGGTCAGAACCCTGACCAACACATTGAAATATAAAGTCCAAGATTGGTCGGTTATGTACGTACTTATCCAAAATGAATTCATAACCATTTTAACACGTAGCCAGGGTAATGAAATTAAACGGTACCCACCGAAAAATACACAGGGTCAGAACCCTGACCAACATATTGAAATAAAGTCCAAGATTGGTCGGTTATGTACGTAACTTATCCAAAATGAATTCATAACCATTTTAACACGTAGCCAGGGTAATGAAATTAAACGGTACCCACCGAAAAATACACAGGGTCAGAACCCTGACCAACACATTGAAATATAAAGTCCAAGATTGGTCGGTTATGTACGTACTTATCCAAAATGAATTCATAACCATTTTAACACGTAGCCAGGGTAATGAAATTAAACGGTACCCACCGAAAAATACACAGGGTCAGAACCCTGACCAACATATTGAAATAAAGTCCAAGATTGGTCGGTTATGTACGTACTTATCCAGAGTGACTTCAGACCCATTTTAACACGTAGCCAGGGTAATGAAATTAAACGGTACCCACCGAAAAATACACAGGGTCTGAACCCTGACCAACATATTGAAATAAAGTCCAAGATTGGTCGGTTATGTACGTACTTATCCAAAATGAATTCATAACCATTTTAACACGTAGCCAGGGTAATGAAATTAAACGGTACCCACCGAAAAATACACAGGGTCTGAACCCTGACCAACATATTGAAATAAAGTCCAAGATTGGTCGGTTATGTACGTACTTATCCAAAATGAATTCATAACCATTTTAACACGTAGCCAGGGTAGTGAAATTAAACGGTACCCACCGAAAAATACACAGGGTCAGAACCCTGACCAACACATTGAATTAAAGTCCAAGATTGGTCGGTTACGTACGTACTTATCCAGAGTGACTTCAGACCCATTTTAACACGTAGCCAGGGTAATGAAATTAAACGGTACCCACCGAAAAATACACAGGGTCAGAACCCTGACCAACATATTGAAATAAAGTCCAAGATTGGTCGGTTACGTACGTACTTATCCAAAATGAATTCATAACCATTTTAACACGTAGCCAGGGTAATGAACCAATGCATTGCCTGATATTAAATGTTAACTAACGTTTTAGTACATATGTATAAGCATTCAGTAATTTTAATGAAAAAAAAGTACATTTATCTTAGTAATAGTGACACCTGTTGTTTAGTGTGATGAACCCCCACGGTTGGGTACAGGAGCATAGAAGTTTTTAATTAAAATTGTTTTCCATAAGAAAAATGAAACCATCATACATGGCCTTATAAACAGCCTTTTACTTCATAGTGGGGTGGGTGGAGTAAAGCTGTGATTATTTTTATTACTTTCTGACCATCTAGTTTGCCATTTACCATGTCCATATAAACTAAAGCTCCAGCCAATATCAGATTTGACTACTTGTTTCAAGCTATGGCACTTGGAAATGAGTGTTGTGACATGTGGCAAATGTCCAACTGTCTTGGTTAATAAGATTGGCTATATTTCAACTAGAAACAGGTAAACCAGTATACCTGTATGTACGAAGCCAGTGATCGTTATTCAAGCCAAAGAAACTGCATCTATTTATATAAATACACATGGACAGAGAATATTTTCTTGGAGCACTAAATGTGACAATTGCCCTACTGTCTGTGATAAATATACCACACCAGCTACATAGTGCCCGACGAGGAGTTGGGTAGGTAGTGAAGAAAAACATTGACTGAAGCCTGGCAGAGGACTGAATTGTTGTCAACAGCAACAAACATACTGGGAAAGTCAAAGACAGTGAAAAAACAAACAAACAAAAAACACACAGGCATATAAATACTAACTTTCTAGGATCTTTATTGACTCCAAGTAATCCAGAGTAGAACGAGATGAATCAACGCTATACTCCGCCATCTTTATTTTAATATTAGATGCAACCATTATTCTGTAGGGGACAACGGGTCATAACTTGAGGGGAGTTAACACCCATGATTTTTAAAATGCCTTGATCAATAAGAGTCTAAGTTACAGGGAACATTATTTTCATTTTTCAGTGGACCAATAAATGCATTTGACAGGAAAATAGAAAAACTCTACCACAACAGCAATTAGAACAGCTTGCTGCATTATAAGTATCACTTCCCTGTCAAATTAGTGGTTCATGCTTATTTGAATCTGAACATAACAGGCCAATTCTATCACACCTTGCTAGGCTTGAACTTCCATCCAATCAGAGCATTCCAAATGAACATGATTCTCCACAAAACTAGAGGGCGCTCTGACCAAAAAATTGCCATGATCTAAATAAAAAGAACTGAATGTCCACAGTTATGTCTGTAGGTGTACCTTACCTGCATGCAAAATAAAGTCCAAGATTGGTCGGTTATGTACGTACTTATCCAGAGTGAATTCATAACCATTTTAACACGTAGCCAGGGTAATGAAATTAAACGGTACCCACCGAAAAATACACAGGGTCTGAACCCTGACCAACATATTGAAATAAAGTCCAAGATTGGTCGGTTTTGTACGTACTTATCCAAAATGAATTCATAACCATTTTAACACGTAGCCAGGGTAATGAAATTAAACGGTACCCACCGAAAAATACACAGGGTCAGAACCCTGACCAACACATTGAAATATAAAGTCCAAGATTGGTCGGTTATGTACGTACTTATCCAAAATGAATTCATAACCATTTTAACACGTAGCCAGGGTAATGAAATTAAACGGTACCCACCGAAAAATACACAGGGTCAGAACCCTGACCAACATATTGAAATAAAGTCCAAGATTGGTCGGTTATGTACGTACTTATCCAAAATGAATTCATAACCATTTTAACACGTAGCCAGGGTAATGAAATTAAACGGTACCCACCGAAAAATACACAGGGTCTGAACCCTGACCAACATATTGAAATAAAGTCCAAGATTGGTCGGTTTTGTACGTACTTATCCAAAATGAATTCATAACCATTTTAACACGTAGCCAGGGTAATGAAATTAAACGGTACCCACCGAAAAATACACAGGGTCAGAACCCTGACCAACACATTGAAATATAAAGTCCAAGATTGGTCGGTTATGTACGTACTTATCCAAAATGAATTCATAACCATTTTAACACGTAGCCAGGGTAATGAAATTAAACGGTACCCACCGAAAAATACACAGGGTCTGAACCCTGACCAACATATTGAAATAAAGTCCAAGATTGGTCGGTTATGTACGTACTTATCCAAAATGAATTCATAACCATTTTAACACGTAGCCAGGGTAATGAAATTAAACGGTACCCACCGAAAAATACACAGGGTCAGAACCCTGACCAACACATTGAAATATAAAGTCCAAGATTGGTCGGTTATGTACGTACTTATCCAAAATGAATTCATAACCATTTTAACACGTAGCCAGGGTAATGAAATTAAACGGTACCCACCGAAAAATACACAGGGTCAGAACCCTGACCAACATATTGAAATAAAGTCCAAGATTGGTCGGTTATGTACGTAACTTATCCAAAATGAATTCATAACCATTTTAACACGTAGCCAGGGTAATGAAATTAAACGGTACCCACCGAAAAATACACAGGGTCAGAACCCTGACCAACACATTGAAATATAAAGTCCAAGATTGGTCGGTTATGTACGTACTTATCCAAAATGAATTCATAACCATTTTAACACGTAGCCAGGGTAATGAAATTAAACGGTACCCACCGAAAAATACACAGGGTCAGAACCCTGACCAACATATTGAAATAAAGTCCAAGATTGGTCGGTTATGTACGTACTTATCCAGAGTGACTTCAGACCCATTTTAACACGTAGCCAGGGTAATGAAATTAAACGGTACCCACCGAAAAATACACAGGGTCTGAACCCTGACCAACATATTGAAATAAAGTCCAAGATTGGTCGGTTATGTACGTACTTATCCAAAATGAATTCATAACCATTTTAACACGTAGCCAGGGTAATGAAATTAAACGGTACCCACCGAAAAATACACAGGGTCTGAACCCTGACCAACATATTGAAATAAAGTCCAAGATTGGTCGGTTATGTACGTACTTATCCAAAATGAATTCATAACCATTTTAACACGTAGCCAGGGTAGTGAAATTAAACGGTACCCACCGAAAAATACACAGGGTCAGAACCCTGACCAACACATTGAATTAAAGTCCAAGATTGGTCGGTTACGTACGTACTTATCCAGAGTGACTTCAGACCCATTTTAACACGTAGCCAGGGTAATGAAATTAAACGGTACCCACCGAAAAATACACAGGGTCAGAACCCTGACCAACATATTGAAATAAAGTCCAAGATTGGTCGGTTACGTACGTACTTATCCAAAATGAATTCATAACCATTTTAACACGTAGCCAGGGTAATGAACCAATGCATTGCCTGATATTAAATGTTAACTAACGTTTTAGTACATATGTATAAGCATTCAGTAATTTTAATGAAAAAAAAGTACATTTATCTTAGTAATAGTGACACCTGTTGTTTAGTGTGATGAACCCCCACGGTTGGGTACAGGAGCATAGAAGTTTTTAATTAAAATTGTTTTCCATAAGAAAAATGAAACCATCATACATGGCCTTATAAACAGCCTTTTACTTCATAGTGGGGTGGGTGGAGTAAAGCTGTGATTATTTTTATTACTTTCTGACCATCTAGTTTGCCATTTACCATGTCCATATAAACTAAAGCTCCAGCCAATATCAGATTTGACTACTTGTTTCAAGCTATGGCACTTGGAAATGAGTGTTGTGACATGTGGCAAATGTCCAACTGTCTTGGTTAATAAGATTGGCTATATTTCAACTAGAAACAGGTAAACCAGTATACCTGTATGTACGAAGCCAGTGATCGTTATTCAAGCCAAAGAAACTGCATCTATTTATATAAATACACATGGACAGAGAATATTTTCTTGGAGCACTAAATGTGACAATTGCCCTACTGTCTGTGATAAATATACCACACCAGCTACATAGTGCCCGACGAGGAGTTGGGTAGGTAGTGAAGAAAAACATTGACTGAAGCCTGGCAGAGGACTGAATTGTTGTCAACAGCAACAAACATACTGGGAAAGTCAAAGACAGTGAAAAAACAAACAAACAAAAAACACACAGGCATATAAATACTAACTTTCTAGGATCTTTATTGACTC
Source organism: Saccoglossus kowalevskii (assembly GCF_978046115.1). Lineage (NCBI taxonomy): Eukaryota > Metazoa > Hemichordata > Enteropneusta > Harrimaniidae > Saccoglossus > Saccoglossus kowalevskii. The sequence continues at coordinate 12,119,968 of NC_140660.1, read as the reverse complement.
CAAGTAATCCAGAGTAGAACGAGATGAATCAACGCTATACTCCGCCATCTTTATTTTAATATTAGATGCAACCATTATTCTGTAGGGGACAACGGGTCATAACTTGAGGGGAGTTAACACCCATGATTTTTAAAATGCCTTGATCAATAAGAGTCTAAGTTACAGGGAACATTATTTTCATTTTTCAGTGGACCAATAAATGCATTTGACAGGAAAATAGAAAAACTCTACCACAACAGCAATTAGAACAGCTTGCTGCATTATAAGTATCACTTCCCTGTCAAATTAGTGGTTCATGCTTATTTGAATCTGAACATAACAGGCCAATTCTATCACACCTTGCTAGGCTTGAACTTCCATCCAATCAGAGCATTCCAAATGAACATGATTCTCCACAAAACTAGAGGGCGCTCTGACCAAAAAATTGCCATGATCTAAATAAAAAGAACTGAATGTCCACAGTTATGTCTGTAGGTGTACCTTACCTGCATGCAAAATAAAGTCCAAGATTGGTCGGTTATGTACGTACTTATCCAGAGTGAATTCATAACCATTTTAACACGTAGCCAGGGTAATGAAATTAAACGGTACCCACCGAAAAATACACAGGGTCTGAACCCTGACCAACATATTGAAATAAAGTCCAAGATTGGTCGGTTTTGTACGTACTTATCCAAAATGAATTCATAACCATTTTAACACGTAGCCAGGGTAATGAAATTAAACGGTACCCACCGAAAAATACACAGGGTCAGAACCCTGACCAACACATTGAAATATAAAGTCCAAGATTGGTCGGTTATGTACGTACTTATCCAAAATGAATTCATAACCATTTTAACACGTAGCCAGGGTAATGAAATTAAACGGTACCCACCGAAAAATACACAGGGTCAGAACCCTGACCAACATATTGAAATAAAGTCCAAGATTGGTCGGTTATGTACGTACTTATCCAAAATGAATTCATAACCATTTTAACACGTAGCCAGGGTAATGAAATTAAACGGTACCCACCGAAAAATACACAGGGTCTGAACCCTGACCAACATATTGAAATAAAGTCCAAGATTGGTCGGTTTTGTACGTACTTATCCAAAATGAATTCATAACCATTTTAACACGTAGCCAGGGTAATGAAATTAAACGGTACCCACCGAAAAATACACAGGGTCAGAACCCTGACCAACACATTGAAATATAAAGTCCAAGATTGGTCGGTTATGTACGTACTTATCCAAAATGAATTCATAACCATTTTAACACGTAGCCAGGGTAATGAAATTAAACGGTACCCACCGAAAAATACACAGGGTCTGAACCCTGACCAACATATTGAAATAAAGTCCAAGATTGGTCGGTTATGTACGTACTTATCCAAAATGAATTCATAACCATTTTAACACGTAGCCAGGGTAATGAAATTAAACGGTACCCACCGAAAAATACACAGGGTCAGAACCCTGACCAACACATTGAAATATAAAGTCCAAGATTGGTCGGTTATGTACGTACTTATCCAAAATGAATTCATAACCATTTTAACACGTAGCCAGGGTAATGAAATTAAACGGTACCCACCGAAAAATACACAGGGTCAGAACCCTGACCAACATATTGAAATAAAGTCCAAGATTGGTCGGTTATGTACGTAACTTATCCAAAATGAATTCATAACCATTTTAACACGTAGCCAGGGTAATGAAATTAAACGGTACCCACCGAAAAATACACAGGGTCAGAACCCTGACCAACACATTGAAATATAAAGTCCAAGATTGGTCGGTTATGTACGTACTTATCCAAAATGAATTCATAACCATTTTAACACGTAGCCAGGGTAATGAAATTAAACGGTACCCACCGAAAAATACACAGGGTCAGAACCCTGACCAACATATTGAAATAAAGTCCAAGATTGGTCGGTTATGTACGTACTTATCCAGAGTGACTTCAGACCCATTTTAACACGTAGCCAGGGTAATGAAATTAAACGGTACCCACCGAAAAATACACAGGGTCTGAACCCTGACCAACATATTGAAATAAAGTCCAAGATTGGTCGGTTATGTACGTACTTATCCAAAATGAATTCATAACCATTTTAACACGTAGCCAGGGTAATGAAATTAAACGGTACCCACCGAAAAATACACAGGGTCTGAACCCTGACCAACATATTGAAATAAAGTCCAAGATTGGTCGGTTATGTACGTACTTATCCAAAATGAATTCATAACCATTTTAACACGTAGCCAGGGTAGTGAAATTAAACGGTACCCACCGAAAAATACACAGGGTCAGAACCCTGACCAACACATTGAATTAAAGTCCAAGATTGGTCGGTTACGTACGTACTTATCCAGAGTGACTTCAGACCCATTTTAACACGTAGCCAGGGTAATGAAATTAAACGGTACCCACCGAAAAATACACAGGGTCAGAACCCTGACCAACATATTGAAATAAAGTCCAAGATTGGTCGGTTACGTACGTACTTATCCAAAATGAATTCATAACCATTTTAACACGTAGCCAGGGTAATGAACCAATGCATTGCCTGATATTAAATGTTAACTAACGTTTTAGTACATATGTATAAGCATTCAGTAATTTTAATGAAAAAAAAGTACATTTATCTTAGTAATAGTGACACCTGTTGTTTAGTGTGATGAACCCCCACGGTTGGGTACAGGAGCATAGAAGTTTTTAATTAAAATTGTTTTCCATAAGAAAAATGAAACCATCATACATGGCCTTATAAACAGCCTTTTACTTCATAGTGGGGTGGGTGGAGTAAAGCTGTGATTATTTTTATTACTTTCTGACCATCTAGTTTGCCATTTACCATGTCCATATAAACTAAAGCTCCAGCCAATATCAGATTTGACTACTTGTTTCAAGCTATGGCACTTGGAAATGAGTGTTGTGACATGTGGCAAATGTCCAACTGTCTTGGTTAATAAGATTGGCTATATTTCAACTAGAAACAGGTAAACCAGTATACCTGTATGTACGAAGCCAGTGATCGTTATTCAAGCCAAAGAAACTGCATCTATTTATATAAATACACATGGACAGAGAATATTTTCTTGGAGCACTAAATGTGACAATTGCCCTACTGTCTGTGATAAATATACCACACCAGCTACATAGTGCCCGACGAGGAGTTGGGTAGGTAGTGAAGAAAAACATTGACTGAAGCCTGGCAGAGGACTGAATTGTTGTCAACAGCAACAAACATACTGGGAAAGTCAAAGACAGTGAAAAAACAAACAAACAAAAAACACACAGGCATATAAATACTAACTTTCTAGGATCTTTATTGACTCCAAGTAATCCAGAGTAGAACGAGATGAATCAACGCTATACTCCGCCATCTTTATTTTAATATTAGATGCAACCATTATTCTGTAGGGGACAACGGGTCATAACTTGAGGGGAGTTAACACCCATGATTTTTAAAATGCCTTGATCAATAAGAGTCTAAGTTACAGGGAACATTATTTTCATTTTTCAGTGGACCAATAAATGCATTTGACAGGAAAATAGAAAAACTCTACCACAACAGCAATTAGAACAGCTTGCTGCATTATAAGTATCACTTCCCTGTCAAATTAGTGGTTCATGCTTATTTGAATCTGAACATAACAGGCCAATTCTATCACACCTTGCTAGGCTTGAACTTCCATCCAATCAGAGCATTCCAAATGAACATGATTCTCCACAAAACTAGAGGGCGCTCTGACCAAAAAATTGCCATGATCTAAATAAAAAGAACTGAATGTCCACAGTTATGTCTGTAGGTGTACCTTACCTGCATGCAAAATAAAGTCCAAGATTGGTCGGTTATGTACGTACTTATCCAGAGTGAATTCATAACCATTTTAACACGTAGCCAGGGTAATGAAATTAAACGGTACCCACCGAAAAATACACAGGGTCTGAACCCTGACCAACATATTGAAATAAAGTCCAAGATTGGTCGGTTTTGTACGTACTTATCCAAAATGAATTCATAACCATTTTAACACGTAGCCAGGGTAATGAAATTAAACGGTACCCACCGAAAAATACACAGGGTCAGAACCCTGACCAACACATTGAAATATAAAGTCCAAGATTGGTCGGTTATGTACGTACTTATCCAAAATGAATTCATAACCATTTTAACACGTAGCCAGGGTAATGAAATTAAACGGTACCCACCGAAAAATACACAGGGTCAGAACCCTGACCAACATATTGAAATAAAGTCCAAGATTGGTCGGTTATGTACGTACTTATCCAGAGTGAATTCATAACCATTTTAACACGTAGCCAGGGTAATGAAATTAAACGGTACCCACCGAAAAATACACAGGGTCTGAACCCTGACCAACATATTGAAATAAAGTCCAAGATTGGTCGGTTATGTACGTACTTATCCAAAATGAATTCATAACCATTTTAACACGTAGCCAGGGTAATGAAATTAAACGGTACCCACCGAAAAATACACAGGGTCTGAACCCTGACCAACATATTGAAATAAAGTCCAAGATTGGTCGGTTATGTACGTACTTATCCAAAATGAATTCATAACCATTTTAACACGTAGCCAGGGTAATGAAATTAAACGGTACCCACCGAAAAATACACAGGGTCAGAACCCTGACCAACATATTGAAATAAAGTCCAAGATTGGTCGGTTATGTACGTAACTTATCCAAAATGAATTCATAACCATTTTAACACGTAGCCAGGGTAATGAAATTAAACGGTACCCACCGAAAAATACACAGGGTCAGAACCCTGACCAACACATTGAAATATAAAGTCCAAGATTGGTCGGTTATGTACGTACTTATCCAAAATGAATTCATAACCATTTTAACACGTAGCCAGGGTAATGAAATTAAACGGTACCCACCGAAAAATACACAGGGTCAGAACCCTGACCAACATATTGAAATAAAGTCCAAGATTGGTCGGTTATGTACGTACTTATCCAGAGTGACTTCAGACCCATTTTAACACGTAGCCAGGGTAATGAAATTAAACGGTACCCACCGAAAAATACACAGGGTCTGAACCCTGACCAACATATTGAAATAAAGTCCAAGATTGGTCGGTTATGTACGTACTTATCCAAAATGAATTCATAACCATTTTAACACGTAGCCAGGGTAATGAAATTAAACGGTACCCACCGAAAAATACACAGGGTCTGAACCCTGACCAACATATTGAAATAAAGTCCAAGATTGGTCGGTTATGTACGTACTTATCCAAAATGAATTCATAACCATTTTAACACGTAGCCAGGGTAGTGAAATTAAACGGTACCCACCGAAAAATACACAGGGTCAGAACCCTGACCAACACATTGAATTAAAGTCCAAGATTGGTCGGTTACGTACGTACTTATCCAGAGTGACTTCAGACCCATTTTAACACGTAGCCAGGGTAATGAAATTAAACGGTACCCACCGAAAAATACACAGGGTCAGAACCCTGACCAACATATTGAAATAAAGTCCAAGATTGGTCGGTTACGTACGTACTTATCCAAAATGAATTCATAACCATTTTAACACGTAGCCAGGGTAATGAACCAATGCATTGCCTGATATTAAATGTTAACTAACGTTTTAGTACATATGTATAAGCATTCAGTAATTTTAATGAAAAAAAAGTACATTTATCTTAGTAATAGTGACACCTGTTGTTTAGTGTGATGAACCCCCACGGTTGGGTACAGGAGCATAGAAGTTTTTAATTAAAATTGTTTTCCATAAGAAAAATGAAACCATCATACATGGCCTTATAAACAGCCTTTTACTTCATAGTGGGGTGGGTGGAGTAAAGCTGTGATTATTTTTATTACTTTCTGACCATCTAGTTTGCCATTTACCATGTCCATATAAACTAAAGCTCCAGCCAATATCAGATTTGACTACTTGTTTCAAGCTATGGCACTTGGAAATGAGTGTTGTGACATGTGGCAAATGTCCAACTGTCTTGGTTAATAAGATTGGCTATATTTCAACTAGAAACAGGTAAACCAGTATACCTGTATGTACGAAGCCAGTGATCGTTATTCAAGCCAAAGAAACTGCATCTATTTATATAAATACACATGGACAGAGAATATTTTCTTGGAGCACTAAATGTGACAATTGCCCTACTGTCTGTGATAAATATACCACACCAGCTACATAGTGCCCGACGAGGAGTTGGGTAGGTAGTGAAGAAAAACATTGACTGAAGCCTGGCAGAGGACTGAATTGTTGTCAACAGCAACAAACATACTGGGAAAGTCAAAGACAGTGAAAAAACAAACAAACAAAAAACACACAGGCATATAAATACTAACTTTCTAGGATCTTTATTGACTCCAAGTAATCCAGAGTAGAACGAGATGAATCAACGCTATACTCCGCCATCTTTATTTTAATATTAGATGCAACCATTATTCTGTAGGGGACAACGGGTCATAACTTGAGGGGAGTTAACACCCATGATTTTTAAAATGCCTTGATCAATAAGAGTCTAAGTTACAGGGAACATTATTTTCATTTTTCAGTGGACCAATAAATGCATTTGACAGGAAAATAGAAAAACTCTACCACAACAGCAATTAGAACAGCTTGCTGCATTATAAGTATCACTTCCCTGTCAAATTAGTGGTTCATGCTTATTTGAATCTGAACATAACAGGCCAATTCTATCACACCTTGCTAGGCTTGAACTTCCATCCAATCAGAGCATTCCAAATGAACATGATTCTCCACAAAACTAGAGGGCGCTCTGACCAAAAAATTGCCATGATCTAAATAAAAAGAACTGAATGTCCACAGTTATGTCTGTAGGTGTACCTTACCTGCATGCAAAATAAAGTCCAAGATTGGTCGGTTATGTACGTACTTATCCAGAGTGAATTCATAACCATTTTAACACGTAGCCAGGGTAATGAAATTAAACGGTACCCACCGAAAAATACACAGGGTCTGAACCCTGACCAACATATTGAAATAAAGTCCAAGATTGGTCGGTTTTGTACGTACTTATCCAAAATGAATTCATAACCATTTTAACACGTAGCCAGGGTAATGAAATTAAACGGTACCCACCGAAAAATACACAGGGTCAGAACCCTGACCAACACATTGAAATATAAAGTCCAAGATTGGTCGGTTATGTACGTACTTATCCAAAATGAATTCATAACCATTTTAACACGTAGCCAGGGTAATGAAATTAAACGGTACCCACCGAAAAATACACAGGGTCAGAACCCTGACCAACATATTGAAATAAAGTCCAAGATTGGTCGGTTATGTACGTACTTATCCAAAATGAATTCATAACCATTTTAACACGTAGCCAGGGTAATGAAATTAAACGGTACCCACCGAAAAATACACAGGGTCTGAACCCTGACCAACATATTGAAATAAAGTCCAAGATTGGTCGGTTTTGTACGTACTTATCCAAAATGAATTCATAACCATTTTAACACGTAGCCAGGGTAATGAAATTAAACGGTACCCACCGAAAAATACACAGGGTCAGAACCCTGACCAACACATTGAAATATAAAGTCCAAGATTGGTCGGTTATGTACGTACTTATCCAAAATGAATTCATAACCATTTTAACACGTAGCCAGGGTAATGAAATTAAACGGTACCCACCGAAAAATACACAGGGTCTGAACCCTGACCAACATATTGAAATAAAGTCCAAGATTGGTCGGTTATGTACGTACTTATCCAAAATGAATTCATAACCATTTTAACACGTAGCCAGGGTAATGAAATTAAACGGTACCCACCGAAAAATACACAGGGTCAGAACCCTGACCAACACATTGAAATATAAAGTCCAAGATTGGTCGGTTATGTACGTACTTATCCAAAATGAATTCATAACCATTTTAACACGTAGCCAGGGTAATGAAATTAAACGGTACCCACCGAAAAATACACAGGGTCAGAACCCTGACCAACATATTGAAATAAAGTCCAAGATTGGTCGGTTATGTACGTAACTTATCCAAAATGAATTCATAACCATTTTAACACGTAGCCAGGGTAATGAAATTAAACGGTACCCACCGAAAAATACACAGGGTCAGAACCCTGACCAACACATTGAAATATAAAGTCCAAGATTGGTCGGTTATGTACGTACTTATCCAAAATGAATTCATAACCATTTTAACACGTAGCCAGGGTAATGAAATTAAACGGTACCCACCGAAAAATACACAGGGTCAGAACCCTGACCAACATATTGAAATAAAGTCCAAGATTGGTCGGTTATGTACGTACTTATCCAGAGTGACTTCAGACCCATTTTAACACGTAGCCAGGGTAATGAAATTAAACGGTACCCACCGAAAAATACACAGGGTCTGAACCCTGACCAACATATTGAAATAAAGTCCAAGATTGGTCGGTTATGTACGTACTTATCCAAAATGAATTCATAACCATTTTAACACGTAGCCAGGGTAATGAAATTAAACGGTACCCACCGAAAAATACACAGGGTCTGAACCCTGACCAACATATTGAAATAAAGTCCAAGATTGGTCGGTTATGTACGTACTTATCCAAAATGAATTCATAACCATTTTAACACGTAGCCAGGGTAGTGAAATTAAACGGTACCCACCGAAAAATACACAGGGTCAGAACCCTGACCAACACATTGAATTAAAGTCCAAGATTGGTCGGTTACGTACGTACTTATCCAGAGTGACTTCAGACCCATTTTAACACGTAGCCAGGGTAATGAAATTAAACGGTACCCACCGAAAAATACACAGGGTCAGAACCCTGACCAACATATTGAAATAAAGTCCAAGATTGGTCGGTTACGTACGTACTTATCCAAAATGAATTCATAACCATTTTAACACGTAGCCAGGGTAATGAACCAATGCATTGCCTGATATTAAATGTTAACTAACGTTTTAGTACATATGTATAAGCATTCAGTAATTTTAATGAAAAAAAAGTACATTTATCTTAGTAATAGTGACACCTGTTGTTTAGTGTGATGAACCCCCACGGTTGGGTACAGGAGCATAGAAGTTTTTAATTAAAATTGTTTTCCATAAGAAAAATGAAACCATCATACATGGCCTTATAAACAGCCTTTTACTTCATAGTGGGGTGGGTGGAGTAAAGCTGTGATTATTTTTATTACTTTCTGACCATCTAGTTTGCCATTTACCATGTCCATATAAACTAAAGCTCCAGCCAATATCAGATTTGACTACTTGTTTCAAGCTATGGCACTTGGAAATGAGTGTTGTGACATGTGGCAAATGTCCAACTGTCTTGGTTAATAAGATTGGCTATATTTCAACTAGAAACAGGTAAACCAGTATACCTGTATGTACGAAGCCAGTGATCGTTATTCAAGCCAAAGAAACTGCATCTATTTATATAAATACACATGGACAGAGAATATTTTCTTGGAGCACTAAATGTGACAATTGCCCTACTGTCTGTGATAAATATACCACACCAGCTACATAGTGCCCGACGAGGAGTTGGGTAGGTAGTGAAGAAAAACATTGACTGAAGCCTGGCAGAGGACTGAATTGTTGTCAACAGCAACAAACATACTGGGAAAGTCAAAGACAGTGAAAAAACAAACAAACAAAAAACACACAGGCATATAAATACTAACTTTCTAGGATCTTTATTGACTCCAAGTAATCCAGAGTAGAACGAGATGAATCAACGCTATACTCCGCCATCTTTATTTTAATATTAGATGCAACCATTATTCTGTAGGGGACAACGGGTCATAACTTGAGGGGAGTTAACACCCATGATTTTTAAAATGCCTTGATCAATAAGAGTCTAAGTTACAGGGAACATTATTTTCATTTTTCAGTGGACCAATAAATGCATTTGACAGGAAAATAGAAAAACTCTACCACAACAGCAATTAGAACAGCTTGCTGCATTATAAGTATCACTTCCCTGTCAAATTAGTGGTTCATGCTTATTTGAATCTGAACATAACAGGCCAATTCTATCACACCTTGCTAGGCTTGAACTTCCATCCAATCAGAGCATTCCAAATGAACATGATTCTCCACAAAACTAGAGGGCGCTCTGACCAAAAAATTGCCATGATCTAAATAAAAAGAACTGAATGTCCACAGTTATGTCTGTAGGTGTACCTTACCTGCATGCAAAATAAAGTCCAAGATTGGTCGGTTATGTACGTACTTATCCAGAGTGAATTCATAACCATTTTAACATGTAGCCAGGGTAATGAAATTAAACGGTACCCACCGAAAAATACACAGGGTCTGAACCCTGACCAACATATTGAAATAAAGTCCAAGATTGGTCGGTTTTGTACGTACTTATCCAAAATGAATTCATAACCATTTTAACACGTAGCCAGGGTAATGAAATTAAACGGTACCCACCGAAAAATACACAGGGTCAGAACCCTGACCAACACATTGAAATATAAAGTCCAAGATTGGTCGGTTATGTACGTACTTATCCAAAATGAATTCATAACCATTTTAACACGTAGCCAGGGTAATGAAATTAAACGGTACCCACCGAAAAATACACAGGGTCAGAACCCTGACCAACATATTGAAATAAAGTCCAAGATTGGTCGGTTATGTACGTACTTATCCAAAATGAATTCATAACCATTTTAACACGTAGCCAGGGTAATGAAATTAAACGGTACCCACCGAAAAATACACAGGGTCTGAACCCTGACCAACATATTGAAATAAAGTCCAAGATTGGTCGGTTTTGTACGTACTTATCCAAAATGAATTCATAACCATTTTAACACGTAGCCAGGGTAATGAAATTAAACGGTACCCACCGAAAAATACACAGGGTCAGAACCCTGACCAACACATTGAAATATAAAGTCCAAGATTGGTCGGTTATGTACGTACTTATCCAAAATGAATTCATAACCATTTTAACACGTAGCCAGGGTAATGAAATTAAACGGTACCCACCGAAAAATACACAGGGTCTGAACCCTGACCAACATATTGAAATAAAGTCCAAGATTGGTCGGTTATGTACGTACTTATCCAAAATGAATTCATAACCATTTTAACACGTAGCCAGGGTAATGAAATTAAACGGTACCCACCGAAAAATACACAGGGTCAGAACCCTGACCAACACATTGAAATATAAAGTCCAAGATTGGTCGGTTATGTACGTACTTATCCAAAATGAATTCATAACCATTTTAACACGTAGCCAGGGTAATGAAATTAAACGGTACCCACCGAAAAATACACAGGGTCAGAACCCTGACCAACATATTGAAATAAAGTCCAAGATTGGTCGGTTATGTACGTAACTTATCCAAAATGAATTCATAACCATTTTAACACGTAGCCAGGGTAATGAAATTAAACGGTACCCACCGAAAAATACACAGGGTCAGAACCCTGACCAACACATTGAAATATAAAGTCCAAGATTGGTCGGTTATGTACGTACTTATCCAAAATGAATTCATAACCATTTTAACACGTAGCCAGGGTAATGAAATTAAACGGTACCCACCGAAAAATACACAGGGTCAGAACCCTGACCAACATATTGAAATAAAGTCCAAGATTGGTCGGTTATGTACGTACTTATCCAGAGTGACTTCAGACCCATTTTAACACGTAGCCAGGGTAATGAAATTAAACGGTACCCACCGAAAAATACACAGGGTCTGAACCCTGACCAACATATTGAAATAAAGTCCAAGATTGGTCGGTTATGTACGTACTTATCCAAAATGAATTCATAACCATTTTAACACGTAGCCAGGGTAATGAAATTAAACGGTACCCACCGAAAAATACACAGGGTCTGAACCCTGACCAACATATTGAAATAAAGTCCAAGATTGGTCGGTTATGTACGTACTTATCCAAAATGAATTCATAACCATTTTAACACGTAGCCAGGGTAGTGAAATTAAACGGTACCCACCGAAAAATACACAGGGTCAGAACCCTGACCAACACATTGAATTAAAGTCCAAGATTGGTCGGTTACGTACGTACTTATCCAGAGTGACTTCAGACCCATTTTAACACGTAGCCAGGGTAATGAAATTAAACGGTACCCACCGAAAAATACACAGGGTCAGAACCCTGACCAACATATTGAAATAAAGTCCAAGATTGGTCGGTTACGTACGTACTTATCCAAAATGAATTCATAACCATTTTAACACGTAGCCAGGGTAATGAACCAATGCATTGCCTGATATTAAATGTTAACTAACGTTTTAGTACATATGTATAAGCATTCAGTAATTTTAATGAAAAAAAAGTACATTTATCTTAGTAATAGTGACACCTGTTGTTTAGTGTGATGAACCCCCACGGTTGGGTACAGGAGCATAGAAGTTTTTAATTAAAATTGTTTTCCATAAGAAAAATGAAACCATCATACATGGCCTTATAAACAGCCTTTTACTTCATAGTGGGGTGGGTGGAGTAAAGCTGTGATTATTTTTATTACTTTCTGACCATCTAGTTTGCCATTTACCATGTCCATATAAACTAAAGCTCCAGCCAATATCAGATTTGACTACTTGTTTCAAGCTATGGCACTTGGAAATGAGTGTTGTGACATGTGGCAAATGTCCAACTGTCTTGGTTAATAAGATTGGCTATATTTCAACTAGAAACAGGTAAACCAGTATACCTGTATGTACGAAGCCAGTGATCGTTATTCAAGCCAAAGAAACTGCATCTATTTATATAAATACACATGGACAGAGAATATTTTCTTGGAGCACTAAATGTGACAATTGCCCTACTGTCTGTGATAAATATACCACACCAGCTACATAGTGCCCGACGAGGAGTTGGGTAGGTAGTGAAGAAAAACATTGACTGAAGCCTGGCAGAGGACTGAATTGTTGTCAACAGCAACAAACATACTGGGAAAGTCAAAGACAGTGAAAAAACAAACAAACAAAAAACACACAGGCATATAAATACTAACTTTCTAGGATCTTTATTGACTCCAAGTAATCCAGAGTAGAACGAGATGAATCAACGCTATACTCCGCCATCTTTATTTTAATATTAGATGCAACCATTATTCTGTAGGGGACAACGGGTCATAACTTGAGGGGAGTTAACACCCATGATTTTTAAAATGCCTTGATCAATAAGAGTCTAAGTTACAGGGAACATTATTTTCATTTTTCAGTGGACCAATAAATGCATTTGACAGGAAAATAGAAAAACTCTACCACAACAGCAATTAGAACAGCTTGCTGCATTATAAGTATCACTTCCCTGTCAAATTAGTGGTTCATGCTTATTTGAATCTGAACATAACAGGCCAATTCTATCACACCTTGCTAGGCTTGAACTTCCATCCAATCAGAGCATTCCAAATGAACATGATTCTCCACAAAACTAGAGGGCGCTCTGACCAAAAAATTGCCATGATCTAAATAAAAAGAACTGAATGTCCACAGTTATGTCTGTAGGTGTACCTTACCTGCATGCAAAATAAAGTCCAAGATTGGTCGGTTATGTACGTACTTATCCAGAGTGAATTCATAACCATTTTAACACGTAGCCAGGGTAATGAAATTAAACGGTACCCACCGAAAAATACACAGGGTCTGAACCCTGACCAACATATTGAAATAAAGTCCAAGATTGGTCGGTTTTGTACGTACTTATCCAAAATGAATTCATAACCATTTTAACACGTAGCCAGGGTAATGAAATTAAACGGTACCCACCGAAAAATACACAGGGTCAGAACCCTGACCAACACATTGAAATATAAAGTCCAAGATTGGTCGGTTATGTACGTACTTATCCAAAATGAATTCATAACCATTTTAACACGTAGCCAGGGTAATGAAATTAAACGGTACCCACCGAAAAATACACAGGGTCAGAACCCTGACCAACATATTGAAATAAAGTCCAAGATTGGTCGGTTATGTACGTACTTATCCAAAATGAATTCATAACCATTTTAACACGTAGCCAGGGTAATGAAATTAAACGGTACCCACCGAAAAATACACAGGGTCTGAACCCTGACCAACATATTGAAATAAAGTCCAAGATTGGTCGGTTTTGTACGTACTTATCCAAAATGAATTCATAACCATTTTAACACGTAGCCAGGGTAATGAAATTAAACGGTACCCACCGAAAAATACACAGGGTCAGAACCCTGACCAACACATTGAAATATAAAGTCCAAGATTGGTCGGTTATGTACGTACTTATCCAAAATGAATTCATAACCATTTTAACACGTAGCCAGGGTAGTGAAATTAAACGGTACCCACCGAAAAATACACAGGGTCAGAACCCTGACCAACACATTGAATTAAAGTCCAAGATTGGTCGGTTACGTACGTACTTATCCAGAGTGACTTCAGACCCATTTTAACACGTAGCCAGGGTAATGAAATTAAACGGTACCCACCGAAAAATACACAGGGTCAGAACCCTGACCAACATATTGAAATAAAGTCCAAGATTGGTCGGTTACGTACGTACTTATCCAAAATGAATTCATAACCATTTTAACACGTAGCCAGGGTAATGAACCAATGCATTGCCTGATATTAAATGTTAACTAACGTTTTAGTACATATGTATAAGCATTCAGTAATTTTAATGAAAAAAAAGTACATTTATCTTAGTAATAGTGACACCTGTTGTTTAGTGTGATGAACCCCCACGGTTGGGTACAGGAGCATAGAAGTTTTTAATTAAAATTGTTTTCCATAAGAAAAATGAAACCATCATACATGGCCTTATAAACAGCCTTTTACTTCATAGTGGGGTGGGTGGAGTAAAGCTGTGATTATTTTTATTACTTTCTGACCATCTAGTTTGCCATTTACCATGTCCATATAAACTAAAGCTCCAGCCAATATCAGATTTGACTACTTGTTTCAAGCTATGGCACTTGGAAATGAGTGTTGTGACATGTGGCAAATGTCCAACTGTCTTGGTTAATAAGATTGGCTATATTTCAACTAGAAACAGGTAAACCAGTATACCTGTATGTACGAAGCCAGTGATCGTTATTCAAGCCAAAGAAACTGCATCTATTTATATAAATACACATGGACAGAGAATATTTTCTTGGAGCACTAAATGTGACAATTGCCCTACTGTCTGTGATAAATATACCACACCAGCTACATAGTGCCCGACGAGGAGTTGGGTAGGTAGTGAAGAAAAACATTGACTGAAGCCTGGCAGAGGACTGAATTGTTGTCAACAGCAACAAACATACTGGGAAAGTCAAAGACAGTGAAAAAACAAACAAACAAAAAACACACAGGCATATAAATACTAACTTTCTAGGATCTTTATTGACTCCAAGTAATCCAGAGTAGAACGAGATGAATCAACGCTATACTCCGCCATCTTTATTTTAATATTAGATGCAACCATTATTCTGTAGGGGACAACGGGTCATAACTTGAGGGGAGTTAACACCCATGATTTTTAAAATGCCTTGATCAATAAGAGTCTAAGTTACAGGGAACATTATTTTCATTTTTCAGTGGACCAATAAATGCATTTGACAGGAAAATAGAAAAACTCTACCACAACAGCAATTAGAACAGCTTGCTGCATTATAAGTATCACTTCCCTGTCAAATTAGTGGTTCATGCTTATTTGAATCTGAACATAACAGGCCAATTCTATCACACCTTGCTAGGCTTGAACTTCCATCCAATCAGAGCATTCCAAATGAACATGATTCTCCACAAAACTAGAGGGCGCTCTGACCAAAAAATTGCCATGATCTAAATAAAAAGAACTGAATGTCCACAGTTATGTCTGTAGGTGTACCTTACCTGCATGCAAAATAAAGTCCAAGATTGGTCGGTTATGTACGTACTTATCCAGAGTGAATTCATAACCATTTTAACACGTAGCCAGGGTAATGAAATTAAACGGTACCCACCGAAAAATACACAGGGTCTGAACCCTGACCAACATATTGAAATAAAGTCCAAGATTGGTCGGTTTTGTACGTACTTATCCAAAATGAATTCATAACCATTTTAACACGTAGCCAGGGTAATGAAATTAAACGGTACCCACCGAAAAATACACAGGGTCAGAACCCTGACCAACACATTGAAATATAAAGTCCAAGATTGGTCGGTTATGTACGTACTTATCCAAAATGAATTCATAACCATTTTAACACGTAGCCAGGGTAATGAAATTAAACGGTACCCACCGAAAAATACACAGGGTCTGAACCCTGACCAACATATTGAAATAAAGTCCAAGATTGGTCGGTTATGTACGTACTTATCCAAAATGAATTCATAACCATTTTAACACGTAGCCAGGGTAATGAAATTAAACGGTACCCACCGAAAAATACACAGGGTCAGAACCCTGACCAACACATTGAAATATAAAGTCCAAGATTGGTCGGTTATGTACGTACTTATCCAAAATGAATTCATAACCATTTTAACACGTAGCCAGGGTAATGAAATTAAACGGTACCCACCGAAAAATACACAGGGTCAGAACCCTGACCAACATATTGAAATAAAGTCCAAGATTGGTCGGTTATGTACGTACTTATCCAGAGTGACTTCAGACCCATTTTAACACGTAGCCAGGGTAATGAAATTAAACGGTACCCACCGAAAAATACACAGGGTCTGAACCCTGACCAACATATTGAAATAAAGTCCAAGATTGGTCGGTTATGTACGTACTTATCCAAAATGAATTCATAACCATTTTAACACGTAGCCAGGGTAATGAAATTAAACGGTACCCACCGAAAAATACACAGGGTCTGAACCCTGACCAACATATTGAAATAAAGTCCAAGATTGGTCGGTTATGTACGTACTTATCCAAAATGAATTCATAACCATTTTAACACGTAGCCAGGGTAGTGAAATTAAACGGTACCCACCGAAAAATACACAGGGTCAGAACCCTGACCAACACATTGAATTAAAGTCCAAGATTGGTCGGTTACGTACGTACTTATCCAGAGTGACTTCAGACCCATTTTAACACGTAGCCAGGGTAATGAAATTAAACGGTACCCACCGAAAAATACACAGGGTCAGAACCCTGACCAACATATTGAAATAAAGTCCAAGATTGGTCGGTTACGTACGTACTTATCCAAAATGAATTCATAACCATTTTAACACGTAGCCAGGGTAATGAACCAATGCATTGCCTGATATTAAATGTTAACTAACGTTTTAGTACATATGTATAAGCATTCAGTAATTTTAATGAAAAAAAAGTACATTTATCTTAGTAATAGTGACACCTGTTGTTTAGTGTGATGAACCCCCACGGTTGGGTACAGGAGCATAGAAGTTTTTAATTAAAATTGTTTTCCATAAGAAAAATGAAACCATCATACATGGCCTTATAAACAGCCTTTTACTTCATAGTGGGGTGGGTGGAGTAAAGCTGTGATTATTTTTATTACTTTCTGACCATCTAGTTTGCCATTTACCATGTCCATATAAACTAAAGCTCCAGCCAATATCAGATTTGACTACTTGTTTCAAGCTATGGCACTTGGAAATGAGTGTTGTGACATGTGGCAAATGTCCAACTGTCTTGGTTAATAAGATTGGCTATATTTCAACTAGAAACAGGTAAACCAGTATACCTGTATGTACGAAGCCAGTGATCGTTATTCAAGCCAAAGAAACTGCATCTATTTATATAAATACACATGGACAGAGAATATTTTCTTGGAGCACTAAATGTGACAATTGCCCTACTGTCTGTGATAAATATACCACACCAGCTACATAGTGCCCGACGAGGAGTTGGGTAGGTAGTGAAGAAAAACATTGACTGAAGCCTGGCAGAGGACTGAATTGTTGTCAACAGCAACAAACATACTGGGAAAGTCAAAGACAGTGAAAAAACAAACAAACAAAAAACACACAGGCATATAAATACTAACTTTCTAGGATCTTTATTGACTCCAAGTAATCCAGAGTAGAACGAGATGAATCAACGCTATACTCCGCCATCTTTATTTTAATATTAGATGCAACCATTATTCTGTAGGGGACAACGGGTCATAACTTGAGGGGAGTTAACACCCATGATTTTTAAAATGCCTTGATCAATAAGAGTCTAAGTTACAGGGAACATTATTTTCATTTTTCAGTGGACCAATAAATGCATTTGACAGGAAAATAGAAAAACTCTACCACAACAGCAATTAGAACAGCTTGCTGCATTATAAGTATCACTTCCCTGTCAAATTAGTGGTTCATGCTTATTTGAATCTGAACATAACAGGCCAATTCTATCACACCTTGCTAGGCTTGAACTTCCATCCAATCAGAGCATTCCAAATGAACATGATTCTCCACAAAACTAGAGGGCGCTCTGACCAAAAAATTGCCATGATCTAAATAAAAAGAACTGAATGTCCACAGTTATGTCTGTAGGTGTACCTTACCTGCATGCAAAATAAAGTCCAAGATTGGTCGGTTATGTACGTACTTATCCAGAGTGAATTCATAACCATTTTAACACGTAGCCAGGGTAATGAAATTAAACGGTACCCACCGAAAAATACACAGGGTCTGAACCCTGACCAACATATTGAAATAAAGTCCAAGATTGGTCGGTTTTGTACGTACTTATCCAAAATGAATTCATAACCATTTTAACACGTAGCCAGGGTAATGAAATTAAACGGTACCCACCGAAAAATACACAGGGTCAGAACCCTGACCAACACATTGAAATATAAAGTCCAAGATTGGTCGGTTATGTACGTACTTATCCAAAATGAATTCATAACCATTTTAACACGTAGCCAGGGTAATGAAATTAAACGGTACCCACCGAAAAATACACAGGGTCAGAACCCTGACCAACATATTGAAATAAAGTCCAAGATTGGTCGGTTATGTACGTACTTATCCAAAATGAATTCATAACCATTTTAACACGTAGCCAGGGTAATGAAATTAAACGGTACCCACCGAAAAATACACAGGGTCTGAACCCTGACCAACATATTGAAATAAAGTCCAAGATTGGTCGGTTATGTACGTACTTATCCAGAGTGAATTCATAACCATTTTAACACGTAGCCAGGGTAATGAAATTAAACGGTACCCACCGAAAAATACACAGGGTCTGAACCCTGACCAACATATTGAAATAAAGTCCAAGATTGGTCGGTTATGTACGTACTTATCCAAAATGAATTCATAACCATTTTAACACGTAGCCAGGGTAATGAAATTAAACGGTACCCACCGAAAAATACACAGGGTCTGAACCCTGACCAACATATTGAAATAAAGTCCAAGATTGGTCGGTTATGTACGTACTTATCCAAAATGAATTCATAACCATTTTAACACGTAGCCAGGGTAATGAAATTAAACGGTACCCACCGAAAAATACACAGGGTCAGAACCCTGACCAACATATTGAAATAAAGTCCAAGATTGGTCGGTTATGTACGTACTTATCCAGAGTGACTTCAGACCCATTTTAACACGTAGCCAGGGTAATGAAATTAAACGGTACCCACCGAAAAATACACAGGGTCTGAACCCTGACCAACATATTGAAATAAAGTCCAAGATTGGTCGGTTATGTACGTACTTATCCAAAATGAATTCATAACCATTTTAACACGTAGCCAGGGTAATGAAATTAAACGGTACCCACCGAAAAATACACAGGGTCAGAACCCTGACCAACACATTGAAATATAAAGTCCAAGATTGGTCGGTTATGTACGTACTTATCCAAAATGAATTCATAACCATTTTAACACGTAGCCAGGGTAATGAAATTAAACGGTACCCACCGAAAAATACACAGGGTCAGAACCCTGACCAACATATTGAAATAAAGTCCAAGATTGGTCGGTTATGTACGTACTTATCCAGAGTGACTTCAGACCCATTTTAACACGTAGCCAGGGTAATGAAATTAAACGGTACCCACCGAAAAATACACAGGGTCTGAACCCTGACCAACATATTGAAATAAAGTCCAAGATTGGTCGGTTATGTACGTACTTATCCAAAATGAATTCATAACCATTTTAACACGTAGCCAGGGTAATGAAATTAAACGGTACCCACCGAAAAATACACAGGGTCTGAACCCTGACCAACATATTGAAATAAAGTCCAAGATTGGTCGGTTATGTACGTACTTATCCAAAATGAATTCATAACCATTTTAACACGTAGCCAGGGTAGTGAAATTAAACGGTACCCACCGAAAAATACACAGGGTCAGAACCCTGACCAACACATTGAATTAAAGTCCAAGATTGGTCGGTTACGTACGTACTTATCCAGAGTGACTTCAGACCCATTTTAACACGTAGCCAGGGTAATGAAATTAAACGGTACCCACCGAAAAATACACAGGGTCAGAACCCTGACCAACATATTGAAATAAAGTCCAAGATTGGTCGGTTACGTACGTACTTATCCAAAATGAATTCATAACCATTTTAACACGTAGCCAGGGTAATGAACCAATGCATTGCCTGATATTAAATGTTAACTAACGTTTTAGTACATATGTATAAGCATTCAGTAATTTTAATGAAAAAAAAGTACATTTATCTTAGTAATAGTGACACCTGTTGTTTAGTGTGATGAACCCCCACGGTTGGGTACAGGAGCATAGAAGTTTTTAATTAAAATTGTTTTCCATAAGAAAAATGAAACCATCATACATGGCCTTATAAACAGCCTTTTACTTCATAGTGGGGTGGGTGGAGTAAAGCTGTGATTATTTTTATTACTTTCTGACCATCTAGTTTGCCATTTACCATGTCCATATAAACTAAAGCTCCAGCCAATATCAGATTTGACTACTTGTTTCAAGCTATGGCACTTGGAAATGAGTGTTGTGACATGTGGCAAATGTCCAACTGTCTTGGTTAATAAGATTGGCTATATTTCAACTAGAAACAGGTAAACCAGTATACCTGTATGTACGAAGCCAGTGATCGTTATTCAAGCCAAAGAAACTGCATCTATTTATATAAATACACATGGACAGAGAATATTTTCTTGGAGCACTAAATGTGACAATTGCCCTACTGTCTGTGATAAATATACCACACCAGCTACATAGTGCCCGACGAGGAGTTGGGTAGGTAGTGAAGAAAAACATTGACTGAAGCCTGGCAGAGGACTGAATTGTTGTCAACAGCAACAAACATACTGGGAAAGTCAAAGACAGTGAAAAAACAAACAAACAAAAAACACACAGGCATATAAATACTAACTTTCTAGGATCTTTATTGACTCCAAGTAATCCAGAGTAGAACGAGATGAATCAACGCTATACTCCGCCATCTTTATTTTAATATTAGATGCAACCATTATTCTGTAGGGGACAACGGGTCATAACTTGAGGGGAGTTAACACCCATGATTTTTAAAATGCCTTGATCAATAAGAGTCTAAGTTACAGGGAACATTATTTTCATTTTTCAGTGGACCAATAAATGCATTTGACAGGAAAATAGAAAAACTCTACCACAACAGCAATTAGAACAGCTTGCTGCATTATAAGTATCACTTCCCTGTCAAATTAGTGGTTCATGCTTATTTGAATCTGAACATAACAGGCCAATTCTATCACACCTTGCTAGGCTTGAACTTCCATCCAATCAGAGCATTCCAAATGAACATGATTCTCCACAAAACTAGAGGGCGCTCTGACCAAAAAATTGCCATGATCTAAATAAAAAGAACTGAATGTCCACAGTTATGTCTGTAGGTGTACCTTACCTGCATGCAAAATAAAGTCCAAGATTGGTCGGTTATGTACGTACTTATCCAGAGTGAATTCATAACCATTTTAACACGTAGCCAGGGTAATGAAATTAAACGGTACCCACCGAAAAATACACAGGGTCTGAACCCTGACCAACATATTGAAATAAAGTCCAAGATTGGTCGGTTTTGTACGTACTTATCCAAAATGAATTCATAACCATTTTAACACGTAGCCAGGGTAATGAAATTAAACGGTACCCACCGAAAAATACACAGGGTCAGAACCCTGACCAACACATTGAAATATAAAGTCCAAGATTGGTCGGTTATGTACGTACTTA
Source organism: Saccoglossus kowalevskii (assembly GCF_978046115.1). Lineage (NCBI taxonomy): Eukaryota > Metazoa > Hemichordata > Enteropneusta > Harrimaniidae > Saccoglossus > Saccoglossus kowalevskii. The sequence continues at coordinate 12,097,809 of NC_140660.1, read as the reverse complement.
TCCAAAATGAATTCATAACCATTTTAACACGTAGCCAGGGTAATGAAATTAAACGGTACCCACCGAAAAATACACAGGGTCAGAACCCTGACCAACATATTGAAATAAAGTCCAAGATTGGTCGGTTATGTACGTACTTATCCAGAGTGAATTCATAACCATTTTAACACGTAGCCAGGGTAATGAAATTAAACGGTACCCACCGAAAAATACACAGGGTCTGAACCCTGACCAACATATTGAAATAAAGTCCAAGATTGGTCGGTTTTGTACGTACTTATCCAAAATGAATTCATAACCATTTTAACACGTAGCCAGGGTAATGAAATTAAACGGTACCCACCGAAAAATACACAGGGTCAGAACCCTGACCAACACATTGAAATATAAAGTCCAAGATTGGTCGGTTATGTACGTACTTATCCAAAATGAATTCATAACCATTTTAACACGTAGCCAGGGTAATGAAATTAAACGGTACCCACCGAAAAATACACAGGGTCAGAACCCTGACCAACATATTGAAATAAAGTCCAAGATTGGTCGGTTATGTACGTACTTATCCAAAATGAATTCATAACCATTTTAACACGTAGCCAGGGTAATGAAATTAAACGGTACCCACCGAAAAATACACAGGGTCTGAACCCTGACCAACATATTGAAATAAAGTCCAAGATTGGTCGGTTATGTACGTACTTATCCAGAGTGAATTCATAACCATTTTAACACGTAGCCAGGGTAATGAAATTAAACGGTACCCACCGAAAAATACACAGGGTCTGAACCCTGACCAACATATTGAAATAAAGTCCAAGATTGGTCGGTTATGTACGTACTTATCCAAAATGAATTCATAACCATTTTAACACGTAGCCAGGGTAATGAAATTAAACGGTACCCACCGAAAAATACACAGGGTCTGAACCCTGACCAACATATTGAAATAAAGTCCAAGATTGGTCGGTTATGTACGTACTTATCCAAAATGAATTCATAACCATTTTAACACGTAGCCAGGGTAATGAAATTAAACGGTACCCACCGAAAAATACACAGGGTCAGAACCCTGACCAACATATTGAAATAAAGTCCAAGATTGGTCGGTTATGTACGTACTTATCCAGAGTGACTTCAGACCCATTTTAACACGTAGCCAGGGTAATGAAATTAAACGGTACCCACCGAAAAATACACAGGGTCTGAACCCTGACCAACATATTGAAATAAAGTCCAAGATTGGTCGGTTATGTACGTACTTATCCAAAATGAATTCATAACCATTTTAACACGTAGCCAGGGTAATGAAATTAAACGGTACCCACCGAAAAATACACAGGGTCAGAACCCTGACCAACACATTGAAATATAAAGTCCAAGATTGGTCGGTTATGTACGTACTTATCCAAAATGAATTCATAACCATTTTAACACGTAGCCAGGGTAATGAAATTAAACGGTACCCACCGAAAAATACACAGGGTCAGAACCCTGACCAACATATTGAAATAAAGTCCAAGATTGGTCGGTTATGTACGTACTTATCCAGAGTGACTTCAGACCCATTTTAACACGTAGCCAGGGTAATGAAATTAAACGGTACCCACCGAAAAATACACAGGGTCTGAACCCTGACCAACATATTGAAATAAAGTCCAAGATTGGTCGGTTATGTACGTACTTATCCAAAATGAATTCATAACCATTTTAACACGTAGCCAGGGTAATGAAATTAAACGGTACCCACCGAAAAATACACAGGGTCTGAACCCTGACCAACATATTGAAATAAAGTCCAAGATTGGTCGGTTATGTACGTACTTATCCAAAATGAATTCATAACCATTTTAACACGTAGCCAGGGTAGTGAAATTAAACGGTACCCACCGAAAAATACACAGGGTCAGAACCCTGACCAACACATTGAATTAAAGTCCAAGATTGGTCGGTTACGTACGTACTTATCCAGAGTGACTTCAGACCCATTTTAACACGTAGCCAGGGTAATGAAATTAAACGGTACCCACCGAAAAATACACAGGGTCAGAACCCTGACCAACATATTGAAATAAAGTCCAAGATTGGTCGGTTACGTACGTACTTATCCAAAATGAATTCATAACCATTTTAACACGTAGCCAGGGTAATGAACCAATGCATTGCCTGATATTAAATGTTAACTAACGTTTTAGTACATATGTATAAGCATTCAGTAATTTTAATGAAAAAAAAGTACATTTATCTTAGTAATAGTGACACCTGTTGTTTAGTGTGATGAACCCCCACGGTTGGGTACAGGAGCATAGAAGTTTTTAATTAAAATTGTTTTCCATAAGAAAAATGAAACCATCATACATGGCCTTATAAACAGCCTTTTACTTCATAGTGGGGTGGGTGGAGTAAAGCTGTGATTATTTTTATTACTTTCTGACCATCTAGTTTGCCATTTACCATGTCCATATAAACTAAAGCTCCAGCCAATATCAGATTTGACTACTTGTTTCAAGCTATGGCACTTGGAAATGAGTGTTGTGACATGTGGCAAATGTCCAACTGTCTTGGTTAATAAGATTGGCTATATTTCAACTAGAAACAGGTAAACCAGTATACCTGTATGTACGAAGCCAGTGATCGTTATTCAAGCCAAAGAAACTGCATCTATTTATATAAATACACATGGACAGAGAATATTTTCTTGGAGCACTAAATGTGACAATTGCCCTACTGTCTGTGATAAATATACCACACCAGCTACATAGTGCCCGACGAGGAGTTGGGTAGGTAGTGAAGAAAAACATTGACTGAAGCCTGGCAGAGGACTGAATTGTTGTCAACAGCAACAAACATACTGGGAAAGTCAAAGACAGTGAAAAAACAAACAAACAAAAAACACACAGGCATATAAATACTAACTTTCTAGGATCTTTATTGACTCCAAGTAATCCAGAGTAGAACGAGATGAATCAACGCTATACTCCGCCATCTTTATTTTAATATTAGATGCAACCATTATTCTGTAGGGGACAACGGGTCATAACTTGAGGGGAGTTAACACCCATGATTTTTAAAATGCCTTGATCAATAAGAGTCTAAGTTACAGGGAACATTATTTTCATTTTTCAGTGGACCAATAAATGCATTTGACAGGAAAATAGAAAAACTCTACCACAACAGCAATTAGAACAGCTTGCTGCATTATAAGTATCACTTCCCTGTCAAATTAGTGGTTCATGCTTATTTGAATCTGAACATAACAGGCCAATTCTATCACACCTTGCTAGGCTTGAACTTCCATCCAATCAGAGCATTCCAAATGAACATGATTCTCCACAAAACTAGAGGGCGCTCTGACCAAAAAATTGCCATGATCTAAATAAAAAGAACTGAATGTCCACAGTTATGTCTGTAGGTGTACCTTACCTGCATGCAAAATAAAGTCCAAGATTGGTCGGTTATGTACGTACTTATCCAGAGTGAATTCATAACCATTTTAACACGTAGCCAGGGTAATGAAATTAAACGGTACCCACCGAAAAATACACAGGGTCTGAACCCTGACCAACATATTGAAATAAAGTCCAAGATTGGTCGGTTTTGTACGTACTTATCCAAAATGAATTCATAACCATTTTAACACGTAGCCAGGGTAATGAAATTAAACGGTACCCACCGAAAAATACACAGGGTCAGAACCCTGACCAACACATTGAAATATAAAGTCCAAGATTGGTCGGTTATGTACGTACTTATCCAAAATGAATTCATAACCATTTTAACACGTAGCCAGGGTAGTGAAATTAAACGGTACCCACCGAAAAATACACAGGGTCAGAACCCTGACCAACACATTGAATTAAAGTCCAAGATTGGTCGGTTACGTACGTACTTATCCAGAGTGACTTCAGACCCATTTTAACACGTAGCCAGGGTAATGAAATTAAACGGTACCCACCGAAAAATACACAGGGTCAGAACCCTGACCAACATATTGAAATAAAGTCCAAGATTGGTCGGTTACGTACGTACTTATCCAAAATGAATTCATAACCATTTTAACACGTAGCCAGGGTAATGAACCAATGCATTGCCTGATATTAAATGTTAACTAACGTTTTAGTACATATGTATAAGCATTCAGTAATTTTAATGAAAAAAAAGTACATTTATCTTAGTAATAGTGACACCTGTTGTTTAGTGTGATGAACCCCCACGGTTGGGTACAGGAGCATAGAAGTTTTTAATTAAAATTGTTTTCCATAAGAAAAATGAAACCATCATACATGACCTTATAAACAGCCTTTTACTTCATAGTGGGGTGGGTGGAGTAAAGCTGTGATTATTTTTATTACTTTCTGACCATCTAGTTTGCCATTTACCATGTCCATATAAACTAAAGCTCCAGCCAATATCAGATTTGACTACTTGTTTCAAGCTATGGCACTTGGAAATGAGTGTTGTGACATGTGGCAAATGTCCAACTGTCTTGGTTAATAAGATTGGCTATATTTCAACTAGAAACAGGTAAACCAGTATACCTGTATGTACGAAGCCAGTGATCGTTATTCAAGCCAAAGAAACTGCATCTATTTATATAAATACACATGGACAGAGAATATTTTCTTGGAGCACTAAATGTGACAATTGCCCTACTGTCTGTGATAAATATACCACACCAGCTACATAGTGCCCGACGAGGAGTTGGGTAGGTAGTGAAGAAAAACATTGACTGAAGCCTGGCAGAGGACTGAATTGTTGTCAACAGCAACAAACATACTGGGAAAGTCAAAGACAGTGAAAAAACAAACAAACAAAAAACACACAGGCATATAAATACTAACTTTCTAGGATCTTTATTGACTCCAAGTAATCCAGAGTAGAACGAGATGAATCAACGCTATACTCCGCCATCTTTATTTTAATATTAGATGCAACCATTATTCTGTAGGGGACAACGGGTCATAACTTGAGGGGAGTTAACACCCATGATTTTTAAAATGCCTTGATCAATAAGAGTCTAAGTTACAGGGAACATTATTTTCATTTTTCAGTGGACCAATAAATGCATTTGACAGGAAAATAGAAAAACTCTACCACAACAGCAATTAGAACAGCTTGCTGCATTATAAGTATCACTTCCCTGTCAAATTAGTGGTTCATGCTTATTTGAATCTGAACATAACAGGCCAATTCTATCACACCTTGCTAGGCTTGAACTTCCATCCAATCAGAGCATTCCAAATGAACATGATTCTCCACAAAACTAGAGGGCGCTCTGACCAAAAAATTGCCATGATCTAAATAAAAAGAACTGAATGTCCACAGTTATGTCTGTAGGTGTACCTTACCTGCATGCAAAATAAAGTCCAAGATTGGTCGGTTATGTACGTACTTATCCAGAGTGAATTCATAACCATTTTAACACGTAGCCAGGGTAATGAAATTAAACGGTACCCACCGAAAAATACACAGGGTCTGAACCCTGACCAACATATTGAAATAAAGTCCAAGATTGGTCGGTTTTGTACGTACTTATCCAAAATGAATTCATAACCATTTTAACACGTAGCCAGGGTAATGAAATTAAACGGTACCCACCGAAAAATACACAGGGTCAGAACCCTGACCAACACATTGAAATATAAAGTCCAAGATTGGTCGGTTATGTACGTACTTATCCAAAATGAATTCATAACCATTTTAACACGTAGCCAGGGTAATGAAATTAAACGGTACCCACCGAAAAATACACAGGGTCAGAACCCTGACCAACATATTGAAATAAAGTCCAAGATTGGTCGGTTATGTACGTACTTATCCAAAATGAATTCATAACCATTTTAACACGTAGCCAGGGTAATGAAATTAAACGGTACCCACCGAAAAATACACAGGGTCTGAACCCTGACCAACATATTGAAATAAAGTCCAAGATTGGTCGGTTATGTACGTACTTATCCAGAGTGAATTCATAACCATTTTAACACGTAGCCAGGGTAATGAAATTAAACGGTACCCACCGAAAAATACACAGGGTCTGAACCCTGACCAACATATTGAAATAAAGTCCAAGATTGGTCGGTTATGTACGTACTTATCCAAAATGAATTCATAACCATTTTAACACGTAGCCAGGGTAATGAAATTAAACGGTACCCACCGAAAAATACACAGGGTCTGAACCCTGACCAACATATTGAAATAAAGTCCAAGATTGGTCGGTTATGTACGTACTTATCCAAAATGAATTCATAACCATTTTAACACGTAGCCAGGGTAATGAAATTAAACGGTACCCACCGAAAAATACACAGGGTCAGAACCCTGACCAACATATTGAAATAAAGTCCAAGATTGGTCGGTTATGTACGTACTTATCCAGAGTGACTTCAGACCCATTTTAACACGTAGCCAGGGTAATGAAATTAAACGGTACCCACCGAAAAATACACAGGGTCTGAACCCTGACCAACATATTGAAATAAAGTCCAAGATTGGTCGGTTATGTACGTACTTATCCAAAATGAATTCATAACCATTTTAACACGTAGCCAGGGTAATGAAATTAAACGGTACCCACCGAAAAATACACAGGGTCAGAACCCTGACCAACACATTGAAATATAAAGTCCAAGATTGGTCGGTTATGTACGTACTTATCCAAAATGAATTCATAACCATTTTAACACGTAGCCAGGGTAATGAAATTAAACGGTACCCACCGAAAAATACACAGGGTCAGAACCCTGACCAACATATTGAAATAAAGTCCAAGATTGGTCGGTTATGTACGTACTTATCCAGAGTGACTTCAGACCCATTTTAACACGTAGCCAGGGTAATGAAATTAAACGGTACCCACCGAAAAATACACAGGGTCTGAACCCTGACCAACATATTGAAATAAAGTCCAAGATTGGTCGGTTATGTACGTACTTATCCAAAATGAATTCATAACCATTTTAACACGTAGCCAGGGTAATGAAATTAAACGGTACCCACCGAAAAATACACAGGGTCTGAACCCTGACCAACATATTGAAATAAAGTCCAAGATTGGTCGGTTATGTACGTACTTATCCAAAATGAATTCATAACCATTTTAACACGTAGCCAGGGTAGTGAAATTAAACGGTACCCACCGAAAAATACACAGGGTCAGAACCCTGACCAACACATTGAATTAAAGTCCAAGATTGGTCGGTTACGTACGTACTTATCCAGAGTGACTTCAGACCCATTTTAACACGTAGCCAGGGTAATGAAATTAAACGGTACCCACCGAAAAATACACAGGGTCAGAACCCTGACCAACATATTGAAATAAAGTCCAAGATTGGTCGGTTACGTACGTACTTATCCAAAATGAATTCATAACCATTTTAACACGTAGCCAGGGTAATGAACCAATGCATTGCCTGATATTAAATGTTAACTAACGTTTTAGTACATATGTATAAGCATTCAGTAATTTTAATGAAAAAAAAGTACATTTATCTTAGTAATAGTGACACCTGTTGTTTAGTGTGATGAACCCCCACGGTTGGGTACAGGAGCATAGAAGTTTTTAATTAAAATTGTTTTCCATAAGAAAAATGAAACCATCATACATGGCCTTATAAACAGCCTTTTACTTCATAGTGGGGTGGGTGGAGTAAAGCTGTGATTATTTTTATTACTTTCTGACCATCTAGTTTGCCATTTACCATGTCCATATAAACTAAAGCTCCAGCCAATATCAGATTTGACTACTTGTTTCAAGCTATGGCACTTGGAAATGAGTGTTGTGACATGTGGCAAATGTCCAACTGTCTTGGTTAATAAGATTGGCTATATTTCAACTAGAAACAGGTAAACCAGTATACCTGTATGTACGAAGCCAGTGATCGTTATTCAAGCCAAAGAAACTGCATCTATTTATATAAATACACATGGACAGAGAATATTTTCTTGGAGCACTAAATGTGACAATTGCCCTACTGTCTGTGATAAATATACCACACCAGCTACATAGTGCCCGACGAGGAGTTGGGTAGGTAGTGAAGAAAAACATTGACTGAAGCCTGGCAGAGGACTGAATTGTTGTCAACAGCAACAAACATACTGGGAAAGTCAAAGACAGTGAAAAAACAAACAAACAAAAAACACACAGGCATATAAATACTAACTTTCTAGGATCTTTATTGACTCCAAGTAATCCAGAGTAGAACGAGATGAATCAACGCTATACTCCGCCATCTTTATTTTAATATTAGATGCAACCATTATTCTGTAGGGGACAACGGGTCATAACTTGAGGGGAGTTAACACCCATGATTTTTAAAATGCCTTGATCAATAAGAGTCTAAGTTACAGGGAACATTATTTTCATTTTTCAGTGGACCAATAAATGCATTTGACAGGAAAATAGAAAAACTCTACCACAACAGCAATTAGAACAGCTTGCTGCATTATAAGTATCACTTCCCTGTCAAATTAGTGGTTCATGCTTATTTGAATCTGAACATAACAGGCCAATTCTATCACACCTTGCTAGGCTTGAACTTCCATCCAATCAGAGCATTCCAAATGAACATGATTCTCCACAAAACTAGAGGGCGCTCTGACCAAAAAATTGCCATGATCTAAATAAAAAGAACTGAATGTCCACAGTTATGTCTGTAGGTGTACCTTACCTGCATGCAAAATAAAGTCCAAGATTGGTCGGTTATGTACGTACTTATCCAGAGTGAATTCATAACCATTTTAACACGTAGCCAGGGTAATGAAATTAAACGGTACCCACCGAAAAATACACAGGGTCTGAACCCTGACCAACATATTGAAATAAAGTCCAAGATTGGTCGGTTTTGTACGTACTTATCCAAAATGAATTCATAACCATTTTAACACGTAGCCAGGGTAATGAAATTAAACGGTACCCACCGAAAAATACACAGGGTCAGAACCCTGACCAACACATTGAAATATAAAGTCCAAGATTGGTCGGTTATGTACGTACTTATCCAAAATGAATTCATAACCATTTTAACACGTAGCCAGGGTAATGAAATTAAACGGTACCCACCGAAAAATACACAGGGTCTGAACCCTGACCAACATATTGAAATAAAGTCCAAGATTGGTCGGTTATGTACGTACTTATCCAAAATGAATTCATAACCATTTTAACACGTAGCCAGGGTAATGAAATTAAACGGTACCCACCGAAAAATACACAGGGTCAGAACCCTGACCAACACATTGAAATATAAAGTCCAAGATTGGTCGGTTATGTACGTACTTATCCAAAATGAATTCATAACCATTTTAACACGTAGCCAGGGTAATGAAATTAAACGGTACCCACCGAAAAATACACAGGGTCAGAACCCTGACCAACATATTGAAATAAAGTCCAAGATTGGTCGGTTATGTACGTACTTATCCAGAGTGACTTCAGACCCATTTTAACACGTAGCCAGGGTAATGAAATTAAACGGTACCCACCGAAAAATACACAGGGTCTGAACCCTGACCAACATATTGAAATAAAGTCCAAGATTGGTCGGTTATGTACGTACTTATCCAAAATGAATTCATAACCATTTTAACACGTAGCCAGGGTAATGAAATTAAACGGTACCCACCGAAAAATACACAGGGTCTGAACCCTGACCAACATATTGAAATAAAGTCCAAGATTGGTCGGTTATGTACGTACTTATCCAAAATGAATTCATAACCATTTTAACACGTAGCCAGGGTAGTGAAATTAAACGGTACCCACCGAAAAATACACAGGGTCAGAACCCTGACCAACACATTGAATTAAAGTCCAAGATTGGTCGGTTACGTACGTACTTATCCAGAGTGACTTCAGACCCATTTTAACACGTAGCCAGGGTAATGAAATTAAACGGTACCCACCGAAAAATACACAGGGTCAGAACCCTGACCAACATATTGAAATAAAGTCCAAGATTGGTCGGTTACGTACGTACTTATCCAAAATGAATTCATAACCATTTTAACACGTAGCCAGGGTAATGAACCAATGCATTGCCTGATATTAAATGTTAACTAACGTTTTAGTACATATGTATAAGCATTCAGTAATTTTAATGAAAAAAAAGTACATTTATCTTAGTAATAGTGACACCTGTTGTTTAGTGTGATGAACCCCCACGGTTGGGTACAGGAGCATAGAAGTTTTTAATTAAAATTGTTTTCCATAAGAAAAATGAAACCATCATACATGGCCTTATAAACAGCCTTTTACTTCATAGTGGGGTGGGTGGAGTAAAGCTGTGATTATTTTTATTACTTTCTGACCATCTAGTTTGCCATTTACCATGTCCATATAAACTAAAGCTCCAGCCAATATCAGATTTGACTACTTGTTTCAAGCTATGGCACTTGGAAATGAGTGTTGTGACATGTGGCAAATGTCCAACTGTCTTGGTTAATAAGATTGGCTATATTTCAACTAGAAACAGGTAAACCAGTATACCTGTATGTACGAAGCCAGTGATCGTTATTCAAGCCAAAGAAACTGCATCTATTTATATAAATACACATGGACAGAGAATATTTTCTTGGAGCACTAAATGTGACAATTGCCCTACTGTCTGTGATAAATATACCACACCAGCTACATAGTGCCCGACGAGGAGTTGGGTAGGTAGTGAAGAAAAACATTGACTGAAGCCTGGCAGAGGACTGAATTGTTGTCAACAGCAACAAACATACTGGGAAAGTCAAAGACAGTGAAAAAACAAACAAACAAAAAACACACAGGCATATAAATACTAACTTTCTAGGATCTTTATTGACTCCAAGTAATCCAGAGTAGAACGAGATGAATCAACGCTATACTCCGCCATCTTTATTTTAATATTAGATGCAACCATTATTCTGTAGGGGACAACGGGTCATAACTTGAGGGGAGTTAACACCCATGATTTTTAAAATGCCTTGATCAATAAGAGTCTAAGTTACAGGGAACATTATTTTCATTTTTCAGTGGACCAATAAATGCATTTGACAGGAAAATAGAAAAACTCTACCACAACAGCAATTAGAACAGCTTGCTGCATTATAAGTATCACTTCCCTGTCAAATTAGTGGTTCATGCTTATTTGAATCTGAACATAACAGGCCAATTCTATCACACCTTGCTAGGCTTGAACTTCCATCCAATCAGAGCATTCCAAATGAACATGATTCTCCACAAAACTAGAGGGCGCTCTGACCAAAAAATTGCCATGATCTAAATAAAAAGAACTGAATGTCCACAGTTATGTCTGTAGGTGTACCTTACCTGCATGCAAAATAAAGTCCAAGATTGGTCGGTTATGTACGTACTTATCCAGAGTGAATTCATAACCATTTTAACACGTAGCCAGGGTAATGAAATTAAACGGTACCCACCGAAAAATACACAGGGTCTGAACCCTGACCAACATATTGAAATAAAGTCCAAGATTGGTCGGTTTTGTACGTACTTATCCAAAATGAATTCATAACCATTTTAACACGTAGCCAGGGTAATGAAATTAAACGGTACCCACCGAAAAATACACAGGGTCAGAACCCTGACCAACACATTGAAATATAAAGTCCAAGATTGGTCGGTTATGTACGTACTTATCCAAAATGAATTCATAACCATTTTAACACGTAGCCAGGGTAATGAAATTAAACGGTACCCACCGAAAAATACACAGGGTCTGAACCCTGACCAACATATTGAAATAAAGTCCAAGATTGGTCGGTTATGTACGTACTTATCCAAAATGAATTCATAACCATTTTAACACGTAGCCAGGGTAATGAAATTAAACGGTACCCACCGAAAAATACACAGGGTCAGAACCCTGACCAACACATTGAAATATAAAGTCCAAGATTGGTCGGTTATGTACGTACTTATCCAAAATGAATTCATAACCATTTTAACACGTAGCCAGGGTAATGAAATTAAACGGTACCCACCGAAAAATACACAGGGTCAGAACCCTGACCAACATATTGAAATAAAGTCCAAGATTGGTCGGTTATGTACGTACTTATCCAGAGTGACTTCAGACCCATTTTAACACGTAGCCAGGGTAATGAAATTAAACGGTACCCACCGAAAAATACACAGGGTCTGAACCCTGACCAACATATTGAAATAAAGTCCAAGATTGGTCGGTTATGTACGTACTTATCCAAAATGAATTCATAACCATTTTAACACGTAGCCAGGGTAATGAAATTAAACGGTACCCACCGAAAAATACACAGGGTCTGAACCCTGACCAACATATTGAAATAAAGTCCAAGATTGGTCGGTTATGTACGTACTTATCCAAAATGAATTCATAACCATTTTAACACGTAGCCAGGGTAGTGAAATTAAACGGTACCCACCGAAAAATACACAGGGTCAGAACCCTGACCAACACATTGAATTAAAGTCCAAGATTGGTCGGTTACGTACGTACTTATCCAGAGTGACTTCAGACCCATTTTAACACGTAGCCAGGGTAATGAAATTAAACGGTACCCACCGAAAAATACACAGGGTCAGAACCCTGACCAACATATTGAAATAAAGTCCAAGATTGGTCGGTTACGTACGTACTTATCCAAAATGAATTCATAACCATTTTAACACGTAGCCAGGGTAATGAACCAATGCATTGCCTGATATTAAATGTTAACTAACGTTTTAGTACATATGTATAAGCATTCAGTAATTTTAATGAAAAAAAAGTACATTTATCTTAGTAATAGTGACACCTGTTGTTTAGTGTGATGAACCCCCACGGTTGGGTACAGGAGCATAGAAGTTTTTAATTAAAATTGTTTTCCATAAGAAAAATGAAACCATCATACATGGCCTTATAAACAGCCTTTTACTTCATAGTGGGGTGGGTGGAGTAAAGCTGTGATTATTTTTATTACTTTCTGACCATCTAGTTTGCCATTTACCATGTCCATATAAACTAAAGCTCCAGCCAATATCAGATTTGACTACTTGTTTCAAGCTATGGCACTTGGAAATGAGTGTTGTGACATGTGGCAAATGTCCAACTGTCTTGGTTAATAAGATTGGCTATATTTCAACTAGAAACAGGTAAACCAGTATACCTGTATGTACGAAGCCAGTGATCGTTATTCAAGCCAAAGAAACTGCATCTATTTATATAAATACACATGGACAGAGAATATTTTCTTGGAGCACTAAATGTGACAATTGCCCTACTGTCTGTGATAAATATACCACACCAGCTACATAGTGCCCGACGAGGAGTTGGGTAGGTAGTGAAGAAAAACATTGACTGAAGCCTGGCAGAGGACTGAATTGTTGTCAACAGCAACAAACATACTGGGAAAGTCAAAGACAGTGAAAAAACAAACAAACAAAAAACACACAGGCATATAAATACTAACTTTCTAGGATCTTTATTGACTCCAAGTAATCCAGAGTAGAACGAGATGAATCAACGCTATACTCCGCCATCTTTATTTTAATATTAGATGCAACCATTATTCTGTAGGGGACAACGGGTCATAACTTGAGGGGAGTTAACACCCATGATTTTTAAAATGCCTTGATCAATAAGAGTCTAAGTTACAGGGAACATTATTTTCATTTTTCAGTGGACCAATAAATGCATTTGACAGGAAAATAGAAAAACTCTACCACAACAGCAATTAGAACAGCTTGCTGCATTATAAGTATCACTTCCCTGTCAAATTAGTGGTTCATGCTTATTTGAATCTGAACATAACAGGCCAATTCTATCACACCTTGCTAGGCTTGAACTTCCATCCAATCAGAGCATTCCAAATGAACATGATTCTCCACAAAACTAGAGGGCGCTCTGACCAAAAAATTGCCATGATCTAAATAAAAAGAACTGAATGTCCACAGTTATGTCTGTAGGTGTACCTTACCTGCATGCAAAATAAAGTCCAAGATTGGTCGGTTATGTACGTACTTATCCAGAGTGAATTCATAACCATTTTAACACGTAGCCAGGGTAATGAAATTAAACGGTACCCACCGAAAAATACACAGGGTCTGAACCCTGACCAACATATTGAAATAAAGTCCAAGATTGGTCGGTTTTGTACGTACTTATCCAAAATGAATTCATAACCATTTTAACACGTAGCCAGGGTAATGAAATTAAACGGTACCCACCGAAAAATACACAGGGTCAGAACCCTGACCAACACATTGAAATATAAAGTCCAAGATTGGTCGGTTATGTACGTACTTATCCAAAATGAATTCATAACCATTTTAACACGTAGCCAGGGTAATGAAATTAAACGGTACCCACCGAAAAATACACAGGGTCAGAACCCTGACCAACATATTGAAATAAAGTCCAAGATTGGTCGGTTATGTACGTACTTATCCAAAATGAATTCATAACCATTTTAACACGTAGCCAGGGTAATGAAATTAAACGGTACCCACCGAAAAATACACAGGGTCTGAACCCTGACCAACATATTGAAATAAAGTCCAAGATTGGTCGGTTATGTACGTACTTATCCAGAGTGAATTCATAACCATTTTAACACGTAGCCAGGGTAATGAAATTAAACGGTACCCACCGAAAAATACACAGGGTCTGAACCCTGACCAACATATTGAAATAAAGTCCAAGATTGGTCGGTTATGTACGTACTTATCCAAAATGAATTCATAACCATTTTAACACGTAGCCAGGGTAATGAAATTAAACGGTACCCACCGAAAAATACACAGGGTCTGAACCCTGACCAACATATTGAAATAAAGTCCAAGATTGGTCGGTTATGTACGTACTTATCCAAAATGAATTCATAACCATTTTAACACGTAGCCAGGGTAATGAAATTAAACGGTACCCACCGAAAAATACACAGGGTCAGAACCCTGACCAACATATTGAAATAAAGTCCAAGATTGGTCGGTTATGTACGTACTTATCCAGAGTGACTTCAGACCCATTTTAACACGTAGCCAGGGTAATGAAATTAAACGGTACCCACCGAAAAATACACAGGGTCTGAACCCTGACCAACATATTGAAATAAAGTCCAAGATTGGTCGGTTATGTACGTACTTATCCAAAATGAATTCATAACCATTTTAACACGTAGCCAGGGTAATGAAATTAAACGGTACCCACCGAAAAATACACAGGGTCAGAACCCTGACCAACACATTGAAATATAAAGTCCAAGATTGGTCGGTTATGTACGTACTTATCCAAAATGAATTCATAACCATTTTAACACGTAGCCAGGGTAATGAAATTAAACGGTACCCACCGAAAAATACACAGGGTCAGAACCCTGACCAACATATTGAAATAAAGTCCAAGATTGGTCGGTTATGTACGTACTTATCCAGAGTGACTTCAGACCCATTTTAACACGTAGCCAGGGTAATGAAATTAAACGGTACCCACCGAAAAATACACAGGGTCTGAACCCTGACCAACATATTGAAATAAAGTCCAAGATTGGTCGGTTATGTACGTACTTATCCAAAATGAATTCATAACCATTTTAACACGTAGCCAGGGTAATGAAATTAAACGGTACCCACCGAAAAATACACAGGGTCTGAACCCTGACCAACATATTGAAATAAAGTCCAAGATTGGTCGGTTATGTACGTACTTATCCAAAATGAATTCATAACCATTTTAACACGTAGCCAGGGTAGTGAAATTAAACGGTACCCACCGAAAAATACACAGGGTCAGAACCCTGACCAACACATTGAATTAAAGTCCAAGATTGGTCGGTTACGTACGTACTTATCCAGAGTGACTTCAGACCCATTTTAACACGTAGCCAGGGTAATGAAATTAAACGGTACCCACCGAAAAATACACAGGGTCAGAACCCTGACCAACATATTGAAATAAAGTCCAAGATTGGTCGGTTACGTACGTACTTATCCAAAATGAATTCATAACCATTTTAACACGTAGCCAGGGTAATGAACCAATGCATTGCCTGATATTAAATGTTAACTAACGTTTTAGTACATATGTATAAGCATTCAGTAATTTTAATGAAAAAAAAGTACATTTATCTTAGTAATAGTGACACCTGTTGTTTAGTGTGATGAACCCCCACGGTTGGGTACAGGAGCATAGAAGTTTTTAATTAAAATTGTTTTCCATAAGAAAAATGAAACCATCATACATGGCCTTATAAACAGCCTTTTACTTCATAGTGGGGTGGGTGGAGTAAAGCTGTGATTATTTTTATTACTTTCTGACCATCTAGTTTGCCATTTACCATGTCCATATAAACTAAAGCTCCAGCCAATATCAGATTTGACTACTTGTTTCAAGCTATGGCACTTGGAAATGAGTGTTGTGACATGTGGCAAATGTCCAACTGTCTTGGTTAATAAGATTGGCTATATTTCAACTAGAAACAGGTAAACCAGTATACCTGTATGTACGAAGCCAGTGATCGTTATTCAAGCCAAAGAAACTGCATCTATTTATATAAATACACATGGACAGAGAATATTTTCTTGGAGCACTAAATGTGACAATTGCCCTACTGTCTGTGATAAATATACCACACCAGCTACATAGTGCCCGACGAGGAGTTGGGTAGGTAGTGAAGAAAAACATTGACTGAAGCCTGGCAGAGGACTGAATTGTTGTCAACAGCAACAAACATACTGGGAAAGTCAAAGACAGTGAAAAAACAAACAAACAAAAAACACACAGGCATATAAATACTAACTTTCTAGGATCTTTATTGACTCCAAGTAATCCAGAGTAGAACGAGATGAATCAACGCTATACTCCGCCATCTTTATTTTAATATTAGATGCAACCATTATTCTGTAGGGGACAACGGGTCATAACTTGAGGGGAGTTAACACCCATGATTTTTAAAATGCCTTGATCAATAAGAGTCTAAGTTACAGGGAACATTATTTTCATTTTTCAGTGGACCAATAAATGCATTTGACAGGAAAATAGAAAAACTCTACCACAACAGCAATTAGAACAGCTTGCTGCATTATAAGTATCACTTCCCTGTCAAATTAGTGGTTCATGCTTATTTGAATCTGAACATAACAGGCCAATTCTATCACACCTTGCTAGGCTTGAACTTCCATCCAATCAGAGCATTCCAAATGAACATGATTCTCCACAAAACTAGAGGGCGCTCTGACCAAAAAATTGCCATGATCTAAATAAAAAGAACTGAATGTCCACAGTTATGTCTGTAGGTGTACCTTACCTGCATGCAAAATAAAGTCCAAGATTGGTCGGTTATGTACGTACTTATCCAGAGTGAATTCATAACCATTTTAACACGTAGCCAGGGTAATGAAATTAAACGGTACCCACCGAAAAATACACAGGGTCTGAACCCTGACCAACATATTGAAATAAAGTCCAAGATTGGTCGGTTTTGTACGTACTTATCCAAAATGAATTCATAACCATTTTAACACGTAGCCAGGGTAATGAAATTAAACGGTACCCACCGAAAAATACACAGGGTCAGAACCCTGACCAACACATTGAAATATAAAGTCCAAGATTGGTCGGTTATGTACGTACTTATCCAAAATGAATTCATAACCATTTTAACACGTAGCCAGGGTAGTGAAATTAAACGGTACCCACCGAAAAATACACAGGGTCAGAACCCTGACCAACACATTGAATTAAAGTCCAAGATTGGTCGGTTACGTACGTACTTATCCAGAGTGACTTCAGACCCATTTTAACACGTAGCCAGGGTAATGAAATTAAACGGTACCCACCGAAAAATACACAGGGTCAGAACCCTGACCAACATATTGAAATAAAGTCCAAGATTGGTCGGTTACGTACGTACTTATCCAAAATGAATTCATAACCATTTTAACACGTAGCCAGGGTAATGAACCAATGCATTGCCTGATATTAAATGTTAACTAACGTTTTAGTACATATGTATAAGCATTCAGTAATTTTAATGAAAAAAAAGTACATTTATCTTAGTAATAGTGACACCTGTTGTTTAGTGTGATGAACCCCCACGGTTGGGTACAGGAGCATAGAAGTTTTTAATTAAAATTGTTTTCCATAAGAAAAATGAAACCATCATACATGGCCTTATAAACAGCCTTTTACTTCATAGTGGGGTGGGTGGAGTAAAGCTGTGATTATTTTTATTACTTTCTGACCATCTAGTTTGCCATTTACCATGTCCATATAAACTAAAGCTCCAGCCAATATCAGATTTGACTACTTGTTTCAAGCTATGGCACTTGGAAATGAGTGTTGTGACATGTGGCAAATGTCCAACTGTCTTGGTTAATAAGATTGGCTATATTTCAACTAGAAACAGGTAAACCAGTATACCTGTATGTACGAAGCCAGTGATCGTTATTCAAGCCAAAGAAACTGCATCTATTTATATAAATACACATGGACAGAGAATATTTTCTTGGAGCACTAAATGTGACAATTGCCCTACTGTCTGTGATAAATATACCACACCAGCTACATAGTGCCCGACGAGGAGTTGGGTAGGTAGTGAAGAAAAACATTGACTGAAGCCTGGCAGAGGACTGAATTGTTGTCAACAGCAACAAACATACTGGGAAAGTCAAAGACAGTGAAAAAACAAACAAACAAAAAACACACAGGCATATAAATACTAACTTTCTAGGATCTTTATTGACTCCAAGTAATCCAGAGTAGAACGAGATGAATCAACGCTATACTCCGCCATCTTTATTTTAATATTAGATGCAACCATTATTCTGTAGGGGACAACGGGTCATAACTTGAGGGGAGTTAACACCCATGATTTTTAAAATGCCTTGATCAATAAGAGTCTAAGTTACAGGGAACATTATTTTCATTTTTCAGTGGACCAATAAATGCATTTGACAGGAAAATAGAAAAACTCTACCACAACAGCAATTAGAACAGCTTGCTGCATTATAAGTATCACTTCCCTGTCAAATTAGTGGTTCATGCTTATTTGAATCTGAACATAACAGGCCAATTCTATCACACCTTGCTAGGCTTGAACTTCCATCCAATCAGAGCATTCCAAATGAACATGATTCTCCACAAAACTAGAGGGCGCTCTGACCAAAAAATTGCCATGATCTAAATAAAAAGAACTGAATGTCCACAGTTATGTCTGTAGGTGTACCTTACCTGCATGCAAAATAAAGTCCAAGATTGGTCGGTTATGTACGTACTTATCCAGAGTGAATTCATAACCATTTTAACACGTAGCCAGGGTAATGAAATTAAACGGTACCCACCGAAAAATACACAGGGTCTGAACCCTGACCAACATATTGAAATAAAGTCCAAGATTGGTCGGTTTTGTACGTACTTATCCAAAATGAATTCATAACCATTTTAACACGTAGCCAGGGTAATGAAATTAAACGGTACCCACCGAAAAATACACAGGGTCAGAACCCTGACCAACACATTGAAATATAAAGTCCAAGATTGGTCGGTTATGTACGTACTTATCCAAAATGAATTCATAACCATTTTAACACGTAGCCAGGGTAATGAAATTAAACGGTACCCACCGAAAAATACACAGGGTCAGAACCCTGACCAACATATTGAAATAAAGTCCAAGATTGGTCGGTTATGTACGTACTTATCCAAAATGAATTCATAACCATTTTAACACGTAGCCAGGGTAATGAAATTAAACGGTACCCACCGAAAAATACACAGGGTCTGAACCCTGACCAACATATTGAAATAAAGTCCAAGATTGGTCGGTTATGTACGTACTTATCCAGAGTGAATTCATAACCATTTTAACACGTAGCCAGGGTAATGAAATTAAACGGTACCCACCGAAAAATACACAGGGTCTGAACCCTGACCAACATATTGAAATAAAGTCCAAGATTGGTCGGTTATGTACGTACTTATCCAAAATGAATTCATAACCATTTTAACACGTAGCCAGGGTAATGAAATTAAACGGTACCCACCGAAAAATACACAGGGTCTGAACCCTGACCAACATATTGAAATAAAGTCCAAGATTGGTCGGTTATGTACGTACTTATCCAAAATGAATTCATAACCATTTTAACACGTAGCCAGGGTAATGAAATTAAACGGTACCCACCGAAAAATACACAGGGTCAGAACCCTGACCAACATATTGAAATAAAGTCCAAGATTGGTCGGTTATGTACGTACTTATCCAGAGTGACTTCAGACCCATTTTAACACGTAGCCAGGGTAATGAAATTAAACGGTACCCACCGAAAAATACACAGGGTCTGAACCCTGACCAACATATTGAAATAAAGTCCAAGATTGGTCGGTTATGTACGTACTTATCCAAAATGAATTCATAACCATTTTAACACGTAGCCAGGGTAATGAAATTAAACGGTACCCACCGAAAAATACACAGGGTCAGAACCCTGACCAACACATTGAAATATAAAGTCCAAGATTGGTCGGTTATGTACGTACTTATCCAAAATGAATTCATAACCATTTTAACACGTAGCCAGGGTAATGAAATTAAACGGTACCCACCGAAAAATACACAGGGTCAGAACCCTGACCAACATATTGAAATAAAGTCCAAGATTGGTCGGTTATGTACGTACTTATCCAGAGTGACTTCAGACCCATTTTAACACGTAGCCAGGGTAATGAAATTAAACGGTACCCACCGAAAAATACACAGGGTCTGAACCCTGACCAACATATTGAAATAAAGTCCAAGATTGGTCGGTTATGTACGTACTTATCCAAAATGAATTCATAACCATTTTAACACGTAGCCAGGGTAATGAAATTAAACGGTACCCACCGAAAAATACACAGGGTCTGAACCCTGACCAACATATTGAAATAAAGTCCAAGATTGGTCGGTTATGTACGTACTTATCCAAAATGAATTCATAACCATTTTAACACGTAGCCAGGGTAGTGAAATTAAACGGTACCCACCGAAAAATACACAGGGTCAGAACCCTGACCAACACATTGAATTAAAGTCCAAGATTGGTCGGTTACGTACGTACTTATCCAGAGTGACTTCAGACCCATTTTAACACGTAGCCAGGGTAATGAAATTAAACGGTACCCACCGAAAAATACACAGGGTCAGAACCCTGACCAACATATTGAAATAAAGTCCAAGATTGGTCGGTTACGTACGTACTTATCCAAAATGAATTCATAACCATTTTAACACGTAGCCAGGGTAATGAACCAATGCATTGCCTGATATTAAATGTTAACTAACGTTTTAGTACATATGTATAAGCATTCAGTAATTTTAATGAAAAAAAAGTACATTTATCTTAGTAATAGTGACACCTGTTGTTTAGTGTGATGAACCCCCACGGTTGGGTACAGGAGCATAGAAGTTTTTAATTAAAATTGTTTTCCATAAGAAAAATGAAACCATCATACATGGCCTTATAAACAGCCTTTTACTTCATAGTGGGGTGGGTGGAGTAAAGCTGTGATTATTTTTATTACTTTCTGACCATCTAGTTTGCCATTTACCATGTCCATATAAACTAAAGCTCCAGCCAATATCAGATTTGACTACTTGTTTCAAGCTATGGCACTTGGAAATGAGTGTTGTGACATGTGGCAAATGTCCAACTGTCTTGGTTAATAAGATTGGCTATATTTCAACTAGAAACAGGTAAACCAGTATACCTGTATGTACGAAGCCAGTGATCGTTATTCAAGCCAAAGAAACTGCATCTATTTATATAAATACACATGGACAGAGAATATTTTCTTGGAGCACTAAATGTGACAATTGCCCTACTGTCTGTGATAAATATACCACACCAGCTACATAGTGCCCGACGAGGAGTTGGGTAGGTAGTGAAGAAAAACATTGACTGAAGCCTGGCAGAGGACTGAATTGTTGTCAACAGCAACAAACATACTGGGAAAGTCAAAGACAGTGAAAAAACAAACAAACAAAAAACACACAGGCATATAAATACTAACTTTCTAGGATCTTTATTGACTCCAAGTAATCCAGAGTAGAACGAGATGAATCAACGCTATACTCCGCCATCTTTATTTTAATATTAGATGCAACCATTATTCTGTAGGGGACAACGGGTCATAACTTGAGGGGAGTTAACACCCATGATTTTTAAAATGCCTTGATCAATAAGAGTCTAAGTTACAGGGAACATTATTTTCATTTTTCAGTGGACCAATAAATGCATTTGACAGGAAAATAGAAAAACTCTACCACAACAGCAATTAGAACAGCTTGCTGCATTATAAGTATCACTTCCCTGTCAAATTAGTGGTTCATGCTTATTTGAATCTGAACATAACAGGCCAATTCTATCACACCTTGCTAGGCTTGAACTTCCATCCAATCAGAGCATTCCAAATGAACATGATTCTCCACAAAACTAGAGGGCGCTCTGACCAAAAAATTGCCATGATCTAAATAAAAAGAACTGAATGTCCACAGTTATGTCTGTAGGTGTACCTTACCTGCATGCAAAATAAAGTCCAAGATTGGTCGGTTATGTACGTACTTATCCAGAGTGAATTCATAACCATTTTAACACGTAGCCAGGGTAATGAAATTAAACGGTACCCACCGAAAAATACACAGGGTCTGAACCCTGACCAACATATTGAAATAAAGTCCAAGATTGGTCGGTTTTGTACGTACTTATCCAAAATGAATTCATAACCATTTTAACACGTAGCCAGGGTAATGAAATTAAACGGTACCCACCGAAAAATACACAGGGTCAGAACCCTGACCAACACATTGAAATATAAAGTCCAAGATTGGTCGGTTATGTACGTACTTATCCAAAATGAATTCATAACCATTTTAACACGTAGCCAGGGTAATGAAATTAAACGGTACCCACCGAAAAATACACAGGGTCTGAACCCTGACCAACATATTGAAATAAAGTCCAAGATTGGTCGGTTATGTACGTACTTATCCAAAATGAATTCATAACCATTTTAACACGTAGCCAGGGTAATGAAATTAAACGGTACCCACCGAAAAATACACAGGGTCAGAACCCTGACCAACACATTGAAATATAAAGTCCAAGATTGGTCGGTTATGTACGTACTTATCCAAAATGAATTCATAACCATTTTAACACGTAGCCAGGGTAATGAAATTAAACGGTACCCACCGAAAAATACACAGGGTCAGAACCCTGACCAACATATTGAAATAAAGTCCAAGATTGGTCGGTTATGTACGTACTTATCCAGAGTGACTTCAGACCCATTTTAACACGTAGCCAGGGTAATGAAATTAAACGGTACCCACCGAAAAATACACAGGGTCTGAACCCTGACCAACATATTGAAATAAAGTCCAAGATTGGTCGGTTATGTACGTACTTATCCAAAATGAATTCATAACCATTTTAACACGTAGCCAGGGTAATGAAATTAAACGGTACCCACCGAAAAATACACAGGGTCTGAACCCTGACCAACATATTGAAATAAAGTCCAAGATTGGTCGGTTATGTACGTACTTATCCAAAATGAATTCATAACCATTTTAACACGTAGCCAGGGTAGTGAAATTAAACGGTACCCACCGAAAAATACACAGGGTCAGAACCCTGACCAACACATTGAATTAAAGTCCAAGATTGGTCGGTTACGTACGTACTTATCCAGAGTGACTTCAGACCCATTTTAACACGTAGCCAGGGTAATGAAATTAAACGGTACCCACCGAAAAATACACAGGGTCAGAACCCTGACCAACATATTGAAATAAAGTCCAAGATTGGTCGGTTACGTACGTACTTATCCAAAATGAATTCATAACCATTTTAACACGTAGCCAGGGTAATGAACCAATGCATTGCCTGATATTAAATGTTAACTAACGTTTTAGTACATATGTATAAGCATTCAGTAATTTTAATGAAAAAAAAGTACATTTATCTTAGTAATAGTGACACCTGTTGTTTAGTGTGATGAACCCCCACGGTTGGGTACAGGAGCATAGAAGTTTTTAATTAAAATTGTTTTCCATAAGAAAAATGAAACCATCATACATGGCCTTATAAACAGCCTTTTACTTCATAGTGGGGTGGGTGGAGTAAAGCTGTGATTATTTTTATTACTTTCTGACCATCTAGTTTGCCATTTACCATGTCCATATAAACTAAAGCTCCAGCCAATATCAGATTTGACTACTTGTTTCAAGCTATGGCACTTGGAAATGAGTGTTGTGACATGTGGCAAATGTCCAACTGTCTTGGTTAATAAGATTGGCTATATTTCAACTAGAAACAGGTAAACCAGTATACCTGTATGTACGAAGCCAGTGATCGTTATTCAAGCCAAAGAAACTGCATCTATTTATATAAATACACATGGACAGAGAATATTTTCTTGGAGCACTAAATGTGACAATTGCCCTACTGTCTGTGATAAATATACCACACCAGCTACATAGTGCCCGACGAGGAGTTGGGTAGGTAGTGAAGAAAAACATTGACTGAAGCCTGGCAGAGGACTGAATTGTTGTCAACAGCAACAAACATACTGGGAAAGTCAAAGACAGTGAAAAAACAAACAAACAAAAAACACACAGGCATATAAATACTAACTTTCTAGGATCTTTATTGACTCCAAGTAATCCAGAGTAGAACGAGATGAATCAACGCTATACTCCGCCATCTTTATTTTAATATTAGATGCAACCATTATTCTGTAGGGGACAACGGGTCATAACTTGAGGGGAGTTAACACCCATGATTTTTAAAATGCCTTGATCAATAAGAGTCTAAGTTACAGGGAACATTATTTTCATTTTTCAGTGGACCAATAAATGCATTTGACAGGAAAATAGAAAAACTCTACCACAACAGCAATTAGAACAGCTTGCTGCATTATAAGTATCACTTCCCTGTCAAATTAGTGGTTCATGCTTATTTGAATCTGAACATAACAGGCCAATTCTATCACACCTTGCTAGGCTTGAACTTCCATCCAATCAGAGCATTCCAAATGAACATGATTCTCCACAAAACTAGAGGGCGCTCTGACCAAAAAATTGCCATGATCTAAATAAAAAGAACTGAATGTCCACAGTTATGTCTGTAGGTGTACCTTACCTGCATGCAAAATAAAGTCCAAGATTGGTCGGTTATGTACGTACTTATCCAGAGTGAATTCATAACCATTTTAACACGTAGCCAGGGTAATGAAATTAAACGGTACCCACCGAAAAATACACAGGGTCTGAACCCTGACCAACATATTGAAATAAAGTCCAAGATTGGTCGGTTTTGTACGTACTTATCCAAAATGAATTCATAACCATTTTAACACGTAGCCAGGGTAATGAAATTAAACGGTACCCACCGAAAAATACACAGGGTCAGAACCCTGACCAACACATTGAAATATAAAGTCCAAGATTGGTCGGTTATGTACGTACTTATCCAAAATGAATTCATAACCATTTTAACACGTAGCCAGGGTAATGAAATTAAACGGTACCCACCGAAAAATACACAGGGTCAGAACCCTGACCAACATATTGAAATAAAGTCCAAGATTGGTCGGTTATGTACGTACTTATCCAAAATGAATTCATAACCATTTTAACACGTAGCCAGGGTAATGAAATTAAACGGTACCCACCGAAAAATACACAGGGTCTGAACCCTGACCAACATATTGAAATAAAGTCCAAGATTGGTCGGTTATGTACGTACTTATCCAGAGTGAATTCATAACCATTTTAACACGTAGCCAGGGTAATGAAATTAAACGGTACCCACCGAAAAATACACAGGGTCTGAACCCTGACCAACATATTGAAATAAAGTCCAAGATTGGTCGGTTATGTACGTACTTATCCAAAATGAATTCATAACCATTTTAACACGTAGCCAGGGTAATGAAATTAAACGGTACCCACCGAAAAATACACAGGGTCTGAACCCTGACCAACATATTGAAATAAAGTCCAAGATTGGTCGGTTATGTACGTACTTATCCAAAATGAATTCATAACCATTTTAACACGTAGCCAGGGTAATGAAATTAAACGGTACCCACCGAAAAATACACAGGGTCAGAACCCTGACCAACATATTGAAATAAAGTCCAAGATTGGTCGGTTATGTACGTACTTATCCAGAGTGACTTCAGACCCATTTTAACACGTAGCCAGGGTAATGAAATTAAACGGTACCCACCGAAAAATACACAGGGTCTGAACCCTGACCAACATATTGAAATAAAGTCCAAGATTGGTCGGTTATGTACGTACTTATCCAAAATGAATTCATAACCATTTTAACACGTAGCCAGGGTAATGAAATTAAACGGTACCCACCGAAAAATACACAGGGTCAGAACCCTGACCAACACATTGAAATATAAAGTCCAAGATTGGTCGGTTATGTACGTACTTATCCAAAATGAATTCATAACCATTTTAACACGTAGCCAGGGTAATGAAATTAAACGGTACCCACCGAAAAATACACAGGGTCAGAACCCTGACCAACATATTGAAATAAAGTCCAAGATTGGTCGGTTATGTACGTACTTATCCAGAGTGACTTCAGACCCATTTTAACACGTAGCCAGGGTAATGAAATTAAACGGTACCCACCGAAAAATACACAGGGTCTGAACCCTGACCAACATATTGAAATAAAGTCCAAGATTGGTCGGTTATGTACGTACTTATCCAAAATGAATTCATAACCATTTTAACACGTAGCCAGGGTAATGAAATTAAACGGTACCCACCGAAAAATACACAGGGTCTGAACCCTGACCAACATATTGAAATAAAGTCCAAGATTGGTCGGTTATGTACGTACTTATCCAAAATGAATTCATAACCATTTTAACACGTAGCCAGGGTAGTGAAATTAAACGGTACCCACCGAAAAATACACAGGGTCAGAACCCTGACCAACACATTGAATTAAAGTCCAAGATTGGTCGGTTACGTACGTACTTATCCAGAGTGACTTCAGACCCATTTTAACACGTAGCCAGGGTAATGAAATTAAACGGTACCCACCGAAAAATACACAGGGTCAGAACCCTGACCAACATATTGAAATAAAGTCCAAGATTGGTCGGTTACGTACGTACTTATCCAAAATGAATTCATAACCATTTTAACACGTAGCCAGGGTAATGAACCAATGCATTGCCTGATATTAAATGTTAACTAACGTTTTAGTACATATGTATAAGCATTCAGTAATTTTAATGAAAAAAAAGTACATTTATCTTAGTAATAGTGACACCTGTTGTTTAGTGTGATGAACCCCCACGGTTGGGTACAGGAGCATAGAAGTTTTTAATTAAAATTGTTTTCCATAAGAAAAATGAAACCATCATACATGGCCTTATAAACAGCCTTTTACTTCATAGTGGGGTGGGTGGAGTAAAGCTGTGATTATTTTTATTACTTTCTGACCATCTAGTTTGCCATTTACCATGTCCATATAAACTAAAGCTCCAGCCAATATCAGATTTGACTACTTGTTTCAAGCTATGGCACTTGGAAATGAGTGTTGTGACATGTGGCAAATGTCCAACTGTCTTGGTTAATAAGATTGGCTATATTTCAACTAGAAACAGGTAAACCAGTATACCTGTATGTACGAAGCCAGTGATCGTTATTCAAGCCAAAGAAACTGCATCTATTTATATAAATACACATGGACAGAGAATATTTTCTTGGAGCACTAAATGTGACAATTGCCCTACTGTCTGTGATAAATATACCACACCAGCTACATAGTGCCCGACGAGGAGTTGGGTAGGTAGTGAAGAAAAACATTGACTGAAGCCTGGCAGAGGACTGAATTGTTGTCAACAGCAACAAACATACTGGGAAAGTCAAAGACAGTGAAAAAACAAACAAACAAAAAACACACAGGCATATAAATACTAACTTTCTAGGATCTTTATTGACTCCAAGTAATCCAGAGTAGAACGAGATGAATCAACGCTATACTCCGCCATCTTTATTTTAATATTAGATGCAACCATTATTCTGTAGGGGACAACGGGTCATAACTTGAGGGGAGTTAACACCCATGATTTTTAAAATGCCTTGATCAATAAGAGTCTAAGTTACAGGGAACATTATTTTCATTTTTCAGTGGACCAATAAATGCATTTGACAGGAAAATAGAAAAACTCTACCACAACAGCAATTAGAACAGCTTGCTGCATTATAAGTATCACTTCCCTGTCAAATTAGTGGTTCATGCTTATTTGAATCTGAACATAACAGGCCAATTCTATCACACCTTGCTAGGCTTGAACTTCCATCCAATCAGAGCATTCCAAATGAACATGATTCTCCACAAAACTAGAGGGCGCTCTGACCAAAAAATTGCCATGATCTAAATAAAAAGAACTGAATGTCCACAGTTATGTCTGTAGGTGTACCTTACCTGCATGCAAAATAAAGTCCAAGATTGGTCGGTTATGTACGTACTTATCCAGAGTGAATTCATAACCATTTTAACACGTAGCCAGGGTAATGAAATTAAACGGTACCCACCGAAAAATACACAGGGTCTGAACCCTGACCAACATATTGAAATAAAGTCCAAGATTGGTCGGTTTTGTACGTACTTATCCAAAATGAATTCATAACCATTTTAACACGTAGCCAGGGTAATGAAATTAAACGGTACCCACCGAAAAATACACAGGGTCAGAACCCTGACCAACACATTGAAATATAAAGTCCAAGATTGGTCGGTTATGTACGTACTTATCCAAAATGAATTCATAACCATTTTAACACGTAGCCAGGGTAATGAAATTAAACGGTACCCACCGAAAAATACACAGGGTCAGAACCCTGACCAACATATTGAAATAAAGTCCAAGATTGGTCGGTTATGTACGTACTTATCCAAAATGAATTCATAACCATTTTAACACGTAGCCAGGGTAATGAAATTAAACGGTACCCACCGAAAAATACACAGGGTCTGAACCCTGACCAACATATTGAAATAAAGTCCAAGATTGGTCGGTTATGTACGTACTTATCCAGAGTGAATTCATAACCATTTTAACACGTAGCCAGGGTAATGAAATTAAACGGTACCCACCGAAAAATACACAGGGTCTGAACCCTGACCAACATATTGAAATAAAGTCCAAGATTGGTCGGTTATGTACGTACTTATCCAAAATGAATTCATAACCATTTTAACACGTAGCCAGGGTAATGAAATTAAACGGTACCCACCGAAAAATACACAGGGTCTGAACCCTGACCAACATATTGAAATAAAGTCCAAGATTGGTCGGTTATGTACGTACTTATCCAAAATGAATTCATAACCATTTTAACACGTAGCCAGGGTAATGAAATTAAACGGTACCCACCGAAAAATACACAGGGTCAGAACCCTGACCAACATATTGAAATAAAGTCCAAGATTGGTCGGTTATGTACGTACTTATCCAGAGTGACTTCAGACCCATTTTAACACGTAGCCAGGGTAATGAAATTAAACGGTACCCACCGAAAAATACACAGGGTCTGAACCCTGACCAACATATTGAAATAAAGTCCAAGATTGGTCGGTTATGTACGTACTTATCCAAAATGAATTCATAACCATTTTAACACGTAGCCAGGGTAATGAAATTAAACGGTACCCACCGAAAAATACACAGGGTCAGAACCCTGACCAACACATTGAAATATAAAGTCCAAGATTGGTCGGTTATGTACGTACTTATCCAAAATGAATTCATAACCATTTTAACACGTAGCCAGGGTAATGAAATTAAACGGTACCCACCGAAAAATACACAGGGTCAGAACCCTGACCAACATATTGAAATAAAGTCCAAGATTGGTCGGTTATGTACGTACTTATCCAGAGTGACTTCAGACCCATTTTAACACGTAGCCAGGGTAATGAAATTAAACGGTACCCACCGAAAAATACACAGGGTCTGAACCCTGACCAACATATTGAAATAAAGTCCAAGATTGGTCGGTTATGTACGTACTTATCCAAAATGAATTCATAACCATTTTAACACGTAGCCAGGGTAATGAAATTAAACGGTACCCACCGAAAAATACACAGGGTCTGAACCCTGACCAACATATTGAAATAAAGTCCAAGATTGGTCGGTTATGTACGTACTTATCCAAAATGAATTCATAACCATTTTAACACGTAGCCAGGGTAGTGAAATTAAACGGTACCCACCGAAAAATACACAGGGTCAGAACCCTGACCAACACATTGAATTAAAGTCCAAGATTGGTCGGTTACGTACGTACTTATCCAGAGTGACTTCAGACCCATTTTAACACGTAGCCAGGGTAATGAAATTAAACGGTACCCACCGAAAAATACACAGGGTCAGAACCCTGACCAACATATTGAAATAAAGTCCAAGATTGGTCGGTTACGTACGTACTTATCCAAAATGAATTCATAACCATTTTAACACGTAGCCAGGGTAATGAACCAATGCATTGCCTGATATTAAATGTTAACTAACGTTTTAGTACATATGTATAAGCATTCAGTAATTTTAATGAAAAAAAAGTACATTTATCTTAGTAATAGTGACACCTGTTGTTTAGTGTGATGAACCCCCACGGTTGGGTACAGGAGCATAGAAGTTTTTAATTAAAATTGTTTTCCATAAGAAAAATGAAACCATCATACATGGCCTTATAAACAGCCTTTTACTTCATAGTGGGGTGGGTGGAGTAAAGCTGTGATTATTTTTATTACTTTCTGACCATCTAGTTTGCCATTTACCATGTCCATATAAACTAAAGCTCCAGCCAATATCAGATTTGACTACTTGTTTCAAGCTATGGCACTTGGAAATGAGTGTTGTGACATGTGGCAAATGTCCAACTGTCTTGGTTAATAAGATTGGCTATATTTCAACTAGAAACAGGTAAACCAGTATACCTGTATGTACGAAGCCAGTGATCGTTATTCAAGCCAAAGAAACTGCATCTATTTATATAAATACACATGGACAGAGAATATTTTCTTGGAGCACTAAATGTGACAATTGCCCTACTGTCTGTGATAAATATACCACACCAGCTACATAGTGCCCGACGAGGAGTTGGGTAGGTAGTGAAGAAAAACATTGACTGAAGCCTGGCAGAGGACTGAATTGTTGTCAACAGCAACAAACATACTGGGAAAGTCAAAGACAGTGAAAAAACAAACAAACAAAAAACACACAGGCATATAAATACTAACTTTCTAGGATCTTTATTGACTCCAAGTAATCCAGAGTAGAACGAGATGAATCAACGCTATACTCCGCCATCTTTATTTTAATATTAGATGCAACCATTATTCTGTAGGGGACAACGGGTCATAACTTGAGGGGAGTTAACACCCATGATTTTTAAAATGCCTTGATCAATAAGAGTCTAAGTTACAGGGAACATTATTTTCATTTTTCAGTGGACCAATAAATGCATTTGACAGGAAAATAGAAAAACTCTACCACAACAGCAATTAGAACAGCTTGCTGCATTATAAGTATCACTTCCCTGTCAAATTAGTGGTTCATGCTTATTTGAATCTGAACATAACAGGCCAATTCTATCACACCTTGCTAGGCTTGAACTTCCATCCAATCAGAGCATTCCAAATGAACATGATTCTCCACAAAACTAGAGGGCGCTCTGACCAAAAAATTGCCATGATCTAAATAAAAAGAACTGAATGTCCACAGTTATGTCTGTAGGTGTACCTTACCTGCATGCAAAATAAAGTCCAAGATTGGTCGGTTATGTACGTACTTATCCAGAGTGAATTCATAACCATTTTAACACGTAGCCAGGGTAATGAAATTAAACGGTACCCACCGAAAAATACACAGGGTCTGAACCCTGACCAACATATTGAAATAAAGTCCAAGATTGGTCGGTTTTGTACGTACTTATCCAAAATGAATTCATAACCATTTTAACACGTAGCCAGGGTAATGAAATTAAACGGTACCCACCGAAAAATACACAGGGTCAGAACCCTGACCAACATATTGAAATAAAGTCCAAGATTGGTCGGTTATGTACGTACTTATCCAGAGTGACTTCAGACCCATTTTAACACGTAGCCAGGGTAATGAAATTAAACGGTACCCACCGAAAAATACACAGGGTCTGAACCCTGACCAACATATTGAAATAAAGTCCAAGATTGGTCGGTTATGTACGTACTTATCCAAAATGAATTCATAACCATTTTAACACGTAGCCAGGGTAATGAAATTAAACGGTACCCACCGAAAAATACACAGGGTCAGAACCCTGACCAACACATTGAAATATA
This sequence comes from Saccoglossus kowalevskii, assembly GCF_978046115.1. Taxonomy (NCBI): domain Eukaryota; kingdom Metazoa; phylum Hemichordata; class Enteropneusta; family Harrimaniidae; genus Saccoglossus; species Saccoglossus kowalevskii. Next base: position 12,065,447 of record NC_140660.1, on the reverse strand, counting down.
AAGTCCAAGATTGGTCGGTTATGTACGTACTTATCCAAAATGAATTCATAACCATTTTAACACGTAGCCAGGGTAATGAAATTAAACGGTACCCACCGAAAAATACACAGGGTCAGAACCCTGACCAACATATTGAAATAAAGTCCAAGATTGGTCGGTTATGTACGTACTTATCCAGAGTGACTTCAGACCCATTTTAACACGTAGCCAGGGTAATGAAATTAAACGGTACCCACCGAAAAATACACAGGGTCTGAACCCTGACCAACATATTGAAATAAAGTCCAAGATTGGTCGGTTATGTACGTACTTATCCAAAATGAATTCATAACCATTTTAACACGTAGCCAGGGTAATGAAATTAAACGGTACCCACCGAAAAATACACAGGGTCTGAACCCTGACCAACATATTGAAATAAAGTCCAAGATTGGTCGGTTATGTACGTACTTATCCAAAATGAATTCATAACCATTTTAACACGTAGCCAGGGTAGTGAAATTAAACGGTACCCACCGAAAAATACACAGGGTCAGAACCCTGACCAACACATTGAATTAAAGTCCAAGATTGGTCGGTTACGTACGTACTTATCCAGAGTGACTTCAGACCCATTTTAACACGTAGCCAGGGTAATGAAATTAAACGGTACCCACCGAAAAATACACAGGGTCAGAACCCTGACCAACATATTGAAATAAAGTCCAAGATTGGTCGGTTACGTACGTACTTATCCAAAATGAATTCATAACCATTTTAACACGTAGCCAGGGTAATGAACCAATGCATTGCCTGATATTAAATGTTAACTAACGTTTTAGTACATATGTATAAGCATTCAGTAATTTTAATGAAAAAAAAGTACATTTATCTTAGTAATAGTGACACCTGTTGTTTAGTGTGATGAACCCCCACGGTTGGGTACAGGAGCATAGAAGTTTTTAATTAAAATTGTTTTCCATAAGAAAAATGAAACCATCATACATGGCCTTATAAACAGCCTTTTACTTCATAGTGGGGTGGGTGGAGTAAAGCTGTGATTATTTTTATTACTTTCTGACCATCTAGTTTGCCATTTACCATGTCCATATAAACTAAAGCTCCAGCCAATATCAGATTTGACTACTTGTTTCAAGCTATGGCACTTGGAAATGAGTGTTGTGACATGTGGCAAATGTCCAACTGTCTTGGTTAATAAGATTGGCTATATTTCAACTAGAAACAGGTAAACCAGTATACCTGTATGTACGAAGCCAGTGATCGTTATTCAAGCCAAAGAAACTGCATCTATTTATATAAATACACATGGACAGAGAATATTTTCTTGGAGCACTAAATGTGACAATTGCCCTACTGTCTGTGATAAATATACCACACCAGCTACATAGTGCCCGACGAGGAGTTGGGTAGGTAGTGAAGAAAAACATTGACTGAAGCCTGGCAGAGGACTGAATTGTTGTCAACAGCAACAAACATACTGGGAAAGTCAAAGACAGTGAAAAAACAAACAAACAAAAAACACACAGGCATATAAATACTAACTTTCTAGGATCTTTATTGACTCCAAGTAATCCAGAGTAGAACGAGATGAATCAACGCTATACTCCGCCATCTTTATTTTAATATTAGATGCAACCATTATTCTGTAGGGGACAACGGGTCATAACTTGAGGGGAGTTAACACCCATGATTTTTAAAATGCCTTGATCAATAAGAGTCTAAGTTACAGGGAACATTATTTTCATTTTTCAGTGGACCAATAAATGCATTTGACAGGAAAATAGAAAAACTCTACCACAACAGCAATTAGAACAGCTTGCTGCATTATAAGTATCACTTCCCTGTCAAATTAGTGGTTCATGCTTATTTGAATCTGAACATAACAGGCCAATTCTATCACACCTTGCTAGGCTTGAACTTCCATCCAATCAGAGCATTCCAAATGAACATGATTCTCCACAAAACTAGAGGGCGCTCTGACCAAAAAATTGCCATGATCTAAATAAAAAGAACTGATATATATATATATATATATATATATATATATATATATATATATATATATAATAAATACAACGGTCATAGCATTGTATAAGTGTATTTGGATTGTAACTCAAGATCAAAATACAAATTAAATTATAAATAATATTAATAATCTTCGTTATCGCACATATGTTGTAAATTGATCTCCACGTACATAACAATTAATAATACAATAATGTTGATCATTGCAACTCAGAAAGAATTGTTGACGCGAACGCCGACGGACGGTAGCGACGGACGACAATGACAAATGATGTCAGACAATCACTCGTATGATATGCTCCGCTCAACATCGGAGTTGAAAAGATCGGAGCTGAAAGACAGAGACACCCAGGAAATAAACATTTAATCAGCTAAGCACGACACGCCCTCTCTTGTCGATGTGTTTCCCTTTCATCCACACTGTATCCATGGCAACGCGAACTAGCATAGTCGTGTTGATTGCAACAGCATCATTCGTTCTAGGCTAGCACAACGTGGGGTCATCTAACCATGATACTTTTCATCCCTAGAAATCAACCTCGATTTTTCTCAAGCGGAATGGATTTAACGACTGGTTCTAAACGATGCATCGGTGTGCTGATCGTCTGGACATTGCTTACCTTCACCGGCACTGCGACCGAGACAAAAAACACAACTTTTTGTAATAATCTTATTCTCAGTTACAATGCCACACGCCTGGGCCACAAGCCGTTCATGACGGGCATATCTCTTCCCGAAGCCTTGTGTCTGATTATGGGATTCGGCTTATTTGCAATTCTGCTTGCCAGGTGTTTTAGCTTTATTCGAAGAAATGTGTATCACGATAAGGTAAGACAGATTTGTTCTCTTTCACATACGTGCTCGCCGATGTGTATTCGCTCTATGTGTATTCGCGCACCGTGTTATATTCGTTCGATTTAATTCAACGTAAGGCTAGTTTACGCGAGGCAACTCTTAATACCACGCATCGAGAGCAAACGCTGGCAACCGCTTGCATGAAGACAAGAAAAGAAATACGTCACGACGAGAAATCTTGGACCAATGATCGTATTTAGTTCAAAATTGAATGACGGTGATCGTCGCATATTGCGTTTTCGAATTCCATAATGCAAAGAATTGTGGTTCACACACTCCGTATACGCCGCATTGGACGTATACGGTACAGAACGCGTAGCGCAATCAAATCTTTTCAACAAATTCATGCTAGAAAAAAAGGCATACAAATAGAAGAAAATGTTGTGCCAACAATTTAGCAGGTTGTAAAACGGCGCTCAAATTGTAAGTAATACGCAACCTCAATTATTGGCTTAAATTGGAGAAGAGTTGTTAAATTGTCTACAAGGCTGTAATTGATGCGTGACTGTCAATACTCAGAAACATTGAAAGAATACGTGAGTGAGATGCAAGTACGTGTATGTTAGATTTAACCTTAACAACGAATTGCAGTTGAAAATTGCGAGAACTACATCAAAACTATAATCAGGGTTAGATATCAACAAACAGATGGTTGGCAAGTATTTTATTCAGTTATATTGTACCTCAAAACAACACAACCGAGTCACACCCGAGGCGACAGGTAACTCGCATGTATTATGTTCCCAATATGCTATGAATAAAATTACCCCGTCTGTTGATATAACAAGCCACTGATGTCCAAAATGTTCTCCTTTCTCCATCGCGTGTAACAACGCAATTAAAGCCGAGCAACGAGCAGTTATGAATTCTTTTAGTGATAAGTTATAAAGTACGTGGCGTGTTCACCTATTCCAAAAACAGCAAATGAAAACTCGGTAAACAATGTTCACGGCAATGGGATTGGTAGTATATGCTCGAACACGAGCAACCGAATCCCAAATCCCTTAAATATTCACGCAGTCATGTCTTGTTAACTGAGAACTGGAATAACAGCTACGCCTATAAAATGTGTTACTTGTCACAGGACACTTGAATGAAGGTTCCCGCCATCTGTATCCGGCACTCGCACTTATACTGTATCGGTTCTGCGAGCAACAATGTCCAGTGCCGAACAGTAAATGTGTTATATTAGAGGTTCATTATTGCTTTTATTTGTTACAATATATCGCACATTATGTAAATTGCGTACGAAATGCAATCTAAAATATATAGGTGCTGGTTTTCAAAAAAGTTGATATAACTACCGATCCTAAGAAAAAAATAAATTCGCTAAGCAATCCAATTTCTTGAATTAATACGGCAAGGAATTATCTCATCATCTCAGGTTAATTTTCCTGTGATTTTGCGTGTTTTGGGGCTAGTTAACAACATCTTTAACATTCATATTGAACAGGTTTTACTTGATATATGAACATTTCTGCTTCAACTCCTACAGGTGGGTTGGATTATAACATGATCTAAATCCTACTCTAGTCACCACAAAATGCAAAATATTCCAAAATGCAAAAATTCCGTTGGAACGACGAATACGTGTTTGCGAGGAAAATTTGAAAATATCACGGATTATTAACGTTATTAATTTTAATTTTAGATTTTAGGTAGAGATGCAGTTCACCTGACAGGTATTTTAATTAGTTGATTAGGCAACTAAGATGAATTGTATGAATTTTGAAATTTTGTAAGCATTTTTTTAAGGACACTGTAGTTTGAAATATGCACAAAAATGTGTTTTTTTTGGGGGTTAAAAGTAATTTTAAAAAAATTAGCTTCTAAATCATGCCTCTGTTTTCTGTCAAAATTGGTTTACGGGTACATCTGTTTACTATAAAGAAAGTGCCGTCTTGAAAACTGTTTACCAGTTGTCAATTTTGCAGGGCAGCAGCTCAAATTTCACTAATTTAAGTTTATGCACAAATTAACACCCATGCTAGTTGTCTGTTACGATTATTGTAACATTGACGGCGTTTTGAAGATATACACATTGTCAGTCATTTGTGAATATTTCAAAAAAAAGGGTCGAAGCGTGCACTAAAAAGAAGCTGAGATAATTGCTAATTTGCATATTGTATAGTGAAGTAAAATATAAGCTGATTTACATCGCCATTGGATTTAACAGAGTTCCACTAATGATTTTAATTTCAAGTTTTCACAGAATACAGATGTGTTCATACAATGCCATACAAAATATAAAAAAGTGAAATTTGTCAAAAATTGAAAAATAAACTGCATTTCTACCTATGCAGCATCTGATTTGCCAGTAATTAATCAATTCTAACATCTAGGCTACTCTAGTGACTGTTTATTCAATTGATTTAGTTGTGGGGCCAATTGATAACAGACGTTCAAAACGTACACAAAATGGACAAAACGCGCAGGTTTCATACGGAACAAAAAAAAGTCGTAAGCAGAAATATTTAATATGGAGAGAATTGTACAATCACCTGCAGTGGTTGCAGACATTACATTAACCATCATTGCCACTGAGAGTTTTCTAGTACGAAAAGCTATGCCGCAGAGCAAACGATCGCCGACGCAGATGGCCGATCCTTTCAAAAAATAATATTTTAAGTGTTCTAATAGTCAATCATACAAATGGTTGCGAACGGGGGCGAAACAGTGGATATGTCCAAAGTTTGATGAAGTAAACCACGCTCATATCACGTGACATGACACGTGACATTTCAGTAACAAAACAGTCACGTGTTGTTTAAAGTATGCATTGGCTGAATATGCATACTCATTTAGGCTATTTTTTTTGCTTGTTTAATATGTCTATCATATGGAACCTCGATATAACTAATATAACATATTGAAAGCGGGGGGGGTCGTCACCTGCGCAACGCACGCTAAAAACGCAAAGGCTCATGGGTAGACGCTTGTTTTTAAACAATGACACGCTATGGCAATCAGACGCATGCGCAGGCGATGATTCTCCCGCTTTAAGATATGTTGCCGTCTAACTCGGTAAACCATGGCACAGTGACGCATTTGACGATAAAAATGTCTCAATCGTCTGCACACGTAGTTCTTAAAGCGGGAGGGTCGTCACCTGCGCACGCGTGGGAATTGAGTCCCAAGCGACGATAACAACACACACTAAGAACGCAAAGGCTCATGGGTAGACGCTTGTTTGTAAACAATGGCACGCTATGGACATCTGACGCATGCGTAGGTGACGACTCCTCCGCTTTTATTTACTAAATTAAAGTATGTAACCCTACAACAGTAATCATCTTAGTTTTCCCATGAGGCCACTTACCATATTAGTCTGGGCGGCTTATTAATACGGAAAGAAAACAATTTTCCTGTGTCAAAAGAAGCTATTTATCATTTTTTATTTGAGCTAATAACCAATTTGTACAACAATTCTTAAGAATAAAATTGAATATATATATATATATTCAATTCGATGAACACAATATGAATGCATATTCCCAGTCATCCGTGTTTCGTAAACAATATTGGTTTGTAAGCAATGTTTCATGGTCGTTAGTCCTATCTCTTTTTGTATGAGTAACGTTTAAAACATTAATTCCCTTTTATGTTCGCATCACATTGATCAACATCATTTAAAGCGGGGGAGTCGTGATCTGCGCATGCGTGAGATGGCCTTAGCGGCCGTGCTGCATGAACTTTACTCTTCCTCAAATAATGTATATATAAAAATTAGTTGTAGATATTGTAGTATTAAAAAAAATAGACAATAAATAATAATTAAAATTGCATACATAATGTAAAGAGAATTCGAAACTTCATTGTTCGTATGCGACAAACGGGTACTGGTTATCACCAAAACTTATGTTATACTTCTCGTTATTAAACGTATATGATGTGAGCTCTAATATAACAACTTTTTCGCTTACTCGAGATCTGCAATGTGGATTCTAAATACCTATACGCAAAAAGGAGCAGACCAATTAAATTATAACGAGCTCACTGGCGGCATCACCGGATCCAATTACGTTAGATTCGATCTTTCGACAGCGCACATGTCAAACATTTTATGAGATTCTGTGTATCGATATATTGGGGTTCTATAGACAAGCGCAATGATAGTGTTTCCTCGTTTGTAGCGGGCGAGTCGTCACCTGCGCATGTGGCAAACGGCAATAGCCTGTCGTTGTTCACAAAGCAAAGACTCGTTTACCCATGAGTCTTTGCGTTTTTAGCGTGAGTTGTTATCGTCGCTTCGGACTCGATTCCTGTACGTGGTTCACATCAAGTAAGGGAAACTGTAAACGTTAGAACAAACGCATTACGTTTCGAATGAAAATGAATATGTTTTTTTTTTTTTTTTTTTTTTTTTTTACGGAACAGCAAATTATGTAGTTTTCGGTGATAGGTGGTTGAATAGTAAGACAGAACACCGCAAAACTAGATAAAAAATTACTTTCATACCACAAACAAGCCAGAGCGATATCATAACATTCTGTTAGCATTACACATGTTCTCAGAAAATCGCCAGGAAACTGAAAACCATGGTATTGAAGATGCACAGAATGAGATTGAGTTTTGACTACTGATTTGCTAATCTGAAGTTGAATTCTATTCATATGCGAAGGTTGAGAGTGTTGGTAATGTATAGTGTCGAAAAATGTCGACAGACAAATGCAACAAAAATTCGATAATTTCCCACCAAAAAAAAACATTCAATATATTCTGGTATTGGCTTGTATTGAGCTTCTTCGTTTGTTATTCTTGAAATCGATATAAAAACACGTGACTTAGTGCAGTCTCCGAAATGTACCAGTAACTCGTCACATTTATTGATCGGATCGATATAATACACTACAAATTAGCGATATCGTCAATATATTCTCTAGCAACAGAGCGGCTGTTATTGCTATTCTTCCTATTTGCTTAAGGCCCAACCTAAACATAATACGCCCGTTTTAGGTAGCACCATGGAACTATAAACCCCTAGTTCCATGGTAGCACTTACCCTGATTTTGGAAACTGAATGAATAATCCACAAGGCAAATTGAATACGATACTAACAAACTGAACCAAGTGAGATGAAACAGGTTTTCCGATTAAATAAATAATTCAACACATTCCAAGTTGAGTGAAAATTCCCCTTTGCCGTGCACACGGGCACACATTTCAGCGTACGGACCTTAATGATATGGTTGTGTGAAGATATAAGCGCCCATAGAAACACAAGTTTGCCCAAGTAGTGCATGATATGCGTAACAAAATGTTAAAACGACGTTAAAGATGTCATTCATTGAGGCACGTTTTGTCTGAACAGGCGCAAAAGCTGACGTATGTTCTTTTTCCGTTTGAGGTATCAATACAATATATATGCATGACTCGAATGGACTTGGACGCCGGGTGACTCTTTTTTTTTGATCACGAAAAGTCATGAAGCAGCGACAATATACGTTAAAACCAATTAACAATGAACGGTTCGGTAAATATTCAGCAGTATGTAGTTTTATTTTCTCGCGCACATACAATTTGTAAAATGTCCTACGTAGGGAAAACGTATGAAAATGGAAAGGGAGGTGCAAAAATATTAACATTCCTTCATTATGTTAATGAATTTGAAAAAAAAAACTGTTAACTACAAACTACGGTGAAAATCATGAATCAGTTTTTACTATTGAGTTACAAGACGATGTATTCGATGTCGTCTGAAGAATATTACATTTATGAGTAATTCTAATCATGAACAACGCATGCCCACGTTTTTTGCCAGAAGCTCATTTTCATTTTCATCATCGATCAGTATTTGGATTACATATCTTCCCATATAAATCAATGTCTTTGCCTGATCTGAAGTTTCGTAACTGAGTTTTCTATTCAACTCAATTCTTTTATATATATCGTTGTAGACACTTATATCGACCTCAGCGGGATCAATTAACAGCCACTACTTCCGTGGAGTATTTCAGCTGAAACTCATTTCAGATGTGCCCGTATGATAATTCCTTCGTAAGTCGGGAAACATAATAAGTCTCGCTTTCGTTTTGTGGTACACAAAAAAGATTTGCTTTTAATCAGTGATTTTTGTTAACACGACAGTGATTATCGGTGACGTGGATTGCGTATGGTTTAAAGTAAGAGATGGTGTCTTTCTCGTGATTCACAATGCGTTGTGAGTGTATATGAGTGGTAATTGGGTTCGAGGTGAAAAGACCGACAGAGGGGGCTATGTTGATGAAAACCAATAATAAAGCTTATACTGCGCCCGGGTGCAAAACTGGTATTAATAGTTACTATGGTAAATGCATGTTACTTTGTACAGATATACATAATCACCACAAAAGCTATAAACATGCAAAGTAAAATAGAGTTGTACTATTTCAGATTTCAACTAAGTTTCAGTAAACTTAAAGTCTTAGCTCACAATTTCGAAAACAATTAAACGGAATACAATTCCAATTGTTCCATATTAGCCCCTCGAAAAAGCAAAAACAAAATTCAAAACGTCCTTCGCACATCAACTTGATATAAATGTGTATAATTCTAGTCGAAAACTCTCGATTAGACAGAGGCGTTTTAAAAAGTATGATGTTATAATTTGGAATTAGAGAAAATAATTTGTGAAATCGTATCTGCGAAACCCTAACATGTCGTACGGTTGCGCTGATGATAGACTGGACGTAGTTCAAGTTAGTTTTACACTGTGGAATTAATTCAGTCAAAGCCCGCGAATCAGAGCGGATTTGTGGGGCTGTCAATCGCAAATTGTTCATTACCAAGGAAACAAACGCAAATGCAATACACTGCCTGTAATTTGTTCTTCATGTGTTGGCGTGTAATACATAATACGCGTTAATACGTCTTTAATATTTTACGCATGCGCATTAAAGAGTCTTTATAGATCTTATAAATATAAGCCATGTTTTAATCTTGATTCTATATAAGAAATACCATGTTAAACTTATTACTAGAAGCTTAATATGGGCTTCATTAAATCCAATCAATTTTCTGCGGAGCATTGTTATTATCAATGACATATAATGCATTTTACCTGTGTGAAAATTACTTTTTATTTTCCTATTACTTTCAAAATCAGCGAGAAGGTAAATTGGATTTGACATTGCGGAAGAGAAACAGAATGTAGTTTGCGTTATCAGCGATTGTGACGTTGAAATGCAAAATGAATTTCATAACGTGAAATTGAGTCTGGTCGTTTTTGTTTCATCAACTTGTGACGTCACTGGGCATTGCATCATGTGATTAATTATTCATGAAGATTGGGTCAGATAAATGTGAAAACAAAAACTCTATTAACAACAGACATTTAGAAAACGGTGTTAAAATATATTTCCCGCTGCACTTTTCAAGCAATACATCTGAGGGATCCACATATAACTCGGTAAACCATGGCACAGTGACGCATTTGACGATAAAAATGTCTCAATCGTCTGCACACGTAGTTCTTAAAGCGGGAGGGTCATCACCTGCGCACGCGTGGGAATTGAGTCCCAAGCGACGATAACAACGCACGCTAAAAACGCAAAGGCTCATGGGTATGCGCTTGTTTGAAAACAATGACACGCTATGGCCATCTGACGCATGCGCACGTGACGACTCACCCGCTTTAAGTTTATTTTACGCGCTGTATCACATGATTGGTTTACGTCATTTCTATTTTCAGTATGGTCTCGTAATCTTTACAAAAGCATTGCATTTCACCAATTCAATGAGTATTCAATTTGATCGTGGCATCTCCGGGGACCACACGGCACAGCATTCGACTTTTTTTTCATTCCATTAAGGTTGACCTAATTTATTAGGTAAACGCTTAATACCCACATGTCAAATAGCACCGCCACAGATAATGCTATTAGTATTTGGTTCTGGTTTTCCGTTTCCGTTTCTTTCTTTTTTTTTCAAACATATATTTTTTTCAGAGTGCATGTGCGAAATGTTATTGTATTCTAATATTAACCATTTTGGAAAGAAGTCATGTACTTTGACGTCAACCATTGTAGATGATAGACACAAAATGTGTCTAAACAAGCGTTTAGATCCACTGACCTTTCACACAAATGGCCGACGAGATCTCCTTGTGAGCGAGATAGCTACGAGACTTGTTTTTTGCCCTTCAAATCGTGTTTCACACTCTCCCGTTTTCGCGTTTCTACAAATGCCAAGGGTTATGACAGCGTGTCACCTGACTGTTTAAAATTGATATGTCACCTAAACGGTTAGCAATGTCATTATTAAATGTCAAGATCCGCAAAATAAATAGATCAGAACTACATCTAACGCCAACCAGATTATTACAATCGGTTAAACGCTCTGACCATTACTGACTACATATGATTCTATATGCACTGATATGTATCTTTATCCTGAACTATTTTAAGAAAAGTATGTTTAATGCCCACCTAATCGTTAGCGTGCGCTCCTTTAAACGAACGTCGGCCCTTCTCTTGCCTTGCTAATTACTAGAGAGCGTAGGGTGACTAAATTTAAAGTGTATTCTAACACATTTCCATGGTAAAGTGCAATTGTAGCTTAATGCTGAACGCATCGAGGCGGCTTTACTTAAGAATACATCTATCTCTTCGCAGACGAGCATTCTTTAAACAAGCCACTCAACCAAACAGAACGTGGCAAATTAAGATTACCAGCAATGTACTGACCGAGTTGTGCATTGCTCGCAAAATGACAAAAGGTTCTCGTACTTTGGCGCTAAATCTTGGAAGCTCCATTTGCGAGGAATTGAGCTAAGACGTACGCTGGATCCGATTCATTCCCCCTCTCGGTCTATTGTGATTGCAGTGCATTGTGGGTAATATGCCACGAGTGACGATTAGTTAAATTTTCAAATCATTCGACTGCATGTATTTCTTATGGCGTACGAACAAACGGCATTTATATTTCTCCAATGGGTACGCATAGACCGATCGTTCATTGCACGGTATTATATTATAGCAATATCAACACCAGTGGATTTTATGACGTCATTGCAGCAGATTATTCGCGATAATTTATCTCATGATTATTGAACAGCAAGGCCCTGTCCCATGGATATGAATACAATGTTGTTTATGAAACGAAATAAGGGGGAAACTATTTAAAAAGAAGAGAAATTGTTAAATTAAAAGTATTTGATCCTAAAATCGGCATCAAATAAAATGGTCTATTGCCATTAACAGCGGATTTCAATATCAACATCAGACAATTGTGTGAGGGCATCGTTGTACGCTAACGCGCGCTCGGCCGAAGCGTTCCATCAAGTACGCGCGTTTCTAGATTCCGCGACTGATGCCGCTGTTCTGCTGACCTCCCGACTAGGTCGCCCTATCGTGAGGTTAAAGCGCGGTGGTCGTCGTGCAGCACGTCTTCGAATTTCATGTAAATAAACAATGTATTTTACACGCGTTGTATACGTCGCCATGAGTCCCATATCGAACAGGGCGCGGCGCGACGACCACCGCTCTTTAACCGAGGGTGATTTATCCAAGCAAATGCGTGCACTCAGATGTTGTTCATTTCATACAGTCAGATTAAAATTATTAGTGGTTCTCTTTCTAGGATGTCTAACACCCACTAGCTTTCCAGCAATGTTCGTTTGCTAGCTACACCCACTAGCTGTAAGTTTCGTTTGAATTCAAAGTCTTCGTCAAATTACCGGCCTCCCGTAGAATTTTAAATTGATTATTACACAGACGGGACAGTTGCCAGTAACGTCTACCTTGATGGTTTGAAAAGACTTGTGGGATGGGGTAGGGATACGATTACGTACATGGACTCCGTGTACGCACTCCTAAGCACCCCCATAAACAGTCGATCCGCAGCAGCGATCTTGCCCAGCGTAGAGCAAAGCTGCGGCTCGAGCGATCACTACAATGCTACTCCACACAACACATCATTCACTCGTTTATTCGCAATGTAAATTATTTAAATACAATATTTTTGATGGATTAAAACTAGTTGTTTTTCAAAGTTTATCATATGAGATTGTGGAAACAATTTCCAGAAAAACATTTTAAATTATTCAGATTCACAGGCTGGTGACTGTGAAACAGTTCTGTTCAATGTGGATTTTTCAATGCAGCAAATCGACTGGTATTGACAACGCTACAAAATAATAACAATGATGAAATCCCCGACAACCCATAATGGACTCACGCACACTTTGTGCTGCATATATGTACTCGGCTCACGCCTTGCACATATATGTCGTACAAAGTGAACTTTCGCATATTATTGGTTGGCGGGTCGTAATTTAGTGTTTAAACATAGAATGTGCGTTCAGTTTCTATGGTTATGAGTTGTCGTTTCTCATCAGACAGGATATGCACAAAATTGGCACTTAGCATCACCTCCGATTTCCCTCCGGACCATCGAACTGTCGCAATATATTGTATTTATTAGTAACATTCACACTTTGCATATAAAAAAACAGACACTCAATATCATTATAGAATTATTTGGTGTTTTACATGCTGACGCGAGTTTTTCAGTATTGTACACAAATACAGGGCCTTCCCGTTCCTCTACCAAGGGATTTCTCATTGAGATCTTTCGGACGTGTCAATTTGCAGAGTATGCAATAGGTTCAACGCAAATTAACGGCATTATATTCAAGAGGTGTGATATAAAAGCGCGAAATAATGCGAAAAATGTAATTGATTAACAAATCAAACTCGCATTATATATCTTCACAGAATGTTTATTATTATACATATGCCACCGTAACGCCATAGGTTACAGGGTGCCGTAATTTTGCGGTGTTGCATTGGGTATTTTCATTCTACCATATTAGGAAATTCTAACATGGAACGATTACGCGCGATAACAAAAAACAAATATGGCTGCCCCCAGGGTTTGACCAAGGTTCGCTAAATCTGTTCTAACGTTTCGGATTTTCCATGATATATTCCTGGAAAGAAAAGATGTATGGTAATAAGATCATTACGAGGATACTGCAAAGTATGCATGAAGACAGTACGCGATCGCAACGAATTTTGCTACGCATCGATCGATACTTCCGCAGTACAATCTTCATACATAATTTTCAGTATCCTCATAATAACTTCATAATATATAAATAAATAAAAAACACTCGAAATATGCTGTTCTTTGTTCAAGTAACGCCCCTTCTTGGAGAGGTATATACCAGCATAGGCGACGCGTGACGCAGAGCTGATCTTGCGCGTTTTTTGCGTCGCCCGGCTATGTTCTAATCATTGAAACGCATCTTTAATTTGTCTAAACCGTAGTAATCACTTGAGGCATGTGTACAATTTGGTGTTACGCATTCAATTCGATTTCAGGATTCTATTTGATACGATTGTTTTCATTAATTGTACAAAATCGATATGATGCTTACGAGAATCAATGTCAGGTTTTACTATAGATTTTACAAAATGTGAATACCACTTCAAGGTTGATCCGTCGAGTTTATGAGTTTATGTTCGCGTAACTAAATTGTTTTAGATAAACGTTTTATTCAGACTTTGGGTAAAACTTGACCCGTTTATGAGAAAACACCCTGCCGTTTTTTGAAACTCGAAATAAATTAAACAGTGTATCGGGAACTACATTTTTGAAGATTTCAGTAGTTTGCCCACGGTATGTATTGACGATACAATGTCCCCTTCAATAAGAAATCCCACGTGTTTACATCGAATGCATTGACTTTTATCACACGGAATGCAGATATTATTAATATTAAAAAGAATATTTTACGCGTATGTATATTGGCCGGTAAAATGATATGAACTTTTTTTTTTCTTTTCTTTTTAAATATTACATAAAATAAATAAATTTTGTATCAAGTTAATTTTGTTTTTATTGGCTACAGATGCTGATACTTTTTGAAGCTAAAAAACTAAAAAAAAACTTGTGAACATACAAGCTGCTTTCTGATTGGTCTGAATGTTAGTCGTTGTGGTTGGGAGGCAAATTAGATAAAATCTCGTAAGCAGCTTCGTGCTGTATTAACACGGAAAGCTCAAAGATATTTCCATATATCAGTAGAAATAAACATGATATTGTGCTCTAAGCCAAAAATCGATAATAAGAAAAAAAAAACGTTTTTGTTCGATTGTCTTCTATATTATTAATATAAGATCTGTAATAATATACATAGAAAAAGCATTATATTAAATAGGTGTATTGATTAATCGCATTTTCCGTGCACGTCTACATAATAATCAATTTGGTATTATGGCTCGCGATGCCGCAAAAAAAATAACGCACGTCATCAAACAATTTGGTTTCACTTATTTTGGTTTTAAATTTAAAGTATATTCAATTTAAACAAAGTTTTAGTTTTGTTCATTTATTAAACTGTCACAAGTTGATGTACATTCTGTGCGTATGCTGGCTCGGCTAACAGCGACAGTATTTCGAGTCAACATGTATGTCTATATATTAATCTTTCAAGTATTGATTCACTATCAGTCTGTTTTTGTTGCTTTTGTTTTGTTTTGTTTTGTTTTGTTTTGTTTTGTTTTGTTTTGTTTGTTGGTTTGTTTGTTTGTTTGTTTGTGTGTGTTTGATTGTTTGTTTTGTTTTGTTTTGTTTTGTTTTGATTTGTTTTGTTTTGTTTTGTTTTGTTTTGTTTTGTTTTGTTTTGTTTTCTTTTGTTTTGTTTTCTTTTGTTTTCTTTTGTTTTTTAGACAAAACAAAACTGTCCAATAACATGATGGATTGTTTTTTTGTCAATTATTTGCTTTGTGTTTCTCTGTGTGGTAATAGATCCATGGTTAGTTGTTCCAGTTACACGTCATGTATGGAATGTCAATTTATCACCTAATTCACGTTTCATCATTAACACTTTCTAAAAATAAAATTGTGTATGTAGTAAGACAATGCGCATCTGTTTCTTCTCTATTAATCACCGATTGACAATTTGAGATATGAGACATATCTTTGCCATAGAAAATACACGCAAACCGTTTTCATCAGGATCACAGCACAAACACACCGGTGTAGACAATAACTTTGCCAGCACACCTTTTTTTTAG
The DNA here is from genome assembly GCF_978046115.1 of Saccoglossus kowalevskii. Taxonomy (NCBI): domain Eukaryota; kingdom Metazoa; phylum Hemichordata; class Enteropneusta; family Harrimaniidae; genus Saccoglossus; species Saccoglossus kowalevskii. Next base: position 12,049,566 of record NC_140660.1, on the reverse strand, counting down.
AAAACAGAACGACGTAGATTTAAAGCCCATTGTCGATCACATTGAGACTAACATTCAGTTGAAACACCATGTTTCCTTCTTGTAGTGCATCGGTGAAAATGCAGTATTTAAAGAGGAAACTTCCAAGCCCGGGGATTGCATCAAAGAATCATGGGACACTATTGTTCATGCTGTTTACAATTTATATTTTGTTATCCATTGTAATTTTAATCCAAAAAGTAAATTTGTTGTGAGATTAGGCTTAACTGGAACTGCCACCTTTAAGTCACCACTTCGTCGTCGAATACAGTGAAAGATTGGATAAATATTTGGCAAACACAAACTATTATTATTTATTTAAGAAAAATGAAAGTATATCACGGAATTTCAAGTACACGTGTCAGTGCGCCGTTTTACTCAAACGTTTAATTTACCCATCAAGTGACAATAGATATTAATAAACGAACACCTCATAGTAAACGATTGAATTCAAGCATGTCGTTGTTTGTCCGATCAGTAAGACTTAACGTTGTCCTCTGCAAATATCACTTATTAAGGTGATCTTCCGAGAAGTCGACATGACCATGGAGCTAGAAAGGGATCCCTTTCTAGCTCCATGATATGACGCACAGCTGGAGGCTAACTCCTTAATTCCTTTAAATTCATTGAACATGGTATTTTAATTACCAGCCGAACGAGTGTATATTTCCCAAAACGTGCGAATACACACCCGTTTTGTAGAGTAGTGTATTGATACGAGCAACGCTGCCTAGTTAAGTTCAAATTCACAACTCAAAGCAGGTGGGTAAACAGCGAGCACTTCCAAGTATTCAATGCTATGCACCGATCAAGTTAAGTTTAAAATGCAGCCAATCACTCTCTTAAAGCGGGGGAGTCGTCACCTGCGCATGCGTCAGATGGCCATAGCATGTCATTATTTACAAACAAGCGTCTACCCATTTTTAGCGTATATTGTTATCGTCGCTTGGGACTCAATTCCCGTGCGTGCGCAGGTGACGACCCTCCCGATATAAGCCTTTCATTTAGTGAGACGTGGCGCACTTGCGAAATACATATATAAAATGTACAAACAAATAGACAAATTGTACAAGGATACCATCTGACGATCATATTAATCCCTTCGCCATTGCATGCAGACGTTCTACCTACCACGCTAAATCGATAATATTTTTGTCTTGTTCTTTGTTAAGATACTTTACTTCACCTGGACGTGCGTTTTTTTTTATCGATCAATAGCTGACTGATTGCACTCCACTTTATTTTGCTATACATAATAGCGTATTTCTTAACTCATAGCTCTGCAATATCCTCCGGTATTTATTTCATTGTAAATTACAGTTCAAGGACGAGAAGAGGAATCTTTTATATGCAGCTTTACACATGGCAATTACTTTTTTGTGAACAGATTTAGAAATGAGTGACCTTGCGCACTTATACAAATTATTCTTAAATGATGACATCTGCGTATTTTGTAATCCATAAAAAAGCGACTTCTGTTTTGCTAAGTGCGTAAACTATGGTTAATATTTTGTGTGTCATGACACGTAGTAATATTAGCTACATGCGAATAATTATAAAACGATTTCTGTTCCAACAGTGATAAGTGGTGTCTGTGCATCCCAATATTAAACATCGTATTTACTAATTTGATACATGATTATTGCCCAGTTTTAAATTTTTCAATCGAAATTACAGGTATATAAATGAACATATACCATGAAACACAAGATTTGGACTCGCATCGCGGCAATCGCGCTTCGTTACTGTAAGCACACCTGCTTCCCGTTACGTTATATCGTAATGTTAAAGCGGGGGAGTCATCACCTGCGCATGCGTCAGATTACCAAGCGTGTCATTGTTTACAAACAAGCGTCTACCCACGAGCCTTTGCGTTTTCAGCGTGTGTTTTCGCTTTAACATGTTAATTACCAAAATAGAAAAATACACAGATGATGTCTTTTTGAATATCAATACGATTATTATTAAAAAATAATCATTTTTGGAAGTTATCTACATCATCCCAACATCATCAAGGAAGTTTCCTTTCATTAAACAAAGTGATCATATTTTCTAGTTTTTTACAAAATTTATTTAATGCAGTTTAATACTGAAATCTATATCAAACTGTAGAAATTGAACATTTTATGTTGACTGCGAGATCCCGCGTTATGCGTGAAATCGAACGTAAAAACAGGGCAAACAAAAGTCATAGCCTCATAGTGGCGACAAAAATCGCGTGGGATTCGACAAACGCGAACATATTTTGAGGGATATTTTCATGCGTAATAATGTACTGTACATGGTTGATGATGGTCAATTTCGATGAAGTAAGGGTATTCAAACGCAATATTCCCCTGTCAAAGATGATTGGTTTTTCGATGTGAGCTACGAAATAAAGAAATGCAAGTTCAAAATCAAATATTATGAAATATTATATTTTTATATGGATACTTATGGTTATCTCATTTTTGGGAATCTTTGAAAGAATGATATTTATTCAAAACAAAACAGTTTTTCAGAAAAAGCAATATCTAAATCAAAATTATGAAAAAAAACAACAACTAAATTAACTAAAAATGTCGTTGTACTGTATTTGAATCTAGGAACAGTGACTACCATTTATGTCGGAGGTAACATAGTTCGCTTTGCGTTTTTGAACACAGATGCTGGTAACCTAAAGTATAAATGTATCGGCATTGGAACCGAATACTTATTCGATAAGATGTTTTGACCTTGCATGCAAATGGTCGCTGATATCTTGTCGAGAACGGTAGAGCCCCTCGACTTTTTTGTTGCCCCTCAATTCCATTTTCCCCGTCAGCACTCCCACTGTTTTTCTCGTTTATGTAACCATTGTATTCAAAACAGTGGGCACGATAACATAACAAATGAAACACTATTCGAAAAAAAGTCTTAGAAATCTTTCTCGAACTCACCGGGATCTCGGCGGCCATTTTCATTAAGATCTGTTTTAGAATCTGACATTATAAGATACTTTACCACAATGTATCTATGATGATGGGGTGATGTTCGCGGAATCAATCAAGTTCATCGGTTTTGGCTTATAGGGCAAGTTGGTGATTAAATCAAAAATCACATTTTTCGCCCACGGATACTGGCTTTAGTTTGAATGACGGCATTATCACTACGGGTATTTGTACATTGACTGATACTCCTACGTGTACATGATATTAATCACGAAGTAACTTCTAATTTCCTTCCACATGGAACAAACTTATCCTCATCACAATTGCATGTCATTTGAATTAAGCATTTTTCGATCTACCCTAGTGGATTCAGTACATATACTCTTAAATAGGTACACTCAAAAGGAAAATGATTAATGTAATTAATTACATGCTATTAGCAGAACATTACATTCTAAATTACATCCCACTATGTACCGGTGTATTTACATTAGAGTTTGACTTAGCACAGGAATTTTAGTTTAAGCTTTTATATTATCGAAATTCTTGAAAATCTACCATATATCGCTAGAGTGTGTTCTTGTCGAGATGTATATTCCTTAGGATACGACGTACACACAAAATGACTGCCGATAATGCACGACAAGTTTTTTGAGTTATTTTATTTAACCGTTTTGTTGGTATTGGATGTTCTCTCTGAAATATATTTTCGAGTGGGTCAATCAATCATCACAGTGATTGTAATTCGCCGTGGGATTATGTCACATATTCTACGTGCCGGTTTGAGTGAGATAAAAAGATTGACAGACTTCCGCTAATGGCCGCCGAAATCTCGCGGAAAGCGAGAGCGTCACGAGATCTGTGTTCGACCATGAAATTGGGTCTATTCTCTAGTGATGACGTGTTAATGTAACGCTAATTGAGAGGCAAAAACGCTCGCAGCGTAATATCGATGGCAATTTGCCTCTAATGTACGTTAGCACAATTTGCTGTTTTCAGGGAAAACAATTGACAACTAAAACAGAAATTTACAGTATCGTTTTTTTTTATTGGTAGCCCATGCTCTTATGTAAGTGACAAAGATATGGCACAAAATAGAACGTAACAAAACACTAATAACACATATTCAGAAGGAGTGAATCGAAAGTAAACACAGTATTAGTCCAATAGCTGTTGAATGTTAAATTTGATGTTTTACCAATGATTGGAGTAAACATAACACGAACAAATATATCGCCTGGTGGTTCAAAACATTGAAACTCATATATGACCATCAACCGCGTGTTGCGAGAGCTCGACAACAACGTGTTTGAGATATCATAATCTTATTTACTCATATTGCGTCCGGCAATGTCAGTAATTTTACTCTAAACCTTTTTTTTTTAAACGCATCTAATTCAATTGTCATGTGATACATTTTAGCATTCAGTTATTCGAACTGTCACTTTTGACAATTCCGTGTAAGTAAGAAACTAATATATTTAATAATCACAATAACAAGGCGCGCTGCCGTGGTCGTGACTTCAAAATTCATGTGTGTGTATTAAAGCAGGAGAGTCGTCCCCTGCGCACGCGTCGGAATTGAATCTAAAGCGACGATAACAACACACGCTAAAAACGCAAAGGCTCATGGGTAGACGCTTGTTTGTAAACAATGACACGCTATGGCCATATGACGCATGTGCAGGTGACGACTCCCCTGCTTTAATATTACATTTGCCTGTACTTATATTAAACTAACCAAGGCGCAAAATCAGTGAAATTAAATCCCATATAGGATGCACGTATTTCCAGTAAACCCTATTTTGTAAATGTTTTTTAACAAGTAACATCTTAGCAGGGTTACTCAGTATTTACATATTTAAATAAAATATGCAAATAAACATATTAATTAATGTTAAAGATGTTTTGCACGTATCATAAAATAATATAAGACGATTATTGACCAATATTGCGTATGCAAGTAATGGGCAATATAACTAGGGAAGCATAGTCAAATATAATATCAAACCTAATCTAGTAGTCAAATCTATTATAACCTAGTAGTTGAATCTGACATAGCCTAGTAGACGAATCTAACATATTCTATTAGTCGAATGTAATATATTTACTGTGGCGCATTCTAGAGAAATTACACCATAATTTGTTTTTGCCAAAGCGTTGAAACTCAGATGATATGATATTCACGTGCCAAGGATATACGAACACACTATAATTTTGTAAAGTAACACCGTAACATGGCGGGGTTTGTAATTTCACATGCCTATTCGTTCGAGCATTCACGTTTAAAATAATGTGTTGACACACTCCGTACTTACGCAAAGTGCTTTATTTTGGTTTATTGGGAATACTTCTGTGCAATTTGTGACTTTTGTAACATTCAAACGTATCGAATTATTCTATTCTAAACTATTCAATCTTATACAGGTCCAAGGTCAGTGGATTGCTGATTGCCTGACCATTCGCGTAAATGACGTAATACAGGGTTCAAATATATAACGCAACAAATTATTAACATTTTTAATGGCGGAGAGATCAGTGACAGTTTGATATTTCGAATTCCATTCTGGTTTTTCTCGTTGATCACAATTGTACGTGATAACGCGTTACCAATTCCTCATGGGAATCTACTAGTATAATAAATTCATTTTATACTTTCATTTCTACGATGTTTATGTCAATAAAGGTAGTCTCAAGGCTTTTCCGAAAAACAGAAATACAGGAGAACACCTTTAGGTATGCCTTTATAAATTCAATTTCCATTAAATATTTTTGCTTTCACGCCTAATTAGGGGTGGGGTGTACATCACATTGGATACATCAAGAGAGTGTGGGCGTAAGTGGTATTACAAAATTCCAACAACAACAAAAACAAGACAGTATCGAAAGGTATAATTTTGCCGTTAACGATAACCCTAAATGCATCGCGAGTCCTCTTGAATGCATCAATAACTAATGCTGGTGGCGATTGTTGAGATTAAGAAATGGACATATTTATCGCAACATGTCGATTCACCCCCCAAGAAAACTGCCTAAAGGAGTCAGTATAATGCAATGTGTTTGGAGATGAGATGAGTGTACACGAATTAGTATTAGGAAGAGTATATGCCAAGGTCACGATGATATTAAGAGGTAATATTTAAACGATGTGTCATGATATATATTTCTGCTTATTGGTGGTTGCCATGACATTTACTGATAACGGCTGAATGATGAGGCCAGAAGGCAGGACTGGCTGAGATCTGTCGACACGTTCTCTTGAGGTTGTGATTTTCAAGCTTATGCGGCATATTGGAGGGTATATAGCCAGAGTCCAGAACTAATGTTGTATATTAATATCAACTGTGGAATGTTATTGCAAGACCATTAGCGCCTATAAATATAAACTGACGTGGACACTATGATGGTGGTTTTCCTAATGTAGTAACGATTAATCAATTGTGTTATGATGTGTAAAACTTTCGTGTGATTGGCTGTTTGTTTGGAGGCAAGGCCTTGCAGCTTTGATACTAACTTGTAATTGGATAATAAGTTTAAAAGTTAATAAAGTGATTTGAAGCTGTCTCGTGGAGGGAGCACAAGGCAGTCGGAGAATCAAAGGTGACACGAATTGAGCTTCTGTGTGGTTTTTTGTGAGCCCAACCAGGAGAACATTCGAACCACGGTTACCTAAGTGAAAGGTTTCAAACATCAAAAAAATACCTATCACAGATGTACGGTTGAAGGTATTATTCAGAAAAGCGTTTTTTTTCTCTCTTCTCTTTAAATGGAGTTGAGTTCAAACGTGCACAACAGCCCTATGTAGAACGACTACAATAACTTAAAAAATCAACTTCCAAGTACACCCGAATTATAACTTTCTGTGTTGAGGACACCTAACCAAGTTCTGTATAAATGGACGTACTTTACATCATGTGTGGTATGAAAAATAGAAGTTCAAATTTGAGAGGGGAATTTTAAAGTATCTAAGATGGTAATCATTTTAAAGTTTCTGCACAGTTGACAAGACAATGCCCACAATGCTCTGCGTTTTTTTAACATTATATGGATTTCTGTATTATAAACACTGACTATTTTCTTTTATGATCGATAAATGTCTGTGATCATATCATACCCTTCATTACTATATGTGTACTAAAAAGCGATGGTTTTCTCAGTAAGTTATTTTTTTCTTGGTTATTTGTATCTAGCAGTCTTGGCAGTGAATTACTTGAATTGCTTGTTCAGAGGTAATGACATGCTCATTATGGCCTTTTAAACTTGTGAAATCAAACTCGAATACCTCATAAAACATGGGTGAGTTGACTGTCGCCATGGCAATACGTGTATAATGACCGTAATCAGGCAATAATAAAAGTGATTAGGCATAGGAACATGAAAGTCGACTGTGGTCATGTTTCTCAAAATACCCCAACAAGACATGTAGCAGATAACAAAGTATGTCAACTCGATTCACAATTAACAAAATTGTTCCAGAAACGCGACACGGCGTTTTATTAGAGTGAATTGCTGGAATTGCACGTAGGTTTCCGTTTAACTATAGACAGTACAGCGGGAGTATCGACCGACGCGCAGTATCGTATTGACCGCACTGTCTGAGTGTATCATTTGAGGTATCCTCGTATTAACTTGATTATTCTTCTTATTACATCTTCTTCTTCCAGGGATACATCATGGGGATGCCGAAATCCAAAATGTTTAGAAAACAATCAGCGAACTTCTTTGTGTGGAGTCCGGTCAAACACGGGTAGCAGCCATGTTTGTTTTTATTATTAGAGGACGCTTATGTGCGTAATCGTTCCATATTAGGAATTCGCATTTCCTTATATAGTAAGATGAAAATACCCCGTAAAATACCGCAAAATTACGTCACGCTGTAACGTATGGTGTTACGATGAGAGATTAACCAAACAGTTTAACCCAAACTGTTCTCGTACTAATTGTCAAACGCCACAATTATATAGCAGCAAAACCACTATTATTTGTTTACTCAGAGGTTATTTTTTTGGCTTTTCTTACATAGACAGTCTTGGCTAGATAGTGTTGAAATTTCGGAGCATTGTCAATGCTGGAACATGCCCAAAATGAATTTTAAATTATAGGGAATCGAGGCACGCGTATGTGATTAAAAGTCCCGAAAGTTTGTTTACGTTGCTCTTTGATTGACAAGTCACTTTTGATGTTATATGCAAATGAGTTGCTGGCCTCAGTTACGGTGCGGCGATGTGTAACTTCCTGTCCGCGACCCTGTTTAACTTACCTCAAGCGCTATCAACTAGTCTTGCAAACTACAAAAAAAAAGACAAGACGTAGACGCTTCCAGCATGCAAGCGGAATACATAAAACATACAGTTGTAAATGAGAAAACTTGTTCACTCTTATCTCGCAACATGTCTACAACTTCTAGCCTGGCAGCTTCCAGTGGAGTACTGTTAAATATTTTTTTTCACGTATTTTTTCTCCGAAGGCATTATAAAACTGACTGATTATACATATATTTGTCGTTTCGCTGTAACGATCACCGTGCTGGTAGCATTGCGATGTAGTGGATAAACACCATTCAGACCATGCTGTGCTTTCATCGATAACTAACTTGTCAGTGGCAAAATACACAAACGTGAAATGCTCGGTTACTTAAAAATAAAAAATACCCCGAAAATTACAGAAACATCGGCAACGAGATGCTGTTTTTAAACACCGCGGAGAAAATCACCCACTCAGCGGTGCCATCTCGGTTACCTTAATCGGAAACCCCCTTGTCAGCTAGCATGCATCTGTAGCGATGTCGCAAAGTACGTTGTACGGCCTTGCTCGGCGACCTCTGGTACTATGGCACTCTATGAATGAGGTATTTCCAGAGGTCAGGGTTCGTTTTAATTTTTATCGACCCGTCTCGTCTGCTCGTAGTTGAATGAAACCTGTTTCGATTTTCAATAGTTGTCTTCCATTTCGAGTTTTTCTCACCGGCGTTTGAGCGATTGAGTAGTAAAAACTGCGAATAGCCGTTGTGTAGCAAAATATTACGACCCATTTCAGCCTGGTCGTCTAACTTCGCACGATCCATTTCACCGGAGATCGTGAAAAACTGCGTCATATTTGTTAAAGGTTTGAGGAAAGGAAAATTTAGACTCAACCCACCCAATAGGGATCGCTATGTTTGAATAACTGTATGAATATCTCATCGGCTTTACGTAATCCATTGTGTCCCTCCCTAAGTGGAAAAGATAACACGACGCCATGACAGTTTTCACGCAAGGTTTTGACTCCGTGGACGATTTTACGTCCGTTTCCCTAGTATTGTAAATATTTTTATTTTATTTTTTTTATCTGACGATTGAACATCAGCAAGCGTCGGTGTTGACGGATTTTGGCATGTCGTCGTGATGCAATAGCCATTTTTGTGGACGATTAACGTCACTTTCATAAAACGGCCATTATCTCCGTTCGTGTTTTCTGGTTGGTCAGAGAGATTCAAAATTAATTAGCTCACACAGTTTTTGTCAGTTTCTCTTGACATTTTCACACTATTTTGACAACGTCTCTATGAACAAAAGGACGTCTGGGCTTATTTTTAAAGTTTTGCATTCTCGGACAATGACATTCGAAGTGTGAAATACTGACCGGGATTGGATGTACGGCACACATCCTGCTTGACAACTTTGTAATATGAAAACAAAACATACTATATATACGCCTGGACGTCCCTTTGTTAATAAACGACTGATAAACGTTGTGTGAAAGTTTCACTCAAAATAAACAAGAATTGTGCGAGCTATTTAGATTTGAACTTCCATGGTAAACTGAAAAACACAAGTGGAGATAATGGCTAATTTTCATAACCATTCACTCAGTAAGAAGTTTGCTAATGCTCATAATTAAAATGGCTGTAACAGTTCCAAATTTAAACCATACATCGTTTTGTAAAAGTTAAATATAGTGCATAATATGGAGATCCCGTCATTACTATTTTTCACCATGTTTCTTTTTGATTATTTATGTACAGCCTTGCTAAATCTTGCTAAGCATTTGAAAGAGAGAATGTTTGTACCAGTTTTCTATATTTTAAAATCGTCTTTTGAGTATGTTCCACTATTCATAATGCTGTGAAATTTAACAGTCTATAGCCAAGACTGTTTTGATAATAAAAAGCAAAATCAAAGAAAAATCACTCCTAAGTGCCCACGAACCTGCATCTATACCTTAATCTGAAAACTGTTGGGAGAAAATAAACATGGGTTTCAATAACGTAGAACAGCCAGGTGTGAATGATGACGTATTGCATGTTGAAGGAGATGAATTTACGTCTGTATACGTTGCAATAAACCTATAATGAAGTGCTTATAAAATGTCGTCGTCATTTATTTCCATATATTAATACAAGGGGATCAGGCAGTTATAGACCAAGACTGTTGCATTTCCCTTTAATAATTTGCCTACGTAATATAGTGTACTTGTCCGATTTTGTTTTTATCAATCATCAGTCGTTTGTTTTGTGTTCTTGGACGCGTGAGTGTCCCTATTCAACGTTACTCTACATATCTATCCACCGTTGTGCGTTCAAATTGTACGTTTGTTCGAAACATTGAGTTTCCAAACTTGTATTCCAAAAAAATAGGTTCCGTTTTCGCCATACCTGTATTTATATTGGAGGTTTATGTTAATTCGTTTTAATAATTGTGAATATATGTGTGTGTATTTCTGTTGTTTGAATCCGACCTATACATGTCCAAAATAATAAAGAGGTTTGTTTCCTTCAAACAAGATGAATTCATAATATAATAAATGATGATTTATTGTAATTGTATAAGCCATGCGTGGTTTGTATTATTTGTAATACAGTATAATGCATAATTAGTTAATGTGCGATTTTTGTGAATACTATTGTAAGCAAACGTGGTTCGCCCTATCTGCATCTCAATGATTACGTATAACCAATTCCCCATCGAAATTACTAGTATAACAAATAATGTAATTCATTAATATAATATATTTGTCGATAAGGGTCCTTTTTATCTCTTTTTTTTAAGAAATATATTATCACACATAGAACAATGCATATATCATGTATTCCTGCAATCAATTCCCTATTGCACGAACATTAAACCCACTACATCTATGTTTGAATCCAAGTAGATTTAAAAAAGACCCATCCACTTTGTGTCAACTAACGTGACTTTTTTAGTCTAATTTGTTTAATTACGGCGATTTTAACCCAATCCATATTGCATCTTTTGACAATAATATGGATAAATTTGATTAAATTGGATAAATAATGGATTTAATCATTTTTAGTGATAATATGACTAATTGTATGTACCTTGCTATTATTTGTTTTACATTTGGACCAAATGAAGATAATATACTAATGGTGACTATTAAATTGAAGTGGATTAGAGGTGAATTTACACAATATTAAATGCAATTCCTTCGATTATGGAACAAATCTGCGTGAACAATAGCAAGACACTGCGAACGAAGGTGTGAATGTCCTCGTTAGTATTTCCATAGAGCATTGCGAACGCCCGCAAATACAAAAACTATTTCTGTGAGCAATTTAAAAAAATAGAGATCAGAAGCTCAAACAATTAGTATGGAAGTGGGTCTATTCTAAGGTCACTGAAATGTTGACAACTAATACTTAGGAAATGTAACTCGAGATATGTGCACCAAGATGCATTATCTCTGAAAATTAGTACGATTATGACGCAGGTGGCATATTGATAATATATTAGCGAATGCTCAACCTGTCGTGGCAATATTACGAGTACAGTAACTATATTGTAGATGTGAGAATAGCCATCAGACTTATGTTCGCTGTCACTTAATGAAACCCACCTCTATTTTTATATACATTTTCTCAAATGTTGAACATGATCTGTATCAAATTGAAAATTATCTGCAATTGATTCAAAATACATAAATTAACATAATGTTGCACCGACATTTTGGGAACATGCTCATAGCGCAGACGATCATTAGGTGTTTCTTCAAAATGGGAAACAAATTGATATCAGTAAATTGCTTCATTATCACGATGTTCTATTCAAAACTGCGTAACGCAATAAGTAGGAGGAAATTAAGAAGCTTCTGGCCAACAGCCTAAAAAGCGAGAATCCACGGAACTTCTGTTATTCCCCCTGACATTTTTTCCTGTAATTGCATTCAGTGTTCCAAATACGATGGCTAAATAGATTACTGCGCATCTCGCGAGATCGTGACAGGTGCATCTCGCGAGATCTTGACACGCACATCTCGCGAGATCGTTACAGGTGCATCTCGTGAGGTCGTGACACGCACTTTTTTTTTGAAATCGTGGCTTTTGTAATCCATGAGAGAGCGATGATAGATGTTTACATGTGAACAAGACATAGTGTTATAGCTTCCTGCATGTTGTTTCGTAGTTTGTAAAGGATTTTGTTGATGATTGAAAATGATTATTGAGACGTGGTATTATCGTGAAGTAGATTATAAGGACCTATTCACAGTAAATGTATGTTTTCCAATTGTATAGAGCGTCTAAAATAAAATGAAAGATGTACAACACGAACGCTTGATTGAATATACTTCAACAGCACTTTCCAATCACTTTCGAATGAATGTCCCGGTGTCAGTCAATGACAGTTCTCCACATGCTCACCAGTGTATGGTTTGATGTGATAAATTTAAACACGTGGTGTACAATTAATCAGGCAGTAGAGGGTAGGATATATGCACAGTAGTGTAAATTGTTCAAAACATTCGACTAGTACAAAAAAGTATCGGGCTTTTTTTTATAAATATTCTTTCTATTGCCAACTGTCTTCCTCGGGACGAATCATATTGGGACAATGTTAACTCAATCCGACTATTTTCTCGTCATTTACAAGTTCATTAAAAACGCGTCAATTGGGTCTGCAAATACTGACCGGCAACCCGTTGTACATGGACGAGATGCTTTCTACGTTATCACAGTAATTATAATAAGTGTTATATTATGTGAACTATGTGGTCAAACCGGGTTATCAAAATGGATTCGGTGTAATATACATATCTATTGAAGCAACACGTTTCAAACCTCGCTGTTTTTTTTGACCTATTATTAACACATGCTAACAAAATATTACATTCATAAGAGTAACCAAATTCTCGCTGCTCAGACCTTGCCTGTAATGTATGCCGCGTTCCATAAATGTCTAGGCATTGTTCCTGTCACGTGATATATCGTCATGTCCGGCTACAGATTTGATTGGTTAGATGTGAAATTGCGTCTGTGTGAACATCATTGGTTGGGTGATGATTTGGTTGTTCTCCGTTCGCAGCATTTAAACCGGCCAATAAACATTAGATGTTCTATTTCTCGAAAGTGTTATGATATTTAACGGTGTTTACATAAATCTGAATGCTAATGAGATACTCTCTGGACGGAGCTACGTCACAGAACGTTCTATATTGCTAAAACGCGCACCACTGTACCATGTATTGCTATTGGCTCTGCGCGAGCTGCTGCGGAACGCCGGTTGAAGAGCCGGTGAAAACAACTAAAGGCGAGAAAATCATCTATGAGACAATCATGAGTAACCAAATTTATATATGTTGCACATGTATTGGCCAGCTTGTTACACTGTTCAGACGGGTTTCAACAACTTGCCCAAAGTACCGTTTTCCTAGGGATGTTCGACCGTTGTTTTCACCTGTTGTGTTTGCTAGGCAGTGAAAATACCCGGATCTTCGCTTCCGAGATCACTATCACTGTGCCTAGGCATTCGTAGATCTCCGCACATATTCAACCCTAGCTCTGGAAACTTTAGAGTGTGAGTTCCACAGTAATTTTAATCATTGTAAAAATGGTTTCATCCATCGACTAGATGGTAATTAATTGATTCGTTTAAAGTTGTCCGCTTCAACAGAAGTGCCTTATCAAACATATGTCACACAGACCCTTAAAGCATACGTGACAGCAGTCAGTTATTGCAATTTGCTAGTCTAGCCGAATCCTAATATCACTAAGCCACACACAATGGGTCGCCTGACGTTTATTGTCCCTGAAAGCGTCAGAGCTGACAGTAATTCATTCCTTTTGCCTCCGTAACAACTTAAATTTTATGATAAATGACTATTTTTTTTGAAGTAAACTTCCATCGTTTAATACATAGTCTTTGAAAAAAAAACGTCGTCTGATATTTTTTTCTCATATCGAAGTGTTTTAAAATAATATATGCAGAATAATCTATTTAAAAAAACACTCATAACTGAAGCAAAAAAATAACGCGATAGTGCGTAAAGCTTATCTGACTACATTATAGGGGGTTAGCTGATACAGGTTACAGAAAATAAAAGGCGTTATTTGTGTTTACAGGACATGAAATAAAAGTTTCATTTACAATGAAAAATAGGTTCTTCCACTTTATAGATAAAGCAAATTTCTAACTACAATTTACACTTTTATAATATATTTGGTAATTTGTGTTTAAAAAACAAAATTGTAAATTACGTACGAATTACGACATTTAATGTGGAAAATGCTTTATACGCTTACAAAAAAAAAATATCTTTGTACAAATTACGGACGAATGAAATAACTGATTACATTTTACACCTTTCCCATGTCTACGAATTTAAAATTCTTATTTATTTAAATTACATTGTTACAAAAATAATTACAGCTTACGAAAATACCTCTTTCGGACTCTCATAATAAATATAACTTTATCCCAAAACTAACAACATAATACTCCCAGATAAAAGAGTTCGCCAAATATAAGAACATGCAATTTACAGTTTTTTATATCACTTTTCATCTGTTGTCAGAAATTGGAAAAATGATTTTATCTATAACTTCAAAAGTTCTACTTTAAATTGGCTGAAAGTTTAGAACATGGTAGCATGTATGTACTGGTGCCAAACTTGATTCTACAATAGTTTTCATGGAAAAACAACTGAAAATATTTATTTTTATGTTTTTCTACCAAATTCCTTTATATTGTATACAATATACCGATGTGAGTAGGTTATATAGATGATATATTACCTGGTGACCACTAAAAGGAAACTATATTTCACAACCAAAATAACAATTTTTATTTTTTTAACGTTTTTGGCAATATCGTCACTTTATTTGTATTTGTTAAATTTTAATTTCCATTAGTATAATTATATAGATGAGTAATATGCACAACGCAAATTTTAGCTAATTTGCATCAGTATTTCTCATGTCATAGATGAAATCATTTTCTCAATTTCTGACAACAAATTATATGATGTCATACTTTACTTACAAATAATCCTTTGCTTGAAAATCAAGATGGCTGACTACATAATTCTGATGAAAAGTTGAATATCTAGAGAATAAAAAGTGATATAAAAACAACTGTAAATTGCATTCTCCTACATTTGTGGAACTTTTTCTTGGGGGTCGTTATGTTGTTTGGCTTGATGTTTCTTTAACTCACTATTTGACGATACGTCGAGAAGCAATGTCTCGAAAGGTCGAAAACTGTACTGTCGCATACAACATACTTTTTTCTAAATCGCTTCGTCTAGTGGCAACATGCTATGTAACCTAAATGAATGAAGATATGCCTTTCACAACGACAGTATGATATTAATATGTGGTCGTCTATCAGGACAAATAATGTTTTAGGAAATTTCTTATATTAAATGAAAAAAACAACTTCACAACACAAGCAAACACAGTTGTTAATTTCAACGACAATTCTTTCACTCACGTACATCAGTTTGACATCACAGAGGGGCGATTCATAGAACGCATAAATGGAGACGTCAAATTTTAGGTTATATTTGACAACTAATATTTATAATAAACTAACATTTCTTAATAAAATAAATTGTGAATGTATATTTTATTTCATTTTAAATTTCATTTGTTTGTAATCGTCCATGTATGTTACAAAAACAAGACAAAATAACTATGTTTCATTAAAAGTCCATGCCATATTCATGAACAGAAATTGCTTAAAACAGGGTATAAATTCAAAGCGAGGACAACTAATTGCATTTTATCAATGTGCTGAACGGGGGAAATGTACTTTATTCAAGTATGTCTTAACCTTTGATTCTTTAATTTCGTGAATGTGTCGATAGTAAGTCGGAGATTGTATGCGGTGGCATAGTATGTAAAGTGCATTTTTCTGAAGCTAAATTGATAACGATGAAAATAGAGGGTCAACATATCGAGGTAATGCCCAGCGGCTCCGTCTGGAACCCACTCATATCATAGATTAATCTTAGCGCATTTATATTATTATAAAAATGGTGATTAAATGTTCTTTCCATTCATGTTCGTTTTCTTTATGATTTCGAAGTGTATTGTTGCTGACTGATGGTCAACATATGCTTGTTTGCCTTGAAACTTTTTCTTAGGTTTGACCCACGGCTTTATTGTGGGGATGTAAAAGGTTTCAAATATATATACATACTCGCCATTTGTAGAAAGCGCTTATTATAATACGCTAGAAGCGATCACGACATCCACGCAACAGAAACGTGCAATTATTCACAGAAATAATAAAATTACAATAAATCTGTTTAATGAAGTTCGATGCCCCGACGAAACAGAAATTGAAATTCATAATGCGGTTTTATCTGCACCACATACAGAGGTAATGCCCGGCGGCTCTGCAACCCGCCCATATCACAGATTAATCTGAGCGCATTCAGATTATTATAAAAATGACGAATGACTAGTCCTTCCCATTCATGTTAGTTTTCTTTATGATTTCGAAGTGAATTGATGTTTATCGTGGTGAAATAACGTATACGCCCTTCATCAAGGGGGTGCCGTGTGTGACACAATCACCATTATCGTCCCCAGTCACCAGTATATGTCGAAGTGCATTACGCCCAACCGACGCAGCAAGTGTTATTATGAGTAGACGTGAGGCACAAATAAAATTGTTGTCCCCAAGTAATCGATTTCTAGATTGCATCAAATTATAAACATGACATTATAGAACACATCAAAGCACTAATAACTGAATATATACCATTCGACCCATTATTATAATCAACATATGAAAACTTCTACTTACAACTCTTTCAGGCGGGGGGGTTGTATTATAACACGATCCTACTTAACGACAATAATCATTCATTTGTGTTTAGTGCTGACTGTCTTTGTATATATACATAAATACAACAGCAACTATTTGTTGATGTCCTGAGAAGGAACATTCAACACGCTTTTACTTCAAAAACTCGATGGATTATTTACGTTATGACATGTAATATTGGGTTTTGAGGGCTCATGACTTCAAAAAAGTACATTAGACAAGGACAAGGTTGTGTTAGATATATGCCTATGCAGAATTTGATTTCCAGTACTTAATCTAGTTTTACATCTTAGCTACTCTATTGACATCGGCGTTTATTGTATTGATTTAGCTTTTAAGCTAACTTTAGCTTCCTGAGAACAGATGCTCAAAACATGCACAGAGTAGCTAAAACGCGCACGTTTCATACGGATTGTAAGCAGAAATTTTCATATGAATGAATTCCCCGTATATGTGTACAACTTTATTTGCATACGTGCAGTATAGGCTTAATTCATTTGAGCATTTATCACAACATCCTATAAAACATTACATCATGAAAAGTATTTAAGTTAAAAATGAAAGAAACATTAATTCAATAATGGTTATTTAGTACAAACTGTCACATGGCATTAGTACATCATTTCATTCATTTAGAACAACTTACGAGTCAAACTCTGGGTGGCAGGCTTGACTAGCTTCGCTATAGCTATTTCTGCTACCCAGCCATACTATACATATTTACTTAGACTTTTGTTCGCCTATTTATTTGTTTGTTTATTCATTTGTTTATTTATTTATACATGTACATTTATTTATTTTCTTACTTTCTACTGTAACTATTTTCACACTGTATAATATGGGAAATAAAACAACAACAACATGACAACACATCTATTTATCGTGGTTCGTCACAGTCAAAAAAGCTATGTACATGGTGAAACTTATATTTCAAATTGACCAATCCAGCGATGGTATGGTGACATTCTAGTTAATATTAATGAAATAGTTCAACATTACCCAATCAGCAAGCGCCTCATTTTAAATACGTGGGGTCGCAGTTGCTATGTCACGTGAAGACATGCGCGCGCATTATGGGCGTGGGCAATGTCTAGCCAATCAATATTGAATATTTAAATTTGAATGAACGCTGAGGATCGGCTTTTACAAATTTGAATAAATACGTTTATAAGAGAAGCCCGGGCTTCGTGCTCTTCGTTGGATGTTATCTGTCCCACTAATGGGCAAATGCGTGAATAATTTATTTCTAAATATAATGCCACAAAAAATACTTATCCGTACACGAGAGATTGCACTCATTTGAATGGAGACTTATTGCAACTATTAAAAATACCTGTTTGTCTGGATTTAGAGATCTGAATTATGCATACAACTTGCCCAGGGATATTTGTGATAATCAGCAACAATGTGCAAGTGAAGTAAAATTGTAAATTAATGGTAAAATTGTACAGGGGATAAAAATCAAACATTATTATGCGTTTTGCATGTAGGAAATAATGTATGAAAAACAGAACAATTAAACCAAAAAAAATAGACGTAGTTCAGCAAAATATTAATAAAAATAAAAATATATCGTGTTGCCCAAACTCTTTGTATTAGAAGATTAGGAGTTTGAGGACGATTTGCTAAAAAAAAAGGTCGAGGCTAATCCTACAACACTTCAAAGCGTGTTCATCATGCGAACCGTGTTCGTTTATTCTTTTTTGACAATCAACAGAACGCCACGATTTTTCATTCAAAGAAGAGCACGATGTGGAACCATTGCAAACGTCTTTTTATAGAAATGTTGATGGGAAATCATGCTGTCACGTTGATTAAGTACTTCGAGTGATTGGCTAGATGTGAGTTGAATGTTTGGAGGCTACGTCTTTAAGCTTTTAAACTTCCCTGTAATTGGCTAAGGTTTGTGAAGTAAATAAACCTGGTCTTGGTCTGTCTTGGCGAGCTCACCACGAGGCAGGCAGTCTTTGGGTGAGAATCTTGGCGGAGTTGTTGGCGAGGCAACCGAGACTAGAAGTTGACACGTATTCTAGATCTCTGTGTGTCTTTGTTCAGCCGAAAAGGTGGCGAATGTAACAAACACTTGTACCTGAGATGGAGGTTTAATAACACGATAATTAAGCCATCATTCTAATATAGTTTCTCGTTTACATGATACACGTGTTATTTGTCTGATATATCAAGATATCTGCACCCAAAAAAATATAATAACAAATGGCACCATCTACAATAGACCATTTTCCTTTCACTTCGAGATCCCTGCAAACGCAAACGTATTTTGGGGGATATTTCAAGCTTAATAATGTGCTGTACACATTTGATGATGGTCAATTTTGATGAAGTAAGGGTATTTAAACGCAATATCCTCCTGCTAAAGATCGACCTTTCAATGTGAGCTACGAAATAAAAAAATCGAGTTCAAATCCAAATCGTTCGATTTTTGCGGCAGACGTTCGGCGCGCGTCTTTCACATAACTCGCGACATAATGCAGTTGAACGGAAAATCAACAGTATGTCGAGGTTCCGCTGCTGCTTAAGTTTTTTGTTATCTTTTTCTAAGTACAATCCTTCTTAACTTGTTCTTACTCGCTACAGATGCATATATATTTTAGGATCCACGATTCACCGACCTAATTGATTTATGCAAAGTAAATATTTACAAAAACTAATTTATTAATTCGCCTTTCAGTTAACTCCCGATGACCACATAAAAGGGTTGTCTTGCAAATAATATAATTATTATAAAAATGATATATTTTAAAAACATATTTGCTCGACAAGATAATTTCTGACATTTGATGTCACAACTTTTGTGCAAATACAAATTACATATTAAGTGTATTTCGCTATTTAAAATCGGATTCCATGTTTAGGACTACACGACAGAGTTGTGTGTCCATCTTCCTATCATAATGGTATTATGGTAATTTAATGCATACATACAGTGCATTTTACCACACAAACCATATTCCATGTTTAGGACTACACGACAGAGTTGTGTGTCCATCTTCCTATCATAATGGTATTATGGTAATTTAATGCATACATACAGTGCATGTTACCACAGAAACCATATTCCATGTTTAGAACTCCATGACAGGGCTATGAGACCATCTTCCTATCATAATGGCATTGTGGCAATTTAATGCATACATACAGTGCATTTTACCACAGAAACCATATTCCATTTTTTTAGGACTACATGACAGGGCTGTGTGACCATCTTCCTATCATAATGGCATTATGGTAATTTAAAGCATACATACAGTGCATGTTACCATGGAAACCATCTACGAACAAAACGAAATTAAAAACCTATGAATAATTAATGCAATTACAGATGGTGGATCGCAACTGATGAGATGTGCGTGGATGATTGCATTTAAGAGCATGTGAATTGAGAGAAGATCACATAGCTAGAATAATCACGCATCTTGAACGAAGTCCGACGGACTTAATTATAAATTAATTATTCATGTACATCATAATTATAATAGAAATATGTATTCCTTTGGCTAATTAGTAATATTTTGTTATGTCGTATTGTTATACAATATTACAGTGTAGTGTATAAATAGACTAGAAGTCAACACCCTGGCATCATTAGCAGGGGAATAACTTTAATTAGGAACAGTGGCAACTAAATTCGTTTTGTTCCATAATTATCAAACGCCCTCAGTATAAATTATTACTGAGCATGCGCATTTACATTCGTTCATTACTAATTTGTGTGAAACTTCAAATAGAATTTTTTTTTGACGATAGAACATTTAATATATTCAACAACTAATAGCTGTTAAATATATTAACGCTTTTAACACCATTCCCCTCTTTCCATCACAAATTCACGAAATAGTCCCGTTTATGGTCTGTATTACCCTTCAGAAGACTTGGACGAAAATGACAAATTTTGTTGTGAATAAAAAATTAATATTGACCCAACCTTTTGCCTATCTCCTCAACATTAGAGTTCATTTCCAGAAATATTGAAGAATTGAAGAAAAAAGTGCAGAAGAATTTGGGCGGGAAAATCTGACGGTGAAAGAAATAAACATATACTGATAGTGTGTTTAGTCGAGTGAAATTGTGAAATTACAAAAGGTAATAGACTGGACGCGTGTTGGTAATATACATCGAACAAAAAGTAATAAAAATGTTGAAAGTAATAAAAAAAAAATTGCGGAATGCCACAAAGAGGTTAATTACAGCAATGCGGCTCGATCACAGATAACAGATATTTCTCACGGAAACATAAAATTATAATTTCTGTACATTAAAATGTTTATCGTATAATATCCATAATATTATGCAAGTCACTTATGCATAAATTAGAAAAAAATGTGAGGTTTGACCCGGGCGCGACTTGCACCAATTACCACCGGTGACTTCTTCGATACCTTCCAATCATCAAAAAATACCTAATTAAAGCTTGGTTACGTCTCAGTTTGTACTCGTTGATCTGCGCACTAGTCAAAGTCGCCATCTTTGTTTATATGAGACCCATATACCTCGCGCATGCGTAGCGCGCGACTACCGCTCCTTAACTCTCATCTTTTTCAATCAACGATTAACCATTTCAACTGCTTTTTTCATGAGTTATATCGATTCTAATGCTATCTCATACAATTTCGATGCGTGTTTGTTGTTCGCCTAGTAATTCTCATTGGTTC
Source organism: Saccoglossus kowalevskii (assembly GCF_978046115.1). Classification (NCBI taxonomy): domain Eukaryota; kingdom Metazoa; phylum Hemichordata; class Enteropneusta; family Harrimaniidae; genus Saccoglossus; species Saccoglossus kowalevskii. Next base: position 12,027,921 of record NC_140660.1, on the reverse strand, counting down.
ATGGCCGGATAAGCAGCCTACGTCACCTACTCGTATGAGCTCAATTCAAATTACCTAAATCCAAAATGTCGGAGATCATGCGGCGCACCGTTTGCGCGGAGGATTCAAAGGCAATACCGATAACAATTTAAAATAGTGTGTTCACGATATCCAATCATCTTTTTGCATTCACGGGAACGCCGCTGATACGGAAATGACAACGATGCAGATTCGATATAAATGACATCTAATGCTCATGGTAACGGGAAATAGTGCGATCTCCGTGAGTTGTCACAAAGGTCGGGGGGGGGGTCATATAATTTCTTGGCGTCATTATTACTGATATTCGTACTTAGCTATTATTATCACGTAGATAAAGGAATAATAAATAGATGTGTGTTGCATGTAAATCGTAAACTGTTTATAAGGAGTTGCAAGCATGTTGTCCATTCACGCCGTCCATACGAAGCTGTCAATCGAAACGTTACTCTACAGACCTAATGAAAAAACAACACATTAAATAAATTCGAGACAGCACAATGTGTTATCTTTATGATCTATCTAGTATCTAGAATGTACAAGGTTAATCTCTATCAATCCATTCGATTTCAAAACATGTCATTCATGCAATATCTTGTGATTCATAGAATTGTCGTGATAATCGTATTAAAAAATATCGGTTCCAGTCTCGCGAAATAATAACAGGGGGTTGTTTCCTTGCGCATGTATGCCCTGAACGGCGTAAGTGATTGTTTTCTCATAGGTAGCATTTGATTCTGACTTACAATGGCGCAGTCGATGAACGATTAAATTCACAAGCCTGCCACGTAGTTTTGTATAGTAATCATATGTACACTTAAACAGTATTTCCTGTCAAAAAAATTCTTCTTTAATATCTATTTTAGTCAGTAATTTAACGAATCAAATCGTGTGATATGCGGCAATAATCACCACATAAAATAACAGTGTGTTTCACAGCAATAACAATAGGAACGCGACATGTGCTCCCCATCACTGTCGCAGACTTTGGCTCCTTGCTTTTCACGTCCGTCCGTAAGAAAGAAATGTTAATACTGCTTCTCGTAGTGCTACACGGTATCCACCGTTCCAAGCGTGAATACAACAATTAATGCCTGTGGTGAACGTAATTATTAAAGTCTGGTCAGTAAGATCAACACAGAACATACATACATAACAATAGAAATGTAGGTGTATCGCGCATCTACAGCTGCTAATAATATTGTATAATTTTATCTTAGTAATTTGTTGTCAATTCATATTTTACCCCATTTATGCATTTTATCGTTTTGTTCGGACTGCTATGTTTTTGTCATTTCTTTTATTGTAATTTTATCATATTATTTCGTAGTCATTTTATTTTATACCCTATTTCTTTATTGTGTTCTCTGTCATTTTTACAGTGGTTTGTTTAATTCTATGTTAATTTTTATATCTATATGCTGTGCATGAAAAACATTTATGGATGTACTGTTCTAAATGAATAAATTACAAATTACAATTACAAATTACGTGAAGCGTAAATTAGGAGCGTAATGTTTTCACCTACGCTATTATTTCTCAAATTAAAAAATTCATACCCAATTTAAAAATTAATTTAGTACGAAAAACAATTAATGAATACTTAACCTGTTATGCTTTCGACCTGCTTTCTAGGTCAATAGTTCATAACGGCATATTGCGGTTATATTTAGGAATACAAATACTTGGAACTGGGGTAACCTACTAATACGGTAGGTATGGATGAAAGGTTCAATAATATTTCACCGCAGAACGTATGATTATATTTTCAACTATGTCACAAGGTTATGAGACCATGTCAAGAACGGGACTACGTTAAGCATAACTAAAATGTACAGGCAAATCTTACAAATCTTACAAACCTGTGAAAAAAAGGTGCCTCGATGTCACTGGATAGTTTTGTGTTAAAATCACTCGGGGGAAAAAATATCACACCCAGCTGAAATTATATATAATAACAATGGCTGTAATTATTCTCCCGCGGTGCAGATACATAAAAGTATATCAGATAAATAGACTCGTATTCTGAGAAGAACTACGCATATTTACTAAGTCATCGCGCATTGAAACCATATATATTCTGCGAAACGTGGGGCACTGAAAGCATATTTATGAAAGGTTTTCAAAAGATAGTGGTAACATTTTGTATTGAAACCTTGTAAACTCATTCGTCTAATAAAGAGAGCCGTAATCTGAAAGAGTCCTTGTTGTGATCTTCCCCAGCAGAAATATTTATAGTGGCTCGAACGTTTTATTTTCTATCTCGTGTTGTGAGACACACTGTGTTACTCTTTGCCGTGTATTTATACTGCGACTAATGGCCAAAGAACTAACACAGCGCACGCAGGATATTACTACGGGAATTACAGAGTGCATGCACCGATACATAATCTATGCTAACCATTTAATGGCTGACGGAACGCAGCTGGTGTGATATGCGAGATTGTCACACAATTGACGCCCACACTGAAAATACTAATGGAATTTAACGACCATGTATGTGACAGTGGTGTTCATTTCAGAATGTGTATGTGTCAAATGTGTGTATTTATATTGAGTATTTTAACCTCATTTACATAGCTTGAGATGCTGTTGGTCGGGACAAATTCGAACGACATATTAGTGATATTTTTGGGTTCCATGCTGGAGAAAATATTGCAAAAGTTCATACTTCTTTTTTCAAGTATATACTAAAAAGGTTACAAGTACTTGGCATATAATGTAAAGGAACTGTTGTTTAGTTTTCGTCTCGATGTGACCTGGTAAATATGTCTGCATCCTTTTGTCTCCTTTAAACAAAGATCGTCCGATAACTTGAATGCTGCCCAATAATGGTCAATAAGTCTGCAATCCTCTTCCAAGCTTGGCACATATGTTTTCCATAAAAAAAAATAATCTGGTTTTAGAAAAAAGTCTATCCTTTATTAATAAGGATTTCCTTAGAAGATTTCTATGCGGGTTTCGTGTTTCTAGTTACAGATTGCGCGTGAAGAGTGGGAAGACGGAAAAAAACATTCCCAGAGAAAGAACATTCTGCATTTTACACATTTCACAGAGTGTGGACGAGGAATATCATTTTAGTTGCGAATGTCCCGTATACAAACTTTTGAGAGAAAGGTTTCTCCCTCTTGCTATTACAAATACACATCATTTATACAATTTATTTCACTTTTGAATTCTCATAACCCCATTTATACTTTATCAAAGTATATATTCTACGGTTTCAAATTAACAGACAGTATTATTTCAAAGATTGACTAAGATGGCATGATCATTCCTTTGTTTTTATGAACTTGTTCTTGTATATAAGGCCAGTGGCCTACAATACTTAAAGGGCGGCAGTCGTCGTGCCGCGTCCTGTTCGATATGGGACTCATAGCGACCTATACAACGCGTGTAAAATACATTACATGAAATTCGAACACGCGCTGGGCGACGACCACCGCGCTTTAATAAAATACGAATACATATATTAAATGCTTACGTAATTGGAATTGCCATGGTATATCGTCATGCATGGTTATTTACTGAAATTTCATGATCGAATAAACACATATGGTGAAATTAAATTCAGACAATTAGTCGTACGCACGTGGGAGGATTTGTTTATGTGCGTGTTTTTTTTGGGGGGGGGGCTGATGTTTTACACAAACATGTCGACGGACTATTAATGTTGAAAGTAAAATTAATAAAGTTCGTTGAGTGTATATACATTTATATAATGTATTGAATAACAGTAAATTACAGTGACATGGGACGGTTATTAGAACGCAATTACCGGTACACGGATAGTTAATTCTGTTTTCTAGTGATAAAGCGCGAATGAATCACGTCGTGTTAAGTTCGATACGGCTTCCACGCTGTTAGTATATTCCCCAATTGAGCTACAAGTATTGATGGAATGAAGATCCAATGTTATGCTGATTCAGTCTCTGAAATCAATCTCGCACCTGAAATATACCATTTGCGTGTGTAAGTGTCACTTGATGTCTGAGTATCATCAAATCCACCATATAAGTCATTGTAGTTTATCGTGTTTGTATAAGTACATCTCTCCCAAACACATCACTACCCAATTTTAAATTGAAGTTCGAGTTCTAGAAACTACAAAAACCCTATTCCGTTTTACAGCATGTGTGTTGCTTGACGCCAAAGTGTCGGGTGCAAAGTGCGGAATTATGATATCAAAAACGTGTTGAGTTGTCAATTTCGTGATCTGACCTACTTAAGGTAGAGAGATGAGAGATGCAGGTTCGTGGGCACTTGGGAGTGATTTTTTTTTTTGCTTATAATTATTATCCAAACAGTAATGGCTATAGACTGTTAACATTTTGTAGAATTGTGAATAATAGAACATACTCAAAAGACGATTTTAAAATATAGATAACAGGTGCAAACATTCTCTCTTTTGAATGCTTAGCAAGATATAGCAAGGCTGTACATAAATAATAAAAAAGAAACATGGTAAAAAAAACGAAATGACGAGATCTCCATATTATGCACTATATTTAACTTTTAACAAAACGATAATACATTTGAATTTGGAATTGTTACAGCCATTTTAATTATGAGCATTAGCAAACTTCTTACTGAGTAAATTGTTATGCACATTAGCACATCCCAGAACTTTAAAAAAATAGCTCCTAGACGCTTTGACCATTTGTTTTGAAATTTTCACAAATGATTGACAATGTGTTTATCTTCAAAACGCCGTCGGGCATTGTTTTTAGTTTAACAGTGTTACAACAATCGTACACACAACTAGCCTGGGTGCTAATCTATGCATAAACTTGAAGTGGTGAAATTTGAGCTGCTGCCCTGCAAAATTGACAACTGGTAGACAGTTTTGAAGACGGCACTTTCGTCATAGTAAGCAGATGTACCCATAAACCAATTTTGACAGGAAACAGAAGCATGGTTTAGGAGCTATTTTTTTAAATCACTTTTGACCAAAAAGGCACATTTTTTTGCATATTTCAAACTACAGTGTCCATAAAAAAATACTAACAAAACTTTAAAATTCATACAATAAGCTTTCCAAAAATATATAGTTTTGTGGACAAGAGAGGTCATCTTGGTTTCCTAATTAACTAATTAAAATACCTTAATGTAAAACTATACTTTACAAAACATCCCAAGGTAAATGAACAATTAAATCTACTTATTAAATTATATTTAAATTGGCTTGTCTGTATATTATGTTTAGAAATGCCCAATTAGTTTCAAAAAGACGGATAATGATTTATATGCAGGATTACGGAGACGACAAAATTCGTTCAAATACAGGTGAAGCTCGCGTCATACATGGATCTTAAAAATAGTTAATAAATAAACGCTGTTCGGACCGATAAATATGATATATTTAAATAACTGTTAAAAATAACTAGACGTTTCGAGCAATGGTTCCTTATCGATAGCATAGAATAAACAAAAAAACATTTACTTCTATGCTATCGATGAAGAGCCATTGCTCGAAACGTCTAGCTATTTTTAATAGTTACTACGATTACCAAATATTATCTACTATATATCATACATGGATCGTGATTGGTTGCAGACTTATTTACATAACGCGTTTTACACGCATTTTGAGTGCGCGCTGCGTGACGACTGGAACGCTTCATAAAGAGCCATTGCTCGAAACGTCTAGCTATTTTTAATAGTTACTACGATTACCAAATATTATCTACTATATATCATACATGGATCGTGATTGGTTGCAGACTATTTACATAACGCGTTTTACACGCATTTTGAGTGCGCGCTGCGTGACGACTGGAACGCTTCATATTTCAGGGTCTCTAGCTATCATGAGGGATTGTAACCGTAAAATAAAGTCTCACGCATAAACTGTGTATCAACGAGCCGATATACTAATAGTGAAAAAAACGCAATGATATAATGGGAAATTAAAGTAACAATTAGTCGTTCAATGCGCGCGCGTAGACGGTAATTATACATCGTAACCTGGCCGCGTTATTTCTTTCCGTGTATGTGTAACGTCATTTGTAAATCACGTTATTGGATAACAGACCTTGCAATATTATCCTTTATTTTAGGATAATTTGGACACTGACTTCGACGCAGGTGGAAAAGTGTCGGTGGGATTGACAGCTACAACTATTGTATCACAATGGACGTGGGCGGCTACTCTGTTGCAGTCATCAACGGTAGCAGCTAAGGTATGTGTTGGTAACACAGTGTGCGAGACTATGCTAATTAGATGCGTGCGCACCAACTTGATTTCTGTGACGATATTATAGATACGTAACTATATATAGGCAACAGTGCTGCATAAACGTGCGCCATCTTGTCAGCTGCAGATCCGGAATCTCTCGAGATCGAGAATTCCACGAGACTTTGTTCCTATAATAACAATGCTATTTAGTGAACAGAATCTTTTTTTATATTAGTGTAAACATTAGAAGTAGTGACACTAAAAACGCTCTATAATAACTTAAACTGACCTGACCTGACCCAGTGAGATAATAACTATCACCCAGACGAGTAGAGCGACAAGTTTAGAAATAAAGGGTATTTTTTTCCGATTGGTCGTTTGCACAAACGATTCTGTGGCTCGGATGACGTCCACAGGTGTAAGGAATTGTATTTAAATAGCGAAACATGCTTAAATGCGTAACCGTTCATTTTTCAGAGTGTAATATTAAAGTTATAGAACCTTTCCCGGATTTTTCTCAACTAATAATATGAAAAACACAAACTGAATCTGAGAAAAAAAAAATCTTAATACCGTTGTCATGTGTTATTGAAAAGGTCGCATAAGTGATACACAGCGTACATGCATCGGAATGGACCACGTATTCACTGGTTCGTGACAGTAAAGCATTTTTTTGTTGTCAAGGTTACCTTCGTACGTGGCTTACATAAATTCAACACTAGACAGAAATTAGTAAGGAACGGAGTTTTTAAATATTCGACGTGATTACTGAACCTTTTATTTATATTAATGACGTATTTGTTGATTGTTTCAACGAATTAGTTAAAAATTAACCTGCCTCTTGACTATGTCTAATACATTACTTGCAATGTCGATACAATGGAAGCAAATAACACCGAATAAACGGCAAGGTAAATACTATGTCAAATTATAGTAAACACGTACTGCGTGCGTGACTAGAACGGGCGCTCGCGTACGGCACCAAATCGCCTAGCTTCACGCCACTACACGTCTTCCCCTCGGCCACCGGACATCTCTGAAAAAGGATGCTTAACAACCGAGCTTATCACGAGCAGAGAACATGAAACCCGTCCAAGCGATCCGCGCCACAATGTAGTTGGATTTCACCGTGATGTCACGCGTTCCAGAAATGTTATTTGTCGGAAACAAATAAAACACATTTTTGATGCTAGAAACACCGGAACTGTTTGCAGGAATAGTGTTTCCACAGTCCCCTTTATAACTCTGCGGTGTTTTACTGTCGACCACGAGTGTAACACCTTCGGTGAAAGGATAAACAACTGGTCAAACCATGGCATGCAAATTACATTTCCCATGATGCACTGGTGCAATCCCACCGATTGAGGAGTCTCGCTTTATTCACGCATGAGTCGGTAGAAAGCGAAGATCATGTAGGTCATGGCAAGCATACTCACTTTCTTTCTTGCAAATTGTGTGACCTAATATGCAGCATGCTATTTTAACAGCTTAAAGCGGGGAATCGTCACCTGCGCATGCGTCAGATGGCCATAGCGTGTCATTGTTTACAAACATGCGTCTACCCATGAGCCTTTGCGTTTTAGCGTGTGTTGTTATCGTCGCTTGCGACTCAATTCCCGCGCGTGCGCTGGTGACAACCCTCCCGCTTGAATATCCAGCTCCTTTGCTGCCCAAGATTGCAATTATAGAGATTTTGTAATTTATTTATTTTTGCTCACTTTGAAAAGAAATTCACGTTCCACGATCACAAAAAAAATGGTTGACCAAACTTTGGCACTGGCGCCACAATCCCCTTGCCCCCCCCTAAAAAAATGCATGGTAAATAATCAAGAGGACAACTTGAAGAACAAAATTACAAATACATCACCGTACATATACTTTACGATATACTGTAAAACATGTTGAAAAAGCAGCATGCAATTTTAGCGAATTGTGGTAAAATTACGTAATAGCGAAATGTTGATTTAGCGAATCTCTCTGGTCGTTGTTGATTTCTTTGTTTGGCGGCCATTTTGAAATCATAATAAAGTCATTTGCGACATCTTGAATTAGCGAATCAGTTCTCTCGCTAAATTCGCGAAACAGACATGCTCGCGAAAAAGACACGTTTTACAAGTACGTGCAGGGATGTCAGGTTTAATACAAGTTGCATCCGACAATGCATTTTTCAGAATCGAATCAAGTGATTTCTGTATGAAACTTGGGATTTACGTATAACAACATTGAGGTCGTCTGCGACATCCGGGTAACCGTGTCGTCATAATTGGTGAACTCCCGTTCACTGCAACATCTCGCGTATTGCGTGGAAGGCGGGGACCGAGTGCTTTCCGCAACAATCGAATGATTGTGCTTCTTTTCACTTAAATATGGCTAGAACGCGGATCATTCAGAGCGGAATATGGCCTCTGGATGCCCTTACGTCATCAAAAATAACCATCATCAAATGTGTACAGTACTTTATTAGGTTACTTCAGGGTTTCGCAAATCCCACGCGAGCCACTACAACTTGATTGTCTTAAAGGCCCAATTCACTTGCCCCGGGCAAGTGTGAATTGGAGGTGTGGCTATTCTAATGCATGGTGTTAATCACTTGCGTAGCCTATGATGCATCCTGTTTCAGCGGTCCAACATCACATGACTTTGATTGACAGTAGTTAATATTCAAAATTAGTAGCGCATCCCTTTCCCCGGTTCATGTTCTTTACTTTTATCCGCCAAAATCTCAGCTCGCACACAATTTATTGTCATAAATATTACACACAGTCACTGCTGTGATATTCATAGTCACATGCATCCACTTTGGCACGACATACATGTAATCGACCTGTAAGTTCGAGAAACCACGTTTTTACCGGAGCTTGGCTGGAGCTGTTTACTACAGCGTGACAAGCAAGGAAATGATCCCTATTGTTTAGGAGCGTATTTATAGTATACCTGGGCCTTTAATAACCAAATCCGCCTCGAATAACATCCACCCAAAAATTACTAACCTCACAGAAGAATATTTAAAATACCGGATGTCATCCAATGTATCAATTATTTTCATGATATAATGAGAAAAACGTCGCATCTGTTCTTTTATTTGTGACTCAAATGTCAGCATCAAATTGTGTGTATTTGAAGAGAAAGCATTCTTTAATGATGGCAAGCCGGAATAGAAAAACATTCGGGGACGAGGATAATGACGTCATAATTGAAGTACACAGTCTTGCAATTCCTGACTGAAGTTTGAAGGATGATGCGTGATGCTGCTCCTCTTGTTGCTTGCAATTTATTGGCAGAGGGAATTGATTGTCGCCGCAGTTTTTGGAGTGTTTGCATCGATGCGTGAGATTTAATAGAAACAGTGCAGAATTCGCTAAAATGTGTTAAATCTGCTTAGACAAGCATGGCAACATCCTCGAGGCAGCATGTAGAAAATAAATCAATCTCGTGTAATATCTTTGCTATTTGTATGCAAATGGTCAAAATGAACAAGTCTTCGTGATATTCACAAAATTCTGATCGCCAGCGTGGCAATTTTAAAGCGGGAGGGTCGTCACCTGAATTGAGTCCCAAGCGACGATAACAACACACGCCAAAAACGCAAAGGCTCATGGGTAGACGCTTGTTTGTAAACAATAACACGCTATGGCAATCTGACGCATGCGCAGGCAACGACTCTCCCGCTTTAACTACGGCCCTCAAGTTACGGGGATATTAGATGCATTGAAACGTCATATCGATGACGGAACATGTCATTTACCATATTTGGACAATGACATCTTACGTGTTCTATCGTCTCTGAACCAGCATAATATGTGACTTTACATTTTGTAACAAAACATCATATAACATTTCCGGTGGTATGTATGAAATAAGTAATTAATGATATTGAAAAAAACATTGGATTGTGAGCCTTATTGTGTTTCTTACCACACCCAGTAAATGTTACATTTGATGTGTACGACACAATTTACTTCACGTATCTAACACTTCTCACAAATGCGATGCAGCCATGTACTACTTGGCAACCACTAAAACACGTGATCATATTTCTCTAAATTTTTCATTGTGGTTGCATTTTAATAGAAACAATATCAAGTATCAATATATCTTCACCAAATGGTAACAAATATATATTAAAACATCAATCATATATCAAATTTATATATTTTTTTTATAACATGGTTGATCGTTTTCCTAGGCTCAAATATGTACATGAATGCTTTACAAATCACATTTCAATTTTCGCACATGTGAACCGCGTTCGAAATTTCACTGATCGGCTGAATACCGATGTTACGTTATGTTTCTATCGTTATGTTTAGTAACATTTCCCAAAATGTCGACATCCTTTTTTGTGGGTCCCATGATAAATGTGTGTCCGAGTACGGCTTCAAATTCGCCATTTTGATTTTGATCATCATATATTATAAAACATTTGTTTACATGTATATAAGGTGCTTTCATTGGAAGTTTGATTTGGTTTACAAAAAAATGCTAGCAGCCTTGTAGTCGATTCGGGTAGGCATGACCACGTGCTTCGGCAATCGACTTTGAACGAGGTCTCGCGTCATTGTCGTACACGGACAGAATGCCACGCGCTTCAGACATGCACAGTAGTCTCATTTCATTTATTGTAACTCTCTTTCAGTACGGAATCAGTGGACCGTTTTGGTACGCAGCCGGCGCCACTGTCCAGATTATCATGTTCGCTGTTTTGTCTATACAATTGAAGATCCGTGCCCCTGGCGCCAAGACGTTCCTTCAGGTGATCCAGGCCCGGTTCGGTAGACGCATACATTTAGTATTTTGCGCGTTCGCGCTAGTCACGAACGTCATTGTTACGGCGATGTTAATGTTAGGTAAGTAATTGTAGTTTTCGTGATTACGTAAATGTAATGGTTTTTAAATTACTGGATGCACTGACGGCGGAGATTGAAAAACTCTGTTGATTGGAACTGAATTTGTTTTATAACAAGCGATGTTCGTTGCGCAGCGCGTGTTCGCAGTTCGTGTAAACAATGTATTTTACACGCGTTGTGTACGTCGCTTTAAATCGTGTATACGTGCGTACTATTAGGGGGAGGGGCCGTCACCTGTGTATGCAGCAGATGACCAGTCTTTGTTTACAAACAAGCGTCTACCCATGAGCCTTCGTGTTTTAAGCGTGTGTTGTTACCGTAGCGTGGGACTCAATTCCCACGCGTTCGTAGGTGAAGACCCTCTCGCTTTAACGGTATTCAAAAAGTACCCCTTATATAGTGAATTTCAATTAAAATTCCCAAAGGCTCGGGGTGAGATTTCCCGCAGGAGGGGATGTTTTGTCCAACACGAGCCACATGCAACACAAACTACAAAATAACCTTCAATTTGATTTTTTAGCGCTAGTTATTGTATTACCCCGCGTCCCAAAACATAGTCCATACTGTCTGCTGCTAAATCAGCCAATCAAATGGAAATATTGATTCATTTGAACCTCACTCGTATTTTCTCTAGCGGCGATCAAAAGGAAAACTACAAAAGCGTATAAATGTATTCATATGAGTTTCGTTTTTCATGGTCGTTTCGATAAACTTTTCACAAGAAGATGAACTATGCAAATGTGACAAAAGGAAACCCGATTATGCTACAATGTTTTTCTTGGGGCAAAAAATAGATGTTTTCAACTTTATTCAAACAAGTTTAGTTTTTCAAAACTGTCGCTAGAAACTGTTCTCGAATGTATGCACTATACAATTATAACAACATAATCCTGATGCAATATGATAGGGGGGGGGGTCATTTTGAAGTTGAAACTACGGTTTTAACAGAAATATAAAGAGAATATACACAATTTATTTTTTTCTTTTATTTAATTCTAACGAATTTTCTTTTTCATATTTGTGATTCAATAACCTATTCATAAAATTGACAAACTGTATCGACAGTACGCCACAGAAAATACCAAGATTCACTCACTCTAAATCCATTCAAACGAGTTTCATCATTTTTGCTGGATATCGTTCACAAATGTATGCACTATACAACAAAACAAATCTTGACACAAATACACGGGCCGGTTTCAGTACGACAAGACAATATGCCGTGGATTTAAACACAATTTTAATGTTCCAATAAATGATTGAGTTTTAAAATTGTGTGTTTTAAATATGTTGTGTTTTCAGTATTTATTTCGACGCAAATTTGCTAATGGCTTTAACGAGCTATCAAATTACATAACTATATTGTAATGTGCACAATTTATAACATAATTTTTTTTTTTTTATGTTTTAATGTTTCAATGCAAAACTGCTCATAAATGTATACATAACGGAAAAATAAAAATAAATCACGTGTTGTGTTCATAAATCATCGACATGTGCGTCGTCTAATGCTTCAATTGAGCCTCGCTTTTGGGGAGGATCTCCGTGTCAAATTGATCAGTGTCCTCCCATTTGTGTTTTGCTTGATGACACGTGACTATTTAAAGCGAGGGAGTCGTCATCTGCGCATGCGTCAGACGGCCATAGCGTGTCATTGTTTACAAACAAGCGGCTACCCATGAGCCTTTGCGTTTTAGCGTGTGTTGTTATCGTCGCTTGGGACTCAATTCCCGCGCGTGCGCAGGTGACGACCCCCTCGCTTTAATTAAACAGTAATGTGTGTTTTTTTAATATTCAGACAGTCATCATTGTAATGTTTATACATGGCTGCCATCTTCATACCCAGAAATATTATTACTATGAGGTTATTACGAGGATACCTCAAAGTATGCACGAAGGATCGGTCGACACGCAGCGGAGGTCGATGTGACGGCGTACTGAGTGCATACTTTGAGGTATCCTCGTAATAACCATATTATTATACATCTTTCCTTTCCAAGGATATTCATGGGAATGCCGAAATTCAAAAAGTTTAGAGCAGAATCAGCGAATTTCTTTGTGTGGAGTCCCGGTCAAACCCTGGTGGAAGCCATGTTTGTTTTTATTATTAGAGAACGCTTACGCGCGTAATCATTCCATATTTGGAATTCGCATTTCCTAATATCATGGGTCGGATGAAAATACCCCATAAAATAACACAAAATTACGTCACGCTATAACTTATGTCGTTACTGTGACAGATGTATAATAATATAATTTATTATCACGTTGCTTGCTTATACCATGAAAGGTACTAACGTTAGTACCTTCCATGCTTATACACACATGTTTTTTTGTAACGCGATTCAAATACTTTATAGGCTGACACATAAACTCTATAAAAAGGAATAATGAAAATTGACAAACAACAAAAGAAATCAAAATGTTTGACTCACCATCTATCTTGTACATTTTTGCTTATAATTTAATTAACTGGTGTTAAAGTGGGAGGGTCGTCACCTAAACGCAGAGGCTTATGAGTAGACGCTTGTTTGTAAACAATGACACGATATGGACATCTGACGCATGCGCAGATGACGAGTCCCCCGCTTTAAACAAAATTGCCACTATGTGCAATGCTGTTGGATCAAACAATATAATCTAATCGTCACGATTTTTTCCATCAGCTGGAAAGCAATGGCCGTAACTATCATTTATCTGATGTTATGAGCAAAATTATTTATGAAACAAAATCTTAATTTTCGGGAGCCAACATTTTGTTAATGAAACAGCCACCATTTTGTTTTACTTGAGTAACACTTCCGAGTAACATTTGAAAGTAATTCGTGTGTATGTTTATATCATTGGCACCACTTAGCAGTGATTTGACATAAGGGATTACAAGCAACGTAGTATAAAAGAAAATGCCTCGGTTTCCTAGCCCGCTTATAGAGTATATTGGTGAAGTATTAATTATCATAATTCTTCATATTAATAATTGCTTTTATAGGCTGTTGTAGATCATCAACTGGTAATTATTTCCCTATTGTGCGTAAAGTTATGAACAATTTGCCAACTTCATTTTAGAACAATAATGAAAAACAAAATCTGTAGGCTTAAAAACGTACTGTAATAAACTATGATGGCGAATTATTGTTTCCATCATCTATGTATTTGAATTAAAACAAAATTTTGGAGAGTTTCTTCGAATAATAACCTGTATTTTTTTGAGCATCGCAGATCGGCATTAGTCAGGTGACATGGTATTCCCCGTTTCAGGGCCACGTTTTTCATTAACGTTTCGTAGACGCTGCCTGCTCAAATTGAAATTCCGGGTCGTATGTTAAGCATCGCGCCATTAGACAGTATTTTTGCTTGTCTCTGCCAATCCTATTATAATATTATTAAATCAGAGAATATTTTACAAGACCGTTCATACACGTACATAAATTTGGGGTTTTATTGAAGCGAGGCCACAAATCTCTGAAATCAACATTGTGATCGGTGTTACTTAATGTTAAAGCGCGGTGGTCGTCGCGCAGCGCGTGTTCGAATTTCATGTAAATAAACAATGTATTTTACACGCGTTGTATACGTCGCTATGAGTCCCATATTGAACAGGACGCGACCCTTTAAACAAAGCTTCGCTGCCGTAAAGGGCACAACGTACCAGTGTTACCCACAAGGGGTTTTAGCAGGGCGCAGCGCCCTGCATAGGAAGTCGTGCACCCTGCATAGGTTGTCGTGCGCCCTGCATCGGTCAACAAGCGCCCTGCATTCACATTTCCCGCCCCGATCAAATACAATTGCATTGTTAGTTGAGTATACGGCACAGAAGCATGTTCATTCTGAGCCTTTATCACATCCGTTAGTGGAACATTATAACGAATGGTTCAACCATTCATTGAAAGAAATGTACATCACCAACGTTTTTGTTTTTTTTTTATTCGAAGGTGGAGCTGCTGTTCTCACGACTCTGGTTGATGACCTCAGCGTCGAACTCGCGGCCATGATACTAGCTTCAGTCATTGGTGGGTACACGTTTATCGGTGGATTGGGAGCTACCTTTTATGTGTCGTATTTCAATACAACATTAATATTTATCATAATGCTCGTCTTTGTGATGAAGATTTACAATCAACCCGATCAAGACTTATTCGATAATCCATTAGGTAAGTTGGATTAATACGTGTTTGCCAAAATAATCTCTATGTTCTAATTGTGTAACTTGTTACATTGTAAGCTCATTATCATGGACACATTTATAATGAATTTCCTGATATAATGAACACATTGCATGTCTTCCGTTTATGGCGAACTCAATGTGCTATGTGCTTCATTATAGTGAACACTTCACTATAACGAACTAATTGAATGTTACAGAGGCGGCGGAATGACCTTTTGCATAGGGGTTATCTGCTAACCATCTCTCCCTGATCTTACTGGAGAGGTCCTGGGACATGTTCCCCCGGAAAATGATGAATCTAGATCCTCTGAAACGCTATTTCCTGCATTTTGAGGGGCAAATGTTACTGACATGTTACCAGGGAAAACTTATTAACCCACGTTTGATTTTTGATTGGGGGGCACCCCTTCGACATTTTTTCCGGATGGCCGTAAATAACTTTCAAAGTGACTTATTGCTGACTTAGAACCGACTTCAAGTTGAAAATAACTTCGAACCGACTTATTAATAACGTAGAAACCACGGTTACTCAAAGAACTTCCAGTAACCGTGGTAAAACCATAGACCCTCCAGTCTACAGTCTACTGGAGGGTCTATGGTAGAACTAACAAATTCGGCAATAAGGGTGATACTTTGTACTGCTAGGTCAATGTGATAAATTATTCATGAGGACGTTCGATTCATGCATATTAAAGAGTAGATACAAACTAAAATAGCGACAGACGTATTCATAATTACTGTTATGTTGAAATAATTACCCCGGGGATTTGTTCAGGCAATAGTATTTCTTGGGATTCACAACAATGAACCGAAGAGCAACATCAAAATAACGTAGTTGTGGGTGAAAAAGACTTTATCGTCTGCACACATCTGATTACGTCAGTTCTATTTTTAGAAAGAACTCGCGATCGCGACAATACAATGCGCGTAGGCAGCTGTACTCATTGGATGCCGGTGGGGTTTATCTTTATACAACTCACTTCTATGAATGTTTAATCATGTATACCGTCACGAGGCCAAAGGTCACGAGGGTGCTTAAGTGTAAAACAGACATCAAAGCGTATATTTACCGAATTATATCACCGCGAGAAACCGGATGCAACACTGGGATTGGAATTGGGATTATATTGCTGGCACTATTGTACTGAGCTTAATTTGCATATACAAAAATGGAGTATATTGCTCATGAATAATTCAATACCATTGAAAGAATAAATTAATGACGTCAATAGCTTTAACAATGGTAATTATAACTGCTGCAATTATGTAGGTTCGACCTCAACCATAGATAACGTATTCAACTAGCTCAAGAAGGATTGCCGTCAACTCTAGATGTTGTTGCCCCTCGACCAAGACAAAAACAAATTACAGAAAACTACATACAAAAAGTAGTACTGAAATGCTGGAGAGAAAAATTATGACATCCAAAAGCAAACATATTGTATTTTTTTATTTAATTTGATTGTGGCGAGTGTTTTACATCGTTTTAATTACGGAAACCGTTTTTCCATAACGTTTCGTTTATTGATCTTCTAGTGGTTGCCCGAGGGCGCCATTATCTAATCTCAATGTATAGTACATATATGAATAAATAATAAGGTCTTTGAGCCTGAATAGTTAAAGCGGGGTTGTCGTCACCTGCGCATGCGTCAGATGGCCATAGCGTGTCATTGTTTACAAACAAGCGTCTACCCATGAACCTTTGCGTTTTTAGCGTGTGTTGTTATCGTCGCTTGTGCACGTGTGCAGGTGACGACTCTCCCCCCCCCCGCTTTAATAGTTTTGATTTCGAGGCAGAATATCAAGAAACACGATCTCCGCTTGCTAGATGGTTTCTCAATGCTGTTTTGGTTTATCATATAACTTTCTCATGACGCTGCCTGATTGTGTTTTTTGTGTTGTTGTTGTTGTTGTCTGTATTCAATTCACGGATTCCCTCTATCCCGGACTGTGCCCAGCTCAAAGATTAATTAGTTGAGAATTTGGGTATATGTACGAAATGGGGTTCGGCGGTCTCCGAGATAATTTACTATTAGAGCAAGCCGTTCATGCTCTCAATCCAAACACCGCCATAGATTCTGCTCGGAGTCTAGCAAAATTCAGCTGATACGTAGGACAAAACGCACGCTATATACAATAGGTACAGCGGCGATACCATAACTTATATTACCCTAAACAAGAACTTAATAACTAAAATGTGCAAAAGTACGAGTTAAATTGAGATTCTCACACATGAACCGTGCCCCTGGTACTAGTTGAATAGTAGGCCCCTAACAGCGTTTGAGTGTCATTTATTAATGCCGGGGTAGCATCTTGCTGCGCTCACCCTCCGTGCCCACTCATTCAGCCTTCTCCGAGCAAGTGTCTAAGTCTGAGCACAGCCTATGCCCCATAACTCGTTGAGAACCCGCTCATCTGCATCAGCCATGGTGCTCTCGGTCTCCCCAGGCCGTCTCCACTGGCCAGGATTTCGTGCAGACAGAATCTGGCCGGCAGGGTCGTTCACCGAGAAGCAAGCAAAATGGCCGAAAAAGCGGATCTAGCAGTCACGAATCAAGCAGGTGACTCTCACCTTGCCAGTCTCCCTGAGTACTCTGCTGCTAAACACATGGTCCTGCCAGCGATACCCAAGGATTCGCCGCATGGAGGTTGTCACAAAGGTGTTTAGTAGTTAGCCTCAGTCCCTTA
Organism: Saccoglossus kowalevskii; assembly: GCF_978046115.1. NCBI lineage: Eukaryota > Metazoa > Hemichordata > Enteropneusta > Harrimaniidae > Saccoglossus > Saccoglossus kowalevskii. The sequence continues at coordinate 12,010,025 of NC_140660.1, read as the reverse complement.
GTAAGTATCCAGGCCTCACAAGAATTTAGTAAGACCGGGAGCACAAGGGACTTGAAGACTCGGACCTTTACACCTCTACTCAGATATCGCGATCGCCACACACTTTTGTCCAGCGATCTCATAGCACCCTGTGCAAGGCCAAGACGTCTTGCGACCTCAGCCTCATAGCTGGCAGAGCTGCTGATCACGCTGCCGAGGTAGACAAACGAATCAGTGACATCCATGTTCCCATCCTTCGCCGAGTCGAACCTGACAGAGTTATCCAAGCTGTCCCCGAAAGCCTGAATTTTGGTCTTAACCCACGACACATGGAGTCCAAAAAATATATAACAATATAATGACTGGAGACGCAGAAAATGTTAGAATTATGCAGGAAATGGTAATATTACGCAGGAAATGGTAATATTACGCTGGAAATGGTAATATTACGCAGGAAATGGTAATATTACGCTGGAAATGGTAATATTGAGAGCCCCGTATTCGACGAATCCAATTTCTCATCAATTGTCGCATTGCTACATCAATTCAACCAACAGTTGAGTTGTCTGAATTGCTTAATTATTGATTTTTCTATTTCCGTTCAAGCAGCAAAAATCGGGGTTCATTGAAAAGATTAATGGGGGATGATGAGTATAGTCCGATAAAACCGGAGGGGCGGTTTGTACATGTGATACCTGTGTCAGTCTTTGCAATTAGGCAATATTTATAGAATGCTTCTGGCGGATTTACTGTAATTTCTTTTAAATTAAGCTGGTTATACCTTTGGGAGAATACTGCAGCAGAGGTCAAACCATCTTTAATGAGATTTCGTGGGCGTGTAGTTTAGTTGATCACGTGATGCAAAAATGCTGATTTCTGGAATCATTAACAATAAAGCGGGGGAGTCGTCACCTGCGCATGCGTCAGATGGCCATAGCGTGTCATTGTTTACAAACAAGCGTCTACCCATGAGCCTTTGCGTTTTAGCGTGTGTTGTTATCGTCGCCTGGGACTCAATTCCTGCGCGTGCGTAGGTGACGACCCCTCAAGCTTTAAATCCGATTGTATAATCATCCGTATCTTCCTGCTTTCCGGAGTATTAGTTATCTATAGAACGTGTTTTCTAACAAATACAGATCCTTGTTTAGTTTGTTACACCATTAATTTTATGATTGGATTTTTGAGATGTATGTCTCATTCAGACACTTGTCTGGATCTTATTCCCAATCATAGTAACTCGGGGGAAAACAAACGTGTGAGTTGGATCACGCCATCATGTGGTGAGAAATTCGTTTACTTTGTTTGCATGGCACTGACATGCTCATTCATTAGTAATGGGGGTCTCTGCGATGCACAATTGACTTGCGGAATTTGAAGATAAATCATGGTATACTAAATCTCACCGATTTTTTGCTCTCAGTGAGATGTTAACGACATTTTGCGTTGAATGCGAATCCAGAACATTGCATACAGAATCAAGTTCACGAGGGGAGAACTCTCGAACACCAAACGATAAGCCTACGCTAAATTAAAGCAGGAGAGTCGTCATCTACGCATGCGTCAGCGTGACATTGTTTACAAACAAGTGTCTACCCATGATGAGTCTTTGCGTTCTTAGCGTGTGTTGTGTATCATCGCTTGCGACTCAATTCCCGGCGCGCGTGCGCAGGTGACGACCCTCCCGCTTTAAACAGTGTATTGTGCCAGGAGAATATTGCACGGCAAATTATATTACACTGTTGTGCATCAAGTCAACTCATAGAGTTAAACGTCACTCGGGGGGGGGGGGGGTAATAACCCCGTATCACTGCGATGAGCCTTGACTACGGAGCTAATCAAGTGACGTTACGATTTCTTTAGACAAGTAGTCACGACAAAATGTCATCCTTTTGTCAAAGATGTACCCAATATACTGAAGATTTTTTTTATACCTTTAGAAAAAAAATACTTGAAAGAAATCTCCTTCCGTCGTATTATCCAGTGTTACTATGATTATTTTTTTGCAAAATGTTCATATAGGTCACGTTCACCGACTGATCATACCGGTGAAAGCCTCTGGAGAACTGACTTATTTCAAACTTGAATTTTATTTTACCGAAACGTTATACAGAGAGATTGAAATGCAGTGTGACATCTAAGCCGACATGGCTCGCCACTGAGACGCGATCTTTCACTGTGACGTAACTTGATGTAACATTTCACTAGTGCGTATATAGTGATGTTGAAAAAAAATTGTAATTTGGTAAAATAAAATTCACATTTTATAAACAAAATAAATGTAAATACGAACGAAATCAGGGTCAACAACATTGCCTCAAATCACCTATTCTCGTAGCGGACATCCGGGTATTTCTACTGCATGGCAACCATCACGGTGAAAACAAAGACCGAAAACTATCAGAAAATGGTACTTTGGAATAGTTATTCCACACTCCCCTAAATAGTGTAAAATATTATCCCTGCATGTGCAACATATATAAATTTGGTTGCTCAGGATTACTTCAAAATTGAGTGTTGTTTTCTCGAATTTAAGTATTTTCACCGGCTCTCCGACCGTGACGTAGCTCCATCCCGAAGACACAGACACATACAATTGTATTTGTTTCCTGGATACCGACCTCCCCAGCAGACGTCAAGATGACGCAACTTCGTTTGGGGGATTTCATTTTAACTCACGATTTCTACAAAATTGGTTCTGTTAGTATGGAGGGCACATTGTTTGGATGCCGTAATTACCCTCCGGAGTCTTATTACCGAATTTGAATACTTCAAGTTCTCAATAAATCCTGTTGGCGAGTCATATCATGAGACCGGTGTGATAGGTATTTTTGATGGTTAAAAACCTTTCACTTAGGTAACCAGGATTCGGTCGTTTCCACGCTAGGCTGACAAAAGACACACACAAGCTTCATTCATGCTCCAAACGATTCTCCGCCAAGTCCCTGGTTTTCACCCGAGACAGCATTAAATCACTCTTTATTTCTTGTCACTCCTTAACCACTTACAATCAGTATAAGAGACTCCAAGGCCTTTCCTTCCAACAAACAACCAATCACATGAAAGTTTTACACATCATAATCAATTAATTACTCGTCAAGCTGTCTAGAGAAAACATTTCTATACATTGTCAACACTAACTAATATTTATGGGGTAATAGTCTTGCACTAACATTCCACAAAGATACCACCTTAGTTAGAATCGCAAACAAAATTGGTTTAGGATTACAGCTACTGTATTGTATCTTAAAAACTGCAGAGTCGTAAGATGTTTTTGGTTGATTTCGACTAGCTCGCCATCTGGCCTTGTCATTAACCTTTATCAGTATATGTCATGGCAACCACTGTCAAACTGACTGAAATATAAATCATGACACCGGCATGGGATTGAAAGATTTTCGGTAATGATGCAGACAGTGGTCGTCGCGCCGCGCATGTGCGACTTTTGTGTCGATAATCATTGATTGTCCCATAATTCAATGCGCTCTTCTAATGTAAATTACAAATACGAGTTTTGACCTGGACGATACTTGCACTAATTACCGCCGGTGACTTTTTCGGTACCTTCCAATCACCTTGGTAACGTCTCAGTTTGTTCTCGTTAATCAGTAAAAATCTCCATCTTTGTTTATATGAGACCCATACCTCGCGCATGCGTGGCGACTCACAACTCCAGATAGCTAGGAACTTCAAACTTGCCACACATGTTTCCTATGTAACCAACATGACAAGGCAATTTTCAAGGATGACAAGTTGACAGTAACAGTAGGGTAACAGTATATGTGTTCGTATTATAGCTAACGGGAAAAGATCACAATTGTCTTTAAAACGGAAGAGTCGTCACCTACGCATGCGTCATATGGCCATAGCGTGTCATTTGCAAACAACCATGAGCCTTTGCGTTTTTAGCGTGTGTTGGTATCGTCGCTTGGGACTCAATTCCCCCGGGCGCGCAGGTGACGGCCCTCCCGCTTTAAATCCGATTGTTTAACCGTCCGTAGCTTCTGCTTTCCGGAGTTTTAATTATCTATAGAACGTGTGTGCTAACAAATACAGATGTTTAGTTTGTTATACCATTTATTTTATGATTGGATTTTTGAGATGTTGTTCTCATTCAGACACTGTCTGGATCTTATTCCCAACCATAGTAACTCGGAAGGGGGGGGGGCAAACATGTGAGTTGGATCACGCCTTCATGTGGTGAGAAATTTTTTTACTTTGTTTGCATAGCACTGATATGGTCATTCATTAGTAACGGGGGTCACTGTGACGTACAATAGGTGATTTTGTGTTCACCTGCGAGATCTCGCGAGATGCATGAAAGACGTGCGTCGAACGTCTGCCGCAAAAATCGAACAATTTGATTTTGAACTCGAATTTCTTTATTTCGTAGCTCACATCGACCGGCCAATCTTCGACACAGAAATATTGCTTTCGAATACCCTCACTTAATTGAAATTGCCTATCATCAAATATGTACTGCACATTATTAAGCATGGAAATGCACCCAAAATATTTTCGCGTTTGTCGAATCCCACGCGATGTTTGACGCCACTACGACGCTATGACCTTTGTTTGTCCTGTTTATACGTTCGATTTCACGCATAACGCGTGATTCTCGCAGTGAACAGAAATGGTCTATTGACTTGCGGAATTTGAAGATAAACCAGTGAGATGTTAACGACATTTTGCGTTGAATGCGAATCCAGAACATTGCATACAGAATCAAGTTCACGAGGAGAGAACTCTCAAACACCAAACGCTAACGCAAAGACGAAACGAGTCACACTGCGAAAACCTAACGATAAGCCTACGCTAAATTAAAGCGGGAGAGTCGTCATCTACGCATGCGTCAGCGTGACATTGTTTACAAATATGCGTCTACCCATGATGAGTCTTTGCGTTCTTAGCGTGTGTTGTGTATCATCGCTTGCGACTCAATTCCCGGCGCGCGTGCGCAGGTGACGACCCTCCCGCTTTAAACAGTGTATTGTGCCGGGAGAATATTGCACGGCAAATTATATTACACTGTTGTGCATCAAGTCAACTCATAGAGTTAAACGTCACTGGGGGGGGGGGGTAATAACCCCGTATCACTGCGATGAGCCTTGACTACGGAGCTAATCAAGTGACGTTACGATTTCTTTAGACAAGTAGTCACGACAAAATGTCATCCTTTTGTCAAAGATGTACCCAATATACTGAAGATTTTTTTTATACCTTTAGAAAAAAATACTTGAAAGAAATCTCCTTCCGTTGTATTATCCAGTGTTACTATGATTAGTTTTTTGCAAAATGTTCATATAGGTCACGTTCACCGACTGATCATATCGATGAAAGCCTCTGGAGAACTGACTTATTTCAAACTTGAATTTTATTTTACCGAAACGTTATACAGAGAGATTGAAATGCAGTGTGACATCTAAGCCGACATGGCTCGCCACTGAGACGCGATCTTTCACTGTGACGTAACTTGATGTAACATTTCACTAGTGCGTATATAGTGATGTTGAAAAAAAATTGTAATTTGGTAAAATAAAATTCACATTTTATAAACAAAATAAATGTAAATACGAACGAAATCAGGGTCAACAACATTGCCTCAAATCACCTATTCTCGTAGCGGACATCCGGGTATTTCTACTGCATGGCAACCATCACGGTGAAAACAAAGACCGAAAACTATCAGAAAATGGTACTTTGGAATAGTTATTCCACACTCCCCTAAATAGTGTAAAATATTATCCCTGCATGTGCAACATATATAAATTTGGTTGCTCAGGATTACTTCAAAATTGAGTGTTGTTTTCTCGAATTTAAGTATTTTCACCGGCTCTCCGACCGTGACGTAGCTCCACCCCGAAGACACAGACACATACAATTGTATTTGTTTCCTGGATACCGACCTCCCCAGCAGACGTCAAGATGACGCAACTTCGTTTGGGGGATTTCATTTTAACTCACGATTTCTACAAAATTGGTTCTGTTAGTATGGAGGGCACATTGTTTGGATGCCGTAATTACCCTCCGGAGTCTTATTACCGAATTTGAATACTTCAAGTTCTCAATAAATCCTGTTGGCGAGTCATATCATGAGACCGGTGTGATAGGTATTTTTGATGGTTAAAAACCTTTCACTTAGGTAACCAGGATTCGGTCGTTTCCACGCTAGGCTGACAAAAGACACACACAAGCTTCATTCATGCTCCAAACGATTCTCCGCCAAGTCCCTGGTTTTTCACCCGAGACAGCATTAAATCACTCTTTATTTCCTGTCACTCCTTAACCAATTACAATCAGTATAAGAGACTCCAAGGCCTTGCCTTCAAACAAACAACCAATCACATGAAAGTTTTACACATCATAATCAATTAATTACTCGTCAAGCTTTCTAGAAAAACACTACTATATATTGTCAACACTAACTAATATTTATGGGGTAATAGTCTTGCACTAACATTCCACAAAGATACCACCTTAGTTAGAATCGCAAACAAAATTGGTTTAGGATTACAGCTACTGTATTGTATCTTAAAAACTGCAGAGTCGTAAGATGTTTTTGGTTGATTTCGACTAGCTCGCCATCTGGCCTTGTCATTAACCTTTATCAGTATATGTCATGGCAACCACTGTCAAACTGACTGAAATATAAATCATGACACCGGCATGGGATTGAAAGATTTTCGGTAATGATGCAGACAGTGGTCGTCGCGCCGCGCATGTGCGACTTTTGTGTCGATAATCATTGATTGTCCCATAATTCAATGCGCTCTTCTAATGTAAATTACAAATACGAGTTTTGACCTGGACGATACTTGCACTAATTACCGCCGGTGACTTTTTCGGTACCTTCCAATCACCTTGGTAACGTCTCAGTTTGTTCTCGTTAATCAGTAAAAATCTCCATCTTTGTTTATATGAGACCCATACCTCGCGCATGCGTGGCGACTCACAACTCCAGATAGCTAGGAACTTCAAACTTGCCACACATGTTTCCTATGTAACCAACATGACAAGGCAATTTTCAAGGATGACAAGTTGACAGTAACAGTAGGGTAACAGTATATGTGTTCGTATTATAGCTAACGGGAAAAGATCACAATTGTCTTTAAAACGGAAGAGTCGTCAACTACGCATGCGTCAGATGGCCATAGCGTGTCATTTGCAAACAACCATGAGCCTTTGCGTTTTTAGCGTGTGTTGGTATCGTCGCTTGGGACTCAATTCCCCCGGGCGCGCAGGTGACGGCCCTCCCGCTTTAAATCCGATTGTTTAACCGTCCGTAGCTTCTGCTTTCCGGAGTTTTAGTTATCTATAGAACGTGTCTGCTAACAAATACAGATGTTTAGTTTGTTATACCATTTATTTTATGATTGGATTTTTGAGATGTTGTTCTCATTCAGACACTGTCTGGATCTTATTCCCAACCATAGTAACTCGGAAGGGGGGGGCAAACATGTGAGTTGGATCACGCCTTCATGTGGTGAGAAATTTGTTTACTTTGTTTGCATAGCACTGATATGGTCATTCATTAGTAACGGGGGTCACTGTGACGTACAATAGGTGATTTTGTGTTCACCTGCGAGATCTCGCGAGATGCATGAAAGACGTGCGTCGAACGTCTGCCGCAAAAATCGAACAATTTGATTTTGAACTCGAATTTCTTTATTTCGTAGCTCACATCGACCGGCCAATCTTCGACACAGAAATATTGCTTTCGAATACCCTCACTTAATTGAAATTGCCTATCATCAAATATGTACTGCACATTATTAAGCATGGAAATGCACCCAAAATATTTTCGCGTTTGTCGAATCCCACGCGATGTTTGACGCCACTACGACGGTATGACCTTTGTTTGTCCTGTTTTTACGTTCGATTTCACGCATAACGCGTGATTCTCGCAGTGAACAGAAATGGTCTATTGACTTGCGGAATTTGAAGATAAACCAGTGAGATGTTAACGACATTTTGCGTTGAATGCGAATCCAGAACATTGCATACAGAATCAAGTTCACGAGGAGAGAACTCTCAAACACCAAACGCTAACGCAAAGACGAAACGAGTCACACTGCGAAAACCTAACGACAAGCCTACGCTAAATTAAAGCGGGAGAGTCGTCATCTACGCATGCGTCAGCGTGACATTGTTTACAAACATGCGTCTACCCATGATGAGTCTTTGCGTTCTTAGCGTGTGTTGTGTATCATCGCTTGCGACTCAATTCCCGGCGCGCGTGCGCAGGTGACGACCCTCCCGCTTTAAACAGTGTATTGTGCCAGGAGAATATTGCACGGCAAATTATATTACACTGTTGTGCATCAAGTCAACTCATAGAGTTAAACGTCACTCGGGGGGGGGGGGGGGTAATAACCCCGTATCACTGCGATGAGCCTTGACTACGGAGCTAATCAAGTGACGTTACGATTTCTTTAGGCAAACAGTCACGATAAAATGTCATCCTTTTGTCATAGATGTACCCAATTTACTGAAGATTTTTTTTTTCAAAGAAAGAGATCTTGTTCCGCCGCATTATCCAGTGAAATTATAATTAGTTGTTTGCAAAATGTTAAAATAGGTCACGTTCACCGACTATTTTTACAGGGAATGCCTGTGAAGAACTGACTAATTTCAAACGTTAAGCTTGGCAGGCAAACAACGTAAGGCCAACAAAAAGAAAATTTATGTTGCCTCAAGTCGGAAAATTGAAAAATTGGGTCGGGCGGTCGGATTTTTTTTTTAAACTCGTGAAAACTAGGGGTATGGTAAATAGCCGAAGTATATGGGAATCAATCAAACGCATGCTAGATATTAAACACAAAAATCAAAGTGTTTCTTTTAGTCTTTTGTACTAGTATTTAAATACAGATCAACCCGAGGTTCAAAGTCGCCACTTATCCCCCGGGGACCCTGGGGATCGAACTACGGTCCGGGATCGTTAATTTTTAAAGGAAACACTTTTTGACTGCTTAAAATGGTGAGTTTTGAATATTTGGGCCCAGTAAATAAATAAAAACAAAAACGCGACCCGATATTTCATATTTTTCGGCCGAAAGACACGCTATGGCCATCTGACGCATGCGCAGGTAACGACTCCCTTGCTTTCAAGCGGCACAGTCATCGAAACGTGTTCTGTTCAAAGTGAATCCCACGCGAAGTATAACATTGTTCGACGGCGCGTGATTTGAACTCACTGCGCGACTCGACGACGACGCTTTGACGCACTATCGCACATACTTCCAAGCGTAAACGTTCATTCGCACTATGTCTTTTTTACGAAGGCACAAAAGTGCAGCAGGTGAGATTCAAACTTGCGATTACGGCGCCTCGCCACGGTTGCCACGGTGGTTTCTAACTACACTGCATTAAGCGTTCCTAACGGCTCGAAATGGCATTTGATGAACGCTAAATGTCTGATGCCACAGACAAGCGCATACATATAAAGCCGATTATTCATAAAATTGTAAAATAAACATACTATATGATTGCCGTCGGCTTTACGCGACAAGTTGACCGTTATTTCCGTGCCCGGGTGAGATATATACGATGTATGTGTCTTATGAAATCTGATGAGCGGATATCCGACCAGGTTGAATAGCTGTGTTGCTGTCCTAGGTCACATGTCCAGGTCTCGCGAACTGTGAACAATGTTTAGTAACTTTAATAATGATATATCTTTTATCCAAAATGTGATTGAAATAAAAAAGATACCGGGGGGTACATAGAACTTGCCTAACGGGGACGTGCCCCTGATATTGGTCTCGGTTTTTTTTATTTTAGGTATAATTATCAGTCTTATTTCTGGTCAAGATATGTATAAATATCGGTGATATTTTTTCCGATTTGGTATACTTATATGAGCGAATATTTCCACTTCAGATCCCCGCCTCAGATCCATATATACATCAACCCGGAAATTAAACAAGGCAATCAACATTTAAACGGATATTTAACACGGAATAAAAGAGGGCGCACATTCCTCAGTGAAACCCGGCCTGAGTTCGCGCATGTGAGCAAATACGGTAACTGTTTTATTTGGAATAAACAATGATGACAGAAATGGTACTTTGGTATAAATATGGGTATAGATTTTGCCACTATCCAGGTATAAAAATGGTCAAACCTTTGAGCACTCAGGGGCACTTCCCTACCCAGATATGTACAAACTGCACCGGGGGGAGGGAGATACGTGCATCTGTATCGAAAACCGACACCAATAATGGCACGTTCAACGTGAAGTAGGGCGGTGAAGTCTTACGGGTGATTATATTACCCCTTGAAAAATCTACGAATAATAGACGGGTGAGTGTTTCGGGCATGCTGCACTGGTCAGGGTTAGTCTGCACATGCGTGTTCCCATGGTATTGATCTTACATCATAGAGTAGTGACAACGTCGATACGCGACGATTCACCAAGCTATTATTGCACGTGTACACTAGTTTTCTTGATCACAAAAGATTACTTTCGCCTTCGTTTCATTCACATATTCATATTCTAACTCAGAAATTAGCTCGTACACTGCTAAGTTGAATATTAGATTATGAACAAGCAAAATGAAGACATCAGTAACGCATGCGCAGAATCAAATTTCGCTGTAATACAACATTCAGATAACTCTGCTGAAACAAAAATATACGTCACAGTTACTCGGGGTGAGAGTTTGGTATTCTAAATAAAATATACTTTACAGTAAATATAAAAAATAGATAAGCACGTTAGTTATACACACGGTTTGCGATAACTAAAAGATGCTGTTGGCATAATGTTGATAAGCCTATCCGATTATCGGATTGGGAGCGACCTTTATCGATTTGGTTACCACACTTACACTGAATTGAGAATAAATGTAGTATAGAGCCGATGGCGGCATTATCAGTCTTCCCCTAGTCCGATATTATGGGAGCCTATTATTGTTATCTCACGATAAAATGTACTTTGAATGCAACACTGCCCGAAAAAGCTCAAAGTTATTTATGCCGCCATTTTAGCTCACAGATCATTATAAGTCACTTGCATCAACGTGGTTAGTTGAATACATCTATATATGTGTTTACTCCAAACATGGACGTTAGAGATATTTACTGATATCCAGGGAATGTTTATGCCATATTTCAGGCAAGCAGAGAAAATATCTATAAGCGGGTGGCTGATATATAAATATTAGTGTGATATTACACTATCACACAAGCATATCTACCACACAGGCATAGATATCAATGTAATATTCTAATATCAAACAAGCATATCTACCACACAGGCATAGATATCAGTGTAATATCACAATAACTCTCAGGCATAGATATCAGTGTGATATCCCAATACCACACAAGCATATCTACCACACAGGCATAGATATCAGTGTAATATCACAATAACTCTCAGGCATAGATATCAGTGTGATATCCCAATACCACACAAGCATATCTACCACACAGGCATGGATATCAGTGCAATATCCCAATATCACACAAGCACATCTACCACACAGCAATAGATATCAGTGTGATATCCCAATATCACACAAGCATATCTACCACACAGGCATAGATATCAGTGTAATATCACAATAACTCTCAGGCATAGATATCAGTGCAATATCCCAATATCACACAAGCACATCTACCACACAGCCATAGATATCAGTGTGATATCCCAATATCACACAAGCACATCTACCACACAGCCATAGATATCAGTGTAATATCACAATAACTCTCAGGCATAAATATCAGTGTGATATCCCAAAACCACACAAGCATATCTACCACACAGGCATAGATATCAGTGTAATATCCCAATATCACACCAGCATGTCTACCACACAGGCATAGATATCAGTGTGATATCACACTACCACACAAGCATATCTACCACACAGGCATAGATATCAGTGTAATATCCCAATATCACACAAGCATATCTACCACACAGGCATAGATATCAGTGTAATATCACAATAACTCTCAGGCATAGATATCAGTGTGATATCACACTACCACACAAGCATATCTACCACACTGGCATAGACATCAGTGTAATATCCAAATATCACACAAGCATATCTACCACACAGGCATAGATATCAGTGTAATATCACAATAACTCTCAGGCATAGATATCAGTGTGATATCCCAATGCCACACAAGCATATCTACCACACAGGCATAGATATCAGTGTGATATCACAATATCACACAAGCATATCTACCACACAGCCATAGATATCAGTGTGATATCCCAATATCACACAAGCATATCTACCACACAGGCATAGATATCAGTGTAATATCACAATAACTCTCAGGCATAGATATCAGTGTGATATCCCAATACCACACAAGCATATCTACCACACAGGCATGGATATCAGTGCAATATCCCAATATCACACAAGCACATCTACCACACAGCCATAGATATCAGTGTAATATCCCAATATCACACAAGCATATTTACCACACCAGCATAGATATCAGTGTGATATCACAATATCACACAAGCATATCTACCACACAGGCATAGATATCAGTGTGATATCACACTACCAAACAAGCATCTCTGCCACACATGCATAGATATCAGTGTGATACCACACTGCCACACAAGCATATCTACTACACAGGCATAGATATCAGTGTGATATCACACTACCACGCAAGCATATCTACCACACAGGCATAAATATCAGTGTGATATCACACTACCAAACAAGCATATCTACCACACAGGCATAGATATCAGTGTGATACCACACTACCACACAAGCATATCTACCACACAGGCATAGATATCAGTGTGATATCACACTACCACGCAAGCATATCTACCACACAGGCATAGATATCAGTGTGATATCACACTACCACACAAGCATATCTACCACACAGCATAGATATCAGTGTGATATCCCAATAATACACAAGTATATCTACCACACAGGCATCTCTACCACACGGGCATATATATCAGTGTGATATCACACTACCACACAAGCATATCTACCACACAAGCATTTCTACCACACAAGCATATATATCAGTGTGATATCACACTACCACACAAGCATATCTACCACACAAGCATTTCTACCACACAAGCATATATATCAGTGTGATATCACACTACCACACAAGCATATCTACCACACAAGCATCTCTACCACACAGGCATATATATCAGTGTCATATCACACTACCACACAAGCATCTCTACCACACAGGCATATATATCAGTGTGATATCACACTGCCACACAAGCATATCTACCACACTGGCATAGATATCAGTGTGATATCACACTACCACACAAGCATCTCTACCACACAGGCATAGATATCAGTGTGATATCACACTACCACACAAGCATATCTACCACACTGGCATACATATCAGTGTGATGTCACACTACCACACAAGCATATCTACCACACAGGCATAGATATCAGTGTGATATCACATTACCACACAAGCATATCTACCACACAGGCATAGATATCAGTGTGATATCACACTACCAAACAAGCATATCTACCACACAGGCATAGATATCAGTGTGATACCACACTACCACACAAGCATATCTACCACACAGGCATAGATATCAGTGTGATATCACACTACCACGCAAGCATATCTACCACACAGGCATAGATATCAGTGTGATATCACACTACCACACAAGCATATCTACCACACAGCATAGATAACAGTGTGATATCCAAATAACACACAAGCATATCTACCACACAAGCATCTCTACCACACAGGCATATATATCAGTGTCATATCACACTACCACACAAGCATATCTACCACACTGGCATAGATATCAGTGTGATATCACACTACCACACAAGCATCTCTACCACACAGGCATAGATATCAGTGTGATATCACACTACCACACAAGCATATCTACCACACTGGCATAGATATCAGTGTGATATCACACTACCACACAAGCATCTCTACCACACAGGCATAGATATCAGTGTGATATCACACTACCACACAAGCATATCTACCACACTGGCATACATATCAGTGTGATGTCACACTACCACACAAGCATATCTACCACACAGGCATAGATATCAGTGTGATATCACACTACCAAACAAGCATATCTACCACACAGGCATAGATATCAGTGTGATACCACACTACCACACAAGCATATCTACCACACAGGCATAGATATCAGTGTGATATCACACTACCACGCAAGCATATCTACCACACAGGCATAGATATCAGTGTGATATCACACTACCACACAAGCATATCTACCACACAGCATAGATATCAGTGTGATATCCCAATAACACACAAGCATATCTACCACACAAGCATCTCTACCACACAGGCATATATATCAGTGCGATATCACACTACCACACAAGCATATCTACCACACTGGCATAGATATCAGTGTGATATCACACTACCACACAAGCATCTCTACCACACAGGCATAGATATCAGTGTGATATCACACTACCACACAAGCATATCTACCACACTGGCATATATATCAGTGTGATATCACACTACCACACAAGCATATCTACCACACTGGCATAGATATCAGTGTGATGTCACACTACCACACAAGCATATCTACCACACAGGCATAGATATCAGTGTGATATCACATTACCACACAAGCATATCTACCACACAAGCATCTCTACCACACAGGCATAGATATCAGTGTGATATCACACTACCACACAAGCATATCTACCACACTGGCATAGATATCAGTGTGATGTCACACTACCACACAAGCATATCTACCACACAGGCATAGATATCAGTGTGATATCACATTACCACACAAGCATATCTACCACACAGGCATAGATATCAGTGTGATATCACACTACCACACAAGCATATCTACCACACAGCATAGATATCAGTGTGATATCCCAATAACACACAAGTATATCTACCACACAGGCATCTCTACCACACAGGCATATATATCAGTGTGATATCACACTACCACACAAGCATATCTACCACACAAGCATCTCTACCACACAAGCATATATATCAGTGTGATATCACACTACCACACAAGCATATCTACCACACAAGCATCTCTACCACACAGGCATATATATCAGTGTGATATCACACTACCACACAAGCATCTCTACCACACAGGCATATATATCAGTGTGATATCACACTACCACACAAGCATTTCTACCACACTGGCATAGATATCAGTGTGATATCACACTACCACACAAGTATCTCTACCACACAGGCATAGATATCAGTGTGATATCACACTACCACACAAGCATATCTACCACACTGGCATAGATATCAGTGTGATGTCACACTACCACACAAGCATATCTACCACACAGGCATAGATATCAGTGTGATATCACATTACCACACAAGCATATCTACCACACAGGCATAGATATCAGTGTGATATCACACTACCACACAAGCATATCTACCACACAGGCATAGATATCAGTGTGATATCACACTACCACGCAAGCATATCTACCACACAGGCATAGATATCAGTGTGATATCACACTACCACACAAGCATATCTACCACACAGCATAGATATCAGTGTGATATCCCAATAACACACAAGCATATCTACCACACAAGCATCTCTACCACACAGGCATATATATCAGTGTGATATCACACTACCACACAAGCATATCTACCACACTGGCATAGATATCAGTGTGATATCACACTACCACACAAGCATCTCTACCACACAGGCATAGATATCAGTGTGATATCACACTACCACACAAGCATATCTACCACACTGGCATATATATCAGTGTGATATCACACTACCACACAAGCATATCTACCACACTGGCATAGATATCAGTGTGATGTCACACTACCACACAAGCATATCTACCACACAGGCATAGATATCAGTGTAATATCACAATAACTCTCAGGCATAGATATCAGTGTGATATCCCAATACCACACAAGCATATCTACCACACAGGCATGGATATCAGTGCAATATCCCAATATCACACAAGCACATCTACCACACAGGCATCTCTACCACACAGGCATATATATCAGTGTGATATCACACTACCACACAAGCATATCTACCACACAAGCATCTCTACCACACAAGCATATATATCAGTGTGATATCACACTACCACACAAGCATATCTACCACACAAGCATCTCTACCACACAGGCATATATATCAGTGTGATATCACACTACCACACAAGCATCTCTACCACACAGGCATATATATCAGTGTGATATCACACTACCACACAAGCATTTCTACCACACTGGCATAGATATCAGTGTGATATCACACTACCACACAAGTATCTCTACCACACTGGCATAGATATCAGTGTGATATCACACTACCACACAAGCATATCTACCACACTGGCATAGATATCAGTGTGATGTCACACTACCACACAAGCATATCTACCACACAGGCATAGATATCAGTGTGATATCACATTACCACACAAGCATATCTACCACACAGGCATAGATATCAGTGTGATACCACACTACCACACAAGCATATCTACCACACAGGCATAGATATCAGTGTGATATCACATTACCACACAAGCATATCTACCACATTGGCATAGATATCAGTGTGATGTCACACTACCACACAAGCATATCTACCACAAAGGCATAGATATCAGTGTGATATCACACTACCACACAAGCATATCTACCACACAAGCATATCTACCACACTGGCATATATATCAGTGTGATATCACACTACCACACAAGCATATCTACCACACAGGCATAGATATCAGTGTGATATCACACTACCACACAAGCATATCTACCACACAGGCATAGATATCAGTGTGATATCACACTACCACACAAGCATATCTACCACACAGGCATAGATATCAGTGTGATATCACACTACCACACAAGCATATCTACCACACTGGCATAGATATCAGTGTGATATCACACTACCACACAATCATATCTACCGCACAGCCATAGATATCAGTGTGTATCACGATATCACGATATCACGATATCACACAGTCATAGAGGTACGCTTCTTTTACACATTGTTATTAAACACATCAATGCCATAATGCAATGCGACAATGACGCCATTGTAAAAGTGCAATATCCCCAAATCACACAAGCATATCTACCACACAGGCATAGATATCAGTGTGATATCCCAATATCACAATATCCCAAAATCACACAAGCATGTCTACCACACAGGCATAGATATCAGTGTGATATCCCAATATCACAATATCCCCAAATCACACAAGCATATCTACCACACAGGCATAGATATCAGTGTGATATCACGATATCACGATATCACACAGTCATAGAGGTACGCTTCTTTTACACATTGTTATTAAACACATCAATGCCATAATGCAATGCGACAATGACGCCATTGTAAAAGTGCACCTTTTCCCCTAACGACGGTTGCACAACCAAACACATATACGCCATTTTGTTGACGTCACAGAAGTGTCCCATCACGAGAGGGCGGGATTTATAGAAATGGTGAATTTCCAGCCTGATTTGAAGTACTATGTTCACACTGCAAAATAATTACACCGCTATAACTACGACGGACAATAAGAAACTTTAGAATTACAAAAAAGCGGCCTAATGTCCGCACGATAATGCAAGTGAGCTCCCAGATAGTAGTCATAACTTCTTAGTTCTAACAATTAACCTGATTCGAAAATCGCCACCGTGTTCTCGTTGAGAGCGAGAGAGCAACGTGACGTGCACGTGACCACCCCTATAAAAAATCTCTGTCGTCAACTATAAAGCGAATGGGTTGTCACCTGCGCACTCAGCGAGATCTCGGTGGCTTACTCGATTTACTGAGAACACATTTGAAGAGTTACCGATTTGACACACATGTAAAGCAAAAGAAAAACATGTTACGTTTCGTGTCTCAATTTCTTGGGTATATACGATAATTCTGGAAAAAAAATGCGAAAGAGAATTCTATGGTGATCAGTGATCGGTATAGCTTACATAAATCTAAAGGCAAGTCGGTTGTATTTTGTCGACATTTTAAAGTTATATATTTACTTATTATAATTAAATCTGATGTTATTTCAATAAGTAAAATGTCCTTA
This sequence comes from Saccoglossus kowalevskii, assembly GCF_978046115.1. Lineage (NCBI taxonomy): Eukaryota > Metazoa > Hemichordata > Enteropneusta > Harrimaniidae > Saccoglossus > Saccoglossus kowalevskii. The sequence goes on along the minus strand of NC_140660.1, from coordinate 11,991,873 downwards.
TTATTGATTATTTATAATCAGAGTTTTCGTGATTGGAAATAGGTTTCATGGACAGTTAATAAACTTATTTCATGATCATTTACATTTGGATGTAGGAGTCATATGTATAGATTCTATATTTCATTAACGAAGGATCATCTGCAAATCAAATTAACTGCTATTGTACGCATATGCTTCAATACATTTAATTTCCTCCTCTTCGATTCACAGTCGCCAAACACGGCATGAACATGAAACGAACGCCTCGGGAGTTCCCCCGGGAGGAATGTATTTATTGCAATCATCCACCAACACACACATAATCGGCTGATTAGATTTCCTTATCTATATTCAATAATTAATTGGTGCCTGCAGATGCGTGTTACAGCTGAAGTTTAAAATTCGTTTAAACATTCGTGACACAGTGAAATCGTACAATTGCTACCTGACAAGATGTACACGGTGCGGAAATTAAAGGATCCTCTAGAAATGTGATTACACGCAAATGTCCAATTTTCCGTTAGTGTAAGGAATCGCCAAACGTTTCACACGAGGCAATTAGGCAACGTATTAAACAACTCGTCTTGTTTGTACAGTGGCGCCGGCACGGGGTGGGGGTCTCCTCGAAAAAAAAATCAAGCTGAAACCCTTTGTGTCAGCAATATTTGCCCTTCAAATTGCAGGAAATAGCGTTTCAGATGGGTCTAGATTTCAAAATTCTCAAAGGGGGAGCATGCCCCTTCGGCGCAAGGTTGGTGAGCAGATCCCCCCTCCCCCATGCAAGATTTCGTGTCGCCGCCTCTGTTATAAGCTTTGTTTACGTCGCCAAGATGGGCCAGGCAACGTCACACATCGCCCGATAATGCTGGTATTTACAATTATAACTACACTCTAAATTGGGCGACCCCCCTATGCAAATAAAACTGCATTAAATTGCATAGAACGATTCACATGACCAAGAGCAGTTTAACAGACAACTACAGCATGCTGTCCCATTCTGTTCATTTCTTGTATAAAAGTACGCACTACGCATGCTCACCTAATTGCCTGTCACATGATATATTTGTTTATTTTGTAGGATCAGCAGAAAAAGTCTACAATTTATTATTTTGTTCAATTGGTCCGGAAACAAATCAAGACAATAGTTATCTTACATTTCTATCAACTAGTGGTCTGATGTTTGGTATTATAAACATTGTCGGTGAGTCGTGCTACTAACCTCTAACAACTAATCACACTGTACACCATTTGTGCGTTTCCGACGCGCGTGGTACTTTTTTTCGATTACGTCAGGAAACTATCAGGCTCGTTCGCAGTTAGTTTATTTTACGACGCGTTTATGATCACTGTTTCGTTCACCGAGCACCAAGGGAATGCAACAGAATGTTACGCGACATGAAAGACGCCGGGAAGCGTGAAAAGATACAGATTTGAAAGCGGAGAAGTCGTTCAATTCCCGCGCGTGCGCAGGTGACGACCCTCCCGCATTATAGATCAGATGTACCACATACTAGTACAAATAATATTTCAATAACAACTAAAACGGCTGCAACTTGATTATCTGAGAAGAGTTATAGACAGCCGTACTGTAACGTGATCTCCTCAAAATGCCCAACGTAGATGAAACCTCGTGAGCTGGCATTTTGAATCGCTTATTTTCTGGGCCAAAAAGCACCTGAAATGTTTTATATTTTACCTTAAAATGAATATGATATTCCTTCGTCACAAATGGCTTTCATTAATAAGAATATATATGTGCGCTTCGAGCTATTTTTGTGAATTGCGGGTAGATTTAAAGCAGGGGAGTCATAACCTACGCATGCGTCAGATGGCCATAGCGTGTCATTGTTTACAAACAAGCGTCTACCCATGTGCCTTTGCGTTTTAAGCGTATGTTGTTATCGTCGCTTGGGACTCAATTGCCGCGCGTGCACAGGTGACGACCTTCTCGCTTTGACGTGGTTGAATACTCTTGACTGTAAAAAAAAATTGTAAAATTAACACTACAATTCGACATGGGCGCCAATCATGATAAACCTCGAAGGAAATACGTACCATCATGTCATCCGCTTCTAAATTTATAAATACAAATGTGGGTGTTTTTCTGTTGTTGACAAAATTTAGTTGAAAGCTCTTTCAATTGGGGGTAACCTTGCCGAAAATTAGATCAGAAAATTACGCACGGTTTTTATTGGTCGAAATTTAACGTTTTGTAACTTGTGTCGTTCACTACACTACAATAAATCCCGTCATGCATTGCTGTTCGAGTTCCGCTGGGGGCGCGCTAAACAAAACAAACCTGGAAAAGACGCTATGTTCGCTCGAACGTAGTGATAAAATATCTCTTATAAATTTCGATATGAAGGGAGCTAATGGCTATACAGGAAACAACTGAAGAGTCAGATGTGCATCTCAGAAAAATCCTCAGGTAGCTTTATAGATTTTCTAATACAGTCTGCCGTCGACCTTGTTCTCAAAGACGGAGCTACGTCACGATCCCCCAAACGTTGCCCGGACCAATCACAAACAAAAATAGACAAGGAATTTTCACATTAACACAAGCCTCTGCCCCCTCCACGCTAACCACCTTTCCCCTACTGACTTCCTGTTTAGGTCCGTCTTTGATTAGTTTACTTGATTAGCTTACTTGACAGCCCGAGACGCTGACAACCCCAATCGGTGATATTCGGCTATTATCGGGGAACTTCTAATTCGGATATAGTGCGAATGCCGCTGTGATTGTTCGAGTACGCGTACCACGTGATTTGTCAAAAGGCTTCAAACCAAACATTACCAACAATACAACTTTAAAGGGCGGTGGTCATCGCGCTGCGCATGTGCGACATTTGTGTTGATGGACGCTCTTCTAATGGAAATCACAAGTGTGACGTTTGACCTGGGCGCGACTTGCACTAATTACCGCCGGTGACTCCTTCAATACCGTCCAATCACCTTAAAATAATCTAATTAAAGCTTGGCATGGTATCAGTTTGTACTCGTTGATCTGTGCAACAGTCAAAGTCACCACCTTTGTTTATATAAGACCCATATATCTCACGCATGCTTGGCGCGATGACTACCGCCCTTTAAATACACCCATAAGTTTGAAGGCCGTTTTTACTTGTAGTGACGATAAAACACAATATCCACAAAGGTACATAGGGGATTCTATGTGGTCTTAAAGCGGGCAAACAACATACAAACAAACAAAATCCACAAATGTAGAAGAATGCAATTTACAGTTTTTTTATATCACTTTTCATTTCCATCATATTCAAGTATGTAGTAAGTAGTCCGCCATCTTGATTCTCCAGCAAAGCATTGTGGGTAAATTTTGATCCCATATCTACTGTAGTTGTGAAAAATTGAGAAAATGATTTCATCTATAACTTCGAAAAGTGGGACCACAAATTGAGAGAAAAATCAGAACATGGTAGCAATGTTAGCCTTGACTTTGACTTTATAACATGAATCCACTAATCAGATGGCCTTACTGTATTCTTATATATACTTTGCAGCAATCACAACTTTTCTTATTGGGCAACAGTCTCTGCTTATCATAGTCATCCACAATGTTCTATTTGTTGATCTTTTTTTTTGCGTGACTGGCCAATTTCAACACAATGAAAAATGGTTGGTAAAGTTGCTTCTGCTAAGCATAAAACGGTTCTATATCAAGTTTGCTCAAATGCCATTTCGGGGAACAAGACGTTATACGTTATACTTACGTCACACAAACGGTACTTTCTATGAATACCGCAAGATTTTAACATAGATGACCTGGGCGCATGAGACATGATATAATATCAACAGTAATGATTAGTTTTCTTTCTTTGCAGGTAATTTTGGGACAGTCTTCGTAGACCAGTCTTATTGGCAGAGCAGCGTCGCCGCCAAGCCAAGGGAAGGCGTTTGGGGTTTCATCACTGGAGGACTGACGTGGTTTGCCGTGCCGTTCACTTTTGCCACCACGATGGGGTTAGCCTATGTGGCATTGAGCACAGCACATGGGGTGCAGCTTTTAAGCGATAGTGAAATAAGCGAAGGTGCGAAGAGCTGTAGTCGTAGAGATACAAGGAATCGACCATTTGAAGTTATGGGGGTGGCTGGAAGAGTGTGACCAGTGCAATTTTTCTTTGCGGTGGCTTATCAGTACATTTTCATTTTTCATAAATGTGCCAATATCTTGCATGTAATTTTTCTCCCGGTGTATAGTTAGCAATTTCCCTTTCAAAACATCCTTTGGTTAACCCCCATAATTTCGAATGGTCGACTCCCAATGTATAATATTGCTCCACTGTGTGTGTGTAAGCTGAGCACTGATTCGAACAATCCGTAGCAACATTGCAAACACCAATTTCAACAACTGTTAGCGTAATAGTTCAATTTCGACAGTTCATGTCTTCTTGAACAACTGGTCAAGTTGTTCTATAAGAGCCGACAGTGCAAGCGCCATCTTGAACAATTGTTAGATCTACGCAGCTGTTAGACCCATAGCAACCGACAGTGCAAACGCCGCCATTTTGAACAACTGTGCAACATACAGCCGTTACCTTATAGAACGGTTATCATTATATCAAGCAGCAGTCACCCTAGCAACAGCAAATCTTTGCAATCAAATACTGTTTACACGTTTACGACAAGTAGAAATATAATAACTTATTTTCTTCAGGATTGGTTCCCCCAGTTGTAGCACAAGAGCTGATGGGAAAGGCCGGCGCCGTGCTGATGGTGTTGATGATTTTGATGGCTGTGACGTCAACGGGGTCGGCAGAGGTCATAGCTGTGACCTCCATTTTAGTTTACGACATGTACCAGATCCATTGGAAACCGTACCGTTTGGTGGTAGACAGCAATGGCTGTCTTCTTTGCGGCAAGCAGCGAGGTCGCATGGCGAGTAAGCGAGACCAGTGTAAATGTTACAGTATGGCGTACTGTACGCACTGTGCAAATGACGACAGGTAAAATATGCAAATGGAAGGTGCTCGTCGCGCCACGCATGCGCGAGATATGGGTCTCATATGAACAAAGATGGCGACTTTGACTGTTGCGCAGACCAAAGAGTACAAACTGAGACGTTACCTAGCTTTAACTAGGTAATTTCTTTGCTGATTAAAAGGTATCGAAGGAGCCATGCATCGTCCACAATTAGTGTACGTCGCACACAGATCAAAACTCGTACTCGATAGAAGAGGATAGAAGAGAATAGAAGAGGGCATTGGATGATGGAAAAAGCGTTTATCAACACAAACGTCGTACATGCGTGGCGCGACGACCACCGTCCTTTAAATATTTCATTCAACATCAGTCGCATGAGGAAAGCCTTGAAATGAAGTATTTAGCTGCATCATATAAATCATCTGGACATTCATCATAAAATAAATAATGTAAAAAATTGCACCTTGTGACCCTCTTGTTCTTGCCTGAACAAGATGTCCGCCAGTTCCAACGCGAAGGAACAAAATACCAAGCCAGAACAGTGCTGGGAGTGAGCACGTACATTGATCGTAATTCAAATGTAAATTCTGTGCTTTACCGTTAGCTGAGTCAAATACTAAGTCCGTAATTTGGGGTTTGTTACAAATTGTTGAATCGTTTTACGTTATTATCGATTTCAACATAGACTCTATGATTTCAATCGAAATTGCATCTGCTGAAAGTTACTTGTATCTCATTACATTGTCATATAAATTAATATCACAGAAAATCGATATCAAATTTCATACTTCTCAAAACTCCGATTAAGTACTTCACAATATGAATTACCTCACAAAAGTATTCTTCTGCATAATCGATTGTCATGTATACATATTACCTATTCCAGTAACTTGCCGGTATCTTCCTAGAAAAAAGACCCAACTCGCGTCTCCGATTACCATCGAGGTTGGCCCAAGTCTGTGCACATCCACAGATAACTATATCAGGTTATTACTGTCTGAGTGCATATACTGTATCTGTGAGCAGTTTCCTTGTAATAACCTTATTATTATACATCTTTTCTTCCTAAGAATACATCATGGAAATGCCGAAATTCAAAACGTTTAGCACAGATTTAGCGAACTTCTTTGTGTGGAGTCCTGTCAAACCCTGGGGCAGCCATGTTTGTTTTTATTATGAGAAGACGCTTACGTGCGTAATCGTTCCATATTTGGAATTCGCGTTTCTTAATATGGTAGCATGAAAATACCCAGTGCAATGCCACAAAATTTGTATTGAAACTCATATTTTTTAATGTCCCTATAATTTGAAATAAATTCTAATAAACGCATAATAGCCATCGTGTCCAATGTAACCATGGGTCTTTCGCTTTCAGCGAGATTTCATCGCGCCTGTGAACACTCACGTTGAACATTCTCCGTGTATACGTTGCTGTATCCTCGTAATAGGATTTGGCTGTTAATATTTTTTAACTGATATCTTGTTCATTTATTCGGCAATCTACATAGTAACCGAAAGGAATCCAAGCGCGCCGTGGCGCCTGAGTACCGCTGCAGTATGCACGGACCCTATAGAACGTACCTGCACGTGCTGATTGGAAAAAAGAATTGGTGTATATTCTGGGTGTCAATCCTCATCGTGCCACTGACCCTGATTCTGAAGATTTCCCAGGTGAGTTGTCAACTGTGTGCTCATTCATTTGTTCGTGATTACCTCGAGGGCCGGTCGTCGTCGCTCCACGCGGTGTTCGATATGGTCCCATTCGACGTATTCTCGGGGGGGGGCGGAGCTACATCACAGAACGTTCTACGTTGCTAAGACGCGCACCACTGTACATACTATATATGGGGTCTGAGGAACGACGAGCCGGTGAAAACAGCCAAAGCCGAGAAAACGGTTCAACTTTGAATTAATCTTGAGCAACCAAATTTATATATGTTGCACGCATGCACCTAGTGTAATTTTTTACACTATTCAGGGGAGTCTCAACAACTGTCTCAAAATATCGCTTCCTGCGAGTTTTCGGCCTTTGTTTTCATCGTTATGGTTGCCAGGTGATGAAAATACCCGGATGTCCGCTCCCGAGAATAGTGCGTCACGCTTGTTTACGTTTTGCGTGCGTGCGCGGCCCGTAGTGATTAGTTTAACCGGTCGTTCGCCCCGCAGATAAACTAATGGCCTTGTTCGCTGCTCTTGTTATTAACCGCATCTGTATGTGTCAACTTATGTGCAACAATCAAGTTGTCAACAGCAGGTCGTGAGCAGACATTATCAGACATTTGCAGGGTGGATGTAAAATTGTAAATACATGACGTCTGTCACACCCAACGTAATATTACCGTAATTGGTATAGTATAGGTGTGATGGTTCAAATACCAAAATGGCAACAGTAACATAAAGACTTCCCTGGCGGCGATTATAACATACGAACACGGAGCCAACAGATGAGGTTTCAATTGGTACTGGTATTATTATACTCTGCAAACATCAAGTACAATAACTCGGTAAAACTCCAAACCTCCAATAACTAGATACTTAAACTCCAACACAATTCAACGAGATCTCCGATCTGAACTCAGTGCTGAACAACTCCCCTATATATACCCACACTGTCTATAAATAGACCATTACACCAGCATACATAATGAGTCTGGAACTTACTGCCAATTTCTAGAATGTTCCATTACCTTCTACTGCCTCCTACAGTGTTCTATTACCTATTCAACCAGTTTCTAAACAAAATCTAGAACATTCTCAGTCACACGGAAGTGGTAAACAAGTCGTATGCGACAACGTCACAGCGCATAGTGTTTGTTACGTTCATTAGTAATGTGTATTACTCCGCAGGTCAGTCTCGGATGGGTGTATTTGTTCATGGGAGTTGTGATCGGGTCCAGTGTAGTGCCTATATCTCTGAGTATATTTTGGACGAGACTGACTGGAACAGCGATGGTCGTAGGCACGGTTGGTGGAATGGCTTTGGGCGTGACGTCATGGTTAGCTGTTGCGTCGACGTACGAAGGTGGTTTACATCATAATGTATTCTTAGTTAATACAGGTAAGTCACGTGTCTAATTGACGTCATAGACTGAGTCTGCGCGTATTGATATTTCTAAAGTACTGTAGAAGAGTTCTTTTTAGCTAGCATGGTATTTTAGTTAATTTAGCTGATCTGTAATTTTGCTAATTCAAGATGTCTCTAATTTAAAATAAATTATATTCCCACACTGAGAGTGTTGGCATTTTAGCTAAATTGAGATTATATGGTAATTTAGTTAATTTAGCTAATCTGTAATTTCGTTAATTCAAGATGTCATTAATTTAAAATAAAGTATATTCTCACAATGAGATTGTTGGCACTTTAGCTGAATTAAGATTCGGTTATTTCCAGCACGCTAAAATGGCACTATCTTCTCGCGGCAGGATAGCAATATATTTATGTGAGTTTTCTCATTTCATCGAGTTAAATTTGATATTATCAGGCAAGGAGCTGAGCATGCTGGTTGGGAATGTCGTTGCCATAGTTTCTGGTGCTATACTGACCGTCATTGTGACGTTTGCAACAAACAGAAATATTACTGATTTCCAACAAGAAGAAACGTGGGAGAAGACGCGTGACATTGACAATCCTCTCGTACCCTGGACTGAGCTATACGTGAGGTGAGTGTCGTAGGTGGCGCTGTGCGTTTTCCGGAACGTGACATGCTGTTGTTTTTAAAATACGCATGCTTCAGCGTTCTACAGTCTGATAGAAACCAGAAGCGGGTAAACACGCCGGCCAAGGTAGCTGATGCCGGCACATACGATCAGCTACCAATCATACTAGTAACTCGGGTTACTTATCGCTTTCTATTAAGGTGCGTTCTAATTGGCTTTAAACCAACTTTCTTCTTTTTGGGCTTTCAGAGAGTTGCGTATTCATAATGTGAAAATGTTGTACAACCGGCCCGAATTGAAGACGATGGAGGCCAAATTCAAGACAGCGAAACGTCTCACCACTGCCTCTGCAGTTATTTTAACATTTATTCTAATTATAATATGGCCGGCCGCAATGATTGGTGTACACGTCATGACCGGAACCGGATTTAACCACTGGGTAAACTTGTCTCAGGCCTGGGCATGGATGGCCGCCATTTTTATTATCACAGTTCCCGTCATGAACGAGATTTACTGTGTTACAAAGCAGCTAGGGGAAAACCGACAAAAGCGCGTCGTGCATATTCGAGGTGACACACAGGTTCTTTCAGTCGCACCGAGTGCTATGAGTACAACAACAAGAAACGATGTTGAACTAGCCAATCATAATCAAAAACTAGCCGAGTCCCCGCTCGGCGCAGATGTCCACACAAGTCCTTGCAAAGACATCGACGATCTAATCCGGCTTAGTTCGAACGAAAACACAATAGCTGAGCGAGTGCCAGAGGAGACAATCTTTATTGGTAGAGGATCGACGAAGCGAGAGGCGCTCGTGGCAGGATGTGAAAGCAGTGTCAGTGAAATTGACCAACCGGTGTTCAGTTAACAATGTCCAATATGGTACAACAATTGTGATTGGCTATTGGATTGTCTACGTGAGACTCTCAGGGATTTAAAACATTTTATACTAAGCATGTGGAATTCGTGGAGTGAGTTTTAGATAGATTTACTACAACGCTTCTATGAGAAAGAAATTAGGTATTGCGATGAGGCCAGGTAAAGGGGTTTCTGTTTGAGCTACCTTTGACCTTTCGCACATCAATTACATTATGCCAATGTGTATTTCTGTCATGGTATACCCGAGATTTGAAAGGTTAACTTTTACACACACACACACACACACACAAAGTTGTTTCCCGGTAGAAAAATGCCTAGTAACCGGTGGATACTTATCCAGTTAAAGGCATTTTTGTTAAAAAAAAAAACACTACATAGAGATGACTAAATGTTAAGGAAAATGTTTTAGACACAGTCGGATAAGCAAAGTGACACTGCACAAGGCTGGTGTCACATAAAACTAAGAGCCGACTCGGAGTAGTCACAATTTCGTCGGAGACGTACAACAATTTGCGCACAATGCATGACCCTAAAAAGGTCACACATCCTGGTACTGTCTCAGTGAATTCATATGATAATTGCATAATTGTGAAGATTTGTCATGATATATTTGTAACCATTCAATGTGTGCTTCATGGGAAGGTTTGGCAAATACCTGTCTGCCTTAAACAAGTATGCCTGCAATCACTTCTCGCCAAATTTTGTATTTAAACGATTCGATTTTTATTTGCGCATTAATTAAACACTCGTGTACTTACTTAAAGGAGACATCAATCCAAACAACACAATGACCTCTAAAGAAAAAAACTCTTCAGTATTATGTAGTCAGCCATCTTGATTTTCAAGCAAAGGATTATGAGTATGACATCATAGAATCTGTTGTCAGAAATTGAGAAAATTAGTTCATCTATAACTTCAAAAGTTGCACTTCAAATTGGCTGAAAGTTTAGAAATCGGTAGCATACATGTCAGTGCCATCCATGTTTATAAAATAGTTGTCACGGAAACAGAACTGAAAATATTTATTTTTATGTTTTTCTACCAAATGCTCAAATTTCCTTATGTACAATGTACCAATGTGAGTAGGTTATATAGGTGATATATTACATGTTGACCACAAAAAGGGGACACAAAAGTGTCATTCTATATTTCATGACTAAAATATCGATTTTTATTTTTTTAACGTTTTTAGCAATATCTTCACTTTATGTGTATTTGTAATATTCTAATTTCTATTACTATAATGATATATATGAATAATATACACAACGAAAATTTGAACTAATTCGCATCAGTATTTCTCATGTTATAAATGAAATAATTTTCTCAATTTCTGGCAACAGATTCTATGATGTCATACTTTACCCATAATCATTTGCTTGAGAATCAAGATGACTGACTACATAATACTGATATAAAGTTGAATATCTAAAGAATGAAAAGTGATATAAAAATACTTTAAATTGCATTCACCTACATTTGTGGAGCTTTTTCTTTAGGGGTCATTAGGTTGTTTGGATTGATGTTTCCTTTAAGTTTTCTAAAATAGTGCTATATGCGCCAGTAAATAATCATCGTAATTTAGTTCACGTTTTGGAGAATTTTAAAACTTTAACCTGTATTGTATTTTCTTTTGATATATTGTAAAAGACAGTAACAGAAACGACTTTTTATAATGTTAAAATGTGTTCTTTGAACAGTTGAAAAAATGGCCATAACTTTTTTAAAAATACACGGGTGGATCGTACATGTTTCTTGAAAATACCTGATAACTCCCTTTACTGTCATATGCGAATTTAAAAATATACTAGGAGCAAATGGCCGCCGATATGACGAGAAGACAGCGATACTTGTTGTTTGCCCCAACAAAGAGTGTTCCATACCCCCCCCCCGTCACAGCGTCCACTGGTCCAAATACCATGGTTACATGGATCAGTAAAACAGAGGACGCAATGACAGGGAAGAGAATGAAAAATTATTTTTGAGTCTCGCGGCACTCTCGCTGTTAACGAGATCTAGGCGGCCATTTGTAATACAGGTCTACAAGATGTGTACGTGTCCCAAATAATATATAATAATTTTACAGATTAATACAAATTATATTATCACGAACTTACTGTGTCTTGTGTCGTACACATACTTTTCCTACATTATAAACAAAATGATGCGTATTTTTAAAAAAAAAAACGAACAGTAAAAAAAAATAACGAGACCCACTTTTCTTGCAATTCATTTTGTTACCCCATTATTTATGGATTTCATGGGGAGCGGTATATATTTACGGATGAATGTGATTCTTATTAGATTCGAATAACGTAGTCATGTAGTCTCAGCACTTTGAAGTACAGGTAATTCCACGGTGCAGTGGAGTGAGGGTGTACCCCGTATCAACTCCCACTGTGTTGGCTACTGGCTACACTGGCTGCCTAAATTTATTTTAAAGTAGTAGGCAGGGTCAATATACTTCTCACGTAAACTACTAAATCTTTTGCTTCCAATCTCTATTGACACTGCCTAATCGTCTCGTGTCTCTCATTAATTTCGGAATCGCCAGCTGTGATCGTCAGTGTCTCGAAATCGCGGTGGAGGAGAACTGCACGTCTATAACAAATGCCGATTTCGCGATTGTTTCGAGTTCTATATATAATAACGATTTAAGGATGCAGTAGAGGTGTTTTTTCTTTGAAAATATAATTTTTTTCTCCACATTTTTTATAAGAATATATAAAGCATGCATTCAACTAGAAAAAAACAATTGTAGCGATGGTTTAAAAGGGTAATTCATTTTGAGTAAATCTGAGATACAGTGTATTTTATGTGTTTTTTTTGTGTGATTTGTTACGTATAAGAAAACATCGGTATTTGGGTTTAGTCTCGTTAGTTGATCTCGACTCCCAGCTGCTCCACGACGGTGATTTTTGGCATAGGTATTCTCTGATAGCTGCTAATGATATCTGGCAAATACAGTTTGTCTGCTACTTTGACTTTAGAAAATACGACAAAACTCCCTTCTTTGTGAACTCTAACTCGGGGTATCATATTTTAAAGCAACGTTGACGATGTTTTTTAAAAAGTGTTATGTGGTCAAAATCTATGTCACGCAACAGTAGACGAACTGGGAAATTGAATTCAAACATCATTTATTTGGTCTCATTTCCGTTTCTTCAAATAACACCTATTTGCACAATGGCCACGTGATTACATGGTTCTAGTTTTTTTTTTTTTTTTTGAAATATTTGTTTCATAATATTTGAAAAATAAGCTTTCTAAAAATATTTAATTTGATGGAAATGTGCTTTGCAATTACAACAGCAATAACCTCTACTACATCCTTAAAGTGACATTTCACAAGCTGTATTCTTATTGTATGGACACAATATTATGACAAAAGTATGAATTTAGAATATGGCCGCCAAGATCTCGTTGCGAGCGAGAGAGCCGCGAGACTTTTCACCGCACAAATAGTGTGCCCGTCACCGCGTACACTGTTACCCTGGCCTATGTAACGGTGGAATTTAAAACAGTAGACATGTTGATGTGAGAGAGTGGAACTATATTTGAGAGGTCAAAGAAATCCGAATATCCTTTATCCAAACATTATTTTCGCAATTATCATTGAGAGCTCTTAAATATAAATTGATTTAGTCGAACTTGACAGCCATTTTCGAAGACGATCTGCAACTTATGCTCATTCTAACCACTTGTTTCCAATACAAAAAAACTAATCGTTCGTCATACGCCCTCTAAAGATCTATCTGAGAAATAGGCGCCACGCCCGTTCATCAAGCGGAAACATCTCTTGTAGCGCCCTTAATCCGGAAATCATGAAACATGCCAGTTGTTTTACTCTCAAACGAGATATTGGAAAAACTACATCTTGATATAAACATTTTACTAACATGATCCATGAGTGTAAACTTCCATAATACAGAATCATATATATGTTCTCACAAGATGTAAAAATACCGACTTTTGTGATTGTACTCTTTTTGCTGATTTCGTCAAAATATGCTCGCGCTCACACATACGTAGGCGGTTTGCATGCGCATGTGACAGTTAAGCTTATCCTGTTTCTTATGGGTTTTTTCGAATATCTCATTTCTTTTCAAGATTCAAGACATCTTGCATCGGACATTTTCTCAACTTGTTTGCATCTGACTTTTAATTTACATCACTGCGACAGAAAGTGTGCCGTTTTTTTTCTATCAGTATTACAAATCACCATAGCAACTCATTGATGACGAAAATGTGTTTCGTTATAATAAATGGGCTATATAGATTTTCAAATTAATCGGGTTTAATTTAACTGTAATCCTATATAGGGCGCAAATTTATATTTTGTAATTCGCAAATTGTGGTTTCTCTTTATGGTTGCCCAATGCCATTATCGTCGCAGGTGAAATTCCAATTAAGCCAGTATTTTTTACTTCTACAACGGATTAGCATGTTACACCTTATCTGGCGGTCACTTGCCGTTACAGTACCATCTCATCCATGGCAAAGTTCAGAACCAATCACTGAACTTGCTCAGTTTTATCTGAACCTCCAAGGTCAATGACATATTCATATGTATCCCTAATTTCAGAATTCGTATTTTACTTTTACCCATAGCTCTCACGAGATAATCTTTTGGAATCTCACAGTTTTTCCATGCAGCAGCTGAAATTGAGAGAATCACAACCTAGCTTTTCTGTATGCAAACAAACAATCAAAAGGGCTTTGTAACTGCCCCAGTCTTTAGGTCTCTCGCTACACGTATGTGACAGATATGCACGCCATAAAGCCGTTTAAGGGACAAAAACTCTGGTAACATCCTGCACAACATCGTCAACAAACTGATGTCCTTGGTGAGTCATCATCATCTGTTCAGGTATACCAATGTGACTATAAATATATTCCACTATCACCTCAGTGACCCTGGCATAATCAACCACTGTAAGTATGTGCCATTAGCTCTTGGTAGTGATTGGATGGATTGCCACACCGTGTCCATTTCAAACTCAAAGTAGCTGCTGAGATAACAACTAATGAGAGTGTAAACAACATCAAATAAATAGCATGGTAAATACTATGTCAAAAAAAAAACTTGCACGTGTGTGATCAATGAAATGCATTGGGATTCCCTAACTCAATCGTTGTATACAGCCCACCGGCAGAAATCACATGACCAACGTGTAACGCCATCATGCATCGCCAGCCATTTTTTTTGTCTTGTTTACTGTGCGCCTCCTAGCCTAATTTTATATGGAAGGAACTAAAATTAATTAATGACACGCTCAAATTCGAAATAGGTAAACTCTTTTAAAGCGGGGTGGGGTCGTTATCTGCACATGAGTCAGATGACCATAGCGTATCATTGTTTACAAACAAGCGTCTACCCGTGAGCCTTTGCTTTTTTAGTGTGTGTTGTTATCTTCGCTTGGGACTCAATTCCCGCACGTGCGCAGGTGACGACACCCCCGCTTTAATGTAAAAACTAATTATGTGTCTTACGTTTTAACAACTGCATACCTTAAAACCAATTCAAGCTCAGTTTCTTTCTTAGAAACTTTCAAGGTCATAGGGTTTCGTATTCTGGTACCTCCAGCGGTTGCATACATTTCTATTTGGCTTAAGGATGAGCTTTTGTCTCAACATTATTTACAACATGCTGATCATTAGCCAACGTCCTTGAAAGCAGTCGGCGAGTCTTCTAGCGCACCCTCGACTGCCTGTCTCACCGGATTGACACCCATGTTCACCATGGTTACTGCATAGCCAGGACTTGCATTTACAGGTTTGGTGCCATACTGGATGAAGGGTAAAGTATCTCCCTCAACCCCTTGTCCTTTCGGCAAACTATCCATGTTCACACAAACTGTAAGACTGGGAATTACACTGACAGACACACAGTTTTAGAGATGGCCATTATCTGCCCTGCCCCCAAGGTCTTTTTGTTTAGGCACTAGTACCTATGTTACTTGGAATTCCACTTGAAGGTGTCGATGAAAACAACCAAGAGAGGGGGTCAGAAAAAAAAGGAAGACCTAAAAGACGATGATGAGATGCAATTGAAGAGAAGGCCGGTATCTTGTGGACTCATGTGTCACAGGATTGCCAAGCGTGGAAGCTATTGTGGAGGCCACTCGCCAGCAGTGACGTGGCAGGCTGAGATAATGACGAATATAGTAGGCAAGTGTCCAGATGATACGTGGGCATTTTGGTATGTAAGCTGGCTCTCGAAACCTTAAGGCAATATATTCGTTCTTTAATTATCTGAGAAAGGGAAAGGGTTTATTGCATTTTTGTTGATTTTGCCAAGGCTTTTGACTCTTTTGATTCTTTAAACTATCAAGTCAGTGTATTGTGATGTGAATTCATGTATCGAAATTGATGTTGGTACATCTGAATATTTTCACTGTAGTGTTGGTGTGAAACAGAATAGTATTCTAAGTCCTCTCCTTATTCATTGAAAACAGTATTATTGATTATAGGTTTTAATTATGTTGAGTTGAATCAATACATGTTTACACTGCTGTTGGCAGGTACAATTGATAGGATTAAATCTTACAGCAGAAAATTACAAAATTATTGTGCTATTGTGCAAACGGGACTTAAAGCACAGCGGTCCATGAACGAGGAATGTATTGCAGTGTTAAACACGAAAAACATATTTTGGTGTGATGAAATCATGTAGAAATACCTATAAAGCTATTTGCAATATAGAATCGTAAGCACAAGAGATAAATAGTCTATTTGCGTATGGATTTGGCATTGCATGGTCAGCTCACACTGTGGGAGATGCTATTAATGGCAAAATCGAGGCAGATGGGGTAACTGATAGTTATGAACATGCGTGGTACAACGAAGTGTGCGCTATTAACAAACTATGTATGTATTGTGATTTCAAAAGTATGTTACAGCCAGAAATATATACTTGTTGATAATCAATAATGTTAAGCACAGATATATATGCACTTGCCCGTATCCACTGTGCATGCCATAGTTTTAGCATTGCGGAGTGGCGTTGTTTTGATTTAGTGATTGATGAGAGAACATGTGCGCATTTTGCTTGTTAAATGCAATCGAGTACGTAGAACCACATTGATTGCAAAATAAGTTTGGCATATACCTACACGTGACAACTTTATAAACAAATAATGACATCTAACTCGGTGAGTGTTTCTAAACCTAGGAAAATGTATATACAGAGCCAACCAAAAGAGCGAGGAAGCACGTGCTTGAAAATTCATGTAATTAGGTATGCATATGTGTGGTATATTACTACTGCTTTAGTCATATGGACCTGTGGTCTAGAAAGAAATTTATCAATAAACAGTGACATGGTTACATGGGTCGGTAAAACGGTAGATGCAATGGTCGGAAATTAAACACCGTTCGATGGAACAGAACGCAAATCTCGTAGCTTCCTCGCCCTCAACGAGATTTTGACGGCCATTTGTAGCTACAGTCTATTAGAAGGAGGCTCACAGCACTGTATGTATGAGAGATTACCGGTATGTCGGTAAACAAGGTGACCATAAACCATTAATTTAAATGTCTAAACCACTCCCCGATATGACGATTGAGTTGAAGATGATCAATTAATACTATGATACTCCGCGCTTCCACCGGAACCAGAGACATGGCTCTTGCCCAGAGAACTAGTATTGTCTCTTTTTATTTCGTGATGTTTTTTCCACCATGCTGTAACTGCACATATTGTTGAACTCAGAATAACCAAGCAGCACCCAAGCATGGAATAGACATTAGGAACTACACGCAGGCTGTACGTTTGTAGCAATAGCGCAAACACTATTTGCGTGTTTGCCAGTATAACAATGGTCGTGGATTCGATCAACTGTAGTGCACGAAATCGGCATATGTCTCCCAGTAGGTTAGCAATCGCCATTCCCGCTGTTTTCGAGACAATTGCCAAGTTCATAGTCCAATTTGGATTTTCCACAACTAGAGTAAATATTATAGATAGCACGGAACCAATTATGCCAATGTTAAATAGTGTTTTTAATACGTGAGTGCGTTCCCCTAGATGTCTCGCTGACACACAGCCCAGGGAGAACTGGTAAGCCACACATACTGCCAGAAGATACGCGAGTAATTCGTGGGATTTCTTCTGCTCAGGCTGCTCGCTATTGCCGAAAATCACAACTGGCTGTGCAAACAGAAGGACACCGCCGGTATTGAAGACAATAACTACAACAACGATGGTATGAATACACTCTTTGTTAATTACCAGGGTGAGAATAGGAGTGAATATGGGCATGCATCCACGTACAATCCCAGTAACGTTACCGATAGGTCCTAATATTATTGCAAAGTTCAAAGCTACAGTACCTCCAAAAAATAGCATTCCCATGGCAAATAAAATAACCCTTTCTGCATTATCTTCCCCAAATACGTTGATTTCATTGAATACTGCAACTGGGATAACACTGACACCCAAGGCTAAATTCAGAAAAAATGACGCCTGAAAGGGTGTAATCATTCCTTCCTCTTGGATTATTTTAGACCAATAGTACGAGAAAGCAAAGAATATAGCGGCGAATAGACCCAGAGCAATTCCTTTCATAGACTGAAGAGACTCTGAGCATCGTACGTGGAACACGGAAGGTGGGCATTTGTTAACGCCATCTGACTCGGACTTGCTGTTGGCAACCGGTGATCGAAGCGGTTCCATTTCTGTTGTTTTCAGATGTTTTCATGGATAAAATAACAACATAAATTGAAGAGTAACATGGTAGCAAATGTGATGTTTGAAAGAACTATATTTACCAATATTCGGATTACATTTAAACGAAGCTATATATAGATGTAAAAATACGTGGAAAAGATATGTGCAGGTCACTGGGTGAAAAATAACAAGCCATCGCTGCAGATTACAATTGATAGACCCAGGTCTTAATATGTTTTTTTTATTAGTTTTAGATGATCGAGAATAAGATGATAAGAGTGAATATTGGCAGAGGTACATTACTTGGTGTTTGCAACGCACATTGTATTGTATGGTGACATCATGCCAAGATCCCATTCTAGTCTCATCTCATAGATAGCGAGACGGATGCTACTACCTTCTGACATGACATAGGTGGTTTGTAATAAAACAATAAAATATGTATTACCACATTCATAGTGAAAACGTGTAATACATCAGAAAAATACAGCAAATATATCCAAGCAAGTAATCCATCATATCGTGAGCAGCTATTTTGATCCACCTGGACATCTCAGTATCCTAGTTACCTCGGGCATGCGCATTCGCATTTTTCTGAGTTGGAATGCTTATGCGAGAGCGAGATTGTAACGGGATCTTGGCATCATGTCACCCTAGTTGCAAACCCCAAGTAATGTACCTCTGATATTGGAGAGGGCACATGGTTACAAATTTCAAGGGAACAGCGCCATCTTTTTCTTTTGGCTAGCGAAAATGCTGGTAGATATATCAATACACAAGAAAAATGCCTGAAATATTTCATCTTTGATTGATTGCAGTAGTAAACATGTAAACATTTTAACTTCAGTGAGTGTAGTAATTTGCATGTCAATGAACTTTAATAGATGTGCATACATAATTACAACTGCCCTGTATTTGACCATCTGGTTAGTTATGTAACTCTCTTTATATAAAGGTTGTACACTGACAATAAAGTTAGTCTGTATTGGTGATTGCTGCGTGTGTGCTTGTCTCTTTCTCTGGTTTGCAACCATGAAGTATTACATTGGCGCCAAGGATTTGTGAACATATTGTGCACATAATTACTGTAATAGGCATGATACGAACCAGAAAAGACCAGACGGTAAGACATTTTGAAATAGAAAGACCGTGCTTAAAAAATCATACTTGTCTCCTTACTTTGACACTGAATATATTATCTGAACTTCATTATGGCGATGCAAGGCAGTTTCATGCTCGCTCAAATATCTCCCTTTGATGTCCACGGTGACCCTAGCACCCTTGCATCACGATGGAAAAGATGGATCTCTCGATTTGAAAATAGCTGTGTCGCGTGAAAAATTGAAGCCCCAGTACAAAAAAGGGCTATGCTATGAGACAGGGGAGGAGAAGACTTGTTTGAAGTCTCGGAAACACTGACTATGCCAACAGAACCAGAATATGATGACGTTTATAAAAAGATTGTGAAAGCTTTAGAGGACGATTTCCACTCTAAGAAAAATATGATTGTGACGTTGAAAAACGTCAGAAGGTGACGTGACGTTTATGAAGTGGTCTCTGAGATACTTTCATACGGCACAGTGGCAATTGCGAGACTTCACAAGACCCAAGATGGCGGACCACATGGATGACCACAATACCAACTGAATCAACGCAGCTATCGAATTGCGAGTATCTAAACGTAACTAAACGTGAGCTTGGCTACTTCGGATGACTATACTGCATTATTTCACAGTGTTGATGAATTCCAGTTGTGATGCCAGAACATTTGCTCACGGTATTCAGACTTGTATATGTCAGCTACATTGCGAATTTCCGTCATTTTGCGCTGTTTGAAGAACAATTCGTTGTCAGTATTGTTGCCTTGTCCGCGAAATTGCCTTGTACGCCACGAATTAGTGAGCTCTAGGTAAATCGACCTTGAACTTTCAACTTGTTTGACTGTCCAACCTGAGTATTTCGTGCAGTTATTAAAATGCGCCACGCATGCGCGATATCCATGGGCCTCGTATAAACAAAGATGGCGACTTTTACTGTTGCGCAGATCATTGAGTACAAACTGAGACATTACCAAGCCTTAATTAGGTATTTTTTAGGTGACTGGGAGGTATCGAAGGAGTCACCAGCAGTAATTAGTACAAGTCGCGCCCAGGTCAAACCTTATACTTGTGATTTCCATTAGAAGAGCGCGTTGGATTGTGGAAAAATTAATGTTTACAATTGTCGCAAATGCGCAGCGCGACGACCGCCACCCCTTAAGTGACATCTAATCTATCAAGTTTGATCTTGTGCAAGTTGATAGAAAATTCTGCCGCATTTTTTTTTTCGCCGACTATTATTTTGGTTTTCATAACTACGATTATTCTTTTGCAGTTGCAATCATGTTAATCTTTCTAGTGCAGCGTGGGAACTGATTATTGCATCGGCTCATTAGATTGAAGATACGCCCTCAACGAATAACAAGTGTGCCTTAGCTCTATAGTCGCTGATGTTAATTTTAGATAGCTCTGTTTCCATTAGTTATCGCCCATCATAACAACCATATTGCAGTCTGGAAACATACCTGGTTTATATCTTGAGTACATACATCGTTGGCTAGAAAGTCCTCCTTGTGATTAGACGCCTTTCTGCTGAAATGTAAACCACAACGGAATCTGTGAAAATATTCTGTTATTATATACCATGACAACCAATCAGATTAGCGCATAACAGGTAGACATTATTACCCCTAGATACCTTTCTCCCGAATTTACCTGATTTACGCAAATAACTTGTTAAGGGAACACGACACGCTACAATATACATGAAATAATTAGTTTGTCATGTTTGCTTTCACTATTTGATTGCCTTATTTGACAAAACTATGATTTCGGGTGTGTGTGTTTTTTTAGACGCGCTTCTTGTGAGTTTCGTCAGCTACGCGCTTTGAGATATTCGATCTGCAGTTGCGCAATTCGCCTCTCTAAAGAATCTGAGATGTTGTGGATTTGTTGTGAAACGACACCATTTTTTTTTGAATTGGTCACTTATTTCTTGCGTTTTGACAGTATATTTGCATAGTATATATGTAAAGTGTATTTGTTGAACGAGAATGATGTTGAAAATTAAGACTGTACTCAAGTAGTGTGCAGCTCCGTCATTCTCCGTCGCAGAGACTATGGGTCTTTTATCACTAAGCTAGGTAGTCGCCAGGGAACGTCCCACGAGTCTCTGCCACAGGCTAATTTAAATATTAATAACCGGACCTACATTTAGCTTTGCCATGAGTGCGTTCGCGTCGCTCCGTGAGGGTGCCCCAAACGACGTGGCAGTAAGTAGATGTATTGGTCCGTTGCTATGCAAGCGAAAATCCTATAAAATGTATAAAATTTATTTTGAAATCACGCCCACTGGCATTTTATGTTTGAGAAAATTACCTAAATACGTTTGTACTTATCTGATCGATTTCCTAGTTTGCTAACTCTTTTCTAACATCGCCCATTAAGTTCTATCGTGGAAGCCTTCAAAGATGTATAATTCTAATTTCAACAGCATCATCCCTACAAAGAATTAATTTTAACAAACAAGCCTGATGAGGTTGCGTGCGTTGCGCCCTCGGCAGTGCTCCAAATGCAACACAGGTTTTATGCCGTTCGGCCGGCGAGGGCCTACTCACGCCTAGATGTCAGGCTAACGCGACGCTTCCTTCAGCGCAGCTATATGCCACCAAAACACTGGAACTAGCTTCACACGGAGCTGCACTCTCCCTTGCAGAGTCTTCTTGACGTAGGGAGCCACAGAGAGCTGCAAGTAGACTCTGCCACAGGCGACATTTTACACCAAAATTGTTGGTATTCCGCGTTTTTTTTTAATTCATTTGTTTCTGATATCCTATGCTTCTGTTGAAAAAAATGTGTGTTATTTAAAATAAATATGTCAAATATTTTTACATTCAGTGCTAAAATCTTTTCAAAATGTTAAAATAATAAAAAAGTAGATCGTGCGGTAGGAGACGTAGATGTGAATCGTCAGTTCAAATCATCTGTGCGTTTGCGTCGTTGCCTCGGGGTGACTCGGGCGCCTCGCGCCTGTCCAGTTTCCATTCGCCTGCTATATGACGTCACAACTGGGCGATGTTTGGAAAAAGATAGCGAACTAGGAAATCGATAGGTACAAACGTGTTTAGGTAATTTTCTCAAACAAGTGGGCGTGATTTCAAAATAAATTTTATACATTTTATACGATTTTCGCTCGCATAGCAACGAACAATACATCTACTTTCTCTCACGTCGTCTGGGGCACCCTCACGGAGCGACGCGAACGCACTCATGGCAAAGCAAAATGTAGGTCCGGTCATTAATATTTAAATTAGCCTGTGGCAGAGACTAGTGGGACGTTCCCTGGCGACTGCCTAGCTTAGTGATAAAAGACCCATAGTCTCTGCGACGGAGAATGCGGAGAATTATATCCTCTGGGCGGAGCTACGTCACAAGACGTTCCACGTTGCTAAGACGCGAAGTACCACATATTTCTACGGGTTATGCACGCGTTGCTGAGGAACGCGGAACGCCGAGCGAAGAGCTGGTGAAAATTTGAGAAAACAACACAAACTCAATTTTAAGGTAATCCTGAACAATCAAATTAATATGGGTTATATACACGCAGGGGTGATCTTGTTACACTGTTCAGGGGAGTCTCAACAACCATCCCGATGTAAACTTTTTCTGACAGTTTTCGGACTTTGTTTTCATCGTGGTGGTTGCCATGCGGTGAAAATGCCCGGATGTCCGCCCCCGAGGATACTCTCATAGTTGAAGTATTCGGGTATGCACTGCTGTTTTCACGGTCGAGCCGACATTGTCGATCTTTCGTCGATCAGAGCACTCCCACCCAAAATTAAGTACCCAACGTCCTGGAATGTATATAGATGTCACTTACTGATATTTCACAAAAAAACGTGGCTAAACGTCTAAACCGTGTGGCGGGTCCTGGTGGCAGTGTCGCTGTGGCGATGCGAGAATTTCAGAATTGATAGCAAGAATTACATGGTACAATGACAATGATGACAACTAATTTATTTTGAATAAATATTGGATAGGGTATTATTTCTGACAAATTTGAATACCATCGGCGGCCCTAACTGAAAATGCGCGTTCACCGACGCGCTTAGACGTCTCGTCTAATCACCATAAATTAGCATATCGATCGTAAGCGCAGTTTCGTGAAACTTGACCATGTGATTAAAATGTTATTATCTTACATCACTTTTTTGTCAATGTGGTTGATACTCGTGACGTCATTGACAATTATTATCCATGACGTCACTCATGTTGACGAGCTATGCCAGAAGACGATAAGATGTATAAGCCAAAACAAAGAACAAAATTTACAAATGAGTAGTTTAAAACAAAATAAGAGAAACAGATATATTCTACAATCTGTGCATATTTACCGAAATGACCCCAATAAAGGTGTGTATATATATATGTCCGTGATATTTTATTTTAGGGAAACTTTTATTGACTTGTGCATTGATCCAGGTGGTAGAGCGCCCTCACCGTACAACATGCCGTAAATATTCCGGAACTCAGCTATGCTATTTCGTATGCACGGTTTACGTCGATTGAAACACGTATACACGCTCTGGCAGATATCAAACCAATGAAATTCGTAGTATCTCATTTTTTTTCATAATTTATTTATTGTTGTTATTATTTATTTTGTTTTACTTGAATTTGTTTTCACAGATCTTACATCTGGGCATTTTTACCGCCTGGCAACCATCACGGTGAAAACAAAGGCCGACAACTCTCAGAAAACTGTACTTTGGGATGGTTTTTGAGACTCCTCTGAACAGTGTAACAAGATTATCCCTGCGTGTGCAGTATATATATATATATATTTGATTGTTTAGGGTTACTTGCTTCAAAGTTTAGTTATTTTCACCGGGGCTTTGACCGGCGTTTTACAGCAGCTCGCGCAGAGCCCATATAAATGTATAGGGCATTGGTGCTCGTCTTAGCAACGTGGAACCCGAGCCCGAGGTTTTGAATAAAGAGTCGAAAATACGAGTACACCTTTCTTATAAATCGCGCCCTCTAGTGCCAGAGTGTTTGTATGTAACGTAATTGGGTGTCACAGAATGCCGCTATCGTTTTGATCGGAATGTTTTAATATATTTTAGAAGACGGATAAAACCAAATACAGTGGTTGATTCGAATAACATATATTGCCGTCACTTCAAAATGCAATGTACGTCATTTTGAATTTGCAGAGGCGCCCCGCTACTAGAGGGCGCTATTAATGGGAATGTTGAATGATGTAGAAATGTGCGCCGAATGAAGGTTTCTATATAATCTTGTATGTTGAGTTGACATAACATGAGCAACATAAATAAAGTAACATAATGTTACACATGTGTGTTAAATTAACTTGGCGTGCGTGAACTAAATATAATGGTTATATTTTGAAATAACGGGAGGCAACATAAACATAGCATAACAAAAAAATAGTAAGTAATATGAGATAAGATAAAGTAACATGAACATAAAGTTACATGAACATAAGGGGATAGCATGATATGACATAAAAAGATAACATGAGATAACATAACATAAGCGGATAACATAAAGTAACATGAACATAAGGGGATAATATGAGATAAAATAACATAAAATAACATGAACATATAAGAGGATAATATGCGAGAAAAAAACAAAGTAGCATGAGCATAAAGTTACATGAACATAAGGGGATGATATGAGATAAAATAACATAAAGTAACATGAACATAAAGGGATAACATGATATGACATAAAGTTATTTGAACATAAAAAGATAACATGAGATAACATAAACATAAGCGGATAACATAAAGTAACATGAACATAAGGGGATAACAAAGTAACATGAACATAAGGGGATGACATAAATGACAAAGTAACATGAACCATACAAGGGTAACATGAGATAAGATAATATAAGGTAACATAAACATAGGTGATAACATAATAACATAATATTTGCGCATATTATGTTATAACGTGACAATTAGTTTGTAATTATGTTACATTAACATGACTTACGCGATATTAACATAAGTCATGTTGCATTAGCATCCATGAATGTATAACATATAACTATTATAATGGGCACTGTGACGTAAGCTGACCCGAGCCTCGCTTTCGTGTTGCATATAATGTCGTAAATTTGAATAGTTTGATAAATAACCTTTGACCGAGATCATTTCGATTTACAATCACAAAATTGAATAGGCTGTTGAATAAACATTGAATCTTTCGTATAACTATTGTAGACTGCGTCAACTTCATCGTGTTTTCAATTGTCTTGAAACAGTTCTTTAAGTAGATTGCAAAGCGGATGTATATGGAAGTCTATGGTGTGTGCAGAAAAGTATTAAAGGGCGATACTCGTCGTGCCACGCATGCGCAAGAAAAAACATGGCGACGTTGACTGTTTCGCAGACCAACGTGTACAAACTGAGACGTTACTTCAACTATGTAATTTCTTTGGTCGCTCAGCTCAGTGATAAAAGACCCATAGTCTATGCGAAGGAGGATTGACCACCGCTCTGTAGTACAGTGCGACATGGAAGCCATAACGACGACTGTCACGCTTTCTGGCAGGAGGATCGTCACCTGCGCACGCGCGGGAATTGAGTTCCAAGCGACTATAATAGCACACGCTAAAAACGCAAAGCCTCATGGGTAGACGCTTGTTTGTAAACGATAACACGCTATGACCATCCGACGCATGCGGAGGTGACGACTCCGCCGCTTTAAAATCACATAGCGTGTAAGTCATATTGGTGGGTTGTAAGTAGTTCTCGACGATTGCGATTTGTTGAACATGGGGTATTCAAAACTCCGTTTACAGCATGTAGAGCCTTCAAACAACCCCGTAAAAAAAATTATCTCGTGAAATGAACTGTTTCATTGAGTGAGTTGTCGTATTTTCTCATTAACTCTGGTTATGCCTTCGGAAGGAAACTCTGCAGAGTGAGGGCGCTGCAAACGAGGCGTGACATCCAGTCTTTTCATCCAGAGGTATTTTCCGGGCAATTCGAGACATTTTCCTGAGCAATAAATTAGTTAACGCTCGGTCGCTCTATTCACAAAATACTTCAAACAGTATTATTATTTGTTATTGTTCAACAGTTTTGATCAAGCATTAAAGGCCATAGTAAACTGTCTACATTTGGTCTAAAATTAACAAAATAAAATTATCGAAAATGTATAGAAATGTTGTATCAAGGATCAGTCGAGAAATGAACATGGCTTCGCAATGATTTAGGTCTTACTAGTATCTTTTCTTTTCTTTTTTCTATAAAACGCGGCAAACGATCAAAATATCTGTCGGTTTTTGTTTACGTTACTTTCTAAGCCCGAACGTCTTAGCGCTACTTTTCTTGTGGTTTAGGAATCTGCTCGTTGATTTACTAGGCGGCTTACTTCACTACTCGCCGTACCTAGGACCGGAAGAGTGGTAACCGCAAATTGCTCTCGTGTCCGTCCACAGCGCGTCACGGCTGCCTGAATAAAGGAACCTCAGTGCCTTTTGTTTGGCTAAAAAAAGAACCCGGCAGCTTTTGATGGTAACAACTATCAAAAACCGACAAGACACACGCGACTCATGCATGCCGAACATTTCCCGCCATTTGAGTTGGTTAAATATCTTCGTTTGTTTGATAAACTATTTTTGTTTTCGAAAATACTTGCACGTTCCGAGCTCGAGATTTCATTCAACCGCGCAAAAACATGTGTTAGTTTTGGGAAACGCAATCAATGCTTAAAATACTTATTCAAAAAAATAGTGTGTTTTTTTGTTTTGTTTTTTTTCTAATTCGAAACATTTTTAGATTTTTTTCAACGACTTTTGGAACATAAAATACCGGTTCATTGAAGCGAACGGTCACGAGTCATTACTTCTCGCGATATTTTATGTAACATGTCAGTCGGTGATCACGTGACAATTTCATCGCGTTGTTTACTGGTCCATGCATGGCTGACGTACTGAACATGATCATAATAAACTCACGTGACAAATGACGTCACTCAGATAACTTAATATAAATTAGATAACATATTTACAGAAATCGAGGAAAGTAAAGTATGGTTGTTATGGCCCTCGTTTCGTCAAGTGGCGTTGACATTAATCCCTTTTGAGTTTCTTTATGAGAAAATTGTAACACAACTAATGGCATCTTTATTGACACTTCCATCTGGGGCACTCACTCGTAATGTTTGGTTTTTTTCGAGTATATAATGATCATAGTGGCCACAGTGCATAAACGTTGCAGCTCTTTTGGCATATCATAGAGTGGGAACCCCAACTGTGGGAATGGGAGGGTTTGGCAGATCGGAAGGACGACATTAAATTATTCTTGGACTCGCCGATTATATAAGGGGGTTAGAAAATGAATTAACTTCAGCAGTCAGTCACAATGATTGTGTGAAAGCTCAGCGAACATTACTCTAAATTAGGGTATACCGTTCGTGTCAAAATTACACTATCTTCTTTCTTGTTTCGCGCCATCGAGTTGTAGTGCGCAAAGAAAAAAAAACGATGCGAAACAATCGCAAAATTATTTGAATTAATAAAGAATAATTGACTAAAAGATCAGAATATATAATTTTTGAATAGAAACAAAGCAACAAGTGGCCGACCATAATTTTGGCAAACTATATAGTTGTGGCAGACGATATAGTTGTGGCAGACGATATAGTTGTGGCAGACGATCGTTACGCTAGACGAAAGGGTTAAATATTTGTTTCCTACCCTCTGTTATTAGTTCAACTTAAGCAAGCTACATATTGAAATTAAACGAACTTCAGTAAAAGTCGAAAGGCCAAAATGTCAAACCATTGTTCAGCAAACTACCGGTGAAGGGTGTCACGTGAATCGACATGGCGGGAGATGACCCCTCTCGTTATTCCACGGACCAGTGATGCGATTCACGATGGCGGCGTCCTTTGAAGTTATGCCATAACGATTCAAACGGGGCATAGGTAACAACCGGCGCATGGCGTTTCTTTTTCATTGCCCCAAGAATGCTTCTGTCTGTGCTCGTTGACTGCTTTATCGCGTTTAACAAAAGTGCAATTTTCAACGTATTTTTTGATTCAAATGGGCGTAGTTTTTCATTTCTCACGGATATTGATCAAAATTGTTTAAAAAATTTGATTTATTTATTTTTTTTGTGTGTTTGTGACACAATTTACTTTGGTGATCAAAGTGTGTCCAAGAATGAACGCAGACGATATTAAAATGTGTGTTCACGTGATGTTCACGTGTTGTATTTGTCTCTCTTTCGAGGTACACTTTTTTCTTCTTCTCATTGGTCCCTGAAGGAATGTTCTTTTCTTCCCTCAGGCTGTGGATTTATTGCTTTTCCTAATTCACACAACCTCTCCCTCCCTAGTTTTGTTTTTTCGCTAATGTGCAATTTCGATGTATACCTAAGCCTAGAATAACATTACATAACGCTGCAAGTCGGGCCACAGTGTTTATTTAGTTCATGGTTGAATCGTCTCTGCGTTTCACTCCGAATCATGTATTTACCCCGCAGACGACAGTTTCAGCCGAGAGTTTTAACCGATTATGTATTATCGTCACGCATTTTTTTTTCGGGGGCAATTGATGGTCAGTTGCCAGGCAATGATATTAGCACACGGCGTCGGTGCCTCAAACGCGTACCGGTTGCTGCATCGTTTGTGTCCGGCCTCTTTGTCGGCTAGGGGGCTATTTGTACAATCTATTCGCCGGTATGACCCCATTTGAGGTAAAGTGAGATCGGTTCGTGATTTATTGGACGTATGTATTAAACGGCGGTACTTACTCCACTGAGCATCTGCCCTTTTGTCGAACTACAATCTGATTCAAATCTGATGTAGTGTACGGGCTTTAATTATTTTGGCCATAAACTTATTTTTTATTATATTTGTTATTAATGCCTTTTTATTTTATTATTTTACTTTGATTTTGTGATTTTTTTTAATTCCGCCCTACCTACATCTGATCCGACGCCTATGTAAGTCCCGTTCAAATCTCGCGTAAGTAACAGCCAATCACAGCCCCCCTTTTATACAGGCTGTCAGTTGCTTACTTTTCAGTGTATACGGGCAAGCTTTCTGTACATTATATTTTGCCCACTTGAATAAACCATTAATAGAAAATTGCTAGTACATTTTTATTTACAGAAGAAATTTTACAATTTTTGTCATTACATTGAATATTTTTTTCACTTCCAACAAATGTGTACACTTCCTGATCAATACATCTTCGCCAGCCAAGGTTCGTTAATTCAGTCATCGCTTCAATTTTACATCACTGAGCATAATTATCTAGAATGGAAGCAAAGAAATAAGTAAATCGTAATGATTAGAACACTGTAAACAGCTATAGTAAACAATGCAAACTGATTTTAAATTGTATAACGGTCACCGGCCCACGGAATCGACGCAGAAAATTGGAGCAAAAAATATTTCTTGATCAATTGCGATGTGTTCCAAATAACAAATATTTTATTCCAGTCCAAATCAGCTCAATTACTTTAATAAAGAGTTATTGTATAATGTACAAAATGTTGATACAATTTGATGAATATTTACAGCTACGGCTTCAATACCGTAGACGATTTTGGCCCGATCGTCAACAAAACATCACCCGTCTCCAGGGCAAGCGACTGGAAAAAGACACCGGTGTTCTGTCGAACCGGTGGAAACAAAATCGTCACTCCCAGAATAACTACGCAAAATAACGATCTAAACTCGAACCATTCGAGCCACAATATTAACATAAAAATGACTTTCGTTGAATTTGACAATGATAAACTTACCGAAAAGCCGTGTTATTCTCTATAATCCGCCATTTTATTTGAGTCTGTTTGCTACCTGACTCTGCCCGGTGACGTCATCATGTGCGCTATAGAAGGAGGTCTGTGATTCGTTGACTAAAATCGCCGATAGTGGGTCTCGTTGAAATCTCGTTACATAGGCATCGGTTCAGATGTATGTAGGGCGGAATTAAAAAAAACACGAAATCAAAATCAAAGTAAAATGATAATAAAATAAAAAGGCATTAATAACAAAAGTAATAAAAAATAAAATTAAAATAAGTTTATGGCAAAAATAATTAAAGCCCGTACACTACATCAGATTTTAATCAGATTGGTCGAACTACTACCCGTCGAAGTAGATGCAAAGCATTGTGCATCAAGACAAATTTCGATAACTGTGCACTGTTAAAAAATTGGTTACATTTACTGCTGCACAAATCGGACAATGACCAAACAGTTGGGTAAAATGTAAAGTTCAGTAAAACGGGGTCGCTGTGCTAGAGAGAGCTGGACAACCAGAACTACTCACAACAAGTGGATGTAAAATAATCACTGAAAAAATGTCATATCCCTCAGATACGAATTTCGTGAGAATTATTTTTTTTTATGCGCAACGGATGCGAGGCGTGGAGCCCACTTCGAACACGACGCGTGAAGGGGTCAAATATGGCAGATTTGTATGTTCGACTTTGCAGTGGTTTCTACTGAATACTGTTTTCATATATATTTCAAATTGTTTTCAACAAACCTGGCTGAAAAAAATGCCCGGTTGTATTGGACTCTAATAGTTGTAAAACTGTTTCTAGCGCGATGATATATTCCCACTATAAAATATACTGGGGGGAAATTCTCACCCACAATGTAGTATCACACATGTTTATCAGTAACATGGTAAGTAGTTCAAACTTCGCCTTCGGCACAGATTCCCACAACATTATGATATGTAAATTAGCGTTGCTGGTAAGAGCAACTTGTTTATATATATATATATAGGTCATAGGTCATAAAGAGGAATATTTTGCACAGTTGTTCTACCATCCTCTGACCCGGAGTTTCTAATGATCGAACCCTTAACAAATATATAAAAAAGACTAGTTGCGATTTGGGGTTCGTTTTTTTTTCTTCCAATCTTGGAAATAATAGATCCCCGGGCATTGTATCAACCCAACTTTCACGCAGAGGTTCTTGGTACCGTTTGCTGTTGCGTGACACCTCGAATGTCCACACACGGCGCCCCTTACAACCACTGTAGTCCTTTTTTTTTCGTCTGCGATACGTGTAGATCACGTGACTCGTGTTATTGTGTTACTCGATTGATCATCGATCGTTAGTCTACCAGACCGTGCGCGCGTGGAAGTCTTGACGTTACCATGCCAATGACACGGGCGGCCAATTTGTAGGGCGGCCATGTTTGAATAGGTGTTCCAATTGTTTGAAATGTCGTTGTTCTTTGTTGAAAACACTGAACTAAGTCCGCAGTATTTGCGATTTGTCGGGCTGCGTGAGTCGCGTACTTTCGCAAGTTGCGAGTTATAGCCGCATCGTGGTTGTTCGCTATATTGCCCGCCAAACATTTTAAGCACTATTCTGCAAATTTTCATGTATTTTACTTTTCTTTATACATTTTATTTTATTTTCACATATTTGTTAGAAGGATTAAGAAAATGACATAAAAATATGGAATCACCTAAAAAATCGATTAATGAAATACAGTGAAAATAGAGGGTATTGTGTATGGCAAATATATATCTTAATTTTTTTTCTTGGTGACATATGAGAGAAAAATGGGTATATAGAATCTTACATGGTACGTTTTGATGTCCAGAAGTATTACAAATTTACAATACTGTAGAATACTTTATTTTCGCTTGGAATTTATTTTCGCTATTTTCGCTGAAGGGATGATTCCGTGAAAATAAAATCCAGCAAATATATATTTTTTTTCCTATATTTCACATCAAACTCATCAAAATTCAGTGAAAATAAATTCCAAGCAAAACGCCCAAAAAGCCTTTTCAGCGAAAATTAATTCCAGCAAAAATAAAAGTATTCCACAATATTTGAATGGTAGGAAAAGTGTGTTAATTGTGGTGTATAGAAACTGCTAGACACAATGGACACACTTTTTTTTCAAAAATCTCGCAAGGAACTAAGATAAGTAATAAAAATGCACTGTTGCGTTTTGTCAGTCCCTATGACAATAGACCATTTTCCGTTCACTGTGAGATCCCGTTTTATGCGTGAAATCGACTGTAAAAACAGAATAAACAAAGGTCAAAGCGTCGCAGTGATTTCAAAAAAACGCGCGAGATTCGACCAACGCGAAAATATTATGGGATATTTGCACCATACACATTTGTTTGCTATAGATATTTGATAATGGTCAATTTTGATGAAGTAACTGTATCTCAACTCCATATTTCCCTCTTCAAGGATCAGCATTTCCGTCGATATTGAGCTATAAAAAAAGTTCAAATTCAAAATCAAATCGTTCATTATGTTGTGTCAGACGTTCGGTTCGCTATTTCTATTTGATGAAATCACATTGCGTAATGGTTAGTGACATCATCTGACTTCATGAATAATTAATCACAATACATAATGCTTCGTGACATAATCTAACTCCATGAATAATTAATCACAATTCATAATGCGTCGTGACATCATCTGATTTCATGAATAACTAATCATAATACATAATGCTTCGTGACATAATCTGACTTCATGAATAATTAATCACAATACATAATGCTTAGTGACATCATCTTATTTCATGAATAATTAATCATAATACATAAAGCTTCGTGACATAATCTGACTTCATGAATAATTAATCACAATACGTAATGCTTCGTGACAACATCTGACTTCATGAATAATTAATCATAATTCATAATGCTGAGTGACATAATCTGACTCCATGAATAAATAATCACAATTCATAATGCTTAGTGACATAATCTGATTCCATGAATAATTAATCACAATACATAATGCTTCGTGACATCATCTGACTCCATGAATAATTAATCACAATACATAATGCTTAGTGACATAATCTGACTTCATGAATAATTAATCATAATTCATAATGCTGAGTGACATAATCTGACTCTATGAATAAATAATCACAATTAATAATGCTTAGTGACATAATCTGATTCCATGAATAATTAATCACAATACATAATGCTTTGTGGCATCATCTGACTCCATGAATAATTAATCACAATACAAAATGCTTAGTGACATCATCTGACTCCATGAATAATTAATCACAATACATAATGCTTCGTGACATAATCTGACTCCATGAATAATTAATCACAATACATAATGCTTCGTGACATAATCTGATTTCAAAAATAATTAATCATAATTCATGATGCTGAGTGACATAATCTGACTCCATGAATAATTAATCACAATTCATAATGCTTAGTGACATCATCTGACTCCATGAATAATTAATCACAATACATAATGCTTAGTGACATAATCTGACTCCATGAATAATTAATCACAATTCATAATGCTTAGTGACATCATCTGATTTCGTGAATAATTAATCATAATTCATAATGCTGAGTGACATAATCTTACTTCATGAGTAATTAATCACAATACATAAAGCTGAGTGAGATAATCTGACTCCATGAATAATTAATCACAATTCATAATGCTTAGTGACATCATCTGATTTCGTGAATAATTAATCATAATTCATAATGCTGAGTGACATAATCTTACTTCATGAATAATTAATCACAATTCATAATGCTTAGTGACATCATCTGACTCCATGAATAATTAATCGCAATACATAATGCTTCGTGACATAATCTTACTTCATGAATAATTAATCACAATACATAATGCTTAGTGACATCATCTGACTCCATGAATAATTAATCGCAATACATAATGCTTCGTGACATAATCTGACTCCATGAATAATTAATCACAATACATAATGCTTAGTGACATAATCTGATTTCATGAATAATTAATCACAATTCATAATGCTTAGTGACATCATCTGACTCCATGAATAATTAATCACAATACATAATGCTTAGTGACATAATCTGACTCCATGAATAATTAATCACAATTCATAATGCTTCGTGACATAATCTGATTTCGTGAATAATTAATCACAATTCATAATGCTTCGTGACATAATCTGATTTCATGAATAATTAATCATAATTCATAATGCTGAGTGACATAATCTTACTTCATGAATAATTAATCACAATTGATAATGCTGAGTGACATCATCTGACTTCATGAATAATTAATCACAATACATAATGCTTCGTTGCATAATCTGATTTCATGAATAATTAATCACAATTGATAATGCTGAGTGACATCATCTGATTTCATGAATAATTAATCATAATACATAATGCTTCGTGACATAATCTGACTTCATGAATAACTAATCACAATACAAAATGCTTAGTGACATAATCTGACTCCATAAATATATAATCACATTACATAATGGTTAGTGACATCATCTGATTTCAAGAATAATTAATCACAATACAAAATGCTTAGTGACATAATCTGACTCCATGAATAATTAATCACAATTCATAATGCTTCGTGACATAATCGGACTCCATGAACATATAATCACATTACATAATGGTTAGTGACATCATCTGATTTCAAGAATAATTAATCACAATACATAATGCTTAGTGACATCATCTTACTTCATGAATAATTTATCACAATTCATAATGCTTCGTGATATAATCTGACTCCATGAATAATTAATCACAATTGATAATGGTTAGTGACATCGTGTGATTTCATGAATTTATAATCACATTACATAATGGTTAGTGACATCATCTGATTTCAAAAATAATTAATCACAATACATAATGCTTAGTGACATCATCTGAATTTCATGAATAATTAATCACAATACGTAGTGTTTAGTGGTGTCATATCTATCACGTGACTGATGTGCGTTGACAAAACAGGCACTTGTTGGACGCATGTTTAAAGTGGCTGACAAACTGACTCATATGTGTTTCAAATTCGCCGCAATGCTATAGGCTATCTACAAGCTTTCAGTTGTTCTCTGTTGTTTTGTTTTTTTCGGTTTTTCGACCAGCTACCGAGCTAATCTGAAAGCACTTAGGCTTCCTAAAGAGCATTTTCAAGGGCTAAGGTGCTGATGAACCTTGCACCTAGCTGTTAAAGCGCGGTGGTCGTCGCGCAGCGCGTGTTCAAAATTCATGTAAATTAACAATATATTTCACACGCGTTGTATACGTCGCTATGAGTCCTATATCGAACAGGACGCGACGCGACGACTACCACCCTTTAAGCTGACCACAAAACGCTGTGGTCTGACTTGCTTTTAAACCATGATCGGGACAAAACAAGTTTACGTGTTTAATTTCTTTGAAATGCACATTTTTTGAAGTAACATTTCAAAAATGACAAACGTGCTTTTAACCAAAATACCAAGCGCGTATTTGATATGCCAAAGTTCAAGCCTTCCCAGCTCAAAGTTGTGTGTCAAAAGTGCGCGCGTGCATTTAAAAAATGACAAACGTGCCTTAAAAAAGCCAAACGTGCGAGCTGTCTCAGCTAGAAGTTGGAATTAAAAAAAAAACGCATTAAAAATTGTCAAAGGTGTAAAACTAGTAACACATTTCTAGATGTATGTTTGACCATAATTTTTAAATTGTATTTATTCTCTGCACCTTACAGATACACGTGTTACATGTTTACATGTTTGATATCAAAAATGTCAAACAGTTTATTAATCTGATGTTTGCCGTATCTCGGACTGTTTCTCTAACCGTAAAGACCCCATGAATGCTTAATCTTCATTCATGGATGTACGGCGATAAGTTCGAATGAGCACGGGAGGTGGAAACAATGAGAAAAGTAATTCCCTAATAGCACTTGCAGATTCGTGTCTTTGCGATTTAATAACAACAAAAGGCACACAATCTATATTTAGAAACAGGACACGATTTCCCTGCAGTGGGACCTATATATAGAGTTGTACATCTATTTTTAGCAACACCGGCAGATGGTATATTTCTCTCGAGCCTTGCTCCATACAAAGACGCGAGTCAAAGGCAACTCGATGGTAAATACGTTTGTTCACGGACTTTTGCTTGGCCTATCGGTACTTGGCGCAAACAAAACTCGTTTTGTCTGGCGTTTCTTTGGTTAATCCTTAGAGGAGTCCTGGCTGTTTTGTTGCTATTGAGAGCGTTCTTTATAACCCCTTGGGGGTCTAGTCTAGCGTGATATTGGGAGACCAGTGACCGCTTCTAGCATTCTAAATTCTGAACGATATAACGCCAATTGGTGCTTTATCATAGAGCATTGAACTGCAGTAGATAAAATCGTACTCTAAGATTACGTTCCCGTCGCTCGTGAGAGTGTAATTCGGCTATTGGAGTTAACAGATCTCGTTGTTTTTGACCTTGAGCCTCGGGACTTTTTACAGTGATGTTAACAGACGGATTAAACTACTGCCTTGACATTAATGGTGCCTATTTATCAAGAAAATTGATGTAACACGTTCAGCCCTTCCAGTTGCTATGCGGGATAACTGTGGTCTCGTCAGTAGAGACGAAGGCGGGGGTTACAATATACAAATTGTTGCAGACTACAGGGGGGTCACACTGTACGCGCGTGCAAATTACTGGTTGGCGAAAATCTGTCGTTCGCAGATTAAATATTAGTATGTCTGGCCTACTGCTGTTATTAAATGGCGGTGGTCGGCGCGCAGCGCGTGTTCGAATTTAATGTAAACAAACAATGTATATTACACGCGTTGTATACGTCGTTATGCGCCCCGTATCGAACAGGACGCCGCGCGACGACCACCGTCCTTTAACTATACATGTATGTGTCTTTGGTAATAATACAATGTATGATCAACTTATCAGAGCTGTTGGTGCTCAAACAAACTTAGATAATTTTGCATTTTTGAAGCGCGCGCGCGGGAATTGAGTCCCAAGCGACGATAACAACGCACGCTAAAAACGCAAAGGCTCACGGGCAGACGTTTGTTTGTAAACAGCGACGCGCTAGGACCGTCTGCAGTATGTGCAGATGACGACTCTCCGCTTATAAATAAATGCTTTATTTAGCCAAATTGAAGAGATACAGTTACGTTAAACGTTTTTTTGTAAGGATATTTCTATTATTATTATTTTGTCTTCCTAATTTGTTCAAAAAAGGCTGAAAATATTGAATAAACATATGTATTTATTCACTTGCTTAACTTGGCACTACTTTTTGATCTGCGTGTTTTGTACAGGGTGTAGTACGTGTCACTGTTTACGAACAAGCGTCTACCCATAAGTCTTTGCGTTTTTAGTGCCCGTTATTTTCATCGTTTGGGACTCCGACAGGTATCGATCCCTCCGCTTTAAGAGATTTTAAGTTGCTAAATTATGGGCTCCACTTTTTATTTTGAAGTTACTTAAGATATTTATATAATATACAGGTAATTCATGCAAATTCCAGCATATATTTTGTATTTGTTTTCGCTATTAGCATTGTTTTTATTAGATTTTTAGAGGGCGCTTTCTTTTTTTCATCTCCAATTACCAAGATGCAATGAAGTGTGAAGAATGTGGAGCAACAAAAAACTGAAAATGTATCAGGGAGATTGTCTTTGCAGTATTTAAGCACAGGATCCCAGGAACTATGATCAACTGTGTGCCGAGTCTCTATGGGAGGTATCGGCTGGTATCTAGTGAAGAAATAGACAAGGGATGAAGGCTCCACAGCGAGCTCATATTTTTTTAAACTGGAAAAAACAGACGAACAGAATGAAAAATAAAATCTATAAAAAAAATACCAGGTTGGAGAATATTTATTAGTTGCTCTTTCAAATTTCGCCAAAGCTTTACCTATATTTTACCGATATCTGCAGAATAAATCAAGAAAACTACACACATTGGCCCGAACGCACTTTGAAGTTCCTGGAATGTGAAGTTCCATGAATCCAGGGTAGGGAGCCCAGACGCCCCTCGCCCACTACCTCACCCCCCCCCCCAACCAGTCTACATCGAGCATCCCAGGTTCAAAGGTTCATATGTGCATTTCGTGACCTTTTCCTTCCTTTTGTCGTCTGCGAATGTACTTAAGTTATATTTGGATAAGGCCCGTGTGTGTGTGCGTGTGTGTGTGTGTAACTGAGTGAATCGGCTAAAAAGTACGACGGCTTGGTATTTGTTGTTTTGGGATGATATTATCGCATGCTGCCACTTCGGAGTGGCAAAGATATATGCTCGGTAGGACATTACAGTAGATAATTTTGTAATAGTTCCGTAAATTCTTGTTTTATTGTAAATAGCAGCCAAATTAAATGATAATGCATTCAACACGTTGCTAATCAACTAAAATTAACAATTTCGCTGTTTGGCCTGATAAATGGAGTTTGGTTTAGATATTGGTTGCATGTGTCATTTTGCCTTTATTTCGCTAAAACTCTGATCAGAAGAGGCTCTGTCTGAGGTACGAAGTCTACTATAATTGGTCGGCAACCTACGGAACGTTAGAATCATCCGGGTGGCATATATACGCGTGGCACACACACCGAACTCTCCACATCGCCATGGACAGATCAAGTAAACAAACATGGCGTCTGTCATTGTGCGAGGAATATTCTATTTTAAACAAATAAATAAACAGGATCTATTATCCACGAGTTCACTGCCTTTTTAGCTCCGCTGTCGACTTTGTCGAGCGGAGCTTAGCATATGATTGATTGTCCGTCGGCGTCCGTCGCCCGTCGTCCGTCATCCGTTTTACTTTTTCGACTTCTTCTTGAAAACTACAAGCCTGAATGCTGTGATACTTGGTGTGTATGTAACTGGGGTAGACCTCTCCCAGATTTGTTCATTAAATGATGATATCTTTAACTTTCTAATTTTGGTGAATATTTTTGTAATTTTTGGTAAAAAGTGATATTTTCGACTTCTTGTTAAAAACCAAAAGTCCAATTGCTTTGATATTACATATATAGGTACCCCAGGTAGACCTCTCTCAGATTTGTTCATATTGTAATGATATCTTCAATTCTCTAGTTTTGATGAGTATTTTTGTCATTTTTTGTAAAAAGTGATATTTTCGACTTCTTGTTAAAAACCGCAAGACCGATTGTTTTGATAATACATATATAGGTACTACATGTGGACCTCTCTCAGATTTGTTCATTAAATGATGATATCTTTAACTTTCTAATTTTGGTGAATATTTTTGTCATTTTTGGTAAAATGTGATATTTTCGACTTCTTGTTAAAAACGACAAGTCCAATTGCTTTGATATTACATGGATAGGTACTACTTGTGAACCACTCTCAAATTTGTTCATTTCATGATGATATCTTCAATTCTCTAATTTTGATAAATACTTTTGTCATTTTTGGTAAAAAGTGATATTTTCTTCTTGTTGAAAAAAGCAAGTCCCATTGCATTGATACTATGCATATTGTTCATTTTCTAATGATGTCTTCTGTTCTTTAATTGAAATGTGCATTGCTAACAGCGGAGCTATCTCAGCCGAGAGGCTGCCTGTTTGTTAATTATCGTGCTATTATAACGACATGAATGAAATACCAGGTTACTAATCCACAAATCACGATACGTAGGCAGGGTAAAACATACCCACAGGGTCTCGCGAGAGTGACGCATATTGTCTGAAACAACGGTACACACTACGGGGTTTAAAACGATCTCAATTGCTGGTAAAGTGTCAAGGAAATGTATACAGCTGCCAGAGGTTGTCTCAATATGAAGCTGGAGGCAAAGGTCACAGGGTCACATCAAGAAACAGGCAAACATTCGTCGCAATACTGCGTGGTGCAATGTATTTTGCTATACAGCCTCGATCTGAACAGTGGCAAGGTCATAAAACGAGTAGTTACAATTAGTTCCGATTATGCAAATGAGACATTGGACCTTGCCCCCTATCAATCTTCAAGTTGGTTTATCATAACGCGCTCTTAACTCGTTCAGAATCATTTTTTTTCTGTTGCGAAAATGTTAGTGTAACATTCTCTCTGTTTTTTTTAATTTTTTTGACAAAATGGATAAAATGTATCATTGGTCGCATATCTTTATCATGAATTCGCGGTTTATTTTAGTAAACGGTGAGAAAAATGACTTTCAAAGTTAAACTCGAAGTATCCAAAGAAGCATAAATGTGATTAGTTTGAAATACTGACTCTATACAAATTACATAGCGCTAGTTTCAGGTGAGGTAATTAAATATTCATCATGTGATTAATTATTCATGAAACGCTCGATTCTGAAAAAATAAACGAAAAAAAAAATATTTAACATGGCGATAGACGGATTTATAACTACTGTGGCGTTGAAATACATTCTCACAGGCTTTGTTCTGACAATAAATTAAACTTTCTCGGGATTCACGACAAATCGCCGGAAATGCTTTTATCGTCTGCACATCGTTGACCACGTGTTATCTATTTTAGTCGCGCGCTGTGTCGCCTGCTGTTTGGGCAGCATTGCTTTTCAGGTTTTGTTTTTCTAGAGATGTTTTGGGCTGGGTATGTCTACCTTTCTCTGTTTCTACCACATGTCGGCTTAGTCTAACTGCGTATTCGTTATGATTGTATGTTTCAAATTACATGGGAACAAATACAGTTCAAAAGTGTGCGAGTTATTAAACTTAAAGTGCGGCGGTCGTCGCATCGCGCCCTGTTCGATATGGGACTCATAGCGACGTATACAACGCGTGTAAAACACATTGTTTGTTTACATGAAATTCGAACACGCGCTGCGTAACGACCGCCGCCATTTGATAAAAGCAGTAGGCCAGCCAGATTTTCGCCGACTAGTAATTTGCACGCGCGCACAGTGTGACCCCTCTGTAGTCTGCAACATGAAATTCGAACACGCGCAATGCAACGACCACCACCCTTTAATATACGTTCTTAGTTTCTTTTTTATTATTTCTTACGCTCAACTTCCAGGTGCCTACATAGTTCTGTTGGAAATTGTTACAAGAAATTTCCTGATTGGCTACCCAACCTAAATCGTGAAACCAGCAAACCAATCATGTAACACCTTAGTTGTTATCCATGCAGAATACAATGTAAGTGCAGATCAATGACCGAGCTCTTATAGGCGCGTCGTGCGCAAGAGTTTAGCGTGCGGCCTTGGACCGGTTTGAACTGTCTGAATGCGAATGAA
This sequence comes from Saccoglossus kowalevskii, assembly GCF_978046115.1. NCBI lineage: Eukaryota > Metazoa > Hemichordata > Enteropneusta > Harrimaniidae > Saccoglossus > Saccoglossus kowalevskii. The sequence continues at coordinate 11,950,690 of NC_140660.1, read as the reverse complement.
TGGTGGAGAAACGGAGGACATGTTTGCTTTTAGGCGCAATACTATTTTGTGCGATGCATAATGGGACTTGGCTTATTGCGGGGAACTATTAAATTATATTGCATCTTTTATGCAAAGGGTCTTTAGTTAGTAGATTGATCAAACATAGTGTGAATACTGGATTTAAACCAGAACAAGAAACGACTTGCGGGTTTAGCCAAGTTTAGCACATGGCCAACAGCCCTCGACCAATCAGAGTGGCGATAAAGTGTGGTTCTATTTCACTACGAATTCGCTCAGATCACGGCTGGGGGAAAAAACGCAAGAAAACAAAGAATTTTCATTGCAACAATTTATTTATAACGCCAAGATCAGATACTAAGTATCCATTGAGTTACTCTCGATTCAACTGATCATACTGGCAGCACTAGGCCATCGTTGCAACAAGTTCGATTGCTTTCGAAATGTCATCATTTGATTGGCTAATACGAATCTTTTCTCGGTCTGATTGGCCAGTGCTAAGTCGGTATGATCGGTAAATAGTTGATTTGAAAACCATCCAATCTTGAATTTGAAAAGGTTGCCTTCAGTGTTAGTTAGTCAGTGTTATAAATTTCCACGAATAACGTGGTAGACGCCAGATCTACCAACTCTTAAAAATTAGTTTATATATTTCACTTTCACCAGAAAATGTTCTTACATTCAGATGAAAAAAAATCTCTAGAATGTGATTTCATTAAAAAATCCCTATGTTATGTTAAAATATATTATATAAAATCTCTGAGAAAAGATCGGATGAGTGCGTGCTGAGTAGTACTAGTTTGATTTTTCAGTTTGATGTCAGAATTAAATTTGCATATCAATAGATGAAAATTGTAGTTTCTGTTGTTATTTTTTTTTCAAATGATCATGAAATCTTGACGCTCGGGAAATTATAGATGATAGGAAAACATCTGAAGATGTTCTAAACCATTTCATACCTGTCTGTCTGGTTTAATTCAGTGTTTAAAGCGCGGTAGTCGTCGCGCTGCGCATGTGCGAAATTTGTGTTTGATAAACATTGATTTTCCCACAATCCAATGCGCTCCTCGAATGGAAATCACAAGTATGAGGTTTGACCTGGGCGCGACTTGCACTGATTACCACCGGTTACTCCTTCGATGCCTTCCAATAACATGAAAATTACCTAATTAAAGCTTGGAAACGTCTCAGTTCGTACTCGTTGATCAGCGCAACAGTCAAAGTCGCCATCTTTGTTTATATGAGACCCATATATCTTGCACATGCGCAGCGCGACGACTACCGCGCTTTAAGCATGTTCCATTTATGAAACAGCTCTGAAATTTGATTTCTTTATAGATACTATTATATAAAAATATTTTGAGCAACATATGCTAAAAAAAAACCTCAATCATCACCACCATTCAGCATTTCATCCTCAAATTCGGAATGAGTATAAAATACCTTGGTATTACCCCCCGGGGGTCACTTAATGCAAATCCCATTACAGGGAGGTGTCTCCCTTTTGGATCTTACTTTTTCAGCTGTTTGGTCGACAATAGGTTAAAGATGTGCTTGCCCTTAGGTCCAATATCAGGTTCGCCTGTCTAGGATGGGGCCGGGAGATTTTTGTTTTTAATTTCCATGTATTTACTCGAGTTTTTGTACTTTTTATGATGTCATAGTGATGAGTAGATTTAACTTATAACTAAATAATGGTCTATAATGGTTGTATGGTTTTTGAGGTGAGAATGGTCAATGGTGCCGTGGGATGTGGGGTTTTACTTACCGGCCGCACACCCCTACTAAACGGAAAGGCCAGTTACCCAGTTACTAGTACATATTTCCAGTATTTATTCATACACTTTTGGTTTGACAGAGAGGGCACCATAGCTTGCAGTCAATTGCCTTAGAACGGTGTGCGTCTATAAATAAATCTAAAGAAACTCCCTAGACCAGCTTATTTTTTTTTCATAATTGTTGCTGGTGGGCGATATTTGAATCCTCTTCTTGTTTTTTGGTTGTATTCCGAAAAATAAAGACGATGGGATATTTAAAGGGCGGTGATCGTCGCGCCGCGCCCTGTTCGTCCCATACTCATGGCGACGTACACAACGCGTGTAAAATACATTGTTTGTTTACATGAAATTTGAACACGCGCCGCGCGACGACGACGACCATCACCGCGCTTTAAGGGGCCGACATAACAAAGAACGTGAATCCTCAGTTAATCTCATCCTGCACGCATTCGAGTCACCGCCCTGGCACAATTATTATTTTATTTGCCAGACTCGCATAGTTCAGTTGCAGGGCGGCATAACACATTCACCTGTATTGCCGATGAGAACCAATGTTAGTACGACAACAAAACATAATGATTTCCATAGAGTGCACACAGCAAGCGGTAAATATTTGTTTATAAAAGAAAAATGAAACAAGATTACTAGATTATTTAGTACTGACATTCTTCATATAACCTACTTCTCAAAAAAAAAAATTAGGTGGACAACCGGGTGACGCCGTTACAAAACTTTGTGGCCCTCAGGCTGCATAAAACTTGATAGACTCAGACGACCGGCAATTTAGCACCTTTTTGTCTGCACGAGAAGGTAAGCGCGCGCGCCATGGACCGTGCTTGGAACGAGCCCAAAAGCTGGTGACGTAATCGAATAAAATATCTGGCGCACCAGTATAACGTAAAACGGTGAGTGGCCGGAGGCTTTGATTCTTTTTTATAGTTAACCTTGGGCTCTCAATGTGCGCAGTGTTATTTTGACACTGTTTAGTTGATCAACCTTTTCACCGCCAATGTCAAGTGGTGTAGTCATCCACACTGTCGATTTGTTTGCCGTTTGCTCGTTTGCATTTGCTAAAATATACAACGCAATTAGATCAGAATTGCCAAACTGGATATCTTTCTCTGAAGTTTGAATTTGATACATGTAATTGAAAATGTGTGAATATCTGCAACTAAAGTAAAGTAAAAAAAATGGCTAGCCATACTCAGGGCCTAGATCGATGCCAACTGTGTTGCAACATTTCAGAAATACCAGTTATTGTTACTAAATACCGAGAAAAAAATTGTCCATCTGAACCAGCGGGGATGCTTACTACAGAAGGCCTCGAACATGTATACATTTCAAACTTTTCGGTATTTTTCTTTCTGTAAAATAACTTATATTTGGGGGGGGCAGGAACACTCCGACTGATTTACCTGTTTCGCTAATTGCAGATGAGAATATGGATAATTTCGTTCAAAAAGTTCTATCGTACACGTGACCCAATTTATGCTGTCGCGAGGTACCTGGGATTTTACGTTATTGAGACATTGTCTCGTTATGCACTCGAATCCTCGTTTCAAATAAATCAACCTAGTTCACGTCGGACCGCAGACGTTTGTCATAATCAGGGCGGGTTACGATTCTAAAAATACCCCCCTTCCTTTTTTTTTCCAGACTATTTTCGCAAAAGAGTGTCAAGGTAACACGAATTAGGAGAGGCCATTTTCAGACACAATGACGTCACACAAATACTAACCGTCGCGCGAGTTGCACTCACTGAGTTACGAAAGCTGAGTTACGCCAAGAGTGTTCAAATGACGACGGTCGCCGTGTGCTCGATTTTCGGGTTAATAAACAAATTGAAAGCATTTGGCCGGTAATGTGTACATTGCTACGCGTAGTATGGGACTGCACTTCGCGCCGAATACACGCGTTCGCTACGACCATCACTCTCTATAACGAATATAAACACCAACCTGTCTTGAGAATACGAATTGTGCGACATCTCTGCTTTTTGCCAACGAGATAAAAATAAAAAGTCAGTTTCCGTGCGCAGTTCTTGCCATCCGCGCGCAGATTCAACATACATGTTCAATAACAAGTGGGGAATGGGCGGGGTTACCTCAGTCTCCATCGTAACTCGAAGTAGATGTCACTTCGTAACTCGTACGACAGATTATTGGCGCTATTATATATTGTATAAGTTTTCAGGTAACATTTATTAACTAAACCGAGACCTCAGACTCTTTGACATGTTAATTAATCATTTAAAATCAAGGCCGTCGACGGACGGAGTTGAGAGACAACCTGTTAAGTGGACCTGGCAGGCGTTATTTATCTACCAACCACGGGCGAAGGGTAACAGCTATAAACGAAACATTGCTTTATAAATAACTGTGACATCGCCGAGCAGTTTTATTGACAGTCTAGGGAGCGGCTAACGATTTGCAGGGGAAAGGGTGGCAATGCGGTTAGGTCTGAAGCGGTAACTTTCAATTAAAAGAAACACGCCATGCCAGCGCGTGCGATCGGTTACCATTTTCCCATAATGCAATGCGATCATGCACAGATCTTTTTGAAGTCTTGGTGAACTTTCAAAATTTGTCATGTTTGTCTGTTTGTTTGTTTTTTCATAGAAAGACTGCTATAATATGAATCCAACATTGGCCGGTGTGAACGGCTTGAGAAAAGAAATGTCAAAAATTGCGACAAAAGGATTTTGCACAAGATAGTATAGTCTAAATCCTATTTTCCAAAAACTATAATAGAGACGGGTTTTTAATGTGAAACGTAAGCTAGTCTGTTATGACACGGTTCTTGCATCAGTTGCGGGACTATGTTGCAAACTAAGACACAATTCGGTTTGTATTAGTTAAAGGTTATCTATAGCGACCTAGTTACTAAGACGAATTCAAATTCGTAATCACATTTGCTCTATTCCTGGTCAAAGATAGGAAGATGATAGGAGGAGATGATCACACAGCCCTGTCATGTAGTCATAAACATGAAATATGGTTTCCGTGGTAAAATGCACTGTATGTATGCATTAAATTACCATAATACCACTATGATATGAAGATGGTGACACAGCCCTGTCATGTAGTCCTAAACATGGAATATGGTTTCTGTGGTAAAATGCACTGTATGTATGCATTAAATTACCATAATGCCATTATGATAGGAAGATGGTCACACAGCCCTGTCTTGTAGTCCTAAACATGAAATATGGTTTCCGTGGTAAAATGCACTGTATGTATGCATTAAATTACAATAATACCACTATGATATGAAGATGGTGACACAGCCCTGTCATGTAGTCCTAAACATGGAATATGGTTTCTGTGGTTAAATGCACTGTATGTATGCATTAAATTACCATAATGCCATTATGATAGGAAGATGGTCACACAGCCCTGTCTTGTAGTCCTAAACATGAAATATGGTTTCCGTGGTAAAATGCACTATATGTATGCATGCATTAAAATACCATAATACCATTATGATAGAAAGATGGTCACACAGCCCTGTCATGTAGTCCTAAACATGGAATATGGTTTCTGTGGTAATATGCACTGTATGTATGCATTAAATTACCATAATACCATTATGATAGAAAGATGGTCATACAGCCCTGTCATGTAGTCCTAAAAATGGAATATGGTTTCTGTGATAAAATGCACTGTATGTATGCATTAAATTACCATAATACCATTATGATAGGAAGGTGGTCATACAGCCCTGTCATGTAGTCCTAAACATGGAATATGATTTCTGTGGTCACACAGCCCTGTCATGTAGTCCTAAACATGGAATATGGTTTCTGTGGTAAAATGCACTGTATATATGCATTAAATTACCATAATACCATTATGATAGGAAGATGGTAACACAGCCCTGTCATGTAGTTCTAAACATTGAATATGGTTTCTGTGGTAAAATGCACTGTATGTATGCATTAAATTGCCATAATACCATTATGATAGGAAGATGGTCACACAGCCCTGTCATGTAGTCCTAAACATGGAATATGGTTTCTGTGGTAAAATGCACTGTATGTATGCATTAAATTACCATGATGTCTGTTTTAAATTGGCCGATGTTCTATCACCAATGGCTTTTTGATGTTGTTTTCGGAGGGCAGCCGTCGTATAATATAACTATGTGAAATTACTAATTTATTTCGTAATTAAATTAAATTAAATTATATTAAATCAAAAACTTGAAAAAATGGACACTCAGTTGAAATATCACAGTTGATTTTGTGCAGTCGACATCACAATATTCGCATTACACGTCATCGTTTTATGGGTACCACACCAACAATTGCTCGCAATAACAATAATATTGCCGACCGAAAGTTTGTTTTTAAAAGATATCGCAAAAAAGTGTGGCATTTCTACCAAATCGAAAGGTGGTCGTTATTGGAGAATGCGCGTCTTATGATGCGCTTTGACGTCATGCTTCATTGGCATAAATTAGCATATAGTTATTCAGTTTGTGAATAAATTACTGATTCACATGACGTCAATCGTCGAGTAACCCTTTGGCGTCGCTCAGAATCTGGAAAGCATCTGAAATGATATCTTCACAGATTTTAAGGACAAATTTTATTCATAAAATATAAATTGGCCGCCGAGATCTTGTCGAGAGTGAGACAGTCACGAGACTTATATGTTTGTCCACCGCAATCGCGTTCACTGTTTACGTAGGTCAAGCGAACAGTGAAACATTATATGGGACACTCGTGGTTCTCTCGTTCTCAACGTGATCTCGGCGGCCATTTACAAAAAAAAGTGATATGGCTGTACCATCGGTCACTGTTGACCTGTCCGATGAATACTGTCCCAACGGCCAGTGTTAAACCGTCTGATGTGTACGTGTGCATTTCTTTACTACCGGTAACACCTGCTCGGCGTTGTCGCAGTTGGCGGTTACAGCGAAGTATTAAAGCGGGGGAGTCGTCACCTACGCATGCGTCAGGTGGCTATAGCGTGTCACTGTTTACAAACAAGCGTCCATCCATGAGCCATTGCGTTCTTTGCGTGTGTTGTTATCATCGCTTGGGACCCAATTCTCGCGCGTGCGCAGGTGACGACCCTCTCGCTCCCGTTGTTCCATACAGAATCCGTGAAAACCAAAATGCAATCGTAGAATAGCGGGTGACTCAGATTGGAAATACCACACCCATATTTTATTTGACATGAAATCACGTAGTGAGTTCATAAATTATGGTTAAATATTCATTCCTAAAAATGTCGAAAAAGACCCCTTTGCCCACACCTTATGTGTCTCGCACATCCTTTGGTAAGATTCTAAATTAATCCTACTATTTCAAGGTCATTGAGAACAGAAGGGATAAGTCAAGTAATACAAGACTCATGGTACAACGCACCGCCGATAAATTAAAGCGAGAGGGTCGTCACCTGCGCACGCGCGGGAATTGAGTCCCAACCGACGATAACAACACACGCAAAAAACGCGAACGGGCTCCGGTTAGACGCTTGATTGTAAATAATGGCAATGGCCATCTGACGCATGCACAGGTGACGACTCCCCCCGCTTTAAATTTTTTTTCTAGTAGGTTTTTTTTCTATGAACTAATTTAGTAACAATTGTACATGTGAAGTAGAAAAACGAGAAACTGGGCCAAAACAGCTCACTGAAAATGAACTCGCCCGCAACGCCTGGATCGCGCTCACTGCGGAAAAAAAAATTCTATGTAACTATTGTGGACAGGGTGTTGTTTGAGACACATGTTTTTACCCTCGAAGCTGTACGTCTATACCGAACGTCAGACCATAAATGCCCTATCCGTGTCTGACTGACATATACGGCGACAGTTTTAAAATGAAAATGCAAACATTTGTACTATTGTAAATATCAGACAGTTCAGTGTCTTTTCCACGTTTTCCGCATTTCCACGACTGGATAGTTTTGGTTTTTTGGTTGGGAAATGTTGTGGTGTCAATGACCGTTGAATTCGAAAAATAGTTTGTCATATAAACAGAAATATTGCTGCACTACTGTAAAAATCGCACAGCATCTTATCGACGAGACAATCATAATTGTATTACTTAAAGCGCACACAGGTCTCAAGCGACGATAACATCACACGCTAAAAACGCAAAAAGGCTCATGGGTAGACGCTTGCCTGTAAACAATGACACGCTATGGCTATCTGACGCATGCGCAGGTGACTGTCCCGTTTTAACACTCACTGTAACCGTCATTTGTGACTACGCTGAGTGTTCGTTTCGCTCCGCTCAGGTGTTACCGGCAGTAATGAAAGTATTTCCTTTTTAAATAATGTATTCTCGCATCAAAGAAGTATATGTTGCATAAACGCACGCACGCACGAATAAATAAATAAATTAAATAAATTAAATGAATGAATGAATGAATGAATGAATGAATGAATGAATGAATGAATGAATGAATAAATTAATAAATAAATAAATAAGGGTTAGGCAGCATTACAAGGCTTTCTTTTTCAGTTTACGTTCCTACGAATCATCTGCTGTTATGGCGTCTATTGGGAAAGGCCGCAGGTCGCTGACCGGAGACCCCTTTTTTGTGATTCAATCAATTTACGCCCAAAAGACTCGGTGTACAATTCCCGTTACCTGTTAATTTATCATTTCAATTAATACTTAATTCGAGTTCAATGCTCGTGTGGAAAAGAAAGCGCGGGAAAAATGAATGAATAGATTGACTGTATTGAAAAAAAAAATTCTTTATTGCCGACCGTTAGGAGTAAAGTAAACGAACATTCGGTAAACATGTAATTGTTTATGATTCGCTGAGAGAATTTACGACCTCGTATATTTTTATATAGCTTGATTCAGTCGATAGTGTTGGTCGATAGTATTTAAGTAGGTGTATCAATAAGAAATTCACCGGAGGTATTCAATAGAGATATAATATTTGGGATTTCCACTTTAAGTTGGGGTGGGGGATTCTGGGAGGTCAAGATATATGTCTTCACCAAAGACGCGGTAATGCTCGCGTCTGCCGTGGGCACACTTCGTCGATTAGTATACACCATTTGGTGTTCGATTCCGCATGGGCGGGAATGTCCACATCCGTATTATGATATTAAGTTTGTGTACATTAAACCCGACTCGGATATCTGACAATGTGATCAAGTTGTATAATCTACACCGACCGTGTCCGTGTGCCAGACGGTGTTACAGTGATTTCAGTCTACCATTGTATGAAGCGAGATACCGCACGCAACCCCTCGAGATCTCACTCACCGCGGTAATCGGCCATGTTTGACCGAGCTTTGGCACGACGCGGCATCTTAATAAGAACCGCGAAATTTCTCTGATAATGTCAAGCGAAAAATTGACTTCCGAAAACACAGGGGCTTTTTTAAAGAGCTACTTGTTGCTTGTAAATACAAATAACATAAACATGTTTTGTGTCTTATGAAAACACCGGAAGTGGTGATTTGTTCTGCCGGCTCGTGGGGATGGCCCGGGGTCAGGGACGAGCCGAGCGATGTAGTTGCGCATTGCCCTACCGTCACTCGACTACCGGTTGTGATGACATTTTCAAACTATGGAGAGAATAGTTTTTAATTTTCATAGACTTCAAAGCTAGCCTTCCGCTCTGGGTCTATTAATGTATTTACGAACTATGGCTAACATCGTCCTTTGGCCTAAGTCCGGAAGTTCTTGTAAATGGCACGGTTGATTTCTTAGTCGTTTGTATAACAGGTATCCGTTATTTATATCCGACGGCTCGATTGTCGAACGAAGTCCACTGCAGTCGGATATTGCCGGGGAGTGATCAGAATTTTAAATTCGGCAGCATACGCAGGCGGACAAGTGGAACAAACCCGGATGTGACAGGTAATAAAATGTATGTCAAGTTAAAAATGTCCGTCAGGTAGAAATGTCCGTCAGGTGAAATTTGCAACTGATGAAATTGTAGTCAGGTAAAAATGTCGTTCGGTGAAAATATCTCCCAGGTAGAAATGTCCGTCAGTTGAAATTTGCAACTGATAAAATTGTAGTCAGGTAAAAATGTCGTCCGGTGAAAATATCTCCCAGGTAGAAATGTCCGTCAGTTGAAATTTGCAACTGATGAAATTATAGTCAGGTAAAAATATCGTCCGGTAAAAATATCTCCCAGGTAAAATGTTCGTAAAGTAAAATGCCCTTTAGGTACCATACCGTCAGCAGAAAATGTCCGTCGGGTAAAAATGTTTCTCGGTGAAAAATTGTATTTGATAAAAAAATGTGTGACAGATAAAATTGTAGTCAGGTACACATTTTGGCCTGTGAAAATGTTTCTCAGGTAAAATTGACACAGATTTAAAATGTCGTTTAGTAAAGTCTGCCAGGATTGTAAGTTTTAAAAACCTCAAATTATATGGTTTGGAGTTGTATTATAAAACCTCATTTAGTGGTACAAACTCGTGTTTATATTTATAATTATACTCAACTTTTTTTTATTTCATTTGAAATCAGTGTCCTTCTAATCAAAACGCGGGACGATTGAATTCAGAACAACAGAAGACTCTTGACTCAGCTGACTGGACTACTGCGTAACTAACTCCCTCCCCATCGTTCACAGTCGATCTCGCGCACGGTTAGATCAATAGTGTCGTGTCTGTGTTGAAGTGGCGATTACACAAAAAAAGCTGCACCGACCAGTTGAACGGATGACTAACCATGCGTAACATTCATACTGGATTCTTACTTTTATGTCCGACACCAATATCCATCGCTCTGTTGCTACCCAGTAGTCGAACGGTCGCTTGTCTCGTAAACTCGTCGATGCAGTACCGGCGTTCGATTCATAATCCTATAAGGTTATTACGAAGATACCTCAAAGTATGCACGAAGACAGTACAGCGGCAGTATCGACCGACGCGCAGCGGAGGTCGATGCGACAGCGTACTGTCTGAGTGCATACTTTGAGGTATCTTCGTAATAACCTTATTATTATACATCTTTTCCTTACAATGATACATTATGGGAATGCCGAAATCCAAAAAGTTTAGAACAGAATCAGCGAACTTATTTGTGTGGAGTCCGGTCAAACCCTGGTGGCAGCCATGTTTGTTTTTTATTATTAGAGGACGCTTACGCGCGTAATCATTCCATATTTGGAATTCGCATTTCCTAATATGGTAGTATGAAAATACCGCAAAATTACGGCACGCTGTAACTTATGGCGTTACGGTGACAGATGTATAATAATATGACGTACTGGTTCGATATAATACGTAAAATTATTTATTATGCCACTTGCGGAACGTGAAAACACGCGCTAACGCGACGCGGTAGTCACGCAGCGCGCGTGTTCAAATTTCTTGTGAACAAACAATATATTTCTCACGCGTTGTGTGCGTTTGCGAGGAACACATATTAAACACGTCGCGGAGCGGCGACAGTGGTACTTCAACTTATTTTGTTTTCAAGTGAACAGCATTATTTGTTTTACTATTGGTTAAGTTGGTGTAGTGCCAATTTGTTAACGACGGTGGTCGACAGTCTCTCCTTGAAAAGTCATCACTTAATCCATAGTTGGACAGATCTAGTTGTAATTGACAAGACGGCGCGAAATTGTTCAGGTTCGGTGTTCCGAAACGTCTGAGTACGCTAATGGGCGTAGAACCATAGAAACATTGTGGGGCTGAACTTGGTGGAGTCATTGACAGAAAAAGAAGAAGAAAAAAACATTCTCACGGCTGAAAATGAGGTGAAATAATTTTAGAAACAATTGACGCTAAATAGAAGAACTTCTTGCCACCTTCTTCATGCGTTCATTATTGTAGGTCAATATCACTAGGAGACCGAAAAATTTCCCGAAAAAAATGGAGTTCAAATTGTCATTAAACATTGCATAAAAACATTACTCGTTTCTTTATACGGTAACATGGTATAAAAAGACATTTATTATTGATAAGAATCCTAATATTGTTAAAAAAATACACCTAATTTTCAGTGGGATAATAGTAATTATTATTATATAAATGCTGTTTCCTATTGACAGGAATCCATAATAGCAATTAACATTCAAATATATTCCAAATTTGTTCAATCCGGTCTGAATCTATATTCAGAGAGCTCAGTGTATTTTAGCAGTATTACATGACGATGCAGTGTTTACACAATAGTCAAATTAAACTGAATACACTGGGCGCTTGTGTACGCACGTTACCGCCCAGAAGCAAGGAACGACATTGGGCATTTTGTATCGTATATTATGCTCGAAAAATCGTGTTTGGTGAACAATTATTTGACATATTTTACGATCAAATTACCCTCTCTGAATAAGAGAAGCAACTACTTAGGTAGTTCTCTCGTCTGAGGGTAGTTAAATCCACTCACTTTTCCCGCCAAAAAAAAAATAGTGTTAAATTTTAGACCAAATGGACGTGTAAATGCCTTCTGTGTACTGGTCTGAGTCAAAATTCTTTAAACAAATAAAAATATGAAAAAAAAAATATTATTTTGTGAAAGGTGACACAAGTAGTCCAGAACCCTAATTTGCATAAACTAAGAGGTAACGAACAATAAAGACGGAGAAGAGAGGTCGGGATTTCATACAATTTAGGACTTAAACATGCTACAATTGGTATATGTTGTCACAATCTTATGCAATTCAACTCGCCCACACACACTTCCACCCTGAACAACCAACCGTTTTTTTGTTTTTTGTTTTTTTTAATTGAAATGTGTATACACCCGCCTAAAACACATACGCGCATTCCTGCATATAATTATATTGTATCGGCTTTGTGTGAGCATTGTTGCATGATGAGAGGTCAGTAAGAGTTCAACACGGACGGCAACACCTGAATTGGAATTTGGAGGTCGTGAGTTCACGTGTTCTGAGTAATGAAGTGTTCTTGCCCTTCTTAGATTTCCATTTGTTCAAAGTTGTCGGCAGTCTGTCTTTCAGTGTGTCACGGTAGTTCTACTGCCGTTTTCTTTCTGCAATACTGCTAATCTCTGAGTCGTTCATAGCAATTCGCGGGAAATAGAATTCTTATCATAAAAAAAAACATGTTGAAAGCTGCTTTGACAAACTATTTTACAGTAAGGAAGGCAAGATACCTCTAAAGAAATATACATTGTCCCAATTGGCGCCCATCACAGTGTTCAGGTCTCCCGTTCTAGGTGGATAGACTTGGGTTGAAATATTGGGAGATTATTTCCCAATCAGGAGACCTTTTACCCCTATCCGTCGACTGTAATGTTCCTTTGAACATTGTAAACCCACCGATAGTTTCCTACGCACACTCCTAATCAATTAGGCATCATTTGCATGGCAAATATGACTTCCCGACTTAGTGAAATTTCACCGTTTGGATTACTGGATTCTGTCGTTTAGTGAATGTAAATGAAAACAATTAATTCTCAAATCGAGGGACAATTTTTGTAACAGATAGTTTTGGCGGTGGTACTAATGTTTGAATTGTTAACGTCAATGTGAAGACAGCCTTGCATGACATATCTTTTACACATTCGAACAAATCAGGTCGTTCCCGAGCTCGAGGCCCATTAGACCGGGGGATTTTTATATACATGCCACATTTCATGTAAATTGAATGGGAATGTCCAACGACGATCAATTCAGGCAAGCGTCTTTGTATACAGACACCGGATTAACTGATCAAGCAAAGTCGATTGCTGCTGCTGCGCTAGAACAACACGAGTAGTTTGGCGAGTAATGTTAGATATAATGGACCGCCACAGGTAGCGGCCCACTACAGAACCCCCATACGCTGCCAGTGACAGCAGCTTGACGAGTCGTGAATAGGTATTCCGAATATACGCAAAATGCCACACACATGCAGTAGCTGTTTAATAATACACTATATAGTCGTTTGTATTTCTTTAAAAATCTAGTGTGATATGTAGGTTAAATGTAGGTATATGGGCCGTTTGACGTCACAGATCTTTCAATAGTTGGGCATTGGGTGCCTTTCAGAATGAAAACAAAGCAGAGGGTGGTTTAAGATCGACTTTTTTTACTACTAGTATATGCCAGGTAGAGCCGTCTTGTGTTTCTCTCACGAGTCAGGGGTCGTTATCTATGTCTATCAAGTACACCTGTACCCGACGCTATTCCCCCCACAGTATTATGGGACACAAGTGCGATATTGTGACTGTAACTAGACTGCCAGTACACCTCCTCCGTGAGGTAAATGCTCGGCTTCGTTTGCTTTGTTTGTTTTGTGTGTGTGTTTTTTTTTTCGCGCCGACAAGATACTATTCATGGTGACCTACATACGTAGGCCGTCACAAATGGTTTCGGGTTTGTTTTGGTAAATTAATTCTTCCAAAAAAAAATCATTATTTTAGTGAGGTGCTTCGTGGTGACTATAATGTGTAAATCAAAAACAAAGTCAAATTTAGCGTAACCGTGACCTACTGAAAGAAGTCAGTTTATTTTTTTTGCAAAGAATAGACATTTGATCGGGTTACCTAGGATCAATGCTTTTGTTTTCTCAAAGACAACCCATTATCAAAGTCGTGGGCATATTTCAAAGATCACGCGATGAAAGCGTGACTAGGCTGGGCCGAAGACAATCAAATTCGATACAGTTCACTTTATCGACCGATGAACGTAACTGGAAAAATACCTGGCATTCCATTGTAAAGTTTTTGTGTCATCAAGATTTTGGATTAAATAAATACTGAATTTCTTGTGCCTAGGTTCGTCCACAGTTAGGGCCTCCTATGTGCGGGTTACTATTGACAGTGTAAACAAATCGTAATACTAGTACCTTTTATTCTACGAGATCTGTTCGTTTTTTGAGAGCACTAATTTTTTTTTTCATTTCTCCTTCAGTTCTGTCAATTTTGTGTCGACGTTATTCAGTTCAGTTTTCCACTTCCCGCCAGAATTTTGCCCCCCCCCCTCGGCACATACACTCCGTGAGATCGAAGTATGCTACTTTAAAAAACGATTACCAATCTAAATATAAAACAATCAACATCGGCGACAAAATATACGCCGCAGACGACACACACTTCTAACATCTCCGCAGACGACACATACTTGTAACATCTCAGTAGACGACACATACTTCTAACATGAAATCGACACAATGTAACGCTAGCAGGTTTCAGTTTCTGGGAATATCAGGCGCAGTTCGCGGAAGCGTCCACTTACGGCGGCATGGGGCACCTGGCCAACGCGTTCGCGTGGGCAAACTGCCCTTTTGTCGGCACTCTGTTGTAAGTAGGTCTTGCAAATTGGAAAATGCCACTTTGTCAATACATAAAAAATAATTACAGGGGTGTGGACAATAGTTGTCAGTCGGTATTCGAATAATGTTAATAATGACAAATTTGGTCCCGTTGATATTGGGTGGCCAAATTTTCTGTCCCAGTAAGCAAATACGTGCCATGTGTCAACAATAGCCGTTTTGGCGGCATTTCGACTCTAATTGTCGTCTGCCTTTAGCAAATGCGTCGATGGAGATGTCCCACTCACTTACACACTCACTTTCCCCAACTGTGACCGATCGAGTGACTGGACGGATGGCTGCCCCAGCCACGAAACTGAACTTGAAGAAGTCAGACTAAACCCAGCATAACACTGTAATAGTCGGCGGTGGTTGCACATTTTGTCATGAATTTGCTTCGAACAAACCTACAATTTTTGCGCGTTTCGTTGCCCGTGTTTATTTTGTCTGGTCCCGTAACTCACGTATGTAGACACGTGATAGATGGATAGATATTTAAAGACCATTTTAGTAAGTATCACACTACTGGCTGCGAACGAGCCTGGTGACGTACTCGGACAAAAATATCACGTGATACTGAAATCAACACGTTGTTTATTTCCAACTGAGTATAGTAATGAACATCGGGCACAACAGAAACCAGCAAATGGTCTATCGCGATAAACTGTTACGATACACTTTTACGATGATACAAGTGGATTAAATAAAGGTAATATCCAGCATGTTAATATCCCTGAACAAACAATCAAAGCCGTTTACTGCCACTTCACTTAGCTAAAACGGCTCTAATATAACGTTCTGTAAACACTCAGTAGTTTACTGATATTTTACATTCAAAAATATTCACAGCCCAGTGTTCGTAATAGAGCAAACGGTGAAGCAGAGCATCATGGGTATTTCTTTGTTTTATACGACCTTTGCTGCTGTTACGTATCCCGCAGTGCCTGTGATTGGACACAATCCAATGGAAGAAAATCATCAGCACCTGGTTATGTCTTCGAATGGATGAAACTAAGGAATAAACATATCAGCAGACAGGTGACGTGGGCGAGTTCTCGTGTTGGTGATTATATTCTCCAAAATTGACAGTAAATTTAGCAACTCTACAAACAGTTTTTCTCTAAACGTAGGGGTAAATTTGACATAAAAATTAATGATTCTGATCACACATTGCGAAACGTAATTTTGAAAAACAAAGACAGCAGACTCCTTGGGAAGTAAGAGGGTTCAAAACAGAATGACAGGAATGTAAACTCAATGGTACAAATCATACTGAATTCTGGGTAATTTAAAGTGTTGTGCTATCCATATAATACCTTGCCCTTATGTCTGTGTAATAGTCTGTGTTGTTTGGCGGAAAGTCTGTGGATGGGTATGGCGGTGGGCGTATTAGTCGAATGTTCGGTGTGAACCCCAAAGTCCAAATCAAACTAAATTACATTACATTATATGATGATTTATTTCACCAATAATAATAACAATTCTAGTAATCTTATATTAATAATAATAATAATAATAATAATAATAATAATAATAATAATAATAATAATAATAATAATAATAATAATTCTTGGTGTGGACCACAGAGGTAGTTCATCCGAACTAATCTAGTCTGTGGCCCAATCCTAACCAATATACATTTCTATGCAGGCATTTCTATATATATATATATATATGTATATATACGTACACACACATACATACATACATACACATACATACAAACAAACAAACAAAAAACAAAATCTCCAGAAATAAATAAGTAAAATAATAATAATAAAATTTAAAAAAAATGAGAAAAAAAATGGAGCTGTTAATGCGCTACTCTGCACATCATATTATTAGTGGAACAATCGTGGGTAAGTACAAATAAAGTTTAGCTGCAAATAATATTTGTATCAGCATGTCGGGTCATAAAATCAGAATTAGTGCTAACATTCTTCCTAGTCGATGTAATGAACTAGACATTGTCATGGCAACATTGGAAAAGTGGACCTAGATTAGGTGGAAATGTGTTACTAAATCGGGTTTATTTTTGTAATTTCATTTAAAATATGTAAGGTTTACTCAGGTATATAATTCAATAGAACAGTTGAGAATAGCAATCCACACACCTTTTATGTGTTCATACCCTAATCACATCCCTGGAATTCCGACGCATTATCTGTGTACATACCCATTTTATCCTAATCACATCCCTGGAATTCCGACGCATTATCTGTGTACATACCCATTTTATCCTAATCACATCCCTGGAATTCCGGCGCATTATCTATGTACATACCCATTTTACCCCAATCACATCTCTCGAATTCCGACGCATTATCTGTGTACATACCCATTTTACCCCAATCACATCTCTCGAATTCCGACGCATTATCTGTGTACATACCCATTTTACCCCAATCACATACCTAGAATTCCGACGCATTATCTGTGTACATACCCATTTTATCCCAATCACATACCTAGAATTCGCATGCGTTATCTGTGTACATACCCATTTTATCCCAATCACATACCTAGAATTCCGACGCATTATCTGTGTACATACCCATTTTATCCCAATCACATACCTAGAATTCCGACGCATTATCTGTGTACATACCCATTTTATCCCAATCACATACATAGAATTCCGACGCATTATCTATGTACATACCCATTTTACCCCAATCACATACCTAGAATTCCGACGCATTATCTGTGTACATACCCATTTTATCCCAATCACATCTCTAGAATTCCGACGCATTATCTGTGTACATACCCATTTTATTCTAATCACATCCCTAGAATTCCGACGCATTATCTGTGTACATACCCATTTTATCCCAATCACATCTCTAGAATTCCGACGTATTATCTGTGTACATACCCATTTTATCCCAATCACATACCTAGAATTCCGACGCATTATCTGTGTACATACCCATTTTATCCCAATCACATCTCTAGAATTCCGACGTATTATCTGTGTACATACACATTTTATCCCAATCACATACCTAGAATTCCGACGCATTATCTGTGTACATACCCATTTTATCCCAATCACATACCTAGAATTCCGACGCATTATCTGTGTACATACCCATTTTATCCCAATCACATTTCTAGAATTCCGACGTATTATCTGTGTACATACCCATTTTATTCTAATCACATCCCTAGAATTCGCATGCGTTATCTGTGTACATACCCATTTTATCCCAATCACATCTCTAGAATTCCGACGCATTATCTGTGTACATACCCATTTTATTCTAATCACATTCCTAGAATTCCCATGCGTTATCTGTGTACATACCCATTTTATCCCAATCACATCTCTAGAATTCCGATGCATTATCTATGTACATGCCCATTTTATCCCAATCACATACCTAGAATTCCGACGCATTATCTGTGTACATACCCATTTTACCCTGATCACATCCCTAGAATCCCGATGCATTATCTGTGTACATACCCATTTTACCCCAATCACATACCTAGAATTCCGATGCATTATCTGTGTACATACCCATTTTACCCTGATCACATCCATAGAATCCCGATGCATTATCTGTGTACATACCCATTTTACTCCAATCACATACCTAGAATTCCGATGCATTATCTATGTACATACCCATTTTACCCTGATCACATCTCTAGAATCCCGACGCGTTATCTGTGTACATACCCATTTTACCCCAATCACATACCTAGAATTCGCATGCGTTATCTGTGTACATACCCATTTTACCCTGATCACATCCCTAGAATCCCGATGCATTATCTGTGTACATACCCATTTTACCCCAATCACATACCTAGAATTCCGACGCATTATCTGTGTACATACCCATTGTATCCCAATCACATCTCTAGAATTCCGACGCATTATCTGTGTACATACCCATTTTATTCTAATCACATACCTAGAATTCCGATGCATTATCTGTGTACATACCCATTTTATTACATACCTTGATAAAGGATTCAATAGCAGTGTTTAGGATTGCCCTTTTTTCAAAACTATACTTTTGAAGTGAATTGAATAAGGACTATGGCGTTGTTGTTTTATACATAAAGATTGTTTGTTGGTACTCACATTTAGCTTGTAGTCTGCGAATACAAATGTGTGTACTTGTCATTTGTTTTTGTTTTGTTTTTGTCAATCTTTGTCATGCTTTTGATTTGATTTGTGTTCTTGGACTTTTCTCTATACGTAATTTAATTTAATTTAATTTAATTTAATTTAATTTTGTCTGAAGAGCTGCAGAGATGTATGTTAATTCCACTTGGTAGACATATAACTGACATATATATACATGCAACTCACGACCAAATTTTGTAAACTTTCAAATGTCGGATGTATACAATGAAATATCAACTTTAATTTAATTTAATTTAATTTAATTTTGTCTGAAGAGCTACAAAGATGTATGTTAATTCCACTTGGTAGACATATAACTGACATATATATATACATGCAACTCACGACCAAATTTTGTAAATTTTCAAATGTCGGATGTATACAATGAAATATCAACTTTAATTTAATTTAATTTAATTTAATTTTGTCTGAAGAGCTACAAAGATGTATGTTAATTCCACTTGGTAGACATATAACTGACATATATATACATAAAACTCACGACCAAATTTTGTAAACTTTCAAATGTCGGATGTATACAATGCAATATCAACTTTAATTTACTTGAATTTAATTGAATTTTGTCTGAAGAGCTGCAGAGATGTATGTTAATTCCACTTTGCAGGCATATATCTGACATATATATACATAAAACTCACGACCAAATTTTGTAAACTTTCAAATGTCGGATGTATACAATGAAATATCAACTTTAATTTAATTTAATTTAATTATGTCTGAAGAGCTACAGAGATGTATGAAATATCAACTTATTTGATGTCAAACTGCATATACCCACTGACTTGAATTTGACTGACGTAGAGTTTACCTCTTTCAGGCAGCCAGTTATAAAATAAACGCTATTACATATATTATGATTAAGAATTGAACTTATTGTTCAAGAATTGAAATTTCTGAAGAAGATTTGAAATGTGTTATCACGATCTGTCTATTGGGATTAAAACTAACTTTTAAATTACCCCAAAATGGACGATTTTAAGCGAAACAATCTGTGAAAGCATGCTTGCATAGAACACTGAATGGTTATACACTTCCTCCCATTTCAAAACACAAAAAAGGCGTACATCCCCTAAAAAGATAAATAAGAGTGTCCTCCTTTTGATAAACACCCACGCTATCCATATTATGTGTGACCCACTATTTCCCTTTTCCATTAACTCGACACCTGTGGATTAGATGAACCCCCAAATTGAAAAACAAGCAACGTTTGTATAATTGGGCAGAATGAAAAGATACTGGAGAGGCGTGGCATGACTTGTTTCCATGGTTACTAGTATTATAATAGTAGTTGTCCTTACATTTAGGTCAGTCGTCATAGCTCTATTGGGGGATGGGCATTGTAAATTGTAATCAGAATTCAAATCTTCAAAAGAAGATGACCTTGGATGTGTTGCTATGGAAACTAATTGGCAACGTCCAACCGCAAATCTCTTGTTCCTCACAGGCGATATTGTACAGGCGACGTCATCCTAACGTCAACTCTCTTTGAAAAAAATGTCGAAAAAATACTTTCCTTTAACACTACGACAAAACTTTCTGTTTTCGACATTGTGAAACTCTTTCGTTCTTTGGGAGAAAAAAACACTGAAAAAATAAGATAATTCAGAAATTTATACTAAAAATAATTCAAAACGAAATTTATTCCCTATGCACCCATAAATAATTTTCATAATCACCGATTACACAAGAATATTAAATAAAAAAGATAATTTGCTAAATTCTCTATATTTTTTCTTTTATTTGTCTTGAATTATGACTGAAAGAAGCTGAATGACAATAACTTAAATAAATATGATATTAATTGGTATAAATACGGTATTTTTCTGTAGAAATTTTTTTTCAGAAGGAAAGAATTTCACAATGTCGAAAACGGAAATTCTTAATTGCAGTGTTCTTTGCCTTCCCAGCAACTTGTGAAGTCCATAGAAGTCTCAGACGTCTTATTTTAAAGCGGGGGTGTCGTCACCTGCGCATGCGTCAGACAGCCATAGTATGTCATTGTTTTCAAACAAGCGTCTACCCATGAGCCTTTGCGTTTTTAGCGTGTGTTGTTATCGTCGCTTGGGACTCAATTCCCGTGCGTGCGCAGGTGACGACCCTCCCGTTTTAAATGTAAATGTAATTTAGAGGTTCAAGAAACTAGATCTGTGAAATTCTCATTCAGGTATTCTGTTGTTGTATGTACTCCCCCCCCCGAAAAGGATCAGTATTCTGGTATTTTCTGAGGATGTACATTCATTATTCAAATGTGTTCTGCTCAAACTGTAAGCAATTGCCGTAACTTTAGGGTTATATAATAACATTACACCTGTTATGGGCAAAATCAACAGAAAGTACCAACATGTGTGGCCGAACACTTGAGTGATGATATTATCATGGGTCACGTGATTTCTCTTCTCCCACATAACGCCGCGCTACTTCAGGTAGGTACTAATTCTAGTACAAGGCTAATAGGGTCTCTTGTAAAGCAACAAACAAATTACTTAATAAAGCGGGAGGGTCGTCACCTGCGCACGCGCGGGAATTGAGTCCCAGCAAACGATAACAACACACGCTGAAAACGCAAAGGCTCATGAGTAGACGCTTGTTTGTAAACAATGACACGCTATGGCCATCTGACGCATGCGCAGGCGACGACTCCCCCGCTTTAAGGTAGTGGGAAATTGAGAGCAGTGATAGATGAGAAACTGTTTTCGATTTATTCAGCGGTTGTGTAGACTGCTGCGAAAGTGTCCTTGTAGACATGCGTATTTAAACAACGAAATAGCCCCGTGGATTGTCCGCTGAGATCTCGTTGAGAGTGACAATGCCACGAGACTTGTTCAAATACCATCGTCGGAAATCTGTATCTACATCACCTGACAAGGGAAAACAGTGTTAAAGATCGTCTACATTCTAGTAGTCAGTTACTTATGCACCAATCAGCGTGCATCCCTTCCGTTACGTTAAACCAATCATTCCACCTGTAGAAACAGATGATACATGCTCTCGTTACTAAAACAGGCGCCGATTGGTCATTTGCTTTTATGACGTTAACATATGAATATTCAAATCATAGTTTTCAAATACACGTCTTGTTTATATGAGAATGGGTGAGAATGAAAAATAAAATAAAAATGTCGTATAAACGTAACTTGTGAGAACATTTCTTCACGCTAACTTTTCTCCATATCTGCAATAATGTTGTCTGTCAAGTAATAATGACCAGAGATTGTTAAAATCCAAAATAGCGTGCATTTTAAATTAAAAATCGAAAAAAAAATCAAAAAAAGAATGAATGACTATATATAAATTAATGAGTGATTGGATATGAATAAATAAAGCAATGACTGACTGACTTTTGGGTGTACCACGACTATGCCGAGGCGAGTTAAGCCGAGCTGAACAGTACCCGGATGTATGTCGTCGTGTAAATGTTATTATTCCATCAACGGTGAAAGGTGTGTTAGCGCTCGGTAAATAGACTACAACCAACAATAGGTGATTTTTTCCGTACAATTGCGAGATCTCGCGGGACTCATGAAAGACGGCGTCGAACGTCTGCCGCAAAAATTGAACGATTTGATTTTGAACTCGAAATTCATTATTTCGTAGCTCACATCGACCGACCGATCTTCGACAGAGGAATATTGCTTCCGAATATCCTTACTTAATTGAAATGGCCTATAATCAAATATGTACTGCACATTATTAAGCATGGAAATGTCCCCCAAAATACTTTCGCGTTTGTCGAATCCCACGCGATGTTTGACGCGACTACGACGCTATGACCTTTGTTTGTCCTGTTTTTACATTCGATTTCAAGCATAACGCGTGATTCTCGTAGTGATCGGAAAATGGTCTATTTTAAAATGGGTCTTTTTGCTCTAGAACTGTGATTGAAAATAGGGAAAATTATTGAAATTTTGGAATACATTTTTGTCACAATTTCGGCGGGAAACTGCCTGGCGGTGAAGGGTTTAATGATACTGTTTGTTTGGAGAGTGTTTGAATGAAAGGTTTTATGTTCTATATTTGGATTTCAGAACATATCTAGTAGATTGATGGTAACGACCGTGACTGTCGTCTGCGGAAAGGAATTGAAGATTTTGCTGCTCCAATGCATATCGCACGGCGAATAAATGTCGGCTATCGTGTTGTAGTTTGCCGTCTTCTCGTGCGTGGGTTCAACTTGGTTACGACATTGCCAACCGCGGTCACCATGTTATAGAAATGTAATCTGCCCCCTTTGACCAGTACGGAAACTATTTCTTCTGAATTACCGTGATAATACCTATATAACGGAACTGTCAGGATCCGGTCAAACTTTCGGTCAGTTTCACAAAGAAATCCTCAACTTTTATTAAAGTAATTCCTTTCATTACACGCCTGGTCAAAGCTTATAGCATTTTATTTTCAATGAAGATTCTCGAAAACTAGGACGATTTTTTTCCTCTAATATAGGCGCCCCACAACTGAAGGATCAAAGAGGTCCTCTCTGATGCAAGACCACACACGCGCGTCTACTTAGCATGCACATAGCAACACGTATAACAATAAAGTCCACGTGGCCAGATGAATAATTAGCCCGAGCGTGTGACGAGAGCTGCACGTGACAATCAGAGATGGTGGATCTTCCGCCAGCGCTCCTGACTTCCGAAAACAGGATACGGCACATCGCGACGGGGAATTAATCCGAATTTGTTGTATAATTTGTATGAATTTAAATTCATCTTTCTTGAATGATAACCACAGGAATCCCAAGTTATATTTTCCGAAATTTGGTCCGACTTGTTAAATCAAAAGTGGGCTCGGTGCCCGGCTTTTCAAGACTTTGAATAAAGTTGGGCCGCGCCGTGTGGCGGATGTGGCTTGATCGTGGAGGTCGTGAACGGGTCAATTCGAATTGACGATAAAAGGCGCTGACAAGTCCATTCTTTTGCGACATAACAGCGTGGAGTGTCTTCTATGCTGTACAAGTACGGACTTTTCAACGAGCCCTCGCAGGGGGATGGTTGATTGACAGGTGCAGACGGTGCTCCCTCCGAAGGCAAGAGGGTATGCCTCTGTCTAAGCTTTACAAGCCTTTCATCGTTTCTACATACTATTGCGTCAATGTGGTTGGTGTCATGCATTGTCTGACACCAGATACATCCGATGCAGTCATTTTCTCGCTTTTGAAGTTTGTGTAGAGACAGACAAACTATCTGTCCATCATTCCAGTAGTTGTTGTTCACGCTAGCCAACGTGTGGTCGGCGCCAACCTCTCAACATAACTCCCCATCGTCGATTGCCACAACGCAGTATGTTTCAGCTCATTTATGCGTTTGTTGTTAAATACTCTGGGGGGGGATAGAACTTCAGTGCATTGTATTGTTCTCTCTCGCTTAGTTTGAGCACAGTCCCTCTACATCTTCTTTTAATTTTCAACAACTTACAAATTGAAAACTTAGAATTATTTGGGGCATTCGGATTTGGGGAAGGGTTACGTTTTTCAACAACCACTTACAAATTCAAAACTTAGAATTATTTGGGGCATTTGGATTTGGGGAAAAGGTTACGTTTTTTGTGGCCTCCGCATTACCAAGAGCTCTTTTAGTTCCTACCGTCACGGTTAATTGTCGTACGCCATGTTCTTTTACGGGATGGGGTTATGAGTCTGTAAAGCAAATAGAACACGTGATGAGGCCATGTTCAAATGATGACATTTACTCTACGGATATTGGATCTAATTGTGTACCTCCCAACGGGACGTATCATGAGCTTGTGTTTTGTCTGACCGTGACATTGAAAAGCTCGTCATTAAAATTGAACGACGTTCAATGGACCATTTTCCGGACACTGCTAGAATCCCAGCGTTATGATTGAAATCGAACGTAAAAACAGGACAAACAAAGGTCATAGCGTCGTAGTCGCGTCAAACATCGCGTGGGATTCGACAAACGCGAAGTATTTTGGGGGACATTTCCATGCTTAATAATGTGCTGTCCACTTTTGATGGTAGACAATTTCGATTAAGTGAGGGTATTCGAAAGCAATATTCCTCTGTCGAAGATCGGTCGGTCGATATGATCTATGAAACAATGAAATTCCAGTTCAAAATCAAATCGTTCGATTTTTGCGGTAGACGTTCGACGCGCGTCTCTCATGCATCTCGCGAGATCTCGCAGTTGTACGGAAAATCACTTATCTTCTTCGAAAGCTCAATAACCACGGAATTTTCCGTACTGAAAAAGAAGGCTATTATCTCTAATAACTTTTCATTGGGGGGAAACGGGAGTGGACGGGATGTACGTATACATGTAGCGTGTTGACTTCAGTCACAGCTGTATCTATGTGGGGGAAACTACGTGAATGAATCTCATGGGGGCTCTTAGTGTATAACTGGATAAAGGGTACCACCGAACCTACAAACGATTGAGCATATCCATACAATTTGTATAACCTATGTGTAGACCCCTTGATTATATATATTTTTTTCCGTTTCAATGAAGGCACAGTTAGTTAGTAAGTTCAGTTTAATGTAAGTAGTTTTTAAGCACTTTGACGAGAGAATTTGAATACCTTTACTGCATCGAAATTGACCATCATCAAATGTGTACAGCACATTATTAAGCATGGAAATATTTTCTAAAATGTTTTCGCGTTTGTCGAATCCCACGCAATGTTTGTCGCCACTACGACCTTTCTTTGCCACAATCTATCCTCCTAGTTGCCACAAACTACCCATTTCGGGTTGTCACAATCTATCTTCCTAGATGAATAGTTTGCGGCATCTACATGGGAAGTTTGTGGCAAGTAGATGAGTAGTTTGTGGCAACTAGGAGGATAGTGTGTGGCAACTGGGAGGATAGTTTGTGAAAACTAGGAAGGATAGATTGTGGCAACCAAATTGGTAGTTTGTGGCAACTAAATGGGTAGTTTGTGGCAACTAGGAAGATGGATTGTGGCAACTAAATGGGTAGTTTGTGGCAACTAAATGGGTAGTTTGTGGCAAATAAATGGGTAGTTTTTGGCAACTAAATGGGTAGTTTGTGGCAACTAGGAAGATGGATTGTGGCAACTAAATGGGTAGTTTGTGGCAACTAAATGGGTAGTTTGTGGCAACTAAATGGGTAGTTTGTGGCAAATAAATGGGTAGTTTTTGGCAACTAAATGGGTAGTTTGTGGCAACTAGGAAGATGGATTGTGGCAGCTAAATGGGTAGTTTGTGGCAACTAAATGGGAAGTTTGTGGCAAATAAATGGGTAGTTTGTGGTAACTAAATGGGAAGTTTGTGGCAAATAAATGGGTAGTTTGTGGAAACTAAATGGGTAGTTTGTGGTAACTAAATGGGTTGTTTATGGCAACTAAATGGGTAGTTTGTGGCAACTAGGAACTTACAAGATAGATTGTGGCAACTAAATATGTAGTTTGTGGCAGCTAAATGAGTACTGTAGTTTGTGGCAACTATATGGCTAGTTTGTGGCAACTACTAGTAGTATACTTTTGTGCCAAATATTTATCCCGTATCAGACTATTTATAAATACAAAAACTGTTTTGTCGATTCTGTATACACATAATGCAACAACATCCGTATCGTACTGCCTTTCATTACAGATCGCGTATCATGCCCTAGCAACCATACCCCGTTAACGACACCTCTATTAGCATAACAATGATTACGCCACTACGCTTACAACAGTATATATATATATATACTAGTAATTTTTCAGTCGCAGTCTGACAAAAACAACAACGCAACTAAATTAACAAACAATAACGTGAACGTTAAACAAAGGGATCCTGCAGGTAGGCCAGACACTCTGGTTCTCACCACAGGGGGTTACGCCCCCCCTACCAATCCCTAAGCAGAAACAAAACACACTACAATGTATAAAAACTACGTGGATCACACTACGGGTAAATAACTGACTACAAGGAAACGTGTTGTTATAAGGTCTTTAATTAAAAGTAAGTATGATCATAAGATCAACGTGACAGCATGTAAATGCGTGTACCACCCTACGTAGCGTACTTGATGCTCGGTGCCAGACTCACCGTGAAGTTCGTAACCAGATGTTCCGCAAAGCTACTAGTAGTATACGGTATATGGGAATGAGTGTTATATTGTAATTTTGTCTTGAAATTGTTTTATTTTCACGGCTTTTAATGTTAAATAAGAGTATAACCAACGGGGCATGCTAGATCACACCGATGGGTCGGGGGAATTCAAGAGAACACATTCCTGGGACGAATTGATCGTCTTATTAATATTTGATTGAGAGGCGATTTGTATTTTCTGAAACATGGTCAGCTCTCGAGTTTCGCTTGTTCTAGGCAGAGGTCTTTCTGCAAATTATCAAGTGCGGTTCAAAAATATATACTGTAAAACATGTCTTTTTAGCTAGTATTTTAGCTAATTTACCTAATCTGTAATTTCGTCAATTCAAGATGTTACTAATTTAAAATAAAGTATATTCTCACAATGAAATTGTTGACACTTTAGCTAAATCAAGATTCAGTTAATTCATGCATGGAGTCAAATTCGCTAAAATGGCATGTAGCTATTTAAATATGGCGTTTGTAGCATGTGACATATGGCTCTCTATGTCGATATCCCGGGACTGAACTCGCGAGAAGGGTGAGTTTATGGGCTGTTCATGAGTGACTGGCAAGAATATCTTTGGTTGAACAGAGGAACACGACTCGACGTTTCAAATAAAATGCCACCGCGGGCGCGTTAATGCTCAAAACACGACACAACGAAGTCAAATTCGGTGAAGCGACAGGGAGTCCTTTTTGCCTAATAATAAACTACATGTACAGCGATCCTTTTTGTAACTAAATCACTGTGCGCTTAACCCCGAAACGCATTATGAGTTAGTGAATTTGAAACTATGTGTTGTTTTTGTTTGTTGATTGGTTGGTTATTTTGTTTGTTTCGTTCTTGTTCTATTTTGCGCCTTGTTTTACATCTGTGTGACGTGGACGCAGGGTATGGTACTGAATGAAGCTCGTAAAATGGACATTTGTACCGTGCTCTGTGACGAAGTACTGCCATAGTGACGTAAAGAGCTCTATGCGCTTTCAAACGCACTGACCCCAGGCGTGTGAGGTCACCATACATGCGTTGCACGCATTGTCGTGTCTCGCGTTTTATTGGCTAATACCGGCGTTTACTTTCGCTGCTCTTTCAAGTGGGGTAACCAAGCGTGAGAATGGTAAAAATAGCAGTAGGGCGATCAGGACAAACAATTGTGACGTAGGAATGTTTTAAATAAAAGTTATGTTCCTGTTTATTTCGCGAGCTATCTGTTTTTTGTTTTGTTTTTTGGATTATCATTTCCGGGCCAACATTTACGGCAATTACAGAGCGACGTGCGCATTGAATGTATGATCAAAAGAAATGAAATATACATGTACCAATAACGAATTCATACGGTGAATGTATCTTTCTGTCACAAATTCACAAAATAGTCCCGTTTATAGTCTGCGCATTCCTTCAAAAGATTGAGACATAAATAGCCACATTTTTTGATTAAAAACTGAAAATTGACACAAACTTTGCCTGTTAGCTTCAAAATTAGGGTTCATTTCCAGAAATATTAAAGAATAAAAGAAAAATGCAGAAAAAAATGGTATTAGTAGCTGACATTGAAACAATAAATATTCACACAAATGTTGTTTGTTTTTTTGGGCATTTAACAACAATTTTATTACATTAAAACAAGGTGTAGCACATATTTCTTAAAGAAACAAATCGTCAATGTCATCGGGGACGGATCCTCCTCTTCTTAGCAGCCCCACCCAGTACATCTCTTAGCGAAAACAGGAACTAACATCCTCCGCTTCCGACTCCGAGTCACGTGCAAGGTCTCGTGAAGATGTTCTCGTGTTCCTGTCACGTGTGTATCTTTCTTATCCTGATTTAGGCGGTTTCTCTTATTTCGAGAAGGTCATCCAAAGCAATCGTCCTTGCTGTTTTCAATCCATCGTGATTGTTGTATGCCGAGAAGTTAAAGTTTTAAGGAAGCTTCTCAACTTGTTAAACACTCAGATTTGTGTACGTACGGAAAATGTTTACATTGGATCCACACAAGTTATCATTAACACTGATAAAACTTAAAGACTCCATTCTCGTAACTTTAATCTGTACAGCTAAATTAACGTAACGGGGGGGGTTAACGGTGTATATGTAATTTTCAGAACAGTTTGAGTGAATCAATAACAATATACTGTTTTTATTTTATTTTATTTAATAATATGTTTTTATTTTATTTATTTTTTATTTTATTAAAAATACAGATCACTATTAAATTTAGAATTGTTAAAGCAACATTTGATAATAATCGGGGGTGAAAAACAATACTAACTCGTTCTACTTTAATCAACGAATGACTTCAGTTGATCTGATCATGCGAACTGCCCGGTAGGAGCTAAACCCCGTGGTGACGTCCAAACTCCGATCAAAACACACACACATGCGTGATTGCCCAGATAGCGCCACACATAATTTTCGTTAATCGCGCAAGCCACTAAATGAAGCAACCACGGCGAAGGCGACTGTTGGAATCCTCGTACGGGGGTGTTATCATTCATTCTCGAACTTGCAGTTGTTCGTTGCGTTGCTACGCGGCGATTACAATTCGGAATTCCTTCCAATAACTAACGCCTGTATAGCAGGAATTCTGGAATACCCACGAGGAGTCGTTAATCAACGAGTATTTCTTTCTATACATATCCTATAAATACATTTCAGCCACTTCTGGTGACGGTGGTAGACCGGGAAATTTAGGGTGATCGCGGCATCGATTTGTTCTGGCGACCAACGTCAATAAAATCCTTTTACAGTCGGTGATCTCCAGCCACAAGTACAAAAATACGAAAATGCAAATAAAAACATTTGCAATAGAGCAACATAAATGAAAGCACTACGCATACCGGAAAATCAGATATGAGCGTAGCATGCCATTAATACCATACAAGACTGAAATATGTAATGAATGTCGGTGTAACATTTTGTCTATTTCCGTATTTTTCTATAATTTTTGTCACAATTTTTGACCAAAAGGACGTAAATACATATTAGTTATAAGTCTTGATCAAAATGTTGGGGAAATAAATATGCAGATAGTGGAATATTCTTACAATACTACATGTACAGCAACTCAACTATAGACCAGAAGATGGCGGCTGCCTACACGTAACGTAAGGCAACTTACGCTACGAAACAGCCGTTAAAAACACCTGTCAGATTGAGTCCGCGATATTTTGTGGTGACTTTATTTCATACAATCAAAGTCAAATCGAAGCATATATAAAAAGGCTGAAATCAACAAACAAGCTGGTCTATCATTGGTCCGACTGTTAGATTTTAGTAACGGGTGTCCAATCAGGTATAATATTGCAAATTTACACGAGTCAAGCTCGTGATGATAACATGCGTTTGTACGCACACCACAAAACAAATCGTTTGTTTATCGTCCTTCATGGTCAAGCTGTGTTAGACTCGAGTACAGAAAGATAGGGGGAGCCGACGAAGATGGGACTTCAAAAACACTGGGAGATACGCTTCATCTATGATCCATAGCTTTAACGATCGGAACTGACAGCGAATCGCTTGCAAATCGGCAGCATCAAAAACAACTATCATAGTATGTGTGCCGAAAAAACACGCAGGGCGTGAAGTGAAACGCCAACTGTCTTCAAGTCGGTACCTCAGCACTCGAGCTGAGTCTCCATGAATGGCAACTCGCCGACAGGCTCGGACATGTCGGGATGGAATCAAAATAACACGGCCATGAGAACGAGATGTGTTACGTAATAACGTGACTGACAATCGGAAGGAAAGGAAATAACAATAGTCATTGTATATTGTCTGGAAGTTTTGTCAAGTAAAAGTAAAAAAAAAAAACATAATTATGAGTGTAAATCGGCGATGATGACGGCCGCCGAAAAGAAGACGTACTACATTAAACACTTCGCTCATTTTTTAAGTTCGATTTAATCAACAATCAAATATGAAGCTTGATGTCGAATTTCCCAATAAGTATATATTTGACAAAAAAACTACCAGAATTAGTACAATTTACAGATTCCGGTTCAAACTGAAAACAAAACTACATAAATATTTCAATAATTGCCCTCATTTTAAAACCTAGACGATATGGTATGCAAACCAATGTAGATCTTGTATATTTGAAGACACGTTACACAGCACGATATTTCACAAGCTTACGTATACGGAATACCGCTTACAGCGCGTCGTGTGGGTTTTGTAGTTAACATCAGCGCAAAATTTACAGAACCCTGACAAAATACGCAAGATTTCGCCGGAGAATCGTGTTGTCGGTGTGGCAAGACAATCCTGAAATATCTGAACTCATGCTCATTTCAAAAACCCGTTCTCTTGCAGTTTTGGACACGCGAGTGTCTTCGTTAACAGGTTGTTGAAAAATTGTCATCCGGTTGCCAGAATATTAATTGACATAACCATTCCCGTCTATCATTTGGGGCTAAATTATTATGTACTTCATTGTTAATTTATTGTTAGTACAAATTACTAAAATTTAAATCAAATTTGTTGGCGAAAAATGTGATGAAAGTTGTGTCCAGGTCTAGTATTCTGTGAAAAACTTTGGTGTTTTCACGTACATTCGATATTCTCGTGGGATGATATCCTAAAATCACGACGTTCCCAAACAAAACATACCTGCCTCAGGTTTTTGAAAAATCTGTTTACCTAGGGGGTCTTTTTTTCAAGATGATATAAAGAATTATAAAATAGAGTGTTGAACGTAAAAAAAAGATTTGTTACATTAAAGTTTTCGATAGTCTGCAATGCCTTGAACATAAAAACATGTGTTAGTGTGACGTGTACTCCGCATCTTGGGGGTTATACGTTGGAAGGTAAATGTGACGACATTGCCGCTTTCAGCTGGAACTATCTGCTAGCTTCAATGCACGCGATTCCTTTTTTTCAAAAGCTGAAAGGACCAGTTAAAGATGAATTGAAAAGGGTGAAATAGAAAGGACCCAGCCGAGCAGAACAAATATCTTTGTGTGAAAAGCTTTAGAGGGTGCACTTTGAAACATTTCTATGGGTCTTGTTTAACGATGAACAATACAAAAAGTGTCCCTTGTTTACCGGTATGTACTGATAGACGCACCAATCACCTTTCAGTGGGTCGTGACGTAGCAAGTCGTTTTGACTTACAGCCGCCTTCTTACGTATGAATACTATACAACAAGGGTTACGGAATCTAGCCCGAATTTATGGCATAATACTGATATTTTGATGACTCAGGTTCAAATTATTATGATTTTTAGGATTCGAATGCGTTAAAATTTAATCCGGTAGTGTTTGAATAAATATACCACGTTTGACTGGTTAGTAACCATTGAAGTGGAAAGAGAACCCGACACCCCCGTGAGTCTTCCATAATGGTTGTGCCCTTTGTGCGATAACCTATTAAAAGAGAACGGGGTATTCGTGAGAATTCATTCATCTCTTGAGCAGCCAAGAGTCCCGAGCTGAGAATACGCGAATGTCCGTCAGCCTATAAGATTTTTTTTTACGCCAAGGAGATTCATCTGGAAAAGCCCGATCCAGCAGTGAATTTTAAACATTTTATTACCATGGAGATTGACCACGCAGACGCCGGTGTATACGATGCCATCGACTATTATAACGTGGTGTCTGAGGAGAGACTACGGTTCCTACAGTACATCGAACAGAACGTAGTCGGCGGGGAAGCCAGATTCAACGGGCCATTCGGAGAACGACAAGGTAGGTGCTAACAAATCACACAACAAAAACTATTTCTCTATTACCGGAGAACTTTTCAGTTTTGAGATTTTTAAAAATATTCAAACGCTCCTGGTTGAAATACCCCCCCCCCCGATCGCATGCCGGGTTCACGTGTTACCCGCGGTGACCCCGGGCGGGGCTATTAGACCATTCTGCCTGACTCGGTGTCTGCAACAAGAATGACGCTGTACATTCGATCCCCGCTGAATTGGCCTGATCGGTCTAGCGAACGCACTGTTCTATAACTCACAGCGCAAAGCACGTGTTCGTCGGTATAAGCGCACTATCACAGTCCATGTGGTTTTGTGGGCATATCGGCTGTTTATATTTGCGCCCACGCATACACGAGTTTCTCTTCACCTTTGCTGATTTCTTGAATTGCAAACGAATTGAACACGGCCATCGAACGTTAACTTACCTCTACTCTACAAACACGTGAGCGGGTAAAAAAAAATCTATGAAATTGTATTCACTGCTACAGTTCTTTTATCGCTTCTTCGTTCTCATTATGTTTTTTTTTTAATTCTTTGCAGTGGTCTATTGTGATTATACAGCTTCTGGAAGGTAAGATTGTCTATTATATTTAATTATGCAATAGTTCGTAGACCCTTCCTCCTTCATTCCCCTTGATTAACATACGGCGGTTTCGACCCGGGAAAATAGTGTCTGGTCTGACGCCAAACTAGTTAATAAGTTACATAATTTGCCAAGTTTATTGAGGAGATGTTTGAATGTGTGTCAGTCATGTCACGCAACGCGACCTCACATATATATTGTTCCGAGGTCACCAGGGCCATTGAAAGCAGTGATATGGCAACTGTGGCATCTGTGTACGCCGCGGACTATTTTGTTTGTTCTGAATTTGTTTACTAAAGCAAAACAACAATATCTGATGTGTTTACGTGTAAATTATATATATATATATATATATATTGTTTCAATTATAGACCGTTGAAGTTTATTGAAGACTACATTCAAAAGAATGTTCTGCCACACTACGGAAATACGCACACGACAACCACCATTGTATCCAAGCAGACGACAAAATTCAGAACAGACGCAAAGTGAGTAACGCAAGCAACATTCTTTTTTTTTGCTAAGATTTTTAAAGAATGACAGAATAATGCTAAAATATATATATTTTTTATTTAATTTAAGAAAAATTCTAAAGAAGTATATGTTTGTATTTTCAGAGATCTGATAAAGAAAAGCGTGAATGTTGGTGACGACGATGCCGTCATATTCTGTGGAAGCGGGGCCACCGGGGCCATTCATAAATTGTACCAGGTTATGCAATTAACGGAAGAAAAGGCGAAAACAACGGTAAGATGTCGAAGTATTCACAGTGCACTTAATGTAACTGATCTGTGTGTCGCTTTTCGGAGGCCATGGTGTCAGTAACCATGCAGAAAGTAAGCGCGAGGTTCTCTGACAACAACCGGTTGACGAGCTTGAATATATTTGAGAATAAATATTGATGAAGATAATTAAAAAAAAAAATATGTCTAATTGGTCGATAATTAAAAATCATTATAGAAAATGCTTAAAAAATTTGAGAGGGGGAAAGCTACGTCGTTCTCCGTGATTTCATCGTGAATATCATTTCGTCTGCTCAGGTCGTGTTTGTTGGTCCCTTCGAACACCACTCCAACATCTTACCTTGGAAGGAGAGCGGCGCTAAAGTGATCCGCGTTAAAGAAACAGAGAATGGAACTGTTGACACTGGTTACTTGGAAGAACAGTTGAAAGCGGAGAAGAAGAATGGTGCAGAAGTTATGATGGGTGTGTTCTCAGCTGCCTCCAACGTGACTGGAATCCTAACAGACACCAACAAAGTGTCTGCTCTACTCCACAGATACGGGGCGCTGGCATTCTGGGACTACGCCACAGCCGGTCCCTACCTCAACGTCGAGATGAACCCGCCAAGCATGTAAGTATAATTTCTATCAACGCACTGATGCATGTCACAAGATGGCGCAGTCGTATATTTTCAAGGGGAGATGCCGTGTATACTACTTAGTAGTAATATATTGTAGCCCGCTACACAACGAAGCTAGAATACATATATTTATGCCATTTTTTCATGTCTTGTCTTTTCAGGGATGGGAGCGATTGTTCTAAAGACGCGGTTTTTATTTCTCCTCACAAATTTGTTGGCGGTGTAGGAACTCCTGGTCTTCTTATTGCTAAGAGATGTCTCTTCAAGAACAGGGTCCCAGCATCAGCGGGCGGCGGCACGGTCTCGTACGTCTCGCGAGAGAAGCACTACTACTTGAAAGACATTGAAGCTAGAGAGGAAGGCGGTACACCGGCTATCACTGAATCAATCCGCGCTGGTATGGCCTTTCAGTTGAAAGATGTAAGTAGCATTATCTTTATTCTGTGTGGATCAATTTACAAAATTAGTAAATAGTATCCTTCCAAATATGATAAATAGTTCATGTGATTTTAGCGTTTCTTTTAAGGTCAGAAAGTGGCAATTTTCATATAACCATGCAACATGTGTACAACATTATGCTACATTTCATTCACATTTTCTGTTCGTCTGCTCTTTTTAGGCTGTCGGTACTGACGTTATTGAAGCACGCGAGGAAGAGCTGTGTAGAAGAGCCTTCGACAGGTGGCAGCATAACAGAAATCTCATCATCCTGGGATGCCGAAAACCACGCAGACTACCTATATTCTCCTTCCTTGTGAGACATGAAAAGAGCGGGAAACTTCTGCACCACAATTTCGTCTGTACTCTGTTGAATGACTTATATGGTATTCAGGCACGAGG
Source organism: Saccoglossus kowalevskii (assembly GCF_978046115.1). Lineage (NCBI taxonomy): Eukaryota > Metazoa > Hemichordata > Enteropneusta > Harrimaniidae > Saccoglossus > Saccoglossus kowalevskii. The sequence goes on along the minus strand of NC_140660.1, from coordinate 11,914,998 downwards.
AGGATGCGCATGCGCAGGACCTTATGCTCATGTAAGTATAAGTCTGTAATATGATGGTGGGGGGGGGGTTCTAGTTTTGAATACCACAAAGGTACGGGTCAAGGCAGACGCGCAATACAGTCGAGTATTTAAGCGTATACTATTTATTGCATTCGAGCTTAATACTTGATGTTCCATGCCGCCCAAATATGTCACATGACTTCCGGCTCAGACGAAAACGCTTCACTAAAGTACGCGCTGGACATTTCGGACACACCAACAATGATTCCATTCTGTTTTTCTTGTGCTTATAGAATTTGTTTTTCTTTTTGTCTTTAGGATTTGTTGGGAATCTCTGAGAAGATTGCTGATAAATTCATTCGGATTCTCGACGAGGACAGAATGAAGAAGGAAAACAAACAGCCATTGGAGGCGCTCAGGCCAGGATTTGCCAGGATCAATCTCCCGTACTTCATGCATGATGACGCCGTCGATTACGTTCTGGAAGCCATTGATCAAATAGCCACCAACGGTTGGAAACTGCTACCATACTATCGCTTTAACCCAAACACAGGGGCATGGGACCATCGTTATCCGCCATTGGTCACCAAAGCCTCGCCAGGGAACATGAGTTTGCTTGATATTACATTCCAGAATGGATGGTTTGATGCACCATTCTGCCAGGAAAGGATTGAAAGCCTAAATTTGAAGGTACGTACTAGTATTATGTTAAGATAGTTCGCTAGCTGTAGTAGTTGTGATATTCATATTTTAATAGTCGGGCTAATACACGAACAAACAATGACGGTAACGTTCCTTTTCAATATTATCGGAGAAAGTTGAAGCTATACATTCAAACAAAAAGTGTAAAAGAAAATTAATGTGTTTTTTTTTATTTTGCCTTATTACAGAAAGTACTGGCGGAAGCGGAAATAGAGTACGATTCAGTGGATATTGAGAGAGCGAGCGCAGACATTCTCGGTGACCCAGAATTTGATATCAGCGACGTAGAGGATTACTTTCAGTGGTTCCTTCAACCCCGCGAAGCACTGCACTGTATGACAACCGACAACGGTCCGGAAGTTAACATTGCCGAACTCCCTATAAAACCACTCGGTGGGAATATGTACCCAGAGTTCCGACGGGAAATCAGCCGGGAAAGCGGTTACAACAGCGAGGATACGAACGATTTCGAGTTTGAGAGCGGAATTGACGTCAGCGTTCCGGATGTAGACGATGGCGAATCAGGAAGCATGTTCAATGTGGGAAGTGAGAACGAGGCAGACTATTTCGCGCCAAGCAAGAAAAGAAAACTTGAGGAGTCCGGTTACTTTGAAAACGACTCTTTCTTATCGGATATTAGTGAATTCGCCGCGAATGACATTGATCACATAAAAAGGATCTCAAAAAGGCGGAAAACGACCGGCGATGCTTGTTTCAGCTCGTTTTGCAAACATGAACAATGCCTCTGTGAAGTTTGCTTCACGAGAGACTCAAATAAATTCAATTTCTCGCGAGAAGACAATGACAGTCTTAGTTTTTCAAATTACTCTGACTTTGCTCTGTCATAAACTATTGTACATATTTATACATAATTGTAAATAGCTGAACAGTATTTCTCTGCAATTTTTTCAGATTTTTTTCTTGTATATTTTTGATAAAAGTTTCAATGACTTGTGAGTTTTTTCTGGACTAGCTCACCTTACTTCAGTAACAATGCATAGCCATGACGTGTAGCTATAATATTATGCATACTTAGATTCAAAACAAAACCAACTTAAAAATAGCCAACTTTATCTTGACCAAGTCCCCGGAACTGCGAATGATGTGTATGTAAATTTATAGTTCCGGGAGCTATTGTACTACTACTACTATTATTATTAATATTATTATTATTAATAAATATTTATTTTATTTGTAGATTTGTGAACGATTTACAATTGAAGAAGATTTTCAGATTTTCTATTTTTGTGAAAGATTAAACGGAAAAATGTTACACAGTAATTTTGTTGTCGTATTTATTTATTTGTTTATTTACATTTTCTGAAAATATGACTTCCAGCGTGAGTTTGGAGATGAATGGATTCACATCGCGGAGGGATACACTAAATTGTGCTACTACGAATGTTCGTAAGTATGGGAATAGTTCTTTAAAAAGTTGAATTGTTTTGGTATTTTTGGCCAGAATTGCCCATATAATTTTGATAAACATGACAACATCGCCAACTGTCCCGTTTATCGTTCCAAATTTGGTTGAGTGTCTTATATTACGGCAGGCTCTCGCGTGAGCACAGCAATGACTCGCACCTTGGACAAAACGTTGAGTGTCCAAACCGTCGTTGAATCCCAGGTATATAAATGTATCCATTAATTTGATTGGCTTAGGTCCACACAACTTGACATGATAGCCCGTGAACCTTCTTGGTGGCCGCCATTTTGTTATAAAATTCAACTTAGAAATTATAGCGCAAAACAAAATCTTGTGATGATGCAATTTTACTGTCAGAGTCAAGTCCTAATAGCCCATTTTCCGTTCATTGCGAGAATCACGCGTTATGCGTGGAATCGAACGTAAAAACAGGACAAACAAAGGTCATAGCGTCGTAGTCGCGTCAAACATCGCGTGGGATTCGACAAACGCGAAAGTATTTTGGGGGCATTTCCATGCTTAATAATGTGCTGTCCACATTTGATGATAGGCAATTTCGATTAAGTAAGGGTATTCGGAAGCAATATTCCTCTGTCGAAGATCGGCCGGTCGGTGTGAGCTACGAAATAAGGAAATTCGAGTTCAAAATCAAATCGTTCGATTGTTGCGGCAGACGTTCGACGCGCGTCTTTCATGCATCTCGCGGGATCTCGCAATTGTACGGAAAATCACCTATTCTCGATTCGTTTGGTATTGTTTTACAAGTTTTTATCATCTCAACGACATCGTCCGAGGCTGAATCGAACAACATGCAATTGAGTAATCAGTGTTTTCCCTCAGAAGTGAACATCTGTGCTTAAATTTCAAGTGATATTTTGGTCGAATAACAACATACAATTAAACTTGAAATAGAACTTGAGAAGGACACGGTACAATAGAAGTATTGTATGTACTCTATATTCCTAATGCTAATTGCGCGCAAGTCGGAAGGGCGTGAAAAGAAAATATATGACAGCCTTGTGCATTGTTAAAATTGTAAAACAAAATGGCTGCTATTCAAACAATAGTTGCTCGTCTTTCGACAAAATTGCAAAAGAAGTCATCAATACTGTCGTACTGTCGTCATTTAATGACAGAACGTAAAATTTTATGGTGACAGTCAACAAAGACAATTTAATTATTGTTTGTAGTACGCCCGTCATTTTAAGAACAGTTAGTTGCCGCTGGTCGTGAAATAAAATTTATCGTCTGCAATCAAAGAAAATATGGTTTCAAAATCCTTTATAATTTCACCCGGTCATTTATAGAAATGTACAGTCTGTTTGGAACTGTGATGTAAAGCGGTGGTGTAACTATTTTGGCGCTTTTAATAAGTAGAACGACAAAACAGCTGTCGAACCCGAATGTCTGACTCATAAAAATCAACCCATTTGCACAGGTGTGATTATGTATTCAAGTTTTTAGTCACGTGATCTGTGAGCGCACACAAAAAGAAGAATTTATTTTTCATCAAGGTTGTATATGGTATTCATTATAAACCGCACTGTGACTTCAAGTTTCTGAACTGCCCTACATTTCCCGCCAAATTATTTCTGTACATTTCCAGTTGCTTACTAATCTCTTGTTGTAAAATGCAGAACGCCATGTTTTCCCTCCACAACATTTTACCACTTTTTTGTATTTTTTTTTTAAATTTCTTCGTAAATTTTGGATCATATATGAATAATTTTACGATATACTAGTGTACACTCAGGTCTTCATCACTTTCTTTGAAAAGAAATTTCGTAAAAATGTGTATTTAGTGCAACAAATGGTTCAAGTTAAACACCAGACAGTACATTTATGAATTTATCACCTTCTGAAGATTAGAGAGTTGTAGTTTGCTACCACTTATAACAAAATATATGAAATCTACAAGTATACTGAGTAGTTTACTTCTAACATGACGACGCAAGACAATGCTCCATTGTTCTCCATTCATTGGCGGACGACCTTCTTCGACTGCCGTACCATATTATTATTCAAAATACACTTTCATCATCGAGATCACGTGATCAGTAAGTTTGGAGGTCGTTATACTGTATACCGGCTCTACAAAAATTATATGGGGCGGAGTCCTGTAAAATGGTAATCATATGTAGTTTTGTTGACGTTTTTGGCGCCATTGTACCTTCCTCATTCAAGTTAAAGCGCGGTGGTCGTCGCGCAGCGCATGTTCGAATTTCATGTAAATAAACAATGTATTTTACACGCGTTGTATACGTTGCTATGAGTCCCATATCGAACAGGACGCGGCACGACGCCTGCCGCCCTTTAATTTGAATTAAAAGTTGAAAATTAAAGGAATGTCGTCGAGTTTGTTAATCAACGAGCAATCTGTGAGGGCGTCATCACATGTGAGTTTGATACTCAACAAAAAAAATCACTATCTTGGCACGGGCTTTATCAGTCGGCGAGGGTGCTGTCAGACACATCATTTTGAGGGGTTCACGAGTACAAGTCCCAGTCCCTCATTCGTTGAACACTTTGGTATGGGGTAACTTCAAAATTGTGAAATGAAAATAAACAATTTCTGTTGGCTAGTTTTGGCCTAACAAAATACAGTAGCAATATCAATCAATGAAAAAAAAAAAAAAAAACGTGTGCGCGATTTGAAAAAAAAGGTTTGTTGCCGTTGGCGGCGCTCGTGTCTAAAACTCATCGCGTTCTTGTATTGACTGTAGATGAAATCAAACCTAAGGACGCGTGTTCTGGTGCATTTCCATGGTAGATGAAAGACACGGTCACGTTTTGTGATGCGTTTTCATGAATGGTCCAACTCGAAGTCACGTGATTTAGCAGTTAAGCTATGACATGATATAAGACGATACAATTTACTGGTTTAAAGCGCGGTGGTCGTCGCGCAGCGCGCGTTCGAATTTCATGTAAATAAACAATGTATTTTACACACGTTGTATACGTCGCTATGAGTCCCATATCGAACAGGACGACTGCCGCCCTTTAAAATGATACGAGTGGTTGTCACGGGTACGCTTGATTGATCAGGCGCCCAATCAAAATATTCAAATTTGTATGTGGTCATATACAGGCTTTTCTGACACGATCACGTGTGCCGAAGTGCTCGGCCTCGCGGATTGGTAAAATTGACAATTACAGTGAAAGTTGTGATGACGTCACCATCTACAGAAAAGATGATGGGAACCTCATGCAACAATGAGGACAATGCAACCTCGCACATGTTTTAGTACAACAAATTACTCCCACATTTCCCACAACTAGTCCCACATTAGTCGATTGAGGCGCGGTGGTCGTCGCGCTGCGCATGTTGTTTGACATTTGTGTTGATAAACATTAATTTTCCCACAATCCAATGCGCTCTTAAAATGGAAATCACAAATATGTGATTTGACCTGGGCGCGACTTGCACTGAATACCTCCGGTGACTCCTTCGATACCTTCCAATCACATAAAATTACCTAATTAAAGCTAGGAAACGTCTCAATTTGTAGTCGTTGATCTGCGGTCAAAGTCGCAATCTTTGTTTATATGAGACCCACATATCTCGCGCATGTGTGGCGCGACGAGTACCGCCCTTTAACCTAATTCTTTCGCGTGACAAATACTTGTAAATCGCCAAATAATTTACTATATCCTCAGTTTGGTCACACCGATTCGACACTGCTTTGGGCGAGGTAGATCTTGTGTTACAAACTTATCTATGAACATTCCCACAAATAGTACACATTGCACCTTCATAGTTGGCACAATAGGGTCAAATCGTTTTAATTTCCCGCGATTCAATGCGCTCTTCTTCACGAGTACCGAGATTTGACCGCCGGTGACTCTTCGGATACCTTCCAATCACCAAAGATTACATACTGTAGCTGAAGCGTGGTAACCTCTCAGTTTGCACTCGTTGGTCTGCGCAACAGTTAAAGTCGCCATCTTTGTTTATAAAAGACCCATAACTCGCGCATGTGTGGTGTGGCGACCACTGCCCTTTAAATGCTAAAGTCTCATCTATTACACTGAAAAAGAAAGAAAAGTTATTGTTTTGTTTCTTTTTCCTGTACATTAAGTGCTCACGGCATAGGGTCAGTAGCACGAGGAGCCCTGATGTCATCATTAATCAGAAATGGAATTTGGTGATCATGTGAATAATATTGCTTCACTTAGGGAGCCAGAAAATCTTTGTGATTCATCATGAGACACACTGTTGAGAAATGAGTTCTTACATTTCCATACAGTACTTCCGGTTAGTTTACGCCAATTAAACTGAGATATTGCATCCGTTATTTGGAATAGCCTAAGTGGAAGAAGCACTACAGACATTTTTGACCGTTCTAACACATGTGTCTTACTGATCAGTGCGCACTCTAAGCCGATATAGCGCGCCACTGACGCAGGCAGATTTCCCGTGACGCTTATGCTAATTACAGTCCCTCCATGTTTATGTCTATTGGGAGACTGTGTGCTAATTAAATGACGTCATTGACTCAATAGAAATCATACATTAATATAGTTACATTGTATTTTGAAAAACATCTGACTATAGTTATGAAATTTGTAATTTTTGTAAAATAAAATGTATATTTTACAAACAAAATAAGTGAATACGAAGGAAACAGCATTTTTCTTGTTCCCCGGTTACCTATGAAGACACATACAATCAACACACTAAATTCTGCTTTGATATACGCAATCACGTCTTGATCCCCTCCTACTTGACCCCCTCCCCCTATTTCCATCATACTAAGGCCAGGTGAAAAGTTCTCTGTTTCTCCTTTCATGGAAATTTTAAAATAAGGCGGCGAGGCGATTTTTTTTGAATACTGAGCTAAAATGGGGGGAAATTTGAGACAAGTGCGAGTACAAGCGCATTTTGGAATGCATAGTTCAAAATGATGCGCGCGGAAACGAGAAACAGAGATATTTTTTTTTCTCAGTCTAAGCTGGTCACCAAGTTTAAATGGCGGCAGTCGTCGTGCCGCGTCTTGTTCGATATGGGACTCATGGCGACGTATACAACGCGTGTAAAATACTTTGTTTGTTTACATGAAATTCGAACGCGCGCTGCGCGACGACCACCGCGCTTTAACAAGTGTCTCTGCTTTTCACACTGATAAATAGGTTTCGATTGTATACAGTGCCACCAGTGGCTGTTCCTGGTTCCCTGCGTCTATAGCACACTCGATGAATCGGCTAAAAACACAACTGAACGTAACCTTTTACGGTGCTGAATAAGAAAAGTTAATACAGCCGTGATTTTAGGGAGGACCGACGGCTACTAGGAAAGCAGCGTGCCCATTGAAACTGCGTCAACTGAATTACCGTGACGGAGGTAATTCCCTCCATGACTATATTCAACAAACAAGCTGCCTCCAACTATCCAATTACTGAAACTGAACAACTCCGTTGTGTGTGTTTTTGAGTAAAAAAAATATAACGACATCGCACGTCTGTTGCTGCGGGCAGCGTTTAGAAGACATACTTCTCACGCATCGCGAGACGAAGGTACGGAACTGCGACATTTCCTGCTGTGACGTCAGCAAATTAGAGTCATTTTCGGCCACACAACTATGTCGATTGCCAAAGCACAGGGCAGCGACCAGCTTGCATTTATGTAGAACAGACCATCTCAGTAACAGGTCGTCTGATTGGATGAGTGATACAATGGCTGTCAGTAGATAGTAGTAAGGACGAATGCCATTGGATGTGATGTGGTAATACAGTTACCGCAGAAAGAAAAGAAATGGACCGTGAATGAATACGACTGGTTATTGAACTGATTTCATGCCTATGTTTTGACCACATAATTCAAAATGTTTAAAGCACATTTGATTTTATACTGCGTTTTCTCTCTTTTCTCTATACACCTAGTGGCAAAAACAATATAATTCATTCGTCCGTAAAAACACTGCGCGCACATATTCGAAAGTGTTACGGACGCGTCAAATGTATTTCTACTTTTGGAGAATGTGCGCCTTTTATAAGTGACATTCGGACGCAGAAGCGCTATGCCCTGGACGCAAACGCTCGCACGGCGCAACACGTTTTTCGTTGCCACTATTCCAGGCTGTTATCTCTCATTCAATTAAAGCGGGAGAGTCGTCACCTGCGCATGCGTCAGGTGGCCATAGCGTACCATTGTTTACAAACAAGCGTCTACCCATGAGCCTTTGCATTTTTAGCGTGTGTTGTTCTCGTCGCTCGGAACTCAATTCTAGAGCTTGCGCAGGTGACGACCCTCCCGCTTTAAATTCGCTGGATGCGCTGTTCGCGAGTTATCAGCGCCAGATTATGAAATCCCGTCATGCATTGCAGTTGCAGTTCTGCTTCTGGTGCACGCTGAATGAACTACTGCGTGGGTGAGAGTCTTAATAATTTTTAGCTGGAAACTGAATAGATGTATAATAACAATGTGACATTATACCGCATATTTCTTGAATTTTTTGAACAAACATTTTGTATGCAACATATTTTGAAGTTTGGAAATGTAAATATGGCGTTGTTACGACAATTTAAAAATGTTAAACGGGAGAAAGCTTCATCTCAAAAAATAGGCTTTCCTTAAAAGAGTTGCTTATTCTTGGTGGTGGAGCTACGTCACAGAACGTTCTATGTTGCTAAGGCGCCACGATAACATGTATTTCTAAGGGCTTTGTGCGAGCTGCTGTGGAACGCCGGTCGAAAGGTAACATCTACAGTCGATCGAGGAAACAGCACAAACCCAACTTTGAAGTAATCCTGAGCAACCGAATGTATACTATATGATGCACATATAGGGGAAATCTGCTCAGGGGAGTCTCAACAACTATCCCAAAGTACAGTTTTCTGGGAGTTTTCGGCTTTGGTTTTCAACGTGATGGTTGCCAGGCGGTGAAATTGCCCGGATGTCCGCCCTGGTGATACTTAGAATTCTCCTTCACAACATTATAAACATATCTTGATTTGCTCAGCAAACTTGCATTCCGAATAGAAATCCTTGTTTAGTTTCCTGTGTGGCAGAGATAAATTCTAACGTATCAACGTCAAGGAGTGACATTTTGATAATTGTTTTCTTGTTTTACTTAAAGCGCGGTGGTTGTCGCGCAGCGCGTGTTCGAATTTCATGTGAATAAACAATGTATTTTATACGCGTTGTATACGTCGCTATGAGTCCCATATCGAACAGGACGCGGCGCGACGACTGCCGCCCTTTAACAACTACTACGTCGGATTTCACGTAGAGAAGTAAAGAGCCTTTTCTATACCCATTTTCAAAAAAATATGAATACATTGAATGGATGGGTGGATGAAAAGAAATATTGAACCAGGATTTATGAAGTTATGATTTTACAATTCGTCGAAGCATTCCTGATTATAAAACTGTTTTCTTAATAGTAACACGTGTCTCTGTGTCACGGAGATTATTCCTCCATGTATTCCCTTTTAATTCCCTCTGTAAAAAAAGCAACAAAGCCACTGTAAAAATAAATCTATTTTTGAGACAATGTAACAATTTCCAACTGTCATCGTATAGATGTTCAACATTAATTTTCCTACCATTGAAACAATCTTGGAAATGAATGTTTTTCAAGTTTTGTTTTGTTTTTTTGTTTTTCTGGCTATCAATATAATTGAAATATACATAATAATTGAAATATACATAATAATTGAAATATACATATCTGTCACGGGAAACGTTATATGTTTGTTTGATGTTGGCCGTCTAATACAATTCCCGATGACGGTGTCAAATGTCTACGTCAACGAAATATTAATTTAAAAACGTGTGAACAGTAATATTCGTTGGTATGTTTTTTTTTTTCATTCGCGCTTAAATCTTTCGACTCGCAATGATATTATTGATTGAAAATGACACGCTGGAAATATCACAGTCTTAAAACACAAATATACTTGAGCGTATGCGATTTTATTGTTGCACTCTGAGAGCATTCATTAGGAACTTGGGACTATTATGTGAAATATTTTATGGTCTGAAATTTGTGTAAGTTTTAGAAAATATATTTATAATAAACATTCAAGGGTAAATGACATTTAGCGCCGTGAAACAAGACAGAAAATAATGCGCACACATCGAACATCCAATATTTCACTTAATAATTCTATCGCCCAATTCATGCTAGCTTTGAAATACCACGAATTTCTGAAAAAAAGTTGAATTCGATTGCCTAGTTTATTTGTGTGGACGAGAAGGTGGTCATGGGTGGCTTGGACAAACCTCGAACGAGGCTAAGCATAGCTGACGTAATCTATCAGAATGTCATGCGCACCAGCACCCTGTATACTATGTGGTACTGTAAAATCTGCATGTAGGCACAACGACGATCGTATCGAATAACGCGTAACGGAAGTTAATGTGTTCCCGTATTGCATGAGTGTATACTTTGAGGTAGTCTCGGAATAATGTTGGTAATTTTTGTTTCGAATTTAACCGGATTCTTTGAAAAAAATGAGGCATGTAATTGTCATAGAATGTAACATTCAAAAGATAACTCCAATAAAAAAAATTAGAACTACAAATCAACATCGAATGTTCAGCAGATCAAATGTAGACACCATGCGCAGACGACAATGACACCATGCGCAGACGACAATGACACCATGCGTAGACGATAATGACAACGTGCACAGATGATAATGACAACATGCGCAGACAATAACGACAATATCACCCCGAGCGTGCCACTTTGCTGTGGTTTTCGGTGATTTGTTGAGAATCCCAATAAAGTTTACTGCCTGAACAAATCCATGGCGAATAAATGTCATTGCCATTTCCATTCCCCGCCACAATATTTAAGGGGGGGGGGGGTCGTCACCTGCGCACGCGCGGGAATTGAGTCCCAAGCGACGATAAAAACACAGGCTAAAAATGCAAAGGCTCATGGGCAGACGCTTGTTTGTAAACAATGACACGCTTTGGCCGTCTGACGCATGCGCAGGTGACGACTCCCCCGTTTTAATGCAGCATTATGAACTTTTTTATGCATTGTTCGTTTAAAATGAACCTATTTTTTTCAATTCCTGCAAGTCTTATTTAAAATTGCCACCACTTGAACTACGCGTTCGAAGGAAATAACTTTGTTTCATGGGAACATTCATAGAGCCTCAATTTGAGTCATGGAACTCATCTGGGAAATATTCGATAGTGTGCATATACTAAGCGGAGAAAAACACAAATTTCATCACGGCTCGCATTTGGAGGAGAAGTGAATTGTTGAGAATCTACGTTTGTTTGCACCGAGGGCTAAAAAATGAAGCATATTAAAATGGACTCTAAAAAGTGTCGAGACGCACTCAGAAACATTTAAATTTAAACGTCTATTATACATTTCTCCCAATTCCCGCAAAGTGAAGATCAAACATTTCACATAATAGCTCAAAGATTCTAATAAATGCTCTCACAGTGCAACTATACACTCAGGTATACTTTTGTTTCAAGACTGTGATATTTCCAGCGTGTAATTTTCAATCAATAATATTTATAGTGACAACACGATTTTAGCGAAAAGATACAATACCATCAGGTGTGTATATTTGACACCATCATCGAAAATCACAACACCCAAAATACTTCAGTAATGGAACAAACATATAACGTGTCCCACGACATAATACAAGGAGACATTACAAAAATAAATCACAATGCAAATAGAAATATACCGAAAGCAAAAAACAACAACATATATTTCTACGAATTTATCAATGACATCTATTTCATTGAGTGGAAAATATTGTTGTATTGGAGGATTTCAAACCAAAATGTCCTAAACAGAATTATTTTACAGTGGATTGTACATAGGTCATACAGGATTTAGGGTCACATAGCTCATACAGGATTTAGGGTCACATAGCTCATACAGGATTTAGGGTCACATAGCTCATACAGGATTTAGGGTCACATAGCTCATACAGGATTTAGGGTCACATAGCTCATACAGGATTTAGGGTCACATAGCTCATACAGGATTTAGAGTCACATAGCTCATACAGGATTTAGGGTCACATAGCTCATACAGGATTTAGGGTCACATAGCTCATACAGGATTTAGGGTCACATAGCTCATACAGGATTTAGGGTCACATAGTACATACAGGATTTATATTTACATAGTTCATACAGGATTTAGAGTCACATAGCTCATACAGGTTTAGGGTAACATAGCTCATACAGGATTTAGGGTCACATAGCTCATACAGGATTTAGGATCACACAGCTCATACAGGATTTAGGGTTACATAGCCCATACAGTATTTAGGGACACATATCTAATAGGATTTAGGGTCACATAGCTCATTCAGGATTTTGGGTCACATAGCTCATACATGATTGTATTGGAGGATTTCAAACCAAAATGTCCTAAACAGATTTATTTTACAGTGGGTTGTACATAGGTCATACAGGATTTAGCGTACGTAGTTCACACAGGATTTAGGGTTACATAGATCATACATAAATCTGTTTAGGACATTTTGGTTTGAAATCCTCCAATACAATCATGTATGAGCTATGTGACCCTAAATCCTGAATGAGCTATGTGACCCTAAATCCTGTATGAGCTATGTGACCCTAAATCCTGTATGAGCTATGTGACCCTTAATCATGTATGAGCTATGTCATCCTAAATCCTGAATGAGCTATGTGACCCTAAATCCTGAATGAGCTATGTGACCCTAAATCCTGTATGACCTATGTGACCCTAAATCCTGTATGAGCTATGTGACCCTAAATCCTGTATGAGCTATGTGACCCTAAATCTTGTATGATTTATGTACAATCCACTGTAAAATCAATCTGTTTAGGACATCTTGGTTTGAAATCCTCCAATACAATCATGTATAAGCTATGTGATTGTAAATCCGGTATGAGCTATGTTGCCCTAAACCTGTATGAGCTATGTGACTCTAAATCCTGTATGAGCTATGTAAATATAAATCCTGTATGTACTATGTGACCCTAAATCCTGTATGAGCTATGTGACCCTAAATCCTGTATGAGCTATGTGACCCTAAATCCTGTATGAGCTATGTGACCCTAAATCCTGTATGAGCTATGTGACCCTAAATCCTGTATGAGCTATGTGACCCTAAATCCTGTATGAGCTATGTGACTCTAAATCCTGTATGAGCTATGTTACCCTAAACCTGTATGAGCTATGTGATCCTAAATCCTGTATGAGCTATGTGACGTTACATCCTATATGATCTATGTTACCCTAAATCTTTTATGAGCTATGTGATCCTAAATCCTGTATGAGCTATGTGACCCTAAATCCTATATGAGCTATGTAACCCTAAATCCTGTGTGAACTACGTACCCTAAATCCTGTATGACCTATGTACAACCCACTGTAAACTAAATCTGTTTACGACATTTTGGTTTGAAATCCTCCAATACAATCATGTATGAGCTATGTCACCCAAAATCCTGAATGAGCTATGTGACCCTAAATCCTGTATGGGCTATGTGACCCTAAATCCTATTAGATATGTGTCCCTAGATCCTGTTTGAGCTATGTAACCCTAAATCCTGTATGAGCTATGTGACCCTAAATCCTGAATGAGCTATGTGACCCTGAATCCTGTATGAGCTATGTGATCCTAAATCCTGTATGACCTATGTTACCCTAAATCTTATATGCGTTATGTGACCCTTAACCTGTATGAGCTATGTGATCCTAAATCCTGTATGAGCTATGGTACCCTAAACCTGTATGAGCTATGTGATCCTAAATCTTGTATGAGCTATGTGACGCTACATCCATAAACAGATTTATTTTACAGTGGGTTGTACATAGGTTATACAGGATTTAGCGTACGTAGTTCACACAGGATTTAGGGTTACATAGCTCATATAGGATTTAGGGTCACATAGCTCATACGGGATTTAGGGTAACATAGAACATAAAGGATGTAGCGTCCATAGCTCATAAAGGATTTAGGATCACATAGCTCATACAGGTTTAGGGTAACATAGCTCATACAGGATTTAGGGTCACATAGTTCATACAGGCTTTAGGATCACATAGTCCATACAGGATTTAGGGTCACATAGCTCATTCAGGATTTAGGATCACATAGCCCATACAGGATTTAGGGTCACATAGCTCATTCAGGATTTAGGGTCACATAGCTCATACATGATTTAGGATCACATAGCTCATACAGGATTTAGGATCACATAGCTCATACAGGATTTAGGATCACATAGCTCATACAGGTTAAGGGTAACATAGCTCATACAGGATTTAGGGTCACATAGTTCATACAGGCTTTAGGATCACATAGTCCACACAGGATTTAGGGTCACATAGCTCATTCAGGATTTAGGATCACATACCCCATACAGGATTTAGGGTCACATAGCTCATTCAGGATTTAGGGTCACATAGCTCATACATGATTTAGGATCACATAGCTCATACAGGCTTTAGGATCACATAGCTCATATAGGATTTAGGATCACATAGCTCATACAGGATTTAGGGTCACATAGCTCATTCAGGATTTAGGGTCACATAGCTCATACAGGATTTAGGGTTACATAGCTCAAACAGGATCTAGGGACACATATCTAATAGGATTTAGGGTCACATAGCCCATACAGGATTTAGGGTCACATAGCTCATTCAGGATTTAGGGTCACATAGCTCATACATGATTGTATTGGAGGATTTCAAACCAAAATGTCCTAAACAGATTTATTTTACAGTGGGTTGTACATAGGTCATAGTACGTAGTTCACACAGGATTTAGGGTTACATAGCTCATATGGGATTTAGGGTCACATAGCTCATACAGGATTTAGGGTAACATAGATCATATAGGATGTAACGTCACATAGCTCATACAGGATTTAGGATCACATAGCTCATACAGGTTTAGGGTAACATAGCTCATACAGGCTTTAGGGTCACATAGCTCATTCAGGATTTAGGGTCACGTAGGTCATACAGGATTTAGGTCACATAGCTCATACAAGATTTAGGTCACATAACTCATACAGGATTTAGGGTCACATAGCTTATACAGGATTTAGGATCACATAGCTCATACAGGATGTAGGGTCACATAGTTCATACAGGATTTAGGATCACATAGGTCATACAGGTTTAGGGTAACATAGCTCATACAGGATGTAGGGTCACATAGTTCATACAGGATTTAGGATCACATAGCTCATACAGGATTTAGGTCACATAGCTCATACAGGATTTAGGGTCACATAGCTCATACAGGATTTAGGATCACATAGCTCATACAGGATTTAGGTCACATAGCTCATACAGGATTTAGGTCACATGGCTCATACAGGATTTGGGTCACAAAGCTCATACAGGATTTAGGGTCACATAGCTCATACAGGATTTAGGATCACATAGCTCATACAGGATTTAGGATCACATAGCTCATACAGGATTTAGGTCACATAGCTCATACAGGATTTAGGTCACATAGCTCATACAGGATTTGGGTCACAAAGCTCATACAGGATTTAGAATCACAGCTCATACAGGATTTAGAATCACATAGCTCATGCAGTATTTAGGGTCACATGGCTCATACAGCATTTAGGGTCACATAGCTCATACAGGATTTAGAATCACAGCTCATACAGGATTTAGAATCACATAGCTCATGCAGTATTTAGGGTCACAGCTCATACAGGATTTAGGATCACATAGCTCATACAGGATTTAGGTCACATAGCTCATACAAGATTTAGGTCACATAGCTCATACAGGATTTGGGTCACAAAGCTCATACAGGATTTAGGGTCACATGGCTCATACAGGATTTAGGGTCACATAGCTCATACAGGATTTAGAATCACAGCTCATACAGGATTTAGAATCACATAGCTCATGCAGTATTTAGGGTCACAGCTCATACATGATTTAGGATCACATAGCTCATACAGGATTTAGGTCACATAGCTCATACAAGATTTAGGGTCACATAGCTCATACAGGATTTAGGTCACATAGCTCATACAAGATTTAGGATCACAAAGCTCATACAGGATTTAGAGTCACATAACTCATACAGGATTTAGGGTCACATAGCTCATACTAGATTTAGGGTCACATAGCTCATGCAGGATTTAGGTCACATAGCTCATACAGGATTTGGGTCACAAAGCTCATACAGGATTTAGGGTAACATGGCTCATACAGGATTTAGGGTCACATAGCTCATACAGGATTTAGAATCACAGCTCATACAGGATTTAAAATCACATAGCTCATGCAGTATTTAGGGTCACAGCTCATACAGGATTTAGGATCACATAGCTCATACAGGATTTAGGTCACATAGCTCATACAAGATTTAGGGTCACATAGCTCATACAGGATTTAGGTCACATAGCTCATACAAGATTTAGGATCACAAAGCTCATACAGGATTTAGAGTCACATAACTCATACAGGATTTAGGGTCACATAGCTCATACAGGATTTAGAATCACATAGCTCATACAGGACTTAGAACCACAAAGCTCAAACAGGATTTAGGATCACATAGGTCATACAGGATTTAGGACCACATAGCTCATACAGGATTTAGGACCACAAAGCTCAAACAGGATTTAGGATCACATAGGTCATACAGGATTTAGGGTCACACAGCTCATACATGATTTAGGGTCACATTGCTCATACAGGATTCAGGGTCACATTACACATACAGGATTCAGGGTCACCTCGCACATTGACGGACTGCAGGACACGGCGAGTTAATTTGTTCTAGCAAACACAGATCGTTTTCCCCTATATGTCACACAAACACGCAATACGTGGGATGCTGGTTGTTGTAATAGAAACTGCAATCGAAGAAGATCAACGACCTGCACTCCCTAGTACACTGAACTTCACACCCAAGGTCCCTGTGCTATGTGCATCATTGAACAGACATTTACTGAGAGGGGACGTTTAAACTTGTATTGAATCTAACACGTAGTAACCAGTCACTGCATTCTGAGATTATGGATATAAACACAATTATTTGTGTACTTCATAGATGTGGCATAATGACATGACCTTTTGAAAATGTATAAAACGTGCCGAAATGTACGCAAAATATGCGTACATCTAACATGAATGAGTTGGCCTTTGGAATTTCAATGTCGTAAAAGAAAGGTATTTCATTCATATTTTGTGGAGCAGATATGTGTTATACGACAATATGCCGTATAATTCGTACAAATAACCGAGTGTAGAGCTTAAAGCGGGAAGGTCGTCACCTGCGCACGCGCGGAAATTGAGCCCCAAGCTAAAAACGCAAAGGCTCATGGGTAGACGCTTGTTTGTGACACGATATGGCCATTTGACCATGCACAGGTTACGACTTCCCCGCTTTAAAGCTGTGATGTTTCATATATATTTTACTATAAGCCGAAAATTACCGAACATGTCCGAAAACTTGTGTAAATGAACTGAATTATCACCGATGGCGGATTCCACGTAATAGCGAATAGACTATACTGATAGAAAATTCGAAGATGATGCAAAAAGAAAATCAGGATGAAACTTTCGGTAAGATTAGTCAGCGAAGTCTTGTTATGTTCTCTTTACTGATTATTTCGGAATATATATAGTAGGACTGCTTTCACTACTGTTGAACGTTGTACATTACTTAGCTAAGTTTAAGCGCGCACCAGAAGCAAAATTTAAAAACCGCAATGCATGACGGGAGTTCAAGTTGTCCGGACATAAAAAAAAATCTTTCGACTAGCGGCAAAATATATCAGGATCTGACAGGGAAAATTCACAAATACCATATCATTTAAATTGGTTAATGCCAACATTTTAGTGTAGCACTTTCTACGTCACTAAATGTTTAGTTTATAATTTGAATAATTTGGGGCCAAATGAAGAACAATTTCAATGAGCAAGTCTCGATCAACATTTTAGTAAAATGTGAACCCATTTATAAATGGTGTTATCTTGACACTCAAAGGTTTAGACTTTCAAAGCTATATTGAGCTCTTTTAAATTTAAAGCGGAGGATCGTCACCTGCGCATGCGGCCTTAATATGGCGTTGTTTACAGACATGTGATGCGATGTGCTGTGCTGTGCTATGTTATATCGTATGGTATGTGAAACGATGTGATGCTATGTGCTTTGATGTGCTATGTTATATTGTATGGTATGTGAACTAATGTGATGCGATGTGCTGTGTTGTGCTGTTATATTGTATGGTGTGTGAAATGATGTGATGCGATGTGCTGTGATGTGCTATGTTACATTGTATGGTTTGTAAAATGATGTGCTGTGATGTGATGTGCTATGTTACATTGTATGGTATGTGAAATGATGTGCTGTGATGTGATGTGCTATGTTACATTGTATGGTATGTGAAATGATGTGATGCTATGTGCTTTGATATGCTATGTTATATTGTATGGTATGTGAACTAATGTGATGCGATGTGCTGTGTTGTGTTGTGCTGTTATATTGTATGGTGTGTGAAATGATGTGATGCGATGTGCTGTGCTGTGATGTGCTATGTTATATTGTATGGTATGTAAAATGATGTGATGCGACGTGCTATGTTTTATTGTATGGTATGTAAAATGATGTGTTGCGACGTACTGTGCTGTGTCATATTGTATGGTATGTGAAATGATGTGATGCGACGTGCTGTGCTTTGATGTGCTATGTTATATTGTATGGTATGTGAAATGATGCGATGCGACATGCTGTGCAGTGATGCGCTATGTTATATTGTATGGTATATAAAATGATGTGATACGATGTGCTGTGTTGTGATGTGCTATGTTATATTGTTTGGTATATAAAATGATGTGATGCGCGTGCTGTGCTGTGCTATGTTATATTGTATGGTATATAAAATGATGTGATGCGATGTGCTGTGCTGTGCTGTTATGTTGTTTGGTATGTGAAATGATGTGATGCGACGTGCTGTGCTGTGATGTGCTATGTTATATTGTATGGTATATAAAATGATGTGATGCGACGTGCTGTGCTGTGATGTGATGTGATGTGCTATATTGTATGGTATATAAAATGATGTGATGCGACGTGCTGTGCTGTGCTTAGATGTGCTATGTTATATTGTATGGTATGTGAACTAATGTGATGCGATGTGCTGTGTTGTGCTGTTATATTGTATGGTGTGTGAAATTATGTGATGCGATGTGCTGTGCTGTGATGTGATGTGATGTGCTATATTGTATGGTATATAAAATGATGTGATGCGACGTGCTGTGCTGTGCTTAGATGTGCTATGTTATATTGTATGGTATGTGAACTAATGTGATGCGATGTGCTGTGTTGTGCTGTTATATTGTATGGTATGTAAAATGATGTGATGCGACGTGCTATGTTTTATTGTATGGTATGTAAAATGATGTGTTGCGACGTACTGTGCTGTGCTATGTTATATCGTATGGTATGTGAAACGATGTGATGCTATGTGCTTTGATGTGCTATGTTATATTGTATGGTATGTGAACTAATGTGATACGATGTGCTGTGTTGTGCTGTTATATTGTATGGTGTGTGAAATGATGTGATGCGATGTGCTGTGATGTGCTACGTTACATTGTATTGTATGTAAAATGATGTGCTGTGATGTGATGTACTATGTTACATTGTATGGTATGTGAAATGATGTGCTGTGATGTGATGTGATGTGCTATGTTACATTGTATGGTATGTGAAATGATGTGATGCTATGTGCTTAGATGTGCTATGTTATATTGTATGGTATGTGAACTAATGTGATGCGATGTGCTGTGTTGTGCTGTTATATTGTATGGTGTGTGAAATGATGTGATGCGATGTGCTGTGCTGTGATGTGCTATGTTATATTGTATGGTATGTAAAATGATGTGATGCGACGTGCTATGTTTTATTGTATGGTATGTAAAATGATGTGTTGCGACGTACTGTGCTGTGCTGTTATATTGTATGGTATGTAAAACGATGTGATGCGATGTGCTGTGCTATGTTATATTGTATGGTATGTGGAATGATGTGATGCGACGTGCTGTGCTGTGATGTGCTATGTTATATTGTATGGTATGTGAAATGATGTGATGCGACGTGCTGTGCTGTGATGTGCTATGTTATATTGTATGATACTGTAGAATACTTTATTTTCGCTTGGAATTTATTTTCACTATTTTCGCTGAAGGGATGATTCCGTAAAAATAAAATCCAGTGAATAAACTTTTTTTCCTATATTTCACATTAAACTCATCAAAAATCAGTGAAAATAAATTCCATACAAAACGCCCAAAAAGCCTTGTCAGCGAAAATTAATTCCAGCTAAAATAAAGTATTCCACAGTATATAAAATGATGTGATACGATGTGCTATGTTATATTGTTTGGTATATAAAATGATGTGATGCGACGTGCTGTGCTGTGATGTGCTATGTTATATTGTATGGTATGTAAAATGATGTGATGCGATGTGCTGTGCTGTGCTGTTATATTGTTTGGTATGTGAAATGATGTGATGCGACGTGCTGTGCTGTGATGCGATATGCTATATTGTATGGTATATAAAATGATGTGATGCGACGTGCTGTGCTGTGATGTGGTGTGCTATGTTATATCGTATGGTATATAAAATGATGTGATGCGACGTGCTGTGATGTGCTATGTTATATTGTATGGTATGTGAAATGATGCGATGTGATGTGCTATGTTATATTGAATGGTATATAAAATGATGTGATGCGACGTGCTGTGCTGTGATGTGCAATGTTAAATTGTATGGTATGTGAAATGATGTGATGCGACGTGCTGTGATGTGATGTGCTGTTACATTGTATGGTATGTGAAATGATGTGATGCGATGTGTTGTGCTGTGATGTGCTATGTTATATTGTATGGTATATAAAATGATGTGATGCGATGTGTTGTGCTGTGATGTGCTATGTTATATTGTATGGTATATAAAATGATGTGATGCGATGTGCTGTGCTGCGCTGTGCTATGTTATATTGTATGGTATGTGAAATGATGTGATGCGACGTGCTGTGCTGTGATGTGCTATGTTATATTGTATGGTATGTGAAATGATGTGATGCGATGTGTTGTGCTGTGATGTGCTATGTTATATTGTATGGTATATAAAATGATGTGATGCGACGTGCTGTGCTGTGATGTGTTATGTTATATTGTATGGTATATAAAATGATGTGATGCGATGTGTTGTGCTGTGATGTGCTATGTTATATTGTATGGTATGGTATGTGAAATGATGTGATGCGACGTGCTGATATGTGATGTGCTATGTTATATTGTATGGTATATAAAATGATGTCATGCGACGTGCTGTACTGTGATGTGCTATGTTATATTGTATGGTATATAAAATGATGTGATGCGATGTGCTGTGATGTGCTATGTAATATTGTATGGTATGTGAAATGATGCGATGTGCTGTGCTGTGATGTGCTATGTTATATTGTATGGTATATAAAATGATGTGATGCGACGTGCTGTGCTGTGATGTGCTATGTTATATTGTATGGTATGTGAAATGATGTGATGCGATGTGCTGTGCTATGTTATATTGTATGGTATGTGAAATGATGTGATGCGATATGCTGTGCTGTGCTATGTTATATTGTATGGTATGTGAAATGATGTGATGCGATGTGCTGTGCTGTGATGTGCTGTTATATTGTATGGTATGTGAAATGATGTGATGCGATGTGCTGTGCTGTGATGTGATGTGCTGTGTTACATTGTATGGTATGTGAAATGATGTGATGCGATGTGCTGTGCTGTGCTATGTTATATTGTATGGTATGTGAAATGATGTGATGTGATGTGCTGTGCTGTGATGTGCTATGTTATATTGTACGGTATGTGAAATGATGTGATGCGATGTGCTGTGCTGTGCTATGTTATATTGTATGGTATGTGAAATGATGTGATGTGCTGTGATGTGCTATGTTATATTGTATGGTATGGTATGTGAAATGATGTGATGCGATGTGCTGTGCTGTGCTATGTTACATTGTATGGTATGTGAAATGATTTGATGCGATGTGCTGTGCTGTGCTATGTTACATTGTATGGTATGTGAAATGATGTGATGCGATGTGCTGTGATGTGATGTGCTATGTTATATTGTATGGTATGTGAAATGATGTGATGCGATGTGCTGTGCTGTGATGTGCTATGTTATATTGTATGGTATGTGAAATGATGTGATGCGATGTGCTGTGATGTGATGTGCTGTGTTATATTGTATGGCATGTGAAATGATGTGATGCGATGTGCTGTGCTGTGATGTGATGTGCTGTGTTACATTGTATGGTATGTGAAATGATGTGATGCAATGTGCTGTGATGTGCTATGTTACATTGTATGGTATGTGAAATGATGTGATGCGATGTGCTGTGCTGTGCTATGTTACATTGTATGGTATGTGAAATGATGTGATGCGATGTGCTGTGCTGTGATGTGCTGTGCTATGTTATATTGTATGGTATATGAAATGATGTGATGCGACGTGCTGTGCTGTGATGTGATGTGCTATGTTATATTGTATGGTATGTGAAATGATGTGATGTGCTGCACCATGTTATACTGTATTGTATGTGAAATTAGCTATAATATGAGGTTATTACGAGGATACCTCAAAGTATGAACGAAGACATTACGGCTAGAGTATCGACCGACGCGTAGCGGAGGTCGATGCGACGGCGTACTGTATGGTGCATATTTCGAGATAACCTCGTATAACCTTATTAATAACCGTAATAACCTTAAAGATACATCATGGGAATGCCAAAATCCAAAAAGTTTAGAACAGAATCAGCGAAATTCTTTGTGTATAGTCTGGACAAACCTTGGTGGCAGCCATGTTTGTTTTTATTATTAGAGAACGCTTACGCGCGTAATCATTCCATATTTGGAATTCGCATTTTCTAATATGGTAGGATGAAAATATCCCGTAAAATACCGCAAAATTACGGCACGCTGTAACTTTGCTGTGTGATATTATTTGGTCAATTTGAAATGTTATATCTTCCATTGCATGTTATGACGAGCCGTATGTTGCGATACACAATCATGTGGAAAGTTGTTTAAAGTGCGGTGGTCGATGCGCAGCGCGTGTTCGAATTTCATGTAATTAAACAATGTATTTTACACGCGTTGTATACGTCGCTATGAGTCCCATATCGAACAGGACACGGCACGACGACCAACGCGCTTTAATCTTATGTTTCATACAGAAGACATCACAGTGGTAACATCTCTATTTAAGACATATGCATAGCCATTGTTTCTAGTGTGTTCTCCTCATTCTCTTAAACTTATCTGCTACATTCATGCAACTGATCATGCTATGTTTCTAAGGAGGTTATCTAATGTTGGCATCTACTGATGCGGCTCTCAAATGATTCGATTGATGTCGTAAATACAGAGACCAATCCATAATGGTAGATAACATCACCAATATACCATCACATATATATTGATAGGGCCACAGGGTCTACTACTTGGCCCTATTTTATTTACAATCTTTATCCCACTATTGGGGAAGCTCATTCGTAAGTACGACCTAAAATTCAACAACATCAGCTTTCTCTTTCTCATACCGATACATCTTCAGTAGTGTCTCCAACTGGGGTATTTACTGCTGATATTAAAAACTAGATGATAACAAACATGCTTAAACTCATTAATTCTAAAAATGAAATCTGTTTCTATTCACTCTAAGTTTAGCGTTACTCTTGTTGGCAATCTCAATTGTTGAAGTTTCCCGCAAGTTTGGGGTAACATTTGACAATAACACCATGTTCAATAATCATGAAACTAACTTGCAATTTACTGTCATCTTCGCCGAATTGGGGTACATCAGAAAATACCTCAGAAAATACCTTTAGTTTAATCTCAATGGTTGAATTTTCTTGCAAGTTTGGGGTAACATTTGACAATAACATTATGTTCAATAATCATAAAACTAACTTGCAATTTACTATCATCTTCGGCGAATTGGGGTACATCAGAAAATACCTTTAAGAAAAGCATCTTGTCATATCTAGTACAGTTATAGAACTTTATCGTTATAACCAGATTCCGGGAATTCATCACTGGGACTTTCAGAACAAATTTCGCAGCGTACTGAAAAAGCAACTTAACAAATCGTAACTCCTTTCGGAACATCTGCAAGTACAACCACAGTCCTACATCATCCACGTTGGTTGTCACGTCGTTACATGGCTTTGAATGACCAAACCCAAAACTATATCTAGGTTCTAATAGACCATTTTCCGTACACTGCGAGAATCACGCGTTATGCGTGAAATCGAACGTAAAAACAGGACAAACAAAGGTCATAGCGTCGTAGTCGCGTCAAACATCGCGTGGGATTCGACAAACGCGAAAGTATTTTGGGGACATTTCCATGCTTAATAATGTGCTGTCCACATTTGATGATAGGCAATTTCGATTAAGTAAGGGTATTCTGAAGCAATATACCTCTGTCGAAGATCGGCCGGTCGGTGTGAGCTACGAAATAAGGAAATTCGAGTTCAAAATCAAATCGTTCGATTTTTGCGGCAGACGTTCGACGCGCGTCTTTCATGCATCTCGCGAGATCTCGCAATTGTACGGAAAATCACCTATTTAGACTTATACACCTAGTCTTGCTCTTAGATCTGCGACAAGGATTTGTTTTTAAGAACTACAAAATACAAACAAATATTTTATGTGTCTCAACTCTGGTGCTATCTACTACGGGACGTTAGACGGTCATCAATTAAGTTCAAGTATTTTTTAAGAACAAACTTAAGACACATTTAATTTCAAAGACATCTGGCTTAGTTACAGCGCATTTGAGGGTGATGTTATTGGCGCTCCATGAATATTCTTGATTGACTGACTGATCTGTTGTCCAGTCTTAGTCTGAGTGACGTTGACGGGTATTGGTTTTAGGCTCATGTACTACTACTGTTTTGCGGAACATCTTGTTACGAACTTCCCGGTGAGTCTGTCACCGAGCATCAAGTACGCTACGTAGGGTGGTACACGCATTTAGATGCCTTCCCCTTCTGGATTACTGTGACACATTTTTGTCTGGTTTCAAACTATACTATTTCACTCAACAAACTAGTAGAATTACTGTCTACTAACTCTACTCTTCGTTTCTTAAAAACTGGAAATAAATGTCGCAACCCCAAAGCTCATACTCATTCAAACATACAGTGCAGTCACAATTCTTCGTAAATTGCATTGTTATTTTTTTATTATATCATGCATTTGTGTATATGAATTTTATTCAGAGCATGAAAAAACCATTTATGTATATCGCTATTTTAGGTGATTTAATTAAAAAAAATATCTATCCTGGACCTATGAACCAAGATATCCTAACATCTGCATACAGGGAACAATCCCTACAGATGCAGATATAGATATCAATTTGTAAGTGGGGGTAGATGTATTTAATCTCGTCTACGTGCATTATCACAGTTGTTTGCAACCCACACGGACTGACTGTTCAACTACGTTGTTTCATGAATATGCAGATTACGTCCAATAGCTGCAAAAATAGATGCTTCAATTCTGCACATTTGTGTCCCACTGCACAAATACTGAGCTGACGTCACACAAATATTTTCACAAATAAAGAGCTTCAGTCTAAATGAACATTTTTGTAAAAGGTACAAATCTAAGACTGTTTTACGGTGTTTAAAAACATCATTGAAACGTATACATTGAGTAAATTATTCATTGTAATATTTTGGACATTATTTTTAAATAATTCATCACATCCGCATTTTTCACTTATTTTATATTGTAATTTTTCGCTAAATCGCGCTTTACTGTTGGTGGTTATGGAGAGAAGTAGAATTGAATTAATACATGATTTGCATATTTTTGAATATTTAATGAGCTTGTTTTGTAAAAAAAAAAAAACCTTCATCTTTGGTATTTGCTTACAAATTGACATCAAACTGGAAAGCACTTTTGCACACTTTTAGTACGAACTACACTTCTGTTTTACATAAAATCAAAGTGACATATTTCTGTGAAATTCACTGTAGATTACAGTCATAGTTAGTCTGTTAGAGCAAACGATAAATATGGTTTCAATCATGACTACGCTAATTCTTTGCAGTTTCCCAGTGACGTGTTTCAGTCAATTGTTCTTGATAAGATAGATGGTCGTGCAGAGGCGGCGGCACGACATTTTGCATGGAGCGAGATCTGCTCACTATCTCTCGGGCGAGGCGCGCATTTTTGCGATCATCCAAAGCACGCAGACGATAACCATAATTCCACGAATCCAACTGCGTGGCGCGGATCGCGTGGACGGGTTTCATGTTCTCTGCACGTAATAGAGGTCTTTCACTGACGTCATTGTTCCCTTGACAATGAGACGCGCCGCCATCTTGGAGGCCTTCATTCGTATTGTTGTTATTGCGTAACACAAGGTCGATCGTCTTCTCAAAAATGGTTTTGAAATGTGTAGTTTTTGGATGTACAAATCGAAAAGATCGGGACAAACATTTGCAATTTTATCGATTACCAGCAGTAGTGGTAAATCAAGGCGAAGATTGCGAAAATCTGAGTAGTGAAAGGCGACGAGAATGGCTGGCTAGCCTCGGACAGAAATTTGAAAACCGAAACATGGGTAACATCAGAATATGCTCGGCACATTTTATTGGTGGTAGGTTTCTCGCTGTTTACAATTTCAATTTTATTTATCACCAGGCATTGAAATTTGATAAATCCCAGTGGAATTGGTGGTAGAGAAAATCGATAATATGATAATCAAGTGTATTTTATTGTGTCTCCCGCAGGTGAAAAGGCCCGGCTCTATGACAAAGGTAACCCAAACTGGGTGCCAACAGTCAATGTCGGACACGGGGAGAATGTTCTGAAGCAAACAATGACAGTAAACAGGTACAATAGGCTCCACAATAGACAGAAAAGAAAAGCAGAGGAAAAGATCGTCATTGTGGAAGAGGGATTGGCGTTGGAAAACAAGGAAAACGCTACAAGTACAACTGAGTTTGGCACTCAAACAGACCTAACTACCTCTATGTTAAAATCAATGGAGAATGAACTCCAAGCTCTAAGAACAGAAAACCAATCATTGAAAGAACAACTTTCTAAATATACAAATAAAATGTCACAGGTAGACTTAGAGGGAGACAATGAAAAAGTAAATTTTTTTACTGGCATCTCTTCATTTGCCATTTTAATTTCATTGTACAATTTCATAGAACAACACTTACCTTCTCGTACGTCTTTAGACAAATTTAGAATGTTTATGTTAACATTAATGAGACTTCGATTGAATTTGTCAGTACAATTTTTAGCCTATGAGTTTTCCATTTCACCTGCTTCAGTGTCAAGAATTATAACTTCAGTTATTAATGTTATGTACATTCGCACAAAACCATTCGTTTTTTGGCCAGATAGGGAGACTTTGAAGATGACTATGCCAATGCAGTTTAAACAGCATTGTGGTTCTAGATGTGCAGTAATTATTGACTGTTTTGAGGTGTTTATAGAAAGACCATCAAATCTGAAAGCACATGCTGAAACATGGTCTTCCTATAAACACCACAATACAGCCAAATTTTTGCTGGGCATTACACCACAGGGTACTGTGTCATTTTTGTCTAGAGCTTGGGGTGGTAGAGTGAGTGACAAACACATTACAGAAAATAGTGGCATTCTTGACAATTTATTACCAGGAGATTTGATACTGGCTGGTCGTGGTTTTAATATCCAGGAGAGTGTTGGTTCTGTTTGTGCAGAACTCAAGATTCCTGCATTTACCCGGGGAAAAAGCCAATTGTCTGCAGTCGATGTTGAAACAACCAGAAAAATAGCTAATGTAAGAATTCATGTGGAAAGGGTCATTGGAATGGTGCGACAGAAATATACAATACTGGGTAGTACTCTTCCAATCAATTTATTTATTTCTAAAGATGACCAGGGTACAACAATGGTAGACAAAATAGCACACGTATGTTGTTCATTAGCAAACCTCTCTGAGTCTGTTGTAGATTTTAATTGAACAATATTCAGGCATATTTCACAGGTACTTACACTTTTTATGTACACCCACTTAATAGCATGCTTTTGTAAATATGAAATAAAATATTTTGTCTTGATATCATGTAGCATTATCAGTGTCATAATTTCTTTTCTAAATGTCAGAATTGAAACTACTGTACAAATTAAAAAAAAATGGATAAAAATAAACATTGGCTGCCTTGTACTGGAAATAATAAAAATGTAAACAAAATATTGCTTAACATGGAGGCACACTCACTAAAATGTAAATAAATATTGACTGCATCATATTTAGTAATGAAATGTAAATAAATATTGGATATATAAAAGTATGATACTGGGTAAAAAAATGCAATTAAATATTGACTGCATCATATTTTGTAATGAAATGTAAATAAATATTGGATATATAAAAGAATGATACTGGGTGAAAAAATGCAAATAAATATTGACTACATAACATTGAGAGATGTACTGTTTCATAATGTCAATATGGCTGCATCACACAATCTTTTCTTCCTTCTGTATTCTGGTAGTTTCCTATAGTCAGGACAAAACCATTTTCCCTTTGATATATGTCTAATTCCAACATATTTGAAATGAAACCAGACAAGAGCACATTCTGTGTTGTCACAGGCAACCATGTTGCCTTGTTCTTCTTGGTTATAATAACAATACAGATTATCATCATTGCTATTGGACGTAGAGGCTGCACCATCATTGCTGACTTCTTTGTGATTGCTGGTGTAAAATTTTCCCAGAAGTTCTGGCATTATTGCGGTGTAAAATATATGTTTTGAACGTTCACAGATTGTTACCCAAAGCTCTTCGTCAAACATTATACTTTCAATGTGCATGTCATTCTTAGTCCAAACTACAAAATACCCCTGCTGTAAATTACATACACCCAACTGAGTCTGGACTTGGTAATAGTAACTGTGATCTTTCACAAGTGTTGCTACGCCATTCTCCTTCTTCAGGTAATCATAGCCATCAAGATTTTCATGTCGTAGATTGAAGGGGCATTTGATTTCTATACAAGATGTACTGCAGCAGTCACAAATGAAAACACCATCTGGGGAAGCTGCAATAAATGGCTGGTCTTGGTAAATTACAAGTCCCCTTCTTTCTATATGCCCATTTTCATGGTGTTGAGACATCACTTCGAAAAATTCACGCAAGGCAGTGTCTTCATGCTCACATCCCCATCTAGTGGCCTCAGTTGAAAACTTGGAAAGCATGGGATAGCAGATGGATGATATTAGGCTTATCGAAGGGCTGTCTTGGTTGGTTCTGCATACTATTTTGGACGTTGATGAAGTTACTCTGCCTGCTCTAAACTGGAACCATCTATTTGATTTAGCCTGTTCTCTAGTATGTGACTCAACATTTTTTATTTGTTGTTCCGTCACTGTTATTTGAACTGTTGAACACTTCTCCAGTAACTCTTTATAATTTAAGTTGCTATAGTTGACATCATATAATGTTGTTAAAGCTGGTGGGTAACTTTCATCTGCAGTGATGGAATCATTGGAATGTGGCACAAACCCAGCAGCAAATGGCTGAACCAACGAGAGCAGTGAAGGCTTTGACCCAGTTAGATGAAACTCATTGAAAAGTGACTGTAGTTCTTGAGCTGTTGGTTGTGGTATGTTGTTAAGTGTAGCCAGTGGTGTTTTTGGAGCCAGGGGAGTTTGCGTCTGTAATGCCAAGTCAAACTGTTTCTTTTTTGTTTTGGCTGATGTAAAGTCTATATCATTCATTTTCTTGTATGTCACAGATTTCAAAGATGATGGTAGAAGCCAATATGCCTTTTCATCAGTCACTGTTTTGGAGTCTCGAATCCTAACAGTAGCCTCCACTGCAAACAAGACCAGCCATGCAGTTACAATGAGCACACAGAACACTACCATTTTGTTTCGCTATCATCCAGGGCTGTAGGGGCTTCTCACTCATTCTCTGAGAATGCATGACCTGTGTAAAAAAATAAATATGAGGTAATTGAAGCCCCAAAGCACAAGATGTACAACAATTGTAATGTATCGTTATAGTTAATAGAAAACACACCAGACTGAGACCGAGATTTTCAACAGACATATATCTCTTAACAAAAGGACATCCACGACTGAGAAAACAGTGGACTATTAAAAATACTGACAATGCCATATATTAGTGCTCACCTTAGCAGATACTACAATGTTTTCATTGCACACAAATGTTTTCATTTCTCTCACCCAACCGGAAACAAATTGGTTGTAGGCTTCAAGACCTTTGTAACACTTTAAGTCATCCAGTGTGTAAGGGCTAGGATTGAAAACCAGGTAATTCACAATATCTGGATATGTCACGGACGGTAACAAGGCGACGTCTGCAGACCATTTAGTAGCATCAACCACGTAAGGGTCACAGCCCCCAATAGTAGACAGTTTTGCTTCATAACGTAGCTGTTCTGCACCAGAAAGTGTTTCACGATACAGACAGAGAGCATTTTTAGGTTTCAATTTAGAGCCAGACATGTTTGCAATGAAAGAAGTAAATGGAAATGACTGAAGGAAATGAACAGATACACTAGCAAACAATCAATCTATTTACGCGTACTATTGTTATGATTGCAGACGACACAGACGACGCAGACGACACAATTGTAGGACCTCCAAAATGGCCGACTTCCGGGTTAATGACGTCACGTGAAAGACCTCTATAAGCTCGGTTATTAAGCATCCTTTTTTGGGGATGCCCGGTGGCCGAGGGGAGACGTGTAGTGGCGTGAAGCTAGGCGATTGGGTGCCGTACGCGAGCGCCGGTTCGAGTCACGCACGCAGTATGTGTTTACTATAATTAGTCATAGTCTTTACCTTGCCGTTTATTCTGTGTTATTTGCATTACCCGCTGTTTGCTTTCCGATGATACGTTTAATGCCTGAACACAAACCCTTTCAACCTAATTAGTAAGTCTATCGATATTCAGTGGTATTTACGTATGTGTTCGCTCTACTCTGACGTCATGCACGGCGAATGTTTAATTACATTACGTAATGCTTAGCGACGTCATCATATGTGAAGTATGCTATTCTAATCTAAGCATAGGTACAGTTCATCTTAAAAAGGGATGTATTTGAGTTTAGTGACGGCGTACACAAGAGTGACAACAGCACGGTTACGTCATGACTGTCAACTTGCCAATTATATTTACACAACAAAAAGATTTATATAACATTTAAATACTAGTTAAGTCTTTTTGTACTGTTTTTTGTACAATTCTTACATATATCTTGTTATTATTTTAAAACTCAGGACAACAGGACGCACAAAGGTCATAGCGTCGTAGTCGCGTCAAACATCGCGTGGGATTCGACAAACGCGAAAGTATTTCGGGGACATTTCCATGCTTAATAATGTGCTGTCCACATTTGATGATAGGCAATTTCGATTAAGTAAGGGTATTCGGAAGCAATATTCCTCTGTCGAAGATCGGCCGGTCAATGTAAGCTACGAAATAAAAAAATTCTAGTTCAAAATCAAATCGTTCGATATTTGCGGCAGACGTTCGACGCGCGTCTTTCATGCATCTCGCGGATTTCTCGCAATTGTACGGAAAATCACCTATTATTATGCGCTTTTCATTTCACCCCTGCATAAACAGTGACGCCTATCACCACGATCTATAAAAGGTTTGGGCATGTAACACACCAGACATGCGCATATCAAGCATAAATATGCAAATAACGACACGCAGATTTCAAATAATGAGACTCAAAGATAACAAAAAATAACTAGACGTGCTGACGCCACGTCGTTCGTGTCGTGTGGCAACCGCGGGAGATTATAGCAAATTGTACGCCCTGCTTTGGCGCC
This sequence comes from Saccoglossus kowalevskii, assembly GCF_978046115.1. Taxonomy (NCBI): domain Eukaryota; kingdom Metazoa; phylum Hemichordata; class Enteropneusta; family Harrimaniidae; genus Saccoglossus; species Saccoglossus kowalevskii. The sequence continues at coordinate 11,882,980 of NC_140660.1, read as the reverse complement.
AAGAGATCACGATCCCTTTCTTTGACAAACAATTTCGGATCAGATAGAGAGGGCGGGAACGCCTTTGTCGAGGTCTATTAGGAGTGATTTTTCAACAGATATTTCAGGAGAAACGCGCTAAAGCACGTGCCACATTCAATAGTGGGATTCATTCGCCTCTAGGAGTGGGTAATTACTCGTACAAGGGAGGAAAATGTACTAGTACTATTTACTGGCGGGTCATTATTTTACATTTTCAAGAGTCTAGGGTTGTTTACGGTGTACATTTTACACCGAAAATTCGATGTAATCACAGAACGTTGTACCGTGCGTAGAACTGGTTACATGCGGACAATGTGCGCAGACGATAAATTTGTACAAATCGGAAAAACGTTTACTGACTACAAAATATGAAAAATGTTTCGGCTATTGATGACGGCTGACTAAAACCACAATGTTTTGTCTGCCACCGGATATGCCGGTCCCTTTGCGTATACGTTGAAACTAGGTCGGGTTCTACCAATACACATTAAATATTGAAATTTTGATTTCAATATATCAATTTAGATTTGTGCGCCATACACTCTACAATGTTGAATTCATCACGTATTGTGATATGTTCATGGGGACGTTCGACAATGTTAAATTTATTCGTTTTTATGGAGGAAAAACAATATTTTTATCAAGCAAAATCAAATTTATTGAAGTTAATGCACCAACACGCCTCACCCATGTACTATCACGCCTCACCCATGCGTCATTACGCCTCACTCATGCACCTTCACGGCTAACCTACGCACTATCACGCCTCCCCCATGTACCGTCACACCTAAGCCATGTACCATCACGCCTCACCCATGCGCCATCACGCCTCCCCCATGCGCCATCGCGCCTTACTCATGTACCTTCACGCCTCACCCATGCGCCATCACGCCTTACTCATGTACCGTCACGCCTCACCCAGGCGCCATCACGCCTCACCCATGCGCCACTACGCCTCACTCATGTACCTTCACGGCTAACCCATGAAGCATCACGCGTCACCCATATGTCATCACGACTTACCCATGTACCGTCGTGCCTCACCCATGCACCATCACACAAGGTAGTTCACAGGATTATCAGCACGCAAGTCAACATTTTCGTCAACATTTGAATGTTGCATAAACGTTATTAGCGACAAAATTGTTGCCATAAGAAATAATGAATTTAAAAAAAATAGAATTTAAAGTTTTTCACATCATGTTTTGGAAACGAACGAAATAGCTGAAATATAAATGAAGAAAACTACACAAATTTAGAATGTGTCAACAACCAATCACACGACTGGTTACGAACCAGTTGAGCAAGGCTAACCGAGTCGTAAACTCTGTGTGGTTCGTAACCAGTCTTGTGATTGGTTGTTGACATATTCTAAATAGGCCACGCCTCCCACTGTGCCGTGCTTTCGGGGCAACCGAAATTTGAAAGAATTTTGATATTTTAAGATCAATGAAGTTATTTGGAGGCGTAATAGTCTGACCGCTTCTTTATATTATGCATATAATGTGGCGATATGATATTTGAAAGAATATTGGGAAATAAATGCTTAATAAATTATAATATAAATAATTTTATTTTATGTTTGCGAAAAAAAAGACCCGTCATGTGTAACATATGTGCTCACGTTTAACGTTTTGTGTGCAGAAGTTTTATCTGCCAAATTTTATTCAGACTTCAGACGATATTTCAGTCGTTTACACCAAATAACCAATACTAATACAAGAGTCCGCGAGATGACGTCTTTTTTTTTTTACTTTTCATTTCCAAGAAGAAAAAAATAACATTACAGATTCCCTACTAAAAAAAGTTTTCTTGAAATCTGTATATGTATTAAAGTTAGCAGCATAGAGAATAAGTTGGTAAATGAATGCCCATTGTGTAGGAAGGTATTGGATATTGTTGTAAAGGTGCAATTAAAATCATTTCTCTTGCCATACAGTTTGATGAAAAACAGAATCCAACTCAAAACACTTATCTAATTATGAAGCCTCCTTAACCTCAAGTTCAGCTTGATACATCATTGTAATATATTCATTAAAATCATGATTAATGATGGAAAGTATATAATATAATAATCAAATTAAAGAATTTAGCCTATTTGTATTTATCTTATTTATTTTATTTGTATTTAATTCCTGTAGAAATTCAGCTGCAATGAAGCAAGAGAATACAGTTTGTCCGCCACTGGAATGCCGATAGTCAAAGTCGCATTCGTTAGTGAATGAATCTCGGCCAGTGCAATTGGCCTTCCTAATGAGACTGTGGCACTCTCACCCAGGGTAGGGGTCGACTCTTTTAATGTTCAGCCGGAGGTAGGATTTGAACTTGGGTCTACCGATCATGAGTCTGGTGCGATAACGACTAACCTACCAGTGACCGATAGTTTGTTGAAAAATTATTTCCTCAAACCATACTTTCAGTGAGAAATTCCAGCATACGTTCAATATCATCTTCGGCGTAGGGAAATTATGCATTCGTCTCGTTCCTAACAAAAAAATATCATATCCGGGTAGTAAGTATTTGTTGAGACTAGAACTATTTTAATTTAAAATGTCTGATGGTCAATGTTCTCAATGAATTACTTCACTTGATCACGTAGTATAATATAGTGTTAAGTAAACACAATTCTTCAGATTTTTTTTCAATATCCACATCTGTTTATATATAAAATACTTTTCATATTTCAAACAACTTGATGATCTTGCGATACATCTAGATCTGTATGGTGTATGGGTATATAATATAAGTTGGGATAATCATTTATTTTTTCCCCTGATAGTAATGTTTATTATACATCTGTCACTGTAATGCCATAAGTTACAGCGTACCGTAATTTGGCGGTATTTTACGGGGTATTTTCATACTACCATATTAGGAAATGCGAATTCCAAATATGGAACGATTACGCGCGTAAGCGTCCTCTAGTAATAAAAACAAACATGGCTGCTCATAGGGTTTGACCGGACTTCACACACAGAAGTTCGCTGATTCTGTTTTGGATTTCGGGATTCTCATGATGTATCCTTGGAAAAAAAAGATGTATAATAATAAGGTTAATATGAGGATACTGCCAAATATGCACCCAGACAGTTCGCGGGAGCGTCGGTCGATACTCCGATGTACTGTCTTCGTGCATACCTTGCAGTATCCTCGCAATAACCCTCATATTATTTCCAGTAAGCCCAAGCTCTTTAAGGCGGGCGTGAATAATAAATAAGTACTAGTAGTAATCTGCATTTTGTTTAATTAATGTAAATTACCAAAATAAAAACCTTTGTCCTGTGTAAAATCGCTAAAATTCGATCATAATAATTACCGAATAAATGTATATGTCATCAGTGAAACCTCTTAATTATCATCCGCATCATGATTCTTTCAGTTTAAATACTGTAGAATACTTAATTTTAGCTGGAATTAATTTTTGCTGAAAATACTTTTCGGGTGTTTTGTATGGAATTTATTTTCACTGATTGTTGACGAGTTAAATGTAAAATGTAGGAAAAAAGGTATATTCGATGGATTTTATTTTCACTGAATCATTCCTTCATCGAAAATAGCGAAAATTAATTCCAAGTGAAAATTAAGTATTTTACAGTATACACCACTCCATTATGCATCAAAATACGGTAAAGATGAAATCGGTGACTCACCTTTACAAAACTGGAGCGTTCAACGAACCATTGCATTGGGCGTGTCTGTAGTAATAATGTTACAAATTAAATTGAATTATGGTAGTAAATTTGCCACAGGAAATCATATTGAACAGGATACACTAGATATAATAAAAAATAGTCGGATAGTGTTACTGTCAGGTATGATATTTCCTGCATGTAATGGTAGAGTTGCTGTATGCGTGTGGGACGGATTTTTATCTTTTCGTTTTATTTTCAAAAACTTTCCAGATAAACATTGTCACCTGTCCTCTTGGTGAATGGGGCCATTGGTAGGTCCATGGTGAGACTTAGGCCAAGATGCCATATCTTTTGGTTAAGGTTGCGACACGTGTATGTAAAGTCTAGTTTTCGTGTACAGTTTTTTTTTTAACCCGTGCACATAAACATTTCAGGATATGTGGTCTCGGAGTGTATGTTTGCCCATCATATTCAACATTAGTTTGTCTTATTTTGGACTTACACGGTTGTTGAGTGTATATATGGTATACTTGACGTAAGCGGCATTCGTCTGGCGTGTACAGTATTTAGTCATCCAGCAGCACGATATTCTGAAGTCCGCAGTGTTGGTTCCACATTATTCGGTAGATTGTCATAGAATAATGTGGCTATTTTTAGGAAAATGAATATATATTTTGATTTCTTCTTTTCAAAAAAAAACACCAGTTCGAATCTGTAAGTAGGCGTAAATTCTGGGATGTGCACAAAGAAGCCGAGATAATTGATAATTTGCATAACAATTCACTCGGTAAGAAGTTTGCTAATGCTCATATTTAAAATGGCTGTAACAGTTCCAAATTTAAATGTATTATAGTTTTGTAAAAAGTTAAATATAGTGCATAATATGGAGATCCCGTCATTTCTTTTTTTCACCATGTTTCTTTTTTATTATTTATGTACAGTCTTGCTAAATCTTGCTAAGCATTCGAAAGAGATAATGTTTGCACATGTTATCTATATTTTAAAATCGTTTTTTGAGTATGTTCCACTATTCACAATTCTACAAAATTTTAACAGTCTATATATAGCCAAGACTGTTTGGATAATAAAAAGCAAAAAACAATTTCACTCCCAAGTGCCCGCGAACCTGCATCTGTACCTTAAGTCTTTTTGAAATGTTGGTTCCACGTGGTATGTTGGTCTGTTTCGGGATACACGGTGTTCTTTGCTCGTACGCGGTGTGTTTGTTAGCGTTATTCAATCGTAGAAATCAGAGGCGTCAATGAATACAATTTAATGTTATACTCTTATGCCCACGCAAAACATAATCTTATAAAAAAAAAAAAAAAAACATTTTTCCTCATTTGTCGATTTTGTTGGGATACTAGCCTTAAAGTTTGAAAGCAAGAAGAAACTTTCATAAGCAAGAAAATAAATGATATCCCTTGAAAACAAAGGAGCCTGCCTGAAGCCATACTTGTAACACATTGCAGATAATGGAAAGCCTTCTTTGGTATTAAAAGACGTTTGCATTACTGCCATTGTTCCTATATCATGTTTCGATAACTTTACACCATTACGCATGAAACACAATCGTCTTAACAGACATAATAACCAAAAAATGTTATCTGTTTGCATGATGTTGATCGGAATAGTCGAATATTGTGTCAGTCTGCGCTCGGGGAAGCCAGTTACCTCAAACGAACTTTGATTCACGGGTCATGGCAAGATAATGAACTAGAAAACAATCATAGAGATATTCGATTAGTAGATACGGGTTATATGTGTTGCTTCGTTGGCAGGATATTATTGCTATGAGGGTTATGAACCCCCACGTCGGTGCAGTGTTTGTTTAAGCATGGAAGGTACTGCCTTCCATGGTTTACGTATTTGAGCAGAATTGTCAGGATACAGAAGGGTAACACGGAAGTACAAGAAAGCGACAATCGGGCATATATCAGCATGCACATTTCTTTGTATGTTTCGCTTTTGTATACACGCCCACAATGGATACCTGGCAGTACTGCCAAAAACAATTCAAATATCAATCGGCCAGTACTCGACAGCTTTAATTATGGAAATTCGGGTATATTGATTTTTAATATTTTTACTCAAAGATTGCGTGTACAGCCAAATTAATTGACGAACCGCAATGAATTACTTTCGTAACTAATTCGAGGAAACGCAGACTAGAGAACTTCGTTCGATTCTCCGAAATTTCGTTTTATTCTCGCGGATACGCGAAATGTTTGACCAATTTTCTAAATACAAAATTTCTATTAATGTAAATTGAAATTGTGCATGACAAAATCCCCACAGGGGACCAACAGAACAACATTGCATTTTTCAAATGAATCACTAATAATCGAAAAAAAAAATACAATTGTGTAAAATGCACCGATACATTAACCCGGTTACATAACTTCCGTAAAATGAGATTTAAATTAATTATTTCGTACTTATGCGCCCCTTTTCTCTCACTGTGCTTCACCATTGAGTTTAAAATCGACAACATACGTACTCTTCCGTATCATTTTAAAATATTGTTCTTCACACATCACACAAGTGTGGAGTTGAATAAAAACACCGACAGACACAGAATTTTTTTAATTTATTTTATTTTTCAGTTTTCTGATCACTTATATCAGAGGTTTTTTGAAGATTTTGATAATCTGATACATTAGTTTGTATTGTTTTCATGTGTGGGCACTAAATGTCATGAATACCAACAGTTTTGGTTTCGAGCGGTTACGCACTAATGACTGCAAAAAAAAAAAAACGTCCGCGAACGAGCCCCTATTTTCTTATCACGTGGGCGCGAACGTCCAATTAGCGGCGAGAGACAAAATGGTACAATGTAAGTAACATAAGATTCAGAAATGCAGCTGTCGCACGTTCACTGCCTGGAACGATTTATCGCCGAGACGTGTGGTAAAATGCGTGTGCGAGCGTACTTCAAACTAACATCCACATTCAGGTATACCCACAAGGAAAAAAACGCACAATTAAAACGGCTAGAATTAGGGAGGAGGGGCTCGAATTCAACGTTGTCCGTCAACTGGGCAAATAGACAGTATACTAGTATTAGGCCAAAAAAAAAAAAACTTATGTTGCCCTCAAGTCGGAAAATTAAAAAATTGGGTCAGTCGTATTTTTTTTTTAGCTCGTGAAAACTGAGGGTATCGTAAATAGCAGTGGCGGATCCAGAGAAGGGCACCCCCCCCCACGCATGACGATTCATATCATCTGGATTACGCATAGCTTTTCTGCGATTTACGCTCCGTATATCTTAAGCGAAGCTTGGACCCCCCCCCCCAATACATTTTGCTGAATCCGCCACTGGTAAATAGCCGAGGTATATGGGGAAAAAACGCGACCCGATATTTCATATTTTTCGGTCGATCGCTGAGGGCAACAAAACAATTTTTTTTGGCCTTACAACACCGTTGAGTACTATAATATCCCCTTGACAACGTACTTCATTAAACTTTTTTTTTATTGTGTTTCGCATTTTGTGCAACATCATTTGGAAACTTTCCTACTAACGACACATGTTAGTATATGTTTGTAAGCTTCAATTCACGGTAGAATTAACTTTGCACCTATATTCTATTTTTCACCATTTTTAATTTCCCAATTTCACATTCAGCCCAACTTTCATCCGTTTGACTTTGGGTGTCCAGGGGGAAATGACACACTGGTGTGATTGGGAAGTGTGAGAAAAAAAACAAATCATTCTTAAATCCATGTTTATTCCGATAGCAACTTATATGCACACACTGCAATCTGCCATCGATGTCAGTCGAGAGCTTTTGCGAACTTCAGAAAAGTTCGTTGCCTGTTCATGGAGGTACACGCCCGGGATGTTGGTCATCTACGGGGTAAATCGGTCATTGCCTGCGCCCCAAAGTATATTAAACCCGATACGTCACCGTTTATGTACGTAAACTGCTTGCATCACGTTTCCATAGAAACCATCAGTGGACGACATGGTCGTATGGATGCACTGATTTAGTGACAACTGTCTCCAATTTACACGAAACACGGCGGCGGTCATATCTATTCTGACAAACGACCACGCCCACATATTTCGATGTGAGCTATGCGCATGCGTGCCATGGCAGTCGCGCTCTGATAAAAAGGTGAGCAGCTGACAGTGTATGTAGTGTTTCCGAACAAGACTCTGCTGTGACTCTCTCTCCAGGCACACGTTTCTTTCCAGGTTGGCATCATGTTTTGTCTTCACTATGCGCTACTTCTCGTTTGTGCTCTGGGTTTTGTACTTGCAGCGCCGTTTGAGGTAAGAAATATTAGTTGTCTCATTCAACTTACTGTATGCTTATCTGTGAATATTTGTTAGCCCGCATTTTTGTGTGCTGTAATGCCTTCTCCTTCTTCTTATTCTGGTATTGTCAACTCACGTTTTGCATGTCATAAATTCACGTGCATGTTCGCAAATTGAAGGTGGTCTGTCTCCCGACCGGCACGCTCGACCATTTTCCTGATCACAACGTATATATTCAGACGGGAAACCCGCAAAAAGCGCGCGGGATGTGATAGAAAAGTCCACTAAAAGATGGAAATTGCTACAAGAGTTCGCCAATTGCTACAAGATTTTTGTTTCAGCCCGCGAACCACCTGCAATGTGTTCACGGTACATCGACAGTACGCGAATCTTCAGAAAGACAACTCCGACAGTTCTTGCAAAGTTTATTTTCGCCGTTATTTTTCGCAATAAGAAGACAGAAGATCGGCAATTGATCCGCCGTCAACCAAGGAATATGAATTTTAGAACAAAATGAAGAAATCGGTTTTCTTGCGCGCAACTTCTTGCAATGTACTCCACGTAGCAAGCAGTACGTGGTACTCACAGCACAAGCCAATGTTCATTTCAGTTCGTTGATTCTGTGTGCGTCGCAACGTAATGATTGGGTTATATCGCATTCGTTTTTACGATCCTTAATCCCCAAGCGTAACTATACCGACTAATTAAACTAATTAGGTAGTAAAATAAATCTGATCTTTAATTGAAAAAAAAAACATTAACGATTTCCGAAAATCTGCACACAATTCCCATTTGTGTTGCGGTAATTAGAAAACGAAACAATATAAGTTGTTTTCTCGTTATCGTTTTCTGCATTTTTTTTTTGCTGAATTCAATGGTTGAATTTTGATCGGAAGGAACACGGTGATTGTGTTTCCAGTTTCGATATGTGTTATCTTATTTATTGTGAAACGAGAACTATTTTGTATCGCGAAAGGTAATGAAAGACAATTTTAATTTGTATAATTAAATGTGAACGAGGATGGATACATTGGCAAAGCTGGTAACGTACTCGGACGCAACTCTCTAAATCACGAAACTGTGCTTTTGTCGTTGCGGCGAATAAAAGTGATATCCTCTACTTTGACGGGTACAAAAGCACGTACGTGATACGAGTTCCGTTGTGTTCAAGTGTTCATTACATTATCATTGCTAAAACGGTTTGTCATTTGTGTTAAGCATCAGTTGCAACTTGAAGGCCGAAGAAAAAATCACAGAAGTCTACCTATAATATAATATTTTTTTTTTAATTGAATCAACGGCATTTCAAAATCTCCGAGAAGGTCAGCTACATGAGTCAATTACAAAGACAAAACCATGACAACGTGAATGTGGTTAGAACACTTCTAATACCCGGAAATATTTTGTTCAACGAAATGCAATCATAGAATGATAGCTCGCTGGGGAAAAAAAAACAACAAGTGTAGCCCTCTTGTCATTACGAGATACTGTAAGTGTATCAGTGTCATACAATTGAAAAAGGGTATTTTTTTTATGTATTTCCAAATAGAGATGCCGGTTAATCAGTTTTCAATACTGGGTTGGAGGAAACAATGCCTCTTCGAAACTCTACCAACAGGGAAATTTATTTCATATGTTGATAATGTATATATTTTTTAGAGTTTCACTGTGCATTTTACCGCGATCTACACTCAAAATTGAAAAAAAAAAAAACGAGTGAAAAAATAATAGTTTCAAACCTGATAGGTACGGCTCCGTTTGTAGCAAAAAACCTTGGTGCGTTTTTTTTTTTTTATCGGAAGTTACGACTGAAGCAGTACAATCAAAAGGTGAAATCTGCTGATCTATCGAATCAAACACTGTACGATTCTATCTGTCCTTATATTTGTAAATATAGCATTGTTAATATTATCATATATTATTCATTAAAACAAATTATACGGGTTATTAACAGCGTTGAGGGCTTGTTTGTAGGTCTCTTAAACTGGCAGTTATGAAATAAGATGCACATATACAATAAATCCACAATAATGTGCAGAATGAAACAGGGGCCAATATATCACGCCATACACACTCGGAAGAGTGCGCGCAACACATTGTACGCGTCTACGGTGTAGAAAAGTAACTGATAAACCTCTATTACCGCTACAGACTACGTACGTTCGCGGTTTTACCCACAGGTGCCTGGGATGGTCGTTTCTCGCACTCACTGCGGCGTCTAGTTTAATCTCGAACAGCCGAGCACAACTGCGCTAAACATCTCCTTTTCGTCAGACCCATGCAGAGTCTACGTTACGCATCCCAGAGGGTATTAGCAGACAGCCACTAAATTTAAAGAGCGGCAATCGTCGCGACAATGTGGTTGTTCTACGTTGTTCGTAGATAATGTTTTCAACGCGTACATCGTTTGTTTGTTTCAAGTTGTTCACTAGAAGGGAATCACATGAGTCGAAGGGTGGAGTAACTCTTTGTCCAAGTCAAATAATATACTGTGTATGCGTTGTTGCCCAGTGACGGACCATATGATAATTTATTATTAAAATTAAGAAATGTACATAGTTTCAGTACTTTTCTTTTGTTTAGTGTTTAGTGTAAGACACTTTTATGTAAATCTTGTTCTTTTTACCGCGGCCTATTTGTAGTTAGGTACGAGCTACTTAAGGGGGCTACCGCGATTAAACAAAAAACGGAACTAAAATAGGAAATATGTTATAATGCGAATTATGTTTTTTTCTGATTCATTCATTCATTCATTCATTCATTCATTCAACAAAATTAATGTACTCATCAACGTGTTAGCCAAGAAAATAACAAATACGACGTAGCATTCGACATCAGTGCGCATGGCAATTGTACACATCCCCCTGAACGTAGTGAGTAGCATTTAAAGAAAAAAAACACGTATCAACACAATTTCCTCCTGACATTCAAGTAAATTTGTTCAGAAATTGTTTCAAAATAATAGTTCATTCATATCATGATTTTTTTTTAGTATTCCTAAAACATATTATGTCGATAGTAAAAAAAGGCATACACGCCTCCGAGGTTTTTTTTTTTTTTTTTTTTTTTTTGGTACAATAATTATAAGAACGGTTCGCAATTGCTTCAATTTTACATAATAATGAGCACTGTCGAAGCATATCTAACCAGTGTGTTTATTTCCAAGTAGTTTATGGGTATACACGAAACTATTATTATTAATCTATCACTTCTTGCTTTCGATATTTTTCTTCAAAGACACCCCCGCCTACCAGGCATGATGACATTCCATCGTGATAGCCGTATTCATATTCATCGTACTTTAATATCAGTTTAAATACTTTAGTCCACTGGCATTCTGGTATAATACAAATACAAAATACACACGCCCTCTGGGGCTTAAATAATTGAGGAAAGAAAATACCCTTACCAGAATGTCAGTGTATGATAATAGATGATATGTAAAATAATATTTTGAAATTTGTGATAGAATGAAATAATACAAAAATAACGACAAACGTCTTAGATGTTATTAGTATCACAATAACATGTTGTTTTTTAGGGGGCAACTTTTATTTGGAATATTCATAAAACGCTGTTTTGTCCGTCTGTTTAACTGCCCACCAAAATGTTGGCTCATCTTTTTCTATATATAATTATTTATTTTTCGACCAAATAAATTGCCTCCATCATTCTAAATCGCATTATTATGAGTTTTCTTCAATAAAATGCCACTCTGTAACGCGCGTTACAATATAGTGATGACGTCACGGTATACGTAGTTACTGCTCGCCTTTCTCTCGCTCCCAACGCTCTCGGCGGCCATTTTAGGTTTAGGGTCAATTTACAGAGACAGTTTTACAATTAGCGTTATAGCTCTCGAACTCTCTCGAGTTATATCTAAACTCTGGTTTAGAACTGACCGAGTCTCTGAGCACCCTGGCTCAAGTCGAAGCGAAACCGTGTCGTGAATGGTGAGAGTGGCGTTGTTCACAGCCTCGCTCGATAATGTTTCGAGATAAGTGATCGGTTGGTCGACCAATGGTTGACTCTTGTCAATTGCCTCAAACTTCTTACCTTTTAAGCTGAATTAATTAATATTTTTTTCAACTACACATTCAATGTCTAGTTATAAATTACTAATTCATCAATAAGAAAATTAAAACTGTTGTCATTGGATTTCGTTGTATTTATACATATTATAAATATGTTTCCGGTAAATGTCTCGAGGTGATATCAACTGCTAGTGTTTAGTCAGTACGTTCCTTTCCCGGTATGTCGTGGTAATGAGTCAGCGATTATGCATGTTTTTTTTGTGTGTGTGTTTTTTGTTGTTGTTGTTGTTGTTGTTGTTGTTCAAGTGGTGGCTGTATACAAATTGTTCACATCGTACCACCTTCGTAGTCCTTCGATTTTCCTGTAATTCCGTTGACTGACCATGTATACCCCATACTGTTTTGCGACAATGGTCGTAAAACAGAATGCCAGATTGTAAACTCAGACTATCAAAGATCTTAAAGTCAGTGCCTCCTTTTGATATTGTATCAAATTTAAAATGCACTCCAGTCTTAACAGAAGTAAGGATTTCGAAATTAATAGTTCGGGATCACCAAACAATAAAATGACACCCAATTATTTTGCTACAAGGATATAAATAATTTTATCAAATTAGAAATTTGGAAAAAAATATAATTCGTCATACATCAAAAGCATGAACTTTGTCACAGATGGTCTCTCGCACCAACCAACCTACAATTGCGTGTCACAGAGGCGTTCTAGCTTCTATGTATACTATTGTTCTGAAAACAAGTAATTTAAATAAATATATAATAATATTTATATCATGAAATATATTTATACAAACACTACTATATAAAAATATATACAAATTTTCCAAAGGCTTAAAAATATTATAACATATAAATATATTCGTAAGCCGTTCTCTTTACATATTCATAAATTTTAGTTAAATCCATCAACGAGCACAGTTCCTTCGAAACGTTCCAGTGTTATTCAATCTGCAAATAGAAACTTGTCGTTTCAGTTTCAGTGTGTTGCGCTGAGGGTACAAAGATGAATTCTCAATACTTGCTCTGATTTAACGTTTTGAGAAAAATGTATAAAATATCCAAATAATAAATTATGAATAAGATCGAAACATTAAATACTTGTAGCTTTTTTAGTCAAGCGAAGCAGAAACGAACTTGAACAAAACAGAATGTTAGAGAACAGAAACAATTAAACTACATGTCAATGCATTGTGCTCTGTGTATAATTCGACAGTTAGAAATTAAGAAAAACATAATAGATAACAGTTAAACTAAACATTTTACCATCTTGGCATCACGTAATTTTGACCTTTCTTTTATTTTTAACAAGAATATACACTGTCAAAAATAATGTGCCGTATGATGTGGCGCCGTGTATTCTCAAGTACGTCCGTTGCGTAGCGCACGTCAGTAACCGGACACAACGCTTTGGTTACCACCATGGAACATAAAGGCAGCCCTAATACCTTCCATGGTGTCACTGTGAAAACCCTACCTACGTTCACAATGATGAGAAAAAAGTGTAATCGGATCTTATTGTGAAAACTCCTGTAAAAGCGCACCTAATCATTAATGTAGTAGAAAAAAAAAACATAATTTGAAATTTCTCAAATGTGTTCCGCGTGATGAAGGCACTTTTCCAAGAATATCTTGACTGCTATCGCATTCAACTCGTTCTACTGCCTTTCATCGTTCATTAAAAATAATAGGTGGAACGCGACAGTCTAAAAAAAGAAAATTACCGTGTTCGCGATAAATAAAAATCAACTACTAGTAAGTTATCCAAGCTTGACTTGAAAGTTAATCAAATCACAATGAACGTCTTTGACTACACCTGTACTGAAGTGAGCGAAGTTTGTTTCTTTTGTGTGTGTCCCTCTATTTTATACTCGCTTAGGGGTAAACCATTTTGAATCATGGGGGTGGTTGGAAGAGAGTGGCCAGCGCATTTTTATTTTATTTTTTGAATGCGCCAACATTTTTTCTGCTATGCCTTGCATGTATTTTGTATTATTTTCGGTGTCTAGCTGGTATTTTGTTTAAACAAATCTTCAAGCCACCCCCGTGAATTATAATGGTCGACCCCTTACGCCGATTTGTGAAACAGGCGATGGGTATTATAAGTGATAACGAAGGTCGCGTCGAGAATGTTTTGCATTTAATTTATTTCCTACGTGTATTAAGGGCGGCAGTCTTCGCGCCGCGCATGTGTGCGATATTTACGCTTTTCTAATGGAAATCACAAGTATGTGTTTTGACCAAGGCGTAATGTGCACTAATTACCGCCGGCCACTCCTTCGATACCTTCCCATCACCAAATAAATTACGTGATTAAGCTTGGTAACGCCTCAGTTTGTGTCCGTTCTCTGCGCAACAGTCAAAGTCGCCATCTTTGTTCATACGAGTCCCAAACCCCGCGCATGTATGGCGAGACGACCATCGCCCTTTAAGCAAAGAACGCGCCCGTTTCCCAAGGCGTTTAGGGGGGGGTCTCACATAATTCGTAATATTATTTGGAGAATAATGCATACTCAAGCCGTTTCAAAAGTAGATGTAAAATATATCGTTACAGAAATAATTGTATAAATCCTTAAAATAAATTCATTTTACGGAGTTCATTAAAGGTCGGTGCTCATCGCACCGCGCATATGCGATATTTGTGTTGTGTTTTTCCCCACGATTCAATGCGTTCTTCTATTTGAAATCACAAGTACGAGTTAGTTTTGACCTGGGTGCGACGTACACTAATTGCCGCCGGCGATTCATTCGATATCTTCCAATCACCAAATAAATTACCTAGTTAAAGCTTGGTAACGTCTCAGTTTGTACTCGTTGGTCTGCGCAACAGTCAAAGTCGCCATCATTGTTTATATGACCCCCCCCCATATCTCGCGCATGCGTGGCACGACGACCACCGCCCTTCAAAGAGGTGTCGGTGACAGAAGTTTCGTTCATAAAACAGTTGGCAGTGAAATCTCGTTCATTAAAGATTAAATAAGTGGCAGCGGTATCAAATAGTTGGCTTGAAATCACGTTCATTAAGTAAAATACCCAGCGACTGTTTGACGACTGTTTGCACTCTTGTTTTACAGAAAATGTTACATTTGAAAATGCACCAACCGCTGTGAGTGATACATTCAGATCACGTTTCGAAGCATGATTCCACATACAATAAACTGCATAGTTAAAAAAAACACAATTAATAATCGATAAACAGAACCAATTTTCGAATTATTATTTGTCAGTCACTCCCTACCTCCCCGGCAATAATAAGTAAAAATCTAAGTCATGAACGACTAGCGAAAATAGAGCAAATCCCTAAAACTGACTGCAGTTTAGGTATTCTAGTTTCCGGCGACACTAGACCGGAATTGCGTTTACACGACATTGGCAAATTTCTTTAATGACTTTATGGATTAGTAAAGTAAAATTGTGATTACGTTGTATTCGGGGAATTCGCCCGCTAAATCACAGTAACCTGAATCGGACACTGACACATTTATTAAAATTGAAAAACATTATTTTGTGTTCCGAAAACCAATATTGCTGTGACAATGACGTCATAGTCGAATATAGTTACTACTGTTTCAACACTTTCTTGACGTAGAGTATAATGATTCAACTATTCTGGTTTGTCTGTTTAAACTTGTCGTCTGCGGGAACAAACACCGCAATGCATTATTGGAAATAACAAATCATATTCATTATAGGAAGATGCAAACCAACATTTAAAAAAACATTGCATTTGAAAAACTTGGCGACCTTTAAATAAATATAGCCCCTTTATTTAAACAATTTAAATTTTGGGGATTACTGAAGGACTGTGGATAATTATGAAGTTATACTTTAAAGTGCTTGTGAAATGACTGCTATTTTCTGGCCCAAAATAATTTATTAGTACATCAATATTATTATTTTGCATGTTATTAAGACCAGACTTTTTTTATTCCTTGTTTCTCGAGTTTTTTTAAGGCAATTTTTTGAGGAGGACGGAAAAAAAATTCCATCGGATTTGTGTGATTCTCAAAGAATTGTAAGTGAGATCATTGATCGGAGAGAAGAAATGAAATAAAATGTTATTCCATTTATAACCTTGTTTCTCATCTGCGCGAGACTTCGGTACTTTGATCATGATACTCCCACGAAAGTGCAACTTGGATTTCTTATGCGGCGGGAGGTAAAAAAATGAAGATAAATATTACACTGAAATTTTATTTTTATTTCATTTTCATTTTCGGTTCCTGTTCATTCGACGGGTTCGCGAAACAAGGGATAATAAAAGTCTCGCCTGAGTACGAAATAAACATTTAAAGCAAAAAAGTCAGTTCCAAACTCAATCTACGCCATTTTTATGTATTTTAAAACGAGGCTCCTCATTTGCATACCCCTGATGACGTAAGCAGTGGAACTTGCGTTTCAGCAAGCGATAGTGTATATAAGGCACATTTCTTATTCAATTTTCTCGTCTTTGACTAAAATGCCACTCATGTACTTGTTCCTCGAGGAAGAGTGGACCACAAAAAACACATATTATCAGGTTTATCGTATAGGGTTCAGTAAGATACGAAATATGTCCCCTCTGGCGTAGCTGGTCGCCGCGATCAACGGCGTACTGCCCAGTCAGGAGTCACTTGTACCACGGCTACTCTTCTAGTAACGTTACTCGCGTGCGAAGGAATTGATTACGTGTTGAAATAGGTGAACGCGTCGGGTCACAAAGAGGACAAGTGCGTGAATGGCGCCGTTTAGTTTGATAACAAAAATAATCGAGAGCAAAAACACATGAAAATGTCATATTGTTATTAGAGTAATTGTCATAATTAGGACTTGACGTTGAACATTACTTGGTCGCAAACATTGACAGCTCACTTACTGGTATAACGCAGATCAAATTACAAGAAAAGATCACAGAAGTGTGAAGTAGTCATTGAACACTTTAGACAGCGAAATTAAAAACAATTACCAACGTGTGAGTGCTGTGTAATTTCCTGTTTGACGTGACGCTTCGGTGTTCGCGTCACGTCATTGCTACCTCTTACATAACTATATGGTATCTACAAAAGGTTATTCATTTTGAAACACTTACCCGACATGTTACTCTCTTCTGAAAGCCGACGTGGTGAACATTGGCTGGTTCGGAATCTGGTTCTTCAAAAAGTGTTAGTATTGTGCCAGGTTTATTTTTCCGGAACTTGTCTATAAATCCAAGTTGTTCTTTTAAAAATGATAACAGCTGTTCAGCGAATCTGCTGTATGATGGTATAAGGAGAATGTACGTCTGAACTTTTCCTTTTTCGTTTCCTTTCGGATCGTTTGGAAACGCGTAAATGCTCATACTATTAGGATAAGCATTGCTACATCCATGAAAAGAAAATACATTTCAGAAAAAGCACTGACCGAAAAAATATATATCGTTAATAGTACAAGGCACTTCGCGATGGGCGTCTTTGGCGATCAGTAATACTTACAAAAATTTTTGTTTTATTTTATAAACTGGCTTGGCAATTCCCATCACCAATTAGACAATGTCACATCAATTCGGCTACTTTCCCAACAAATCCAAAATCATTCAATAATTTTGTTTACATTTGTAATATAATAATTACATTTATGGTTTTGATAATTTTAATGCATACATGTAAACTCACAAAAATACCCCCAAAATAATATAATGCATAATTTTCCTTGTCTTAACATTGCTTTTTTTTCTATTTGTGTAACTTCATGTGGAAATCCTGATGAGATTTATTGCATAGAAATGAACACCAAATACATCTATCCCGGCCAGCAATCGAATCATCAATCTTCATGAGTGACTTAAATGTTATTTCCATCTATTTGCTTCAGATATTCCCACTATCCTAAAACACTCAAGTGAATGTTGTCAAATTCGCGAGTGTGCGTATTTTCGTACAGTTGCGTAAACATTGCTACAATCAAAGACGAGCTGAACAGAAAGTTCATTCTGGGCTAGTACCATTGTCAAATTCTGGGGAGTAGAGAACTATTTATATGGGAGACGTTACAATAAGGAACTATTAAAATTGTTCAATTTCCATATCAAAATCCTTTAATGGAACAGAGCATGTTCTATATTCACCAAAAACAAAGTTATTATGTTTCTACACACACAACAGACTCAAAACAATAGAAACCGTCCAATCCGAGTGACCTGTGTTCTTGAAAATCGAGTCTTATCGCCCTTGCGTTTCCGAGCAAAAAAACGTCGAGGCCAAAAACGACCGATTTTCGCCCAATCTTCTATGAATTTTTCATAATATAGCTAATTCAGTCCAGCGGTTAGATAGGGTATTTATTAGAGACGCTAAGAGAACCAAAATTTGGAACGTGAATCGCTCCGGCGACGAAAAATCGGCGAAAATAGCCAAGGGGGTGAGAGACTGCATTTTAAAAACATATTTTATATATAGGGTATATAATTATAGATGAAAAGCAAAAGAGTATGGCTTCCTCTCTTATTTTGGCATTCGGTGGCGCACTTTTACTTCGGCTAGAGTCGGAATACCGAAAACAGCCGACTGTTTCAGGGTAGGTGGGCGTGGCTACAACACGAGAAATATCTCAAATTTACTCGGTTGCGAGTAATGATTTTCAACAAGAAGAAAATCAATAACTGTATATTTCAGTGGAACACAAATTTAAAATGTGTCGATGGACATTTCACAGGCACTTTAAAGAAACTACCGAACCATACAATCACGACTGCGGATCTTGCTATTGGAATCAAGCCATCCGTGGATGCAATTCAATTAATTGCCACTTTAAAACGGTGAATAATTTCGCAATCTTGTCTTTTAAGTATGATCGTAAGTCCGTGACGTCACATTTATAGCCGGCTGACGTTCAGATGGATAACTAGGGGGTGAACGTGGTCAACTAGTAAGTTGTGGACATTTCAAAAACACCACAAAGTGTTGAATGAACTTGCCCAGCAAATAGACGATTAAAAGAAGGCTTTATTTTCGTGGAAACAGTGACTTCATGAACTCGTCGCACGTTTACCCGTTAGTATTGAAAAAACTGGCTGTTCCTGCGCTCTTTCGAATAGTAAATAGTTTGAAGGGTGTGGTCGTCGCGCAGCGCGTGTTCGCATTTCGTGTAAACAAACAATATATTTTACACGCGTTGTATACGTCGCTATGAGTCCAATATCGAACAGAACGCGACGGCCACCGCCCTTTAATAATTTTGAAACTTTTGCGTACAAAGTGTTTTAATCGAGTTCTTTTCAAAAAGGAACAGAAACATGCCCATCAGATATTCAGATTTATGAGGATCATGATTTACCCTACTACGGTGGTCGTTGTGCCGCGCATGTGCGACATTTTATGTTTATAAACATTGATTTTTCCCACAACCCAATGCTCTCTTTTAATGGAAATCACGAGTATGTGTTTTGACCAAGGCGCAACGTACCCTAATTACCGCCGATGACTCTTTCGATACATTCCAATCGCTAAACAAATACACAGTTAAAGCATAGTAACGTCTCAGTGTGGTATGCGCAACAGTCAAAGTCGCCATCTTTGTTTATATGAGTCCCACATCTCGCGCGGCGCATGCGTGGCGCAACGACGACCACCTTTTAAACCTCGGCACAGTTTCTTTTATTATAAACTCTGTCCGTTGCAACATTTGAAGTCATTTTCTGTGGGTATGTGCGCTTTGTCTAGTCACAGTGTATGGTTAATCATATTAGCTGGCTTTGCTGAAACCAAAAATGATAAACTACTCTATGTCCACCGGCCAATGAGAATGCAATACGCATAAAACACGTGATGGTGGTGGGTGCGTAGCAAATTGACGCATACTGTATTTGAGTAAACAAAAGAATCAAACATAAACTAGTAATGATTAGAATATCGATGTATCTGTAAAAATGTGGTGCAATTAGTAGTTGAATTCCCGTGTACAGGAAATCGAGGTCAGCCAACTACCGAACGTACATATCTCCCATTCGGAATACGCCGTTTATCCAGGGCTAGTCCGTCCGTGGCTCAACAGCTTGTACGAGTCTCCGTAATGTTGTTTGACTGAATACCCTGCAATGGCCCCAAAAGTTATTTTCCAGTTATTTCTGTTTGATAGTTTCATGTTTAGTGGAAAATAAAAAATCTTATAATTAAAAAATAAAATAAATGTATTTCCCTTCAAGATTTTTGTTCCATATACACGTGATAAAGAAATGCGGAAAACGCACATGCGCTTTGAATTAACATTACGTACCATTAATGCTAATCGCGCGTGTATTCGAACGTGGTTCATCATTCCATCAAGCGTTTAATCACTATTACTATAAGTTAGTTAGCTTCTCTTCGTTCATTGGCATGTGTTAGTGGTGTGCTTCACCCACAACCTCAAACACATTACTCACCAATGCTCAAGACCGTACAAAAACAGCTCTTAACAACAATAAACTGAATAACTACTTGTCTCATTAAAACTGTAAACGCCAAAGGGTCGATTCGGGAAGTCGCGGGTGGGCAGCAAGGTCAGCGCGCCTTATGCGAAAGTCAGTCCCGGCCACGGCGCTGCTGAAGTAAGATCATTAACTAAGCCCAGCGGGGGTATTAACGACTGGAGATCCGCGTTATGTGGCGAGATTGTTTGTTTCACTTCAAATCTCGAGGAGACGAGATTACGCTGAGACCATGCACTCATTACACAGGGATGGTGAATGCCGCTTACTGGTTGGGGTTAGGAGGGCCAATCAGGGACAATCTTGTAGGTCACGAGCGTTGAATAACCAATTGGAAAATGTGTGGGATAGGACAACTAAGGCATTCCCTAAAATAATATGCAATGTGGTTTCAATTTAGAGGTAATTGGCGGGAAGGAACTTAAGATATAACTAAATATCTTCTTTCGTTATCGAACATCGAATACAGTTAAACGCTGTTGTCTTGCAATTTGAGAAGGTGTTTATTGAAACCGGGGGTCTATATTAGACAGGTGACATTGACGAGATGAGTTAGTCTGAGATTATCGTATTGTGTGTTCATTGCATCTGCCGAACAAATCAATAGAATCTTAAAGAGAAAGTCAGGGCTAACATGCTCATAAAATAGTTGTCATAGTAACAGAACAGGAAATATTTATTTTTATGTTTTTCTACCAAATGCTCAAATGTCCTTATATTGTATAGAATTTAGCGATGTGAGTAGGTTATATAGGTGATGTATTACATGTTGACCACAAAAAGGGGGACAACAAAGTGTCATTCTATATTTCACGACTAAAATAACGATTTTTATTTTTTTAACATTTTTGGCAATATCTTCACTTTATGTGTATTTGTAACATTTCCATTAGTATATTTATATACATGAGTAATATGCACAACGAAAATTTGAACTGATTCGCATCAGTATTTCTCATGTTATAAATGAAATTATTTTCTCTATTTCTGACAACAGACTCTATGGTGTCATACTTTACCCATAATACTTTGCTTGAGAATCAAGATGGCTGACTACATAATACTGATGAAAAGTTGAATATCTAGAGAATGAAAAGTGATATAAAAAAACTGTAAATTGCATTCTCCTACATTTGTGGAGCTTTTTCTTGAGGGGTCATTATGTTGTTTGGTTTGATGTTTCCTTTAAATAGTTTTTACCAAAGATAGTAAATGAGCTGGAAAATATATTCCCCATAGGTAGCCTAGGAAGAAGTGGAATGTTGCTGTAAATTTGTAAACATTTGGGGATAGTAAAAATTGAGTCTGGCATTATTTGTTTTTTCGAGATAGTGAGTCACAAAAAGATTGAGATCTTTTTTACGTTGGAGATATGGTGACAAGATCGCAAACATGTCGCTAAAATTGGGTCTGAACAGTTTCAGGAGCTATAATTTATGAGTCAGCTATCAATAAGCAGTCTGAGACAAGACTCTGTATCTCTAGCTTTAAATAATGCGCCAAACATGCGTAATGGACGTCGGACATGCGCAGTGGATTCCAGACATGCGCAATGAATGCCAGACATGCGCAATGGACTCCAGACATGCGCAATGGATTTCAGACATGCGCAATGGAATACGCTGCAATGTGAAGATGTCAGTAATGTAAAACAAAATACGACCGGACACGGGGGGGGGGGTAATACTAGTAATTCAGTCTGTTGTTAACAATATGAGAATTTCACCTTTCATTTACACATATCAGCAGCAAAAAAATGAACACTTAGAATCGTATATGTAGTATTTTTTCTTGAAATATGACGCACTTGTTTGCCAATAGATGCGGCATTCTGACAGCCTTTAAAATGGGTTCTGCATTTTTGTTGGGTGGAACTCGCCATATGGGCGAGCATTCGAATCTCGTGAAATCAAACAATACAATGTATACAAACATTGTACACGCGTCGCATGGGACCGGCAACGAACCGTTATGCTTGAAGTGACTGCTCTACCCAATCGGTAAAATCAAGACCAGACAGAGTATTACACCAAAAGCACGGTTAGTAGAAGTATCTGTGACAAAAAAAAGAGTATATGTATACGCTCCAACAAGCAATACTCGCAGTAAGCGCTTCGGGGTTTTTTGTTATTGATGAGCTTTTGAAATTTGCTTCCTTGAAATTCATCGGATATAGTGTTGGGCAATACCGGTGTCGTATATCAAAACCCGGATACACTGACACATGTGAAAATAGGCTCTTTTCCCACAAGTTGAAAGAAAATACGACTACCACCGTGCGTTACTGGCGAATCCCAACTACATCTGCACACGGGGATTTAACCCATGTGCGCGCGCGCGATGACCGACTTCAGCGCTCAGGTAAATGATATATTCGTTCCCAAACAAAACAAAACAACTGCATAAAAATAAATGGAGATACACACACGTTTATTTGAAGCGCCTCATACAACGCGCGTTAATATTTACAACTATATGAAATTCGGACGCGTGCGTCGCGTTGCGGGCCTGACGCTTTAGTCGCCATGCGCACAAGGAGCAGCGTTCCAAGGACATTTGAGAAACCAAGTTTCAGTGTAATAAATTGCTTGAATGTTTGAGTAAACTTGTTGTGGTATACTAGTACATATTACATAGACTCTAGTCAAGTTTGGATTACTACGCATTTTGTTTCATCATCGCTATAATTCTACTGAATGTATTACTTTTTTGTGTATATGCATTCTTCATTACAGTGCGCGAAATATTTCTTTTTCAATATCGTTCATGGTTCTAAATTTATAGGACTTTTTGTTTAAAAAAAAAGAAGAGTTTATTGGCCCCAAAAAATAGCAAGAAAATTTATCTTCATATCTATACAATATAAAGAGAAAAAAATCTCAAATTAATTCATACGTGTACAGAACAATCAAAATAATGTATTCACTTGAAAACGAGAAGCGATTAAAATATGCCGAGTTAGAAGGAAGTTACCGTAAAATACTTTTTATTTTTATTTTAGCTAGAATTAATGTTCGCTCAAAATGTATTTTCGCTATTTTATATGAAGATGATTTCACTGATTCTCTATTTCAGCAAAAAATAACGAAATAAATTCGACGTGAAAATAAAGTACATGTATATAGTCATATAGTGTAAAATAGGTTATTTTAGACTGATTTTCGATTAGTTGAATGTAAAATATAGCTAACAAAGGCATATTCGCTGGATTTGATTCTCACTGAATCATTCCATCGGTGAGAAGAGCGAAAATAATGTATTTTACACACTACACATTAAACGTTGGAGAAAAAAATACCTTGGCCACTTACACAGTGATGACATTCTACCACACTCAAAAAAGAAAATGATTTGCCAGTATGAATAATAATTACGTGGACGTACAACGTATCATGCAGCAAGGCACGCACGTTTCAGTAACAACGACAACCTCTACTAACCGCGTACATTGACCCTCCGGCAATTGCTGCTATTAACAATATCAGTGACACTTCACTGTAAAGCGTGGCAACGGATCAATATAACCTCAATCTCGTCAAATGGCGGGTACCTGCTTCCATGTTGACAAGCTGTCGCTCGCTGCACTCCGGGGATGACGGCTCGAGTAGCATATCAAAGAAATGTACATTATCAGCCCACGCATATTTTTTTTTCTTTTTTTTTTCAAGTCACCAAGAAGCATGAAGTTGGCATTTCACGTCTGTGCGATTTTATTATTATTATTATTATTATTATTATTATTATTATTATTATTATTATTATTATTATTATTATTATTATTATTATTATTATTATTGTAAGCGACAACCAAAAAGTGAGTAGGCAAATGAAACGAAAATGACACACATACAGCACTTTATTTTTACATTTGGCTGATTACTCACACAAGTGTCACGCGTTAATGACTGACGCCGAAGAATTCTTGATCAAACACACCGATGAAAACGGTGCACTGAAAATACAAAAACAAAATTGAAAAATATCGAGACGATATATTTTCTAAAAATATATGCTTCAAACATTCTTGAAATCCTCTAGTAGTAAAAGGCAAAGTGGCTCAATTTTAATGTATTAATCCGCACGCATAAGATAGTCCCTACTACCCATCGAACATGAAAGGTAAACGGTGGCCTGAACAATTCATCCGCCTTTCGTGTGTCTGACATTAACGATATTCAACATTTCCCGAACCATGTTTTCAAGGTTGCCAAGCAACATTGTCGACACCTACCACCGCACTATGTTTGCCCACTCTGTAGTTCCGGCTCATAAGTTACGCCTCGCTTCATTGGACAGCATTGTGTTCGTGACTGCCGATCTATCATTTTTATCAAACCAGAAAAGGTTTTACAAAACTGTTTCACGAACGCGCATGTACATGTTATACTGAGGTGTGAGAACGATTGGACCTCCCCACTCCGAGCGACAACTGATGTGTTAAATGAGCGAACGACTTGGTGATTTTAGTATCACGTGCTGTTTTTTTCTCAACATGTCATACGATTTGTGGCTTGCCTAGCAATAAACACTAAAGTACTTGAAATACTCTATTTATCAGACTGCGGTATGACAAGGAAATGTTTGATATTAAACACCGCGAAATCTGAAAAAAAAAGTTCCAATTCTTTGTATGCACGAGACAGTGACCGCGCGCGTCACAAGCAAATTGCGAACGAGGCTACCCGCTACTGACGTAATAGGACGGAATATCGTGTGCACAATAAATCCGTAAACAGTCTATTGAGAACGTAGTGCACGAAAAAGTCATCTACGCGATTGATATGTGTATAGGTCAAACGACTGAGATCGGTAATTGTCTCATGAACATTATCACCCTCTTGACATTAAAAAAAACAGGAAGACGCAGTCGGAACACCGATGATTGCGTCGACATTTGGGGCATCACAACTAATATTAAGATGTACATGTTCAACCGGTTATTATATTGCGGAACGAGGTCAATATATCGCGAGTTTTTAGCTGTCGGTGAGGTAACGAATCTACGTGAAATGGTACAACGACCCACGCATATCCGACTTAGAATCGGGCTTAGAATCAACTAAATCCGCTGTAGTATAGTATAGTGGGGAACTAGTTTCATCCTGGAAACTCACTAATTAAAGCAGGAGAGTCGTCACATACGCATGCGTCAGGTGTCCATAGCGCGTCATTGTTTACATAAGCGTCTACCCATGAGCCTTTGCGTTCATAGTGTGTGTTGTTATCATGGCTTGGGACTCAATTCCCGCGTGTGCGCAGGCTTTTCGAGTCTGACCTCGATTATTTCTTCATTTTTGGTATTCAACTGCCATTAAGTAGAAGCCCACTCATAATTTTTGAGAAAATTGGTCATAAATCACATGACAGTGTTCATTGGTTTATTATGTACAATCATGGAGCTATTGTCCCATGGCACCATGAAATAGCATTATTTTAAGTGTTACAATGACATAGTTTTGGAAAACTTTCACAATACTTTTTCAAAAATCGTTATTTTTTTAATAATTCTATAGAGCACTTGTTCAAGAAAAATTGCTTTTTTTACACTTTTTTAAAACCCAGATTTAAATAATTCAAGTAAAGTGGTCTATTATTAACAATATACGATTTTTTTTTTGAGACAATGTCACCAGCCTGGAATTTGAGTTATGGCTTGATATCTCTACCATATAAAACGTTATAATACTGACAAAATGGCCACTGACCACTAAAATAAAACTAAAATTTTCTCGAAAATAAGGCTGGTGGCCTCAACTTTTTTTATGTCCGGGAGTGCGATGTAATGCAAAATAAATAAAATATGGGTTTTTGCATTTATGAGTAGGCATAACGGGGGAGGTAGGTATAGGCCATAGCGTGTTATTGTTTCCAAATAAGCGTCTTACCATTTGCATTTTTAGCGTGTGTTGTTATCGTCGCTTAGGACTAAATTCTCACGCATGCGCGAGACATATGGGTCTCATATAAACAAAGATGGCGGCTTTGACTGTTACGCAGATCAACGAGTACAAACTGAGACGTTACCAAGCTTTAATGGGGTATTTGTGGGTGATTGAAAGGTATCGAAAGCGTCACTGACGGTAATTAATGCAAGTCGCGCCCAGGTCATACTTGTGATTTCCAAGAACGCATTGGAATATAGGAAAATCAACATTGATCAACACAAACGTCGCACATGCGCAGTCTATTTACTGTATAACTCTGTAATAAACATATTCTTTCATATTATGGTTGTGCGAGTCAATTCACCTTCACACCGTAAAACAATTCGCATCACTGTTAGCGCACTACTTTGTTGTAATCACTGCATTTCTTTAAAAAAAAATAAAAACACTCAATTCACGATAAGTCTGCGAGCAAACGCACCAATGGTAACACGGGGCACACGCATGCGCACACCAGTCTGGGTACAATCTAACGCATTGTGTACCGAAGCACTTGTTGGACACAGCCTGATCACCGGTAATTCATAAAAAGTCAGCACCATATCACTCCGCACTAACCGACTCGGGCGATGCAGTATGTTTGTCGTTCTGAGACCGGGCGATTATTCTACTTGAGACCGGTATTCTTATGGATATTTTTACAGGATCCGATAGGCACTACTCGTAACGACTTTCTTTCGAGGGTTCGAAGATCAGAAAATGACGTCTACACCCGTGAGCTTGGTAAGTATTCATTTATATCTAATAGTATTACCCTCTATGTTACATTCTTCTATAGCAATAATTCGGCCATTTTGTTTTTTAGCGGATGTCATTATTACGTTGTTTTTTGTGTGTGGGTGTACCAAGAATTATTCGAGGAAACTTAAAGCGGGGGAGTCGTCACCTGCGCATGCGTCAGATGGCCATAGCGTTGCACTGTTTTCAAACTAGCGTTTACCCGTGAGCCTTTTGCGTTTTTAGCGTGTGTTGTTATCGTCGCTTCGGACTCAATTCCCGCGTGTGCGCAGGTGACGACTCTCCCGCTTTATTTGCATAACAATGCAATACAGAAGAATTACTACCTTCCGGTGCGATCAAAGAGTGTGCATTACTAGTACATCCTGCAATAGACTGTTTCTCGTTTACTATGAGATCTCACGTAATGCGTGAAGTCGATCTAAGGTCATAGCGTCGTAGTGGCGTCAAAACACCGCGCGTGGTTCGACAAACGCGAAAACAGTGTTTGTGTGTTTTCCCGCCTAATAAAATGCTGTACAAATTTGATGATGGTCAATTTCGATAAATAAGGTTCTCGCAACGCCGTCTTCCAGTCTGAAAGATCTACTTTTTAACACTGAGCTATAAAAAAAAGTTCAAGTTCAAAATTTAAATCATTCGATGTTTTGCGGCAGATGTTCGGTCCGCGCCTTTCACGCGATACGCGAGATCTCGCACTGCTTGGAAACTCGCCTGATTTGTCAAATCGTTATTGTAATTAACTAATGACGAGCATGATTGAAAGTACGATTACGCCCAACCAATCATAACAATCACGCCCTCTACCTTGATTGTCGTGTTTAAAGATGGTGTACAGACGACAACCCTCTATAGACCACTTTCCCGGAAGTAGCAAAACTGGGGTGCAAAAACACTCATACAAACATGTCATTTTACTGATAGTCGATAGAAAAGAATTTTATTTTTGTTACGTCAATTGGTACACCCAGAAGCACAATATCACGCGTGCAAGTTTACGTTACAACCCAATTTCGCATGCGTGCGCATGCGAAAAGCCGTATCTTCGACTTCCGGGAAAGTCGTCTATCAATTAACGCACTTTTAATTCTTGAACATTTTAAATTTTGATTATGCGCAAGAAAGGAAAAAAGTCATAAATATAATTATGTGTTTTGTTTAAGTTTATGTGCCTTCAATTGGAGAAGTGTTTTCAAATATAGCAAAAAACACAAAAAATTCAAAATATCTGATTAATCAAAAAGTATTAATTTATCGTTAATTGAATATGAATATAGTATGATCGCACATATTTGGGTTCAGTAATATTCCAACCACCTTCCGGAAATTTAAAACTAATATACTAGTACGCAGATTTGCAAGATCACTTATGCACAAATCTCAAAGGTCACACATCCTGGTACTTATGCAAACATTTTAGAGGTCACACATCCTAGTACTTCCTGAGCGTACAGTCATAAGCCAGCCAATAAAAAAAATTAAAAGACCTAAATTGTGTCAAGGTGAATTAAGTTTTTTGAACTTCAATGAATAAACATTTATAAAAAAAATGTGTCACTCAAGAAAGTACCCGGATGTGTGACATTGGTCGCGAGATTCACCGAACCAAAGTATTTGAATTTAATTATTGTACAGACCAAAACGAGACTAGTGAAGAATATGGCGACAATAGAGAATCTGTCACGAAAGATTCAAAAGAGGGTTTGAGTAAGATATATTTTGAAATTCGTATGTTATTTTTAATATCTGCATGCCTTTTGGTGTATATTAATGACAAGCAGAGTAAAATTAAAATAAATAATTTATTAAACAGTATAATTATTAAAGTTAAAATAATTTTTTGTTTAAATTCCCTTCACGGTAATAAGTAATCTGTTGAACGTCAATCCCATTTTGTGTCACAAAATATGATCCGAAATAATTTTGGTTTGTTTTTAATTTTAATTTAGTAAAGGGATTATTTTACCCAAAATAGAGCCTATACGCAAATGACCAGGATATCTCGTCGGAAGCGAGATCGAGAGCCACGACACTTGCTTTTGCCCATCAAATATTGTTCCATACCTCCCCACTCTCCATTCCAAAGTTCTTAGCGCAGGCAAGCTAACACCTCTGTCACACATGACTTTTCACGCTATGATTTGCCACATATCAATACGCAGGTGTTGTTCGGTTATTCAAGAAGGCGGCCCATACCCAGTTGGCAAAGAAAATATTAAATCTTTCTCTTCCCATACACTTTCCATCTACTTTGGTTTCAATTCCACGTCAGAATTGTATTCATTCTGAACACGTTTTAAAGTTCCCGCGAACTCCGTCATATTTAAATATAGTTCGGGTTTGACCCTACCAACGACCCTTGATTTGCATAAAATCCTAATCAAGCTGTGGCAGAGGTGATTTGAAAAAGCGCCATCTTGCGTGGAGAGTGTGCCTCCCCGTCATCGCGCTCACTGTTCCACTGATCTTTGGTATTTGGAACAGTGGACACTATAACAGGGGAGTATTGAACAATATTTGAGGGACAAAAACGTGGCTTTCTTGCTTCCAATGAGATATTGGCAGCCATTTGCACGAATAAGCCATTGGCGAAGAAATAATAAAAACACACGAAAGAATGCAAAGGAAAATGGCTGGGAACGTGACGTACTGAGGATTAATATTTTACAATTAATATTAAGTGTTCTGTTTATCCCTCATAACACATACCTATGTACGCATTCGCTTCACTTTTATTCAAATTTATACAAATGTATTATAAATAATCGTTTCATGTCAAGAGGCCTATAACCAGCGATGGTGCCCCACGCGCGCAAGTTGACTGGCGTTAGGAACATGTACGGTTTCGGCCCTACGTCACGTCACGCGCAAAACGCGCCACGGAAATACACGCACTGTTGCGTGTGGCGTTCATTGCTGGTTACAGGTGTAGGTTATGTACCAGATACTAACGTGGCTGCAACCATGGTCATCTGCGCTTCTGTCGACTTAAAATACTGTAAAACACTTTGAAATAGCTACATGCCATTTTAGCGAATTTGACTCAATACAAAAATTAACAAAATCTTAATTTAGCTAAAATGCTAACAATCTTATTGCGAGAATATATACTTCATTCTAAATTAGCGACAACTTGAATTAGCGAAACTACAGGTTAGCTAAATTAGCTAAAATGACATGCTAGCAAAAAAAGACATGTTTTACAGTAATATCGCTATTGGTCGCCACGGATACTATTATTTTCTATTTAGATAGAGAAATTGGTCGATGCGAATTTGGCTACAAATACAAACAGAATAAATGTCCAGCAGTCCTATTTAGTTTCAAATTCGGTTTAAATTGATGACATACGCTTTCCAAATTCCCTGAAATCTATATGTTGCAATATCATCGGTAGAAACCGACCCAAGCCATGTTAGAAATCAAACACATCTAATAGTTAAAACCAACAAACCAGGTTATGACAGAAGGCCGATTCCCATCTAATTAAATAAATACAACTCCAAACAAATTGGACCTCATTCGACTGAAAAAAAAATGTGTATGGAACTATGATTTGACATATTCAATCAAAAATATGTTCGGTTTTCTGTCAAAACGCATTTACAGATAGCAACGCATATAGTTAATAGAATTTCTAGCATTAAGATTAAAAAAAAAATTATGTATATTAATGTTTTATGCACATTCAACTGACTAGCTAAAATTGCACTCGGGAATTGAGTACGATATTTTAACACTTTATGATAATTGTCAGTCTGTTCCATTCTCATGAAAATGACCACAGCGACGTTACTGACCTGTTCGCGTCAAATTCATAGAATTTGCGTGATTTGAATAGACCAATTGACGGGTTTCTCGTGCGCGTATTGTTCTGTCTGGTGACGTCACCAATTTGTAGGCTCGTTCGCAGTTCGCAATCAAATATGCACATAACAATTGGTGGTATAGATATTTGGAGGACTGTGTTAGGAATATGAGACGGTGAACGAGGCTGGACAGAATGGCGGGTGTTATGACGTACCCGGACAAACATATCACGTGGCAGTGTATATCGTGGTGGTATATTTCAGAAAACAATCAGACTGACAATTACACGTAATAAATTGATACGTTTAGCATTTAATATTTTAAAATATTCTAAATCCTTATAAGGTAGTTTGTAGGCGCCCTATGTAGGGTGCCATTCGTAACTTACATGTCAATAATACTCCCCATGTCCACGTTTTTTTTAAAGAATGCATTGAGGTGCTGGCATTGGAAGGAGATTTCTTTTTCTACTCCAATCAGCCGGATCAGGTATGCACGGTGTATTTTATTGGACTCCCAGACGAAGATATTGTGCTTACCTTCCAGGAATTTGACGTGCCATGCGAAGACGGTCAACAAGTCACAGTGAGTGTTATATTACGGTTTTTACATACAGAATGTATGATGTACGATTGAGTGGGTGGGCAAACGTCACGATTCGTTATTTTGCTGAAAAAAAATTGACGTGGGCTGAAACAGGGTGCAGACATTCGTTTCAGTCTCAACTGCCTTACTTCATTGCAGTCGTTCATTGATATGTCAATCTGGAGAAGGTTTACTGTTTTAACAAATCCTCGAAAATTATTTCAACAATTGCAAACATGTCTGCCGCTCTTCGAACTTCAATACACTTATTTTTTTCTCTGAGTAACTCCACAAATAACTAGCATGCACTTCAAGAGCGCAAAGTACATATCTTTCCCATGGCCTTATCTGGAAATTGTGAAGAATCCTTCCAAAAAGTTCCGTCTCCGTGGCAGCCTTTGCCCAAATCTCTTCCAAAATATTATCGATTTGTTCGTGTGATGGAAATTCGTTCTTAACTGTTTGAGTTATCCCAACAAGCAAACAAACAAACAAACACATCATCTCTCGCGAGAACAACCTTTTGGTGGAAATATTAGTCACACAGTGTGACGCTCAGTGACGTCATTTGTGGATACTTCAATTGCGTTGCATTGCGCAGTTTGTTCTTTTTCGTCTGAAAAATGCAGGTGACAACATTTTTGTTTAGATTGTGCGCACACATTTGCTCCAATCTACACTAATGCAGCAAAATTCGTTTGAAACAGTTGCATTTTTTGATAATTGTCTCCTATTTTTTGCAAGGACATGTAAGCACACTGAACCACTACTCGGCTTGTATTTTTTTTTTCTGTTCGAACACACATAAAGTAGTGACGTTTAACGCGAATAATATGACGTTACTCTCGACGTTTATCGTACAATAGCAATTATATGCGCCATACCGAGAACTACATTTGTATTGAAAATGCACATTGAACTTTCCAAATTGTTACATTTAATTCAAACGGACTAGATATTGGGTTTCAGTGGTGCGATACGGGTTTTGCGAGGACGCGGATACCACGGATTCCATCATATTAAAGCGGTGGGGGTCAACCGTTGTTTGCAAACACGCGTCTACCCATGAGTCTTTTCGCTAGGGCTCAATTTCGCGTGCGTAATTGACGATCTTTACTCTAGCGCTCCGCTATGCTGAATATCATGTCTTTTTCATTGCAGTTTATCGACGGTTGGATGATACAAGGAGAAATTGTACCTAGCCCAGAGGACCACGCCACTCCATTTGAAGACCGTTTTACGGAATTTTGTGGCAGACCCGAGGAGCGATACATAGCTTCACAAAACGTGGCTCAGCTCTATTACCGAATCACAAAACCAGGCAGCGGGTTTAAAGTGTCCTACCGTGCAAGGAAGGTCAAACATCGTAAGTTTGTTTTTGTTTTAAAAAAAAAAAATGAAAAATGAAAAATGAGTTAAATAAATTAATTGTTTGTATTTGAAGGTAGTTTAACACGAGGTGAGTTGTGAGTCAAAGTTGATCATGCAAGTCACACGTAGCCTGAAAATTGAACGTTATGGCTGTTATTCAGACAGTCGCCACAGTCAGTCGCCTAGCAATGTACGCGTTATTGTCATTGTGTTGCTTGGTGCGCTGCCTTATGAATTTCTCGTGTTAAACGGCATGCGCAGCGCGCACTCGCGAATTCATTTTGAGCTGAGTCATATTTGAGTAATCCATAAAAAACTGTTTTACCAAAATTCACAACTAAAAGAAAATCAATGTTGCCCCAATCGTTGCTTAAAGGGCGGCAGTCGCCCACCGCGTCCTGTTCGATATGGAACTCATAGCGACGTATACAACGCGTGTAAAATACATTGTTTATTTACATGAAATTCGAACACGCGCTGCGCGACGACCACCGCGCTTTAAACGTTTGAGACTGACATTGCTGCCGATTCAGAATTAAACGGATTACTCTCTCCCTCCAACCAACCAACAAACAAACTTCTGCACATACGAACAACATTCGGGCGAAGTATACATACAAGCGAAGATGCAATCGCTTGTTGAAAAATGGATGATTCATGATGATCGGCTTCAAACTGGCCGCCTTGAGCGGTGCTTGCTAACTTTGACGTCGCAGTGTATATTCGATATTTGAAACGTGTAACACGGTATGTTGTGGTAGATTTCTCACTAAATTATTCACTAAACACTTTTCAAAAATTTATTTTGGACGATATTATTTTTTTATAATAGAAATGTCAGTATCATAGAACGTCAAAAATTACGTAAAATTCAAAGAATACGCACACACAATGACATTGTGGAGGTGAATTTCAATTCTTCGCGTCGTCAAAGAATCTTTTTTTTACTGAATTGTTCTTACTTTCTTCAGCCTGTAATGCCGTGGCTATGAACTCAAATGGAGAACATTCTTTGAGCAATTATGGTAACCAGGGTAACTGCACTTTCTCTATCTTGTACTCGTCCCGAATTTTCATCCACGACGTCGACATTGGAGTCCACGATGGCAATGACTACAATACGGTGAGTAACATTATTTGAAATTTAGTGAACTTCCGGTTTTCACCTTATTCCAGGGAATACAAATTGGTAGATTCGGCCAATTGTGTTCTTTTATTATAACTTTGCACGAAAGTGTTTTGACTAGCCTGTTCGCAATGCGTTACGGAGAAACTGAAATGATGAACGCGCCTGGGGTTACATTTTAGGTTGTGCATGCTACGTGTACTGTATATAAACATTACCAAGGCCGCTTGGAAATGAATCGTGTTGGTTGACCCAAAAAATACCATACCCCCAGCTATGTACAGTCTAGTTTCATAAATATATGCCATATTGCTGAACATATCACCACACATTCAATTTAGTACCACATGGGTAATGTTGGCTGAAATGGCGGTGGCCGTCACGCAGCGCCTGTTCGAGTTTCATGTAAACAATGTACTTTACACGCGTTGCGTACGTCGCTTTACGTCCCATATCGAACAGGACGCGGCAAGACGACCACCGCCCTTTAATATCACGTGGATTAACAAATTGGTGCAAGACACAGTACTCAGGATTTCATGTTTTCTTCCGCTGGTGATAGCTTGATGAGCATCGTCTCGTGTGGAATACCATAGTGTGGTAAACGTCACGATATTCACGTTAAACGTCATCGCTTGATGCGTGCTGCAGCAGAACGCAGAGAAATGCACTATGGTGCTACCCTTTTGTATTTTAGTTTTTTTTTCACAACGGTATTATAATATCAGTTAGGAACAATTACTCACATATGTAATGACTTCATTCATAATTAGTTCATTAACATGCAAATACTGAAAACTGCAAATGTACACCCACTGACGCGCTTTGATATGTCTAATTAGCATATTCATTCAGAAGCGTAGTTCCGGGTGATCACAAATAGACCATTTTCCGTTCATTGCGAGAATCACGCGTTATGCGTGAAATCGAACGTAAAAACAGGACAAACAAAGGTCATAGCGTCGTAGTGGCGTCAAACATCGCGTGGGATTCGACAAACGCGAAGTATTTGGAGGACATTTCCATGCTTAATAATGTGCTGTCCACATTTGATGATAGGCAATTTTGATTAAGTAAGGGTAGTCGGAAGCAATATTCCTCTGTCGAAGATCGGCCGGTCGATGTGAGTTACGAAATAAAGAAATTCTAGTTCAAAATCAAATCGTTCGATTTTTGCGGCAGGCGTTCGACGCGCGTTTTTCATACATCTCGCGAGATCTCGCAATTGTACGGAAAATCCCCTATTATCTGTCTTGTTGACAATTTTTGGCCAAACGCGCCCTCGTCGTAAATTTGTTGGGGGTCCCGCTGTCCACTGGCTGTAGAGAATTTATGTGAGTACCCAAACCCGGGGTGTTCTCCCACCAAATCTTGCGAAAATGTTTGCTCGAAGGAAATTGAAATTGTTCTTACTCTCAGGCAGAGAGGCCTTATTGCCACCCACGCCGATAAACAACGATACACAAAGTTACACGTAGTATGATAGCAATTATGGGTCACGGTGTTGATCTCACCTCTAAATATGAACCCACCAACCAGACGGTCATAAATAGCAAATTAGCGAAGACGTACACGTCCTATATATCTGAAGTGCGCGTCGACTACTTTCCCGGAAGTCAAAGTTATGGTGTTTCGCATGCGCGCGCATACCGGATATGGGGTGCAACGTAAACTTCCATCTGTGATACTAGAGTATTGTGCTTGTGGATGACCAATCGACGTGACAAAGCAGTGGCGGTGGCACGGGAAAGTGGTACATTTGTGGCCTGTACGCGTAAACAGGAATATGCCTACGTTTTTTGGTGATATTGGCGCTGTGAAGGACGCGCTTTATACCTTTTTACGCCACAAAAACGATTGTCGCGAAATGGCGCGACTAAGTTGTGTCTCTCGCAGCACATTTCTGTATGCCCTCCCTCAATGAATACGCATTGTTTTGTTTGTTTTGTTTTTATTGTACTATTTGTTACTTGGCATACCCTAAATTGCGATCGCCTTACGTCGTATGTATTCTCACTTCCAGTGCATCCAGGGCAACGACTATGCACAGTTTTTGAAGACAAGTGTTCTGACCTCGGCAGACACTCAAATTGTTACGGAGATGTGTGGCAAGTCTGGATTCAAGGTCAATGCCAAGGGTGACATGGAAATGAAATGGAGTACTCGGTGTGACGCTGGCCAAGCTGTACTGCCGTCTACCTATGAGTCCAATGGTGGACCCCCCGCAGACATAAAACGATCCTTGGACGAGGCGTTTTTGGAAGCCATTTCCGAACCCTCCACTGCGCAGTGTAGCCATGGTGAGTATGTTGTTTGTTTGTTTGTTTTCAATCTATCTGACTAGACTCTTTTCGGATATGTTACGATTAAGTCAAAAACACATTCGACATTTTATTAAGCCTCGTTAGCGGCCAATGACTAAAATCGTCATCGATTTGATTTTGAGACACCAGAAAATCCGGAAAAAAGTTGCATTTGCTTTGCGAAGTTTGATCTCTGAGAGAGCTGGTGGTTCGGGTGATACACTAGTTGTACATCGATGGCCAGTTTGCAAGTGCATTGATTAGGTTGTTTGCGTTTTCCTCAAGATATATTTCTATAGATCTTAGACCAAAATGACCGTCGAGATCTCGCCCAAAACGAGGGAGTCACCCGACTTATTTTTACCCGTTGAATAGTTTGTTTCTTTCCCGTCATCACGTCCACCTTTACAAATATAACGGTTTCATCGGTCAGATGCATTGTGGGTTCAATTGCTGTCGGGAATAGAACACAATACGAGGGGGGACGCGACTTTCTCATTCTAAACGAGATCTCGGCGTCCATTTACGTCTAATGTCCCTTTTAGGCTCTTTCTACGTTGTACTACTTCTCTTGTAATGACAGTGATAGTTGTTTTTGTCAGTGAGTAGGGATATAATACGACGTGTTTACTTCTATGTATCAATACTTGACATGTAAATTAACTTACGGTGAAAAAAAAAAAAAAAGAGTCCCGCGCGTAGTGATACAATAATAACATATTGTGTGCACCGATTCAGGAATATTTTATTTAGCGAGATGTGTTTAAGCTGTTAGTTATCTGTTTGGACATTTCCCAATAAAAAAATTGGCATGAATGTTTATGTATTTTTCGAAAATGTCTTGAAGTCATGGGCATTGTCTCTGATGAATAAAAACGGGCGTTTATATTTTGAAAAATCATTTTAGCGCCCAACGGACCAATAACGTCTACTGTTAGAACAGAAGAGTTATTCCAACAGGAGAAAAAACTTATTCTATCCAATTTCCATCACAACACGCGGGTTTCGATAGATTGTTAAAATGCCTTCACAGTCCCCGAATTTATGGATGTTGTTATGCCAAGCGTTGTGACTTTTTCAAATTATGCCAATTATTGTCTTATATTTAAAATCAGCGTGGGTTTGCACGTGTCATTATCGAGGGCACCGATTTTCTAAAATATGAAAGTAGGCGTTATCTCGTCAGCTGAATAATTAGGTGAAAAACATGGATAAACGAAGAGCGCAACACCGGCAGCCGTGCTGTCATTTTTAAAAATGTATTTCTGAACATTTTTTCTAATAGATCTTACACGCATGAATGGATGTCGAAATCTCGTTAGGAGAGAGAAAGTCGCGAGACTTGTATTTGCGCCCGGTCAGAGATCAGTGGACGCGATGATATGAGAGAATAAGACTTGAAATCTCGTGGCTATCTTATTCTCAACGAGATCGCGGTGGCCATTTAGCGTCACAGAGTTTTTAAAACATACTATTCACAGGTAATTGTATTTCGCGGGTATGGTTACCTAAAGTAAAGAGAAAAATCGTTTTAACGCAATCATGAAATTGGGTACAAATATCTATTATTATAATTTTTTCCACACTTAATTCGAATCCGACTAAATTAAACCAATCAGCACGGAGTATAAAAGCAAAGTTTCAGCTTCAAGTATTTATTCGCAAACTAGGGGGTATGACTATATCTGATTCATTCAAATTATTTAGTTCCAACATTGTGCCTATTTAATTATATGGTTGTGAAATCTGGGGTTATGAGAATGCTCCTCAAATTCAACAACTTCAGAATCAATTTTGTAAATTCCCTACTAATAGCTCAAGCGATTTATCAGCTTTTGACTAGTGTGGTCGATTTCCTCGCTATGTTTTTTAGCTCCGATGTCGACACAGCGGAGCTGTTCATATTACTGATTATCCGTCGTCCGTCAACTTCACAATTTCAATTTCAACAAGTCAGAAAGTTTTCGAATTTGGATGGTTCTTTCTCAGATTTGTTCATTTCATGTCAAAATCTCAAATTCTCTATTTTTGGTGAATATTTTTGTCATTTTTGGTAAAAAGTGATATTTTCGACTTCTTGTTAAAAACAATAAGTTCGATTGCTTTGATATTGCATATAAAGGTACCACATGTAGACCTTTCTCGGATTTGTTCATTTCGTGATGATATCTTTAATATTTTCGACTTCTTTTTAAAAACCAAAAGTCAAATTGCTTTGATATTACATATATAGGTACTACACGTGAAGCTCTCTCAGATTTGTTCATTTCGTGATGATATCCTCAATTCTCTAATTTTGGTGAATATTTTTATCATTTTTGGTAAAAAGTAATATTTTCGACTTTTTGTTAAAACCCGTAAGTCCGATTGATTTGATATTACATATATAGATACTACATGTGAACTTTTCTCAGATTTGTTCATTTCGTGATGATATCTTAAATTCTCTAGTTTTGATGAATATCTTTGTCATTTTTGGTAAAAAGTGATATTTTCGACTTCTTGTTAAAAACCATAAGTCTGATTGCTTTGCTATTGTATATATAGGTGCTACAGAAAGATCTCTCCCAGATGTGTTCATTTGATGATGATATCTTCAATTCTCAAATTTTAAAGATTATTTTTGTCTTTTTTGGTAAAAAGTGATATTTTCGAATTCTTGTTAAAAACAGTCCGATTGCTTTGATACTATACATATTGTTCCTTTTCGAATAATATCTTTAGTTCTTTAATTAAAACGTGCATTGCTAACAGCGAAGCTATCTCATCCGAAAGGCTGCTTGTTACTTTAAAGCGGGGGAGTCGTCACTTGCGCATGCGTCAGATGGCCATATCGTGTCATTGTTTACAAACAAGCGTCTCCCATGAGCCTTTGCGTGTTTTAGCGTGTGATGTTATCGTCGCTTGAGACTCAATTTCCGCGCGTGCGCAGGTGACGACCCTTCTGCTTTAAAAGATGCATTAGCTACTGGCTGACATTACTATAAATGGATTCTAATAGATATCCCCTTTATTTAATGTTGAAAAGATTATCCTCATAAATGGTATAAGGTCGGTAAATTGGGCGTGTACAATTTAAAATCTATTTGAATTCAGCATGACTGAACCAACGCACTACAAGTCTGCCACGACGACACTGCATCTTCCTTTAAAGCGGGAATCGAGTCGCAAGCGACGATAACAACACACGCTAGAAACGCAAAGGCTCATGGGTAGACGCTTGTTTGTAAACAGTGACACGCTATGGCTGTCCGACGCATGTGGGGCCATGCTCGATGGCGTTCCAAACTACGCACAATATCTTGAGCGTAGCGGAAGTAAATAGATGGACCATTTTGATTGGTTAATATAAACTTGTATGATTCGTTTCTTATACCAACCATGCAAAACGAGCAGCTTGATTTTTCCATTCATCCAACCTCAATTTTAACACATATATTTTTTTTGTACCAGACAAAAAAATCGGCATTCATGGTTTCAATTTAACCCCTGGTTTTTATTTATCGGAAATTGCGCGTCATGGCGGTGCATACTGGGCATTTTACCACTAAAACCATATTCGGGGGGTGGGGCAAGAGGGATACCTGGTACAGGTTACAGGAAATAAAAAAAGGCATTTCACGTTTTTACAATAAATAAACTGAAAGTTTCATTGACAGTAAAAAAATTATGGTTTTTACACTTCACAGATAAAGCAAATTCCTAATTACATTTTACATTAGTATAATACATGTGATAATTTGTGTTTAAAAACTAAAATTTGAAAATTGAGTACGAATTACGAATTTAATGTGGAAAACGCTGACAAAAAAAAATTTTTTAGACAAATTACGGACGGAAAAAAACAGCTAATTACATTTTACACCTTGCCCATGCCTACAAATTTATGTGTTTTTTTTTATTTAGGCCCGGACTTTTATCATCCCTTGTTTCGCGAACCCGCCGAATGAACAGGAGCCGAAAATGAAATAAAAATAAAATTTTATTTCAGCGTAATTTCCCGCGCCCGCCGACTTGTAAGTGCAAAAAATTGCTAAAAAAAATATTTTTATCTCATTTTTTTCCGCCCGCCGCATAACAAATCCAAGTTGCATTTTTGTGGGAGTATCGCGCAGATGAGAAACAAGGTTATACATGGAATAAAATTGTATTTCATCTCTTCTCTCCGATCAATGATCTCACTTACAATTTTTTAAGAATCACACAAATCTAATGAAAAAAAGAATTAATTTTATTTTTTTCCGCCCTCCTCAAAAAAATTGCCTTATGAAAACTCGAGAAACAAGGAATAAAAAAAGTCTTGTTACGATAATAAAAACAATTGATCACAGCTCGCGAAAATATCCCATGTCGGCCCCCAAATTCCATTTGGAGGACTGGTGACAGGACTGTAACACTATTTCTATATTGCATAATTTCAAAACACTGTTTTTCAATAATCAAACGTATTTCTGCTCTTTTCAGTTGCTCAGATGAATGTGCCTTTGAACTGCCTGCATTCAGTGGTGAGACTTGTCTCCAGTGGTAACTATGACAACCACATCAGTTTCAAGTATGTCCGTTATGAAGGCAAAGAAGATGGAGAATGTTTCTCCTAGATACAGCTTGTCTTGTAAGTTTAATTTGCATATTTTTTATGCAAATCAAACAAAATTAATGTTATTATTTTGTTGTATCTTTACACGTATGGTAGTATATCATGTTACAAATCTGAAAAGAAAGGTTCGGAGAAAATCTATCAACAAAATACTTCTTTTGTCTGTTTTAGGGGCATTTTACCATTGATTATTATGGCACGCGCGGGAACTGGGTCCCAAGGGACGATAACAACACACAAGTTCACTTCTTTTGTTTAGTGTGGAGTGGTGAGGTCTGAAATTTATGATAAATTCTTCCTTCAAACATAGAATGCATCGTTTGCTGGAGCTACTGTACGGGCTACCGCGTGCAAGAATTTTCCATGTTATTCTATGCTCAATATTTTTTTTCTTTTAGTGACCAAACTTAGTTCTGTCGCATTTCTAGAGCCCCGATTACGAAATGAGGCCATGTGGTTTCTGTACCTTGTTTTGAATTCATTTCCAGTGAGACCGACGTACGTTTCGCTAGTTTGTTTGTCTAATCGCGTAACTTCCGCTTGGTATACTGTAAAACATATCTTTTTTCGCGAGCATATCTTTTTCGTGAATTTAGCGAGAGAACTGATTCGCTAATTCAAGATGTCGCTAATGACTTTATATCAATTAAAAATGGCCGCCAAACAAAGAAATCAACAATGACAAGAGAGATTCGCTAAATTAACATTTCGCTATTTTCGTCATTTTACCACAACTCGCTAAAATTGCCGCTTTTTCAACATGTTTTACAGTATGACGCGAGACTGCAGACATTTCCCGTCATATATATATAAATATTGTCGTATAAAAATTGGCAATTACAAGCGAGGTAAAAATAATATGCATAAAATTAAAATTTAAGGTAAAATGTTATAGACAAAAATGGTATCAGTTTTGCGATAGTTTTTGATATCAAAAAGTACGTTCACTATATATCAATCGGTAATTTTCTCAGGCAATGGTAAAACGCCCTAAAACAAACAAGAACGTTTTTTTCTCAGCTCAAGCGTTTTCTGCAAGCTTTGTACAGTGACCGAACATTTCAATAAGTCACTTTAAAGCAGGGGGGTCGTCACCTGCGCATGCGTCAGAAGGCCATAGCGTGTCATTGTTTACATTGGACATTCATTCCTACAATGTAACTGACTTTGAAAACAAACTTAAAGCGGGGGTGTCGTCACCTGCGCATGCGTCAGATGACCATAGCGAGTCACTGTTTACAAACAAGCGTCTACCCATGAGCCTTTGCGTTTTACCGAGCCTTTGCGTTTTACCGTGTGTTGTAATCGTCGCCTGGGACTCAATTCCCGCGCGTGCGCAGGTGACGACCCTCCCGCTTTAACACAAGTACTGCCAGTATAATATTGTATAAATACGAGTCTGCCGTCAAAAGGGTGGCACGTGTTATCAACACCGGGCGAAAATTGCCTGGATTTCTAGCATTCAGCATCAACTATCGTTATAATACTCATCAGCGACATTGTATCTTATGTCCTTCGAGTCAGTGTGTGTTATGTCTAGAAATTATTTCATTTTATTTTATTTTTAATTAAAAATACAAACGATGTCACTATGGAATTGTCGAACTGTCGTGATTGTCGCTGATCAAGAGTGTGGTATCTAACAAATTTGTGAAGTGTGATTTTGAAATGCGAATAACCCATTTCCTGTATGTTGTATCTTTCAGGGAACCATGGCCAGTAAACAGTTAGCGAAACGACATGACCGCTACTGCACATACTTCAAACACCTGAATAACAAAAATACCGTTATTTTTCTAATTAACATTTATTGTTTCTTTCTATACATTAGTGTAAGTTAATCATAATATTAGTATTAAGTATTAAGTCGTAAATTTGTCATAATTAGGAATTATTTATCTGTATTTATTTATCAAGCTTGTATTTATTTCGTCTTTGCTTATGATGATGTACTTTGTCTTTATGTAAACGTCACAACATATATTATACTTAAAGTTCAAAGTTATTTATCAGATATTTTTCCCGCTCAAAATTCAGTGCAAATATTTTCTCATTCAGTAAAATTTTCACTAAATTTCATCCTTATTTTGGACTATACTGACAGTTTGGGATATTTCTTTTGGTTTTTGATCAAAAGGTTTGTCATTTGTTATCAACATTTTGTGTTTGGAGGAGCAGACTATGCAGAATCGGTAATTGTTTTCATTTTGTTTTTCAAAAAATGCCGATGTAGAAATCAATTATGTTCAATTCAGACACAAAAAAACACGAAAATAGAAAAGGAATGTGCACAACCATTTGGGCAGAAAAAAATATAGTGCCTAAAATAAATCTTACAATTTCACTTTCAGATATACAATTACGACTCAAAAATCTCTATCTCTCTCTATGTATATATATATATTTATATGTTGGTTTGAGTCGCGCCCTCAGGCGGAGAAACTCCTTTAGGACGTAATTGTGTGACACGAGAGCCGTTCAAAGCATCATTATATTTTTGTATGTAGTCGTCCATTAATGAAGTTACGGATTTGAAAGATTTTACTATGTTCCAGACGACAAACGATTACACAACCGAATATAAAGTTTTTGATTTGAACGATATTGTTTTCATCCACATACGTCACTATGATGTCACTGAACGGTTTCGTCACTAGGGGGCGCATTTTCAAGGAAAGTTGCATTGTCCTGCCTGAAACTATCTTCCGGTAGTTTATTTCACGAATGATTACAGAGGGGTCTCTTTTTATTCCTTGTCCCAGGGTTCTTTGCGAAATGACACTCACCCATGAAGAACATTGATTGGTTAATTTTAACGGGTTTACAATAGTCCGTAGTTCAATAAGGCCAGACTTTTATTATCCCTTGTTTCACGAACACGCCGAATGAACAAGAGCCGAAAATGAAATAAAAATAAAATTTTATTTCAGCGTAATTTCTCGCGCCCGCCGAATTGTAAGTGCAAACAATTACTAAAAAAAAATCTTCATTTTTTTCCGCCCGACGCATAACAAATCCAAGTTGCATTTTCGTGGGAGTATCATGATCAAAGTACCAAAGTCTCGCGCAGATGAGAAACAAGATTATACATGGAATAACATTTTATTTCGTTTCTTCTCTCCGATCAATGATCTCACTTGCAATTGTTTGAGAATCACAAAAATCTAAAAAAAAAAAAAGAATCAATTTTATTTTTTTCCGCTCTCCTCAAAAAATTCAATAAAAACTCGAGAAACAAGAAATAAAACAAGTCTGGCCTAAAAGATTTAAGGCAAACGGCAGGTGGGATGTATGAATGTTTTAATGACAATTTTAGAGCAGAATAGATTTTAAATACGTATTATTAGTTTGTTTAAATATTATATATTAATTCAAGTATAAAATTTGCATTTTAATTAGATGCCAAGTCTACCAGTTCAAACTCGTAACTACTGAAATAAAGTGCTGAAGCAATTACTGTCTAAATAAATAAATAAATACTAAGATTGTGTTTGTTTGTTTGTTTTGTTTTTTGCATATTCGAGCGTATCTTTTATCATTGTTTCGAAACTGAATGTATGCCAACATAGATTGTTTTGAACATTCCTGGATCTCAAGAGTGTATCGCTTATATCAAAGCAAATAAAATCAACATGTCAGCTAAGAACTCAGTCATTTAGTGCCTTAATTTAGTTATTATATTTAAAAGACAGTCCTAATTACGCCTTATATCGTAGTGCTCGTGCCAGGGTACATGACCCTTTTTTTTTTTTTTTTTAGTTTGGAAATGCGGCTCAAGAGTCGAAACGGTCAAATTTCGATAATGATAGTTCGACATTTACTTAGTAAATTTTAATTAAATTTTTTTAATTAAAAATAAAATGAAATAATTTCTGGACATAATACACACTGACTCGAAGAACACAAGAGACAATGTAGCTTATGAATATTATAGCGATAATTGACGTTTATGGCCCTAAATGAAAAAAAAGTCCATACCAGTTTTCGCCCGGTTTTGATAACACGTGCCACCCTTTTGACGGCAGACTCGTATTTATACAATATTATACTGGCTGTACTTGTGTT
This sequence comes from Saccoglossus kowalevskii, assembly GCF_978046115.1. Taxonomy (NCBI): domain Eukaryota; kingdom Metazoa; phylum Hemichordata; class Enteropneusta; family Harrimaniidae; genus Saccoglossus; species Saccoglossus kowalevskii. Next base: position 11,838,055 of record NC_140660.1, on the reverse strand, counting down.
AAAGCGGGAGGGTTGTCACCTGCGCACGCGCGGGAATTGAGTCCCAGGCGACGATAACAACACACGCTAAAAACGCAAAGGCTCATGGGAAGAGGCTTGTTTGTAAACAATGACACGCTATGGCCATCTGACGCATGCGCAGGAGACGCTTCTCCGAGTGAAAGTTTCAGTAAATCGCTTAACAAACCAAAATGTTACACGCTGCTTATTCTGAACTGTGGAGCTGAAACCAATTTCCGCTGTTATGATGACAGCGTGGGTGTCACGCGCAAATATCCCTGGGACAAGGAATTTGTCTAGAGGGCCTCTACACGAGTTGTCTGATATTGATCTGCTAGCATGCCCCCACCTCCTCTCCCGACTTGATCAATAATTGTATCACTATATTATCAAGAGTCACACATTGTCATAACTTAAGTGAGCCGGGGAAACCCCGCACAAATGAAAAATATTATAGTAGTGAACGTTATACCATTTGGTTTCTGTGTCACGTGGTATTGATATCCGAGTACGTCACAAATTTCCTTCATTTTGTCGTCCTCGTTCGTAGCACTAAAATATATATCCATTCGATATAACACCAAGTGTTCTCAGGTGAAGTTATTTTTAGGTGCAGTCGCTATGTACAAAATTATGCACGAATTCGCGACTGCGAATGTACAAATTTTGAATTAGCCTGCAGTATTACTGACCCGGATGTATGTATCACGTGACGCATGAGAGGTGATGTTAGTGTTTGTTGTCCCGTCATTCCTGTTACATATATTACAATTTTAGCACTACAAATATTTTAGTTTATTTATTTGTGTCTTTACTTATTTATTTATTTATTTAGTTAGTTGGTTATTTAGTTGTTATTTTAATTATTTATTTCATTATTTTTTATTCATTTATTAATTGATTGATTTAATTATCATAAACATAGTAAAACATAATTGGCTACTTGCGTGATCTATGTAGAGGTTTAATAAATAAAATGAATAAATGAGCAAAATCATAATTATTATATACAACTCACTTACTTACTTGCAATATCTTTCAATAAATTAAAGCGTGAGGGTCGTCACATGTGCACGCGCGGGATTTGAGTCCCAAGCGACGATAACAACGCACGCTAACAACGCAAAGGCTCATGGGTAGACGCTTGTTTGTAAACAATGACACGCTATGACCAACTGACGCATGCGCAGGTGACGATTCCCCCGCTTTAAACTAACCCACCGAAAACAGATTAGTAGAGTGATTTAACATAATTGAAATAAAAATTTAAGTATTTTTAAAAAATGGCTAGTGTATACAAAACTACAAATTACTCAAATTGAACTTAATTTTTCCAGTTTTTTGTTTGTTTTATTTTATTAATAACAATCTTTTTTATTAATGCAAGGTCAGGCTACAAGTCAGGTTCAGACAAATCAGAAATGTACAAGATAATATATTAGTAATATATTGAAACATATTCTTGATTATATTAAATTTAAAGAGGAAGTCAAGCCAAACAACACAATGACCTCCAAAGAAAAAGCTCCACAAATGTAGGAGAATGCAATTTACAGTTCTGTTGAATATCTAGAGATAGAATAGTGATATAAAAAAATGGAAATTGCATTCTCATACATTTGTGGAGCTTTTTCTTTGGAGGTCATTGTGTTGTTTGGCTTGACTTCCCCTTCAACCCCACTATTAAACTATAACGTAATGATGACGTGTTCAATATACAGGCTAATATACTACCATAGATAAGAGATTTCCCAAGGTATAGATGCTTTCATTTTAGTCTTACTGTAGAATACTTTATTTTCGCTTGGAATTTATTTTCTCTATTTTCGTTGAAGGGATGATTCCGTGAAAATAAAATCCAGCGAATATACTTTTTTTCTATATTTCACATTAAACTCATCAAAAATCAGTGAAACTAAATTCTATACAAAAAGCCTTTTCAGCGAAAATTAATTCCAGCCAAAAATAAAGTATTCCACAGTATTTCAAAGACGGCATCTATTTTTAAAATGCCTTTGCCGCAAAACAGTGATATATTTTTGGAACATAGAAAATGCATTTCAAATGTTGGACGATATTGCTATTTCATTTACAACAACACAAAACATATTATTCTTATGATTACGTACTGTGTTGTAATTATTATGTTCTTATTACTTATAATAAATGCATTTTATGATAAAGTTGCAAATGATGCGTGATTTGTCATATGTTACATGCATATGCTAATTACATGCTAATTGTCTGAGAAATATATACGTATACCTTAAAGCGGAATATATATATATATACGTATACCTAAGCTTAAAGCGGAAGTTATATAGTTATTATCATTGACTCAACAGTACGTTAGAGTTCACAGGTTACAGGTTCACAAGTTCACATCTGATGTACCTTATATGTGTAAGATTTTATTACTCCAACACTGCCATTAACAATATTATCAATAATAATAATAATAATAATAATAATAGTAACTTGAATCGTATATGTGTCTGTAATTGTGATTACTTAGGTCACAGTCTCTCTATAGAGGGATAGAGGGACTGTGCTTAGGTGTTCGCCTCTACATGTATGGCATCAGCAGCATGACAAACAAGGACTATGTCATCACTTGTTAATTTACGTGTACCAAAGCTTAAAGCGGAAGAGTCATCAACTGTGCGCGCGCAGGGATTGAGTCCCAAGCGACGATAACAACACATGCTAAAAACGCAAAGGCCCAGGCGCTTGTTTGTAAACAATGACACGCTATGACCATCTGACGCATGCGCAGGTGACGGCTCCATCGCTTTAATGATGAGTATATCACATCAACATTATTAATATTTTCCAAAAAAGTCAAGATACTTTATGAGTGCAACCTGATTGGTTTTCTGAAATCAAACTGTTTCACGATTGAACTATGATTATTGATCTTGAATTTGTCACCCGCAACTTCAGCTAAATTCCAAAACATCCGGTACCGATTCAGTCGACAAGGACAGATTTAACCTAGCAAGTGATTGAGAAATCGCCGGAGCTGATAGTTTTAGTCATTTTTTTCGCTAATGACAATAATACCAGTGGTTCTGTTACTAGACAAGTACAGAGTGTCCAAATTTGTTCTGACTGGGGTCTAACTCTAAACCTAAATCAAAACACAGATAATTGTTTTTCGCAGGGGTGGTTATCTAAAACAAGGTGAAAAATGGTTCTATCAGTCGCGATCATGAAATTAAAATCGTCCCTCAGTACAAGTATCTTGGTGTATTATTTTCCTCCAGATTAAGTTGGAATCCGACTAAATTAAACCAATCAGCACAGGGTAAAAAAGCAATGTTTCAACTTAAAGTATTGATTCGAAAACTTGGTGGTATGACCACATCTGATTCATTCAAATTATTTGATTCCATCATTGTGCCAATCTTATTATATGGTAGTGAAATCTGGGGTTACGAGAACGCTCCTCAAATTGAACAAGTTCAGAATCAATTTTGTAAATTTCTACTCGGTGTGAGTAATAACTCAAGCGATTTATCAGCTGTTGGCGAATGTGGTCGTTTTCCTCTCTATGTTATTTACTAGTACTTTAAAAGACGCATTAGCTACTGGCTGAGATTATTACAAATGGACGGTAATAGATATCCTCATAAATGTTATTTAATGTTAAAAAGATTATCCGACCAACGTGTTATAACGTCGGTAAATTGGGCTTTTAATGTAAAAATGTTGCTATTTAGCTTTGGATTCGGTCATGTATGGCTGAACCAAGGTGTAGGCTCGAAAAGTGTTTCTTGCACAGTTCACACAAAGAATTAAAGATTGTGCGCAACAAGTATGGCACGACGACACTGCTTCTTCCCCCAAACTCCGTTTCTATCTCGATTTTAAGTCGTCACTTGAACAAGAAAAATACTTGTCTTGCATCCATGTTTTCAAATTCAGAGCTGCATTGTCAAGGTTACGTTGTTCTTCTGACAATTTGCATATTGAAAAGGGAAGACATGTAAATGTCCCCCTCGATAATAGATTGTGTAAATACTGTGTTGAACGAAATCAACTTTATGTTGAAGACGAATATCATTTTATAGCTATTTGCCATCGTTATCAACGTAATAGAGCAGAATTTTTACCTGTATGGCTCCGCACCAACCCCACTTACAACAAATTTATCTCGCTCATGAGTTCAAGAAACGATGTAATTTTAAATCAGTTAGCGAGTTATGTTTATTTCGCCATGAAAAGCAGAACTTAAATGATTTTTGTTTTCTCTATTGTTACAATTGTTAAGTGAAACTGTATTTGCTCTTTGGGCCAATGGCCTTTTGCTTTGTAATAAATATACACACAATACAGAGTGTTCTGACGCTGTTGGCACTTCCTTAAAGCGGGAGGGTCGTGACCAACGCACGCGCGGCAATTGAGTCCTAAGCGCTGATAATAAGCTTGTACCGCAAAGGCATATGGGTAGACGCTTGTTTTTAAACAATGACTCGCTATGGCCATCTGACGCATGCGCAAGTGACGACTCCCCCGCTTTAAATACGTCATAGGAAACATGTATGTTTTTCTATTGCAAACGGGAATAATACCAACTTTCACAAAGATCGTCTTTATGACGATGGTCAAATTGACATGTTTTGTAATCAGCAAGAATCAGGCTCGAGGGACTGCAATAAATGACGTGGATTAAACTGTTTCCCTGAATAGTAGTTGTGTGAAACCCGTTACATTCTTCATATTATTCCAACCAGGTGATCTGATTGCGTTGGCGTTCTCAGTTTTTAAAGAATGGGATGTTTCCTGTTGATTCAAACCTTCGTTATAGAAAACTCCGCTTTTTAATTTCATTTAATATCATCGTCATTTAAACCTGCTTTTCTCTCAGTGAAATCAGAATAATTTTCTACACGTTTTTTTTTTCTCCAAATCTTACATAAAACAGTAAAATGTTCATACCATAGTGGACCGATATTAGCTATATATATATATATATATATATATATATATATATATATATATATATATATATATATATATATATATATATATATATATATATATATATTATATCATGAAAACGCAATCCTATTTTAATTTGAACACCATACGGTTGCCATAGGACGGTATGATTGTACGTCAGTGTGCTTTTTTAAATACATTTCGAAATGGTGGCTGATACAAAGGGGTGCCCCGCTGAACGCACGACACAAGACGGTCGACCTATTTCCTGTATTGATAAACTGGGCATATTACAAGTTTAAATATTTAACCTTAAGCTCAGCAAGTAGTAAAACTAGTTTAAAGTGTGGGGGGGTCGTCACCTGCGCAGGCGCGGGAATTGAGTCCCAAGCGACGATAACAACACACGCTAAAAACGCAAAGGCTCATGCTTGTTTGTAAACAACGACACTCTATGACCATCTGACGCATGCGCAGGTGACGATTCCCCCGCTCTTAAGTGAGAAATTGATTGATGGCGTATATATTGCCAAATTGAAAAAAAAGAACACAATTCATATTCACACTTATACTAGTTAGACGATGCATTGTTATTTTATTAACAACCTTTGTAATATTTTCCGAAATGTGGTTGAATCGGTTTTCCTAGAACTGTCAGCAGCGTTGTGTTATGCTATCATTAGGGAGTAGCGTGATATCTGCTTTTCAAGTTTCGGCCTTCAGTTCTCTATGTGGATTGTAGTTGAATTGCAACGTATGCTCGCATCTATTCACTTTTTTTCCTCAGTCCAACTCGCGCAACAGTTTTTCTTATATCGAAATGTATTAGCATTAGATTCAAATGACGTCACCGGATATTACGTCATGTGAGTGATTATTCATGAAAAGATGTTTGATTTTGCTCCCGAAAAAAAAATCAGTTAACAAAAACAAAACAAAAAAACGTCAGACGTCATTATTGATTAACTTTTGTGACGTTGAAATGATTTCTCAAGGATTTTTTTCGGGTAATGAACATTACATTGGTTCACAATCAACAAATCTCCGCAAATCACTCCAAAGTGATGCATTGTGGGTTGAAATTGTCATTATCGTCTGCCCACGTTGTCATTATTCGATCCCTTTCGTGCTCACGGTAATTCCGTCAATTCTATTTTCAATAAAAATCGCGATCGTGACTGTCGCCGTTCATGCAACCAATTTGAGCTTTCTACTTAGACTGTACCCAATAATACACAGTAATCATTCTCCGTCTCAGCGTCTCAGATTTCAGAGAGTATTAGTCAGTCAAGATACCCTAGGCGTATTTTTATAACTTACTTTTTAGTACAATTTTTTTTTTCAAATTACGCATAATTGTGGCTATTATTTTAGCAACTGATTATACAACATACAATAATCCACACGAAAACGCAGATAGTTGACGCCCTCAAGCGCTCAGATGATTGCGAGTCATTGCTGCAATTAGGCGGTATATTGTTTATGTGTTTTGTTTTTTTGGGCAAAATGCCCAGAATTCCAAGTAATATATGTAATATAGTATCTGCTCTGTGAAATATATGATTTCTGAGCCATGACCTACTAAACCAGAGTTCGTTGAACTGAAAACAAGACATTGTGTTCATAGTGTGTTACTAACAACAAAAAGTGCCAGTGTATGAAATCCAATCTGTGTGCTGATTTGTCACTTCAAATTTAATTAATTAAGGTAATTTAGTTAAGTTCTGGTTTCAGTTTGTAATTTAACTTTAAATGAGAAGACTCTTTGTTCAAATTCGTCCAAAAACATGTAATCTATTCCAAGATCAGTACTTTGTTTTGACCACTACTCAAAGAGATTTTTATGGATTTGAGAAACAATTCTTATTGTTTGTTCGTAGAACATAGATATCCATAACTGTTATATGGTAACCATTTTTTCATATATATTATTCGTTATTGATTCGTATTGTATTCACTTTGAGCCACAGTAATTGTGTTTGCCTTTGATATTACATGGTGTTATGATTTGAGGCTATGATGTTTAGTTTAGTCATTTGCATAATGACATTGATACATTGTCATGGAACATCTAGTGAGTAGTTAGACCCAGTTCCAGGCCTAGCAGTTAAGCAATAAACACCTTAGTTACAAGTGCTCCTTTCCAGTGCGTTACTAGTATTCTCCTCCCGGATTTGGTGACTTATACCTCAGACTAGTAATACTAGTCTGAGCTTATACTCACTTGGTTCACTCTACCTTGAGAAGTCTGTTCTCAGTTTACACATGTGTTCCCATGGTGAATTAACACAACCTTGACTGCTTCATGTCATTTTAGTAATCAAGCTTATTTGTGCAAACGTACGAGTGAACACGCATCTAAAGTAAACACAACTGGGGCTTTTTGACATGGTTTGAGTCCTTGGCAGTCGTTATAAGCTTTACCTGACAAGGTCGCTGAACAGTCGCTGTCTTCAATAAGACAGTGGGTGGTCTGGATTAAATGCACAGACACAACAGATTGAACTCAGCTCTGGGCCGCCATCTTGGATGTAATGACCTCCGTTTAAAAGTGCTTCCGGGTTAACACATAATAAGGCTCTTTAATGTACTAATGTGAACCCACTGATGGGTTAATACACTACAGTCGCGTGAGTTTCTCCCTCCGGGTCTGATGCCGTTCGGCCGGCGAGGGCGCGACTCACGCCTACATGTCAGGTTATTATAAGCTTTGACATCATGGAATTCTTTAGTAGTTTCAAGCTGACGCTCTATGATACATGTTTTTCGGGGGGGGGGGTCTTTGCTGTAGAATACCGCTGTCAATTTACCCCGTAACCGCGCAGTGTAAATAAACCCTACTAGATTGGTTATGGCGAATTCTGTCTTATCCAATCACAAACGTTGTATGTTCTTTTGTTTGTCGTTGCTATGGACAGTGTTTGAAACAAGGCAGGTAACTTTAAAAAATTGTCTGCCCTGGTAAAAAACAAACTACCAGCCCTGTTCATGTTTTCAATATTTCATTTATTTTCAATCGTTTTACTACATTTCATTCAATCAGTGTCAGAATCAAAATCAGATGCAAAATCCAGCTCTGAAAGGTTCGGGTCAACTGGAACTTCCGCATATTGTGAGTGTTCGAAATCACGCACAGTGTGAGATTTTGCTAAAGTCACGCGTCGTTCATGGATTGTTGTTGTTTATATCTGTTTTACAAGTTTTACAAATAGTCTCTGGGTACATAATTTTGACAATCATACATCCATGGACATTTTGTGATTTTTATAAAAAGTAACGTTTTATTTTTTCAATAAATCTACCCGACCACATGGCTAGTAACTTTTCACCAGTCCGACTGAATAGTTACCCATGCCGGGTGTACGGTCAATCAGTAATTCAAAACAACTGCAATAGAGTTACCAACATTTCATTTTAATTCAAAAGGTTTTGAACTTTTGTGTTTATTCGTCATGTAGATAACCAAGCACAATAAAAATTGGGGAAATTGGAGCAGAAATCAGAGCAATGGTAGTGGCGTTGCTTCGCGTCGTGAGAGTGAACCAATCAGAGAGTGGGATTTGAAACCGAAAAAAAGAAGAACAAATCACGTCCAAAGTCCTTCAAATGAGAGACTGTGCTATATCCTTATCATCGTCCTGATCGAGCGTGACATCACCGGTCTGCATGTCTCATTGCAGTTCGCGGCAATCGCTTGATTTCGCCATGTATGCAACAGCAGTCCCGCCGCGTCGCGTCGCGTCTCGTCGCATCCTGTCGCGTCGTGTCGCGTCGCAGACGCTGGGGCGCGACATGCTTTGGGTAACTGGTATTGCTTGGCGCGTTGCCTCGTTTAAACCGGTCTTTATGTGGCTTTAGTACAATACACATTCTATATATACCAGCATTTAGTGTTTGTTAATAAATTTAATTTAAATCAAACGTTAGATCACAAGGCAGAACGATTCACTGTGGAGCGTAGCTGTGAGTCCATAGACTTACTTGTGTCGGTCTTTAGTGATATTTTAATTAGTCATTTCTGATGTATTTTGCGTCATTAAATTTGTTATTTCCAGATATTAGTATTGTTACCGACACGGAAGAGCTATGGTTATTCTCCTAGACTTGCGTAAAATAAACATGCGAAGCCAAATGGCATCGCAATTAAAGCACCATATTTCCTCGCATCATATCATCGAAGCTAACACCAATTGATAATATATTTATTAAACTCTCATCAAAAGCTACACCGTAACAAAGAACATTTGTGTGGTGTTTTTGTTGCCTGGGATTCAGTGCTCTGAAACACATATAACTCCGGTGGTAGCCATTTTCTTCAGATCAATTTCCCGTTAACTAACTTGTTTGGATACTCCCCTGAAGTGAACTACTTGTCGCCGCCTACTTCAGATACATGCGTAGTGCCCGCAGTTTTTTTTTTTTTAGAGAAATGTACAAATAAATGTCTTTCCATGCATCTAGGATGCAGGAAAAATAGACAACAACAGTAAATACCACGAAGTCCACAGCACAAATACTAATAGTAGCAGACGACCATTTCCTGGCGTTTTATCTGTTCCACTTTCTATGGGAAGTTAATACAGTGACGTCATTTAGCCGAGTAATGTTGTCCTCGTTCGACCTCAAGAAAATGGCTGTCACTAGAATTGCGTACGGTTTAGCGAGCTAAATACCGGTGGAAACAAACTTCAAACAGATAAATTTTGACACGGTTTTCTCGCTGGTGAGTGTTTAATAAACACACTATCGATTGGTGATAGTTTCTGTTCTGTTTTGTATGAAAATGGTGTACACAAATGACTAAAATACCATCAGAAATACTAAGGGCCGACACAATACTTAATACATTCCTGTAAAATGATTGCTTTTCATTCAACATAGCAAGAAATTATTTCCCATAATGCATTGCATGTATGCGCAGTAACAAGCTCAGTGATTAAACTATGTGTTTTGCTCGACCAGAAAAAAAAAAGAATGTTACATATTCATACATTTGTCCAATGCATGTAGCTTGAATCTGAATCATACCTAGGGTCACGCGAAATGCGAGACTTCAAACAAATCACAGATATGATGAAAGATATGCACAGAAATAGTGACAAATGACCTGATCCTAAATGATGCTAGTTATTTTTTATTTTATTTTACGGTGATGTTGCTTTTTTTTGTCAACAGGATCTTCTGCTGTCAAGAAGAGCAATTTCTGGCAAAACACGGACAGGAAATAAACTAGGTAAACTGGCTTTAAAGGGCCGTGGTCGTCGCGCAGCGCGTGTTCGAATTTCATGTAAATAAACAATGTATTTTACACGCGTTGAGTACGTCTCTATGAGTTCCATATCGAACAGGACGCAGCACGACGGACGCCGCCCTTTCAACCATATCCACGCCCGGCGTACAGGTAGTAATAGAATAATAAATGAATGCAACGAATTTACCAAAATTTAATTAGAAGGGCGGCCATCTTGACTCCTTGGACATTGTTCGTATCCGGGAGGATTCAAGATGGCCACCCCGTGTGATAAATATGTATTATACCACCACTTGTAAGTCAGCTGACTGTGAATGACTACGTATCATACGTCCTGAAAATTGACTATGAAAGTACTTCACATATCATACGTTGAAGAGGTCATGGATATCAGAAGAACACTATTTCTGCACGTTTGAGTCAATGACAAACTGTTTATAAGACAATTTTTAAAAAGTTGTCTAAGGAAGCATAGTTTATATTGATTCACCTTCCAAATATCTGAACGAAACTATATTATACCTTGACGTCACAAAATGGCCGCCACGATCTCGCTGTGTGCGAGAAAGCAACGATGTTTGTTTTGTCCCACGATTAGTGTCCCATTCCTTCTCATTGTCGCGTCTATTGTGTCAATGCCGCGGTAACATAGGACTGGCGAACATTGGAAGTGATGACGAGACAAATGAGACACTATTTGACGTGCCGTGAGGCTCTCTCGATGGCAGCGGCCATCTTTTCAAATACCATGATAATGCATTGTGGGTGATTGAAACGTCGACAATAGGACGTACTGTGAAACATTTATTTTATGCCAGCATGTTATTTTAGCTAATTTAGAAAATCGACAATTTCGCTAATAAAGATGTTTCTATTTTTTAAAAGGCGATGGTCGTCGCGCATGTGCGACATTTGTGTCAATAAACATTGCTTTTCCCACAATCCAACGCGCTCTTCTAATGGGAATCACGAGTGTGAGATTTTGATCTGGGCGCAATATACACAAACTACTGTCGATGAATCTTTCGATACCTTCCAAACACCAAAGAAATTACTTGGTAACGTCTTAGTTTGTACTCGCTGGTCTGCGCAATCTTTGTTCATGAGACTCATATCTCGCGCATGCGTGGCATGCGACGACCACCGCCCTTTAAAGTTTGGTCTCGCAATGAGATTGTTGACTCTCCAGCTGAATTAAGATTCTGTTATTTCTGCCAAATTCACTAAAATTACACATTCTCGTTCTCATCATATTTTACAATATTCCATTCATAACTACGAAAATTAAACAAAACAAAATGGCGGCTCCCAACCTCCCGATCGACTATAATCATTCGCTTTAGCTTGGACATTTATTATCTTATTTTGCCTGCTTTCTTCAGGATGTTTTGATGTTATCGGTGAAGATGGTGAATACTTTTACGAATCGGATGGCATTACAAATGAATGTGTTATATTTTTGATGGCGGAGCCCGATGAAGTCATCACGGTTGATCACCTTCATGTTGACAGAGAGGTCCGCTGCGACCCGGAAGGAAACCAGTGGGTGATGGTATGTGGTTATTATTTTCTGCTACTATACTATGATACTATACACAATTAGAGTCGTGCGGGTAACATTGTAAAAAATGTCAGTGTTTCCCATGATTCATTGCAGATGACCTGATGTAGCAACCAACCAAAATGCGCGTCTTGTACACCATTTGTTACGACCAAACTGCCTAAGGTTGTACAAGAGTAAAGAACTTAAACAGGAAGAAATTACACGCACAGTAAAGCGTAGTCATTCGTTAAATTTAGTTTAAACTATGAAGTCAATAAAACTATGAGTTATACATTTGTATTGAACAAGAATTCATGTTTTGAGCAACATACGCAGACCATAACGGCAGTTTCAAACAAATGTTGTATACCGTTTATAAATGGCGGCAGTCGTCGCGCCACGCATGAGCAAGATACCAGTATATAGGTCTCATATAAACAAAGATGGCGACTTTAGCTGTTGCGCAGATCAACGAGTACAAACTGAGACGTTTCCAAGGTAATTAGGTATTTTTAGGTGATTGGGAGTTATCGAAAGAGTCATCGGCGGTAATCAGTGCAGGTCAAACCTCATACTTGTGATTTCCATTAGAAGAGTGCATTGGATTATGGGAAAATCGATGTTTATCAACACACATGTCGCACATGCGCATCGCGACGATACCGCCCTTTAAATGGCATTTTCCGTGCATAGAGGGACGTATAAAAAAGTAGAGATGTGAACTTTAAGAAAACAACAAACACACACACACCTTGTAGGGACTCGGTCTCTAATGTAACCATGGGAAAAAGGGGAAGGAAAAGAAAGTAAAACGAGGTCATTTCATTGTATTGAAGTCATGTGACCAGTTCGACATCGTACGTGCTACCTTGGGCAAAAAAAACACACAGAAGAACGCCGATTTGTGTATTTGCAAACGCCAATTAAAAACGTTTTCGACATTTATCCGAATAGGTACATCATTATAAATCAACCTGGTGGCAAACTACCCCGATTATGAATATACGGCACGTAAACAGAAGCACGCGCAGTACACACAGTGCTCGTTTTTGATAGATTTGGTACATTTAGGTAATCAATTAAAGTACGTATTTTCTCTACAAATCACGAACTCTTCGAGAAATGTGAACTGTTTCTGTATTCTGCCACGTCGGAAATGAAATAAAACTATAAATATGTAATGGCTCAGCCGAGTCACAGTCGCCGCCGCACTACGTGCGTTCGAACTTCGTGTAAACAAATCTTGTATTTACACGCGTTGTATCCGTCGAGTGGGACCCACATTGAGCACGACGCATTGCGGCGTCTGTCTCTTTAAAAGGCAATAGCAATATCACAAAATATTTCGGGGTGATTTCACAGTTACAGAGGATTTCGCGCTAACACCTCCATTTCGCGATTTTTTGTATTTTACTTGAACTACAAAAACAAATTAATCGCCCCGACTGCGCCAGTCTAGCCTAATCTGTACTCCCTTCAGTACACCACAGAAGAAGAAAAAAACGCGGGAAAAGGTCATTTTTAGAGCAGCCTTACTGGTGTTACGATGTTAACAAAAATCTGTGTGGCAATTAGCACATGCAATTGTATGTAGAACTTGGAATTTACATAAATAGCAGCAAATAAATTGTCTGAGTCAAACTAAAGGCAGCCATACTGTGACGTGCTGTGACTGTTCAGTCGACCACGAACTTTGGAAATACTGGACGAAAAGAAAAATCTGTGTTGCATGTACAATTAGCACATGCAATCGTGTGTAGAAATTACATAAATAGCAGCAAATAAATTGTCTGAGTCGAACTAAAGGCAGCCATACTGTGACGTGCTGTGACTGTTCAGTCGATTACAAACTTTGGAAATACTGGCCAAAAACAAAAATCTGTGTGGCACGTACAATTAGCATATGCAATCGTGTGTAGAAATTACATAAATAGCAGCAAATAAATTGTCTGAGTCGAACTAAAGGCAGCCATACTGTGACGTGCTCTAACTGTCCAGTCGATCACGAACTTCGGAAATACTGGCCAAAAACAAAAATCTGTGTGGCACGTACAATTAGCACATGTAATTGTGTGTAGAAATTACATAAATAGCAGCAAATAAATTGTCTGAGTCGAACTAAAGGCAGCCATACTGTGACGTGCTCTAACTGTTCAGTCGAACTAAAGGCAGCCATACTGTGACGTGATACAACTGTTCAGTCGATCACGAGCTTCGAAAATACTGGACGAAAAAACACACACATTTTTATTTTTTTTCATTTTTTGTGGTATGGTATTTAACAAATCAATGTAATTTTTTTACCAAAAGCAGCTGAAAGAAACGAGTAAAATATAAAAGAAAATCGTTTATTAATGTGTCTGTATTTTAATCAAAAACAATATGGTTGTTTTGGAGGCTAGTTTTGTCATGAATTAATTATTCAAGTTTCTAAGTTTGTAAATAGTGGTAATTGCACTTTCCAGCAATTCGTACGATGATGATAAGAATGAAAGCTACGCAACAACAACAACACAGACCACTGATAAAAGAATAGTTGTAAGAAGTAAAATGAAGAAAAAAATGCATCTTGTTTGCCTCTTTTGAGTAGCATTATAGTATATTAAGGGTTCACTTGACCTTTGTAGGGGGGGAAACAATCAGATGAACTGATTGAATCATAACAATCTATAAATTTAAGAACAACCCTTACGTACATAAGAATCTACCGACCTTGGTCACACGATTGGCGCAATTTATTTTATGTTTCCGTTGCCCTAGCGACGTTGCGGTTTTGAGTGTAGCAAGCAAAGGTCTCTTCGGAGTAGATGGTCATGTCATTTGTGTCGGTGGATTGTCGGCCGCATTTTATAATTTAAGAACAAAACTTGTCAAATTAGGCACTACAACTCGGTTGTTATGCAACATTGCATCACCTTTCAATGGGTTATCCCGTTATGGAGAGCGCGTGGAATGCCGGGAGAAGTGAAACCTGTTCTAATGCGCCTCGGTCACGGTGTTGTTCATTCTCCACACAGAGGGCGCTCGCTCCCAACATGCTTCACGCTCACAAACTGGGAGCGAGCGCCCTCTGTGCGGAGAGTGATGTTGTTAGAACGGGCGTCATTTACGTAATGTTTCGGCCGTCCGCTACTATCTCAAACACCGCCATGGACCGTGCTATGGCAAAATTGGGTAGCCGTGTAACATATTAGATGTAAAATGTAAAGTGCGACGTCTTATAGCAATGGTCTTGCAAGCGGCAATCATAATAACGATAACGATATTTTTTATTTTTTATTCTGACAGTTCATCGATGGTTGGGTGTTTAAAGGAGAAATGTACCCGAGGGAGGAAGGCCGCCACTTGTACGAGCGGGTGTTCAACACTGACTGCTTTCAGACAATCTTAACGCGACGTTCTTCGCAGAATATTGCGGAGTTGAACTTCAAAATTACCACACCTGGCAAAGGATTCAGGTTCCAGTTTAAAAAAGATAAAGCAGGGCGAGGTATGAAACGTGTTTGCACGACCTTATGAACAGAAAACAGTTGCGTTTGATGAGTCATTGAAGCGCGGGAGTTGTCACCTGCGCATGCGTCAGATGACCATAGCGTGTCATTGTTTACCAACAAGCGTCTACCCATGGGCCTTTGCGCTTTAGTGCGTGTTGTTATCATCACTTGGGACTCAATTCTCTCGTGTGCGCAGGCGACGACCCTCCCGCTTTAAATGGGTGTTTTTGTTACGTAGCTAACTACTTTTTTTTTTCCATCGCCGCAGTTTGTGATGCCGTCATAACCCTACAACAGTCTGGGAGGTACACGATAAAAAACTATGGAAGAAAAGTTAACTGTAGTCTGTCCATCATGGCGCCAGTGAATATCCTCGTCACCGACATGAGAGTCGGTTATTCTCATTCAAAAAACACCGTCGAGGTAAGAGAATTTACGTGTAATACTGTGATTGGTTCAGCAGTGATCACATGACCCAGTGTGCAGCATCATGGGAGATTTTTCTTTTTTTCTGAAAAGTATAAATTTGAATATATTCATTACGTGGTTTACATATTTGTTTTGTCCGGAGTGAATGTAGAACGAGTATTTGCAACTATAAATTGTTTAAAACTAAAACTTATTGCATTGTTTTCTCCAATTCATTTGTATTTACACACGGCGACCCACTTCAAACAAATCAATCGCTGATCGCTGTTGATGATTGCTGGTTGTGTTATTATTATTATATTCGCTATTGAATCCCGGCGTTGTCGGAGAGGGCAGTATTTACATTCAGTCGTCCGCTGCCCACCCAAACAAAAATCAACTTTTAAGTAATTCTGGACAACCCAATTTATATATGTTGGCGATCTTGTTACACTGTTCAAGGGAGTCTCAACAACTATTCCAAAGTACCGTTTTCTGAAACTTTTCGGCCTTTGTTTTCACCGTGGTGGTTGCCAGGCGGTAAAAATGCCCGGATGTCCGCGCGAGATTACGCAGCAAATCGATGCGCTAGCATACTATATATGCAAGATGGCAAGACCATGGACAGCCGGACTTTTTTTTTTATCTCAGACCTTCTGATCACAGATAACGATTAATTTTGTGAGATGAAGTGTTATGTGGTTTGAAAAATGTGTTTACCGCGTAATTTCACGGTCTCCCATGAGGGGGGGCTGTAAATTACCGCCAATGTAGTGTTTATCCCAACAGCCACGTATCCTCGGGGGCGGAGCTACGTCACAAGACGTTCCACGTTGCTACGATGCGCACCACTGTACATGCATTTCTATGGGCTCTGTGAGCGCTGTTGTGGAACGACGGTCGAATCGGTGAAAATTCGAGAAAACAACTTGAACACAAACTCAACTTTGAAGTAATCCCGAACAACCAAATTTATATATGTTACACACGTAGGGCTAATCTTGTTACACTGTTCAGAAGAGTCTCAACAATCATCCCAAAGTACCGTTTTCTGCGAGTTTTTGGCCTTTGTTTTCACCGCCGCGGGTTGCCAGGAGGTGAAAATGCCCGGATGTCCGCCCCCGAGGATAAGTCGTCGAGCCCCTGTGTCAAACACAAACTACTAGTATTATTGGCCTTTGAATCTCGATAAAATATCTTGCTAAAGTTGTCAATTAAAGGGCGGTGGTCGTCGCGCAGCGCGTGTTCGAATTACATGTAAACAAATAATGTGTTTTACATGCGTTGTATACGTCGCTATGAGTCCCATATCGAACAGGACGCGGCGCGACGACCACCGCCCTTTAAGCTTCTCATTTGGCGCAATTTGGTTAAATTCATGTGTAAAATCGCCGTGGATCCAATGCCGTTATTATATATGCCCCTTTTATTCTACAGTGCGATCGACACACAGACTATGTCGAGCTCTTGGACAGAGTCAGCTTCGAAAAGAACAAGCTAAAAACAGTCAGTACAATTTGTGGAAAGTCTGACATGCAGGTCATGTCTGAAGGCAACCTTGAGATGGCGTGGCACAATGTCTGCGTGCCGAGAAAACCGGGTAGTAACACGATCACCCACCATGCTTCATACAACTCACGTCGATCACCGGCTGGTCAGCTTTACTCGGAGAGACTGTCGACTGATTACATATGCACGGAACGTAAGTTAACAATTTCCATAGCGTATCGTTGATGGTGCTGTTTTGTGTTTATATACTTGTATATATCGACCGAATCGGGCGGTACAATAGACCATTTTCCGTTCACTGCGAGAATCACGCGTTATGCGTGAAATCGAACGTAAAAACAGGACAAACAAAGGTCATAGCGTCGTAGTGGCGTCAAACATCGCGTGGGATTCGACAAACGCGAAGTATTTTGGAGGACATTTCCATGCTTAATAATGTGCTGTCCACATTTGATGATAGGCAATTTTGATTAAGTAAGAGTATTCGGAAGCAATATTCCTCTGTCGAAGATCGGCCGGTCGATGTGAGTTACGAAATAAAGAAATTCTAGTTCAAAATCAAATCGTTCGATTTTTGCGGCAGACGTTCGACGCGCGTTTTTCATACATCTCGCGAGATCTCGCAATTGTACGGAAAATCCCCTATTGCAAACAACAGATACCGTTAAGAACGTCATGAACGAGACTATCTATACTTATCTAATCTAATATGCATGAGCATATTGAGGTCATTTGAGTATTGTTTTAATTTAGTTTCTGCTTAAAACAAACCATTCTTACATAACATGCATTTTATTTTCATACATTCGTCCGTGACATTAATCAAAGCAGGGGAGTCGTCACATACGCATGCGCCAGGTGGCCATAGCCTGTCATTCCCGCGCGTGCGCAGGTGACGACGCTCCCGCTTCAAAAAAGGACTGTATTTACTAGGCAATACGTTATGACATGAATCACGAACATGTGTCTATTAAAGGGTGGTGGTCGTCGCGCCGCGCATTTAATTAGGTAATTTCTTTGGTGATTGATGGTATCGAAAAAATAACCGGCGGTAATTAGTGCACGCCGCACCAAGGTCGAAACTTGTACACTAGAACATGCGGTGCAACGACCACCGCCCTCTCTGGTCTATGGTCGAAGTTCGTCGAGCCTGATATTGTCGGCGAGAGTTATTCCGCCTGCGCCGACGGATTCATTCGGATGTTGTTTGCGTGGGCTCTAAAGTTTGGAATTGCTATATGGTTTATGACAGACTAAAAATCACCTTTTGGGGGACTATGTGTCGGTAACGCTCCCGCGTCACGGTCCCTACCACTTTTCAGAATGTGACAGCAGAGGCGCCGGCGCAAAGTGCGAAGTGTTCAGTTAGGGGGAATGCACTTTTACATTGACGTCATCGCCGCGCTGTATTGTGAGATATATTACTACGCGTAACAACGGTTTTAGAGAGGCCGACGAATAAAAGTCACACCATTGGCAGTAAGCTCTCTCCCAAACATTGTTACAAATATTTAATCATTTAAATTCGCCTTTTTAACACATTTCTTTTTTTTTAGGTGAGTATTTAAATGTGGCTTTATCCTGCCTTAACGTCGTCATACGTCTAGTGTCAAGTGGTAACTATGACAACGAGATTTCATTCGAATTCAGTGATATAGAGTCGAGCTGTCATTAGAAAAAGTTCATATAATACTGGTAAGATACCGTGGTTGTTGGCGGTGCCTGGCGGTAGTTCAGAGTGCTAGCGTGTGCATCGTGCCATTCGCCGGACGCCACTCCACTAACGCCTAGATACGAAAATAGATTAATGCAAACGTCACATTATGAGATACCGTGAGCGTCTTGAGTAACGTAGTACTTTGTGTTTATTTGAATATTTCCCATAAGCACCCACTTTCAGACGATTGGCTACGTTCATTTTAATGCAACCAATCACGTCCGCTTACAGTCAATAGCTGACCAAGAATATGACAATACAAGTATCGTAACTAGGCGACAGTGAAGTAGTATATAGCGAATGACGTATAACTCTACAATACATACAATAAGTATGTAAATAATAATACCTTAGATCAGACGTAATATTTATATCCTAGATTGTCGAGAACTGAATGAAAAATTACTATATTGTCTCTGAATGGCCAATTAGTACATGAATTTTATCATCGTTCCATTTTTTTTTTTTTTTTTTTCAGATGGCCGTAATACATAGCTAAATGCCGTGAAGTGACCAAGTACTAGTATTAGAATAATTTTTAGAGAGTTTTATTAAAACACGTTATCATCTTAGGCAATAATGATTTATTTTTCTCTGTGACAAATGTTGTAATTTTTTTTCTTCAGTTGTACTTCTTGTTACATTTCATTTGTAGTATAAATCACGCCCTCTGGCGGCAGAAGGAGTCTGTGATAGACAACTACTTGGTATATGGATTATAGCAAATCCAAAGAAAAACAGTATTTTTATTGACGGACGACCTCAGATCAAAAACAATATTGACGCCCTCAGCGGCGTCTTTGCGTTCACTTACGCCACAGAATCTACTTGTCACTAGAGGGCGTCATACGACTTGTAGAAGTGTGTGTACAATCCGTGTCTCAACCAGTTAGTTTATACAGAATTTGTATTACCTACATAATCGCCATAAAATACGTAGTATTACTGAATAATTAATACCAGCAGTAATTTTAAACTTTACAGACATGCGCAGTTGGTCTACCAGCGCGATCTTGCAAGAGATTATTGTATTTTGAAAAATTCAGTTATATATGTGATTCAATGTGCTCTTTCAAATAAAAATTCTCGCATGAATAATACTTATTTTTAGACTGGCAGTATGCTCTGTTGTGTTTTCGATAGCCTTAAAGCGCGGTGGTCGTTGCGCAGCGCGTGTTCGAATTTCATGTAAATAAACGATGTATTTTACACGCGTTGTATACGTCGCTATGAGTCCCATATCGAACAGGACGCGGCGCGACGACTGCCGCCCTTTAATTTCTTGTCACTCTTTGTCGTGCAGGCTTGTATCTCTTTTCGTGCAGGCCCAACTTCAGAATAGCCTGATATGGTATCGTGAGTGCCGATGAGGGCGCCACTCACGCCTACATGTCAAGCTAACATCAGAACAAACGCCGTTGATGGCAGTAACCAACCGGAAATACGTCAATACACGTATGGCGAACGTTGAGTGTTCGCCAGCAGTGTACTATTAGGAATAGTGTGCACTTTTTAGAATCAGAACTTCAGAACCACAGAGGACATTTATTTTCAGAGCCTCAGAAGTAAGTGCGCCATCTACCACCGGAAGTTGCTAAATGAGTTACATCAAATTTCACTCACGCTGCAAATGGGTCGACGCACTGTGAGGTCAACGGTAAGGAAATTAACTGTGACCCTGGACTTTCAAATAAATGATTGACCGGTTGAAGCAAGTAAAAGAATATTAAATTGGTAATTCTGCTAATTGAATTTTTAAAACAAACCATTCTTACATAGCATGCGTTTTATTTTCATACATTCGTCCGTGACCATTGACACTCAGATCGCCGCAAACCAACCGAATAGCGCCACCTGTGTTGACACAATGGTCGTGACATTATTTATACCGGGGGAGTCGTCACATGCGCATGCGTCAGCTGGCCATAGTGTGTCATTGTTTACAAACAAGCGTCTACCCATGAGCCTTTGCGTTTTTAGCGTGTGTTGTTATCGTCGTTCGGGACTTACTAGTAATTCCCGCGCGTGCGCAGGTAACGACCCTCTCGCTTTAATATTGAATGCAATGGTCTGATTTGTGTATACATTCAAAACATCGTTCAGCGTGCTTTAATTAGGCAAATAGCGTCACAAGATGGGCTGAGAGGGCGTACGTATGTTTTGTTGATTTTCTAAATGCCGTTTAAAACGCGGTGGTCGTCGCGCAGCGCGTGTTCGAATTTCATGTAAATAAACAATGTATTTTACACGCGTTGTATACGTCGCTATGAGTCTCATATCGAACAGGACGCGGTGCGACGACTGCCGCCCTTTAATGTAAGACTACGGGCTTACGAACCGGGGGGGGGGGGAGCAATACATAGAACTTGGGGACGTGCCCTTGAAATGGGTCTCGTTTTTTTGATTTTAGGTATAAGTATATGTCAAGATAGGTACAAATATCGGTAATATTTTTCCGATTTGGTATACTTATGGGTCTGTATACGAGCGAATATCTCCATCTCAGATCCCGGCTTCAGATCCATATATACATCAACCCGGAAATTAAACAAGGCAATCAACATTTAAATGGAGATTTAACACGGAATGGAAGAGGGCGCATAGTCCTCAGTGAAACCTGTTGGCTTACTTGTGCTTTTATTGGAGATGCTCTTCTAATAGAGCAAATACGGTAACTGTTTTATTTGGAATAAACAGTGATGACAGAAATGGTACTTTGGTATAGATTTTGCTACTATCCAGGTATAAAAATGGTCACACTTTTGAGCACTCAGGGGCACCTCCCTACCCAGCTATGTATCAACTGTCCCGGGCTCTCTAATAATAATAATAATAATAATAATAATAATAATAATAATAATAATAATAATAATAATAATAATAATAATAATAATAATAATAATAATAATAATAATAATAATAATAATAATAATAATAATAATAATAATAATAAGTATTTACCGGCCCATATACAAACATATCAAACCAACGGGTACAAGTAGAATATGATAATTGTTTTTAGTATTATATATTTGGAATCCGCATTTCCTATTATTCATCGCGAATTAGCGATTTAAGACATAACAAATCATTCGTTGTGTGTGTAAGTCAAGCATATTTTATATACGTATAATCTTTCAGATCTTCTAATAAACCACGTTGAACATTGCGATAAAGACTTTCCGTTTTCGACATTGTGAAATACAGTATTTTGACCAAATAAAATCATATTTATTAAAGCAGAGGTACATTACTTGGGGTTTGCAACTCGCATAGTACTTTATTGTGACATCATGTCAAGATCCCATTCAAGTCTCTTCTCGTAGATAGCGAGACTGAGGCTACGACCTTCTGACATGACATATATCAATGTTCAAGGTTTGTAATGAAAAAATAAAACTTTTCTTGTCACTATCATAGTGAAAAATGTAATACATCGAAAATTTACAGAAAATATAGTTCTCGTAATCCGTCATATCGTGGGCAGCTATTTTGATCCACCTGGACATCCCAGTATCCTAGTTACCTCGGGCATGCGCATTCGCATTTTTCTGAGTTGGAACGCTTATGCGAGAGCGAGATTGTGATGGGATCTTGGTATCATGTCACCGTTGTTGCAAACCCCAAGTAATGTACCTCTAATTAAAGTTATTGTTCATACATGAGTTGTCGAACACACTACATCATAGTTTGTAATTTCATTCAGCTTCTTCCTGTCATAAGTCAAGACAAATAAAAGTCAAAAATAGAGAGAATATATCAAATGATCTTGTTTTCTGTAATATTCATGTGTAATAGGTGATTTTCCGTAAAATTGCGAGATCTCGCGAGATGCATGAAAGACGCGCGTCGAACGTCTGCCGCAAAAATCGAACGATTTGATTTTGAACTAGAATTTCTTTACTTCGTAGCTTACATTGACCGGCCGATCTTCGACAGAGGAATATTGCTTCCGAATACCCTTACTTAATCGAAATTGCCTATCATCAAATGTGGACAGCACATTATTAAGCATGGAAATGTCCCCCAAAATACTTTCGCGTTTGTCGAATCCCACGCGATGTTTGACGCGACTACGACGCTATGACCTTTGTTTGTCCTGTTTTTCTCATTTGATTTCACGCATAACGCGTGATTCTCGCAGTAAACGGAAAATGATCTATTGGTAATTATGACAATTATTTATGGGTGCTAGGGAATACATTTTGTTATGAATTATTCTTAATATAAATATCTGAATTATCTTGTCAAAATCAGTTTTTGCATGGGGCTTTTTTTCTCCCAGAAAAAAAAACGAAAGAATTTCATAATAGTCGAAAACGGAAATGCTTATCGTAGTGTTGTTTGAAATCCCTCACCACCACAGCTGTAAACTTTAAACAAATGCTGAAAGAAGACTTGGTTGGAGAGTGGACAAAAAAACATCTCTCAACATCTGAATATTCATATATGTAAAATCAAAATAAAACAAGCAGCCTATCGGCTGAGATAGCTCCGCTGTTAGCAATGCACATTTCAATTTAAAGAACGGAAGATATCATTAGAAAATGAACAATATGCATAGTATTAACGCAATCGGACTTGCTGTTTTCAACAAGAAGTTGAAAATATAATTTTTTACCAAATATAATCATCAAAATTAGAAAATTGAAGATATCATGAAATGAACAAATCTGAGAGAGGTCCACATGTAGTACCCATATATGTAATATCAAAGCAATTGGACTTGCAGTTTTTAACAAGAAGTCGAAAATATCACTTGTTACCAAAAATGACAAAAAATATTCATTAAAATTAGAGAATTGAAGATATCATCATGAAATGAGCAAATCTAAAAGAGGTGTACCCAAGGCCCGGGGGGGGGGGCACTTAATGCAAATCGTATTATAGGGACGTGCCGCCCTTTGGGGTCTTAATTTTTTGCTGTTTGGGTCTAGAATGGGGGTATAGATTTGCTTGCCTTTTGGTCCAATATCAGTTTGCCGGTCTAGAATGGGGTCTGTTTTTTTCACTTTCCATGTATTTACCAGAGTTTTAGTATTTTTATTGGGTTTTATTGGCATATTTTCACGTAGCGAATCGCCTTAACCGGGCGCAGAAGTCTGCAACTTTAGGCCATCATTTATCCCGTTAATGAGCCCCACAATGCAATGTGTTTCAGTGTGTACGAAATCAGCGCATGCGTAGTGAAGTCATCAACATGGCGGGAATTAACGGTGTAAAGATATTTTTACAGCGAGTTCTTGGATCAAGTGAGAAAATCTCAGAGATTATTGACAAGTTTAAAGGTAATTTTACAAATGCTTACTTGAATTGCGTATTGTATATTCATTTTTATTGCTGTGGAGTTTGACATGACCCATCAGATTTGTAATTTCTTTTGGGGGCCCGGATCGGGGGACTGGATATTCGTCTGGTATTCGTTTGGATGAAAACTGCCGGGGAAAACTGTTAATAATTTTTTTCAATCGCAAATAA
Organism: Saccoglossus kowalevskii; assembly: GCF_978046115.1. NCBI lineage: Eukaryota > Metazoa > Hemichordata > Enteropneusta > Harrimaniidae > Saccoglossus > Saccoglossus kowalevskii. The sequence continues at coordinate 11,813,711 of NC_140660.1, read as the reverse complement.
TAATGATGTATAGACCGAAGGTATAGAGCAAATTTTGGCTCTTTTCCGAGACTGTTTTCGGATGGTTATACATTATGTCAATAAAATGGGCGGCAATTCTAACAAAATTCAGATTGGAGAACCCCAGGGGGGAACCATTGTCTCGAGAACAGCTGACATAGTGGTAAAGTGTAAAAGAAAATTTGCAATTTGTGTTCCAATAGCGATATTGAAAATGAATATCATAATAATAACCATAATAACCATAATAACCGGTTCCAGATACGAGACACAAAGGAATGACTTATTTGAAGCAGAAGAGAAACAAAGATATTGGGAATGAAAAGAAATTCATATAATAATAATTCACAAACTATGTATGGAAATAAGACATAATAAGTGTTATTATGATTAACTCTTTTTTTTCTTATATTATTTTTTATTACTAGTATACCTATTTTTTTGTTACTATATAGTAGTACATGTTTTTTTGTCTTATAATAATAATATATTATTATTATTATTTAATTTAATTTTGTTTACTTTGCTTAGTTCTAGGCCATTTTATAGATTATTTTTCTTGCAGTTATGTAACCCTGCTCAGACTAGCAGGGGGACTGACTGGTCACGGGCTTGACCTGTCTGCATAAAAACTGGCTTTACTCTAGTGTAATTGTTTTTCACTTTCTTTTCATTATGGTGTGTTGATATAATGGTTTATACATTGTTTAGATGAGGAAATTGACATGGAGGCATTGATGGAGCTGGCCAATGAAGAGTTAGCTGTATTAATTCCACAAATAGGTCCTAGAGTAAAAATCAGGAAAGCCCTACGTGAGATGGATAAGGTAAATGCCAGTAAAATATTTTTAATTTTGTCTTGTATTGCAAACCTGTCATGATTTTCTGTTTGTTTTTTTGGCCAAATCTACATAATTGTTTATATTACAGCACCATGTGCACAATATGTAAGTTTTCACTATGTTTATAGTTAGTTACATTCATTCATTAGAGAGGGAATGAATTCTTTCTGTAGTTGAGAAACCCCCAAGGCAATTTATTTATGAAATAATGTTCAGTGAGGATACAACTTCCATCTTTCTGATTTGTGTGTAAGCTTAGGCTTACCTGAACGATGACCTAAACTTTTGGGCAATGCAAATTTAATATTTTCAATCATCGTTTGCTGTCTGTTACAAATGTTTGCCATCTTTTTGTTGGGTGAGTTGTTTTGATATATTTTCATGATAAACTGGTTGATAGTTTTAAGTAATTGTTGGTTATTAGTTGATCATTTGCAAATAAAACAACACAGTAAATAAAACTGAAAATTTCAAAAATTTAATATAGTTGTATATAGTGTGGGGCTTTGACGTTAATAGGATGTTTTTTTGAATACTTAGATTGAAGAACATGAGGATAAAATGGTACCAAATAAGAAAATTAGAAGAGAAGATAGAAACATGGTTTTTATCATTTTTATTTATCATGTATGCACATGTTCAAACCAAATGAACTTGTTCAGTATTCAGGGTTCTGTGGTAATCCGTTTTCTAGATCTTTGTAACTAGCACTTGTCACATTGGAAATGAGTTTAGTCATACTATCAATTATATACCTTTTAAACATACAATTTTATTTCTATTTGCTGTGTTGTTTGAAGGCTGAAGTGGAAAACCTTGGGATAGAAACAAATAAAGAAAAGACTGATCAAGAGAAGACAATCATGGTAAAATTCAGCTTTTAATTATTTAAAAATACTGCGGAATACTTTATTTTCACTGGGATTTTATTTTCACTATTTTTGCTGAATGCATTTTTTCCGCTGAAATAAAATACAGGGAAAATGCTGTTTTTCTCACACTTTACATGTTTTGATACAACATAGTGAAAATTAGATCCACTCATAATACTAGTACATAAAATACTGTTTTCAGTGAAAATAAAGTATTTTACAGTAGACCACTAAGACCACCTGTTTATGCTGTAGTAAAATAAAATAAAATTCTTTGTGAAAAATTAACCTCTTAATTACACATTTTTTTCATGGGATGGTTTCTTACATTTTGCAATGTATAAGAGGAAGAACAGTCTTCCCAGATAATGAAAACTAACTGACTTTGATATAAATATAATTGTTAAATTCTTCACATGAAGTATTAAAGTGTAATTGAAAGTATTAAAATAGTAAAGTGTAATGTCTGGTCAGTGTAACTTGTTCACAGTAGTAATGTTGAGTTTGTATATTTGCAGGTACTACCAGTGATTTCACAACAGTCTACATTTGAGGTGGGTGATGCTACATGTAGCAGTGATGAAAAACCGGAATTATTATCCAAAGATAAACTCCAGAGGGAAGCTGATGCTCTGAGTAAAGAAGAAGGTGCTGGTGTTATTTATACAGTGAAAAGAAGAGATGGTAAAATACTGGTTAAGTGTTCAGTATGTGAAACTGACATTGTAGCTGGCCATGAGAAACAACGTCTTAATTTTTTGAAGAGTCATATAAAAACAAAAGTCCATGCCAGCAACAGATTGTCAGAAGTACATATAGATGGAGTAACAGAAGATTCAGTCATGGCAGTAAAAGCTCAGTACAGTGATATATTCATCATCAAAAATAAGTCTGCAACATGCCGGTTTTGTAATGTCAACTTGACATTAGACCCAGCCAGACAAAGAACTCCATTGCATAACATTCAACAACATGTGAGTAGTAAGGCTCACAAACAAAGAATGGCAGGGAATCTGTCAAAAGATATTTCTTCTTTCTTTGTGAACAAATCTGTTGTTGCCTGATCTGACAGACGACCTGGACGTCAGTTCTGTCATGGCTTTCAAGATTGGCTTACAAGATTGATGGTAAAGAGTCTATTTTTAATGCTACACTTTTATTAAATGATATAAAACCAGGGGAAGACGATAGTAAAATTTCCTGGTATGCTGAGCCATATTATAAATTTTCAACAGTATCTGGTGAAGTTAAGCAGGGGACATTTAGGAACGCTGACTGCACCAGAGTGGCTGATGCAGGAGCATTTCTTAATGATACATGTTTCTTTTGCAATAATATTCCAAATTTGAAATCGTTCAAAACGCGAATAATGCTTCGTTCTGAAAAGTGTGATTTGCAAGGAAAGAGGAAACTATACTCAGTACGAAATGATTACCTGAGCTCTGAGGAGTGTTTGAAGAAGTTGAAAACTCAACAGACAGCACTGCATCAACAGAAAACTGAAGTTTTCTTCCTCAAATCAAAAATCATGCGACTCAAGCTGAGAGTGCGAAGTGTTAAAGAAAAACTGAAAGAATACAGTTACAGAGGTTCCATGAAAGCTGTTTGCAAACAGTTTGATAAAGCAGCAGAAAATGGACTTCTAGATGATAAAACAGTGTTGAAAGATCTCCTCTCCACAGTAGCCAAGAATCTTCATGTAAAGAAAAAAGGAGCTCGTTATCACCTTTCAACAAAGCTTTTCTTTGAGGTAATTCTGATATGGAGCGGGCCTCGTCTGGCAACTTTTATTGGTGCCAATCTCTTAGGACCAGCAGTCCATTCTGTTTATCGCTGGAGAAAACAACACCAAGTTAATTTGCAGATGGGCATCACAGTCCGCAATATGGAAATCATAAGAGATATATACAAGTCCAGTACAGCAGACATTGATTTTAGAGTGCCAGTTATGGTTGCAGAGGATGAAACAGCCATTATAGGACAAGTCCGCTACCAACAGAACACAGACTATCTTGTTGGTTTTTGTGGGATACAGGGAGAAGACCACAAGTGTTTAGATGATTTTGTCATAGAGGTTGGTGACGGCGAGGATGGGTACAACAATGTAGTCAATGCATTTAGAACATGTAAGATAGGAACTTATGGTAGAGCGGTTTTGCTAAATCCTCTTCATCCCCGACTACCCAAAGTCGCAGTCTTGATTATGCCAACATGTAATCGCTTTAATACCAATTTTGTTTATGGACAGTGGCAAACCATTCAGCGCCTGTATAATGAAATTGTTGAGGAGACAGTTGGTCCTTTAATTGGTAACTCGTCTGATGGAGATTCTAGACGCCGAAAGATAATGCTTCAGCTAATGACACATTCTGGTGACAACAGATTCAGACCAATCCCTCGTGATTTAGGTTTTGTTTTTTCATGTTGGAAAGAACAGAAAGCCGATGGTAGTTACATTATAAGGGAGATTGCTGATCAAGATTATATTCATAATCATAAGAAGTTAATTAATCTAATGTATTCGGCAGCCAGAACGATTACAATGTCAACATTCTTGGTGCATGCAAATCATTTGCAGCTAGTTTTTCAGAGATTCCCATTTGCAGAACATAATCTTTGCACAGGTGATATTACAAGACAAGACCGACAAAACTGGATATCAGCTCAGCGATTGTCTTCATCCAGAGTTCTAAACTGTTTAGAGAGGATATTAGTTGGAGATCCAGCCGAGGGCCTTGTTCCTGATGGGAGTGTTAAAGGTACATTGGTGTATTTGAAAATCATATGGTATTATATGGAAGTGTTTTGTAGTGATATTGCCTCCTATGCTGACCGTATTGAATATGCTGCAACTGTAATTCACTTCCTTGGTATATGGCATAATCACATAAGCAGACATCCACTAAAGACATTGTCATCCAATTTTATTACCCGCGAGACATACACTGACATTCTTCTGTCATGTCATTTTGCTGTAATGCTCATTGTTTTCTATAGAGATAATTTTAGCCAGACAGCATGTCATCTACATCTCACTGGCACAGATGTGGTTGAGGAATTCTGGAGTCGAAACGGACAGTGGGTGGGTAACCACCATAACTATACCTTTGCGGATTTGCAGAGAAATCTAAATCATATGATACGCTTAGAAGAAATCAGAGTTGATCCAGATGTTCCAGAGTTTGCAAAGCCACACCCAAAACAAGAATGTATATGGAATAAGCAGCATGGCCAAGCTCAAAAAGCTGACTTCACAGACTATCCACCACCTGGGTCTGAGTTGAATTTCTGGAAAACAGGGATGAAGAAGGCCAGGCAACTCGCAAGAAGTGTTGGAATGGGGCCAGGTGATGGACAAGAAAATAATAATGCAGATTATCCTGATGATCATCCTGACCATGATGGTGACAGGCAGCAAGCAGAATGGTTTTTTAAGCCTTTTGAATATCATGGCAATACATTCTCAGACCATGATAATGGCCCTGATCACCCCGGTCATGGTGATGTGTGTGACAGTGGTCCTTCTGAATGTAATGAAAATGGTGATGGTCAGCCTGGTCATGGTGATGTGTGTGACAGTGGTCCTTCTGAGTGTAATGAAAATGGTGATGGTCAGCCTGGTCATGGTGATGTTTGTGACAGTGGTCCTTCTGAATTTAATGAAAATGGTGATAGTTATGAACATACAAGTGGGCACAGTCATACTGAGAGTGGTTCTGGTAATAAGAATGAGACAAATGGTGGAATAGAGGAAATGGTTATTGATCAGGCTATTGGTGTTGAATTGCCAACTGATAATTCTTTATTAACAAGTCGGCAAACAGGTAATTAACTGGTGTTTCTTATGCATGATTCACAGATATCAAAATAATGTTTACATGCACTGAGCTTAGTTTCTATGATAAGATGGCTAGAATTGCGAAGTAAATTGTTTGGCAAATGTTATTCTGACAGGGTTTCGTACAGGGCTGCTTAACACCCTCCAAAACATCCACAGTAAACTCTGACTGGCCATCCTAATTTTAGTTGTTTTCTATCTATTTGTAAATTATTTAACTTGTGATTTATTGTTTTATAGCTTTTGATGAGTTAAGTATTCTAGATGAGGATCATTTATTGGAGACTGCAAATACAACTAATACAGGGTATGTAATAATGAGTTGTTAAATATATACCTTACTAAACATTTCCTAGGCACATTTTGAAATTTAGGGTCAAATATTATTTGTTTTAAGCCAAGAACATAGACCTTCAATCTGATTAAAATTAGATCCTAGTTTTGGCTTTTTTATTTTATTTTTATTTGATCATTTATTTTTTGAAGTTTTGGTAATTGCAAAAGCCAACAAGGATCTGACCCAATGCCCCAAAGTCCTGTTCAAATCTTGCGTAAGTAACGGCCAATCACAGTCCCCGTTTTATACAGGCTGTTGGTTGCTTACTTTTCAGTGTAGCTATACTTTACGAGCAATCTTTCTGTACATTATATTTTGCCCACTTGAATAAAATTACTGGTATATTTTTTATTTACAAAAGAGATTTCACAGAATTTTACAATTTCTGTTATTACAACAGATGTGTACACTTCCTGATACATCTTCGCCAGCCATGGCTCGTTTATTTAGTCATCGCTTTAATCAAACACTGAGCATTATTATCTAGAATGGAAGCAAAAAATTAGGTAAATCGTATTGATTAGAACACTGTAAACAGCTATAGTAAACAATGCAAACTGATTTTAAATTGTATGACGGTCACCAGCCCACGGCATGGACGTAGAATATTGGAGCAAAAAATATTTCCTGATCAACTGCGATGTGTTTTATTCGAGTCCAAATCAGCTCAATTACTTAGTCTTGTATAATGTACAAAATGTTGATACATTTTGATTGATATTTACAGCTACGTCTTCAATATCGTAGATGATTTTGGCCCGATCATCATCAAAACATCACCTGTCTCCAGGGCAAGCGACTGGAAAAGATACCAGTGTTCGGTCGGACGGATGGAAAAAAAATCGTCACTCCCGGTTTAACTACGCAAAATAACGAGCTAAACTGGAACCATTCAAGCCACAATATAAACATAACAATAAAAATAAAAGATGACTTTTGTTGCATTTGACAATGATAAACTTACCGAAAAGCCGTGCTTTCCCGATCGTTTTCATCCCTAGCGTCGGTATAATCCGCCATTTTATTTGAGTGTGTTTGCAACCTGAATCTGCCAGGTACACTAAAGAAGGAAGTATGTGATTCGTTGATTAAAATTGTTGATAGTGGGTCAGATGTATGTAGAACGGAATTTTAAAAAATCACAAAATCAAAGTAAAATACTAAAATAAAAAAGCATTAATAACAAAAATAATAAAGAGAAAAATAAAAATAAGTTAATCGTCCGTTAATTAAAGCCTGTACACTACATCAAATTTTAATCAGATTGATTTTACCATTGAGTAGGATCTAAATAAATGTCCTTCAGAATTATTGAATCCTTACAGTGAATATTTATTTTATGCAGCCGAATATTTTAGCAATCAATAATGATCTGTTAAACAAACACTGGCTGATCATGAGAACTTATTATGTCATCTGCATGTGATAGGATACATTTTTCCATGATGCCCCATAATTGCATATTGATCAATCACAACACAGAATGTGTGTGTAATGTGTTATAATGACAATTATATAGAGAAATTAAATCAGTATTTTTGACAGATAATTTGTGGATATGGCTGGCTATGTTTTAAATTTTATTGCTTTTGGAATGATTGTTTACATTTTTAATCTCTAGAGCACAGCGACGTTCTACTACCAGAAAGATCAATCCAAAGGTGCCTATACCTGGCCAAGAGAAAAGCTTCATTTACAAATCCACATTAACAGAATATTGCAATGACAACCCCAAACTTTCTACAGACAGGTAGGTAATAATATTTCTCATGTGTCTGTATGAATGAATGTAAAAGTAAATTCCTGGTACCTAACAGGGTTCGACACTCACGCTGGTCCTCTATCCCGAGTCTAGTAAACTTCCTTCAGGACCAGCAAAAGTGAATGGGTGGAAGTCCGAAGGACTAGTGGGTTTTTTTTGTTTGTTTTTTCACCTATAAATTTTTTTTTTTCACCTATAAAATAATGTGAACTCAATTCAATCCACAATGTTAAATTATTATTTTAATGCCCAGTTTATTTGAAAAAAAAACATGCTGTTTTCCCATCAAAATCAAAGCCAAAAGATCGCAAACATCGGCAAATCTCTTCAGTGTTGGGATCATACATTAAGTGTCATACTAAGTATCATACTGTAAGTAAACTATTGCCAATAATGAATCACCAGAAAAGAGCAAGAACAATGGCTTGAAACACAGTTACTAGAACTTGAAGTGCTTGAAAACAACACCATTTGTAACAAAGTTGCCAAAATTTAACCACAAATAAGTGCCAGTAAGATTTTAGGTGGGATAGCATTTTTCCAGATTCATTAGACCTATTGGATAGTGATGAATTTTCTTGACTGTCTAACCCTGCCTAACATGAAAATCTTGCACATAATATATTCCCCCAAGATTATTCTGCCATTGATGAGCACAAGCAATTTCATCCAGTTTGCAGTGAGTTACAAATGTATAGTTTATTAGTCTCCGTTCGGACGAAGTCCGAAAACAAGGACTAATAATTCGTTCTCCGTTCGTGCGTCCGTCCGGAGCCATATTTCAGAATCCTTTGGACCGATTCCGTTAATTTTTTGCATGTGCCTAGTACTTTATGTGGGTCATATGCACATGCAGTGGCAGACTGGCAGCCATCTTGTTTTTTTGAAAATGTTGTATTTTGGACATGCTTTGTCAGTTTTCATTCAATTTTAGTACACAGATTATACAGGTTAGGATACATGTCCTCTGACCATCCGTGCATCCGTCTGTCCATGCGTCCACCTGTCCGTGCGTCTGTCCATGTGTCCGGAGTCATATTTCAAAATCCTTTGGATGTGATAACTTGGACATGCTTAGACATTTTTGAATTGGGCCTATGCCTAGCTTACTCTTATTCAACGCATTATTTTGAACTGATATTTATTAAAACTGCCAATTTGAAGACACTGCCTTCACCATATTATTCAACACAAGAGACTTGTAGAAATGCACTTTAGTCCAGAACTAACAATACAACAACAAAGTGTTGCAATTGCTGTATTCCCTATCCCAGAATCTCAAATTCAGTCATTACACATATGTTAACATTGTAAGCCCCATGTAAAGATTTATTGTAGGGCACAATGGCAACAAACATTCATATTCATGAGATGTATGGTAATGTAATTTTAGTGCCTCATTCCGATCCTCAGACTTGCATTTTCTCAAACATACTTTAAACAATTTTAGCAAATACAAAAACATAGACATGCACCTTAATTTATTTTACTTTCACTTGTGGTTTATGTTTGTCTCTGCTATGTCTTAAACCGGAGGGGTTGTCATGCAACACATGTTTGAATTTGATGTAAATAAACAATCTGTTGTATAGCTACTTGGGACTCAAGTTTCAAGGACATTTTCAATGACTTGTTATATATTTTTCTTTCAACAGACTTAAGAGAGTTAGACAGCATCAACAATATCGAGGTGTGGAACAATTTAGTGGAGATACTTCATCAGAAGTCTGTTTGTTTGAAGATTTTATTTTTTTGGATACATTCAACAAAACTTTTTTGATAGGAAATGTCATACGAATGACACACAAAACAAATTTAAGAACTGAGTTTAAGAGGCCAGTAAGATATGATGATAAGAGAGCAGCAAACATAACTGTTACGACTCAAATATACAAGAAATTAAATGAATCGGGTACACTTTTTGACCCTGTTAATGTTGAATTGATCGAAGTTCCATTTAACAACATAGTTTGCCATGCAAACCTGACATCAAATGAAGATGCCACACAGCTAGTTCTGAGTACAGAAGATCTTGAACAAATATTGCCAGCAGTTAATAGACTTCTTCAGCCCGCTAGAAACATTCGACAGGGGCGGTCCAGAAACACACAGCAGAAACAACTATGTAACGATGAATTAGTAAGAACTACTGTTCAGCCATCTGATCAAATACCAGATTGTCTATGTAGGTCCACAAGAACAAGAGTGGCACTGACTTACATTGAATAAGGTGGCAGCAGTAGTACCGAAATCATTCAGTCATTTCAACCCCTCTGTTATTTTGGGCATGTAATTTTCATTTTACTTTTTATTACATTTTATTGAATTGGCCTTGCAGAAAAATAATTATTTTATCATGGTTGAACAGTACATTGTTGACTTCACTTCATTGTTCAGTATAGTTATGTAAAGAATTCACAATTGCAGCTAAATGCTTTCACATTGGCAACAAAAATTCTTGGGGTAGTCCTCTCTCAGATTTGTTCATTTCATGATATCTTCAATTCTAATTTTGATGAATATTTTTGTCATTTTTGGTAAAAAGTGATATTTTTGAATTCTTGTCAAAACAGCAAGTCAATACTATACATATTGTTCATTCACAATGATATTTTCAGTTCTTTAATTGTAATATGCATTGTTAACAGCAGAGCTATCTCAGGCGACAAACTGCTTGTATTATCTATACAAATAGCATGTTGTGACAATCTCCAGTTATACCAGTATATTGGTAAATGTTTACTCTTATCTTGCACATTGAATAAACATTTGGCAACCATCATTGGGTTCAAAAGAGAGTAAAACACTTGCCTGTGTGTTAAAAAACAGAGTAAATGGCTTAATTTTCCTTCCATCTTTTACTTCATGCTTTAAAGATATTTGATGTGTATTTATAATATTAGCATATCTCCTACTGTATTTTAGACATATAAGCAAATGGAAATGTTAAATTCTGAAAATATTGTTTGTGAGCAAGTCTAATACTGATCATTTGCTGTTGGCTAAACATTACGATTTAATGACACTATCATACAACCATGCTGACTTCTATGCGCAGCAAACTAAATTGGCTGCTATAATATCCCAGTTTTTTAGTTAGAGATCACCAGCAGGTGACTTGTCTGATATCAAAATTACTGAAAAACAAAGTACTATTTTTAAAATATTTCAATTCTGTTCATGATACCTGGTATGCTATATGAGCATTAAATTTAGTTCATCAAATTATCAAAGCTGTACATATGATTCTAGCATGGCATTATGACAGTGGTACATTAAAGCTTTGTGCAGTGTACTACTTGATGTTGGGCCATAATAGTAAACATAATCAGTAAACAATAAAAAATATACTATGAATGTCCACTAAATAGTTGTTGACCTTGAGTTTACTGATCATTTCCTAGTCCTTCTTTCAGTCTCTGATCTCTTTGTCAAACAACTTTTTTGTGAATCAAATACTATTAAAATGCTGTGTGTTAAAAAGTAAGTGCACTTTATTTGTTCTTATTTCCCTTGGATTGATCATTCATTCAGATTGATGAGACCGGATGATGAGAAAATTCAACCTATAACTCAATAAATTTAATGACAATTTGGTCTCTGATGGGATATACAAAATCACTATTTGGTCTATAATGGGGTATTGTTTTTAAGTGAAAATGGTCTATGATGGGGTCTGGGTTTTTTTTTTCCGGCCGCACACCCCTACCAAAGTGAAAGGCCAGTGCCCCCCCCCCCCCCCCGGGACCCAAGGTACATACACACCAAGTATCAAAACATTCAGGCTTGTAGTTTTCCAGGAGAAATCGAAAAAGTAAAATATTGACACGGACGATGGACAATCACTCATATGATAAGCTCCGCTCGACTAAGTCGACAGCGGAGCTAAAAAAATAATACTAATACTGATGAAATGTTGAATATCTAGAGAATGAAAAGTGATATAAAAAAAACTGTAAATTGCATTCTCCTACATTTGTGGAGCTTTTTCTTGGTGGTCATTATGTTGTTTTGGCTTGACTTCCCCTTTAACAGAACTTCGAGTTACAGGCAACATATATTTTTTTTTTTTTTGAACGTTCGCATAATAACAAAAATATAGGTTGTCCGTAACTCAAAGTTCCGTTAACTGTTAATCGAGCCGGGTATTGACTGCGGTGCGCGGCGTGTGATACTGCTGGACACAAGAACAAGCAATTCAATTTGTAAGATTGACTGGCGAGCATTCTTTTTATAAATAATTATAAATGCATTAAACCGGGAGGGTCGTCACCTGCGCACGCGCGTGAATTGAGTCCCGAGCGACGATAACAACACGCGCTAAAAACGCAAAGACTCATGGGCAGACGCTTGTTTGTAAACAATGACACGCTATGACCATCTGACGCATGCGCAGGTGACGAATCCATCGCTTTAAATGTATTGAACTATATTCATGCCATTAGACAAAATATTCCGTGTGTTACACGAACTACTAGTATGTGATACAAATATGTAGTATTTTTCGGTGATTTGGATTAATATTTCACCCGACCCCGTGACCGCATGACATTTATTTCCATGTTGGTATTGAACCAAGTGAATAGGTAGTATAAACCACCCATCCGACATAATAGACCTCAGCTGCAAAATACTTTATCTTTGTTTGGAATTAATTTTCACTATTTTCACTGAAGGAATGATTCATTGAAAATAAAATCCAGCGAATGTACCTTTTTTTCTATAGTTTACATTCAACACTTCAAGAATCGGTTAAAATAAATTCCATGCAAAACACCCCCAAAAAAGTGTTTTCAGGGAAAAATTATTCCAGCTAAAATAAAATGTTTTGCAGTATTCATTGGGTTGACAGCCTGAGTATGACGTGAGGTAGTCAACCATGACTTGGAAGTAAGGGGATTCCATCCTACTATTAGTTACGTAATTTCAAAGGAACACATAACGAGATTTGTGACAACGACCCAGAGATTATTCATTTCATGGGGAGCATTTTATGTTTTCCTGTAGAAATATGAGAAACTAAGAAAGGGCCCGTATCAAAAAGACACTGCATGGTAAGGTATGATTCATTTCAGGTATTGATGTGTGTATACATAACACAGAGGGTCGAGAATCCAAGGACACACATGTGTAAACACACAAACTGTGCCAGAAATAAAAAAAAACCAGATTTGATCCAATACCAATTCGTCATCAATGTCCTAATAACAATCGCCAAACTACTCGCATTAGTGAAGGACAGCCTGACATGGTGGCGCCGGTCGAACGGCGGGGTTGGAGCACCGCGGAGGGCGCTACTCACGCGACCTTGTCAGGCTATGGTGAAGGAGAGCTAAACAGAATGTTTTAGAAACACTCGTTCTGCTAAACAAACTAGGCTCCCTCACAAATTCACGAAATAATTCCGTTTAGTCTGCAATTTCCTTCAGAAGATTGGAACAAACTGAAAATTGACTCAAATGTTGTCTGTAGGCTCCAAAAGTTAGGGTTCATTGAAGTAATATAAAGAAAAAAGTGCAGAAAAAATTGGACGAGAAAGCCGGGTGGTTAAAAGGTGAAGGAAGGTAACTTGCCAGTCTGTACGTCCGAAGTGTGACGGGGATACAAGGTTATTGTCATGCTAATGTGCGCATGCGTAATAATAAAAAAGTTTCACATGGCACCCATCTTGCGTTCAGGTGTCATTGTCATTGTCGTAGTTTTAGTGTAATACATTACAGTTTTAAATAAAAAGACACCATGAAAACATAGAGTCTTCTCACGATCCATTTTTAATAATAAATTGTACTTCTGGGCAATATAAGAATATTAGGGGTCACCAGCATTATTTTCGAGAAAATGATGGTTGTATTTTAGGCTGAAAAAGAATTCTCTGTTTCTCGTTTCCGCGCGCATTATTGTGAACTTTGCGCCTCGAACGTTTTTTTTTCCTTCTAAAGCATTCCAATATGCGCTTGTACTCGCACTTGTCTCAAATTTACCCCATTTTATCTCAGTATTCAAAAAAAAAAAAAATCGCCTCGCCGCCTCATTTTAAAATCTCCATGAAACGAGAAACAGAGATTTTTTTTTTCTGGCCTTAGTGGATAGCGGCCATTTTGGCAGCATTTTAACGGTTTTATCATAGGTTTCTATGGCAGAGATTTGATGCCACATCTCAAATTGTAGGCTGGTGACATAGGATGAAAATAATAATATATTGTTAATGATGGGATACTATTTGTTCTAAAAATAGCGAATTTTCGAAAAATATTAGGACAAGTTTCTCAAAATACGTCACTGTAACACACAAAAGAATCCTATTTCATGGTGCCATGGGACAATAGCTCTATGATTTTACATAATAAACTAATGAACATTGTCATGTGATTTATGACCAATTTTCTCAAAAACTATGAGCAGTCTTCTACCTTAACTTAGCGAGAGGGGAAAAACTAGGGGAAAAAATGTTTCAATAAATATCGGATTATGAAACATTATATTGTGTACTTTCTTAATCTCTGGTCCAAATTCACTGAGCGCGATGCATAAATGACCGAAGTACAAAGAAAGTACGTCTCCAAATGCAGCCCCCAGCAATCGACAATTCAATAATTGGAGAGTTGAAAGCAGTTCCGAAGTTCCGTTTTTTTTGTCTCCACTGGCAGTTGACGTAGCGTAGATTCATATAAGCACGCTCCGTTCTATGTTGCCCCATTATTCTTCCCAGAGTTCCTTGCGGTTATATCACCGAAAGTATCTCTGCCAACGCACACCGCCATTTTGTGGTGAAACACCGCAGGACTTTTACTACGCGTATCATTTGCGTATTTTCGTTATTAGAGTGCTCTCGTGTTGATTTTTTCCTACTGGTGAACAATTTTTAAAATTTTTTTATCGATAGCGGATAATGATCTTTCTGTAAATGCACTGTCAAGGGTGAAATAGTTATAATTTACAAAAGAAAATAATTTCATCGCGGAATAACTGTTACTAGGTTGTTACTCGGTTCATCAAACTGATCGTCGATAAACGAAAGTACTTCGTAGTATTGACGACCAACTCCGTCGTCCTACTGTCACTCCGTTTGTGCTACGGAAAGTAAAACAAAATCGCTTCTATATATAATAAAAACTTGGAAATTGGTGTAAAAACTGCAAAGCAAAATATTGGTCTTGTAAATGGAACGTGTAATGAGCTTGCCTCGAACTGCAGCTATGAAACGATTCAACGTTCCGACATGACAGTCGATCCTCCTATGATTACAACTGATTACAACTATTTCCTATTTCTATCAGCGTTTGTTGGTGATGGAGCAAGCCCGTGATGTTGGATTGTTTTCTAGGTCAGTCGTATTCAGTCTTGTACGGGGACCATTAAAGCGGGGGAGTCATCACCTGCGCATGCGTCAGGTGGCCATAGTGTGTCATTGTTTACAAAAAAGCGTCTACCCATGAGCCTTTGCGTCTTTAGCGTGTGTTGTTATCGTCGCTTGGGACTTCAGTTCCCGCGCTTGCGCAGGTGACGACCCTCCCGTTTTAACAGTGTTCTTGGAAGCAGGAGGGTGATCACCGCCAATAATGGGGGGGGGTGTGTGCACAGGATGAAGATACAATGCCCTCTGCGAGTGTCGCAAAAAATAGCCCACTTTTACGTAAGTATAGGTGATGTACCTCCATGATACTACTTATTAGTATATGTTGAAGAGCGGTTGTCGTCGCCCTGCGCATGTGCGAAATTGTGTGTTGGTAAACATTGATTTTCCCGCAATCCAATGCACGATTTCAATGAAATCACGAGTACGAGTTTTGACCTGGGCACGACTTGCACTAATTACCGCCGGTGATACCTCGCAATCACTAAAGAAATTACCTAGCTAGCTGGGTCTCAGTCTGTACTCGTTGGTCTGTACTCAGATCACTAATAGATTAATTATTAGTGGTCAAAGGTCTGCGCAACAATCGAAGCCGCCATCTTTGTTTACATAAGGCCCATATCTCGCATATGCGTAGCGCGACGACCACCGCCCTTTAAAGACACTGTCAGCTGGTGTACAAGTTGATAATACAATAAATTCGATATTTACTATAATGGGGCCGCCGTCTTAAATACTGTATTAAACTAAATAAGAGACAAGTTGAGAAACGTGTTTTTGTTTCAGATTCCCACGAAGCAGGAAACAAGTACCACACCGCCACAGTCAAATGGTTCATTGGGGATAATATTAGGCCAACCGTCTGACACAATTCGGCCGAATTCGTCATATTTTTTGTGGAAAAATTCCTTATATACGAACACGTAATTACACGAAAAACATAGAATACTTCCCAGGGGTATTTGAAAACGAAATTGTAATCTAACTGTAATGTCGCCGCGGATTGGCTCCTGAGTTGGGATGAAAATTCCGTGGTAAAAAATAAACAATTCCATGAAATATTGTGTAAAAAGTATATTGCCCCATACATCCTTCCTCTGTACACTTTTGCAAGTTTGAGGGAATAAACTTTTGAATAAAAAAATCAACTTTTGTCATTTTTTTCATGAAATAGACCTTTATAATCCATTCGATTTGGTTCAAAATTATAATAATGAAAAAATATGTAAAATTTTGCAAAAAGTTAGATCAAAATTATATCGGGAAATGATTAAAATAGGCATAAAAACCAATGAAATTAATTTTAAAAACTATATGGTATTTATAGATTGATATTCACGTTAAAGGCTCCCTAGAGCGGCGTAAAAAATGAGTATGTTTAGAATGTAAATAAGCACTTAGTGTTTTTCTTCGTATAGTCTACACTATTTCATTTTTTTCTGAATCACCTCTCCAGCAAAAATAGCGAAAATAATTCCCAAGTGAAAATAAAGTAATTTACAGTAAAGTTGAATATCGACAGTCTGCTAAAATGGACGAGTGTGTGTTTGTCCTGGTCGTGTTTTTAGTAACCGTGGTGTAACTGACACGAACGATACATTGATCCTTTATTGTTATATACGTTAGCTAAACGTAGTTTAAAACGAAGTCTCTTTAATGCTCGGATATCCATGTACCATATGTCCAAACTGTATTCAGGTATTTCCAAAGTTTGTGTGGCGTTTCGTCTGACACGGTAGGTAATAGTTAGTGCGCCCCTACCGACAGGTTTACTCGAAATTTGAGAATCCGTCGTCGAGGGCGCAATCATTTTCAATAGGTACTTTGTGTTTAGCAGGAATCCAATTTTTTTTGCGGGTATATGTATAACACTGTATATAAGAAAGCTGAATCACCACAATATGACTTCTGTGGCAAAATACACTATGTGTCAGCACTAGCACTTGCAATTTGCACAAGTCAGGAGAGACAACAGTGACACTCAATGTCCAGAACTGTCGCCTGGCACAAAAAATATTTTTAAAAAAAATTGAAAAAAAAAAAAAAGCTTTCACCACGATGACCTGACCTGATTAGTAGTTAATAGCATCACTGCCCTTATATAAAATACTGTTATTTTTAAATCAACTACCAAAATATGAGTGATGTTTTGTTTTTTTTCTGTTTTTTTGTTTTTTAAGTATGGTACATTGTGTTAGGTTGAAAACTGAATTCCACAACGTTCATAGTTTTCTGATTAAAAAGATAAGCCTTGTCAGTAAATATTTTATCATTTTTTAAGGGAATATCTTACTCATGTTTAAGCTTTGAGCTGAATAAATACAAACACAATATGAAAAACACAATTACCACAAAACTAAGGAAAGGAAAACAAATATTTTGCAGGGTTTTTCAGCAATTGCCCACCTAGATTTTTATAATAGTCCACGCCTTATATTTTAAAACGCGTAGGCGCAGGAATATGATTGGGGGTGCCTAACACTTGCCGTAAGAGCGTGTATGCAAATGAGCTATAAACACTTTTAAGGTCACACGCGAAGACACGTTGAGGTCGGAGTTACTACACGTACTTTCAAGCGAGCGTCATGGCTGCCGTTCAAGTTCCCCAATCTGCGAACCCAGAGAAAATTTTCACTGACGGCGAAGATTGTAAGGTAGACTGGAAGAAAGCTG
Organism: Saccoglossus kowalevskii; assembly: GCF_978046115.1. Lineage (NCBI taxonomy): Eukaryota > Metazoa > Hemichordata > Enteropneusta > Harrimaniidae > Saccoglossus > Saccoglossus kowalevskii. The sequence goes on along the minus strand of NC_140660.1, from coordinate 11,796,033 downwards.
GTGCCGATTACGATGTCGCCGATGATCACCTCGAAATTATGGGGAAACCGGTTATGGAGAGGTGGGAGACTCCGTACATGCACGCATTAGCGAAGGTGGCCTCATCGAAAGGCAAGTAATTCTTGGGTTTGTCAGTGTTCTGCCATAGTCACAAAACATTTAATTTAAAATATCAAAGGGTATGTTTTATTTATCAGGCCACGTAATCTTGTTTTTGCCGGGAAAAATTCTGTTAAAATACTCCTACTAAAAATACTGACCATGTGTAAACTCGGCCATGTGGTGCATTTTAGCCGGCATGGAATATTCTATTTTGACGCGGGGGTGAGAGCTGGCTATCGCTAAACCAATCAAATTCCGATACAACTGCCGAGGTTTTATTAAATTTGGACAGAATGTGTCCAAGTAATGGAATCTTCTATGTTAAATTACTGTTAGTGTTTTTGTTTTGTTTTTTTAATCGACTTAAAAAAAGACATTCAACGTAGTTCATAAAATTTCTGTTCAGAAATTCTTGGATAAGCAGTTATTTGAGGCAGTCCTCAATAAGCCATAGTGTCCTTCAAAGGTCAGTCCTTGGTCAATCGCTATTTACGCTATAATATGTTCGAACTTCAACTTCAGGCACCCTTTTTCAACGCCAAAATTTATAAAATGTCATTAAGCAAATTGAATTAATATAGTGAATATTGATGGTCACCATGGCAAACTTGCTGGTAATCAGGGCAATGACCTTTGATGCCTTCATGGAGTTCAAGTTTAGTATGTGTCATACATTACAAAAGTTAAAGGTCATTTTTTATGCAAATGTACTAATATACACTGTGCCCCCTAAAAAGTAAAAATGGAATCTCCCAAGTTCAAGTTGCATTACATGTAGCTTGATGAATGCTAGGTCGGTCGATCTTCAAGAAAACTGTATATTTACTGTAAAAATGACTAATTTTCACTGGGTTTAAACTTCACTGATTTACCATTTCAGGCATATTCAGTGGGTTTTAAATTCACGGTTTTATCATTTAGATAATGTGTTCTATGCTAAATTTTACATATTCACTGTGTTTTAATTTAGCGCATTTTTCCAGTCAGCGAAATAAGCTAAACTAAAACCCAGTGAATAATTACCCCCTTTACAGTAGACTTGGGACACCTGTTTTGCTATGTTTTTACGCTGTGTAAAATGTGAATTTCATTTCACCGAAATACAAATTTCATAACTGTAGGAAGATGTTTTTTTGTTTTTTTTCAAGAGCCCTGTATCAAATTACATTTATCTGTTGCATCAGTGACTGTCCAAAATTGACGACTATTAATTTGGGTTTTATTAGAGATTTTTCTCTGACTTGCTTTGGCCGATAACATTCTAACGATCATTTATCACAACTTGCATATACTCATCTGTTTATGCTACCACTTGACGGCCGACTGACAGCCATTTTTGTCATCAAATTTGCTGAATTCTGAAATTTAACTGTGTTCACAACTGTTTTTTCCGGAGATAAACTGGGCCCAAATTCATTCAAACACTGTACGCATTGTTTGCCTACATGTGCAAATTTTATGTCCTAATTTTCAAACAAAAAATGCCGATTAGTTGTTGATTTGGTTTTTATTCGTTATTATGTTGATTCCTTAATAATATAGCACCTAATTTATATGAAAGTTTATACACAAAGTATACTCAAGGTCATTGTGTGATTCTATCAAAGTTGTCAAATCGATGTTTATTTTGTCGAAAATCCGTAAATTGCCGTTCGTAAACGTGTTCATTTCATGCAGATAAAGCAGGCTTTGTATCAGGATCATGCATACTGAGTTAAATGTGCACATCATTTTAACAACTGTTTCTCTCAGATATGGTTTGCATGGTTTCGTTCAAACTTAGTACAATGATTCTACTTACTGAATTTTAGTTTGCACATTAGATTGTGTTAGTGATTCAAATAAATACGTTTGGCTATTTATAGTACATTGCCAGTATGTAATGACTGATCACATCACAACACTATCTAGCCAAAAATACACCCACGCTGCGAACACTGTAATGATGGAATTTAAGCATTAACCGTTTCATCACCAGTTCCCATTTTTCATCACATAATACTGTAAAATCTGTATTAAAAGCCGCGGCTTCTATTAAAATGGTACAATACAATGGGGGGGGGGGTGCGGCTTCTATTAGAGCATCTACACATATGAGAAATGATGAATTTTTGGTTCTCAATTATTCAAAAAAATTGGTGCGACTTCTATTAGGGGTGCGGCTTCTAATACAGATTTTACGGTAGTCATCTTTCCATCAAAAATAGCCAAATCTTTTGGGTAAAAACTGATAATTGACTCAAATTTTGTCTGTTGGCTTCAGATTTAGGGTTCATTTCCTTAAAATGTTGAAGAATACAAGAAAAAAGTGCAGACAAATTTGGATGAGAAAGTCTGGTGATCAAAAGTTTAAATACAGAACTGAGACTGTATTTTCAATCTTTACTTTTACATAGTTGATATATCGTGTTCGTAGATGAAGAAAATGAAAAATTATATAGCATCACCGTACTTAAATTGGTAACAATCAATAAATAATAAATGCACGTTTTGTAAGTTTTCAGGGCATTTTACCATTATTTCCTATTGCAAGGATATATCTCAACGTCTCAAAATTATGCTCGATGACATATGGTAAAAAAAAAAGTGTCTTACAAGGAATTTTTAGCTCCGCTGTCGACTTTGTCGAGCGGAGCTTATCATATGAGTGATTGTCCGTCGTCGTCGTCCGTATCAATGTTTTACTTTTTCGACTTCTTCTTGAAAACTACAAGCCTGAATGCTTTGATACTTGGTGTATATGTACCTTGGGTAGACCTCTCTTAGGTTTGTTCATTTCATGTTGATATCTTTAATTCTTTAATTTTGGTGAATATTTTTATCATTTTTGGTAAAAAGTGATATTTTCGACTTCTTGTTAAAAATCAATAGTTCAATTGCTTTGATATTACATATATAGATACTACATGTAGACCTTTCTCAGATTTGTTCATTTTGTGATGATATCTTCAGTTCTCTAATTTTGGTGAATATTTTTGCCATTTTTGGTAAAAAGTGATATTTTCGACTTCTTGTTGTAAACTGTAAGTCTGATTGCTTTGATATTACATATATAGGTACTACATGTGGAACTCTCTCAGATTTGTTCATTTTGTGATGATATTTTCAATTCTCTAATTTATTTTGGTGAATATTTTTGTAATTTTTGGTAAAAAGTGATATTTTCGACTTCTTGTTAAAAACTGTAAGTCTGATTGCTTTGATACTATTCATATTGTTCATTTTCTAATGATGTCTTCAGTTCTTTAATTGAAATGTGCATTGCTAACAGCGGAGCTATCTCAGCCGATAGGCTGCTTGTTTTTTAATGTCTTGATGTTTTTAACGAGGAAAGGGTTTTTTTCATTGTGGTCTAAGGAGACCGCTGCTAAAATGGAATTGTGTGCATATGTATATTTATCCTCAAAACAACAGAATGACAGTGAACCAAAAAAATTGTTGGCTAATACTGCATCGATTAATTGTAGACAAATTTTGACATGAAATGTATGCAACTCTGTGTGTATCATGTTGCAGTGTTAAACTCTTGAATAATACTGTAGAATACTTTATTTTAGCTATTTTCGCTGAAGGGATGATTCCGTGAAAATAAAATCCACCGAATATACTTTTTTCCCCATATATTTCACATTAAACTCATTAAAAAATCAGTGAAAATAAATTCCATACAAAACGCCCAAAAAAATTTCCAGCGAAATTAATTCCAGGGAAAATAAAGTACATTTGTATTCCACAGTAGCAGAAATGTCAAAAATAGCTTCAATCGGTGATGATTAAAAAAAAAATACCAGTATCAGCAATATTTATTTTTATTCACTTATAAAATTTTTAAAACCACCATTCTGAATATATAATGAGCTTAAAAATAAAAACCATCAAAATGTCACGAATCAGATTACAGGCAACATTTCTGATGAGAGATCTAGTAAATTTGCATACTGTTTCATATTTATGTCTTGTTAACCAATCACAACATTGTACAGTATATCTCATGAATATTCATTCTTGTTAACCAATAGCAACACTATCATAGTACATCTCATGAATATTCATGTCTTGTTAACCAATCACAACACTTGTACAGTATATCTCATAAATATTATAGTACTTGAACATTGGTTGAGATTTTCTTGAAAACAGAGTTAGATTGAAGGTAGAAAAAAAAATGAAGTAGAAATCTCTTGTGAAAGAACTCTTGTCAATTGATCTTTCGCGACAGTGACGTGTTATTCATTTTCAAAACAGGCTTTCTTTTTCTCCTTGTACACTGTCTTCACACTTTAGCAGACAGACTTTAACAAGTGCCTAGGCGAGGATTTAGTCCTAAGCGACGATAACAATGTACCCTAAAGACGCAACGACTCGTGGGTATGTACATGTGACGACTGCCCTGCTTTTAATACTTTAGTACTGGATAGTCAGTTAACACCCTGAATTGGAACAGTATCACTATCCATCCCCATTCCATCTCCACACCTCCTGACCACAGCTCTTGGCAAAGGCCTGTTACTGTCAAATACTTTATTTTTGCTGTAATAAATTTTTCGCTGAAAATACTTTTTAGGTGTTTGGTATGGAGTTCAGTCTCACTGATTTCTAATGAGTTGCGTGACAAATACAGGGGAAAAAAGATATATTCGCTGAATTTTATTTTCACTGAATCATTCCTTTAGTGAAAATAATGTATTTTACAGTATTTAGAACTTGTTGCCTCAATATTTACTGCGTTCTCTTAACCCTTTTCACCACCAGTTCCCTCTTTTCATCACAAATTTACAAAATAGTCCCATTTATCGTCTGTATTTTCCTTTAAAACATTCAAAAATAGCCAAATTTTTTGAGTAAAAACTGAAATGTACTCCAATTTTGGCAGTTTCCTTTAAAAATTAGAAAAAAAGACAAAATTTGGGTCAGAATGGCTGATGGTGGAAAGGTTAATGTCTTCAACCCCCCCCCCCCCTTTTCTGGGGTTTTGTATTTCCATGTCATTGCCAATAGCAACAAATTTAGTTTAATTTGCAATGATAATGTCTCAAAATTTCAATAAAAAATTTACAGCTTCTATTTTGTGTAGGTCACATTCTCAGCATCAAAACCAGTGCAAAATAAAAAAGTTTTCTCCATTCCAATTATACAATATCTATTTATAAAATAGTATGAATGTGAACTTGACCTTTAGTATTTCAAGACTGAAATTTCTAAAAAAAATACATTAGACTAATTGCCCTAATGCATGATCTCTAAAGGTCACACATCCTGGTACTTTGCTTGACCCCCCTGAAGGTCTCGACTCCTTGTACTTTACATGATAACTGAAAGTCGCACATCTTTGGGGGGGGGGGGTGAAAAAATATAAATTAAAAGCTGATCTGGAAATGCATAATTCCTCTTTCTGCAGGCAAATTATTAATCACGGCCACTAATAATTTTCTATTTGATACCGTTATTATTTGACTGTAAAGGTTTTTTTAAAATTGAACCGAAGTACGTATTTATACATTGGCTACTGTGTTCGATCACATATTGTAAAAATAAAAATAAATTTATGCTTTTTTTGTGAAAGTTTGGTGGCTTTTTTTAATGACTGAATTGACAAGTGTTGAGTGTAAAATATCTAAAATATGCGTGTTCAGAAATATTCTGACTTTGTAATTAGATCTGTGTGGTTATGTTTATTAAATGACTGTGTAGTGACAGCTCCATGTAAATTTCTAGACCCCCCCCCCCCCATTTACTTTTGGAGAAGGTGCCTTTTACTATCGTTTTCAATTTTTTAGGGAAATGTATGCAACTTTAGGCAAAAAAAATATATCTAATTTTTTTTTTTTTTTTGAAATGAGGGAGGAAAGGAAGGGGGGATTATGTCTGACGATGTTGTCTTGTCACAATACTTTGTTCATGAATGCACAGATCTTCATATTTAATATTCTTACAATTTCTCTGTCTATGTAAAAAAAAAATGCTTATTACTGCATTGTTTTTCTTAATGTTTTTTCAATCTATTTAAAAAAAATCATCACTGCTCTGTTTTCAGGGGTCGAAATACTCTGGTGCACACTGCACTATGCACGTAGATTATTAGCTAGTGCAAGTAAACTCAAAATATAATGTGCTCGCTGTGCATGTAGAAATTAACACATTTCCTCATTATATTCACTAAGCCTAAATTAAGTTTAACCAATATTGTAAGACAACTAAAAAAAAGCAAATTCTTTCGTGATCGTATCAATCGATAACCCGTAAATTTTATTTAAACTTTAAAAGTGGTGCATTTCACAACAAGTTAGTGCAGGTAAATTTCAAATTCATTATGCACAATGTGCATGCAGGGAAAAAATTCTATTTCAATCCCTGGTTTTTACAAAACTTAAAACCAAAAACAGATCTTTTTTTTGCCTTGAAAATCAAGAGACTATGCTGTGAATATTTCCATGGACATTATTCAAATTCCTGCATAATTCTTGACTGCATTGTAATGATGTGATTGGATACCATTGGTCAGCTGACAGTAAACGAGTGAGGTGATTGGATAATATAATTTATGTCAAGTCACAATTTTGGTGTTGAAGTACTGTGAAATACTTAATTTTAGCTGGAATTAATTTTTGCTGAAAAGACTTTTTGGGTGTTTTGTATGGAATTTATTTTCACTGATTTTTGATGAGTTGAATGTAAAATATAGGAAAAAATTCGCTGGATTTTATTTTCACTACCTTATACTAAAATATGTTTGGATAATTAGATTACTAACAAAATCTCACTTCCGGTCCGGTTAGAGGTAAAATACACCACGAATATTCACTTTTGAGATAATTTTTTTGTATGTGTTCGTTCTTGGATATCTATGCTTCGTCGTCCTGTACTTCGTTTAGTAATTCAAACTTCCCCGATTGTTAAAAGCGAAGAGCTTCTCGATTTCGATATCGAAACTGCCTTGGCTTAATCATTTGCTGGGGGACGGCCGCTTAGGTACGTGCTCTGTAACTTGCAGCGCATGAACCTAAAAACATTAGCTAATCAAATTCATAGGAAGTTGACAGTCCCTAATATTGCTAAATCGCCAGTTGTGAACTTTATACATTCCTTTATTTCATTGTTGAGACTGGGTTATACAGTTTGCTACATACTTCAATTTATCTATATTGGAAAACGGTTATGGGAATTATTAATTTCAATAAACAATATTCAACTATCCTTTGCAACACCAATAAGATCATAATGGTAATGTTTGATGCTCTTTGAAACTAGAGGCATTATCAGAGCATGGGTCTTATTTTGGAACTCCTGCCAGGATGGTATTCACAGAATAGCGCAGTTGTTAAAGAAACATAAAACTTCAATTTTCAACAAGGATGAAAGGATCAGTTACTGAGACAAAGCCCTACTCCCAGCGAAACCCACCAAATACGAAACCCAATTACCACGAAAGCCACTCACCGCAAAGCTACTAGTCACTTTAGCGAAAATTAATTCCAAGCGGCGAAAATAGTATTTTACAGTAGATCAATCAGGAATGTGTGTGATTATGTTAATGTAATGAGTAAGCCTGTATGAAAGCTAGTTTTATTCAGTGTATGTATACTTTTCAGTCTCCTGAAGAGAAATTGTTGATTGGTTTTGACAACAGCAAGATGCTGAGAACTCTTATTTGAAATGGCCTTGAATATTATTAAGCAGGGTACTCTACTTGTCCTGTGATTTGCAAAACTGAAAAGTTATTTAATCAAATGATCAATTTTTGAATACCAGCTGTATATCACGTATAAACATAATTAAGGCCACGCATGGCTTAATTTAGAAAGTAAAAATTCTCTCATTTTATTTTCATACCATAAAGTGGGCGTATTTATACACGTATAAACCTTTTTACCACCAGACTTTCTCGCCAAAATGCTTCTGCACTTTTTTCTTATATTCATCAGTATTTTGGAAAATGAACCCTAATTTTTGACCAAACAGACCAAGTTTGAGTAAATTCCTCGTTTTTACTTAACAATTTTTTTCTTTTTTTGTCCCAATCTTGTAAAGGAAAGTGCAGACTATAAACGGAACTATTTTGTGAATTTGTGATGAAGAGGGAACTGGTGGTAAAACGGTTAAATGTTAATTTCTGAGTAGCCACATGAAAGTGTGTAATTTTCAATCAATGAAACTTGTCTCTGTGGTCCTATTACGCATCAATCAATCAAAAACTAAATCAATATTACTGTCTTCCTTGTTTACTTTACTAAGTGGTCGAAATTGGGTTTTCTACTGCGACCGACTCACGAAAATGAATGCTGTGTTTAGTTTAATATATTCCTCTAGGCTATACTGTAAAATACTTTATTTTAGCTGGATTAAATTTTTGCTGAAAAGACTTTTTGTGTTTTTCATGGAATTTAATTTCACTGATTTTTGATGAGTTGAGCGTAAAATATAGGAAAATAGGTATATTCGCTGGATTTTATTTTCACTGAACCACTCGTTCAGCGAAAATAGCGAAAATTAATTCCAAGCGAAAATAAAGCATTCTACAGTATTCTATTTACATTAAACCAGTAGTTTATCTTCGGAGCAGACACAGACACGCTACCTGTAGCGCCAAAATTATACTAATTTGGATATCAAATAATAGAATTTACTTTTTTCCCCATTTTTTCAGGTGGTAAAGTTTTGGAAATTGGTTTTGGAATGGCCATAGCGGCAACCAAGATTGAAGAGTACGACATCAAGGAGCATGTGATAATTGAATGTAACGACGGCGTATTCAAGAGACTGGAGGAATGGGCTAAGAAACAACCGCACAAAATAACCCCCCTCAAAGGCATGTGGGAGGACGTGTCGCCAACATTGGAAGACAACCAGTTCGATGGCAAGTAGAATTGTTTATGAGAAAGATGCAATATTTTTGTAAAAACTGTTTGGTTGATGATTTTAAGAAAAAATGCTGAAAAATTGTCTAATTTTAAGAAAACCAGAAAAAATGCAATATTAAGCTGATTTTCATAAATACCTTTGGTAAATTGCACTTTCTAGTTCTCCATAATTTTGTATATCATGAACTTCTGTAGTCTGATTTTTTTTTTAAATGAAATGGAAAATTGTCAAAATTACGGTTACAGTATTAATTTTACAGTATTAATGGATATTCTAAAAAGAGATCAAAGCTTTTCAATTTACTGGTTTGATTTCTGAATATGTATGACACAACTTCTTTGTTAGAAATGAAAAATATACTACGTATTATTGACAAAACATGAATATTCATGAATATACTATACTAGTGTTGTGATTGGTTAACAAGTCATGAATATTCATGAATATACTGATAGTGTTGCTATTGGTTAACAATGCATGAATATTCATGAATATACTGTACAAGTGTTGTGATTGGTTAACAAGACGTGCATATTCATGAGATATACTATGATAGTCTTGCTATTGGTTAACAATGCATGAATATTCATGTTTTTTCAGGCATTCTCTATGATACATATCCCCTGTCAGAACAAGACTGGCATACACATCAGTTCAACTTCATCAAGCAGCATGCTTTCCGCCTTTTGAAACCCGGCGGCGTTCTTACGTACTGTAACCTTACATCGTGGGGCGAATTATTGAAAGGAAAGTTTGATGACATTGAAAAAATGTTCCAGGTGAGGAAAGAAATCCTATTTTATACATTCTTTGCCAATGTTTTGTATCACCAGTGCCTTCTTTCGTGTAGCGCCATCTACAGTCTAGATTATTAAAAACTTTTGTTTTGTTGGATTCCGTACTATCATTTCCTGATTTGTAATCTTTATACTTTTCCAGGAAACTCAAGTTTCCCATTTAGAAGATGCCGGATTCAAGAAAGAGAACATCTCAACAGAAGTCATGGATATTGAACCGGAAAAGGAATGTAAATATTACTCTTTCCGCAAGATGATTACTCCAACTATAATTAAGCAATAAACTAGGGATGCTTAAACTTGTAAAAATTCATTAGTTTTGATAGATGAAGCTAGGGACTCTGGGTCAGAGGTAAATTCTGATAAAAAATTGCAATGAATCTGGTTAATGTTGAGCTAAACTCTTTGGTTCAAAGGTCATTTCTACTTAAAATGTCTCGTGATTCTGTCATTTTATTGAGGAAGCTAGGTTGGCTTTCATAGCATAGTTTTGTTATCTGCATGTACTGGATGGAATTATGATAATATTAAACAAGTTAGAGGTGCTTGATGATGAATTTGTTACTAAGCAACCCTGAATAATTTTAAAGTGTATTCACTTTGAATGTAAATATGAATCGGGTTCCTTTTTTATGTACAAATGTATTAACAATACGCTAAGTGGGCTAACTAGCCTGCCTAGCTTTCTCAATATTGGCAATGTTTGGAAATAGTCTCAAGAATGTGATGCGGGTGACTTGTGGCTGAAACAAATCCTGTTTTCTCAATGAATACAAAAAAAAATTATTTTTTAAACTGACCTTAATAAATGACCTTTGTAGCCCGAACACAGCTTTGAACTTGAACACCACTGCAATCTGGACGCCTGATTACACCAAACACTACGATAAATCAAACCTTTCCTATGTACTGAACAGTTTTGTATGTGTTTTTGAACGTTAGTTTTTGTCAATAATGCATATTCTTATTATTATTAAAACTGTGATCATGACCTGTATGTCAATGCGTTGTGTATATTTCATCTAGAATAGACTATTTTATGCTCATTGCTAGATCCCATGTGATCCATGAAAACAAAACAAACAAAAAGTTATATCATCAGAACATCGATATTAAAAAAATGAGAAAGTAATTTTGCATTGACAATGGTTAATTTTGATGAAGTAAAGGTATTGTCTTATTTCATTCCATATTGAGCTGTAGAAAAAGAAGTTCAAAATTAAATCATTTGATTTTTTGCAGCCGACTACGCCTTTCGTGTAATAACTAAAGATCTCACCGAAAACGGAAAATCACCTATTAACAAATTTTAGAAAAACATCAGAAGATCGATATTAGAAAAATGCGAAAGTATTTTATGCTTAATATTGTGCTAATACACTATTAACAATGGTTAATTTAGATGAAGTAAGGGTATCACCGTACTCCCTTCTGAAAGATCGGCATTTCCATATTGAGCTGTAGCAAAGGAAATTGAAGTTCAAAATTAAATCATTTAATTTTTGTAGCGAACATTTGATCCACGCCTTTCACCTAATAACTCAAAATCTCGCAGAAAACTGGAAAAACACCTCGTAACAAATTATAGATAAACGCTATTAACAAGTAAATTTCATTCCAAGTCCAAACATTTTGTTACGACTGGAATCGCTATTAGTAAGACGCGCAACGTCTTCAAATCAAGAGACTCTGCTTATTTTTGCCTGTATGAACAAACAATAAACAAAACAAAGTTTAATTTTCAGCAACTTGCATTCAAAAGGATTTTGTATTTTACTGTTGCAGAGATTTTTTTGAACAAGGGAACCAAGGAGAGCAGATCCTCTGGCAACCATAAAATTCTTATTGACCAGGGATCATATGTGGCCAGTCTTCAACTGTGACGTGTCTGATAGTAATTTTTGCCCCAAGGAAGCCATAGAATGCTCCATTTTAACTTAGAATTATCAAAAACTCCTGGTAAGGAGAACCCTATCTCCCCCACTTGGTGGCGCCGTTGAATTGCAGTGCTCCCTCTTGCAGTTTTTTTTTCTAGAAAGAAACCCTGTGTTGGTTTGTCCTATATGCCACAGTTTTCATTAATTTTTTTTTGGTGGGTCATCAAAATTTTCTCGGCATCTAGTGATTTTCTGATGAGCCATAAATTTTGGCGCAAGTCTCTCGTCTGATAATGAGGGAAATTTGGTTGAAATAACTTATTCTGACAAGTTCGCATCGCAACGAGTTGGAATAAACTTAGTACGTGTTTGGTATTTACAGCATTATTAAGCTGAACATGAATCTTATTTTAAGTGCCTGTGAAATGCCCACCCACACGCTTCCCATTTTAGATCTGTGCCCCACTGAAATGGGCAATTATTGATTTTTTTTTGCTGAAAATGATTACTCGTATTCAAGTAAATTTAAGATATTTCCTGTGTAATGCAAGCTACCCAGCAACTTCCCCTTCTGACGTCACAGGGGGAATTTCTGTATGCAAATGAGAAGCTAATGAGGAGCCTCGTTTTAGAATACACAAAAATAAAGTTGCCGTAGACTGAGTTTAAAACACATTTTTTTACTTGAAAAAAATAATTCATGCTTAGAAACGTAAAAATTAATATTTATGTATCAATGGATAATTTTAGGCGTGAAAATAGCAGCCATTTCACAGGCACTTTAAAACGACAAATCCAGAATTTTTACAGAATTGCACAGGAAATGATGAATACTGTAAAATACATTTTTAACTGGAATTAATTTTCGCTGAAAAGACTTTTTGGGTGTTTTGTATGGAATTTATTTTCACTGATTTTTGATGAGTTGAATGTAAAATATAGGAAAAGTATATTCGCTGGATTTTATTTGCATGGAATCATCATCCCTTCAGCGAAAATAGCGGAAAATAAATTCCAAGCGAAAATAAAGTATTCTACAGTATAATTTAAGTGTTTCAATTAAATTGTGTGATTTTTTTTTTTTATGTGTGGTCTCCAATGAAACTCGTCTAAACCAAACAATACAGGTACGTTTGTTGACAAGTTCAGTTTCTAAACACAATTGTATCTGATTGGTTGTCCCATCCTGAACCAATCACATATCGTCTTTGGTTACAAATTATTTCAACTGGTTTAAACAGGTTTTAGGAATAGTTAAAGAGGGAGGGTCGTCACCTGTGCACGCATGGGAATTGAGTCCCAAGCGACGATAACAACACTGGCTAAAAATGCAAAGGCTCATGGGTAGATGCTCGTTTGCAAACAACGAAACGCTATGGCACCCCTGCTGTAAACTTGCAGTTTTTGTTCCAAAAGTTTGCACATCCTGGTACTTTTAACCCTTAACCCCTTGAAAAACCAGAATGTGTGACCTTTAAAGGAGGTCATATTTGAATATTTTGAGGCTGTCTGCAGAAAACATGAAATGTCGTGAATATTCACTATGAATGTTTATTGGTGGGTATGATTATTACCGGTAATAAAAATTATTTGCCCTTTTCACTGCATTGTCAAAAAAACAATTCGCTCTTTTTGAACTAGTATTGTTTTACGATACAATTCAACTTTTATCAAATTAACACATCAAAAAAAATTCTGTTATTTAACAGAACAAATGCTTATTTCATTTGAACGTGGTGCTCAGTGTCGTTTTTTGAGCCAATGTCAATTGATTTGTGAGCTCTGAAGTCGGTGTATAAACAATGCATCTCTCAACACTGCGTCCAAGTTTGTAATAGCCCCATCACACCATAACGTTTTGGTCAGCGTTCTCTGAACGTTCCAATGGTCCATGTTCAGAGCGTTCTGGAACGAGATGGACACATCCAGCGTTCAATTAACGAGTGCCCCTAACGTATGACTAGCGTGTTCCTAACGCACGAGGAGAGTGTAATGAGCGACCAAGTAAGATACCCCTGGAAATCATTGACGTGTGCTAACGTGTCACTAGCGCACGACGAACGACTTTTAAACGTTAAGTGAGCGTGTATCTAACTTTAGGTTGTTAATTTGATTTTAGTCACACGCTTTATGTGCGCTAGGGGTACGTTCAGCGGTCGTTGACAGGTCACTAGTGAGTTGTTCACTGCAAAGCGAGCGATTGGTAACAACTAAGTAATGCTAGAGCAACGACTAACTAACGATTGTCGAATGTGTCGAACGTTAGCAAAATGATCGAAGAACGTTATTTAATGTTTAACAGCGTTTAAAAATAAACGTTGAAGATCGCTGGTTTCAAATGAGAACTTTTGTGCATGTTCAAAACTTTTTTTTTGGATCAGCGTTTTCCACAGATTCCTGAGGATCAGCAACGATTACCGACGTTCACTAGCGTTCTCACGGCGCTCTTCTGGCGCTGTCCCAGCGACTTTGGGCGACTACCAACGTTTCCTCAAACACCAGAGAACGCTAGCCAGAACGTCATGGTGTGACTGCGCCTATAATGATTCTATCCCCCCCTCAAATAAAAAGTCTGCCCTTTGAACTTGACTGGCAACTAAATCAGCTTAAATCTATTGCTGTAGACAAGTTTATTAATTTTTTTGTGAATATTGTAATTTTTATTGTAACGGCTTTATCAACTTAAAAAAATAAACCTGCACAATTTTTTTCCGCAATTTTGAGCAAATTCTGCAGACAATGTAAAGTTATGCTCACATTTGGTTCAAAATTTTGAAGAAAAAAAATTTGAAACATTTGAAATGTTGCATCAAATATTTGGCGCATAAAAATGTGGTTGTAAATTTGTGTGAAAGAACGTAAATGTTGACTACACGAGCCGTGAATCATAATTATTTGTAGTGACGTTCATGAATTTTCAAATAAAATTTTGCAGTGCTCAAAAAAAAAAAACCTAAAAGATGCAGTGGCAACAAATGTTAAAATTTGTCATAGCCAAGAAAGGCCTAGATTTACAAGGAAAACGCATCACAAACTGTTGCTATGGGAACTACAGTTTTGTGAAAATTAAAAATTTTTAACAGTGATCGAAGCTAGTTTCTGTCAACATGTCTCAAACTGAAAACAAAAATTCTCTTCATTTATTTATAACTTTGTACTTGGTATTTTACTGTGGTCGAAATTAGCTTGGGTCTTGTAATACGACACATTTAATAAAATCTATGTACGTCTTCAGTTCAGTTTGATGAGATGTATGAATTTTAATCTTTTACCCTCCATCCCAGACCCATACAGAGGAGAGTGCATAGAATCTGTCTTTAATTCTCGCCCAACTTTTTCTGCACTATAGAAATCGAAATAATTTTTATTTAACCGTTTCACCACCATACTTTCTCACCCATATTTGTCTGCACTTTTTTTCAAATTTTCTTCAATATTTCTGGAAATGTACCCTAATTTTGGAGCCAACAGACAAAATTTGAGTCAATTTTCTATTTTTACTCAAAACATTAGGCTATTTTTGTCCCAATCTTCTGAAGGAAAGCGCAGACTATATATAAACAGGACTATTTTGTGAATTTAGGATGAAAAGAGGGAACTGAAGGTGACAAAATTAGAAGCTGTAACCTCTTTGGCTGAATGAATTATTTTTTTTTCATCCTACTTTGTATTTTTCAACTTCTTGAAAACCGCAAGTCTGATTGCTTTGATACCTTGGGTAGACAGACCTTTCTTAGGTTTGTTCTTTTATGATGATGAATATTTTTGGTAAAAAGTGATATTTGACTTGTTCAAAACGACAAGTCCAATTGCTTCGATATTATACATATAGATACCCCCGGTACCTCAAGTGGATTTCTCTCAGATTTGCTCATTTCATATCTTTAATTCTCTAATTTTGAGACCTTTATAGACAATTTATTGCAAGACTTTAAAAATTTACAATTAGTCAATTAAACCGGTAATAATGACTGTGGGCGTGCCATACGTATGAAATTCTGCGCATGCGAGTTTCCATGGCAATGTTGTGAAGTCATGGTAACAGCCAATCAGTGATGATGCAGAATTCTGTGCCGTCTGCATTTTTACACAGTTGGGTAATACAAGTAACTAAATATGAACACAAGTCAAAATGTGTTTTAAAATCTTTTTTAATTTTTGGTATTCTCAGAGTTTTTGCTTTTAGAGTTTTTTATTGCTCAGTTTATCTTTCATTTCCTCGTCCAGTGCTTCTATTGCGGCCTTGATGATATCTTCAGGATACTCATCAAGATCATCACTTGTATCAATTTCTTCTTTGCTAACAATCTTTATCTGAAAGTTGAAAAAAATATACCATAGACATATAGTTTACAACAATACATCGTGCCATTTTGTTTCTCAGGTAAATTCAGCACAATTGTTACCAATAATAATTTTGAATTTCTGAAAATTTCTGACTTGTTCAGCGAGAGATTTCTGGCATTTCAGGAATTTGTTCACAGACCTTAAATTGATAAGACTTAATCGCCCATTTTCCGTTGACTGCGAGAATCGCGCGTTATGCGTGAAATCGAACGTAAAAACAGGACAAACAAAGGTCATAGCGTCGTAGTGGCGTCAAACATCGCGTGGGATTCGACAAACGCGAAAGTATTTTCGGAGACATTTCCATGCTTAATAATGTGCTGTCCACATTTGATGATGGGCAATTTCGATTAAGTGAGGATATTCTGAAGCAATATTCCTCTGTCGAAGATCGGCCGGTCAATGTGAGTTACGAAATAAAGAAATTCTCGTTCAAAATCAAATCGTTCGATTTTTGCGGCAGATGTTCGACGCTCGTCTTTCATGCATCTCGCGAGATCTCGCAATTGTACGGAAAATCACCTATTCTGCAGGAATGTTCGTACAGAGTACACAGTGCTAGCAAGAACCAACTGTTCGTATAACCAGATAAAAAGAATAGCATCCATCTCTGCCATAGTGTGCATTTAACTTTTGTGCGAGAAATGGCAGTGAAAACATCTCTGGAGTCAGTCAAATCTTAGAGTGCTGTTGATGTTGTGCCAAACACAAAATTATCAATCTGCTCTGTAATTGCTTGAATAAATAAGATTATTGAAGCGCGGTAGTCGTCGCGCTGCGCATGCGCGAGATATATGGGTCTCATATAAACAAAGATGACGACTTTGACTGTTGCACAGACCAATGAGTACGAACTGAGGCGTTTCCAAGCTTTAATTAGGTAATTTTCATGTTATTGGAAGGCATCAAAGGAGTCACTGTCGGTAATCAGTGCAAGTCGCGCCCAGATCAAACCTCATACTTGTGATTTCCATTTGAAGAGCGCATTGGATTGTGGGAAAATCAATGTTTATCAACACAAACATGGCGCATGCCCAGCGCAACGACAACCGCGCTTTAATTAAAATAAATGAAACACCAGTAGCTATAGAAACAACTTGTATTTAACCTTTTCATCAACATACTTTCTCACCCGTATTTGTCCGCACTTTTTTTCAAATTTTCTACAATATTTTTGGAATTGAACTCTAATTTTGGAGCCAACAGACAAAAGTTGACTCAATTTTCAGTTTTTACCCCAAAAATAGCTATTTTTTGTCCAAATCAACTGAAGAAAAGTGCAGACTATTAAGTTAGATTTGTAATGACAAAAAAAGGGAACTGGTGGTGAAAAGGTGAATGTACTGTGGAATACTTTATTTTCGCTGGGATTAATTTTCGCTGAAAAGCTTTTTGGGCGTATTGTATGGAATTTATTTTCACTGATGTTTGACGAGTTGAATGTGAAATATATAGGAAAAGTATATTCGCTGGATTTTATTTTCACGGAATCATTACTTCAGCGAAAATAAATTCCAAGCGCAAATAAAGTATTCTACAGTATATGATAAAATCTTTATGGAATGCATATGCCAATTGCGACCCTCGATCAGAGGGGCTTACGCACCCTCAAAATTTAGCTCTGGCAATTCCGCCATCCGTCCTCAGACTGCAAAAGTCGTATCCAGTTCGTAAAGATTAATATTGGACTTACGTCATTAATGGTATTGTTATCATCACAGCAACTATTCGTACATTCAATTTCACCGTTGCCATGGCAAACACTATAAAAAGTTCAAATAAATGATATTTTTTTCAAACTTTATTATCACAAAAATAATTCTGTTTTAAATATTAATTTCATTATTGCAGTAGATTTGAAAAAAAAAAAAAACTGATATTGCTTTTATCGATTTTAACTCACCACTGACGTCCATTAATACGAAGATAGTCGCTACGTTGGAAAGTGTAGCATCCTGCAATTTTGCAAGCTGTGAATAAAACAATATAACATAGTAAAACAATTGTAGCCCACTAATTCAATGAAATGTAACACATTGAACAACGCACAATTTTTGAACCAATACATTCTTTTGTGTGGCATTAAAATGTGATTAAGTCACGTAAGGCTGCGTCTTTTACAATTTTTTTTTCCATTTTTTGTTATCTACGAAATACTGGATCATTTAAATGCTGGTACTATGCATATGCAAACATCACCTAGACAGTTTCTATGCATATGCAAACATCACCTAGACAGTTTCTATGCATATGCAAACAACACCTAGACAGTTTCTATGCATATGCAAACATCACCTAGACAGTTTCTATGCATGTGCAAACATCATCTAGAAAGTTTCTATGCATATGCAAACAACACCTAGACAGTTTCTATGCATGTGTAATCAACACCTAGACAGTTTCTATGCATATGCAAACAACACCTAGACAGTTTCTATGCATATGCAAACAGCACCTAGACAGTTTCTATGCATGTGCAAACAACACCTAGACAGTTTTATGCATATGCAAACATCACCTAGACAGTTTCTATGCATATGCAAACATCACCTAGACAGTTTCTATGCATATGCAAACATCACCTAGACAGTTTCTATGCATATGCAATTATCACCTAGACAGTTTCTATGCATATGCAAACATCACCTAGACAGTTTCTATGCATATGCAAACATCACCTAGACAGTTTCTATGCATATGCAATTATCACCGAGACAGTTTCTATGCATATGCAAACATCACCTAGACAGTTTCTATGCATGTGCAAACAACACCTAGACAGTTTCTATGCATGTGCAAACATCATCTAGAAAGTTTCTATGCATATGCAAACAACACCTAGACAGTTTCTATGCATGTGTAATCAACACCTAGACAGTTTCTATGCATATGCAAACAGCACCTAGACAGTTTCTATGCATATGCAAACAGCACCTAGACAGTTTCTATGCATGTGCAAACAACACCTAGACAGTTTTATGCATATGCAAACATCACCTAGACAGTTTCTATGCATATGCAAACATCACCTAGACAGTTTCTATGCATATGCAAACATCACCTAGACAGTTTCTATGCATATGCAAACATCACCTAGACAGTTTCTATGCATATGCAAACATCACCTAGACAGTTTCTATGCATATGCAATTATCACCTAGACAGTTTCTATGCATATGCAAACATCACCTAGACAGTTTCTATGCATATGCAAACATCACCTAGACAGTTTCTATGCATATGCAAACATCACCTAGACAGTTTCTATGCATATGCAATTATCACCTAGACAGTTTCTATGCATATGCAAACATCACCTAGACAGTTTCTATGCATATGCAAACATCACCTAGACAGTTTCTATGCATATGCAATTATCACCTAGACAGTTTCTATGCATATGCAAACAGCACCTAGACAGTTTCTATGCATATGCAAACAACACCCAGACAGTTTCTATGCATATGTAAACAACACCTAGACAGTTCCTATGCATATGCAAACAACACCTAGACAGTTTCTATGCATGTGCAAGAAACACCTAGACAGTTTCTATGCATATGCAAACATCACCTAGACAGTTTTTATGCATTTGCAAACAACACCTAGACAGTTGTTATGCATATGTAAACAGCACCTAAACAGTTTCCATGCATATGCAAACATCACCTAGACAGTTTCTATGCATTTGCAAACAACACCTAGACAGTTGTTATGCATATGTAAACAGCACCTAAACAGTTTCTATGCATATGCAAAGAACACCTAAACAGTTTCTATGCATGTGCAAGAAACACCTAGACAATTTCTATGCATATGCAAACAACACCTAGACAGTTTCTATGCATATGCAAACAACACCTAGACAGTTTCTATGCATATGTAAACAGCACCTAGACAGTTTCTATGCATATGTAAATATCACCTAGACAGTTTCTATGCATGTGCAAACAACACCTAGACACCTATCATGTCCCTTCAGTGCCAACTATTTCATTATAAAGAATACATTGTTAGCTGAACTAGCAATATCTTAGTTCTTAGTCACAAATATTTTGCTGAGATCTCATTGTGAGTGAGAGAACCATGAGAGCTGTATTTGTCCCTCAATAATGTACCATTCTCCCTCTGATATCGTGTGGACTGTTCCTCTGACCTATGTAACCATGGGTATTCAATGGCTCATACAAAGCAATAAGGCTAAACTAAATAAAACTTACGTGTCATGGCCCCCACACATTCAAAACAATCACCTGTGAAGCAACACTTTTGATAATAATAGCAGTCATCGGTTTCGTTCTCAGGATGACAAAGTTGTTTGCAATTATAGAATGCTAAATCCGAAACATCACGTGGACATTCACCAAGATTTCGATTGATGTCAACTGAAAACACAAAACAACATGTTAGGCCATAGAAAATCTATCAAAATGAATTTCGTAATTGTTTTTATCGGTTGCCATCGTTATTTGGGGTTTATCAGTGCACAATACATACATGAATACATGATTTTGAATTTGTCAGCTGATGGTTCATAATAATTACATTGCTATTAAAGGAGGGTAGTCGTCGTGACGTGTCCTGTTCTATATGGGACCCATAGCGACGTATACAACACGTGTAAAATACATGACATTCTAAAAGGTGCTGCACAATGACCACTGCTCTTTAATTTTCTCGATATATATTGACAGCTTTTGTGGAGACGAATATTTTCTTGTGTGAAACTAAAACAGTTCACAGACCATTAAAATATCCTACTTGACATCAGTCACTAGAGGGCGCTTTATTATGAGCGCAAAAAAAATCACATACCTGGACTGTAATAACCTTCAATAATTTTTGCACACTCATCGTCGTTATGGCAACAAATCTCATCACTGGGGCAGTCCAAATCGGCAATACACAAGCTTCCACAAGTGAAATTTTCATACCAGTTAGGATCGAGAAATGTTTTATTTTCAACACAGACTCCAGGCATCACTGTACAGCAATAAGGATTGAGAATTTGTTTTTTATTTATTTAATACAGCTGAGAGATTGATATGAACAGGTACATGTAGTATATTATGAGGATACCGAAAAGTATGCACGAAGACAGTACAGCAGGAGTATCGACCGACGCGCAGTGGACCATGTACTGTCTGAGTGCATATTTTGCAGTATCCTCATAATAACTTTATTATCATACATCTTTTCCTCCCAAAGATAATGGGAATACCGAAATCCAAAAAATTTTGAATAGATTTAGCAAACTTCTTTGTGTTATGTCCGGTTAAATCCTCTCGGTTGCCACGTTGGTTTTTATTATTAGAAGATGATAAGGCACGTAATCGCTCCATATTTGGAATTCGCATTTCCTAATATGGTAGGATGAAGGATGGAGGATTAATGTAACTTATGCCGTTGTGGTGACAGATAACAGGTGACAGTATAATAATTATAATATATATAAGACACAAGTGGTTATCAGAGTGAGATTATTTATTTACCAAATACTGTAAAATATTCACTTTCGCCTGAAATTAATTTTTGTTATTTTTGCTGAAGGAACAAAAACAAAAAATCCATCGAATACACCTTTTTTCCTATATTTTACATTCAACTTGTCAAAAATCAGTGAAAATAAATTCCATCCAAAAAACACTCAAAAAGTTTTTCAGCGAAAATGAATTCCAGCTAAAATAAAGTATTTTACAGTACATATTTCCACAGAATGCCATAGCGAAATGTATCATTTCGCGTTTCTCGTATGCTAATTTTGTTGATGACAAGGTTTTCTATTTCACACGAACCCTTTGTGATTCTGCTCTATATTTTCTTTAGAATTTTTTTTTTCAAATTTCAACTGATTTTGCTGGAGGGACTACGGTAAATAATATTGCTGAAATACACATGTGATCTTGCCGAATTGAACTATTGTTACCGCAGTCTGTATATAACCCTGGATGTTGCGAACAACGTTCAGGCATACGTAGTGCTTATGATAAAAAGTTTGGTTTAAAACAGTGATATAAGTCTTACATCACATTGTGGTGATACGCAAGTTATACACGAATGGAAGAAATTGAGAAAATTTTGAGATGATTACACAATCGCAATCGTAAGTCTGCGAAAGAACTGATTCGTGTTCATCTAGCTCATACTGTGTTTGGTTGCAAAGCGTGAGATGTGTGCGTTTTACGTTTTTGAATACAGCGAAAATTCTCGCTTATTGGATCAAATATTTCTGTGCACCCACAGCTACCTGTGATGCTATTGGTTAGAATGAAATGTACGATCATAGAATGGAATCGCTTTCATGCATTCACACATCGCAAGACATCGCTTCTCGTGAGATCTCCATCTGCACAGTTATCCTGGGGGCGGGGCTACGTCACAAGACGTTCCACGTTGCTAAGACGCGCACCACTGTACCATGTATTTCTATGGGCTCTGTGCGCGCTGCTGTGGAACGCCGGTTGAAGAACTAGTGAAAATAGGTAAATTCAAGGAAAACAGCATAAAATCAACTTTGAAATACTGTAGAATATTTTATTTTCGCTTGGCAATTTATTTTCGCTTTTTTCGCTGAAGGGATGATTCCGTGAAAATAAAATCCAGCAAATATACATTTTTATCCTATATTTCACATTAAACTCATCAAAAATCAGTAAAAATAAATTCCATACAAAACGCCCAAAAAGCCATTTCAGCGAAAATTAATTCCAGCGAAAAAAAAGTATCCACAGTAATCCTGGACAACCCAAATTTATATATGTTGGACATGCAGGGGGTAATCTTGTTACATTGTTCAGGGGAGTCTCAACAACTATCCCAAAGTACCGTTTTTCTGGCAGTTTTTGGCCTTTGTTTTCACCGTGATGGTTGCCAGACAGTGAAAATACCCGGATGTCCGTCCCCGGGAATAAGAGAGTTGCAAACCCTTATTTTATACATCCTTGCCACTCTATGTATCATATCAAGTATAGAAAACGTACAAACGTCAGAGTGGCAAGATTGCCATTTTGTTTGTTGTTTCACAGACTGTGCAAGATAAGGGAAAGCATCAAAAGTTCAACGTAGGATAACAAATTTAATATCTTTAGTTTTTTCTCAAACCCCCCACCTCCCACTGAAACTTAATTGATAAATATTGATCATGGCGTCAGACTACATTCACCATTAAATACAAGTTTATAATCGGACAGTAGTATGGCAGTTGATTCTAGGTCCATGCCCTGAAATTGACCTCATTTGACGCACATATTTATACTCAGACCAAACCATTTTCTTCTCTTGGATGTTTTTTTTTTTTTCATTTTCGGTTATTTTTGTCCATGATTGGATAGAAAAAAAACGAAATACAAATACTCCAAGATTTGGGTTGACTTCATTAAAAAATAAAATCGTTTTTGTAGGATGGAAACTTTTTGAGGTCAAAACCCCTCCCACCCCCAAACTAAAGCAAATAAGTTTTTTATCCGACATCGATCTTTAGACGTTGTCCCTAAGACAATTCATTTATAAATAAAACATTTTCAGAGTATAATGGCTGATTATTTACCAATCTGATTATTAAAATAAGATTCTGGTCTGCTTAATTTCAAAAATTTTAATTATAATGTCAAAAAATAACTAAAATAAATAAAAATTATATATATATATAAAAATTAAGCCAACCAGGATCTTATTCCAATCAGATTAATAGTTTACTTGCCTGGATATCGTTTTTGCCTTGCTGGGTAGCCCCATATCACAACCGCACCAATCGGCAACAGACAACACAAGAATTTCCACATTTTTAGTCTCGAAATACTAAAATAAACGCATAATGCGACTTGGTAAACCCCATCTGGCAATGTCTGTGCTGATTTTACTATGTTCAAATAAATCTGCTCATTTTCAAAAAAAAAAAAAATCAATGAATTAGTAAATTAAACATTTTTATAATAGATTATTCCCATTTTAAACAAACTCTAAAAAAAACAAAAAATGTAATACTGTTGACTATTTTATTTTAGCTAGAATTAACTTTCGTTAAAAAATAATTTGGCTGTTCTGTTATTTTCACTGATTTTTTGATGAGTTGAATATAAAATATAGAAAAAAAAATTAAATTTAAATTTATAAAACTAAATTTTAGTTTCACTGATTCATCCCCTTCCGTGAAAATAGCAAAAGAAATTCTGAGTGAAAATAAAGTATTCTACAGTGTTACAGTAAATGTATGTTGCTGATGCCCATATATAGAGTGATGATGTCATCGTGTGAAATGTATCACCTGTATCCAGGGATGTCATGTTGATATTAGTAGCCCAGAATTCAACAATAAAATATTGATCTATATTCTGTATTACGCAACAGAGTACTGTAAATCGTTGGAAACATATTCACTATTTAACGATCATCAACATAGTTTTACAAACATTGATGGATTCAGACTAGTTGTGAAAGAGTTGTAGCTGTATCTTTACAAATAGGTCCAGATCCTTTTTTTTTTGTTTTGTAATGGTAAGAGTTCCTTAGGACCCCCTCCCTCATAACACTGATCCTAAAAAGTGCCTCTTTAGTGCCCCCCCCCCATTTCAATTGTATATACCTTCACGTAACATTATTTAGAGGGGGATATTGAATTACATGGGGGGGGGGGGTGGATGATTTAGGGTTCAGGTTAGGGGTGAGGAGGGCCTTAAAAAACTATTTACTTGGTAATACTAATAATTTTCCTCTCTAAAAACAAGAGCAGGACATAAATGACAACTTTGGGTTTTTACTTACATTGTTTCGACTACATTCAGATTTAGAAACTTCAATTGAATCTTCTGGATTTTCCCCAAAAATAGTCACAACTGCAGGGCACATAGCAAGAAAATAACACCACTAGCGGGCACATGCCAATAAATGTCACCACTAGAGGGCACATGCCAATAAAATGTCACCACTAGAGGGCACATGCCAATAAAATGTCACCACTAGAGGGCACATAGTAAGAAAATAACACTACTAGAGGGCACATGCCATGAAAAGTCACCACTAGAGGGCACATGCCATGAAAAGTCACCACTAGAGGGCACATGCCATGAAAAGTCACCACTAGAGGGCACATGCCATGAAAAGTCACCACTAGAGGACACATGCCATGAAAAGTCACCACTAGAGGGCACATGCCCAAAAAATTTCACCAATAGAGGGAAAACATTTGTCTGGGTAAATAGTGTTTTTTTACTTGGGCAAGCATTTTTAGAGTGTACTTGAAGTTTAGTCAAAGGATCAAAACCACTTTGTTTTAGAACAATTTTTTTCCTTCTTTTTCGTTGCATGTGAAATCTGTTTACACAACTCTGACGGTTGCTTGTTAACTTCAATATGCATTGAAAAAATAAAATATAAACAACAAAATCAATGTACACATTAAAAAGAAACTATAATTTAAATAGATTTATTTGCAAAAAAACCTTTACAACATTCTTAAAAGCAATAAATAGTTTCAAAAAAAAATAAATAGCCATCAACAAATAAGTTTATTCTGATATGTATAAAGCCAACTTACGGTAAGTCTGCTTTATCTGCATTTTTTGTTTTAAACAAGCAGATTAAAATATAATGCAAGTAAACAGGCTCAATTTTTCTTTTTTTACTTCTCATATTTTTTTTTATTCATGTTTATTTTGCAGTTTTTCCAGAAACGAGATATAAAATGTCAATAAATAAACAAACAAAAAACCATAAAAATTTAACCATAGAAACAGACCATTTTCCGTTCACTGCGAGAATCACGCGTTATGCGTGAAATCGAACGTAAAAACAGGACAAACAAAGGTCATAGCGTCGTAGTGGCGTCAAACATCGCGTGAGATTCGACAAACGCGAAAGTATTTTCGGTGACATTTCCATGCTTAATAATGTGCTGTACACATTTGATGATGGGCAATTTCGATTAAAAGAGGATATTCGAATGCAATATTCCACTGTCAAAGATCGGCCGGTCGGTGTGAGCTACGAAATAAGGAAATTCGAGTTCAAAATCAAATCGTTCGATTTTTGCGGCAGACGTTTGACGCGCGTCTTTCATGCATCTCGCGAGATCTCGCAGTTGTACGGAAAATCACCTATTGAAGCATATGACTATGGTATGTCAGATTTCAGTCTGATTGGGTTTAAACTTAAATGCTGCAAAATCCTTATTTTTTATTAGTTTTCAATTGCACTATTTTGAGCATATTCACAAATTGTCTGTTATGTTTTTTTCTGAATACTGTTTCAGACAATACTGTAAATACATTTAGTTTTCACTGGCTTTTAAATTTCTTTTTTGTTAACAGACAACGACTATTTAAAGCAGTGTCTATGTCGCGAACGAACGATTTCATCGATTCACGTCACATATCAGAGAAGTGCTTTGGGCCACACCTTCAAGGAACATTGTATTCCCTGGGTCTGAGCAGTACACGTTGTGAACACAAAATAAAACATGCCTGCCATATGATCTCTCAGGAGTAGTGCTCACAGCTGAAGTAATGTAATCCAGTTTTGTTTCGGAAAATCTGAGTTTGAAAACATGTGCGAATGAAACTATAATATAAAAAAAAAAAAATTAAATATCACACTTATGAACCAGCATTAACCATTTCACCACCAGTTTCCTCTTTACATCCCAAATTCACAAAATACACATACTGTAAAGGGGTTAATTATTCACTGGGTTTTAATTTTGCTTATTTCTCTGATTCGAAAATGCGCTAAATTAAAACCCAGTGAGTATGTAAAATTTAGCATAGAACACATTATCTAAGCCTAAATGATAAAATTTAATATGCGTGAAATGGTAAATCAGCGAAATTTAAACCCAGTGAAAATTAGTCGTTTTACAGTAGTTCTGTTTATAGTCTGCACTTTCCTTCAGAAGATTGAGATAAGAATAGCCAAATTATTTTTTGTAAAAACAGAAAATTGAGTCAAATTTTGTCTGCTGGCTTCAAAATTAGAGTTTATTTCCAGAAATATTGAAGATTATGAGAATAAAAATAGTGCAGACAAATTTGGGCGGAAAATTCTGGTGGTGAAAAGGATAAAACCCTAGAGGGAGAGGATATCTTCAACAACAACAAAAAATGGAACATAATTAAGAGAAAATGCTTATGGGCCGAAAAAAATCAAATACAGAACACGATTGTGGATCTAAAGCGAAATATTTTTAAGTTCTTTGGAGAAACGATGCTTTTATGTCAACTGCAAAACATTTAAAGCGAGGCAGTGGTCACCAGCGCATGCGTCAAATGGCCATAGCATGTCATTGTTTACAAACAAGCGTCTACCCACGAGCCTTTGCATTTTTTAGCGCGTGTTGTTATCGTCACCTGGGACTCAATTCCTGCGTGTGCGCAGGTGACGACTTGCTCGCTTTAAAGGCAAGATAATAGGCATATTGTCGTTACGTAGAAAAATACCAAAATTACTAAAATCTAAGTTGTTGGCAGTCATTTATTTTAAAGAAAAGATGCCAGAATGGACAGTGTGACCTTCAAGATGATACAACACATATCACTGATTTGTTGAGACCTTTGTTTTTTTATCAGATGCAGAAGTACACATGGTTGGAAAAAGAATTCTGTCACAGAAAGTTGATTTTTGTTGTAATTTAAATTATCACCATAAGCTAGGAAAAGATACTGTAATGTATGCAATTAGGCGGCACTGGATCGCATCAACCTACACTTAGCATTGATCAATATGATCAGCATACTGCTTTCACGCATACTTGGTAGTGTTCTCTTAAACCTCAAAATACCAGAATATACTTTTGTGTTACAATCTGCAATGTTTATTCAGCTGTAGTCATGTTCCCTTCATGTTCATTCAGCTATAGTCATGTCCCCTTCATGTTCATTCAGCTATAGTCATGTTCCCTTCATGTTCAGTCATGTCTCCTTCCTGTTCATTTAGCTGTAGTGATGTTCCTTTCATGTCCATTAAGCTATAGTCATGTTTTCTTCATGTTCATTCAGCTAGTATTATGTTCCCTTCATGTTAATTCAGATGTAGTCATGTTCCCTTTATGTTCATTCAACTATAGTCATGTTCCCTTCATGTTCATTCAGCTATTTTTATGTTTCCATCATGTTCGTTCAACTGTAGTCATTCTCACTTCATGTTCATTCAGCTGGAGTTATGTTCCTTTCATGTTCATTCAGATGTAATCATGTTCCATCCATGTTCATTCAGCTATAGTGATGTTCCATCCATGTTCATTCAGATGTAATCAAGTTCCATCCTTGTTCATTCAGCTATAGTGATGTTCCATCCATGTTCATTCAGCTATAGTGATGTTCCATCCATGTTCATTCAGCTATAGTGATGTTCCAACCATGTTCATTCAGCTATAGTGATGTTCCATTCATGTTCATTCAGCTATAGTGATGTTCCCTTCATGTTCATTCAGCTATAGTGATGTTCCCTTCATGTTAATTTAGCTGGTGACATGTTCCTTTCATGTTCATTCATCTGTTGTTATGTTTACATTATATGTTCATATCATGTTCACCTAGCTGCAGTCATGTTCCATCCATGTTCATTCAGCCATAGTGGTGTTCCATCCATGTTCATTCAGCTATAGTGATGTTCCCTTCATGTTAATTTAGCTGCATGTTCATATCATTTTCACCTAGCTTCAGTCATGTTGCTTTCATGTTCATTTCACTCTCATGTATGCAGTTTAACCAACATGTTTATGACTCAAAATATTGATTTACCAAAATGTTCACTATAGAATGTTGACAATTTTTAATTACATTTTGTATACTGCGTCAAACAAAATCAGTGATATGTTGCACATAATGAATATGTTCATTGCACATAATGAATGTGTTCATTGCACATAATGACATATTCACTGCACACAATGACATGTTCACTGCACATAATGACATGTTCATGTACATAATGACATGTTCATTGCACATAATGACATGTTCATTGCACATAATGACATGTTCATGCACATAATGACATGTTCATGTACATAATGACATGTTCATTGCACATAATGACATGTTCATTGCACATAATGACATGTTCATTGCACATAATGACATGTTCATGTACATAATGACATGTTTATTGCACATAATGACATGTTCATTGCACTAATGGCACGTTCATTGCATAAAATTACTTGGTCATATTACATATTTATTTACATTCACTGTGCATCAGAGTAAGCTATCAAGTGCCTCTGTAAATTTCAGTATATCCACAAACTTGGTGAGTCCAACATCTTGTTTCAAGGCATTGTAAAAGAATTCTGGAGCCTCTGACCGCACCCTCTGAAGTTGGATAATCAATCGGCCATTGTAGTCTGAGAACAGCTCCTTGAATCTGAAATTCAACATGAATTATTCCAGGTTATGTGTATACATCATTATCACACGATAATCATAATCAGAATTAGACTAGTATGTCTTGGTGGTCATTTTGAAATCAGATTGAGGCTAGTATGTCTTGGTGGATATTTTGAAATCAGATTGAGGCTAGTATGTCTTGGTGGCCATTTTGAAATCAGATTGAGGCTAGTATGTCTTGGTGGCCATTTTGAAATCAGATTGAGGCTAGTATGTCTTGGTGGCCATTTTGAAGTCAGATTGAGGCTAGTATGTCTTAGTGGCCATTTTGAAATCAGATTGAGGCTAGTATGTCTTGGTGGCCATTTTGAAGTCAGATTGAGGCTAGTATGTCTTGGTGGCCATTTTGAAATCAGATTGAGGCTAGTATGTCTTGGTGGCCAGTTTGAAATCAGATTGAGGCTAGTATGTCCTAGTGGCCATTTTGAAATCAGAATGAGGCTAGTATGTCTTGTGGCCATTTTGAAATCAGAACGAGGCTCGTATGTCCTGGTGGCCATTTTGAAATCAGAATGAGGCTAGTGTGTCATGTTGGCCATTTTAAAATCAGAATGAGGCTAGTGTGTCCTGTTGGCCATTTTAAAATCAGAATGAGGCTAGTGTGTCCTGTTGGCCATTTTAAAATCAGAATGAGGCTAGTGTGTCCTGTTGGCCATTTTAAAATCAGATGAAGCTAGTATGTCTTGGTGGCCATTTTAATATCAGAACGAGGATGGGTGTCCTGGTAACCATTTTGAAGTCAAAATGAGGCTAGTGTGTCCTGGTGGCCATTTTAAAATCAGAATGAGGCTTGTTGGTCCTGGTGAACATTTTCAAATCAGAATGAGGCTAGATGGTCCTGGTGGCTATTTTGAATTCAGAATGAGGCTTGTTGGTCCTGGTAGACATTTTCGAATCAGAATGAGGCTAGATAGTCCTGGTAGCCATTTTAAAATCAGAATGAGGCTAGTGTGTCCTGGTGGTCATTTTGAAATCACAATGAGGCTAGTATGTCCTGGTGGACATTTTGAAACCACAATGAGGCTAGTGTGTCCTGGTGGCCAATTTAAAATCAAATGAAGCTAGTATGTCATGGTAACCATTTTGAAGTCAGAATGAGGCTAGTGTGTCCTGGTGGCCATTTTAAAATCAGAATAAGGCTAGTTGGTCCTGGTTGCCATTTTGAAATCAGAACAAGGCTAGTTGGTCCTGGTTGCCATTTTGAAATCAGAACAAGGCTAGTTGGTCCTGGTTGCCATTTTGAAATTAGAACGAGGCTAGTTGGTCATGGTGGCCATTTTGAAATCAGAATGAGGCTAGTTGGTCCTGGTGGCCATTTTGAACTGCACACAAGTTCTGAATAAGGCTAGTATGTATGAAGGCTAGCTGTCATTTTTTTAAATAATTAAACCAAACTCACTGATGTAGTCCAACCTCCTGCAACCAGTTCTGCACATCTACTTTTCCCCAAGTGGATACACTATGGTAATTCAACGTTGGTATACTGCCCATTGTTGATATCTTCTTGGACACAACATGTTCTGGTGAAATGCAAAGACAGTTATAATATGTCCAAGGCTAAACAAATGACTTGTTTTAGGTCAGCATGCATGTCAGTGCAAAAAGAGATGCTCCCATTTTTTATCACTAGTTTCTGTCAATATATTGTAATCATAGATGATTAAACAGAACTCAGGACCAGAAACCATCTTTATATAATAAGGGTAATCAAAGATGGATGCAACACAAATGCTAAAATCCATGAACTTGTATGGTGATACGAAAATAAAATTAAAATCATGTGACATGAATTCACATACTGTAACTTTCCTCTCTCCCCTAACTCAATCCCCACACTATGCTCTCTCCCCTAACTCACTCCCCGCAATATGCTCTCTCCCCTAACTCGCTCTATCTCATAACTTACTTTATCACCTAACTCAGCCTCTGCCATATGCTCCCTCCCCTAACTCACTCCCCGCAATATGCTCTCTCCTCTAATTCACTCCCCACAATATGCTCTCTCCCCTAACTCACTCCCCGCAATATGCTCTCTCCCCTAACTCACTCCCGCAATATGCTCTCCCTTAACTCACTCCCCACAATATGCTCTCTCCTCTAACTCGCTCTATCTCCTAACTTACTCTCTCCCCTAACTCAACCCCTGCCATATGCTCTCTCCCTTAACTCACTCCCCGCAATATGCTCTCTCCTCTAACTCACTCCCACAATATGCTCTCCTCTAACTCGCTCTAGCTCCTAACTTACTCTCTCCCCTAACTCAACCCCTGCCATATGCTCTCTCCTCTAACTCGATCTATCTCCTAACGTACACTCTCCCCTAACTCAGCCCCCGCCATATGCTCTCTCCCCTAACTCACTCCCCGCAATATGCTCTCTCCTCTAACTCACTCCCCACAATATGCTCTCTCCTCTAACTCACTCCCACAATATGCTCTCCTCTAACCCTCTCTAGCTCCTAACTTACTCTCTCCCCTAACACAACCCTGCCATATGCTCTCTCCTCTAACTCGCTCCTAACTTACTCTCGCCATATGCAAATTACCTTCTTCCATTGACATGACCTTCTTCCCTCTCTCTCCTAACTCTTTGATGAGCTTCTTGATCTGATCTTCATAAGTGTAGACACCAGAGAAGTCAATGTAAAGTTTCACTCCCATCAGCATTCCTAACCAACCATCAGGTTTGTAGTACGACTCCATCAACAGCGGCACAACGTCTTTGTGTAGTTGATATGTGTATTCAGCCTCTGTCAAGAAAATCAAAACATGGGTCCCATGCAATGCATACAATGCATTTATGTTACATTGTTTGTTTACATGAAATTTATGGCTTTTTAAAATTTGAAGACAATTAGAAACACATTTGTGAAGTCACTGTAAACACAAACATGTGTTTTTGGCAATCGAATCCAGTTTTTCCCTATATCTTAAATAACCATGAGAAACACCACCATTGTTTTAGAAAAATCAAAGTTCGGACATCATCATTTTTCCCATTAAAGTTTGATGCTATATTTTGCAAATTTTTACATATTTCTTGATAATGTTTTAGATAATTATGGACTAAATTGACATAAATTAACATGGACTAACAGTTTTTATCACAATTTTGGAGAAAAATACACAAGCAAAATTACATATTTTTGTGTGTGACCTTTGGAGGGTCATACATGCCAAGATGTATGATCTTTAGAGGGTCATGTATACCAGGATGTGTGACCTTTAAGGGGTCATGCATACCAGAATGTGTGACCTCATGGGGTTGTGCATGCCAGGTGACGTGACCTTTGGAGACTCATGCATACCAGGTGGTGTGACCTTTAGGGGTCATGCATACCAGGTTGTGTGACCTTTATGGGGTCATGCATACAAGGTTGCGTGACCTTTAGGAGGTCATGCATACCAGGATGTGTGACTTTTAAAGGGTTGTGCATACCAGGTGGTATGACCTTTTAAGAGGTTGTGCATACCAGGTGGTGTGACATTTAGGGGGCCGTGCATACCAGGTGGTGTGACATTTAGGGGGCCGTGCATACAAGGTGGTGTGACCTTTCAGGAGGTTGTGCATACAAGGTGGTGTGACCTTTAGGGGGGGTGTGCATACTAGGTGGTGTGACCTTTAGGGAGTCATGCATACCAGGTGGTGTGACCTTTAGTGGGTCATGCATACCAGGTGGTGTGACCTTTAGTGGGTCATGCATACCAGGTGGTGTGACCTTTAGGGAGTCATGCATACCAGGTGGTGTGACCTTTTAGGAGTCATGCATACCGGGTTGTGTGACCTTTAGGGGGTCATGCATACCAGGTGGAGTGACCTTTAGGGGTCGTGCATACAAGGTGGTGTGACCTTTCAGGAGGTTGTGCATACAAGGTGGTGTGACCTTTAGGGGGTTGTGCATACCAGGTGGTGTGACCTTTAGGGAGTCATGCATACCAGGTGGTGTGACCTTTAGTGGGTCATGCATACCAGGTGGTGTGACCTTTAGTGGGTCATGCATACCAGGTGGTGTGACCTTTAGTGGGTCATGCATACCAGGTGGTGTGACCTTTAGGGAGTCATGCATACCAGGCGGTGTGACCTTTTAGGAGTCATGCATACCGGGTTGAGTGACCTTTAGGGGGTCATGCATACCAGGTGGTGTGACCTTTAGGGTGTCATGCATACCAGGTGGTGTGACCTTTAGTGAGTCATGCATACCAGGTGATGTGACCTTTAGTGGGTCATGCATACCAGGTGGTGTGACCTTTAGTGGGTCATGCATACCAGGTGGTGTGACCTTTAGGGAGTCATGCATACCAGGCGGTGTGACCTTTAAGGGGTCATGCATACCAGGTTGTGTGACCTTTTGGGGTCATGCATACCAGGTTGTGTGACCTTTAGGGTGTCATGCATACCAGGTGGTGTGACTTTTAGGGGCCCATGCATGCCAGGTGGTGTGACTTTTAGGGGCCCATGCATGCCAGGTGGTGTGACCTTTAAGGGATCATGCATACCAGGTTGTGTGACCTTTTGGGGTCATGCATACCAGGTTGAGTGACCTTTAGGGGGTCATGCATACCAGGTGGTGTGACCTTTAGGGTATCATGCATACCAGGTGGTGTGACCTTTAGTGAGTAATGCATACCAGGTGATGTGACCTTTAGGGGGTCATGCATACCAGGTGGTGTGACCTTTAGGGGTCATGCATACCAGGTGGTGTGACCTTTAGGAAGTCCTGCATACCAGGTTGTGTGACCTTTAGGGAGTCATGCATACCAGGTTGTGTGACCTTTAGGGGGTCATGCATACCAGGTGGTGTGACCTTAAAGGGGTCATGCATACCATGTGGTGTGACCTTTAGGGAGTCATGCATACCAGGTGGTGTGACCTTTAGTGGGTCATGCATACCAGGTGGTGTGACCTTTAGTGGGTCATGCATACCAGGTGGTGTGACCTTTAGGGAGTCATGCATACCAGGTGGTGTGACTTTTAGGGGCCCATGCATACCAGGTGGTGTGACCTTTTAGGAGTCATGCATACCGGGTTGTGTGACCTTTAGGGAATCATGCATACCAGGTCATGTGACCTTTAGGGGGTCATGCATACCAGGTCATGTGACCTTTAGGGGGTCATGCATACCAGGTGGTGTGACCTTAAGGGGGTCATGCATACCAGGTGGAGTGACCTTCAGGGGGCCGTGCATACAACGTGGTGTGACCTTTCAGGAGGTTGTGCATACAAGGTGGTGTGACCTTTAGGGGGGTTGTGCATACCAGGTGGTGTGACCTTTAGGGAGTCATGCATACCAGGTGGTGTGACCTTTAGTGGGTCATGCATATCAGGTGGTGTGACCTTTAGTGGGTCATGCATACCAGGTGGTGTGACCTTTAGTGGGTCATGCATACCAGGTGGTGTGACCTTTTGGGAGTCATGCATACCAGGTGGTGTGACTTTTAGGGGCCCATGCATGCCCGGTGGTGTGACCTTTAGGGAGTCCTGCATACAAGGTGGTGTGACCTTTAGGGGGTTGTGCATACCAGGTGGTGTGACTTTTAGGGGCCCATGCATGCCCGGTGGTGTGACCTTTAGGGAGTCCTGCATACAAGGTGGTGTGACCTTTAGGGGGTTGTGCATACCAGGTGGTGTGACCTTTAGGGAGTCATGCATACCAGGTGGTGTGACCTTTAGTGGGTCATGCATACCAGGTGGTGTGACCTTTAGTGGGTCATGCATACCAGGTGGTGTGACCTTTAGTGGGTCATGCATACCAGGTGGTGTGACCTTTTGGGAGTCATGCATACCAGGTGGTGTGACCTTTTAGGAGTCATGCATACCGGGTTGTGTGACCTTTAGGGGGTCATGCATACCAGGTGAAGTGACCTTTAGGGAGTCATGCATACCAGGTGGTGTGACCTTTAGTGAGTAATGCATACCAGGTGATGTGACCTTTAGGGGGTCATGCATACCAGGTGGTGTGACCTTTAAGGGGTCATGCATACCAGGTTGTGTGACCTTTTGGGGTCATGCATACCAGGTTGTGTGACCTTTAGGGTGTCATGCATACCAGGTGGTGTGACTTTTAGGGGCCCATGCATGCCCGGTGGTGTGATCTTTAGGGAGTCCTGCATACAAGGTGGTGTGACCTTTTAGGAGTCATGCATACCGGGTTGTGTGACCTTTAGGGGGTCATGCATACCAGGTGGAGTGACCTTTAGGGGGCCGTGCATACAAGGTGGTGTGACCTTTCAGGAGGTTGTGCATACAAGGTGGTGTGACCTTTAGGGGGTTGTGCATACCAGGTGGTGTGACCTTTAGGGAGTCATGCATACCAGGTGGTGTGACCTTTAGTGGGTCATGCATACCAGGTGGTGTGACCTTTAGTGGGTCATGCATACCAGGTGGTGTGACCTTTAGTGGGTCATGCATACCAGGTGGTGTGACCTTTAGTGGGTCATGCATACCAGGTGGTGTGACCTTTAGGGAGTCATGCATACCAGGTGGTGTGACCTTTTAGGAGTCATGCATACCGGGTTGTGTGACCTTTAGGGGGTCATGCATACCAGGTGAAGTGACCTTTAGGGAGTCATGCATACCAGGTGGTGTGACCTTTAGTGAGTAACGCATACCAGGTGATGTGACTTTTAGGGGGTCATGCATACCAGGTGGTGTGACCTTTAAGGTGTCATGCATACCAGGTTGTGTGACCTTTAGGGGTCATGCATACCATGTTGTGTGACCTTTAGGGTGTCATGAATACCAGGTGGTGTGACTTTTAGGGGCCCATGCATGCCCGGTGGTGTGACCTTTAGGGAGTCCTGCATACCAGGTTGTGTGACCTTTAGGGGGTCATGCATACCAGGTGGTGTGACCTTTAGGGAGACATGCATACCAGGTTGTGTGACCTTTAGGGGGTCATGCATACCAGGTGGTGTGACCTTTAGGGAGTTATGCGTACCAGGTGGTGTGACCTTTAGGGAGTCATGCATACCAGGTTGTGTGACCTTTAGGGAGTCATGCATACCAGGTGCTGTGACCTTTAGGGAATCATGCATACCAGGTCGTGTGACCTTTAGGGGTCATGCATACCAGGTGGTGTGACCTTAAGGGGGTCATGCATACCAGGTGGTGTGACCTTAAGGGGGTCATGCATACCAGGTGGTGTGACCTTTAGGGGGTCATGCATACCAGGTGGTGTGAACTTTAGGGGGTCATGCATACCAGGTGGTGTGAACTTTAGGGGTTCATGCATACCAGGTGGTGTGACCTTTAGGGAGTCATGCATACCAGGTGGTGTGACCTTTAGGGAGTCATGCATAGCGGGTTGTGTGACCTTTAGGGGGTCATGCATACCAGGTGGAGTGACCTTTAGGGGGTTATGCATACAAGGTGGTGTGACCTTTCAGGAGGTTGTGCATACAAGGTGGTGTGACCTTTAGGGGGTTGTGCATACCAGGTGGCGTGACCTTAAGGGGGTCATGCATACCATGGTGTGTGACCTTTAGGGAGTCATGCATACCAGGTGGTGTGACCTTTAGGGGGTCATGCATACCAGGTGGTGTGACATTAGGGGGGTCATGTATACCAGGTGGTGTGAACTTTAAGGGGCATGCATACCCAGTTGAGTGACCTTTAGGGGGCCGTGCATACCAGGTGGTGTGACCTTTAGGGAGTCATGCATACCAGGTGGTGTGACCTTTAGGGAGACATGCATACCAGGTTGTGTGACCTTTAGGGAGACATGCATACCAGGTTGTGTGACCTTTAAGGGGTCATGCATACCAGGTGGTGTGACCTTTAGGGAGTCATGCATTACAGGTGGTGTGACCTTTAGGGGCATGCATACCCGGTGGAGTGACCTTTAGGGGGCCGTGCATACCAGGTGGTGTGACCTTTAGGGGGTCATGCATACCAGGTTGTGTGACCTTTAGGGGGTCATGCATACCAGGTGGTGTGACCTTAAGGGGCATGCATACCCGGTGGAGTGACCTTTAGGGGGCAGTGCATACCAGGTGGTGTGACCTTTAGGGGGGTCATGCATACGAGGATGTGTGGCCTTTAGAGGGTCATGCACACCAGGATGTGTGACCTTTTAAGGGGTTGTGCACACCAAGATGTGTGACCTTTCGGGGTCATGCATGAGGCCCATTTACAAGACACTAACCTGTTCTACAATTTGGACTTTCTTTGTATTTCTGTGCAGCACAAACAAGGACCACTGCAGCATGCTCTACTGCTTCGGCCATGGCTTCCAGCGTAGACCCACCCATGTATTCAACGTCTATCCAAACGTTGTAACCTGCTTCCTATCACAGAAAAGAAAATACAGTAGAGTTGATGACAGTGGGTATGGAACACTATTAACAACACTAAATACAAGTCGAAGGCTCTCTCGATCTCATCGTCATAATGGCGGCCATTTGCGTTTATTACTAACCTATGGAGTAAAAAAAAGAAGGCGCTGTTTGTATGATACTGTAAAACATGTCTTTTACGTGAATTTAGCTGGAAAACTAATTCCCTAATTTAAGATGTCGCTAATGACTTCATTATAAATTCGAAACGGTGGCCAAACAACGTCTTTTTCTCCACATACACACTTTGTAAACACAGAAAACATAATAATCTGGAATGCTTCCTTATTACACTTGACAGTTTTTTTTTGTTTTTATGGAGGTGATAACTGAGCATTTGTTTTGGCAGGCGACGGACAAATATTGTGAAAACAGGAAATCAACAAAGACAAGAGAAATTCGCTAAATCAACATTTCGCTTACTTCTTTTTTACACAATTCGCTAAAAATAGTATGTCGCTTTTTTAACATGTTTACAGTAACTATATTAAATTCCCAATGAGTTCTGTTTCCTGGGACTCCAACAATGTATACCTATACCTTACCTTTAAGTCTGTTGCTATTTTCAGAACTGTTTCCTGTGACCCCCATTGATAACTAATCATCACGTGAGGTTGAATGAATTTACCACTTCGACTGTTGTAACCTGGGAACAACAAAAATCAGCAAGTGTCACTCAGTTGAAATCAAATTTTTTTTTCTTCATCTATAAGTATAGAAAATTTCAAAATAGACCATTTTCCGTTCACTGCGAGAATCACGCGTTATGCGTGAAATCAAACGTAAAAACAGGACAAACAAAGGTCATAGTGGTGTCAAACATCGCGTGGGATTCGACAAACGCGAACATATTTTGGTGGCATTTCCATGCTTAATAATGTGCTGTACACATTTGATGATGGACAATTTCGATTAAGCAATATTCCTCTGTCGAAGATTGGCCGGTCGATGTGAGCTACGAAATAAAGAAATTCGAGTTCAAAATCAAATCGTTCGATTTTTGCGGCAGAAGTTCGACGTGTGTCTTTCATGCATCTCGCAAGATCTCGCAGTTGAACGGAAAATCACTTATTGCATTAAAATTTTTCGCAAAAATATAAATTAAAGTTATTGGTAAAAGGTGATGCAATTATTGCCATGGAAACAAAAGACTCAAACTAACGTCTTGTTGGTGGTCGATCATCACGTCCAATGACCCACAATGCACCATTGGCAGCTGTCTTAACTTTATCACTTCCTGTTCTGCTGAGTTGCTGCAAGGCTAGGATGCAGTCTCCATTGTCTTTTATCTTCATTCGTACTGTGTCATCAAACGTGAGATTCCAGAGGGCGTTGGCCGCGGCAACCTGCTCTAACGGCTCCACACGCTTCAACATCTCAACTAATAGCGGCAATGCCCCTGCTGCATCAATCTGTCAAGTAAAGTGTGCCTTTAATCATGGTATTGATGTTAATGGTCAAGTAAAGGCTACGCTTGGTAGGGTGGCTAGGGTGATATAATATGCTAATTTTGTCACTATGGTGACAGTCTATACTAGTGCAGTCACTATGGTGATAATCTATTCTAATATTGTCACTATGGTGATATTCAATGCTAATAAGGTCACTATGGTGATAACTAGGCTAATATTGTCACTATGGTGATATTCTATGCTAATAAGGTCACTATGGTGATAACTATGCTAATATTGTCACTATGGTGATATTCTATGCTAATAAGGTCACTATGGTGATAACTATGCTAATATTGTCACTATGGTGATATTCTATGCTAATAAGGTCACTATGGTGATAACTATGCTAATATTGTCACTATGGTGATATTCTATGCTAATATTGTCACTATGGTGATAACTATGCTAATATTGTCACTATGGTGATATTCTATGCTAATGTGATCATTATGTCATTGAGACATTCTTACCTTAGTTTTGTTGCTATCATTGACTGCAAGGTGTCCTAACCCTTGTGCTAACTCCATAGATGAGAACCCCTCGGCTCTACCAGTCGGCGAACACAGAGCGTCTCGCAGCAACTTGGCAATAAACTCAATGGCACCTGAAAACAGGCAAAAATCACATTTAAAATAATTTTTTTCAATAATATCTTGTGATACCTAATAGTTCAAGACACTGATTTTCATTAATTCTCTTCTGCCTTTAGGTGCGAACAGTGCATATCTATGTCTGGAACTGCATGACAAGCAATTGTGTGAATATATCTCCAACAACTGACACAGAGCAACAGAGCTGAACATGAATGGCACTTGACATTTGAATTATTGAAACTTTGCCAAGTTAATCTTTGAAATTCAAAAAAAATTCACTGTATGCTTATTAGAGATATTACGTTTGCCTTTTCTGGATCCAATATATTGAGAACAAATATTTCCGCCACGGATATTTTGGCCTGGAGAATTTAATT
The DNA here is from genome assembly GCF_978046115.1 of Saccoglossus kowalevskii. Taxonomy (NCBI): domain Eukaryota; kingdom Metazoa; phylum Hemichordata; class Enteropneusta; family Harrimaniidae; genus Saccoglossus; species Saccoglossus kowalevskii. Next base: position 11,755,915 of record NC_140660.1, on the reverse strand, counting down.
TCAGTCTTGGGGTTTACTAGGGTGGACGTATTTTGGCCATGGAAAAAATGGTGCTCACAACTCAATCCACAATATTAACACTTATTCTTCGTTTGCAGGATTTTTTTGTCATGCATTGATAGAAATATAAATAGTGTAGTACATCGTCATCATGTAAGCATGAGTGTCAAGGTGTATGTATGTGTACGAGTGTAATTTCAACGTGATCAGTCAAGGCATGTCTGGTATACAGGTACAGATGTACACACAGACATACCAGTGTTCGGTTTAACTAAAGTACTAAACTAAATCGGACAGCATAATAACTAAGATAGAAGGTAGTGGACATCATAATAACAAAGATAGGGAGTGGTGGACACCATAATCACTAAGATAGAGAGTAGTGGATACCATAATAACTATCATAGAGACTGGTGGACAAATTAATAACTAAGATAGGGAGTGGTGGACACCATAATAACTAAGATAGGGAGTGGTGAATGTTGTGATAGCAAAGATAGAGAGTGGTGGACACCATAATAACTAAGATAGGGAGTGGTGGACACCATAATAACTAAGATAGGGAGTGGTGGACACCATAATAACTAAGATAGAAAGTGGTGGACACAATAATAACTAAGATAGGAAGTGGTGGACACCATTATAACAAAGATAGGAAGTGGTGGACACCATAATAACTAAGATAGGGAGTGGTGGACACCATAATAACTAAGATAGGGAGTGGTGGACACCATAATAACTAAGATAGAAAGTGGTGGACACAATAATAACTAAGATAGGAAGTGGTGGACACCATTATAACAAAGATAGGAAGTGGTGGACACCATAATAACTAAGATAGGGAGTGGTGGACACCATAATAACTAAGATAGGGAGTGGTGGACACCATAATAACTAAGATAGGGAGTGGTGGACACCATAATAACTAAGATAGGGAGTGGTGGACACCATAATAACTAAGATAGGGAGTGGTGGACACCATAATAACTAAGATAGGGAGTGGTGGACACCATAATAACTATCATAGGAAGTAGTGGACACCATAATAACAAAGATAGGAGTGGTGGACACCATAATAACTAAGATAGGAAGTGGTGGACACCATAATAACTAAGATAGGGAGTGGTGGACACCATAATAACTAAGATAGGGAGTGGTGGACACCATAATAACTAAGATAGGGAGTGGTGGACACCATAATAACTAAGATAGGGAGTGGTGGACACCATAATAACTAAGATAGGGAGTGGTGGACACCATAATAACTATCATAGGAAGTAGTGGACACCATAATAACAAAGATAGGAGTGGTGGACACCATAATAACAAAGATAAGGAGTGGTGGACACCATAATAACTAAGATAAGGATTGGTGAACACCATAATAACTAAGATAGGGAGTGGTGGACACCATAATAACTAAGATAAGGATTGGTGAACACCATAATAACTAAGATAGGGAGTAGTAGACACAATAATAACTAAGATAGGGAGTGATGGACACCATTATAACTAAGATTATGAGCAGTGGATACTGCAATAACAAAGACAAGTTGTGGACACCCTAACTAAGGTTTTCATGTACTGTACACATGCTAAAAAAGTGAAAAATAACAAAATAAAAACAACTAGTCTTAGTGCAAGTACAACATGCAGATATTTAGACTGCTTAGCAGTATTCTGTGACCACACAACAAACTGTAACAAACCAAACTACATACATATACCAACATTAAGAAGAAAAACATGCAAACAATAAGAATAAACACCACCTTTAAACCCATAAAGTCCTTCAAATCTATCTTAAATGCAAATATTGGTGTGTATGCAAACGTTTTTAACAAATATTGTTATATTGCAATAAACTATAAACTTAGAAGGGCCATGTTTTGGGGATAGAAAGCTAGGGAGCTTTTAGTTTTTATGCAATAGTCGTAGAACTATTTTTATAACCTATTTTTGAGTTTGATTGACAATGTTACCTTTTCCGATTCTAACCGCATCTGGTTCATCACCGCCATTACTGGCTTTAGAAATTAAAATGAAAAGATATAAAATGTGAGTTAATAAATCATGCATAGGTTAAGGGGTCTCTCACATGACCAAGCCTCATTCTGGTGGAAAAAGATGTCCCTAAAATGGTGATAAGTAATGTCATGCAATGTTGAAACTTGCTGTCAAGTTGAACTTGGTGAACATGCAAACAAGGTCTTCTCTGATTGGCTTGCCAGTGAGGAGTTCAAACTAGGTAGCCAATCAGGTGCATTGTCATTCTTACTGTCAGTAAACAAGCAAGGTGCTCTCTGATTGGCTTGTCCAAGCATACTAAAAACTATGAAGAAAAGAACTATTTTTTAATAAAATAATTTGCATAATTATTCAAGCCTAGTTTTGCATACTAATAGGATCATTTGCATAATGTGTCAATCCATTTCACAACTCACTGATAATGTATAATTAATCTAATCTATTTTGCATATTGATATATTTACATAATTCAAGCCAACTGTACATGCTAATGAAGTAATTTGCATAATATCTCCAGACAATTTTCATAATTATTTACACCAACTTTACTTGTAATTATTTCAGAATACTTTGCATATTTATGAGAAATTTGCATAATCATTCAAGTCTACTTAGCATCTCAGGAAATTTGCATAATTATTCACGCCAACTTTGCATAATGAAATAGTTTACATAACTATTTCAGCCCACATTGCATATTTATGAGAAATTTGCATAATCATCCAAATCTACTTAGCATCTCAACATAATTTACATAATTATTCACGCCAACTTTGCATAATGAGATAGTTTACATAACTATTTCAACCCACTTTGCATATTTATGAGAAATTTGCATAATAATACAAATCTACTTAGCATCTCAAGAAATTTGCATAATTATTCACGCCAACTTTGCATAATAATGAGTTAATTTACATAACTATTTCAGCCTACTTTGCATACTCCTGAACCAAATTGCATAATTATTTAAACTTGTTTTGCATACTAATGAGAAGATTTACATAATTATCCAAACACCTACCTTGATCAGTAATGACATGGTTTTCATGCTCTTCAATAATATACGCTAAAGTCATCATAGCTAGAGCCTTCAAATATGCATCACATTGTGTATAGTACTTTATTTTATCCACAGCCTTCTCTTGACGGAAATAATGTCTAATGCTGGGTTCCTTGGCCATATTGTGAAGGATATTGAGTGATGACTTAACAAGGTACATTATATTCTGAAAGAAAATAAACATGCACAAGACATGAAAGTCACAGTCCTCGTCATTTAATTATAAAATACTCATGTTAAAATAATACATGGAACATCTGCAAACAATTGAATTAATATGTACTCTATGTGGGTGCAACTCATCATAAAGTGATTCCCTCAATCTAGTATTGTACTGATAGCTGAACACTTCCATTGACCCATGTCCAAAATCTCAGAGTACACAAGTGCAACCAAACTATGTCTCACACATGCATAGATGTTCAAGAATCTGCATTCATAAATCTGAGTAAACCTTGATGTACCTTTAATAACTTTATTTCTTTGTTAATTCAGGTCTTTGTATGTTACTAGGACCTGGGTTTGTTTCAGTATCACCACTATAATTCCCATCAAAATGTAGCCCTGACACCCCTCTACAGTTTCCACTGGGATTTGTAATGGTACGACCCACTAGCCCTGGCAACTGAAGCCACATGTGTCAATGGCCAAGATTTACAAACAGTAACAAAACAAAAACCAGACTGTCGTCTATTTCTGTCACTGATTCAAATCAAGGTCATGACATCACTGAAAACCCTAGCATTACAATCTAAGCTAATTATTTATTCTGAGCATGGTCAGTTGTTCTCTCTGTGTTGCTGGGATAGGTAATTTTGGATGAAAATCATGAAAAAGACCCACTTAGGATTTTCAGATCTGGAAACAAAATTATGTGCATATTAAGCAGGGACTTGTTCATCAACCTTCTGCTGCAGAAATTCTGAGAAAATGTTAGAGATGTCACACACGGAAACCGGAAACAAGAAACTATACTCCCCTTTTCAGGCTGCACCTGAAACAGGGACTAATAATAGTAGAATCCTCTGAACGACTTGAGTTTAACCCACCAACAAGGCTGATACAACAACTTCCTGGTGAGCTACACGCTGTGTTGTGCATTATATTTCTTGATTTAAAACGGTATCAACTTAAAACAACATCACCAAGCACATACTGTGGTCATTAGACTCACAGATTGTCATACAGTGATTGAATAATCACGGCAAACAGGATCTATCTACCACGCACAATGTCTAACGCAACACCTGCTCCACAGAAGAAAGCAAAGAAACTAAAGCCAGACAAAGAAGTAAAAAAAAAGGATGCCCCCCCCCCCCAAAAAAAAGAGAGCGAACAATGGCATGCTTGCAAACAAACCAAATTTATACAGTAACAACGAAACAGTCGTAAGTTCAATAAAAATCACGAAAATCGTTGGGTAAAGGCATTCTTTTATACGCTAAGACATTAAAAATCACATAAAACCTACTGTGTCACATGACATACCTTTTGTTTCAAGTTGAGTTGATATGGTTGGTGCGCCACGTTCGTTAGACAGATTCGTATCATGCCGTTCTCACCGTAACTCTTACACAGTGCCAGACTAACGTCACTAAAATTCCAACACAGTGTGTAGACGTAGTACGCTGTAAACCACGCTCCATTCGTCTTGAATAGACCTTGACGAGATAAATTGTTGATCATTTTCACACACAGCGCTGCAAAACAAGTATTTATTCCAAAAATGAATATTATGTATACTATATATTACCAGAGATACATTACTTGGGTTTTGCAACTCGCATAGTACTGTATGGTGACATCATGTCAAGATCCCATTCAAGTCTCTTCTCGTAGATAGCGAGACTGAGGCCACGACCTTCTGACATGACACATATCAATGTTCAAGGTTTGTAATGAAAAAATAAAACTTTTCTTGCCACTATCGTAGTGAAAAATGTAATACATCGAAAATGTACAGAAAATATAGTTCTCGTAATCCGTCATATCGTGGGCAGCTATTTTGATCCACCTGGACATCCCAGTATCCTAGTTACCTTGGGCATGCGCATTTTGAGTTGGAATGCTTATGCGAGACTGAGATTGTAACGGGATATTGGTATCATGTCACCGTAGTTGCAAACCCCAAGTAATGTACGTCTGATATTACATATTGTGAAATACTTTATTTTCGCTGGAATTAATTTTCACTGAAAAGACTTTTTGGGTGTTTTGTATGGAATTTATTGTCACTGATTTTTAATGAGTTGAATGTGAGAAATAGGAAAAAAAGTATATTCGCTGGATTTTATTTTCACTGAAGCATCCTTTCAGCGAAAATAGCGAAAATAAATTCCAAGCGGAAATAAAGTATTCTACAGTACTAGGTATTAAACTCATGATCGCGTGATGGCCCGGTCATATAAAACAAGTAATTGTTAATGACATAGTCCCTGTTAGAATTAGGGGAGTGTTATTTATGCTAAAAATGAAAGAATATGGACCAAAAGCGTAGTTAGTAATTGAGAGTGAATAATTTGCTGGTCTAGTATCAACTAGTGCAATAAACAGGTACAATAAATGATTTTTCTGAAATTGAAATATATGGTCAGAAATTAAATATGCATTTTTGTATCCCAACTGAATTTCACTTGTCCAGGCTCATGTACAGAGATATATTAGTATGGTCAAGAAGCAAGATTGCAGTCAGTCAACCATCTTTTTCATCCACTTGTCATGGACACATGTATTAACATGTATAATGTCAATGATACATTCTGAAAAAACAAGATGGCTGCTAGTTTGTCTCGAACATGAAACGAATCATCACAGACATGTATTTCAACATGTATAATGCTCGTATCAAATTTAAACATCTTTGATCAGATTATCGGCAAGAGTTCCTTTTGTACCCCCTATCCCTAACTTTAACTCTGCCACTCACTCCCAGTTACCCAATTCATTTGTATATGCCCCCTTTAGATAACTATAGATGTTCTTAAGAGGGGCATGTACAATTTAATGGGGGGTGCTGGAGGGTAGGGTTAGGCTTAGGGATGGGGGTACAAAAGGAACTCTTTCCAGATTATCTTACAAACTGATATGATTATGTATTCCTATATGTATGATACATGTGCAAAATATGAATGAAAATGGTCCAAAAGCTTTATACCGTTGGTACCGTAAAAATCATAATTTGATAAAAATCATAATCATAACTTGAGACATTGTTTCTTGTTGAAATTGACAAGTTTGGATCCCAGGAAAACCCTGCAATATAAGTCACACCACAAACTTTCACATGCATGTGTGAAACAAACCAAACAGCCACTACATATTTTAGAAAGATATATATCTTGTATAATCTCTAATTTAGGTGTCACTTTTCGAACATTTCAATCTTTTCTGACGCCTAGATTAGACTAGACCAGTTTAGACAGGTTTTAACTGGTTTACATTTGGACAGATTTCCAGTTTACAATGGTTAGACCAGTTTAGACAGGTTTTAACTGGTTTACATTTGGACAGATTTCCAGTTTACAATGGGCTAGACCAGTTTAGACAGGTTTTAACTGGTTTACATTTGGACAGGTTTTCCAGTTTACAATGGGTTAGACCAGTTTAGACATGTTTTAACTGGTTTACATTTTGATAGATTTAAAGTTTACAATAAGTTAGACCAGTTTAGACAGGTTTTAATTGATTTACATTTGGACAGATTTCCAGTTTAAAATGGTTAGACCAGTTTAGACAGGTTTTAACTGGTTTACATTTGGACAGATTTCCAGTTTACAATGGGCTAGACCAGTTTAGACAGGTTTTAACTGGTTTACATTTAGACAGGTTTAAAAAACAATGATCATCATGCAGCGCATCTTCAAATTTCATGTAAACAAATGTATTTTACTTGTGTATGTCGCTGCGAGTCCTATATCGAACAGAACATGGCATGATGACCACTGCCTTTCAAACAGAAGTGACAATGTATTTATTTAATCGACATCCTTACCTGCCCCATTCCTCTCCCGAAATAAGTCAGCGAGTTCTTCTCGTTCATCTGGATAGTCCCAGTAACAATCACCAATGGATTTTATCAGATCTTTGCACCCTCGGTTACTGTACTCCATCATTTCGTTAAGTTTAGCCAGCGCTTTCATCATTCGTGTATTCCCGTCTTCTTTAACTACTTTCTCTGTCTCACCGAGTTTAGGATCCTGAATTTTGTTAAGAGCGTCCACCACAGTGACATCTGCGTTACTGTCAACTGTTTGGGGTGCAGTACCCGAAGTTGTGAGGTCAGTCGGTGTACTTACTTTGTCGCACATATCGACCGAGTCTAAACATTTTTTCGTCACCTTGCTATCTTTAACATTGATATTGTTGAACCCTGTCACCTCCCGATGTGGATTCGCTCCACCATCGGTTTTTGGCATTTTTGTTGCGATATTACTACCGTCTTCGTGGTTGTTCTCTTCATTCTCGTCTCGTTCACGTTTCTTTGTCTGCAGCAAGCCCATTGGCTGCCCTACATTACAGACTTTGCACAGTCTCTCCGCCACACCCTTTGCAACATGCGAACAGCATGGACGCTGAACCGTTCCAGCATTACGGTCAAATATCGTCAGATTATTCTGTTCGTCTGTGACCACGATATTTGGGAGGGGCTTAGGGAAAAATTGGCTGACTTCGTGTTGGGTTTCCATGGTGATTTATCATTTATATGCATAGTTACTGTCTAAGGAGCTATAATATTTCAAAATTTCATCAGGTCAGGAAATATACTTCTGCAAAAAATTAAAAAAGAATTATTCAAACAAGCATGACATCCTTTAACCTTTTCACCACCAGTTCCCTCTTTTCATCACAAAATTAACAAAATAGTTCCATTTTTAAGTGTAAACTGAAAATTGACTAAAATTTTGTCTGTTGGCTCCAAAATTAAGGTTCATTTCCAAAAATATTTAAGAATATAAGAAAAAAGTGCAGAAAAATTTGGTCTGGTGGTTAAAAGGTTACGTATTAAGTCATAACATTGTGAGTGATATGACTTTGAAACAGCATTCAACAAAACAAACAAAAATGGCTGCCAGCCAGACATTTTAAATCTGATCTAAAAATCAAAATGCATCAAGTGCATCATGGTTCTACAAAATGTTTTGGTGAAATATAATTTTTTATCAATGCCATTGTTGTTTAAATTCAGAAATTTTCTGGCAGAATGTACAACATGTACCATAAAATTTGAATTTGAATTTGAATTTGAATTTGAAGCCACATCCCTAATTGAAGTCGCCTCATTCTTTTTGAACAATTGAGAACCAAAAATTCATCATTTCTCATATTTGTAGATGTTTTAATAGAAGCCGCATCTCCGTTGCATTGTACCATTTTAATAGAAGCCGCGGTTTCTAATACAGATTTTACCTTACATGTCAAAGCCAACATTTGTGGGAATTTTTGGCTTCTCTATACAAGTGTACAACTATGTGCATTTTATGTTGTTGTTGTTTTTTCTATAATAGTTGTTAATTTTGGATCAAATTGACATAGTTAATCAGGTGGGGGTGGGGGGTTTACCATCAAAACAAGCATCTAACCTAGACTACCCCATTAGTCTCATCGGTCCTTCTTCTTTCATAACATAAACTACAATCAATCTACAATGAAATCTACGTCGTAATGGATTTCTTTTCACAACGATGTGAAGTACTGCCAATCTCACTTGTCACATACATGTTTTCAGCGTAAGCAATCAACACTCCCATTCACATGAAGGCTATATATCACTCTGATTTTAGAGAACTATGAAAATGTCATGGCAACGCATAATTATTCCTAAATCGTTAATAAAGCTGTTCTTCTTCTTACTTTTTATTTTTTAAATATTTTTGAGACAGGCAACTGTCTGATGTGTCTGTCAACGTTTGTTGTGTGCAAATTGAATTCACAAGTACCGGTAGTGACAATTCTCGGGCGCGGACATCCGGGCATTTTCACCGCCTGGCAACCATCGTGGTGAAAACAAAGGCCAAAAACTCACAGAAAACGGTACTTTGGGATGGTTGTTGAGACTCCCCTGAACAGTGTTAACAAGATTAGCCCTACGCGTGTAACATATATAAGTTTGGTTGTTCAGGATTACTCCGAAGTTGAGTTTGTGTTGTTTTCTCGAATTTTCACAGCAGCGCGCAAAGAGCCCGTAGAAATGCATGGTACAGTGGTGTGCGCCTTAGCAACGTGGAACGTCTTGTGACGTAGCCCCGCTCCCGAGGATACAGTTATTTCTAATTGTTTATGTTTATTTCTAAAACATATTAACTTTATTGTAATCAGTTTAATACCCAAAAGAGGGTACAATGTCAATAAAGTTCACTTTACTTGACATGTAGTGTATTTTGCCGCGGAAACCATGCATGTGTATTCCATGTTGTGAGCCAGAGCACAGACACTTGCCATCCCAAGTGATTTCTAAAAATAAATTCAGTTACTGAATAACCATGTACAAGTTTGAAGGGAAGTTTGTTAGCACACATCCAGAAAAAGGTTATTCTTCTTACAGTAACATATGCGTAGTGTATTTTGCCGCGGAAACCATGCATGTGTATTCCATGTTGTGAGCCAGAGCACAGACACTTGCCATCCCAAGTGATTTCTAAAAATAAATTCAGTTACCGAATAACCATGTACAAGTTTGAAGGGAAGTTTGTTAGCACACATCCAGAAAAAAGTTGTTCTTCTCACAGTTACATATGCGTAGTGTATTTTGCCGCGGAAACCATACATGTGTATTCCATGTTGTGAGCCAGAGCACAGACACTTGCCATCCCAAGTGATTTCTAAAAATAAATTCAGTTACCGAATAACCATGTACAAGTTTGAAGGGAAGTTTGTTAGCACACATCCAGAAAAATGTTATTCTTACATGTAACCTTGGTGTGTGTATAGTTTTGATTCATAAATAACAGCACTAAACACAAGGTGTGACAATATATATACAGTAAAATACTTTTATTATTTTAGTTGGGATTAATTTTTGCTGAAAAGATTTTTCGGGTGTTTTGTATGGAATTTATTTTCACTAATTTTTGATGAGTTAAATGTAAAATATATAAGAAAAGGTAGAAATTGCTGGATTTTGTTTTCTCTAAATCATTCCTTCAGCGCAAATAGCGAAAATAAAGTATTTTACTGTAGTGCATTTTGCCAATGAAATCATTCTACATTTCATATATCCATCCTGAGTGATTTTGAAAATATTTCACTGACACAGTGGAAAAAAACTTAGTGAAGGAAAACAATATTTTGCGCAGTTTTTTCTGCCACCCCCCCCCCCAGTCTCTAATGGTACATCCCTTAAAGTTTCATTCACACTTTGTAAATACGCAAAACATCACTCTCAGAGTAAGCTAAAAACTTTAAAATTTGTAAAAATATTATACATTAAACATTACCCTGCTCTCACTTTTATTATTTCATTTTTTGAGAGTGCTAGAGGGTCTTATCCATTAGACATACTTACAATGTAACAGAACTTCAACAACAAACAAAGCCTCCAAAACTCAATGATAGTTCACAAACTCGCTCAAATTCATATTCTGCACTTAATTTCCCATTACCCATCCGTAATCTCAACATTTCACAGAGGAATGTACCTCACAGATTTTAAAATTGAAAATATAATTATTTCACGGAAATCATTATTGAAAACAGAGACACTCAACTCACAGTAGCTACATGATCCATCAAACGCTACGGTGTTGACAGCGTCTTGATATTCTCTGATAGACTGTGCTATTAATCCTTCGCAGACATCATTGTTACCATAGCAACACTGATCAGATGACAAAAGGTTGTAACAATGGCTCATCAAGGCATCGAGTCTTCCTGTGGAGACAGCAGAAAATTAGCAATTTAGATTTAGTCTCGTCTGTTCAAGGTCTTTGCGAACTTGAAACCAAGCAGCAGAATGGTTAGCGAGAATCTGTAATAAAACATGTGAGCATTGTAAATCAGAGTCAAACCTTACTCAATTATTGACCATTTTTTTAAAGACTCATTAGCAGGTCCCTGAACTGTTATTTGATCCACTACCTGAATGTATCAATAAAACCTCAACGTGGTTCACATGACAACCACTGACCTTTAAATGTTTAATGTGTTTTTTTCCATCATATTGCATAATTCCAAGACAACCTGCCCTCACCTTTCCGCCCATTTTATTTTGAGAGTACTTTAGGGTACTTGAGGGATTTTTTCTTCTGTTTGTCAACATGAGACCAATAGCAGCCCATAATAAAATAGCAATTTTTCAAGCTGATCGTTCAAATGATCTTTTTATTGACATTTTGATGGGGAATTTAATTGTAACCATTATAAAGGGTAGAATACATTATTATCATGGTAAAGCAAGTTTGACATTTTTTTTGGGGTATATACATGATAATGTGAGCAGAATATGTTAAAGAAATAAATGATGAAATATTTTAAAATACTTTTTATTTTAGCTGGAATAAATTTTTGCTGAAAAAACGTTTTGGGTGTTTTGTATGGAATTTATTTTTACTGAATAAATCCTGTAGTGAAAACAAATTCTAAGTAAAAATAAAGTCTTTTACATTATTAGGTAATGCTTGCATCAAAGGCTTATTTGAAAATAGTGGAAATTAACGCCAGACTTATTTTATTTCTTGTTTCTCGAGTTTTTATAAGGCAATTTTTTTGAGGAGGGCAGAAAAAAAAATAAAACTAATACTTTTTTTCCATTAGATTTGTGTGATTCTCAAAGAATTGTAAGTGAGATTATTGATCGGAGAGAAGAAATGAAATACAATTTTATTCAATGTATAACCTTGTTTCTCATCTGCACGAGACTTCGGTACTTTGATCATGATACTCCCACGAAAATACAACTTGGGTTTGTTATGTGGCAGGCGAAAAAAAAAAAGAAGATAAAAATAAGTTTTTTTTAGCAATTTTTTGTACTTACAAGTTGGCGGGCGCGAGAAATTACGCTGAAATAAAATTTTATTTTTATTTCATTTCAGGCTCCTGTTCATTTGGCGGGTTCGCGAAACAAGGGATAATAAAAGTCTGGCCTAAGTTCAGCTGAAATAACGTATTTTACAGTAATACGACTACTGTAAATGTCATAATGAATGAATGAAGTTTATTTCACTATAAACATATATACATATAATAATATTCAAATAAATGTGATATATAAACAGATGAGTAAATAAAATTAAGTAAATAAATAATAAATTAACATACATGTATTTACTCTGAAAGAACCTGTTTTTCATTGGCAGCATGAATGAAATGAATGCATTAATCCTGTAACAAGTTTTTTGTCATTGCTGTGTGGATTAATATCTTTTTATCAGAAGAGGAATTGTTTTCATCACCAGACTTTCTCACCCAAATTTGTCTGTATTTTTTTTCTTATATTCTAGAATATTTCTGGAAATGAACTCTAATTTTAGAGCCAAACAACAAAATTTGAGTACTGGTACATTTTCAGGTCTTACTCAAAAAATTCAGCAATTTTTGTTCCAATCTTCTGAAAGAAAGACGAGACTATAAATGGGACTATTTTGTGAATTTGTGATGAAAAGAGGGAACTGGTTGTGAAAAGGTTAAATGCATGTACAAGAAAATATATAGAATACATGAGTGGCTTTTCATGTTAATAGCCCATTTTCTATTCACTGTGAGAATCGCATGTTATGCGTGAAATCGAACGTAAAAACAGGACAAACAAAGGTCATAGTATTGTAGTGGGGTCAAACATCGCGTGGGATTCGACAAACGCGAAAGTATTTTGGGGGACATTTCCATGCTTAACAATGTGCTGTCCACATTTGATGATAGGCAGTTTCGATTAAGTAAGGGTATTCGGAAGCAATATTCCACTGTCGAAGATTGGCCGGTCGGTGTGAGCTACGAAATAAAGAAATTTAAGTTCAAAATCAAATCGTTTGATTTTTGCGGCAGACGTTGGACGCGCGTCTTTCATGCATCTCGCGAGATCTCGCAATTGTACGAAAAATCACCTATTGTTCATTTTTACAGACACCTTCAAAATTCCTTGATTTTCCAGAATACTCTACAAACGAACAAACCATTTTAAATCAATATCAGCTTCTTTGGCTTCCCACATTGTTTTGAATCTGGTCCAACAATTACTGTAAAATACTCTCACTGAAAAGACTTGTGGTGTTTTGTATGGAATTAATTTTCACTGATTTTTCACGAGACAGAATTGAATGTAAAATATAGAAAAAAAGGTATATTCGCTGGATTTTATTTTCACTAATTCATTCCTTCAGCGAAAATAGCGAAAATTAATAACTCCAAGCGAAAATAAAGTATTTTACAGTATTACGCTAAATAAATGAACGGTAAATGTTTTTGTTATGGGATTAATTTCACAGATGTATCTCTCATGCGTAAATGAATTCTGGGTAACAAAAAAAATTGGTGGAGAGTTTCAAGTCTGATACAAGATACTGTAAAACATCTCATTTTAGCGGCGATTAAATTTCGCGATGTGACAATTTTATAGCATTCCGGGGACAAAACTTTGCAATAGCCGCAGCGACCCACTGTTTTAATAGTATCTTCGGAGTTATGAAATTTTGTAGTTCATGCCAACTTTGAAAAATTCTTTCTCATTAATATATAAAACAAATTCAGGTAGAATGGGAAAAAGTTTGTTTTCTGTTTTCAGAATATGTTTTGTAGAATCAAATAAACCTTAAGTGTAAACTGAGAACAGACTTCTCAAGTTAGAGTGAACCAAGTGAGTATTGGTCACCAAATCCGGGAGGAGAATAACACACTGGAGAGGAGCACTTGTGCTTATTGCTCAACTGCTAGGAGTCTAAATACTCACGAGATGTTCCATACAATGTATCAATATCATTATGCAAATAACTAAACTAAATGTCATAACCTCAAATCATTACAACAAGCATTGTTTAGTAAATGTTGAAATGATGATCATACACATGTATCGTTTTGTTTTGGTATTAAATAATCATAATACAAAAACTATTAATGTAAAAAAAAGAATTATAAAACTGTGATTTTTTTAAGTTTGCCTAGTTACCTTATTTGTAAATTGCTACAAACTAATACACTTTTTGCTACACTGGATCTCTTATGTGCACTGAGGATAGCAACAAACAGTACACGGGCCAGACAGACAACTTTACGTCTCCCATCCGAAAGTTACGCCTTTCTCCAAAATATGAATGCTGTGATGGGCATCTTGGTGGGAATAGCCAATAGTTCTGGAATTGGGGACGGTGATGTAGTCTCTTGTTGCATCTTAACAGGAACATACATAAAAATGTGTAATAGATAATGTCATCATAGCTTTATTGCTGACACAAAGGTTGGCATGACATGATTTGTTATCCTATTATTAATAAAAATGTAATTAATTATTATCCTATATGCTCTATTAGTAGTGCACGGGCTTTACGTAAATAACAGTTACGGCGCATTTTGGGGCGTAACATCAAATTTAGCGAGCATGAAAGCTAGTTCAGCTGTCTGTTAAAACCGCCATATACTGTGGAATACTTTATTTTCGCTGGAATTAATTTTCGCTGAAAAGGCTTTTTGGACGTTTTGTATGGAATTTATTTTCACTGTTTTTTGAAATATAGAAAAAAAAAAAATTCGTTGGATTTTATTTTCACGGAATCATCCCTCCTGCGAAAATAGCGAAAATAAATTCCAAACGAAAATAAAGTATTCTACAGTACCTAAATTGTGCATTGTAATCCATCTAAATGTCTTATATTAGTAACATTGGTAAATACTACAAACAGAAAGTTGAAATTATTCATGAAACTATAAAAATTGTATTTTGGTATTTGTAAAAGCAGTTTGATTGCAAGCTTGGAAATTAAATTATGCCTGTAGCTTATATTTTAAATTAATACTTTATGACATGATTAATTATTTTATTAAGGTGTAACAAATTATTATCGTATTTGCTTTACTAGTACTGTAGAATACTTTATTTTTGCTATTTTCGCTGAAAGGATGATTCCATGAGAATAAAATCCAGCAAATATACTTTTTTTCCTACATTTCACATTAAACTCATCAAAAAACAGTGAAAATAAATTCCATACAAAACGCCCAAAAAGCCTTTTCAGCGAAAATTTATTCCAGCGAAAATAAAGTATTTCACAGTATGTTATATATATGTCTGCAGCCAAACAGTGAAAATAATATTTGGTTTATGATGGCAATACGCTGATATCGCTGTAAATGAGCTACGGTAATTTGAAATAGTTGGCATCATCATCGTTTTCATTGGTTAATTAGCGATTTGACCTGTAAGGTCAAAGAACATCGTCGCAGGTCAAAACATGGCGGATATTCATTTCTACAGCATCTAGCGTTAAAAATGCGATCGGAATCATTCACTTATGATGAAATAAGTTGAAATTTATTTGCATTTCATAACAATTCAACAAATTTATTTTTTGCACGTTATTATAATCATTACTAATAATCAACAATTGTGAAAAGCAGCATGACCGGATTGTGCTACCGCGATCATTGCTACTAAGCAATGCAGTTAGGCTCGTTTTTATTTGAAACTTCTTTTAGAATATACTGTAAAACAGCAAGCAAGCATGTCTTTTTCGCGAATTTAGCGAGAAAACTGATTCGCTAATTCAAGATGTCACTAATGACTTTATTATCAATTCAAAATGGCCACCAAACAAAGAAATCAACAATAACAAGAGAGATTCGCTAAATCAACATTTCGCTATTACGTTATTTTACCACAATTCACTAAAATTACATGTTTTATAGTACTATCGTTACTAATAAAATGAAACAAAATAATTGTATTTGGTGCACAAGATTCCTTAATGTGATTTTTTTGGAGAAAGATGTCTACTTTTTAATCCAGCAAGAAAAAAAATGTATAAAATTTTAGATTAGCTTCTGCAATAGTTTCATTCGTTTTGGGTGGTCCAACTGTCAGTGATGAAAATCGGCGTAGGTGGATTTTCCAATGAAAATATAAGCCCCCCCCCCTAAATATTTAATGATCATTTTTAAAAATTTTGAACCCTAAATAAGGACCCACCAGTCGTGAAACCGCCGAATTTTTTGTACGGGTGAATTAACTATGTTAGTACCATGTTCGTCTATATCGAATCGTTTAGATGTATGATATGTTATTATTGTAGCAAGCTGTTTGAATCCAATTGATTTTCAACACGTATTACCCATGTTGCTACCTCAAGTGAGCTTCTATTATAGATGTGCTTCAATTAAAGAAAATACAATATACACTGTGAACCATTTAATTTTTTCACTGAAGGCAAAATTTTCAAAAATTGGTGTCACAAAATTCAAGTAGTTCATAGTATTACCAAAATGAAAGAAGAGGTAATGCAAAATCAAAATTATGGAATCTTCAATTTTTTTGATATTTCCCCTAAAGTTACATTTTATTTTTATCCAAAGTATTAGTTAAATCATATTTTTAAGTATTCAGTGTGCATTGTTTGACGTCTGACAAAGAAGAATTTGTGGAATTATTTTGAGTCTGTCTGCGAGAGTGGATTACCACGTGTACTAAACATCATTTAGATTGAACAAGTCTGTCTTTTACAGCGGGCGCCAAAATAAACTGATCATAAAAACTTGCTATAAATTTTTTTTTTAATATTCCAATATTCTTTAGATCATTCTTAGCTGTGTTTGTTTCGTCTTTATCACTTTTCACCACTAGACTTGTTTGTCCAAATTATTGTGTACTTTTTTTTCTTATATTCTTCAATATTTCTAGAAATGAATTTTGAAGCCAACAGACCAAATTTAAGTTAATTTTCAGTTTTTACTCAAATATTTTTGCTATTTGTGTCCCAGTCTTCTAGAGGAAAGTGCAGATTATAAACAGGAATATTTTGTGATGAAAAGAGGGAATTGGTGGTGAAAAGGTTAAAGACAGTACCCGTGAACACTTGAGTAGAATTGACTTTGATTTTAAAATTTTTTTGTTTCACCCATGAAATTATTATTGTCATCATCGGCCATATTTAAATTACAACTGTTGCCAACCCTATTGTGAATCACATTGCAGATGGCACTCGTTGATTTTTTGGGTGATGAACTCCATAGAAATAATTTTCAATCTGGCTTTGAGTGAAGGGAATATTATTTATAAAATGGTGAAAATTACTGTAAAATACTTTATATTAGCTGTAATTTTTTTAAAGTATTTTTTGGCTCTTTTGTACATGGAGGTTATGTTCACTGACTTTTGACGAGTTAAATGTAAATGTTGGGAAAAAGGTATATTTACTGGATTTTATCTTCACTGAATCATCCGTTCAGTGAAAATAGTGAAATTCTTTACAGTAGAGCATTCAACACTTGAAACAGGGATTTTGTTTGAATAAGGGAACAGGGGTGCAGGGCCCTCATGAAATGACCATGCGCCCCCTTAGGGAGAGCAGATCCTCTGGCAACCATAAAATTCTGATTGACCAGGGATCACATGTGGCTACAGTCTTCAACTGTGACCTGTCTGATAGAAATTTTGGCCCCAAGGAAGCCATTTTAACAAAAACTCCACACCCTGGTAGGGAGAACCCTATCTCCCCCCAATTGGTGGCGCTGCTGAATTGCAGTGTTCCCTCTTGCAGTTTTTTTCTAGAAAAATCCCTGCTTGAACACAATGAAGTATTATGTGAAACATAATTAAATTTCAAATTTAAATACCCCAGTCCATTTCAAATACAAACATCGCTATTTATGATTCCAAGAAAAATTTATAGCGAGATAGATTTTTTTTTCAACAGTTTATTTTGGCACCTGCCGTAAATCTGAGCTTTATTCTGTGACTGATTAAAACTGGTGTTTGATCCGCAAAATGTACGCGTACCAGAATAACTGGTTAGTATCAGAGGTACATTACTTGGGGTTTGTAACTACGGTGACATGATACCAAGATCCCGTCACAATCTCGCTCTCGCATAAGCGTTCCAACTCAGCAAAATGCGAATGCGCATGCCCGAGGTAACTAGGATACTGGGATGTCCAGGTGGATCAAAATAGCTGCCCACGGTATGACGGATTACGAGAACTATATTTTCTGTACATTTTCGATGTATTACATTTTTCACTATGATAGCGACAAGAAAAGTTTTATTTTTTCATTACAAACCTTGAACATTGATATGTGTCATGTCAGAAGGTCGTAGCCTCAGTCTCGCTATCTACGAGAAGAGACTTGAATGGGATCTTGACATGATGTCACCATACAGTACTATGCGAGTTGCAAACCCCAAGTAATGTACCTCTGTTAGTATACACACCTTGTAGAGTCAACGCAAGGACACATGCAAAACATCGCGCTAGAAGAGAGCTGCAAAATCTATGAAGCTGATCATTTGTCACTCAGGAATGATGGTAAAAAGGCAAAAAAATAAACTTGCACAAAAAGAAATTAAAAAAAAAGTTCTGCATGCCTTAGTCTTAGGGCTAAAAATAACATTCCACAAAATGAGAGGAAAAACACAGAAATCAGCAGATTCAGAAAGAAAAAAAAATATGAAATTAACACAAAACTGAGCCAAAAAAATAATTTGCACAGTTTCCTGCCCCCCCCCCCCTCCCCGAATTTTTAAGTGCATTAAATTTGTGACTGTTTCTCACTAAAACGTCAGTTAATTTGGCTGGAACCTTCGCAACATATACATTATCATACGTCAAAACATAGAAAGAGACGGTGTCACTGACATTGAAACACTGTCAGTGACCGTGCACAGATTTCACAAAAGGAGCAGTATGCCTAACGATGATCTTGAATTCACAAAAAATCCCGAATACAATTAAATACTTACCACGATAATTATTCTGCGTAATATCAGTTGCGTAATAACCCTGGCAGATTGACACATTTCAATGCGAAAATCCTTCTGTTACGAGCTTATTGCCCGAGATTGAACTCCAGCCTCGTCCGCCCAATTTATCTAACTTGAAGATAAAAATCGTCACATACAAATATTATAAAATTTTCTTAAACAGTCTATATAATAAATCCTTATAGTTTAATACAAAGAATGAAATACGTTTGTAAAGTGTTAAAAATGTGAAGAATTACGTAACATTCTATAATATACTTCTGTTGCAAAACTGCTTCTGCGCATGCGTCATGACCTATTGAGTGTTAGTAGTTGGGGTGAAGGGGATTGTTATTCCGGGAAGTTTAAACGTGTTGGCAATGAACAGACATGTTCGGCATGCAAGTATGGCTGCAGAAATTGTTTGTGCATTATTTAGCAATAGGGTGTCATCGAATCTAAATGTGAGTTTGTTTTTGTTTGTTCGTCAGTTGTTATTTGGGACGGACCATTTCTTGTTGGGGGCGGATGATTTATAACGGGGAGGGGGCGTGGTTGGAAATGTTACCACAAGAAGGAGCACACACGTGCTAGGTGTTTATGTACGCAGTATTTGGTGTTATGTGTACGCCAGCCATCCAGCCCCGGGGCCCTGCAAAAACATTTTACGTATATTTAGCTTTTCTACTGTACTTTGGTGATGACAAATATTTTATTATTGATCTCCATGACGACCTCCCTACTACCACTGCATTCATCTTTCCGGGCCTCCTGGTGATGTTGCTGATATACTGTTTCTGTTGTAATACTTATTTAATACTTCTTGATCTTTTCCAAGAGTTCGATTTCAGTCAATAAGCTGTATCTGCATTACATAGAACACAATATAAAAAAAAAAAGTGTTTTACTGACACAATAAAGGGTGGTAGCTGGTACAGTTTTACGAGAAATAAAAAAGGCTTTTTACAATTTACAAGGAAAAAAAAGACGTTTTTACAGTTTACAGTACAGTTTGCAGTGAATTGTGTTATCTAGTCGTTTAACAGTTTCGAAAATGTAATTGCGCTGGATTATTCTTTATGACTTTTTTTATTTCGATCTAAATTCTTGTACATACCGAGAAAAATGACACATTTATACATTGTACGAAAAAAATATTTGATTGATTACGTTGTACATCTAGCCTGTGATTACAGAATTTAAATAAAGCTTACTCGTATTTGGTAAAACAAATGACTAAATGACTAAAACAAAGGAGACAAACGTAAAATAAAGAAAAAAAAATTAAAAATAAGGAGTTAAAAATGCAATATGCTTTGTGGCAATTGGCAAGAAATTGCTGAATGGTACAAGTGTTCTGATTTTTGTCTGTATCATTATAATTTGAATTTTTGCATATAGTTTGGGTGTAATTTTTCTATAATTAAACTCAAAATATTTTTGTTTGTTTTTTGTGTCAAATTTGCGCTCTCAAGACCCGAAAACTAATCTTTTTAAGCATGTTTGTGTATTTTTCTATAATTGTTTTCGGTAATTTTGGACAAAACGCATGATTTTCTTTTGGATATTTGGTGTGATGAGACTGTGACATGAATTTAGTTATTTGCATAATGATATTGATACATTGTATGGAACATCTCGTGAGTATTTAGACTCAGTTCCAGGCCTAGCAGTTGAGCAATAAACATTTAAACCTCTATTTGCAAGTAAATTTATTTTTTGGGAAAAAATCCGAAAATTTATCAAAATTTGTTTTATGCTGTTCCATACCCATATCCATGACTTATCACATTTAAACTTTACACAAGCAGCATATCATACATAAGCACATGAATTTGTTAAAGATCTAATTCAAAATGGCCGATTGGCAGCCATTTGAGTGAGTTGTATGTTCGTGCATTGACCTCAATCACTGACTTGTTATCTGATCTGTCTGATAAGATGACTGCATGTGGTACCAATCGAACAATGAGAACATGGCGTTTCATACATGAATTTGTTAAAGATCTAATTCAGATGGCCGATTGGCAGCCATTTTATTGCTTTGTATGTTTGTGCATTGACCTCAATCACTGACTTGTTATCTGATCTGTCTGATAAGATGGCTACATGTGGTACCAATCGAACAATGAGAACATGGCGTTTCATTCATGAATTTGTTAAAGATCTAATTCAAGATGGCCGATTGGCAGCCATTTTATTGCTTTGTATGTTTGTGCATTGACCTCAATCACTGACTTGTTATCTGATCTGTCTGATAAGATGGCTACATGTGGTACCAATCGAACAATGAGAACATGGCGTTTCATTCATGAATTTGTTAAAGATCTAATTCAAGATGGCCGATTGGCAGCCATTTAAGTGCTTTGTATGTTTGTGCATTAGTTGGCTGTATGTGGTACCAATCGAACAATGAAAACATGGTGTTTCAATAATTGGGATACATGTATGTAAGGTATATAACTGTTTATATACTGACTAAAGCACAAGTAATATTTATTTTCAACCAGATCAGAAAGATGAACCATCAGGTCCTGGTTAAATCCCATCAGTCTTGGTTGTTAGCAAGATGATTATACGGGAACGTACTGGTTACAACAGAACCCAAGTTTAAATCCTAGATTTGCAGACTAAGAAGAGGCTAACCCGTACTCTTGTTGAGTATCTATCACACAACTGCATCATCTGTGGGTGCTGTATGGTAAGGATACAGATAAGAAAAAAAGTTTTAAAATTACAAACATAACCAACTAAGGGACATATGACATCAACACTAAATGAGAAATTGTGAATTTTGGGTTATGAAATGTTTAAAAAGAATGGTTGCTATGAGGGATGCGGCTTCAAATACAGATTTATCAGTATTTCTGTTTATTTTGTCATGAGATTTCAACCAGTTGTGAATTTATAATACTACTGTACAAACTGTGTTACAAGCTGCAGCTTCTATTAAAATGATACAATGTAACAGAGGGGATATGGCTTCTATTATAGCATCTACACATGCGAGAAATGATGAATTTTTGGTTCTCAATTATTCAAAAAGAATGGGTGCGACTTCTATGTAGGGATGCAGTTACTAATACATATTTTATGGTATATAAATTATAGATTCACAATTAGGTTTTATAAATTGTGTTTTTTAAGAATTTTCATAATTTTGCAAGAGTAATACAAACATTTAATATGCAAGTGAATTTCGATTTGTTGTATTTCTTTTAGCTATTAGAGTATGTAACAAACGAAAATTGTCGTCATCATATCCACTGATTGAGAATCAGATACTAATTAATTAATGGATGCGATTTTGAAGAAACCTTGGATGAGTCTCATTAACAGTGTGAGTGACTTTTCACAACACAGGCATTTCCCTCTTATACAACCTGCACAAACTACAATGGAATAGTCCATTTTATACAGACTTACTTTATCTGTGGATGTGATTGACTTTAGTCTGCACAGAAATTCCCCTCCTACACAACCCCCTTCATCTACAATGGAATAGTCCATTTACAGTGACTTTCTTTATCTAATTAACAGTGTGGATGTGATTGACTATAGTCTGCACAGGCATTTCCCTCCTACCCAACCTCCTCCATCTACAATGGAATAGTCCATTTACACTGACTTTCTTTATCTGTGGATGTGATTGACTTTAGTCTGCACATGAATTTCCCTCCTACACAACCCCCCTCTATATACAATGGAATAGTCCATCTACACTGACTTTCTTTATCTGTGGATGTGATTGACTTTAGTCTGCACAGGAATTTCCCTCCTACACAACCCCCCTCCATCTACAATGGAATAGTCCATTGATATAGACTTTCTTTATCTAATTAACAGTGTTGATGTGGTTGACTTTAGTCTGCACAGGCATTTCCCTCCTACACAACCCCCTCCATCTACAATGGAATAGTCCATTTACACTGACTTTCTTTATCTGTGGATGTGATTGACTTTAGTCTGCACATGAATTTCCCTCCTACACACCCCCCCTCCATCTACATTGGAATAGTCCATTGATATAGACTTTCTTTATCTAATTAACAGTGTTGATGTGATTGACTTTAGTCTGCACAGGCATTTCCCTCCTACACAACCCCCTCCATCCACAATGGAATAGTCCATTTACACTGACTTTCTTTATCTGTGGATGTGATTGACTTTAGTCTGCACAGGCATTTCCCTCCTACACAACCCCCCTTCATCTACAATGGAATAGTCCATTTACACTGACTTTCTTTATCTAATTAACAGTATTGATGTGATTGACTTTAGTCTGTGCTGCCAACATAGGATATTAAAATACTAAGGATATTAACCCGTTTGAATTCGCTAACATCGCAAATGATGAAATATTGCAAACAACGTGAAATGCTACGGACAAAAAACTTGTAAAACCACAGCTGGATTTCATTGCTTACAAGACGCAGACTGTCTACTTACGTTGAAAACAGGTTGGTGTTTTGAAATTACATTTATCTTAAAGAAAAAATATATAATTTTGTATTTTTAGGGGGAATCGTCGATAGAAAATAGCGTCTTGCTGTTGTTTATCGATTTGAACAGTATGGTCCGAGCGTAACTCAACATTTGTCTAACAGTGAGCTGGCGTAACCTTCACACCAGTTTCCTCTTTTCATCGCAAAATAGTCCCATTTATAGTCTGCACTTTTCTTCAGTAGATTGGGACAAAAATAGCCAAATTTTTTGAGTAAAAACTGAAAATTGACTTAAATTTTGTCTGTTCACTCCAAAATTAGGGTTTATTTCCAGAAATATTGAAGAATATCGAAAAAAGGGCAGTAAAATTTGGGCGAGGAAGTCTGCTGGTGAAAAGGTTAGAGCTATCATATCGTGCTTGCAAAATTATCACATTTCTAAATTTTGCGAGGTATTCTCTCTAAATATTACTTCTTTTACTAACATAGGTAAATACTACAAAGAGTAAATTAGAACTATTGTTGGCAAAAATTTTCACTTTTAGAATTATAAGTTTTTAAGAGAAGGCAAAGCTAAATGTCAGCCAGCTTGGACATTAAGTTACTCTCGGACTTTGTATTACTTTTTATTACCGCCACATAACATGTAATAAGTTATAATTCTGCGCCTGATATTTCACATATGTATGTGAATGAAAGTATGGTAACCATGGTTACTAACCATGCTGTAACCCATTTCAATTTCCTGAGTAAATTTTTTAGGAATTTTTTGAGTTTGTGAAATTGCAAAATTTTTCTTTGTTTTATTTGCCACTGCTTTTGTCGCGTGAAAAAATCATTGAGCACCGTTATCATTTTTGCTGTTTTCCATAATTCTAAAAAAAAAGAGATTTGTTTCTGGCTTTTACTTGTCAAAAAAATGGTGTGATGGTTTTTTTTCATTCATTTATTTTGTTAAATTTTTTTTGCAATATTTTTAAAGAACTCATGCTTTTGTGATTACTTGTATGTAAAATATAGAAAAAAAAATGCCTTGAGGTTTATTCCATGATATGTGACAAAATTTAACTTTGTTGATCAACGATTTAACAAAAAGGTTAAATTTTTAAAATGTCCTTGCTTAATATTCGTAATTCTCAGTAGATTCAATCCTTTGATTTTTTTTTTAATATAGTGACCCGCCTCCCCTCCTCCCTCCTAGGTCGATATCAATACGCTTCAATTACACATTGCAATATTGAAAAATTGTAAATAGAAGCGATGAAGAATTTCTGTTTTTGTTAAAAGCAGTATGGGGTCATTGATGATAAAAAGCTATTAAAAAAACAATGATAAGCCATTGATGGTTTATTTAATACGGTAAATCGACTTAAAGCCACAATGTATCCGCGCCATGGGTCAGTATTGTTGAGCATTTTTTCTTGTAGGAGAGCTTCTGTAAATAAAAAATCAACATCAAAGTAAAATACTTTATTTTAGCTGGAATTAATTTTCGCTGAAACGGCTTTTTGTATGGATTTTATTTTCACTGATTTTTGACCAATAGAATGTAAAACATAGGAAAAAGGGTATATTCTCTGGATTTTATTTTCACAGAATCATCCCTTCAGTGAAAATAGCGGAAATTAATTCCAAGCGAAAATAAAGTATTCTACAGTACCATCATTTATTTGAAAGGGATTATAAACAACTGCCTAATATAGTAGGGTATACTCCTTATATGGAAAGTCGATCACCTAATATGGTAGGGGATACATTCCTTATATGGAAAGCTTGTTGCCTTGATTATTTCATTAACAATTTTAACCTAGTTACATTGCGCATATGTTTTTTAATATGGCCGTGTGTAATTCAACTTGCTTCAATAAGTAACGAGAATTGAGAAAATCACACAAGAAACTGACACCATGCTCACAAGTACAAGTAACGAGAATTGGGAAAATCACAGAAGAAACTACGCCATGCTCACAAGATACTGATCTATAAGCGTCTGAGGGGATTACCTAAATTGCTCGTCATATACTGCAGTTTCCAATTTAATGAACTTTGTAAAAACACATTACCTCTAGGTAGTTAATCACCTCGTTTACTCAATAGTACTGATATTTTATCAGAGCCGAACAGCTCAAGTCAACAAAAATGACTGTGTAAAAAAGGTTTGGGTGGGACTCCGATAAGACCTGACTGTGTATACGGGGACCCTAAATCTTAAAAGCGAGAGGGTCGTCACCTGCGCAGGAATTCAGTCCCAAGCGACGATAACAACACACGCTAAAAATGCAAAAGTTCATGGGTAGACACTTGTTTGTTAACAATGACACGCTATGGCCATCTGACACATGCACATGTGATGACTCCCCCGCTTTTAATTATGGAGGAACCGGAATTGTATATTACAGCGTATGACATGGTGGGAGTGTGTACAAATCCTTTGCAATCTCAGCAATCGCTGGGTTGGTGTGGTTAGCTAGCTTGTTTATATATCTGGTAACATCGCTTATGTGTGGGCTTCGAACACAAGGTTCAGCACCATCAATGAGGTTTGATTGACGAACCTCATTGATGGAGCTGAACGTTACCTTGCATTAAAATATAAATTGTAATAGACCTCACTGTTATGACACATGCGTTCTGGAATAAAGAAAAAGAGCCTGAAGCATGCACACTGCGTACACAATATGCTAATAACCTTTAACTAGGTTATGACGTAGACATATCTCATAAATATTATTTGAAAGTGCAATTATTACTAGAAAACATTTATTATGAAATGCCAGAATCACATATATTTGGTCCTGACCCCCATTCTGGCTATTGTGATACTGAAGACTGTACACACTTTCTATCATACTAAACTGGTTACCAAATTTAACAATGGCGAATAACATTCCAAGGGTCAAAATTAACAAACAAACAAAAATTTTGAAAAATCCAAAAAATGTAGAGCCAAATTGTGTAAAAAAATGATGTCGCCTGAAAAAGTTAAAATACTGTGGAGTTCTGTGTTTATAAAACTCCTAAAATTAACTTGGTTATTTGAAATACTAACAAACTCTGACGGTTTAATTGGAAGTAATTGTAAGCCTATTAATTCCATTAAGTTCGGTTGAACAGCTGATCCATTAATAACCGTTAATAAAGAATCCCATTTGAAACAACATTCCGCAGAATCTATCGTTGTATGGGCTATTTCAATGCATTGAACTGCTATGTAATTACTAATGGGGTTGTAGTTGTGTTTTCGTTGTCATTTCAATCTCACTTTGGCGTAAATTTGGAAAATAGGGTTAAAAGTCAAGCGTCTGCTCACATTTATCGGGTCTTTTGTACTCCCATATTAAAAATCTAAATCTTTCAAGGAAAGCTGCTTGGTGGTGATACTCTTCCATGAAAAACATAACTTTTATATTTCATAGATTTCACCAGACTTTCTTACACATATTTTTCTACATTTTTTTCATATATTCTTCAATATTTATGGAAATGAACCATAATTTTGGAGTAAACAGACAAAATTTGAATGAATTTTCGTTTTTTACCCAAACAATTAGTATGTTTTTTTGTCCCAATCTTCTGAAGGAATGTGCAGACTATAATCGGGACTATTTTGTGAATTTGTGATGAAAAGGGAGAACTGGTGGTCAAAATTAGTTTAAAATTCCAGAGAAAACATCTCAGCCTCAATTTGAATTCAATTTTTGTTCATAACCCTGCCCCCTTCACTGCCTTTTCCCTATTAGAATTGTATGTGCCCTTTTTCTGAACACATAAATTTATTTGGAGGGGCATATCCAATTATAATGGGGGTGTGTGTTAAGGTTAGGGGTGAGGCGGTGGCCTTTAGGAATTCTTAATATTGTAGCTTGCGGATTTGGTTGAAAAAAAATCAATCAAAAAAAATGCTTAAAAATATAAATGAAAGAGGTCCGGATATCTTCACCGATATGGAAACTCTCCTCCAACTACATATATGGCAGACCTCCTTCACAACCCCCTTCCCTCTTGAAAGTGCTTTTCTGATACAATACAGGTATACTTTATATTATTTATTAGTACAGAGATTTACAGCTTTTCCTAAAAATGGCATTATTACGCCTACAGGCGGTTCTGCCTAGTACAGTAGCTAGCTTTTAATTGCCTCCTTAAAGGTTCAATATGCATTAAAGTGAGAGCATGGAGGTAATTAAGGAGGGTCAGTCCATCAAAGCGATTTAAGTGACTCGCCATTAGCGATGTATTCCATCATTTTCTCAATACCATATTAGGAAGTGCGAGATCTATATACGGGGTGTTCTTGACCTTTAGAGGTGCACCATATGAAAATATGTGGTGGCATTACAATATGAGGTATACACCACCAAATTAGGTGATGGTCATTCCATATAAGGAATTTACCCTCATCATATTATGTGATGGTCATTCCATATAAGGAGTGTACTACCACCATATTAGGTGATAGTCGTTAATTTTAAGGAGTGTATCCCATCATATTAAATGATGGACTTTCCATATAGGGAATGCACTCCACCATATTAGGTGAACTTTCATATAAGGAGTGTATACAACCATATTAGGTGATGGGCATTCATTTTAAGGAGTGTATCCCATCATATTAAGTGATGGACTTTCCATATAGGGAATGCACTCAACCATATTAGGTGGACTTTCATATAAGGAGTGTATACAACCATATTAGGTGATGGGCATTCCATATAAGGAATTTGTCCCACTATATTAGATGATGACTTTCCATATAAGGAATGCATCCAAACATATTAGATGATAGACTTTCCATGAAAAGAATGCATTCCACCTTATTAGGTGATGGGTTTTCCATATAAAGAGTGCATGCAACCACATAAGGTAATAGGCATTCCATATAAGGAATTTGTCCCACTATATTAAGTGATGGATTTTCCATATAAGGAGTGCACCCCACCATATTAGGCAATTGACTTTCCATATAAGGAATGCATCCCAACATATTAGGTGATGGACTTTCAAAATAAGGATTGTATTCCACCCCATTAGATGATTGTTTTTCCATATAAGGAATGCATCCTACCATATTAGGCAATTGACTTTCCATATAAGGAATGCATTCCAACATATTAGGGGGTACAATTCACTTTACTATTGTTCTGTCAGGATACATTTCACTGTGTATGTTCAGTCACTATATATTAAGTAACTAATCAGAGCGAATTTATTTTTATTTTTGATACTTGCGTTTACACGCTCACTGTACATAAGTGAGACCCGCCTTAAGAATATCATTGTCAGGGGTCACTTCAGTAATCAGTTCTTGTAAGGAGGTTGTGTTTAAAAGATTAAATGTAATACAAAGACCAAAATTGATTGATGGCAAACGTTATTAGATTTAAACTGTGTGTTACCATGGTAATTGAACACATGCTGGGTGAGTGATGAGGGTTTGGTGCAGTCGGGCGATTGATTTGTTTCTGTACTTTAAATAAAATTAAAATAATGTCAGCGCAAAATCCTCTGTAACTGCGAAATCACCCCGACTGGTTTATTCTGCATGGCCCTCTATTGACACTGCAGGAACCCGTCGATTTTTCAACGGGTAATTACGTTAATGAGTGTTCTAATTGACAATCATTTAAGCCAATCACAACGTCTCTTCAACTGACCTCTGACCAAGAAGACATTGGCTGATTCTAGCAGCCGATTTTTTTTTTTAATTTTACGACTAGTACTAGTTACTTTTTTACATATTATGATGAATTAGAAACGACGACTATGACAAACTTGAATTTCAATGTGCCGCCATGTTGGGTATGCAGTGTGACCTTTACCATGTTGACCTCATTATGCACGTATTTCCGCGCCCACCTCATCATAATAAGTGCATTCATGAATATTTAATAGCAGTGGAGTAATTTATTCTTTCCAACATTATGCACATTCAGGGCCAAGCAGTAGAGTAATTTATTCTTTCTTACATTATGCACATTCAGGGCCAAGCAGTGGAGTAATTTATTCTTTCCAACATTATGCACATTCAGGGCCAATCAGTGGAGTAATTTATTTTTTCCAACATTGTGCACATTCAGGGCCAAGCAGTGGAGTAATTTATTCTTTCCAACATTATGCACATTCAGGGCCAAGCAGTGGAGTAATTTATTCTTTCCAACATTATGCACATTCAGGGCCAAGCAGTGGAGTAACTTATTCTTTCCAATATTATGCACATTCAGGGCCAAGCAGTGGAGTAATTTATCCTTTTCAACATTATGCACATTCAGGGCCAAGCAGTGGAGTAATTTATTCTTTCCAACATTATGCACATTCAGGGCCAAGCAGTGGAGTAATTTATTCTTTCCAACATTATGCACATTAAGAGCCAAGCAGTGCAGTATTTTATTTCGTGACTTCATAATTTGATGTCAGTTTTCAAGAATGTTTTGTGAAAGCCCCTGCAAATTCTTCTCGTAAAAATTGCAGTGAAATGATCACTTTTGACTCTTTGGTCAGATTTTCATGATTTTCTCTGACTGAAATTCACATAAATGTGTCTCTCACAAAATAAACACATACAGTTTATAGTTTTAAAATACTGGCTGATTCATATATGACAATATGCAAATAACAGGAAGTGGTTTCCATGGTAGGTATGGCGGCCATTTTGAATCAGAAATTGTTCCGAATCTAGAGTAACTAGAATATGGACATAATAACTACTTGGCTACAGTCTTTGATTACAATTTTTTTTTAAATGTTGTGTTTTTTTAATTTGTAAATGGTACACATAGTTAAAATTCCAGCAATAACAAAATTATCAAAAATGATTTCAGCTAAATTGGTGTCGTACATGTAGGTTAGTAAGTTTGTGAAGGAAACAATACATTTTAATTTAGAACATTTAGTAATTGCCAAAATAACCAAAAACAAAACCCAGCGTTTGGCTTCAACCATTATTTTTCAGAGAGAGAGCAAGTTGTTCGCACACTGAGTATTTAGTAAATGATGTTCAGGCTCAACCATTAATTTTGAGAGGGAGAGCAGGTAGTTATACATACTGGTAATTAAATGAGTTTAGAATTCAACCATTATTTTGATAGGGTTGTCAGGCAGGGGATTGAAGTTGAGGTTTTCCCATTGTGAGACAGGGAGAGGAGGTAGTTAGGTATAGGCAACTGAAATTAGAACGAAAAGCAAGTAAAATGTATACCTGTGTGTGAATTAGGGTTCAACCATTATTTATGGGGAGAGTAGGTATGAGATTGATGTAGATGGGGTTCAAACATTTTTTTGATAGGGAGAGAAGGTATTTAGTTATAAAATGAAATTAGGATTCAACCATTAATTCTTAGAGGTAAATAGGCTTTGTAAGTGGATATGCTACTGTACTGATCAAAAATGTATTCTAAGTGCGCTAAGGTACAAGTAAAGTGCAAGCCGTAAATCACAAAACTGAAACCGTAGTCATAAAATAAACTTGTATTTATTTTTTCATATTATTTCCAGTTTTGATCAGAATCCGCAGGCAGTTGGAAATTAGGTCATTTTGGTCAAAAAATAACAAATAAATTATAGAAATTTACATAAAAAAATAAAAAATATTTTATCAACATTTTTGCGGGGAAAACGTCATATAAAAGGTTAAATATTGCTCTAGTTGTCTTGTATGTTTTCAAGAAAAAATTTGAATGATTTTAAAGTTAAAAAAAAAATACTATAAGTCTGTACTATAGTCTAAAATTTGCAATAACAAAATAAAATTTACCCCCAAATGGTTGGGTAGGTCAAAGTTCAATAAAATTTACCCCCAAATGGTTGGGTAGGTCAAAGTTCAATAAAATTTACCCCCAAATGGTTGGGTAGGTCAAAGTTCAATAAAATTGTCATGTTTCTTGAGCTCTTATTTTTATCTGCTTTATGAACATGTGTAATGTAATAAGTATAGCGCCCTCTAACTAATCTTGCTGCCTATCCTGTGATCAAAATATATTTTTTGTTTTTGTCAAAACCCTGATCTTGGTGTTCTATATGCTGTTATTTTGACCTCCAGAGAGCGTGGTCTATTTTCGTGTTCTTGAAGCTTATAAACAGTTAATAAGATTAATGTTATATTGAATGAGTATGAAGGACCTGTAGAGTTAATAAGATTAAAGTTATATTGAATGAGTATGAAGTTCTGATAACAGGACCTGCACAGTTAATAGGATTAAAGTTTTATTGAATGAGTATGAAGTTCTGTAAACAGGACCTGGACAATTAATAATATTAAGTGTTATATTGAGTGAGTAAGAAGTTCTGATAACAGGACCTGGACAATTAATAATATTAAATGTTATATTGAGTGAGTATGAAGTTCTGATTACAGGACCTGGACAGTTAATAATATTAAAGTTATATTGAGTGAGTATGAAGTTCTGATTACAGGACCTGCACAGTTAATAATATTAAAGTTATATTGAGTGAGTATGAAGTTCTAATGACAGGACCTGGACAGTTAATAAGATTAAAGTTATATTGAGTGAGTATGAAGTTCTAATTACAGGACCTGCACAGTTAATAAGATTAAAGTTATATTGAGTGAGTATGAAGTTCTGATAACAGGACCTGCACAGTTAATATTAAACGTTATATTGAGTATGAAGTTCTGATAACAGGACCTGCACAGTTAATATTAAACGTTATATTGAGTGAGTATGAAGTTCTGATTACAGGACCTGCACAGTTAATAAGATTAAAGTTATATTGAGTGAGTATGAAGTTCTGATTACAGGACCTGGACAGTTAATAATATTAAATGTTATATTGAGTGAGTATGAAATTCTGATTACAGGACCTGCACAGTTAATAATATTAAAGTTATATTGAGTGAGTATGAAGTTCTGATAACAGGACCTGCACAGTTAATATTAAACGTTATATTGAGTATGAAGTTCTGATAACAGGACCTGCACAGTTAATATTAAACGTTATATTGAGTGAGTATGAAGTTCTGATTACAGGACCTGCACAGTTAATAAGATTAAAGTTATATTGAGTGAGTATGAAGTTCTGATTACAGGACCTGGACAGTTAATAATATTAAATGTTATATTGAGTGAGTATGAAGTTCTGATTACAGGACCTGCACAGTTAATAAGATTAAAGTTATATTGAGTGAATATGAAGTTCTGATTACAGGACCTGCACAGTTAATAAGATTAAAGTTATATTGAGTGAGTATGAAGTTCTGATTACAGGACCTGCACAGTTAATAAGATTAAAGTTATATTGAGTGAGTATGAAGTTCTGATTACAGGACCTGCACAGTTAATATTAAACGTTATATTGAGTGAGTATGAAGTTCTGATAACAGGACCTGCACAGTTAATATTAAACGTTATATTGAGTGAGTATGAAGTTCTGATAACAGGACCTGCACAGTTAATATTAAACGTTATATTGAGTATGAAGTTCTGATAACAGGACCTGCACAGTTAATATTAAACGTTATATTGAGTGAGTATGAAGTTCTGATTACAGGACCTGCACAGTTAATAAGATTAAAGTTATATTGAGTGAGTATGAAGTTCTGATTACAGGACCTGTACAGTTAATATTGAACGTTATATTGAGTGAGTATGAAGTTCTGATAACAGGACCTGCATAGTTAATATTAAACGTTATATTGAGTGAGTATGAAGTTCTGATAACAGGACCTGGACAATTAATAAGATTAAAGTTATAATGAGTTAGTGAGAAGCTTTGGATCACTGAACCTGGGAATATACACAGCGCCCTCTATCTGTTTTTCATCATTGAATCTTGACGTTGACGGGCATTGGTCATCGCACTGTCGTGTTTGATAAGAGTCAACGTCACATGTAAAAAAAACTTCTTTACACGTTTTTTTTTTTTTTAAAGTCAAGGAGATTATGATTTATTTTTTGCCCATATATGGATGTTTCCCGACATCAATGGTGAAAGCAAATATTCAAATTTGTTGGTATCAAATGCAAAAAAAAAGGGTAGAAATTTTATTTTCATGGAAAAATAAAATAAATAAATTTATTTTGATGAAAAAAAATAAAATAAATAAAATATTATAAACTAAAATAAATTAAAATAAATAAATTTTTATGACAATTTTAAAATACAATAAAGATTAAAAAAAAAATTTGCCAATTGATCTACACATTCATTTTTTTCTGGCCTTCAATCCATTCATATAATAAAAATAAATGATGCAATTTCCTGTAATATTATTGATCAATCACAATGGAGAAATCAATACAAGAAATAATAAGTGAAAGTGAAATTAATAATTATTGGAAAGAGACCAAGAAAAGCATACATCACATATTAAAGTGATCAAATTGAAGCCAGTTATGAAGATTTGTGGAAAAAAGCAATTAATTCAGAAAAATCTAAATCTGAGGAAAATAATAAATTGAGAACATACAGTAAATTTTATTTTATTTTTTAAATTTAAATTTTAAGATTTTACAACAAAGCAGTACTCGACAAAAATTAAAAAAATACAATTTATAGAAAATATATATGCAAACTCAGAATTAGTGATCATAATTTAATGATAGAGAAAGGTTGTCATACTAGACTGAAAACAAAAGCGGATGATAGAATGTGTGAAAGGGGTGGTACTAATAAAGTTGAGGATGAATTTCGCTTTCTGATTGACAACACAAAGAAGCA
Organism: Saccoglossus kowalevskii; assembly: GCF_978046115.1. Lineage (NCBI taxonomy): Eukaryota > Metazoa > Hemichordata > Enteropneusta > Harrimaniidae > Saccoglossus > Saccoglossus kowalevskii. The sequence goes on along the minus strand of NC_140660.1, from coordinate 11,721,833 downwards.
AAAATGAGGTTATTTCAATCAGCACAAACCTCAAATCATCATTTCAATATGTTAGATAATGATGCAAAGTTTATATATATTATGACCAACATACATGTATAGAACTGGCAGTTTATATTAACAAAAGTGCCATTTTCTAAACCAGTGTTATCGGTATATTTATTTCAACATTTCTATTTTCTGTTATTTTTGTTTTGTTTTTTATAATAGTATTTGACTATGTTCTATTCAAAATGAATAATGTCAATCAATAAAGTTGTTATTATTATTATAATAAAATGCGTCAACTTAAAGCGAGAGGGTCATCACCTGTGTACGTGCGAGATTTGAGTCCCAAGCGACGATAACAACTCACACTAAAAACGCAAAGGCTCGTGGGTAGACGCTTGTTTGTAAACAATGACATGCTATGGCCATCTGACGCATGCGCAGGTGACGACTCCCTCGATTTAAACTTTTTGAATGCCATTTTTCTAAATTTTGTTGCATTATTTTGCACAATTTTAAGTATTTATTCTCTAATTTGTTGTTATTTTTGAACCAAATGTATGTAATATCCTATTGGCTAAAATCTTGACCAGAACCGTGACTATTTTGTCTATTTCAACGAATACATAAACTAAATAGGTGTAAAAACTTGAAATATTGGTATCATAGATAGCATCGTTCGAATTACACAGTTTCGCTAAAATGGGCCATTCATAACCGGCCCATGAACCCGTGCATGATCGTGTTAGGAAAAGCTGTATTTCCCTGCAGTTAAATTGTGTCATTTGATTGGGCGTGCCAAAGAGCTGGCGCCACCAATCAGAGTGAAGATCGGGGAGCTCATCACAGATTAAAACAATGGCGGCGTGTAGGCTTTGCGTTGATTCAGTAAATCGTGGTGAAATCTGCCAAGGGTTAATGTTGAAGCCTGGCAACCCTCGCGGCGAAAACAAAGGCCCAAAACTTGCAGAAAACTATACTTTGGGATGATTGTTGAGACTCCTCTGAACAGTGCAACAAGATTAGCCCTACGTGTGTAAATTTCGTTGTTCGGGATTACTTAAAAGTTGAGTTTGTGTTGTTTTCTTGAATTTTCACCGACTCGACCGGCGTTCCACAGCAGCGCGCACAGAGCCCATAGAAATGCATGGTACAGTAGTGCGCGTCTTAGCAACGTGGAACGTATTGTGACGTAACTCCGCCCCGAAGATTGCGAAACCACTGTACAAACTACTCTTATCATGTATGACCTCTGTGATCAAAATATATTTTTTGTTTTTCTCAAGCCAAAAGGGGTCGGTAACCAGTAATGATTACATCAAGTTGCCATTCAGTGTTCTATTTCCCTTGGTTACCTGACATCAGCGCTTACCTCTTATCATGCATGACCAGTTATATTACAATTTTTTTCATCACCATCAACGTCTTTCTTTCCATACAATTTGTTCAGGGTTACTATGGGTTAAAATAAAAAAAAAAACGCAAATTTTATCAGCCATGAATCAAAGTTTGTTAAATTATTGTTACTGGAAAAAGAAATTTCCAATTCGGTGAGGATCACAGAAAGGAGAAATAATCAAATTGGACTTATCAAGTCTGTAACCGTGTAATAGATGAGACACTGACAGATTTGTTATGTCTTAGGAATCCTGTATTATAATTAAAAATGGCCAGCATTGACGTATTTGTGAGAAATTCACCCGTTTCTGATCCGTCTAGATTACATATCTCTTAAATCAGAAATTCTTCCTCTTTTATTAAATTTCTGTGGATCATTAGCATAATTGGACGTAGTATATTATTATTTAAACTATCTCTCTTTGTCAAATATAGAAATACTGTAAATGCTTTAATTATTGACTGTCTTTTTTTTTTATTCTCGCTCTTTTTAACTCCTAGTCTGGGTCCTAGTCTGGTTTTCTGTCAGGCTCCCAGTCAGGCTCCCAGTCAGTCTCCCGGTTTGGCTCCCAGTCTGTCTCCCAGTCTGGCTCCCAGTCTGTCTCCTAGTCTGTCTCCTAGTCTGGCTCCCAGTCTGGCTCCCAGTCTGGCTCCCAGTCTGGCTCCCAGTCTGTCTCCCAGTCTGGCTCCCAGTCTGGCTCCCAGTCTGGCTCCCAGTCAGGCTCCCAGTCTGTCTCCCAATCTGGCTCTCTGCTGTCATATTTATTTCATTTTCATGAACTGTTTATAATCATAGTTTTACTGTTTTTAAGATAAATATCTCAAATTTGTCAGTGATACAAAATAACTTTCAATTATTTTACACCAGGCTCTGTAACCCATGGTGCTGAGCACTACAATAATTGCTGTTATTGTACTCTTTCCCACCTGAGCAATAGTGATAAATAACAGTTAATATACGCCTAGCTCTTTTTATTGTTTTAGTCCACAAAAGGCACATAATAATATGGTTATACCGAGATACTGGAAATTACCTCCTGCATCTTATGCTGTAGTATTGTGTATGATTTGTTATTGCTTTCTACTATGCATATATATATATATATATATATTCTGTTTCCACTACTATAATTATATACACAAGTAATATGCACAACGAAAATTTGAACTAATTCGCATCAGTATTTCTCATGTTATCGATGAAATAATTTTTTCAATTTTTGACAACAGATTCTATGATGTCATACTTTACCCATAATCCTTTGCTTGAGAATCAAGATAGCTGACTACATAATTTTGATAAAGAGTCGTATATCTAGAGAATGAAAAGTGATACTGTTGAATAATTTATTTTTGCTTGGAATTTTTTTTCGCTATTTTCCCTGAAGGGATGATTCCGTGAAAATAAAATCCAGCAAATACACTTTTTTTCCTATATTTTACATTAAACTCATCAAAAATCAGTGAAAATAAATTCCAAGCAAAACGCCCGAAAACCCTTTTCAGCGAAAATTAATTTCAGCGAAAATAAAGTATTCCACAGTATAAAAAAACTGTAAATTGCATTCTCCTACATTTGTGGAGCTTTTTCTTCAGGGATCATTATGTTGCTTAGATGTTTCCTTTAACTTTTGCATTTTAACAAATAAATATTGTTGCAGTTTGCCCTCTGACAGGACTGATTTTGTAACACCCCCAAGTCAAAATGGATTCTCCTTAAAATCAAGTATGTTGACTACTTGGAAAATTGGTTTTCAATTCAAAAATGAAATTGTACGTGACTGTAACTTACTTGAGGCACAAACAAAAATATTCTGCTCTCTGATTTTCTTCATTTTTCCACTTATTTTATTTTTAAAAAGTTATTTTTTTTAGCAAATTTTAAGTCTCTCAACTGTAAGATACTTTTCACCATCAGTTCCCTTCTTTCATCACTAATGCACAAAATATCGGTCTACCTACATTAAAACAGATTGGTATTTTGAAATTATATTGATTTTGAAGAAAAATATGGAATTTTTTTTTTTTTTAGGAGGAAATGTCGGATAGAAATAGCGTCTTGCTGTTGTTTATCGATTTGAACAGTACGGTCCGAGCGTAACTCAACATTTGTCTAGCTGTAAACTGGTGTAACCTATTCACCACCAGTTTCCTCTTTTCATCACAAATTCGCAAAATAGTCCCATTTATAGTCTGCACTTTCCTTCAGAAGATTGGGACAAAAATAGCCAAATTTTTTGAGTAAAAACTAAAAATTGACTCAAATTTTGTCTGTTGGCTCCAAAATTAGGGTACATTTCTAGAAATATTGAAGAATATAAGAAAAAAAGTAGAGAAAGATTTGGGCGAAAGTCTGGTAGTAAAAAGGTTAAGATACTTTTCACAGTAACATCGTAAATAGCTACGTCATGAAAATTCTCTAATGAGTCAAACTGATGTTGAGGGCGCACTGTAGCAATCAATTGTAGCTTTAGCTGTCTGGAAAATATAAAAAAAAATCTATAAAATTCAGTCTAGATCTGAATCAGTAAAATAATGTAGTGATTTTTTGTTTATTTTAATATTGTGGATTTTATGGCTAATTAGAAAAAACTTGATAATAATTTTTTTGCCGAAAACAATGAAATCATCAGTCACAGAAACATAAAAAAAAACAAGGATGGAATGTACTAACATATCGTTTTCAGTGTCGGTTTATACCTGCTAAAAATAACGAAATCCATAGTAAAAGCAATAAGGTGGTGTCTCCATTACAGCTCAGCGCCACTGTGTAATCAATCCATCATACTGCAATCCCCCATCTTTTGTTTACCCTCTCCATCTGTTGTCATGGCAACACTTAACTGCCCTGCTGACTGTGCTATTTGTACAGGAAACTGTAATCAAATTCTACATTGGGTAGAAAATCGGACGGTTTAGCAGGTTCGGGAAACAAAAAAAAAACAAGAGCTTTGTTTAATTCACGGTCATTTCTGTGTTATTGATCCAGTGTTTCAAGACAGGGGAAAATATGGAGTCCCGCGAGCAGGGATTTCGTAAGTACTGTCTCGGTTTGTTTGCTCTCAAATATGTTAATATCGTACTGGTAAATTCAAAAATATTTTTTTTTTTAATATATTCTTCTTACTGCTGGCTGCATTGTGGTAAACTTCTCGTTTAAAACGTTTTAAATAACTATACATGCTATGTAGGATTCATGAGTCTGAGCTGTCGGCTGCTCACTTTTCATGAACAAATCTCTGTTGAAAAATGTAATCAGCACCGATTTTATAAATTCCAACTTCAGAGGCTGTGTTATGTTATGAATAACAGTGTACTGAATGTTGAATTGAGTTTTTTTTATTTCGGCGTGAATTGAAGATGAATTTTAGTGAAAAGTTTGAGTAGACGTTGATTTTAGGTTGTAAAAATTGTAAGCTTAGAACACGACAGGTTTCAATAGGTTAGTGTAACGTAATATTATTGATTGGTGTTCATTTTGAAAACACGACTTTGCTTTACTGCTAATGGTTGCTAAGCATGCTTAGTGACTATGATGGCAACTACAGTGAGACAGAATATCAAGTTGTCGTCAAAAATAAATCAGTACTGAAAACTCAAACAAAAGAAGAAAAAAATTATTTTAAATATTTTGTTGTCTCTCCTGATTGAGTCTGTTGGACTGAAAAACATAATTTTTCTAGTTACTTTTTTTTTAACCAACAAGCATAGGCAGAATTTAATTTTTATTTTTATTCTAAAAATGTTGGTAATTCTTGAAATTCTTGTTCGAAACTAAATTTTTCTCTCATATTTTCCAAAAAATTCTGAGAAGAAACTGAAAAAAAAAGTATATCTTGAGACACTCAACAGAAAAATAAATATTTTTTTTTTCGTCTTTATCATCAAACTACACATACGTTACTGTTTTTTATGGAATCATTTTCATTATTATTATTATATATCAAATCAGTAATGTAAAATATGGTTAAATTCTTTTTTTTATAATTAATTCTATATATGATTCAATATTTTGACTTGGTATTTTATGTCAATTTTGCTAAGATATCATATTTATGTACGGTACAAACAAAATGAGTCAGTAATGGTGGGTGAGAAGCAACAGGTTTATACTGGTTATTTAAAAATAAAAATCATGTTTAATTTACCTCACAGACAGTATTTATTTGATTAAATTAATTTTATTTTAATGTATTTTAAATTTAAAATTTAACTTAAAAATTCTAAAAAAATAATTCTAAAGTAATTTCAACTATCACAAAAATTTCTAAAATTGGATTTTTTTAACCTGTTGATCTGCCAAATGTTTTACAAGTTTTTTCTTTTTCTTTTATTTTTTTTTTAATTATGGAAATTTTTTGATTTTGTGATGGGTGAAAAAAGTTGAAGATTAAAGCATCAATAAAATGTGGTCATGCAGAATTTATTTAAATTATATGTAAATGAGTCTGTTTGTGGATTACCATTCGTCACTGTTCTTAATTGCCAGGTACTTTAAAATGCATTAATTTCATAAATTTTCATTAATTTCGTAAGTCAGTAAAAAATATCTTAGTTGTCTTCACAGAAGCCATGAAATCCTAAAAAAATATGCAAAAATATCCAGTAGTGAAAATTAACCAATTTACCCGTACAGCAGACTCATCATTTGGGATGAGAGCAGTAAACATGATTGAAATGAAAAAAAACAAAAAACTATAAAACTACAGTTATTGCCTCAATCTTCATGAGAAAGGTCCTTGTATGGTAATCACCGCTGATGTATCATGATGCATTATGGGTAAATCATTGGGGGAGGTCGTATAAATAAAAACATGGGTCCTGTATCCATCTGTCATCTTTGTTTTGGTCCAGCTGATTTTCTGTCACCCTCATCTGGTTTCTATGGCAACAGTGGTTCTTGATATAATGAGTGTGATATATGGTATACAATAACAGTAGAGAGTTAGGTTACTGTGTAATTCTAGACACCACTGGAAGTCTGAGTCTAAAGCAGAGATGAAATGTTACTCCTTTGTTTTGACCTGTGCACCTTAACGCTTATTTAAATGTTTATTTTAACACTTATTTTAAAACATATTATAGCAGTGGAACCTTTTTTGGTCAAAATTCGTCTGTAGTTATTTTTTTATGTTTTTTAGTATAAGTCAACTGTATGTGAACTTTATTCACTGTCAATGTTTATTTTCGAGAAAACATTTTCAATGAAATCACTTTGTAATAAAATAATGTTAATTTTTTAATATTTCTAGATGTGAGAAATTACATTACAACACGCCATACTTTTAGCTGGAAACATTTTTTGCTGAATAGACTGTTTGGATGTTTTGTGTAGTTTTTATTTTCACTGATTTTGGACAAGTTGAATGTAAAATGAAAGAAAATAGGTATATTCGCTGGATTTTATTTTCACTGAATCATTCCTTCAACGAAAATAGCGAAAATTAATTCCAACCAAAAATAAAGTATTCTACAGTATATACTATATTTTCACTAGTCAAAGTTTTGAGATGTATCCTTGCCAAAAAGTCCCAAACAGACAATACATTTTTTTTTACTCCATTTTGTATATTAATTTTCTCCGAACTGAGTATTTTTTTTATTTATTTTTTCTAATCAGTGAAAATCATGCTTTATTTGGTAACAATCAAACAAGTTTTCTATTTCAATATTTTTTGGGGAACAAAAATTGCCAAATTTTTTTGAGTAAAAAATGAAAATTGACTCATTTTGCCTGTTGGCCCCAAAATTATGGTTCACTTCCAGAAATATTGAAGAGTATGAGAAAAAATGTAGGAAAATTTGGGGGAGAATATTTGGTGGTGAAAACGTAAATCAAGCTAAAACGTAGATTTTACTGTATAAGATTGGGTGGCAAGAACCAAAAGAGAATCTAAGTAAATTCAAGACATAGGTTAAAAATAACGTGATTTATAAATATATTTTCACATTCTGCTTATGTGCAATTTTTAAAGACAGTTTGAGTTCAAATTTTGCTCCACTGAGCATGTTACTGCACATATGTGCAATGCATTATGGGAGATAACTTCAAATGTTGGACTACTGAGCATGTTACTGCACATATGTGCAATGCATTATGGGAGATAACTTCAAATTTTGCACTACTGAGCATGTTAATGCACATATGTGCAATGCATTATGGGAGATAACTTCAAATGTTTGCACTACTGAGCATATTACTGCACATATGTGCAATGCATTATGGGAGATAACTTCAAATTTTGCACTACTGAGCATGTTACTGCACATGTATGCAATGCATTATGGGAGATAACTTCAAATTTTGCACTACTGAGCATGTTACTGCACATATATGCAATGCATTATGGGAGATAGCTTCAAATTTTTGAATTATTTTCACAATATTAGGATTCATGTCAATAATATATATAAATGTTTCATCCCATTCTACCCAGCAAAATTTGACATATATGAAAAAATAAATTTTCTCAGTATAGGAACCAGTGAAAAAATGCCAGTTTTGATCATTTTTTATGTCATTTTGGACTCTTGTATCTAACAAAATTAAATTTGGTATCCTGGTAGCATGAACTCATGATAGTGAAAGTGGGATGGTTATGACCTTCATAACTCTGAATTATTATAATAAAATTGTCACACTAGTTAATTATGCAATATTACCATTTATAAAATTATCAACACTAGTCATTTACACAATTTCAACACTTGTCAATTTCAAGAAATGTTAACATTACTAAAAAGTAATTGTTAACACTAGGTATCTATTTCTGTTTTTGATTGACTTACATGTGTATTTGAATAAAAGTGATTTATACAGAATGTTCAGGCAAAGCATTGAAAGTCACTAGGATCCTTGTATAGTATGTACAATAAATGGAAATAAATACATGAAAATTGATAAATGAAAACAATTAAATGATTTTAATAACTGAAAATGAAAATTGAAGATCCTTAAATGAAAATCAATTACTGAAAACTATAAATGAGGAAAATTAAATGAAAATGTTAAATGCATTTAATAACTGAAACTATAAATGAAATACTTTAAAATGAAAATGTATTGCTGAAAATGATAAATAAAGAAAAATGAACTTGATAAATGAAAATGACAAATGAAGATCATTAAATGAAAATCAATTATTGAAAACTACATGTATAAATGAGAAAAATTAAATGAAAATGTTAAATGCATTTGATAACTAAAAATGATGTATGAAGATTCTTAAATGAAAACATTTAACTGAAAATATGAAATAAAAAAAATGAAATGAAAATGTTAAATAAAGTTACTTACTACCTGTTGCAAGCTATTGTCAGAACTGGCAATTACATTTGACTTTTGACCTGGTGTAAACCCTGTGGGGTATGTATGTATATGTATCAATTACAATTTGATACCATCATACAGAATGTTCCATTGTTTGAGTCAGGGTGCATAGCTTGAGGCGAGACTAATTTTGTGTTTTTTCAATCATGCGAGTGTGAATTTAAAAATATTTTTAAGTAAGTTTTTACGTAAGTTATAGTTATGGTCCAGATAGATGTAAGATAGTCTTCTTACAGACAATATTGTACAGTTTTATCCATCATTTTATAGGCTTTCTCCCCCATTACACAATGGTCTTTCCCACTGACCCCCAATCCCCATCAACCATCCTGGCAGCCACAGCGAGTATTCCTTATAGTGAGTTAAAAAAAAAAAAACTATCGTCATGGATTATTTTTCCCGGCATTTGATATCTTCCCTCGTCATCATTTTCTCGAAATACACGCGTTCGATCCTCATGCGAAATGGTCATCTGAGTGTGTCTGTGTAAACTCTGTCGCATCTCGGCTACATTTGTGATTTGGTTGGACATTTCAAGTGCTGATGACTTGACCTACATTTAGCCAGGAACTGACTTGCCTAAAAAAAAATGCAAATGTTTTTTTCGACTTCACGAGGTAAGTCAAACGCTCGCCGTTGTGACGCTTGTGTGTAATGATGCACGGCATATTGTCGAGAAAATAACTTTACTTAGTATCTCTGTTTGGTCTGGAATGTTGATCATAAAAAAAACACTTCAGAAAAAGCTAAAATTGTATGATGTCACTAATACCTTAGTCAGTGCAGGTCTGCAGCCATAATTAGTCTTTTTTAGTCCCGTTTATAGTCTGCACTTTCCTTCAGAAGATTGGGACTAAAATAGTCACATTTTTTGTGTAAAAACTGAAAATTGACTCAAATTTTGTCTGTTGACTCCAAAATTAGGGTTCATTTACAGAAATATTGAAGAATATTCGAAAAATTACAGACAGATTTGAGCAATAATGTCTGGTGGTGAAAAAGTTAATTACCATCAGATCATAACTTTATAAATATGTTCTTATTATTCAACATTTTTAAGTTCTGTGCAAGTTCAAACTACAGTGGATATAATATAATACCTTAGCCAGTATTTTATTTTGTCTGTTTTTTTCCACCGATTGATCATGCCACATGTTACTGTAAAATACTTTATTTTTAGCTGGAATTAATTTTCGCTGAAAATAAACTTTTTGGGTGTTTTGTATGGAATTTATTTTAACTGACTTTTGATGAGTTGAATGTAAAATATAGGAAAAAAAGTATATTCGCTGGATTTTATTTTCACTGAATCATATCTTTTAGCGAAAATTAATTCCAAGTGAAAATAAAGTATTTTACAGTATACACAATTGATCATTCATGGCTGATGCTCTCATTAAAGCTAAGAAGATTGACAATGTGACATAGTGTACGTAAAAAAGGATTTATCTGATGAAGATCGCATACCAATTGAAGAGGTCATGAAAATTAAGATTATCACAGAGTACGTCACACATAAAAAAATCCACAATTATAGATGAAATAATTACTATTTTTTGACTCCTGTGTGCGAAGCACAAAAAGGGAGTCTTTGCATAGTGTGTCTGTCTGTCTGTGTGTGTGTCTGTTCCACTAATATCTCAAGAACCATACATTGATTTTTGATGAAACTTGGTGCACAGATGCTCTGGGCCAATGCGCAGATTTGACTAGGTTTTGGTAAAAATCCATGCATATTAATTACCTATAATTAGCTGATTTTTAGCTGTTCCATGATTGTTCCACTGATATCTAAAGAGCCACTCATTGGATTTTGATGAAACTTAGCACATAGATGCTCCAAACTAATGCACAGACTTGATTAGTTTTGGGTAAAAATCTGTGCAATATTAATTACCTAATTTGCATAATAATTAATCAATTTTTGGCTTTTCCACTGATATCTCAACTACTAATCATCACATTTCAATAAAACTTGGTACATAGATATCAAAGGCCACTGCACAGACCTGATATTTTTTAGGGTAATATCAGTACATATTATTTACCTAATTTGCATAATTAATTAATTTTCAGCTTTTGGTATTTCAAGTAGTAATCATCACATTTCAATGAAACTTGGTACATAGTTATTTAAGGACTGTGCAAAGACCTGATTAGTTTTGGGGTAAATATTTGTGCATATTAATCACCTTATTAGCATAATTAATTAATTTTTATCTTTTCGCCTGATAACTCAAGTACTGATCATCATATTTGAATGAGACTTGCTACATAGATCCTCTAGGACTATGCAGAGACCTGATTAGTTTTAGGGTAAATAATTGTAGGTATTAATTACCTAATTTGCATAATTAGTTAATTTTTTCCATGAATGTTCCACTGATATATAAAGAACCACTAATTGGATTCATCATCACATTTCAATGAACCTAGGACTATGCAGAGACCCAATTAGTTTATGGTAAATATTTATGCTTATTAATCACCTAATTAAAATAATTAATTAACACTGATATGTCAATTACTGATCATCACATTTGAATAAAATTTGGTACATAAATGCTCTAGAACAATAACAGGCCGATTAATTTTAGGTTAAAATTTGTTCATATTAATTCTCTAATAATAATTCATAGTTTTTTTGTTCTAATCACATTTCAATGAAACTTGGTACATAGATATTACATTACGCAGGCCTTATTAGTTTTACACTCAAATCTGTTCATATTAGTTACCTGATTTACATAATTAGTTTTCAGCTATTCCATCAATATCTCAAGTACAAGTAATTTTGAATTAATTTTTAATGTGTCTCCAATACTCTCAGCACACGGGAGTTCTTTCTAAGCTTTTTTTGATCTTATTTTGGAGTCGTGTTCATTTCAGATAGATTTTGGAAAGAGTACATGCCTAATTGCAAAATACCTGTATGTATTTTTCACATTTATTTATGTTTGTTTATCGCATAATAATAATAATATTAATAATAACTTTATTTGCATCTTCAAAAAATACAGTGTTTCTATCAGTTTATAGTAACATTTGTATTAAAGTGGGGGGGGGGTCAGATAGCCATAGCGTGTCATTGTTTACAAACAAGTGTCCACCCATGAGCCTTTGCGTTTTTAGCATGTGTTGTTATTGTCGCTTGGGACTCAATTCCCGCGCGTGCGCAGATGACGACCCTCCCGCTTTAAACAGTGTTCATGATTAAAATCCTGATTTTACCTTTATAATATGTTGCTTCGTCTAAGTTTGCCAGATAAATACTTCGCATACACATGTCGTTTGTGTCATATATGGGGGATAGTCTAGCTCATTTCTGTCTAAGCAGTCAACGATTTCGAAATCTCGCGCTTTGTTTTGTTAAGCTTTATGACGATTGACATTTTCGAACACTATTCAGCTCTTGGTGGTGTATGAAAATTATAACTTTATTATAAAAAAGTAAAGTTGCGTCCTCATTTCATGGGTACATAAAACCTCACTTCCATGTCACACTAAAGACATAAAATATATTTAAATGATGCAGGTTCAGCTGAAAAAAATTATGATGTTTTGAAAGTTGATATCCTGTTCTCATTTCCCCATCCATTTCATTTTGAGAGTCCTAGAAGGTCTTATCCTTCAGACAAACATATGCACAATGAAACTGACCTTTAACCTTTTCACCAACAGACATTCTCACCTAAATTTTTCCGCACTTTTTTTCTAATATTCTTCAATATTTCTGGGAATGAACCCCAATTTTGGAGCCAACAGGTACAATTTGAGTCAATTTTTAGTTTTTACTCAAACAATTTTGCCATTTTTGTCCCAATCTTCTGAAGGAAAGTGCAGACTATAAACAGGACTATTTTGTGCATTTGTGATAAAAAGAGAGAACTGGTGGTGAGAAGGATAAAGGCAAACAAAGCCAAAATCATACATATTAATTTCCTATATCTCAACATTTCATGTTGTTTTTGTTGGTCATAGGATGGTGAAGCACAGATTTGAAAACCAAGAAATTAACTTTAATATGCTTATCTGGTTTAAACCGAGAGATCAAATACAAACATCTATGACCAAAACTTCAAAGTTAAAAATATTGACTCACGATACCCATCGAGACTGTAGAAATGTACATTTTCAAATTTTTAGTGCGCTGGAAATTGTTCCGCTTTCTCGTTTGCTTTACTTCCATGCATTGTATTACCTAACATCGTTTTGTTGGCCCCCTTCCCGCTTTAATAAGTACAATTGCTTCTTCCTTGAATTCTCTGAGAAATTAAAATGTATGAAAGTAGGAAACATTACCATGGAAACTGTGAAACTATGACTACCTTAATTTATACATCATCAGTTAGTGCCTTGACAGGAAGTGGTGAGCTTGGTTGCCATAGTGACAATGTGTGGCATGTTCTTGTCTTTTAATGTGTTATAGTGATTAACACATGAGAATAAATTGCACTAGGGATCAACCAGTTAGTTTGAGGGGGGGGATTTTATGGTTTATGTTCTTTGTATGCAGACATTTTGTGACTTGTTCAAATAATACTATCATTGATTGAAGGGAGGTGGTTGTCAAGCCTAGTCTGTTCAATATTAGACTCGCAGCGACGTACTTTATGCATGTCAAATATATTTACCTTAGCAGTGACAGTATTTTGTGTCAAAATTTGTCTACAATTATTCGTTTTAGTATTAGTCAACTTTTTGGGTTCACTGTCAATCTGATTTTTGAGAAAAACGATAAAATAATACGAATAGAATGCAGTTTAGCAGCGGTTTGCATGGACCACCATGAAAAAAACACATTTCCTCGTTAAAGAACCCACTAAAAATATTGTCTAGACATCAAAAAACTACTGTAAAAGGATTAATTATTCACTGGATTTTAATTTTGCTTATTTCGCTGACTGGAAAAATGCGTTAAATTAAAACCCAGTGAATATGTAAAACTTAGCATAGAACACATTATCTAAATGATAAAACCGTGAATTTAAAACCCACTGAATATGTAAAATTGAGCATAGAACACATTATCTAAATGATAGAACCGTGAATTTAAAAATGGTAAAGCAGCGAAATTTAAACCCAGTGAAAATTAGTCATTTTACAGTATATTATAAGGAACCACATTATCTTTTTCTCATTACTGAAAAAATTTTCAGATATTACTAACAAATCATCATCAGTTTAGTTACTGTACTTATTACATTTTCTTCACTATAAAAATAGAACGCTACACAAAAGCTATAAAAAATTTTTTTATATCATATTACAAGAATTATTAAAATGATATAAAAATATGCGGTCACATACTCTGTTCAGAGAAAATCGATCAATAAAATACAGTCAAATTAGTTTTATCTATTTTAGGGCATTTTACCATTTTTCCTATGACCAGGATATATCTTAGCATTTATGCAAATTAATACCATATATTGAATGAATGTCCTTGATGTTTTGTATTGGAATTTACGTATTCATGAACTTGCAATGAACTATGGAAGTTTATGCAAATTAATACCATATTTGGAATGACTTTTCTTGATGTTTTGTAGTGGAATGTACAAACTCTTTAACATCACAATGAACTATGGAAGTTTATGCAAATTAATACCATATTTGGAATGACTTTTCTTGATGTTTTGTAGTGGAATGTACAAACTCTTTAACATCACAATGAACTATGGGAGTTTATGCAAATTAATACCATATTTGGAATGACTTTTCTTGATGTTTTGTAGTGGAATGTACAAACTCTTTAACATCACAATGAACTATGGGAGTTTATGCAAATTAATACCATATTTGGAATGACTTTCCTTGATGTTTTGTAGTGGAATGTACAAACTCTTTAACATCACAATGAACTATGGGAGTTTATGCAAATTAATACCATATTTGGAATGACTTTCCTTGATGTTTTGTAGTGGAATGTACAAACTCTTTAACATCACAATGAACTATGGGAGTTTATGCAAATTAATACCATATTTGGAATGACTTTTCTTGATGTTTTGTAGTGGAATGTACAAACTCTTTAACATCACAATGAACTATGGGAGTTTATGCAAATTAATACCATATTTGGAATGACTTTCCTTGATGTTTTGTAGTGGAATGTACAAACTCTTTAACATCACAATGAACTATGGGAGTTTATGCAAATTAATACCATATTTGGAATGACTTTCCTTGATGTTTTGTAGTGGAATGTACAAACTCTTTAACATCACAATGAACTATGGGAGTTTATGCAAATTAATACCATATTTGGAATGACTTTTCTTGATGTTTTGTAGTGGAATGTACAAACTCTTTAACATCACAATGAACTATGGGAGTTTATGCAAATTAATACCATATTTGGAATGACTTTCCTTGATGTTTTGTAGTGGAATGTACAAACTCTTTAACATCACAATGAACTATGGGAGTTTATGCAAATTACTATCATATATTGAATGACTTTTCTTGATGTTTCATAGTGGAATGTACAAACTCTTTAACATCACAATGAACTATGGGAGTTTATGCAAATTAATACCATATTTGGAATGACTTTCCTTGATGTTTTGTAGTGGAATGTACAAACTCTTTAACATCACAATGAACTATGGGAGTTTATGCAAATTAATACCATATTTGGAATGACTTTTCTTGATGTTTTGTAGTGGAATGTACAAACTCTTTAACATCACAATGAACTATGGGAGTTTATGCAAATTAATACCATATTTGGAATGACTTTCCTTGATGTTTTGTAGTGGAATGTACAAACTCTTTAACATCACAATGAACTATGGGAGTTTATGCAAATTACTATCATATATTGAATGACTTTTCTTGATGTTTCATAGTGGAATGTACAAACTCTTTAACATCACAATGAACTATGGGAGTTTATGCAAATTAATACCATATTTGGAATGACTTTCCTTGATGTTTTGTAGTGGAATGTACAAACTCTTTAACATCACAATGAACTATGGGAGTTTATGCAAATTAATACCATATTTGGAATGACTTTTCTTGATGTTTTGTAGTGGAATGTACAAACTCTTTAACATCACAATGAACTATGGGAGTTTATGCAAATTAATACCATATTTGGAATGACTTTCCTTGATGTTTTGTAGTGGAATGTACAAACTCTTTAACATCACAATGAACTATGGGAGTTTATGCAAATTACTATCATATATTGAATGACTTTTCTTGATGTTTCATAGTGGAATGTACAAACTCTTTAACATCACAATGAACTATGGGAGTTTATGCAAATTAATACCATATTTGGAATGACTTTCCTTGATGTTTTGTAGTGGAATGTACAAACTCTTTAACATCACAATGAACTATGGGAGTTTATGCAAATTAATACCATATTTGGAATGACTTTTCTTGATGTTTTGTAGTGGAATGTACAAACTCTTTAACATCACAATGAACTATGGGAGTTTATGCAAATTAATACCATATTTGGAATGACTTTCCTTGATGTTTTGTAGTGGAATGTACAAACTCTTTAACATCACAATGAACTATGGGAGTTTATGCAAATTAATACCATATTTGGAATGATTTTCCTTGATGTTTTGTAGTGGAATGTACAAACTCTTTAACATCACAATGAACTATGGGAGTTTATGCAAATTACTACCATATATTGAATGACTTTTCTTGATGTTTCGTAGTGGAATGTACAAACTCTTTAACATCACAATGAACTATGGGAGTTTATGCAAATTAATACCATATTTGGAATGACTTTCCTTGATGTTTTGTAGTGGAATGTACAAACTCTTTAACATCACAATGAACTATGGGAGTTTATGCAAATTAATACCATATTTGGAATGACTTTCCTTGATGTTTTGTAGTGGAATGTACAAACTCTTTAACATCACAATGAACTATGGGAGTTTATGCAAATTAATACCATATTTGGAATGACTTTCCTTGATGTTTTGTAGTGGAATGTACAAACTCTTTAACATCACAATGAACTGTTGGAGTTTATGCAAATTAATACCATATATGGAATTAATGTCCTTGACTTTTCGTGTTGGAATGTACATACTCTCTAGCTTGCAATGAATTATGGGAGTTTATGCAAATTAATACCATATTTGGAATGACTTTCCTTGATGTTTTGTAGTGGAATGTACAAACTCTTTAACATCACAATGAACTATTGGAGTTTATGTAAATTAATACCATATATGGAATTAATGTCCTTGACTTTTCGTGTTGGAATGTACATACTCTCTAGCTTGCAATGAATTATGGGAGTTTATGCAAAATAATACCATATATGGAATTAATGTCCTTGACTTTTTGTGTTGAAATGTACATACTCTCTAGCTTGCAATGAATTATGGGAATTTATGCAAATTAATACCATATATAGAATTAAGATTTATATGTACTTATTTTATCTGTGCGTGTATTGAAATTCCTCCTAAGGACCCACACTGAGTTGACAAAAAAAAAGAAAACCTTGTACAATCGTACCATTAATCAAGTCTTTAAGTGCATTGCTACATCACCATGGCAACTAACAGTTGAATTAAAAGTGATGTAATTGACGTGTGCCTAATTTAATCACAGACCAATTTATCTGCCACTGTACAAAACAAATTCTGAATTGTTGAAATGATCACGCCGTTCTATGAACAGTAACAATATATTATAACATTCTGATTTAGATGTTTGTTTTTTATGTTTTGTTTATCTAGCTGCAGCCGTAACCTACGATGCCTCAGAAACCAGGACATCATGGCAGTTTACGAACGGGTCCCAGTACTAAACATAAAAAGATGGCAGCTGGAAGTAGCGGACTAAATGTTTCGCTGAATGGTAGCTTTAACCTCAGCTCGAGTTTAATTTCGTCAGATTTTCCGTGGCATGATGTAAGTTCTTTGCATTCTGAATGGTAGTTTTAATCTCGGCTCGTTTTGAAATTCCTTAGAATTTCCATACCATAATGAAAGTTCCTCACATTATGAATGGTTATTCTAATCTCAGCTTGTTTTTAAATTCGTCTGATTTTCGTGCCATTACGTAAGTTCTTGCATACTGAATGGTAGGTTTAATTGCAGCTTAATTTTAAATTCATCTGATTTTCGTGCCATGACGTAAGTTCTCGCATACTGAATGGTAGTTTTATTCGCAGCTTAATTTTAAATTCATCTGATTTTCGTGCCATGACGTAAGTTTTCGCATACTGAATGCTAGTTTTATTCGCAGCTCGATTTTAAATTCGTCAGATTTTCCATACCATGATGTAAGTTCTTGCATACTGAATACTACTTTTAATCACAGCTCGATTTTAAATTCGTCAGATTTTCCATACCATGACGTGAGTTCTCGCATACTAAATGCTAGTTTTAATCACAGCTTAATTTTAAATTCGTCAGATTTTTCATACCATGACGTAAGTTCTCGCATACTGAATGGTAGCTTTAATCATAGCTCGATTTTAAATTAGTCAGATTTTCAGTGGCATTATTTTGTGAAATGAAAAGTTTGGTATTTAAAATTGATGTCTCTATTATGTCAGTTTTATTCATGTTGAGATTTGTATGGAATTTGCAAACTCTTTATATTTGATATTTACTTCACTATTCCCCTTTATTTTTACTACATCTAGTTTCCTGTTGAAGAGTTTCCATCTCTTCTTTATACTTAATTTATTTTTCACTTGTAATTTATTTTCGCTATTTTATTATTCAGTGAAAAGAAAATCCAGCGAATATACCCTTTTTCCTACGTTTTAACTTCAACTCATCAAAAGTGGTTATTCTGGAAATGAAACTAGGATTTATTTTCATTGTTTGGGTTAGGTAGAAGTACCAGGATGTGTGACCTTTAGGGGGTTTGCAGGAGTACTGGGATCTGTGACCTTTAGGGGTTAGGCGGGACTACAAGGATGTGTGACCTTTAGGGGTTAGGCAGGAGTACCAGGATGTGTGACCTTTAGGGGTTAGGCAGGAGTACCAGGATGTGTGACCTTTAGGGGTTAGGCAGGAGTACCAGGATGTGTGACCTTTAGGGGGATTGGCAGGAGTACCAGGATGTGTGACCTTTAGGAGGTGTGGCAGGAGTACCAGGATGTGTGACCTTCAGGAGTTAGGCAGGAGTACCAGGATGTGTGACCTTTAGGAGGTGTGGCAGGAGTACCAGGATGTGTGACCTTCAGGAGTTAGGCAGGAGTACCAGGATGTGTAACCTTTAGGAGTTAGGCAGGAGTACCGGGATGTGTGACCTTTAGGAGGTGTGACAGGAGTACCAGGATGTGTGACCTTTAGGGGTTAGGCAGGAGTACCAGGATGTGTGACCTTTAGAAGGTGTGGCAGGAGTACCAGTATGTGTAACCTTTAGGAGTTAGGCAGGAGTACCAGGATGTGTGACCTTTAGGAGTTATGCAGGAGTACCAGGATGCATGACCTTTAGGAGTTAGGCAGGAGTACCAGGATGTGTAACCTTTAGGAGTTAGGCAGGAGTACCAGGATGTGTGACCTTTAGGAGGTGTGGCAGGAGTACCAGGATGTGTAACCTTTAGGAGTTAGGCAGGAGTACCAGGATGTGTGACCTTTAGGAGGTGTGGCAGGAGTACCAGGATGTGTGACCTTTAGGGGGGTTCTGCAGGAGTACCAAGATGTGGGACCTTTAGGGGGGTTGGCAGGAGTACCAGGATGTGTGACCTTTAGGAGGTTTGGCAGGAGTACTTTGAAGTACCATGTGTCATTACTAGGTCTAATTATTGTCAATTTCACAGGAGAAAAAATCTGGTGGTCGTAAAAGAATTGGTAGTTCTAAGCGAAGAGCACCTTTATCAACTGCAGATGGAGGCCCACCAACAGGTAAAACTATGTGTAATTATTCCTTAGATGTAAATGGCTGCCGAGATCTCATTGAGAGCAAGAGAGTCACATGACTTGTTTTTGCCCCTCAAATAGTGTCCCATATTTCCCTGTAATCGCATGGACTGTTCCACTGATACCTATGTAAGCATGGTATTTGGAACAGTGAACTCAAATATGGGGGAGTATGGTATACTATTTAAGGGGCAAATAAACAAGTTGTGTGATTCGCACACTTTCAGTGAGATCTCTGTTCTCCTTTGGTTCATGATCAATTAATGTTTTATTTTTCCCAAGAAAGTTTTCTGAATTTTTGTATTAGACAATTTTAAAATTGTTGCCTCTCAAAGAATATTGCAAATTAAAATTGAAAATTACCGTATGGTTCTTAGGGGAGCAGTTGACATGGTGATGAAAGAAAGTATGTAACATTGTTTGGTAGGCTAAAGTTACTTGAGTTTTTCGCTCTCACCACCAGACTTCTTTGCCTAAATTTTTCTTATATTTTTCTATATTTATGGAAATGAAACCTAATTTTGGAGCCAACAGACAAAATTTTAGTCAATTTTCAGTTTTTACTCAAAATAATGTTGTTATTTTTGAACTGATCTTCTGATTGAAAGTGCAGACTTTTAACTGGAATATTTTGTGAATTCATGATGAAAAGAGGGAACTAGGCGTAAAAAGGTTAAAGAGAGTCTATCTTTATCTATTCTATAAATTCTTCTGTAGGATTTGCAACTTTAATGGAGATAGACGGGGTTGACCCCGACGAGGAACTTCAACAGCAACTAAAAGACCCATTGCAAGAAATCAGTCGACAGCGCCTACGAGCGATTAGAATCAACTTTCGTCGCCTGGGTGGTAACGTCGAAAACCGCATAACTGGTAAAGAGTTATGGAGCGTGTTTATGGAACACAACATAAAAGTCTCCGGGAGAGTTTTTCAACTGATTTTAAATAAATACGAAGATCAGTTTGGAGTGGACTATGAAAAGCTGTGGAAATTTATGGTGGAAGCACAAAAATTAACAGGTATATTATTTATTTGTTTATTTTCATCGATCAGCAGAATTTGGTAGCCTATTCAGCATTTCTGCTTGCTTGCAGAAAGAAGAGATAGAAGCTATGGCGAAATCCGCCATGCAATATTGTCGTACTTTGAGATGAAGACGACAAACCAATATCAATACTGGTGTATATTGAGATTAATATGAGGTTATTACGAGGATACTGCAAAGTATGCACTAAGACAGTACAGCGAGAGTATCTACCGATGCAAAGCGAAGGTCGATGTGACATGTACTGTGCGTATTATTATACATCTTTTAGGAATGCCAAAATCCAAAACGTTTAGAGCAGATTTAGTGAACTTCTTTGTGTGGAGTCCGGTTAAACCCTGGGGGCAACCATGTTTGTTTTTATTATTAGAGGACGCTTACGTGCAGAATTGTTCCATATGTGGAAATCGCATTTCCTAATATGGTAGGATGCAAATACGACAAAATTACGGGATGCTGTATCTTATGTTGTTACGGTGACAGATATATAATAATACAACATGCAATTTTCCATGCAATGTTATTGTACTTTGAGATGAATATGACATCTAATCTGAATCTTATTCTGAATTTGCTTTTCTTTATTTTTCAGGCCGTGACAGCGTGCAAGCCACAAACCGACTTAATAATAGTTTCAGTCATTTACATTCTTCATCGTTATCCGAATATGACGGTGAAGATATGAACATGTTGGTCAGATTACATCGAGCCCTGCAGAATAGCTCCGAGTTTGAACTGGATGACCTTAGGGCAGTGTTTAAGGAGAGAGACAAAGGACGAAGTGGTCAGCTTGAGAAAAAACAGGTGAGAATACTAACATTGCACTTATACTGCCCTCTATAATGTACACTGCCCTCTAGTGTTCATTATCCAGGGCAAATATGAACATATTAATTTAGCTCAGAGTTTGAGTTGAATGACCTCAGGGCGGTGTTTAAGGAGAAAGATAAAGGACGAAGTGGTCAGCTTGAGAAAAAACAGGTGAGAATACAAATATTGCACTTATACTGCCCTCTATAATGTTACACCGCCCTCTATTGTTTATTATCTGGGGGAAATATGTGCATATTAGTTTAGCTCAGAGTTTGAGTTGAATGACCTCAGGGCGGTGTTTAAGGAGAGAGACAAAGGACCAAGTGGTCAGCTTGAGAAAAAACAGGTGAGAATACTAACATTGCACTTATACTGCCCTCTATAATGTACACTGCCCTCTAGTGTTCATTATCCAGGGCAAATATGAACATATTAATTTAGCTCAGAGTTTGAGTTGAATGACCTCAGGGCGGTGTTTAAGGAGAAAGATAAAGGACGAAGTGGTCAGCTTGAGAAAAAACAGGTGAGAATACAAATATTGCACTTATACTGCCCTCTATAATGTTACACCGCCCTCTATTGTTTATTATCTGGGGGAAATATGTGCATATTAGTTTAGCTCAGAGTTTGAGTTGAATGACCTCAGGGTGGTGTTTAAGGAGAGAGACAAAGGACGAAGTGGTCAGCTTGAGAAAAAACACGTGAGAATACAAATATTGCACTTATACTGCCCTCTATAATGTTACACTGCCCTCTAGTGTTTATTATCTGAGGGAAATATGTGCATATTAGTTTAGCTCAGAGTTTGAGTTGAATGACCTCAGGGTGGTGTTTAAGGAGAGAGACAAAGGACGAAGTGGTCAGCTTGAGAAAAAACAGGTGAGAATACAAATATTGCACTTATACTGCCCTCTATAATGTTACACTGCCCTCTATTGTTTATTATCTGGGGAAATATGTGCATATTAGTTTAGCTCAGAGTTTGAGTTGAATGACCTCAGGGCGGTGTTTAAGGAGAGAGACAAAAGACGAAGTTTTCAGCTTGAGAAAAAACAGGTGAGAATACAAATATTGCACTTATACTGCCCTCTATAATGTTACACTGCCCTCTAGTGTTCATTATCCAGGGGGAAAATGTGCATATTAATTTAGCTCAGAGTTTGAGTTGAATGACCTCAGGGCGGTGTTTAAGGAGAGAGACAAAGAACAAAGTGGTCAGCTTGAGAAAAAACAGGTGAGAATACAAATATTGCACTTATACTGCCCTCTATAATGTTACGGCGCCATCTAGTGTTGATTATCAGGTTTCTGTAGTGTCACACATATTTCATGTGGATATGATATTGTTTCGTATTGCAGCGAGTCAGAATGATTCAACATAATGTTTTTGAATCCACATGGGTTGAAGAGCATTAACAAATAAAACTGAAATATGCAATAAAGTTGGAACCTGAAATGATCTGAAATTTTCTGGCATGATGACAATTATTGTGAATTGAATGTAAAGGTCATTCAACATATTTTTATTATTTAATTTTTTTTAAATTTTGTGCAATTATTGACTCAGACATAAGTCATGAATTTTTTTTTGGTAAGGCCAGACTTTTTTTATTCCTTGTTTCTCGGGTTTTTATAAGGCAATTTTTTTGAGGAGGGCAGAAAAAAAATAAAATTAATTTATTTTTTCCATTAGATTTGTGTGATTCTCAAAGAATTGTAAGTGAGATTATTGATCGGAGAGAAGAAATGAAATACAATTTTATTTCATGTAAAACCTTGTTTCTCATCTGCGCGAGACTTCGGTACTTTGATCATGATACTTCCACAAAAATGCAACTTGGATTTTGTAGTGCAGCGGGCGGTAAAAACAAGGGATAATAAAAGTCTGGCCTAAGAATCTAAACTATCTCCACAGCAATCTATCTTACTGTACATTTTGTGTGCCATTGTCAACTTTCTGCACCATCTACAAAATAATTCTGTATAGTCTGCTTTTTTCACTGGGCAAAATCGTTGGTATATGGTATACATTAGCGTATTCGTACGCGTATATTCCCAATATTCGAAAATATACGTTGGTTGGCGCACACGTACATTCAACGTATGTACGGGGAATACGTAACGTATATTCACACATTCGGAACATACTGATACGCAAATATACACAGCAGTGTATTTACGGAGACCGGAAGTATACAGTGCGCACATTAACGTACACCTAATGCAGAACAATGCTGTCTAACGTATTCCTACGTATACGTAGTATATACGGACACGTGATAAACCACTGCACAGAGTTAATACATAATACATGTTGATAAAAACTGACAAATCTTTTGATCAAAAACTAAAGGCAATATCTGAACTTGTCTGTCTGGACAAAAAAATGTGATGAAATTTAGTGAAAATTTTACAAAAAGTGAGAATAAAATAACTAAATTTTGGGTGTAAAAAAAATCTGGCACTCATGTCTTAAAAAAATATATAGTACTGTATTTCTCTTAATCCACTAAAAATAAAAAATTACAATATTCCACTTCATATTTCAAGATGTCAATAAAGCTTTAGAAATTATCTCAAAGTGAAATTAAGGATTCACTAAAATAATAATTACATGTGCATGCTACAGATACAGCCTCATAACATGCGCATACCATGCAACTGCCATGACATCATGTGCATGCTACTGGAATATGCATGCTTATATGAACTGCTAAGCACTAGTTATCATTCCCAAATACAGACTCATTGCATGCGCATACTAGTACCATGCAACTGCCATGACATCATGTGCATGCTACTGAAATATGCATGCTTATATGAACTGCTAAGCACTAGTTATCATTCCCAAATACAGACTCATTGCATGCGCATACTAGTACCATGCAACAGCCCTGACATCTTGTGCATGCTATTGATATGTGCATGCTTATATGAACTGCTAAGCACTAGTTATCATTTCCAAATACAGACTCATAGCATGTGCATACTAGTACCATGCAACAGCCCTGACATCTTGTGCATGCTACTGATATGTGCATGCTTATACATGTATGAACTGCTAAGTGACAGCATTCTCAGTTATAGACTCATAGCATGCGCATACCATGTACATGTAACTGCCATGACAATATGTACATGCTACTGATATGTGCATGCTTGTATGAACTGCCAAGTGACAGCATTCTCAGATATAGACTCATAGCATGCGCATAACATGTACATGTAACTGCCATGACAATATGTACATGCTACTGATATGTGCATGCTTGTATGAACTGCCAAGTGACAGCATTCTCAGATATAGACTCATAGCATGCGCATAACATGTACATGTAACTGCCATGACAATAAGTGCATGCTACTGATATGTGCATGCTTATATGAATTGCTAAGTGACAATCAGCATTTCCAGATATAGACTCATAGCATGCCCATACCATGACATCATTTGCATGTCATTTACATGTGATCAAAATGCAGTTTCCATGCAATTATAGCAGTCAAGTTTAGTATTAAGGTTAACTGTAAAACTACTTTTTGAAATGCACTTTACTCCAATGCCAATGTTTTTAACCTTCACACCACCATGCTTTCTGGCCCAAATTTTTCATCACTTTCCTTTTATATTCTTCAAAATTTCTGGAAATGAACACTAATTTTGGAGTCCACACAGACAAAATTTCAGTCAATTTTCAGTTTTACTCAAAAAATGTGCTATATTTGTTTCGATCTACTGAAACATCTTCTGATTTATAGTGCAGACTATAAATGGAACTATTTTGAAAATTGTAGAAAAATGTCATTGAGGACATGTTGTGTGATAGGAAAGCAGAAAAATCTTCACTGCTACAAAGTTTGCTACTGTCACACAAAATTCGCAAAAAATGTGTCTCTCACGGAATTAAGGCGATTTACAGTGAATATACCACGAAACGTTCAAACTTTTTGAGTATCACAATTTTCTTCTACCAAAAGTTTGTTAATTTTCTTGCATAATTTTTGTTCACAATTGTGGAAAAATTAGCATAATTTTCCATTGACTACAAGTCTTGATCAGAAGTTTGGAGAAAATTAGGTAAATTTTGAAAATTTATAAAAGTGGTTTAAAAGGGTGATGAACTCATAGAAGTTGTATTTTTTCCTAATTTTTTTTTTCTTCCTTAAAATTGTATTCTCACAATTATTTTTTAGATGAAAAAAATTTGTGAAGAATTTCATTTACCAGTACATGGTGGGTTACTAAATAGTTTACTGAACAGATGTGATGATGAGAAGAATGGACAAATAAGGTAATATGTTGACCATATATGGTGAACAGGTCATCTAATATGGTAATGTATATGTGGAGTGATATGCAAATAAGGTAAAAATTCCCTAATATGGTGATCAATAGTTTCTGAATTTAATTATATGCATGTGATATGCAAATAAGGTATGAAATTCCAAATATGGTAATCAGAAATGTAGCTGAATTAAATTTTGTGAATGTGATATGCATATGAAGTATGAAATTCCGACAAGAAAAAAAAAACACAATCGCTTTTTTTAATTTTTTTTTCCTCCTGTGGTTGCCTTTCCGTAAAAGTCACGACTCTGCCCAACATCGGTTCCGCTAAGATTCCAAGAAAGCCATCATCAATACAGTGTGTGAAATCTGTCTCAATGCTTTCAACTAAAAACATCTTACAAAAAACTCTTTCTATCCACTAGTCTTTCACTTTCATCTTTTACTTCGCTCACGAATGCATGTAATGATGCAGTGTCACTGTTGCCATGACGACACTCATCTTCTCAACATCAACAAATCAAATCAACACTAACAAGTCTTGCTTATCTTGTATTTTGTGTTCACGTCATCTGTCTCGCTTACGTGTACAATTGAAATCCGAGTGGACCAGGGGCGAGGGAAGAGTTTCCATGGCGACAATCTTCTTTGCTCATCCGTGAATGCTCTTCCCTCGCTTTTAGTTGGCC
Organism: Saccoglossus kowalevskii; assembly: GCF_978046115.1. Lineage (NCBI taxonomy): Eukaryota > Metazoa > Hemichordata > Enteropneusta > Harrimaniidae > Saccoglossus > Saccoglossus kowalevskii. The sequence goes on along the minus strand of NC_140660.1, from coordinate 11,695,404 downwards.
AGAGTTCATGACCTTTTTGGAAAGGGCCGAAATGATAATGTTAGATCCAGCGACTGGGAAGCCGGAAATGATTCATGCACCGGTGCGTCCAATCAGTGGAAGGCTACGACCGAAGTCGAGCAGGATCCGGGGCACTGAGATTAAAGAGGAGGTTGCGGTGAATCCAAGTACTACAAATGCTGCAACTACTTCCAGCTCAGGAAATGCTGGTGAGATGTTTTTATTTTATTCTCTGAAAAATTTTGTCTTTGTCGTTGGTTACGTGCATTCAAGTGTGGAAAATATCTTTATACTTCTATGGCTGATTTCCCGATCATTTTATAATTTGCGTGAGTTATATGGGTCTCATATTATATAAACAAAGATGGCGACTTTGACTGTTGCGCAGATCAACGAGTACAAACTGAGACATTACCAAGCTTTAATTAGGTAATTTTCATGTGATTGGAAGGTATTGAAGGAGTCACCGTCGGTAATTAGTGTAAGTCACGCCCAGGTCAAACCTCATACTTGTGATTTCCATTAGAAGAGCACATTGAATTGTGGGAAATTCAATGTTTATCAACACAAATGTTGAACATGCGCAGCGCGACAACAGCTACCTTTTAAACGACAACTCACAGTATAGGAGCGTTTTCATTCTGTTTTACTTGGGAAAGGTTGGCACAGCCTTGTGTTCTGGATCCAGCCAGATATCTCATTTTTGAACTTAGCTGTGAATATCTATGATTGATTCGAGATGGGTGTAGTTTTTAGATATTTTTCCGGTAACAAAATTTAAAACTTGCATTTTATTACATTCGGGAAGACAATATTTTGCGAAAATTACTGACTCTTCATGTCGCAGAACAGCACTCCAAAAAAAAATTTCATTATTACAAAATTTGTTGATTTTCATTTACTCATGAAATTTCCTAAAAAAAATTTATGGAAATTATCTGAATAATTTCCATTGAATTGCATAGATTTTGATCGAAAATTAATGGATTGTAATTGTCTAGAAGATTTTCTGCAGAAGTTTTGCAAATTCCCATATCCTACTCAATTTCATAAACATTTTATAAAAAAAAGAGACCAAAACTTAGTTAAAATCTATTTAATAGGTCATGCTGGCCATATTTTTGTAAGAATTTATAACCGTGACAAACGCTATTGCAGGTAAATTTCAAAGCCCTTCATCTTTGAAGAATACATCACACCTAAGAGGTAACTGTCTGTCGGTGTCTTCGTTGTCTGTAGCGTTTCTGTCTGGTCTGTGCTCACTAACAAAATTTGTTTTTTTTAGAGTTTGTGTGAGATATATTCCACTGTTGTTTTCCATTGTGGGTAAAGATCTGTCAGTGTCATCGTTGTCTGTAGCGTTTGTGTGGCACACTAACCAAATTTGTTTTTGTTTTTTAATTTTAGGGAGTTTAAAAAGTGCATTCTGTTGTTCCCCATTGAGAGTAAAGGTTTTTCATTGTTATCATAGTCTGTAGTGTTTTTGTCTGATCTGTGCTCACTAACAAAATTTTTATTTTTAGAGTTTGTGTGAGATATATTCCATTGTGGGTAAAGGTCTGTCATTGTTATCGTTGTCTGTAGCGTTTCTGTCTGTGATCATTAACTATTTTTTTGACAGTTTGAAAAATGCATACTGTTGTTCATTGTTGGTAAAATGTCACTGTTATCTTAAAATGTCTCTTCTATAAAAATACTATATTGTGAATTCAATTTCAATATTGTGAATTTAATGGATAATTTGCCAAAGCTCCATTAAATTCTAAAGTTTTCTATAGGATTTTTAAAAATTCCATGAAATTTTTATAGGAATCTATAGAATAGAACAGGACTTAATCCATCTATCACTGATATAATAAATCTTGTTTGTTTGTTTGTTGTTTCTTTCCACTGCAATTTTCACCATTTTAGGGGGTAATGCAACACCAACAGCCAATAGAAAGTCACGATTTGACTTCACAATCGGATCAGAAGGCACAGGCTCCTTAGCTGATAAAGAAAAAGTGGAATCTCCACGTGAAAAGAAAGCTCATGCCACCTCACTAGACAAAAAAGCACTGGATTCGCCAAGAGAAAAGACAGTGCAAGAAACGAAAAAGGAAATTACTAGCACTGCACCTCGTAAGGAAACTGAATCTAAAGAAAAAAAAGTGACAGATTCGAAAATTCCGGAGTCGCCGAGGGAGAAGGAGTCTGATAGAACTGAAGAGAAAAAAAGTGGTACGGCTGTTAATAGGAAACAAGGCATCGCGATTGCTGTGCCTGTTGAAACAATGCACAGCGATGAAGGAATGAAAATAATAGACAAAACGTCAGCCGCTGAAAAGACGGTCGTCAAGGAAAGTCCTCCAATAAATGTTCCAGTCGTTGCAGCAGCAAACACGCCAGTAAGCAACATGGATACGAAAATAAAAACTGAAAGTTCCATGAAACTGACAACCGCTGCTGAAATACACACAGCCGATGACATGGTTGAGCCAATTGTTGTACCTGCTCATTCTGTGGACGCAAACAAAAAAAGCGAGGCATCTGGTTTGATTGACGCAACTCCAAAAATTGACGCACCAGTGAAAGATAAGAACGTGAAAAGTGAATCAAAGATTGATAACGAGAATACGAAAAAAAACGAGTCCGAAAATGTTAATAACAAAAATGGCAGAGATTCCCCACGAGATGATATTTCCGTTAAAACATCATCCAGACAATCATCAGCGAAACGATCCTCTCAGACAAAAAAAGAAACAGACGTAGGAACGAACAAACCAAGCAATAAACTGGATAAAAAACCAACTGCAAAAGGCAAGCCGCGTCCATTCACCGGAACATCCATACAGAGTAATAAAAGTCAAAAGAAAAATGGATCAGTTGCTAATTTATCAAAAGATGACAAAAATAAAAAAGGTATGTTTCATTTTTTTTTTCTTTCTTTTGTGTGTTTGCTATTATAAATGGTTAGTTTTGTTTCTGCCAGAAATAGACATTTTTATTCAACATCTTCAATACAACTGGAACTGATGTTAACTTGGAAACCTTTTTAAACTTAACCATTGAAACCCTGTGTTTTGAAACCAGTTTAAACTTGAAACTCTCCGAGTCAAACTCAACACTTTGTAAAATGAATCCTGTTTGAACTAGAACTCTGTCTAAACTGAACTCTGCATTATGTCTAATCTAAATAATTGTGCTGCAGCATTTTGCACATTTTTTATGTATTTTTTATATAATGGATATATGGATATATATGGATCAAAATTTACGGGGAAAAAATGCATATGTTTATGCATGTTTATTTAATGGAAGGTGACAGATGACTTGGCTCTCCGAGAGTTTAAATGAAGCTATTCTATTGTATGGTGTTACTCCCTCTGTTTTTGTGAACTTTGAGCAGAAAGCTCAGTCCCTTCATTCTTCATGCAAGTGACATCCGTCACCTGTCTACGTTGTTGGTGTTTTTTTGTTGCGTTTTTTTGTTTTTTTTTAAATTTTTGTGCCAGGCGACATTGGAAGTCACTGTTGTCTCTCCTGATTTTGTTTGTATGTGCAATTGCAAGTGCTAGTGCTGACACATAGTGCATTTTAGCCACAGAAGTCATATTCATATTTGGGACAACATGACAGGGCTGTGCGGCCATCTTCCTATCAAATGGCAATTTTAATGCGCTATCCTGGCATCGACCAGGCTCAGTCGAACACAAGCACCTGTGGACCTTAACCAATGTTCTCCCAAAGTCGCATTCGTGAGTGAATAAATCTCGGCCAGTGGAATAGGCCTTCCCATCGAGTCTGTGGCACATTCACCCAGGGTAGGGATAGATGTTCAGCCTAAAGTAGGATTTGAACTTGGGTCTACCGGCCATGAGTCTGATGCGACAACCACTATGCTACCAGTGACCAGTAACATTTGTTGTTGTCTCAATGCCTAGAATTACTTTTAGCAGATCATTTTCCAACTTGAATATTTTCTTAATGAACATATATGACATTTGTCTGACCTGTTCACGTTGTTGTCGTTGTTGTTGTGTTTTTGTGTCACATGGTATTTTTACCCATTCCGTCTTAATTGTCTGCTGTTTGTAATTTTCATAATTGTAGTTAGTTAACATAAGATAAACATTCTTGGTATAATACCACTGTGAACCCTAAGCTGCTATGTACAAATTTGATTAAGCTTGAGCTATTGATAATTCTCTGCATACACGAACATCGAACAAGTCTGCTGAATTGCTAACAAAACTAACGTACAACACACTCTTGAAACCTGCAAATTGTCTATTGGTTGAATATTTTGACCAAGTTTGATCTTGCATGTATATTATGTAAAATTTGTGTGACTTTTGTGTGTTTTATCTATTATTAGGTGGCGGTAATCGAACACCTAAGAATTCGACGAGCACCAACGCTGCATCTACTGAACACTCTAAAGGTGAGACTCACTAAGGTTGACCACATGTTCAAATTTTGAGATGTTGTTCAATACAAGATGCTGATGTTCAGTTTCATTGCAGCATATAACGGAATAATGTTAATCATGATTTGTGTAGAAGTTCAATTATAAACATTTAGGAAGTCCATTAACAATTAAAGTGCAGTTAGGGGGTTCAGACTCTTCTAGGTTGATGGTCTTGACCTGTGGGCTGATGCATGGTGCTTTGGTGGACCAGACCCTCTAGGTTAAAGGTCTCAAACTGTGTTTCAGGACTCAGGGAGTCTATTAACAATTACAGTGCAGTTGGGTGGACCAGACCCTCTAAGTTAAAGGTCTCAAACTGTGTTCCAAATCTTAGGAAGTCTATTAACAATTACAGTGCAGTTGGGTGAACCAGACCCTCCAGGTTAAAGGTTTCAAACTGTGTTCCAAAGCTTAGGGAGTCCATTAACAATTACAATGCAGTTGGGTGGACTAGACCCTCTAGGTTAAAGGTCTCAAACTGTGTTCCAAGGCTTAGGGAGTCTATTAACAATTACAGTGCAGTTGGATGGACCAGACCCTCTAGGTTAAAGGTCTCAAACTGTGTTCCAAGGCTTAGGGAGTCTATTAAAAATTACAGTGCAGTTGGGTGGACTAGACCCTCTAGGTTAAAGGTCTCAAACTGTGTTCCAAGGCTTAGGGAGTCTATTAACAATTACAGTGCAGTTGGATGGACCAGACCCTCTAGGTTAAAGGTCTCAAACTGTGTTCCAAGGCTTAGGGAGTCCATTAACAATTACAGTGCAGTTGGGTGGACCAGGCTCTCTAGGTTAAAGGTCTCAAACTGTTCCAAAGTTTAGGGAGTCTATTAACAATTACAGTGTAGTTGGGTGGACCAGACCCTCTAGGTTAAATGTCTCAAACTGTGTTCCAAGGCTTAGGGAGTCTATTAACAATTACAGTGCAGTTGGGTGGACCAGACCCTCTAGGTTAAAGGTATCAAACTGTGTTCCAAGGCTTAAGGAGTCTATTAACAATTACAGTGCAGTTGGATGGACAAGGCTTTCTAGGTTAAAGGTCTCAAACTGTGTTCCAAGGCTTAGGGAGTCTATTAACAATTACAGTGTAGTTGGGTGGACCAGACCCTCTAGATTAAAGGTCTCAAACTGTGTTCCAAAGCTTAGGGAGTCTATTAACAATTACAGTGTAGTTGGATGGACCAGGCTTTCTAGGTTAAAAGTCTCAAACTCTGTTCCAAATCTTAATGAGTATATTAACAATTACAGTGCAGTTGGGTGGACCAGATTCTCTAGGCTAATGGTCTCAAACTGTTTCCCAAGGCTTAGGGAGTCTATTAACAATTACAGTGCAGTTGGATGGACCAGACCCTCTAGGTTAAAGGTCTCAAACTGTGTTCCAAGGCTTAGGGAGTCTATTAACAATTACAATGCAGTTGGGTGGACTAGACCCTCTAGGTTAAAGGTCTCAAACTGTGTTCCAAGGCTTAGGGAGTCTATTAACAATTACAGTGCAGTTGGATGGACCAGACCCTCTAGGTTAAAGGTATCAAACTGTGTTCCAAGGCTTAAGGAGTCTATTAATAATTACAGTGCAGTTGGATGGACCAGACCCTCTAGGTTAAAGGTCTCCAACTGTGTTACAAGGCTTAGGGAGTCTATTAACAATTACAATGCAGTTGGGTGGACTAGACCCTCTAGGTTAAAGGTCTCAAACTGTGTTCTTATGCTTAGGGAGTCTATTGACAATTACAGTGCAGTTAGATGGTCCAGACTCTCTATGATAATGATTTTGAACAGATTCTCCAAGATGATCATGACTATATGGATATACATCTGCAATTTTTGTCAATGCCATATTTTCCTTTAATAAATCTAGACAGCAAGGAATAGCAGGGCAGATGTCTGTCCTTGTGGTTGTCGTGATCATTGACAACTCATGTTACCATCTGATATTTTGTTTTTTCTTGTCAGGTAAAGTTCACGGTGCTAACAGTGGTGAGACGATGTCTGTGTCTACTACATACAGCATTCAAACTTCAGACAGCCACACAGTCAATGAAAATAATCTGAATAAAAATACTAAAGTTGATAATAAAGGTAGATCTCAATTTATTCATCTAATACTTAGATGGTTGTTGCTGATTGGCTACAAAATTATAAGGTTGTTGCTGATTGGATACAAATGTCTTATTACACAAATTATAGCCAATCAAATTTCTCCTCTTATGTTAGTTATGAAAATGTTTACAAGATTGTATCTGATTGGCTACAGAACCTTAACACCTACCTGCCAAGCCAATCAGAGCACACCGAATTGGCATACATCCTGGTGCTTTCTGGAATTATTGTTCTATTACAGCAGTAATTTTTTAACATACAAGCCTAAATTTTATTTGTCAAAAATACTTGTCAAAAAACAAGCTGCTCTGTGATTGGTCTGTTTGGTAGATGTTAGGGCTGAGTAGCCAATCAGATACAATCATGTAAAGTAGCTTGCCTGTCAACAAACAAGCTGCTCTGTGATTGGTCTGTTTGGTAGATGTTAGGGCCGAGTAGCCAATCAGATACAATCATGTAAAGTAGCTTGCCTGTCAACAAACAAGCTGCTCTGTGATTGGTCTGTCTGGTAGATGTTAGGGCCCAGTAGCCAATCAGATACAATCATGTAATAAAGTAGCTTGCTTGCATTTAAAAAAAAAAGCTGATTGATAGTGAATTTGTTTTTGTCTCTGAAAAGACACATTTTTATTAAAATTTTCAGTAGAACTGAATATTTTTAGCATCCTTTACACAACCTGACTTTTATGAAATTTCAGGAAAGTTCACAAAAGATATAATTTTATATTTTAGATACTTTATAATTTTTGTTTTTTTTTTGTTTTTGTTTTTTGTATTTTTAGTTGAGAATACTGGAATGAAGAAGAATATATCCAGCAGTAGCCTAGCTTCGTCTACTTCCATGCCAGACGGAGCTATTAATTCTAATAACTCAGCTTATGAACATGATCTTGGTTCCTCCCACTGTAAGTAATCCCTACAGCACACTCAAACCTGTGTCAGTATATAAAGACCACCTGTCTATAGTGACCCACCTCTATATAAGAACCAGTCCCTCCGTTGTGTCGTCACCGGAAGCGCTGTCCCAGCACAAACCTGTGTCATATGACGCCTTACTAGCCGATTTTGGCTAAAATTCTGCTCCGCCGCCTCTTTACAACAGTGTTTATATGCGGAACTTGATATTGCTTTTTACAATTTGGGTTGCCTTTGTTTGAATCACATATTTTAGTGAAATATTGTTTATAGAGTGAAATATTATTGTCATACATAATTCAATCTTTGAAACAACAGAAACACATAATAACGATAATCAAATTTGTGTTTGAAGTTCGAAAGTAGTTGCGTTATTTCCGGTTTCAACTAGTTCGAAAATAGAACGTCCTTGAGCGCAGTAAAATCACGCGTAGAACTCCATCCGAACCAGACTCTAGCAGCGTAAACTTATTGCAATTTGCGCAATTTGGGCCCAGTTTGTTCTTACAAGTTTTCTAAGTTTCATTTATCATTATTTAGTAAATAGGTCTCTGAAATGATTTAATATATCCGTAAAATACGTGGCAATCAACAATTGACTTCGAAACGTACGAAATTTCGAACAAACTCCCGGCACACCTTGCGCAATATGCGTCAGATCGGTGTAGAAGACGCCGAACTGCAGCGTCAATGCCAATCAGTACATTTATTTGTCTCTGACAGAAACTGTGTTGAACTGCAGAGTCTGTGAGTGAAAAACTCAAAAAGTCAAAATTTTACTTTAATTTTACAAAATTAGAAATATTTATTTCTAGATTTGATTTTTCTAAAGTTAAATTAACGGGTAAACTGGTGGGGCATACTGTTAACCACTTATTTTCACTATTTTAATGTTTTGAAAACATCTACTGGATTCTGAGTTTGAAAGATTTTCTTTTGCATTCCCCATCCCTAACACTTTTCTTACCCCTATCCTCCAGCACTCCAGCAATTTAATTGTATATACTCTTCCTAAGGGCAATTGTATTTATCTAGAGTGGGCATTTACAATTGAATTGGAGGGCTTGGGGTGAGGGTTACTGTTAGATTTGGGGTTAGGGGTGGGGATGCAAATAGAACTCTTTGCTTTTGAGTTCATCATTTGGGAATGACACACGATACATTTCATTATTATTTTACATGTTCATATTCTTTTAATATACTGTGGAATACTTTATTTTCGCTGGAATTAATTTTCGCTGAAAAGGCTTTTTGGGCGTTGTGTATGGAATATATTTTCACTGATTTTTGACGAGTTTAATGTGAAATATAGGAAAAAAAGTATATTCGCTGGATTTTATTTTCACGAAATCATCCCTTCAGCGAAAATAGCGAAAATAAATTCCAAGCGAAAATAAAGTATTCTACAGTAGTCAATTTCATTTATTAGCAAAAATAGTGAGAATAAAACTCACAGTATCAGTTGCATATATTAAAGGTGACATGTACAATGTATCTTTTTTTAGCGTCCGAGTTACTCAAACCGCTACTCGTCCCAGACGTGAACGAGAATTCACAGAGTGACGCTAAAGATGGCAGCGAATCATTGCTTTTTAAGAAGAGTGCGGGCAGTGTCAAGAATACGGGCGGATTCCTGAACTCGGTGAAGAATCTGTTCGGTGGAAACAAGAACAAAGAAGCCAATCAAGAAATGATTCCCATCGTAACTGTCAATTCGCCGGAACCGAGTTCTGAATCCGATCAAGGTAGTTATGGTTACCATTTTGTTTCTATTTTATTTGCATAAATATATACTGTAAATTAGGAATTTTTCAGTGATGTGAGTTTTGATTTTCGTTTTTTTTTTTTCAACTGCTAATTATAAATCATGAGAACGTGAAAATGCGACATGCAAACGACCCTGAATGATTGATTCAGTAGTTAAAATTTTCATGATCTCGTTTCTTGCAAGGCTAGATTCAGTGCTCGAATCAGAATTTGTTGCCATAGCAACTGATTTTATCATTTTGCATGTTGATCAAAACACTCAGTGGCTGATGTTCTGCCTAGAATACATAGTGGATATGCAATTTTAACCTTTTCACCCCAAAACTTTCTCGCCCAAATTATTATGCACACTTTTTTCTTTTATACTTCAATATTTCTAGAAATAAACCCTAATATTTTGGAGCCAACAGACAAAATTTGAGTCAATTTTCAGTTTTTACTCAAAACATTTGGCTAATTTTGTCCCAATCTTCTGAAGGAAAGTGCAGACTATAACTGAGCCTATTTTGTGAGTTTGTGATAAAAAGAGGGGACTGGCGGTGAAAAGGTTAAATTGTTCCTGTGTTACATAGTTTATTTCAGTAGAATCAATGAGGGGTAAAACTTGATTGTATTTTATTCACCTTCCTTTTTGCTAATTCATCTCATCTTTATCATCTCATCTCGTTTCCAGGGAAACCAAAAGGTAGAGTCTATATCTTTCTTCATCCTTTACACATTTCCGTTGGTCAGAAGTTTACACTGGAGGAATGAATTAACAAACATTTAAACAAATAGACAACCATCCTTTCAGATTACTTGATAGTATACGATACAATAGCGATACGTTTCAATTTGTACAAGTTACGTTCCTTTTATAGAACTAGTTTTTGTGCCATCACTGATCGCTATTTAAATTGTTATGAGTCTCTTCACTGTACTTTTTTGACCATTTCACTGCTACATTTCTTTTTGTAACCTTCCACAAAAATAGTGCCTTTCTATCAACATTTTTTTGTGTATGTCAAGAATATCAATTAAAATCCATAAACAATATGAAATTCTACTGGTAATTAACATAAATTTGATCATTAGCATAAATTTGGTAATTAGCATAATTTTTTTTTAAATTTAAAACATTCCCAAATTACAAAAATAATCCCATTACTGTCACCATATAGCTCTGATGTTGGAAAGTATGAAAATTTATTCTGTTTCTTAAAACTGATCAATCAATTAATTAATTGATTGATTGATTGATTGATTCTTTTAATCTCTCTTCCTCTGTCATTCTAGTTTTGGAAACAGGTACATGATAATAATTCTAGATGTAAAATTTCCTTAACGTTTTTTTCTGTTTTATTCCTTCTTATTTGTCAGTGCTACTTTAACTATTTAAATTTCCGTTACTATTGCCCTTGATGTATTGTTACTATTGCCCTCGATGTATTGTTACTATTGCCCTTAATTTGTACAGTTACTATTGCCCTCGATGTATTGTTACTATTGCCCTCAATGTATTGTTACTATTGCCCTCGATGTATTGTTACTAGTGCCCTTAATTTGTACAGTTACTATTGCCCCTGATTTGTGTAGTCACTATTGCCCTTGATTTGTGCAATTACTATTGCCCAAGATCTGTAAAGTTATTATTGCCCTAGATTTGTAGTTACTATTGCCCTAATTTGTACAGTTACTAGTGCCCTTAATTTGTACAGTTACTATCGCCCCTGATTTGTGTAGTCACTATTGCCCTCGATTTGTGCAATTACTATTGCCCAAGATCTGTAAAGTTACTATTGCCATAGATTTGTAGTTACTATTGCCCTAATTTGTACAGTTACTATTGCCCTAATTTGTACAGTTACTATTGCCCTTGATGTATTGTTACTATTGCCCTTAATTTGTACAGTTACTATTGCCCTTGATGTATTGTTACTAGTGCCCTTAATTTGTACAGTTACTATTGCCCTCGATGTATTGTTACTAGTGCCCTTAATTTGTACAGTTAGTATTGCCCTCGATGTATTGTTACTATTGCCCTTAATTTGTACAGTTACTATTGCCCTCGATGTATTGTTACTATTGCCCTTAATTTGTACAGTTACTATTGCCCTCGATGTATTGTTACTAGTGCCCTTAATTTGTACAGTTAGTATTGCACTCGATGTATTGTTACTAGTGCCCTTAATTTGTACAGTTACTATTGCCCCTGATTTGTGTAGTCACTAATGCTCTTGATTTGTGCAATTACTATTGCCCAAGATCTGTAAAGTTACTATTGCCCTAGATTTGTAGTTACTATTGCCCTAATTTGTACAGTTACTATTGCCCTAATTTGTACAGTTACTATTGCCCTTGATGTATTGTTACTATTGCCCCTGATTTGTACAGTTAGTATTGCCCTTTATGTATTGTTACTAGTGCCCTTAATTTGTACAGTTACTATTGCCCTCGATGTATTGTTACTATTGCCCCTGATTTGTACAGTTAGTATTGCCCTGGATGTATTGTTACTAGTGCCCTTAATTTGTACAGTTACTATTGCCCTCGATGTATTGTTACTATTGCCCCTGATTTGTACAGTTACTATTGCCCTCGATGTATTGTTACTAGTGCCCTTAATTTGTACAGTTACTATTGCCCTCGATGTATTGTTACTATTGCCCCTGATTTGTACAGTTAGTATTGCCCTCGATGTATTGTTACTATTGCCCTTAATTTGTACAGTTACTATTGTCCTCGATGTATTGTTACTATTGCCCCTGATTTGTACAGTTAGTATTGCCCTCGATGTATTGTTACTAGTGCCCTTAATTTGTACAGTTACTATTGCCCTCGATGTATTGTTACTAGTGCCCTTAATTTGTACAGTTACTATTGCCCTCGATGTATTGTTACTAGTGCCCTTAATTTGTACAGTTACTATTGCCCTCGATGTATTGTTACCAGTGCCCTTAATTTGTAGTTACTATTGCCCTCGATGTATTGTTACTAGTGCCCCTGATTTGTACAGTTACTATTGCCCTCGATGTATTGTTACTAGTGCCCCTGATTTGTACAGTTAGTATTGCCCTCGATGTATTGTTACTATTGCCCTTAATTTGTACAGTTACTATTGCCCTCGATGTATTGTTACTATTGCCCCTGATTTGTACAGTTACTATTGCCCTCGATGTATTGTTACTAGTGCCCTTAATTTGTACAGTTACTATTGCCCTCGATGTATTGTTACTATTGCCCCTGATTTGTACAGTTAGTATTGCCCTCGATGTATTGTTACTATTGCCCTTAATTTGTACAGTTACTATTGCCCTCGATGTATTGTTACTATTGCTCCTGATTTGTACAGTTAGTATTGCCCTCGATGTATTGTTACTAGTGCCCTTAATTTGTACAGTTAGTATTGCCCTCGATGTATTGTTACTAGTGCCCTTAATTTGTACAGTTACTATTGCCCTCGATGTATTGTTACTAGTGCCCTTAATTTGTACAGTTACTATTGCCCTCGATGTATTGTTACTAGTGCCCTTAATTTGTACAGTGACTATTGCCCCTGATTTGTGTAGTCACTATTGCCCTTGATTTGTGCAATTACTATTGCCCAAGATCTGTAAAAATACTATTGCCCTAGATTTGTAGTTACTATTGCCCTAATTTGTACAGTTACTATTGCCCTAATTTGTACAGTTACAATTGCCCTTGATGTATTGTTACTATTGCCCCTGATTTGTACAGTTAGTATTGCCCTTGATGTATTGTTACTATTGCCTCTGATTTGTACAGTTACTATTGCCCTCGATGTATTGTTACTAGTGCCCTTAATTTGTACAGTTACTAGTGCCCCTGATGTATTGTTACTAGTGCCCTTGATTTGTGCAATTACTATTGCCCAAGATCTGTAAAGTTACTATTGCCCTAGATTTGTGGTGTTACTATTGCCCCTGATTTATGTTGTTACTATTTTCCTTGATTTGAACAGTCACTATTGCCCTAGATTTGTAGTTACTATTGCCCTAGATTTGTGCAGTTACTATTGTCCTAGATTTATACAGTTACTATTGCCCTAATTTGTGCAGTTACTATTGTCCTAGATTTATACAGTTACTATTGCCCTAATTTGTACAGTTACTATTGCCCTAGATTTGTACAGTTACTATTGCCCTAGATTTGTACAGTTACTATTGCCCTAGATTTGTACAGTTACTTTTGCCCTTGATGTGTGCAGTTACTATTGCCCTAATTTGTGCAGTTACTATTTTCCTTGATTTGAACAGTCACTATTGCCTTTGATTTATAGTTACTATTGCCCTAGATTTGTAGTTACTATTGCCCTTGATTTGTACAGTTACTATTGCCCTAATTTGTACAGTTACTATTGCCCTAGATTTATACAGTTACTATTGCCCTAGATTTGTACAGTTACTATTGCCCTAAATTTGTAGTTACTATTGCCCTAATTTGTACAGTTATTATTGCCCTAATTTGTACAGTTAATATTGCCCTTGATTTATAGTTACTATTGCCCTAGATTTATACAGTTACTATTGCCCTTGATTTATACAGTTACTATTGCCCTAGATTTGTACAGTTACTATTGCCCTAGATTTATACAGTTACTATTGCCCTAGATTTGTAGTTACTATTGCCCAAATTTGTACAGTTGCTATTGCCCTAGATTTATACAGTTACCATTGACCTTGATTTGTGCAGTTGCTATTGCCCTAGATTTGTACAGTTACTATTGCCCTAGATTTATACAGTTACTATTGCCCTAGATTTGTACAGTTACTATTGCCCTTGATTTATAGTTACTATTGCCCTAGATTTATACAGTTACTATTACCCTTGATTTGTGCAGTTACTATTGCCCTAGATTTGTACAGTTACTATTGCCCTAGATTTGTACAGTTACTATTGCCCTTGATTTGTACAGTTACTATTGCCCTTGATTTGTAGTTACTATTGCCCTAGATTTGTAGTTACTATTGCCCTTGATTTGTGCAGTTACTATTGACCTTGATATGCACAGTTACTATTGCCCTAGATTTGTGCAGTTACTATTGACCTTGACATGTACAGTTACTATTGCCCTTGGTTTGTGCAACTATAAATGTATAAATTAAAGGCAGTTCATTAAATAAATGTAATCTTTTTTTCCAACATATCCACTGCATGTACCTCTAGTAGTTTTTTAATGCCTATCAATTTTTGAATGTTGTGTATTTTTTTTTCACTGCACCTAATTCACCTCCCTTTATAATGGTTTGATCCTATTTTCAATGGATGGACTATACCATTTCGCCAGATAAGGGTGAGAAGGTCATAATTTATAAACTGCATGTTTTGACTGCTTTTTTTTTAATGCATGGTTCAATCACCTAATTCACCTCCCTTTATAATGGTTTGATCCTATTTTCAATGGATGGACTATACCATTTCGCCAGATAAGGGTGAGAAGGTTGTAATTTATAAACTGCATGTTTTGACTGCTTTTTTTTAATGCATGGTTCAATCACCTAATTCACCTTCCTTTATAATGGTTTGATCCTATTTTCAATGGATGGACTATACCATTTCGCCAGATAAGGGTGAGATGGTCGTAATTTATAAACTGCATGTTTTGACTGCTTTTTTTTAATGCATTTTGTATTTTTGCAAAATCCTAGTGCTGGAAACAGGTAATATTTTTTTTCTTTTTTTTTCAACAATTTTTTTTTTCTACAATTTTTTAAAGATGATTTTTTCTGATGATTGCGAACAAATTAAGTGAGAATTTGAGCAAGGATTTCTACAATATAGTGCATGCTTACCATTTAATATTTTTGTTCATAAAAAAAAAAATTGAAAATACTTTTCAAAGTTACTGTTATGAAATGATGAGCAAACAACAAAGACAGTACGACAAAAATATCACTTGATATGTTTCAGAGGTTGATGAAATCACATACCTTCTGAGCAAACATACATGTACTTTGAATTGTCCTAAAACTTTATCGTTATTATACAACATCCGACAGAAACTTTTTCACTTAATTACTGTAAAATACTTTAATTTCGCTTGGAATTAATTTTCGCTAGTTTCGCTGAAGGAAAGACTCAGTGAAACTAAAATCCAGCGAATACTAGTATAGTTTTTGACTCCCGTGTGCGAAGCACAAAAAGGGAGTCTTTGCAGTTAGTGTGTCTGTATGTGTGTATGTGTGTGTGTGTATGTGTGTCCGTCTGTTCCACTGATATCTCAAGAACCATACATCAGTTTTTGATGAAACTTGGTGCATAGATGCTCTGGGCCAATGCGCAGATTTGATTAGGTAAAAATCCATGCATATTAATTACCTAATTTGCATGATAATTAGCTGATTTTTGGCTGTTTCATGACTGTTCCACTGATATCTAAAGAACCACTCATTGGATTTTGATGAAACTTGGCACACAGATGCTCCAAACTAATGCGCAGATTTGGTTAGTTTTGGGTAAAAATCTGTGCAATATTAATTACCTAATTTGCATAATGATTAATCAATTTTCGGCTTTTCCACTGATATCTCAAGTACTAATCATCACATTTCAATGACACTTGGTACATAGATGTCATAGGACACTGCACAAACCTGAAAGTTTTTAGGGTAATATCAGTAGATATTAATTACCTAATTAGCATAATTAATTAATTTTCAGCTTTTGATATTTCAAGTAGTAATTGTCACATTTCAATGAAACTTGGTACATAGATGTCATAGGACACTGCACAGACCTGATAGTTTTTAGGGTAATATGAGTACATATTAATTACCTAATTTGCATAATTAATTAATTTTCAGCTTTTGATATTTCAAGTACTAATCATCACATTTCAATGACACTTGGTACATAGATGTCATAGGACACTGCACAGACCTGATAGTTTTTAGGGTAATACGAGTACATATTAATTACCTAATTAGCATAATTAATTATATTTCAGCTTTTGATATTTCAAGTAGTAATCATCACATTTCAATGAAATTTGGTACATAGATGTCATAGGACACTGCACAGACCTGATAGTTTTTTGGGTAATATCAGTAGATATTAATTACCTAATTAGCATAATTAATTAATTTTAAGCTTTTGATATTTCAAGTAGTAATCATCACATTTCAATGAAACTTGGTACATAGATGTTATAGGACACTGCACAGACCTGATAGTTTTTAAGGTAATATGAGTACATATTAATTACCTAATTTGCATAATTAATTAATTTTCAGCTTTTGATATTTCAAGTAGTAATCATCACATTTCAATGACACTTGGTACATAGATGTCATAGGACACTGCACAGACCTGATAGTTTTTAAGGTAATACGAGTACATATTAATTACCTAATTTGCATAATTAATTAATTTTCAGCTTCTGATATTTCAAGTAGTAATCATCACATTTCAATGAAATTTGGTACATAGACATCATAGGACACTGCACAGACCTGATAGTTTTAGGCTAATATCAGTATATATTAATTAGCTAATTTGCATCAATAATTAATTTTCAGCTTTTGATATTTCAAGTAGTAATCATCACATTTCAATGACACTTGGTACATAGATGTCATAGGACACTGCACAAACCTGATAGTTTTTAGGGTAATATGAGTACATATTAATTATCTAATTTGCATAATTAATTAATTTTCAGCTTTTGATATATCAAGTAGTAATCATCATATTTCAATGAGACTTGCTACATAGATCTTCTAGGATTATGCAGAGACCTAATTAGTTTTAATTGGATATTAATTACCTAATTTGCATAATGTTCCACTGATATATAAAGAACCACAAATTGGATTTTAATGAAACTTTTAAAGAGAACTATGCAGAAACCCAATTAGTTTTTGGTAAATATTTATGCTTATTAATCTCCTAATTAACATAATTAATTAACACTGATATCTCAATTACTGATCATCACATTTGAATAAAATTTGGTACATAAATGCTCTAGGACAATAGACAGGCCTGATTAATTTTGGGTTAAAATTTGTTCATATTAATTCTCTAATTAGCATAATAATTCATAATGTTTTTGTTCTGTTCTGTTCATATTAGTTACCTGATGTACATAATTAGTTTTCAGCTTTTCTATCAATATCTCATGTACAAGTAATTTTGAATTAATTTTTAATGTGTCTTCAATACTCTCAGCACACGGGAGTTCTTTCTAAGCTTTCTTTGATTTTTTCCTATATTTTACTTTCAACTTGTCAAAAATCAGGGAATATAAATCCATACAAAACACCCAATAAGTTTTTTCAGCGAAAATTAATTCCAGCTAAAATAAAGTATTTCACAGTATTTGATAATCAGCTTGCAAAGGTCCTGATTTCAGTTACTAGTATTCGAGCAAGAGTAATCACTCTCTTTAGGGGAAATCTATTTGAAATTTGGGGAGGTGCTGGAGGATTTTTGCTAGAAAATTCAATTTGTGCTGAAATCAAGACGAAAGAAACTCACAAGCTCAAAAATTGAAAACTTTTATTGGGGGGGAAAAAAAACATGTTCAGGCATCACTGCTACAATAGTGCGAAAAAAAAATTTGCAATTGACAAATTTGTTCCAGTCCCCACCCCAGTTTTTCTCTTGTGTTGCCTTTAACCTATTCACCACCAGTTCCTTCTTTTCATCACAAATTCACAAAGTACCGTAAAATCTGTATTAGAAGTCGCATCCCTAATAGAAGTCGCACTCAATCTTTTTGTACAATTGAGAACCAAATATTCATCATTTCTCATATGTCTAGATGCTCTAATAGAAGCCACATCCCCTCTGTTGCATTGTACCATTTTAATAGAAGCTGCGGCTTTTAATACAGATTTTACAGTAGGCTCAGTTATAGTCTGCACTTTCTTTCAGAAGAGTGGAATAAAAATAGCCAATTTTTTTGTGTAAAAACTGAAAATTTGCTAGAATTTTGTCTTTTGGCTTCAAAATTAGGATTCATTTCCAGAAAAATATAAGAATATAAGGAAAAAGTACACAAAAATTCGAGAAAGAAAGTCTTTTGGTAAAAGGGTTAAAATGTAACTTCCACTGTTTATCTGAATTAATTCATCTCACCTCATTCTGCTTACATATTTCATTTTTCATGCAATCATAACACAGTGGAAGAACGAGGTACATTTACTGTTCTTTTGTTTTGTTTTCCAACTGACTCATCATCCCAAATAACATGAACTAATGCTCTTACTTGAGTTACTTGAGTTCGTGTGTAAAATACAAGCACAACAAATGCACAAGTATTACTTTACTTCTTACCCCTTACCATTGTTGTCACGGCGCATCTCATTTAATATGATCAAAATGCACCTGCGTAAAATACGCAACCACAATTAATGTGGTGCTTTATATAAACATGTGCACTATTCACGATTATATTATAGCATTATCAATACCAGTAGATTTTATGACGTCATTGCAGCAGATTATTCGCGATAATGTATCGTAATATTGAGCTTCAAGGCCCTGTGCCATGGATATAAATAGAATGTTGTTTTCGAAAACAAATAAAGGAGAAACTATTGAGAAAAAAGAGGAATTGTTGGAT
This sequence comes from Saccoglossus kowalevskii, assembly GCF_978046115.1. Classification (NCBI taxonomy): domain Eukaryota; kingdom Metazoa; phylum Hemichordata; class Enteropneusta; family Harrimaniidae; genus Saccoglossus; species Saccoglossus kowalevskii. The sequence goes on along the minus strand of NC_140660.1, from coordinate 11,676,608 downwards.
AACAACCATTTAATACTAAAATAGATATCAAATAAAACGGTCTATTGGGTATAACAGCGGATTTCAATATTGAAATCAGACAATTTTGTGAGGCCACCATCGTCTGCTCTGTACGCTAAAACACGTTCGGTAGAAGCGTTCCATCTAGTACGTGCACTTCTAGATTCTGCGACTGATGTCGCTGTTCTGGTACCCTCCCGACTAGTTCGCCTTATTGTGTTGATGAAGTGAGGGTGATTTATTCAAGCAATTGCGATAAACAAAGTTGAGGTATGTCTACGCGTGCAGAGAAATGAATTTGTTCTGTTTTTGTGGTGAGTAGTACTACACAATTTGCGAAACGAGATCGACGAAAGATCGGCGTGACTTCCTCGACGTTGACTCCTGGTAAATATAACAGTCCTGGCACAGTTTTCATAAATAAACGAAGTATGCATGTTCTCAGGTGTGTCTGTTTATTTATACAGTGAAATTAAAATCACTGTTGGTTTTCCTAGCTTTCCGGTCATGTTTGCTCGCTCGCTATGCCTGTAAGTTTTGTTTGCCTTCAAAATATTCGTCAAAACACCAGCCTCTTGTAGAATTTGAAAATAGCTATTTCACAGACGGAGTAATTGCCAAAAACATCTACCTTGATGTTTTGAAAACACTCGTGGGATGGGGCAATGATGCGACTACGTACATGTACCCCGAGTGTGAGCCCCTACACATCGTGGATCCAGCCGGTCAACTGCGGCGATCTAGCATAGCGTTGTGCAAGCCAGGAGTACAAGACCGCGGTGGATACTGATACAGTGTACCAATCACGGTGTGCCGTTCGCTTGGGGCGACCACTGCAATGCTACTCCACACATCAGTCACTCATTCACTCGCAATGTAGATGAGTTCAATACAATAATATTTGATGGATTAAAACTAGTTTCTTTCTTAGTTTGCCATATGAGATTGTGGAAACAATTTTCAGAAAGACATTTGAAATTATTGAGATTCAAGGGCCAATGAAACCGCTCCGTCGACTGTGGATTTTTCTCCAAATTTTCCGCTTTTTAGTGACAGCTAATCCACTGGTATTGTCAAGGCTACAAAATAATAACAATAATGAACTCCCCGCCAACCCATAATGGACTCAAGCACACTTTGTGCTTCATATATGTACTCGGTTCACGTCTCGCACAAAGTGAGCTTTTGCCCATTATGGGTTGGTGGATCGTTCATTATTGTTTAATTAATGCAGGGGAGTCGTCACCTATGCATGCGTCAGGTGGTCATAGCGTGTCATTGTTTACAAACAAGCATTTTCCCATGAACCTTTGCGTTTTTAGCGTGTGTTGTTCTCGTTGCTTTGGACTCAATTCCCACGCGTGCGCAGGTGACATCCCTCCTGCTTTAAATACAAAATATCGCTGACCTCTATTGTACGGTTAACGTCATGATATTGTTGTTTTATGCTAGTTTATACACAGAGAAATACAAATAGTAAACATTACGTCATGTGACTTTTGGGGGGGGTGGACGAAAAAACACTCAAACTCGAACTAAAATAGTGATAGACGATGAATTTATAACAGTTGCGGCATCAAAATAATTGTTTAAAGGGCTTTGTTCAGAAAGTAAACACCTTTGGCATTCACAACAAATCACTGAAAATCACAACAAAGTAACGCCATTGAGAATGAAAATGTTTTTATCGTCTACTACAGTGTCATCATTTAATCGCTATCACGTGTTGTACCACGTCCTATGAAACGTAAATATGGAATTACCGCATATTTAATGACTTGACAGATATACAATAAAAAGCACGTCGAATTATTTTTCAGCACCTCCACCACCAGGGGGCGCTATCAATGAAGTATCTGTGCGGGGCCGTGACATGAAATACTACGTACCAGACGTTTACTACAGCAAGAACATCAGCCCGTACTCACCGAAAGAAAAACTGGAACTAGATTGGATGTAAGTTATGATGCCTTTAATATGACCCTAAAGGTCACACATCCTGGTACTTTTGGGGGGCAGTTATAATTTTTCAATCACTCGACTCAAAAAAAAGCATGTATGTATTCTATGAACAACTACACTATTTATTTTTTATCTATGAGCTCAAAATGAAGTTTGATATTACTGTAAAATACTTTATTTTCGCTTGGAATTAATTTTTCGTTGAAGGAAAGATTCAGTGAAAATAAAATCCAGTGAATATATTTTTTTTTCCTGTATTTTACATTCAACTTGTCAAAAATCAGTGAAAATAAATTCCATATAAAACAGTCAAAAAGTCTTTTCAGCGAATATTAATTCCAGCTAAAATAAAGTATTTTATTTCACAACTGGATGACATAAAAAAAATGAATAGAGAAATAACAGAGTTATTAATTATGACAAAATTTGTATATCTTACTTTCAGTTATGGTTACCGTGGCAATGACTGCAGATGTAACATATATGTTTTATCTAGCGGTGAAGTTGTTTATTTTGTGGCTACGTTTGTTGTTATTTACAATGTTCAGACACGCAAACAACGTTACTACAAAGAACACACTGCTGATATAAGAAGGTAGGTATAAATAACAAACAAATAAACAATGATGTCACAAAGAACAGTAAATTAATCAGTTTAGTTCTCAATGAACATAGTCTGAAACTGGGACTTATGTTTTGGGTTCGTCTGTCTGTCTGTCTGTCTGTCTGTCTGTCTGTCTGTCTGTCTGTCTGTCTGTCTGTCTGCATGCTTGTGTCAGTGTGTGCATCCGTACGACATCATTTCTCTTTTTCCAAGAAAATTGTTTTCACTCATTGTGTATTATATTATCAGCTGAATATTCTCCCAACAACAACAAAAAAAAAGACAGGGACTTTCAAAGAAGCAAGGGGCGTCCCCAGAGGTTGAATGGAGGTCACAAGGTCAAATTGAGGTTACAGGGTCAAATTGAGGTCACAGGGTCAACCAGAGAACATATTTAGCTGTACTGAACTAACATATCTATTTATTTTCCAGTATTGCTATACATCCTAACAAGGTTACCTTGGCAACGGGACAGTCAGCTCAGGATAAAGTTGATGTGAGTATACTATGAAGTTATTACGAAGATACCGCAAATTATGCACAATGACAGTACAGCCAAGGTTGAAGCGATCACATACTGTCTAAGTGCATACTTTGCAGTATCCTCGTAATAACCTTATTATTGTACATCTTTTCCTCCCAGGAATACATCACGGGAATGCCGAAATCCTACAAGTTTAGAACAGAATCAGTGAACTTCTTTGTGTGTGGTCTGATCAAACTTCGCGCTTGGGGCAGCCATCTTTGTTTTTATTATTAGAGGATGCGAATGCGCGTAATCGTTCCATATTTGGATTTCGCATTTCCTAATATGGTAGGATGAAAATGTAATTGCGTTATGGTGACAGATGCATAATAACATATAACATTCTCGAAAGAAAATTAGTTTGCAAGAACATTATACCAGAAATTATAAAAGGATGGCTTTTAAACACTAGCTGTTGTTGCCTTGACAACGAAGTTTCTCAAGGAAGCGCATACTCATGAATGAAAATGCCAAGAATTAGTTCATTTTGCTATTACATGTGTAATTGTAATTTAATATTCTATAAAATTTACCAAAATTTTCACTTACAATTAAAAAAAAATAAAACCTCAACTTTTGCCAACTTTCTGCATAAATTATGGTAATACATAATAATATACAAAATGGCAGGAAAAGTTATTGTGTGAAATGGACACTACATGTAGTTGCCATTGGCAACATCTTGACAGTTCTATTTACATCTCACTCTACAACATTTTTGTTTTTTGTAATTCATGATCACATCATTTTTTCCCATCAAATTAAAAAAAAAAAATGTTTCCATTTTGAACTAACACATGATTTCACATTATCAACAAGTCGTGATCTGAATATTTGAAAAAAAAAATGAAAAAAAATTGTTCATTTTGAGATAATTAGACATAATTGCTCATAACTAACAATTTATGATTATTTTAAAAAATGGCAAAAATATTAACTTTAAATTTATACTGGGTGACAAACGACGACTTCCATCGTTACCTCACTCTACATCTCCGTTGATTTCAGGCGCATATCCGTATATGGCAATCTGACACGCTACAAACGATACAAATCTTAGGAGTAGGTTTAATACAGAATGCCGTCATGTGTCTTGCGTTCTCACAATTTCAGGTAAGATTGAAAAATTAAACTACCGTAGAATACTTTATTTTCGCTTGGAATTTAATTTTGCTATTTTCGCTGAAGGGATGCTTCAGTGAAAATAAAATCCAGCAAATATATATTTTTTTCCTGTCTTACATTCAAATCATCAAAAATCAGTGAAAATAGATTCCATACAAAACACCCAAAAAGCTTTTTCAGCAAAAATTAATTCCAGCTAAAATAATGTATTTCACAGTAGTGTGGATTTGTGACAAGGCATGTTTTTAGTATAGAATCTTCCAGAAAAACTACAAAAGATTTGAAGAAAAAAAAAACCAGCATGCATCAATGTTCGCTGTGTGCCACCATGTATCAACAGTTGATTTGTCTTTCATTAGTGACTGAGCCAAAAAAAAAATCAATTTAGTCGGTTTGGGATAGTTTGATGCACAAACATCAAAGAAATCAGGGAGCTTTCACAGTTGGCATATATTATTAGCTTTCACAGTTGGCATATATTATTAGCTTTCACAATTGGCATATATTATTAGCTTTCACAGTTGGCATATATTATTAGCTTTCACAGTTGGCATATATTATTAGCTTTCACAGTTGGCATATATCATTAGCTTTCACAGTTAGCATATATTATTAGTTTTCACAGTTGGCATATATTATTAGCTTCCACAGTTAGCATATATTATTAGCTTCCACAGTTGGCATATATTATTAGTTTTCACAGTTGGCATATATTATTAGCTTTCACAGTTAGCACATATTATTAGCTTTCACAGTTAGCATATATTATTAGCTTTCAAAGTTGGCATATATCATTAGCTTTCACAGTTAGCATATATTATTAGCTTCCACAGTTAGCATATATTATTAGCTTTCACAGTTAGCATATATTATTAGCTTCCACAGTTAGCATATATTATTAGCTTTCACAGTTAGCATATATTATTAGCTTTCACAGTTGGCATATATTATTAGCTTTCACAGTTGGCATATATTATTAGCTTCCACAGTTAGCATATATTATTAGCTTTCACAGTTGGCATATATTATTAGCTTTCACAGTTGGCATATATTATTAGCTTCCACAGTTAGCATATAGTATTAGCTTTCACAGTTGGCATATATTATTAGCTTTCACAGTTGGCATATATTATTAGCTTCCACAGTTAGCATATATTATTAGCTTTCACAGTTGGCATATATTATTAGCATTCACAGTTGGCATATATTATTAGCTTCCACAGTTGGCATATATTATTAGCTTCCACAGTTGGCATATATTATTAGTTTTCACAGTTGGCATATATTATTAGCTTTCACAGTTAGCACATATTATTAGCTTTCACAGTTAGCATATATTATTAGCTTTCAAAGTTGGCATATATCATTAGCTTTCACAGTTAGCATATATTATTAGCTTCCACAGTTAGCATATATTATTAGCTTCCACAGTTGGCATATATTATTAGCTTCCACAGTTGGCATATATTATTAGCTTCCACAGTTAGCATATATTATTAGTTTTCACAGTTGGCATATATTATTAGCTTTCACAGTTGGCATATATTATTAGTTTTCACAGTTGGCATATATTATTAGCTTCCACAGTTGGCATATATTATTAGCTTCCACAGTTAGCATATATTATTAGTTTTCACAGTTGGCATATATTATTAGCTTTCACAGTTGGCATATATTATTAGTTTTCACAGTTGGCATATACTGTTAGCTTCCACAGTTGGCATATATTATTAGCTTCCACAGTTGGCATATATTATTAGCTTTCACAGTTGGCATATATTATTAGTTTTCACAGTTGGCATATATTATTAGTTTTCACAATTGGCATATATTATTAGCTTTCACAGTTGGCATATATTATTAGCTTCCACAGTTGGCATATATTATTAGCTTCCACAGTTGGCATATATTATTAGCTTTCACAGTTGGCATATATTATTAGCTTCCACAGTTGGCATATATTATTAGCTTTCACAATTGGCATATATTATTAGCTTTCACAGTTGGCATATATTATTAGCTTCCACAGTTGGCATATATTATTAGCTTTCACAGTTGGCATATATTATTAGCTTCCACAGTTGGCATATATTATTAGCTTTCACAGTTGGCATATATTATTAGTTTTCACAATTGGCATATATTATTAGTTTTCACAATTGGCATATATTATTAGCTTTCACAGTTGGCATATATTATTAGCTTCCACAGTTGGCATATATTATTAGCTTCCACAGTTGGCATATATTATTAGCTTTCACAGTTGGCATATATTATTAGCTTCCACAGTTGGCATATATTATTAGCTTTCACAGTTGGCATATATTATTAGTTTTCACAGTTGGCATATATTATTAGTTTCCACAGTTGGCATATATCATTAGCTTTCACAGTTAGCATATATTATTAGTTTTCACAGTTGGCATATATTATTAGCTTCCACAGTTGGCATATATTATTAGCTTCCACAGTTGGCATATATTATTAGCTTTCACAGTTAGCACATATTATTAGCTTTCACAGTTAGCACATATTATTAGCTTTCACAGTTAGCATATATTATTAGCTTTCACAGTTAGCACATATTATTAGTTTTCACAGTTGGCATATATTATTAGCTTTCACAGTTGGCATATACTATTAGCTTCCACAGTTGGCATATATTATTAGCTTCCACAGTTGGCATATATTATTAGTTTTCACAGTTGGCATATATTATTAGCTTTCACAGTTAGCACATATTATTAGCTTTCACAGTTAGCATATATTATTAGCTTTCAAAGTTGGCATATATCATTAGCTTTCACAGTTAGCATATATTATTAGCTTCCACAGTTAGCATATATTATTAGCTTTCACAGTTAGCATATATTATTAGCTTCCACAGTTAGCATATATTATTAGCTTTCACAGTTGGCATATATTATTAGCTTCCACAGTTAGCATATATTATTAGCTTTCACAGTTGGCATATATTATTAGCTTTCACAGTTAGCATATATTATTAGCTTTCACAGTTAGCATATATTATTAGCTTTCACAGTTGGCATATATTATTAGCATTCACAGTTAGCATATATTATTAGCTTCCACAGTTAGCATATATTATTAGCTTTCACAGTTGGCATATATTATTAGCTTTCACAGTTGGCATATATTATTAGCTTTCACAGTTGGCATATATTATTAGCTTTCACAGTTGGCATATATTATTAGCTTTCACAGTTGGCATATATTATTAGCTTTCACAGTTGGCATATATTATTAGCTTTCACAGTTAGCATATATTATTAGCTTTCACAGTTAGCATATATTATTAGCTTTCACAGTTGGCATATATTATTAGCTTTCACAGTTGGCATATATTATTAGCTTCCACAGTTGGCATATATTATTAGCTTTCACAGTTAGCATATATTATTAGCTTTCACAGTTAGCATATATTATTAGCTTTCACAGTTGGCATATATTATTAGCTTTCACAGTTGGCATATATTATTAGCTTTCACAGTTGGCATATATTATTAGCTTTCACAGTTGGCATATATTATTAGCTTTCACAGTTGGCATATATTATTAGCTTTCACAGTTGGCATATATTATTAGCTCTCACAGTTAGCATATATTATTAGCTTTCACTTTTTTTTCTCAATTCATCAGGATCGTCTGGTTTCGACTGATAACAGTGAGAGCCACACAATGTTTGTATGGGATATCAATGTAGGCAAGCAGATTACACAGACATCGGTAAGAGTTTTTTTTTTGTATGTTCTAATAATGAACCCTAATTTTGGAGCCAATAGACAGACAAGTTTTTACTCAATTTGTCCTATTCTTGTGAAAGAAAGTACAGACTATAAACTGGATTATTTTGTGTTGTAAAGAGCAAACTGATGGTGAAAAGGTTAAGTCAGGTTATTTTTTTTAAATAAATGATACTTATTCATTTTGCATATAAATGAGCTCATTTACATTTATTATGTTGATGTCATATGTCAAGTGGTATTCCAAATAAATTATGTGCATATAAATGAGCTCATTTGCATACTATCAATATAAATGAGCTCATTTATATTTATTATGTTGATGTCATATGTCAAGTGGTATTCCAAATAAATTATGTGCATATAAATGAGCTCATTTGCATATTATCAATATAAATAAGCTCATTTATATTTATTATGTTGATATCATATGTCAAGTGGTATTCCAAATAAATTATGTGCATATAAATGAGCTCATTTGCATATTATCAATATAAATGAGCTCATATACATTTATTATGTTGATATCATATGTCAAGTGGTATTCCAAATAAATTATGTGCATATAAATGAGCTCATTTGCATATTATCAATATAAATGAGCTCATTTGCATATTATCAATATAAATGAGCTCATATACATTTATTATGTTGATATCATATGTCAAGTGGTATTCCAAATAAATTATGTGCATATAAATGAGCTCATTTGCATATTATCAATATAAATGAGCTCATTTGCATATTATCAATATAAATGAGCTCATATACATTTATTATGTTGATATCATATGTCAAGTGGTATTCCAAATAAATTATGTGCATATAAATTAGTTTATTTGCATATTATCAATATAAATGAGCCCATTTACATTTATTATGTTGATGTCATATGTCAAGTGGTATTCCAAATAAATTATGTGCATATAAATGAGCTCATTTGCATATTATCAATATAAATGAGCTCATTTGCATTTATTATGTTGATGTCATATGTCAAGTGGTATTCCAAATAAATTATGTGCATATAAATTAGTTCATTTGCATATTATCAATATAAATGAGCTCATTTACATTTATTATGTTGATGCCATATGTCAAGTGGTATTCCAAATAAATTATGTGCATATAAATTAGTTCATTTGCATATTATCAATATAAATGAGCTCATTTACATTTATTATGTTGATGTCATATGTCAAGTGGTATTCCAAATAAATTATGTGCATATAAATGAGTTCATTTGCATATAATTATATTATGTAGGTCTACACAGATGCAATATGTCAAGTGGTATTCCAAATAAATTATGTGCATATAAATGAGCTCATTTGCATATAATTATATTATGTAGGTCTACACAGATGCAATATGTCAAGTGGTATTCCAAATAAATTATGTGCATATAAATGAGCTCATTTGCATATAATTATATTATGTAGGTCTACACAGATGCAATATGTCAAGTGGTATTCCAAATAAATTATGTGCATAAAAATGAGCTCATTTGCATATAATTATATTATGTAGGTCTACACAGATGCAATATGTCAAGTGGTATTCCAAATAAATTATGTGCATATAAATGAGCTCATTTGCATATAATTATATTATGTAGGTCTACACAGATGCAATATGTCAAGTGGTATTCCAAATAAATTATGTGCATATAAATGAGCTCATTTGCATATAATTATATTATGTAGGTCTACACAGATGCAATATGTCAAGTGGTATTCCAAATAAATTATGTGCATAAAAATGAGCTCATTTGCATATAATTATATTATGTAGGTCTACACAGATGCAATATGTCAAGTGGTATTCCAAATAAATTATGTGCATATAAATGAGCTCATTTGCATATAATTATATTATGTAGGTCTACACAGATGCAATATGTCAAGTGGCATTTCATCCTAAAAACCCCAATGTTCTGGTAACCGTGGGAAAAGAGCATCAGGTCTGGTGGGAGATAAAGACGGAGAATGGAAAGACAGCGATTGAAGAAATGATGAAAGCGGATTTTGAGGTAACTGTTGTTTCATTTGTTTTACAAACAGACACAGCAACAACAATAACCCCCATTACATGCTAGGATGAAACTCGATTCATTTATCAGGTCACTTTATGGTGTCAATGTGAAGCTACCTTAGATTGTACCTGATTGGCTGCCCAACCCTGATACCTAACATTCAGACCAATCAGAAAGTAGCTTGCTTATTGACAGTTTTGTTAGACCTATCAATTTCTTCCTTGTATATATACTTCTACTCAACTGTATCTTTGTTACAGGACAAATGGATGAGAGCAAAGTATGTGATCTGTTTGATGTTTAAAAGTAATGGTGATCTGATTACAGGGGATTCTAATGGTACTATTTATGTATGGCACGACGGTGGTAATACCATATCACAGGCAATCAAACATGCACACGATGTAAGCATATACATTACTATATATTTACATTTAGTTTTAAGCTGACTTGAAACTAGCTTAGCTTGTTTTCAAAACCACTGTATCTACAGTACAGTCCAAACATAACTTAACATTTACATTTTAGCTGGTTTAAAAGTAACTTAGCTTGCTTTCAAAACCATATATCCACAGTCAAAGTGATAATAACCTGATAATGCAATGCAGTTCTTTATATATTTGGATTTTATTGTATTTCAGGGTCCCGTTTTCTCGCTATTGATGATTCGTAACCATTTAGTGTCCGGCGGAAGAGACGGATTAATACTGTCGTGGACGTGGGGTAAAAGTTTTGACCAATCAGGCAGCATGCAGGTACCAATCGTGTTTTCACAATTACGTCATTGTTGTAGTTTTGATATTGTATCACAGTGGTCCCTCGCTAAGTCACGGTTGTTGGTGATACACGTCTTGTTGAGGGTTGCGACGTACCGAGGGTTCTCGTGAAAGGGGTTTTATGCATTTGAAATTGTACATGTGCACATGTACACACATATGGATTTATTTACAGTATGTGTTCTTTAATGGAATACATCACATCGTCCATGTCCACATGAATTCATCTATGGAAGTTTTATAGAGCTTTATCAAAGGGGACGACCGAGAAGTACATAAAGTCGCAAATTCATACCCCCGTAAACACCTCGAATCAGGCGATGATCACCTTTTGTATCTCAGTAATTGATGGCCAGTAGGTGTTAAGCTGCAATTAAATACACACACGAGGTGCGACTTTATAGAGAGGCCTCACTGTAATACTGTGGAATACTTTATTTTCGCTGGAATTAATTTTCGCTGAAAAGGCTTTTTGGGCGTTTTGCTTGGAATTTATTTTCACTGATTTATGATGAGTTTAATGTGAAATATGGGAAAAAAAGTATATTCGCTGGATTTTATTTTCACGGAATCATCCCTTCAGCGAAAATAGCGAAAATAAAGTATTCTACAGTATCTAAAGTTTCAAAAACAAGAAAGATGACAACAATTGACATAACATGTGTTCTTGTTTGTCAGCTTCCAAAGTCAGAAGGTGGTATTCGTATGCTCTGTAACTGTAAAGAATTTTTATTTATCGGTTCCACGTTGAATTGTATCTTGACGTGCAATATCGCCTTGACTGGCGCACCGCTAATGGGTATCAGTAGTTTACATAAAAAGCCAATGACACAGGTAGGTGATGGGGTTCTCTCATGAAACAGTGTGGTTAATTTGCATAATACTCGATATGGTAATTAGTTTGCTAATTTGCATAATATGCATGCAAATTAGTTTGTGGATTAGAGGTTTAACAATTTGAGTATGATTACAAATTTGTTTAGGATTATTTGCATGACAATAGATATGTAAATTAGTTTGTGAATTAGCATAATTGTGAGTCATTTAATAGTATGATAACAATTTGTTTTATACTCATTTGCATGACAATAATTATGTAAATTATTTTGACATTTAACTTTATATGCAACTTGTTTATGTGATAACCTATATTTTTTAGGGTCATTACGACGATGTACGTGCATTGACGACCTACCCGAATAACTCACAGCAAGGGCTGTTCGTCACCGCAGGATACGATGGAATAATTTCCATGTACGATGCCCATAATCACGAGACCGTCTGGAAATACAACGTGAAAGGAATCAACATTCTGTGTTTCGATATCCACCACGCTGGAAAGATGTTAGCGCTTGGAATACGAGACGCCAGGTTAGTTCGCTTTCACTGCCATTTTGCAGATTTTCATAATCAAAGGTCTTCAAAATAATTTTGCTATTTACCATACAAGTTTTATGAATCAAATAATTTATTTTCACTTGGAATTAATTTTCGCTGAAGGAATGATTCAGTGAAAATAAAATTCTATGTATAAAACCTGTTTTCATATTTGTTTACATTCAACTTCTCAAAAATCAGTGAAAATAAATTCTATAAAAAATACCCCCAAACAAATTCAGCGAAAATTAATTCCAGTTAAAATAAAGTATTTTACAGTAGTATTTGAATATTCAAATTAACCTGATTTGGCACTCTGCCAACGCATGAAAAATACACATGCTGTATGATTTCAATCTGTTTTAACATATTTTCGCCAGCCGTATTTATCCGGCCGTTGAATCACCATTGTACCTTGGCCGAATTACCACTGTCACTATATTTTATGTTAACAAAATCAAACACAATGGAATAAGAAGTCACACATTGTGATGTAATTACATTGGTCATCGATCACATGGTTTTTTCAGTTTACCTATAACGTTATAAGACAGCCAAATCTATTGGTTTAATTTGAAATTGATGTTGTTACAGTAATGCTGATTGGTGGATTCAGTTTCTTTGCACACCCAATCAGATCATTCAATTTAAATCCAATACAGCTTTTCCCAACCAATCACACACTTTTTCGTAGGAACCGCCATGGATGGAGTGAAACCGTGTGAATATTACAATGATTTTTATGCGATAATCAGCTTTTCTTAGTTTTATAAAATCAATTTTTAAAATTAAATAAATCTACACAGTAAAAATAAAACACTTTATGCTTGACAAAAAAAAACAGACACACTTTTTTTCTTTTCTCTCACTTATATTTTTTTTTCTGTATTATATTTTCTGCTTACAGTGTCGGACACAGGTAATACATAACAATTCTGACTTTTTTTGTCTTTTTCTTTTTTTCTGTTCAGTTTATATTCAAATTATTACACCACTTTCAATGTTACCGCATAATTATCCCGCCAAAATTCTGGCATTACATTTTACCCATTTTCACATATTTTTAAAAAAATTATTATATAATTTTGGATTAAATAAACCTAATACCCTAAATACTTAAAATTTCTGAAATTAAAACGCAGTAAATATGCTCAAAATAGAGAAATTAAATGTCAGTGAAAATAAATGGTTTTACAGTACCTATTTTGTGAAAAAGTGAAAAAGCTTCTAAAAATATGATGCATACTTACAGAAAGGTTAAATAGAAATACTGTAAAATAGTTTATTTTATTCAGTGAAAATAAAATCCAGCGAATATACCTTTTTTCTTATATTTTTCATTCAACTTGTCAAGAATCAGTGAAAATAAATGCCATACAAAACATCCCAAAAATCTTTTCAAACGAAAATTAATTTCAGCTAAAATAAAGTATTTTACAGTAGCAAAATCTAATATTGTGAAGATTAAAAACTACTATTGACACAGCAGACCCATTCACTTTATTTTACAAAATATTTATAAATTTCAATGGCAGTTTGGATTAAGCAGCCAATCAACGAGCACCAAAGTGTACAATGACATCATTTGAAAATGTTCCAATGTAACTCCAATGGTCAATGAAAACCTCTTGTTTTTGTTTGAATTTTAATGAAAATCTGATTTTGAAACGTTTATACAGCTGAGTCAAAGTATATATGCAAGGCAGAATTTGATTGGTCAAAAATACGAGTCAATAAATAAACTGCTCTCTGATTGGTCTAACTGTTAGGTGTTAAGTTTGGGTAGCCAATCAGGAACAGGCTTATGAATAGCTTCACATTGACTTAACTTTTGTTGTTTGGTCATAATGAGTTTTATTTTTTCTACTTGTAGTTTATGTATTGTGGATATTCGTGGTGGACATGAGGTCAATGAACTCTGTAAAGTCAAGGTGTCCAAGGAGAGAATCACCTGTGTCAAGTTCTCACCAGGTATGTACTTAAGACAACTTTGAATGTGTGATATTATCCGGGACGTAGCTACAGAATGTTCCACGTTGCTAAGACGCACACCACTGTACCATGTATTTCTATGGGCTGTGCGCAAGCTGCTGTGGAATACCGGTCGAAGAGCCGGTGAAAATAGCTAAAGTCAAGAAAACAACACAAAATCATGTTGACCACGTAAGGTAACCTTGTTACACCGTTCAGGGGAGTCTCAACATCTAGCCTAAATTACAGTTTTCTGAGAGTTTTCTGCCTTTGTTTTCACCGTGATGGTTGCCATGCGGTGAAAATGCCCGGATGTCCGCCCTCGATAATAGGAAGAATTTGAATCTTGGGAAATCATAATTTCAATATATAGTCACAGTAAAGAAATAGAGCGAAATTTTATGAAATTCCTGCTTACAAATTTTAAAATTGTTTTTGTTCTAAAATAACAAAACCGTCAGAAAAGTAGTAAACAAATAAACGCCGCTAGGACCGATAAATATGATATATAGTAGATAATATTTAATAATCGTTTTTTTAAGTAACTATTCAAAATAACATTACGTTCTAACTTCTAAAATATTGTTATGCCTGATCGGCACGGTAGACTAATTAATGACTCAGACTCACACAATAAGTGTTACTTGGAGAACGCCATGTTTATTACAAATGCCCTAAAGCATTGTGGGTTACATCAAGTGACCTTTGACATTAACAATGATGTAATCTAAAAGTATACTACTAACAAATATGGTCTTGAAAAATCCTGAAAAAATCTTCATATCCTGAAATCAATAATCGCCCTTTTTACATCAGCATAAAAATATTTGACGAAAAAAATATGTTCTCTTTTTTTTTTAGATGGAACATGCTTAGCGGTGGGATGTCTTGATAGAGTGATTTACATATTACGGTTGGAAAATAGAGGAAAGAAATGTGAAACTATCGGCAAATGCAAAGGACATGCAAGCGCTATCAGTGGTATTGACTGGTCAGTGGATAAACCATTTGGAAATTATATCTTACAGAGCAGTGGTATTGACTATGAACATGCCTATTGTGAGTAAACTTCAACCTTTAACCTACTGTGAGGGAACCCCAGCCTTTAACCTTTAATCTAATGTAAGGTAACCTCCAGCCTTTAACCTTAACATCCTCTGAGAAGACCTCAACTTTTAACCTTCAACATACTGTAAGGAAACCTCAGCCTTTAACCTTTATTCTACTGTAAGGTAACCTCCAGCCTTTAACCTTAACATTCCCTGAGAAGACCTCAACTTTTAACCTTTAACATATTGTAAGGTAACCTCAGCCTTTAACCTTTAGCCCACTGTTAGGTAACCTCAACCTTTAACCTTTAGCCCACTGTTAGGTAACCTCAACCTTTAACCTTTATTCTACTGTAAGGTAACCTCCAGGCTTTAACCTTAACATCCTCTGAGAAGACCTCAACTTTTAACCTTCAACATACTGTAAGGAAACCTCAGCCTTTAACCTTTAGCCCACTGTTAGGTAACCTCAACCTTTAACCTTTATTATACTGTAAGGTAACCTCCAGCCTTTAACCTTAACATTCTTTGAGAAGACCTCAACCTTTAACTTTCAACATACTGTAAGAGAACCCCCCAACCTTTAACCTTTAACCTGCTGTAAAGTAAACCCAACCTTTGACCTACAGTAATTTTTGTTTTGTAAAATTTTTGTTTTATAGTAATCTTTATATTAACTTGAAAAATATTTTTTTTAACACAAACTGTTTTGAAAACGCCACACAGTACGCCGATCGTAACCTTGTTTTATATTTTTAGGGGATGGTGGTAGCTGTGAAAAGATTGAGAATCCTTCTGAAGTACGGAACGTCGAGTGGGTCTCGCATAATTGCCGAGTCGGTTATCCCGTTATAGGTATGTTTTTTGTTTTTTTTACATTAGACGTCGATATTCAGTGTCTCTTCTAAGATTTAAAAAATGAGTGAGGGATTTGTTTCAAAAGTGAGGAGGGGATTTCTTTTCTCATTTGGAATGCACCATTTTTTAAATCATGACTGAGGGTGAGATCCCTGAATACAAAAATGTACATACATGTCACATGACACACCACACCGTGGTTACAAATTTCGTACCACAGAGATAATTTTGTCTCAGTATTAATACATAGATTAAAAAATTTCTGAAAAATGGGGAGTTTAAGTTTTATATCATGATATACATACTATCTGTATTAAATCTGTATTAACAATGTTAGCTTCTATTAAAATGGTACAATGTAACAGAAGATGTAGCTTCTATTAGAGCATCTACACATATAAAAAAAATGATTATTTTGTTGGTTCTCAATTGTTTAAAAAGAATGAGTGCGACTTCTGCCAAGAATACAGGTTCTAATACAGATTCCACTTGTGCATAAATGCACAAATATTGTTTACCAAAATCAATGGGTTTTCAAAGCTGACCACAAATGAATTTTTGGTAACTTTACGCATACTAATTAGGTTATTTGCATAATGATAGTTTCTTGGTGTATGGTGTGAGAGTTACAATTATAGTATTCTGTTACATGCTGTTGCCAAATTTATTTTTTGTAATGTTACGCATACTAATAAGGTGATTTGCATAATGGTTGTTTCTAGGTGTATGGGGTGAGAGTTATAATTATAGTATTCTGATACATGCTGTTGCCAAATGTATTTTTTGTAACTTTATGCATACTAATAAGGTGATTTACATAATGGTTGTTTCTACGTGTATGGTTCTAAATATATGCCACTGACAAATGTATTTTTTATAAATTTATGCATACTAATAAGGCAATTTACATAATGGTTGTTTCTATGTGTATGGTTCTAATGGCAGTCAGATATATGTCACTGAAAAATGTATTTTTGAAACTTTATGCATACTAATAAGGTGATTTGCATAATGGTTGTTTCTAGGTGTATGGGGTGAGAGTTATAATTACAGTATTCTGATACATGATGTTGCCAAATGTATTTTTTGTAACTTTATGCATATTAATAAGGTGATTTACATAATGGTTGTTTCTATGTGTATGGTTCTAATGGCAGTCGGATATATGCCACTGAAAAATGTATTTTTGTAACTTTACGCATACTAATAAGGTGATTTACATAATGGTTGTTTCTAGGTGTATGGGGTGAGAGTTCAAATGGTAATCAAATACATGCTCTTGATAGGTCTTACAACCATAAACTGCTTGCCACTGTCAATGACAATAAAGAAATTATGTTGTATAACTACCCATGTTGCAGTCCTGTGGTAAGTATCAATTTTCATTTTCTATCAACATATAAGTGCCCCGTAATCTGAATAATACCAATAAAAAAGCAACAAAAAAAATAGTCAAATTTTTTGAGTAAAAACTGAAAAAATTGACTGAAAATTTTTCTGTTGGCTCCAAAATTAGGGTTCATTTTTAGAAATATTGAAGAATTTAAGAAAAAAAGTACTGACAAATGTGGGTGAGAAAATCTGTTGGTGAAAAGGTTGAAAGTGATATTCTCCCAATAGCATGTTTTTAAAATGACGTCTCTGAATGTTACTTTGCATAATAAATGATTCATGACGACGTTCGATTTAGTCGAACAAATGAGTCAAGAAAAACCAAAATAGCGAAAGATTCATAACTGCGCCAAAATCTTTTATTCAGACAGTATTATAAAACGCGCGTAAACTAATCAACAAAAGTCATAGCAAATTACGGTAACACAGTCGGACTTGAAAATGTCTTCAGCGTCTTCAGTTCTATTTTTAGTACGATCTCGTAATCGCTATTCTCGTAATATCTAAAATCAACTGAGGGAATTGTTTCATCTATATATTCTCTGAAACACAATGTGTGAGGGCGTACTTCATCAACATCATATTTGAGGCTGGTTTTGTTTACTGACAAGAGCCCTCAACCTGTGAATCTTGGAAATTTTACAATTCTTAATTTAGTAGTTTTTATGAGCCCCCCCCCCCCCCTCCATTGTGTTTTGTTTTATTAAAATTTTGAGTCAGACAACATGTGTAATTCTAGTGAGAACTGTTTATTCTGTGAAAAAGTTCCCAAATATTTCCAAGGCCGGTCCATAAATGACCTATTTTAGAGTCCAAATGCAAACGAAATGGACACGCCCTTATTAGCTCTTATCAGTCTACACTAAAGCAGAGGTGTGAATGGCTATATACTGTAAGGTCAGGTACGATTTCGAAAAACTTAAAAATAGTCGCATTTTATAACGTTTTTTTTAAAACTTCGCTCTTAGAAATGCCCTGATTCTTGTAAAACTTGTAAGAAAAATTTTCAAAATTGACTGAGAAAAGAAATCCAAACATTCAACACAGTGAATATACACCAGCTGTCTCATATTAGAACCATCAAAAAAATAAATAAATAATCAACATTTTATTGTAATATTACCATCTATGCAATGTACCTATTCTACGTTTGTCTCAACTGAATTTTCTGTTTTTACTTTTCTATTATCATGATTTTATTCTTTATTGTAATTTTATCTATATCTCAACAGACATTCGATAACAATAAATTTATTATTATAAAGTTATTATTATTACATTAAAAAAAATGACAGGGAATCAAGTATCAAGGTGACCTTCAGATGGGATTTAGATAAAAATAAAATTGTGTATAGGATCTTTATTTTTTCTTGTATCCACAAAAGGCGAAATTTGTTATTTGAGGCATGTTTAATTGTCTGCGTGTTTTTGATATCTAGATTGGCGCATTACTATTGTCTATGGATCGGTGCAATGGTGTCACACCGTGTGTATTTCTGTAACCAATACGATCATTTTATTACGCAGCTGGTGCTGGAAAGCTTAATACCTTACTTTACAAAATTCAACATGTTTGAATTTTCTCTTTAATATACTACTAAACTACGCCGAGAACATTGAATGTGTTCACTGTACTGCCCTCAAGCACAGACACCACAGTCGTTGTCATGGGTGACCAGGATCGTGCGTGACTTCATATGCTAGTATTGTTTGCTTGTTTACACTTAATTTACTAGTAAACTCTTGCCCCTTCAACTGGGATGATAACAGTCATG
This sequence comes from Saccoglossus kowalevskii, assembly GCF_978046115.1. NCBI lineage: Eukaryota > Metazoa > Hemichordata > Enteropneusta > Harrimaniidae > Saccoglossus > Saccoglossus kowalevskii. The sequence continues at coordinate 11,657,394 of NC_140660.1, read as the reverse complement.
ATAACCATCGTCTAACTTTAGAAATATGTACATTGCCTTGCACCCCCCCTCCTCCCTGCTGAAATACAGAATTAGTTTTAATATAACCAGACAGACACGTATACTGTAAAATGACTAATTTTCACTGGGTTTAAATTTCACTGATTTACCATTTCAGGCATATTAAGTAGGTTTTAAATTCACGGTTTTATCATTTAGATAATGTGTTCTATGCTAAATTTTACATATTCACTGGGTTTTAATTTAGTGCATTTTCCAGTCAGCAAAATACTGTAAAACACATCTTTTTAGCTAGCATGTCATTTCACCTAATTTAGCTAACCTGTAATTTCACTAATTTAGAAAAATTATATTCCTGCAATGAGATTGTTAGCATTTTAGCTAAATTAAGATTTTGTTAATTTCATGTATTGAGTCAAATTCGCTAAAATTGCATATAGCTATTTTACTGTGTTTTACAGAAAGCAAAATTAAAATAAAATGAATAATAAACACATTATCTAAATGATAAAACTGTGAATTTAAAACACAATAAATATGCCTGGAATGGTAAATCAGTGAAATTTAAACCCAGCGAAAATTAGTAATTTTATAGTAGCTTTAAGCCAGCATAAAATAGCTAAATGTTTGGGCGATATGGTCGTCACCTGCACACGTGCGGGAATCGAGTCCCAAGCGACGATAACAACACACGCTAAAAATGCAAAGGCTCATGGGTAAACACTTGTTATAAACAATGACACGCTATGGACATTTGACACATGCACAGGTGACAACTCCCTCGCTTTAAATATTGTGGCATTCTAAGTGTTAACTTTTCTGTAAACCTTCTGACGTTAATAATTTTTCCGATTTGATAATCAATCACTGACATAAATAGAAAATTGTCTTAAAGATCACGGTGAAATGTACGCTCACTACTTGAGAATTTTTGCATGAATTTTTTATTGGATTTACACAATATATAAACGTCTTAAAGCGGTTTTCAGTAATAGCTTGTCAGTGACAGAATATAGTACTAAATTTTGCTTGACAAAACAAAATAAAATGATTTATCAATTTCGGCAAATGTGGATTTCTTTTCTCTGAGGTTCACTAATGCGGATCGATCGATAATATATATCTGTCAGTTCTGCTCAGCCGATAAGCGTTGACACCGACTTCGAACCTCCGACTCGAACCTCAGGCTCACCTATATCGTCAACTGTTGTCACCTTGCACCGAATAAGCACACCGAATTGTTTCCATATTTTTGACGAAAAACAACTTCTACAATACCTGCTACCAACAGTAATTAATTACTATTTTGATCCAAAATTAACGAAGAAATTTTTAAAAATATGTACAACAAATGTTGTTAGTAAAAATGCTGGCAATTACCGGTAGTGATTAGCATAGTCTATCGTTAATTAAGAATTTCTTAATATTTTAGCTTGAATAGAATACAATACAATCGAACAGATTAATTTTTTGATAATCTGTCGCTTCCTTATTTGGCATATCTGCAAACACAAATAGAAATGTGCTGTTTAATCATATGAACTACCTCCCCCTAAACTAATTGTAAAAAAAAATTAGTTACCGACATAAGTAACATTAATAATTTTTAAGTTTTTTTGTTTATGAGTGATTGCCCATCGTCGTCTGTGTCAATGTTTTCCTTTTTTACTTCTTCTTGAAAACTACAAGTCTGGGTGCTTGAATGTACCTCGGGTAGACCTTTCTTAGATTTGTTCATTTCATGATTGTATCTTCAATTCTCTAATTTTAGTGAATATTTTTGTCATTTTTGGTAAAAAGTGATATTTTCGACTTCTTGTTAAAAAACGCAAGTCCAATTGCTTTGATATTGCATATATAGATACTACATGTGGACCTCTCTCAGATTTGTTCATTTTGTAATTATATCTTTAATTCTCTAATTTTGGTGAATATTTTTGATGAAAAGTGATATTTTTCAATTCTTGTTGAAAACAGCAAGTCATGTTTCTTTGATACAATACATATTTTTCATTTTCTAATGATATCTTCAGTTCTTTAATTGAAATGTGCATTGCTAATGCAACTATGGATTCATTCTGCGAGATTAATATTTTCTTAATCACTGTTTCATTATTTTGGTAGATGTGTGTATGTTGGATTGAAAAAAAACACAGTGATTTGAAAAGAAAAAAAAAATATTGAAAAAAATGATATAAAAATAATGATTTTAAAATATGGTGTTTAAAACAATAGTTATTGAACAAGTAATTGTCAATCAAACATAAGCAGAACTACCTAATGATTTAAGGGATGACTCATTTGAAATCTGGGGGGGAGCTCAAGAAAATTGATCAATTTTATATCTTTTTCTAAACTACAATAGCAAGGATTTTTTCCCCCAATAGGATTTTTTTTTTTTTTTTAACTACTTTTTTGAGAGAGTTTTTGTTTTCTCACTATTGCGCCTGTGTAATTTTTTTTTCTTGATTTCACCCCGCATTATTATTTTTTTTTTTTCAAAAACCCTCCAGCTCCCCCCACCCAACAGATTTTAAATGACTCACCCCTAATGCAGTGGTTGTTGTACTGAACTGAACAATATGTAAATCTCAAGTTGAAATCTGGCGCTGATTGACCCCCCCCCCTCCTCCTCCCCCAAATAAATTACATGCAGTTACATTTATTTGTTGAGAACACGCCACCTGACACAAAAATATTTTTAACATAATTATCATTGAATGTCTGCTATTATCGATCAGAGACAATAATAAAATCTAAATATTTGTTTAATTTTTTGGGGGGTTTACTATACAAGCTATCAGGTATTTGAATTGAAGTAATCTACGTGTTGGCTCGCTGCCAATTAAGTTACCGATATACCGGCTGATACGACAACATCACCAATTTTGGTAATGGTTTTGTGTTGTACTTTGTACTTGAGTCGACCTGATACTGGATTTATGTAGGTTAGAGTTCAACTACTGACTCTGAGCTTTATCGGGTACGAATTCTATCCAGCTCTGTCACGTAGTCCCAAAAACATACAATCAACATCATACAAGGATATCCAAACCATAGTCATTCATGTTGGCACAAATAACATTTCAGATGGGTGCTCAGTTCAGACATGTGCAGATGAGTTTGTAACTCTAATTGATAATACCAAACACAAATATCCAACAGCGAAAATCTGTGTCTCCTCCATCCTACATCGAAGGGACAACATTACAACAAATGAGAACACGGACCAACTAAATGACAAATTGAAACAACAGAGTGCTAATGGGGATAATTACATCTATATTGACAACAATAACATTAATTGTGACACTCATTTGATAGATAATGTGCATCTGAATCTCTGTGGGACAGCTGCTCTGGTGAAAAACATAAAAGATGCTGTTGGACCAATAATTGGTATTAAACGGGATGTCAAGAAAACCTACAAATCTAAATTAACAACCTCACAGAATGTCAACAAACAAAATACCCGCCAACAATCCAGAAATCATACAGACAACAATCAAGATTCCTTCTTCCCAGCTGACCCATACCAATTCCAACAAACACTATTGTCTCAAATGCTATTTCCAGGATTATCATTTCAACCTGATTGGAGGATGCACATGTACGGTCAAAGACCACAACAAAATCTTCAATAATGGTACAAAAACAACAATGCAGAAGGAGGACTTCATGGAAGTCAGGAAAACGAGCATTATCAATTTCATATTGGAATGTGCAAGGTGTAACTAGCAAATTAGAAAATAATGACTTTGTGAAAGATATAACATGTCATGACATCATCGGATTAGGAGAAACTTGGCTAAATCAAGCTTCTCAAAATGTTCTGAATATTCCTGGATATTACTCATACTCTATAACTCGAAAAAATCAGTCAAGAGGTGGAATATCTCTATTAATCAAACAACCTCTCAAAAAAGGAATATCTATAGTCAATACCAACTCTGATGACATGATATGGTGTAAGTTACAAAAGGATTTCTTTAATGTAACAAAGGATATATATCTATGCTTTATATACCACCCACCTGCAATTTCAAAATATTGCAAGCATGACTTTTTTGATGATTTACAAAATGAGATATGCAACTTCTCCAAACATGGCAATGTTGTTATACTTGGTGACATGAACAGCAGAACAGGGTTTCTCCCTGATCATATAGGCAATGACAATAACCCATTTATACCATTTTCATATTTATATGAGGAAAATAACATTACGTCAGTACAAAACAATAGTGATTCATCTGTCAATAGTCATGGTAGATCTTTAATAGAAATGTGTAAAAGTACTGGTCTTATAATATTGAATGGGCGTTTACCTGGGGATTCTAAAGGCAGTTATACCTGTTATCACTATAATGGTGCGAGCACTGTAGATTATGCAATAGCATCCCCTGATCTAATTCAAAATATTAAATATTTCAAGGTACATGACTTTACATGTACATCTGATCACTGCCAAATATCTTGTCTAATTACAGTGAATGATATTATTCGAACAGAGACAAGTGACAATAATTATTTAAACAATGAACCCAGAAGCTGGATATGGGACAAACTATCAGTATTTGAATATCAAGATAGATTAGCATCTAAAACAAGTCAGGAACAGATCAAATGCTTCTTAAATAATAGTTATGCTATGGATAAAAATGGAATAAATGAGGCAGTGAATGATTTTAACAAATTAATTGACAATTCCGCTAGTCAGGTTTTCAAAAGAAAAAGAAACATTAATAAAAGGAAAACTGAACTAAAATATAGGAGGAAATGGTATGATAGAGAATGTGTAATTCTTAAAAAGGACCTCTCCAACACAGCACGCTTACTCAGTAAGTACCCATTTGATGCTAAAGTTAGAGAAATATTTTATGCCAAGAAAAAAAAATATAAGAAATTAGTTAGGAAAAAGAGATTACAAGAACAAAATTCATTAGTTACAAAATTGGCAAACTTAAAAAATGCAAATTCTCAACAGTTTTGGAAATTGATCAACCAACTTAGGGATTCAAACAAAAATAGGTCAAACCCAATTTCACCAGAAGAATGGATCAAATATTATAAACAATTAAATAACGACAATTTAAACACAAATTTACCAAATGACTTGACATCTACAATTAAATCAACAGAAAATATAGAACACATAAATAATTCATGCATACTAAACAAAGAAATAACAGATAAGGAAATAAAAATAGCAATTAGTAAACTTAAACCCAGAAAGGCAGCAGGATATGATGGGTATTGCCCTGAATTATTGAAAGACAGCTCAGATTATTTAATTAAACCTCTGAAAAAATTATTTAATAATATATTACATTCTGCTATTTACCCAGATATATGGAATATCAGTATAATTTCTCATATTTATAAAAAAGGAGACAGATCTGAACCAGATAATTACAGGGGAGTCGCAGTTTCAAGTTGTATAGGCAAAACATTTTGCACAATAATAAATATTAGGCTATGCCAATTCATAGAAAGCAAGAATATCATAAACAACAATCAGGCAGGATTCAGAAAAGGGTACCGGACAACTGATCACATTTTTGTCTTAAAAACAATAGTTCATAAATATCTGAAACAAAACAAAAAAATTTATACTTGCTTCATCGATTTTAAAAAAGCGTTTGACAAAGTGTGGAGAGAAGGATTATTCTATAAACTGCTAAATAATGGTATTACTGGAAATATCTACAAATTAATTCAAAATATGTACCAGAATACAAAGGCATGCATTCGTTTCGGTGATAAGATATCTCCGATATTTGAAACTATCACAGGTGTAAGACAGGGATGTGTTATGAGTCCAATGCTTTTCAATCTATACGTCAATGACTTAAATAGTCCAATACAAAACAATGACAAAGATCAAGTTCAACTCAATAACATCAAAATTAGCTCACTGTTTTATGCAGATGATCTAGTTTTAATATCAGAAACAAATAAAGGTCTACAGAGATCAATCAATAATTTGGAGAAATATTGCCAAAATTGGAAACTCCAAGTGAATATGTCAAAAAGTAAAATTGTAATATTTAAAAGAGGATACTTGAGAAATACTGAAAAATTTACATATCAAGGTCAAAATATTAGTTGTGTATTTTCATACAACTACCTTGGGGTATCATTACAGTCGAATGGTAAATTCAGCGACACAAGAAATAATTTGGCAGACAAAGCCACAAGAGCTTTATATGCAATGATGACTTCTGTGCCAAAAGAAACTGACTGCAAAACAATGTTACACCTATTCAAAACATGTATAAGACCAATACTATTATATGGATCAGATGTATGGGGCTTCGAAATTCAAGAAAATAATAAATGGGACATTACACCAATCGAGAAAACCCATCTGAAATTTAGTAAAAGAATGCTTGGATTGAATAAATTTTCATCAAATCTAGCTTGTAGAGCAGAAATAGGTGAACTACCATTACTAGTAGACATCAAAATAAATCTTATAAAGTATTTGGCACGAATCAAAGAACTTCCAGAATGTAATTTAACAAAACAGGCATACCATGAACAGATAAACTGCAAACTCCCATGGATTATGTCAATTTACAAAGAGTTAAATAAGGAAGATAACACATTAGATATAAAGAATATCAATGACAAATTGAATGCAACAAAACAAAATATAAAGAGAATAGGAAACAATATTAAACAAAAATATATTGAATTCTGGAAGGAGACAATTATGGATAAACCTAAGTTGAGAACATATACTCAATTCAAAACAAACTACAACTTTGAAAGTTACTTAATTATACTGAATCTAAAACATAGAATTTCTGTCTCTAGATTCCGAACAAGTAATCACAGCCTAGCAATAGAAAAGGGTAGACATACCCAACCTAAAATTTCTTTGGAAAACAGGATTTGTAAACAATGTACTTTAGCAGACATAGAAGATGAAATGCATCTCCTCATCAAATGCCCAAAATATCACACACTGCGAATGGATATATTCTCAAATATACAGTTTCCTGATGAAACAAAAACTGACCAACAGAAATTTACATACTTAATGACAAATTCTAACACAAATGTAATCAAACTTGTTGGAGAATTTATACACAGCTCGTTCTTAATGAGAAACGAGAAAGATACTTAACAAAAACACTAAAATCTATCATTTATTATTTGCTATAGTTATTTTGTTATTTTGTTTTTTAATATCTTACTTTTGTTGCTATAAACTGATGGAAACACTGTATTTCTAAGGATGCAATAAATTATCTTTATTTATTTATCTACAGTCAAAAAAAAACAAAAAACGTTTGAAGCAGAAACTAGAAAAAAAATTATTATTTTGAAAAAGAAAACAATATCAACAACAAAAAATTGTCCTGTCAAAGTTCAAAAATAATTATTCAGATTTGAAAACAAATTTTGTTGTCACTCTATTAATGAGCTGTTTACTGTAAAAGGATTAATTATTAATTAGGTTTTAATTTTGCTTATTTCACTGACTGGAAAATGCACTAAACTAAAACCCAGTGAATATGTAAAATTGAGCATAGAAAACATTATCTAAATGATAAAACCATGAATTTAAAACCCACTGAATATGCCTGAAATGGTAAATCAGCGAAATTTAAACCCTGTGAAAATTAGTCATTTTACAGTATATGTGTATGTCTGGTTATATTAAAGCTAATTCTGGAAGGGGAGGGGGGGCTAGACTGTTATCATCCCAGTTAAAGGGGCAAGAGTTTAAATTAAAGTGCAGCGGTCGTCGCGCCGCGTCCTGTTCGATATGGGACTCATAGCAACGTATACAACGCGTGTAAAATACATTGTTTATTTACAAGAAATTCGAACACGCGCTGCGCGACGACCACCGCGCTTTAAGTGTAAACAAATATTGAGCTCACTCATTAGATTCCAATGGTCAGTTGCAGGGACTTTTTAAACAAGAGAACAGGGGCGCAGCGCCCTCATGCCATGGCCATGCGCCCCCTTACCCTGGGGAGCAGATCCTCAGGCAACCATAAAATTCTGAATGACCAGGGATCACATGTGGCCAGTCTTCAACTCTGACCTGTCTGATAGTAATTTGGGCCGCAAGGAAGCCATAGAATGCTCCATTTTAACTTACTATGACTGCCTGACGCATGCACAGGTGATGACTCCCTCGCTTTAATTATAGTAAAATACTTTATTTTCACTTGGTATTAATTTTCACTATTTTAACTGAAGCAATGATTCAGTGAAAATAAAATCCAGCAATTATATACTCTTTTCCTGTATTTCACCTTCAACTCATCAAAAAGCAGTGAAAATAAATTCCATACAAAACACGCAAAAAGCCTTTTCAGTGAAAATTAATTCCAGCTAACATAAAGTATTCTACAAATATTTGTGAATTTCGCGAGGTTGTGAAAATGTTTCCTGAGGCCCTATTGACTACTGTAAAATGCTTTATTTTTGATGGAATTAATTTTTGCTAAAAAGACTTTTTGGTTGTTTTGTATGGAATTTATTTCTGCAAATTTCAAGAATTGACGTAAAATTAACAAAACACAAAAAGTAGCAAAAAATTAAGTGGCTCACAAGCAGACCTTATATATAATACTATTATATTTAATACTATTCTGCAAAGTACCCAAACTTGTTTCCATGGAAACCACGACATTGCCATTTTGGCCATTTTGTATAGGAAATTGGGCAAAATACAAACAATATCATTTGAAAATTTGTTTGGATAAGTTTTCCTTCATAATTTCCTAGCCAGTCAAAAAGAATGATTTCGCAAAGCTGCAAGAAATTCTTGTCAAAAGAGATGTCCAGCTTTACCGCTTGCTGAGTTCTGTCAACTTTCGACACCTGCCAGAAAACGATTGTGTACAAACTTCTTCTCCACACTTGAGATGTTGATAAAAATTGACAAACCTTTTAGTCAAAAACTGAGAGCAATACCTGAAACTGTCCGTATGGACCAAAATGATGATGAAATTTAGTGAAAATTTGACAAAATGTGAAAATATTTGCACTTTATTTTCACCGGAAAACATATCTGATACTCAAGGGGTTAAAAGTGTCACTGTTACACTTTGTGTTTGATAAGTAGCTTCTGTGAGCATCCATTAAAGAATGAAATAGATTCACCTTCACTGGATGCTATTAGAGGATCATATCATGTCATTTTTAAAAGAGATGTTTAAATGTTCAAGTGATCGTTCATGCATGTTTTAGCCGAACACCAACCTGTATGATAAAAAAAAAATAGCAAAAAAAATGAAATTATGAACGGTCATGTGTTTTCTGATTCATGTACGAACTTGAAATACTATAAAAGCGTTAATTATTCACTGGGTTTTTAATTTTGCTTATTTCACTGACTGGAAAATGCGCTAAATTAAAACCCAGTGAATATGTCAAATTTATGAGGTTTTTAAAGGTCCATATTATGTGGTTTTTAAAGGCCCATGTTATGTGATAGTTTAAGATCCATGTCATGTGATTTTTAAAGACCCATACCATGTGATAGTTTAATGCTCATGTTAGGTATGTGATTTTTAAAGACCCAAGTCATGTGATAGTTAAAGGCCCATGTCATGTGATTTTGATTTTGTTTTTCAATGAATTTTAATTCTGTATATTAAAAAATTCGGAAAATGACATGGCTCTTTTAAAAACGGGAATGCACCATTGAATCATGGGATACCTTCTGGATTACTTGGTTGATCGACATTAAAGCATTAATCCAACAAGTAAATTTGCTCTCTGTGAGCATTACGATTATTGCAGCGCATCGCTTTAATATTTTTAATATAATATATTTACCTGATACCAGCATATTTTGTATCAATCTCACATCTTTGCAATTTATAAAGCGGGCTTTTAACAATTTATTTCTATCTACTGTCTGTGTGTTACTCTAGTCACACTACGTCCAGTTTGTTGTGGGCCCCCAAAACATATATGTGTTTATTTATTTATTTTTTTACCTTGCCTTTATGAAAATAAAATGGCAAAGTAACGTATTACTATTTCTGTTGTTGGCATGGATACCATTGTTGTCATCGTCGCCATCATCGTTAACAATTATTAGGGATCGCTGGTTGACTTACTATCATATTTACTGTGGAATACTTTATTTTCGCTTGGAATTAATTTTCAATTAATTTAATCTGTGAATTTTTTTGACCTCCAATTTGAGATATGAAATTGTATATCTGCCTTAAGAAACTAATGGTAAAAAGAAAATGGCCGCTATTTACTGAAATAAACCCTCATTTTAATGAAAAGTGGGCTAGTGACCTTAAACCTTTTTTTAATATCCTTATATTGTATTCAAGTACAATTTAATGTAAAATTAATAAATTCTGCGTATTTTCATTTATGAGTAGGCTTCTACCGTAAATGTGAGTGTGTATTAGTGTTTTAATAAAGCATCATTTTGAGAGTGGGTAGAATCGCCATGGTTCTGACATTAAAAATATTTGTTTACACTTGTTTTTCCTGTTAGAATGGCGTTATAAAATTTCAGAGTTGTGTCAGTGAATGTTAAAATAACAATAAAATTAAATGAATAATAAAATAGCTTTCATTTCAAAATCATTTGTTACGTATACTATATGAATATAACATTAAATAACTTTAGTAGCGATGCCTGATTCAAGTTCACACAGACTTGATAAGATGCAGATTTAATTCTTTAAATTATTATTAAAAGTTGGCTGCAAAGTACCAGGATGTATGACCTTTAGGTGGTCGTGCAAAGTACCAGGATGTGTGACATTTAGGTGGTCATGCAAAGTATCAGGATGTGTGACCTTTAGGTGGTCATGTAAAGTACCAGGATGTGTGACCTTTAGGTGGTCGTGCAAAGTACCAGGATGTGTGACCTTTAGGTGGTCATGCAAAGTACCAGGATGTGTGACCTTTAGGGGATCGTGCATAAAGCAGTTGAAGATCTAGCTTTCAGATTTTCACCGGAGAATGTCAATTCCATGAAAAGACGGTTTTGAATATTAATGTATATTATCACAAAGCTACAATCATACATCATGTCATTTGACATTCATCTTCAATTTCTTGTAATTACCAATCGACGTTTCACAACTGTCTAATGCAATTGACGTTTCCGTTCTAAAAGAACACCTCACATTAAAAAAAGCCTCTCGTGAGGAATCTTGGAAAGCACATATTGATTTTTTTTTTCTTCCTAAATGGGATTTTAATTTCCATTTCCTTTCTGTTCTGCTATTTCTGGCCTTTTAATATCACTTGCTAATATCCCAAATGGCTGTTGTATATTGTTCAACTCCTCCCCTTTGTGGAAGCTCAATGAACTGGCTGTTCCATCTGACAACATCCCTCCCCTTGTCTAGATTTTAGTTTATGCTCATATTTTCCTCAAGAACAATGTGAGAATTGGAAAGAGTGTCACAATTTTGTGTTTCTCATGAAAAATTTAAACAATTATTAAGAAATCAGAAATTCTGTTTCTTTCATAAAAAATCTAATAAATATTGTAATTAATGAGGAGTTTTACCATTGGAAACTTTGCGGGGTGTCATAATGAAGGCAGACTAAACATAAAAAAATCAGAAAACGAAATTCTGCTGGGACAGAAAAAAACTATAAATAAATAAAAATATTGCATACTTTTTAAAAAAATGATAAACTGTAGAATACTTTCATTTAGCTTGGAATTAATTTTCGCTCGAAAAGATTTTTTAGGTGCTTTGTATGGAATTGATTTTCACTGATATAGAAAAAAGGGAAAACTTGCTGAATTTCACCGAATCATTCCTTCAGCGAAAATAGCGAAAATTAATTTCAAGCAAAAATAAAGTATTTTACAGTAAATAGGTAAATAAAATGTCATTTAAATTAAATGTGTACACCAGCTTCTTTAAAATTAAAATCTACCTTAAAACGTGGCAAAAAAAAAACAATAATTTTCACAATTTACTTTTGCTGAAAAGATTTTTTTGGTGTTTTGTATGGAATTTATTTTCACTGATTTTAGATGAGTTGAATGTAAAATATAGGAAAAAGAGTATATTTGCTGGATTTTATTTTCACTGAATCATCCCTTCACCGACTCGGAAAATAGCGAAAATTAATTCCAAGCTAAAATAAAGTATTTCAGTCAGTTGCAAAAATGAAACCATTCATTTTTTTTTTTTTTTTTTTTTTTGGACAGGTAATTTGATAACGCCCACTGATACAGTAAATAATGAATATAAAGCTGTCACATATCATTACGGCTAATATCAATCTTTATATATGGGACATTTCCAATTATGCAAATTAGTAATAGACAATTTGCTGCTTTCTAGAGCACCTGATATTTCGTCCGATTACGCCAACTGAGTTAACTACTTTTAAGATTTTTACAAGCGTAGTCGTTGCTTCATTACATAAACAAAAGTTCAAATCAAGATTACAAATGATAAATACTTGCCTTATTAAGTTAAAAAAAAAAGTGTATGATTTTAAAATTGCTAAATTCTGATACTCTAACTTCTCCTTAATTTCAAATAAAAGTTGGCAAATATTTGTTTGTGTTCATGTAAAAAAAAAAAAAAAAAAAAAAAAAAGACTTTGTCCTACACATTATTTTTGATCTTTGTGAACCAGTGAAGTGCACTACATGTGGTAGAATGGAGAAATGTCTGTTTTCTGTTTTCAGAGAATTTGTTGGAAATCCAAATCAACCTTTATTATACATGTATTCATGATTAATATTCACTAAATATTAAACGTTGGACATATATCAAATGTTGTGGTATTGAATAATTTTAATACAAAAAAAATAAACAAATTTATAAATTATGGTAAAAACATCACTGCCTATTTTTACCTTAAATAAGAAGCAACACATTTTTTTTTCATTATAATCAATCCATTAACAAATACATATTTAGGGAAGTGGCTGAATTGTTAGAGGAAAAATTAATAAAGTTATTGAATAAAAAATAAATAAAAAAAATTATAAATTAAAACCATCACTGCATATTTTTACCTAAAATAAGAAGCAACACATTTTTTTCATTATAATCAATTCATTAACAAATAAATATTTAGGGGAAAGTGGCTGAATTTTTAGAGAAAATATTAATAAAGTTATTAAATAATAAAAAAACCATCACTGCATGAAGTTATTAATTTTTCAATTGTTGTAAACAACTTGAATTTCTCAAGAGATAAAATTGTTATGAATTTCTCCAAATTTTCTAAAACTGAAATTTTTTTTGCGGTCTGACGACACCAAATTTAGAAATGAACTTTTGAAATTCATGAAATTTGGTATTAACAAATGCAGTGAATTTTTGAAATTGCTAAAATTTCTATCAGTGAAACTTTTAAACTTTATAATTTTTTATAAATTTTGACATAGTTTGTAAATTATTACGAATTTTTTCCAATGTGTCTAAAAATGATTGTAAGAGTATTTTTAGTCCACAGACACTGTTTAGAAATGAATTTGCAAAACTTCGGAAGGGATGGTAACTCAATCCATTTTTTTCTTATCTATGATAATAAAAATTCAGGATTCCATGGCGATATTTTATCTTATTTTGTTGAAGTTAAACACTGTAAAATGATACTTCAAATGTCTAACCTTTACAACCACCAGTCCTCAATTTTCAAAATAGTCTGCCCAAAAGATTGGGACAAAAAAAAAAACAAGTTTTTTTAGTAAAAGCTGAAAATTGACTCAAATTAGTTCTATATATAGTTTGATTTTTTTCCAGATAAAATATTGCGATATTTGTTGAACTAAAACTAAAACTATTATCACATTTTGTCTGTTTGATCTAAAACTCTTTTCATCACAAATTCACAAAATAGTTTATAGTCTGCACTTTCCTTCAGAAGATTGGGACAAAAATAGGTGAATATTTTTGAGTAAAAACTGAAAATTCACTAAAATTTTGTCTTTTGGCTCCAAAATTAGAGTTCGTTTCCAGAAATATTGAAGAATATAAGAAAAAAGTAAAGACAAATTTAGGCAAGAAAGTCTGGTGGTGAAAAGGTTAAATAAATTAGGACTTATATGAATAATTGATTCAGAGGAAATTTTCTTATTCTCAGATTTCTCAATTCCCTCCGTTACCTCAAATGATACATCCCTGACTTAATAATGATGTCAGTACATCCCTTACTGTTTTATCGCCATAGCAATGTAGATAGTATCGCTATAGCAACAACGTGAAGAAATACTCAGCACATTGGAATTCACCAAATGATTGTCGTCTTAAATGAGGAGATCAAATCTCAATTGGTCGTAACGGAAATTAAACTTTTGATTGTGGATAATAACAATGAACCCTTCATCCATATGGAATCACTTAATCCTTTGTGTGAATTAACAATCTAATGTGCAGAGTGGAAGTTTTCATAAGCAGTATTTCAAATTACTGCCTGGCCGTTCGCCCGAGATGAGTTAATTTTCTGCTAGTAAAAATGAAAACTTACATTCCCGGTGATCTGGTAACATTTTTTTGTTATGTTTTTTCCCAATCGAAATTTTGATTTGTTGGGCAAAGAGACACACAGAAGAAAATAATTAGAGTGTTGTAGACCTTACAAAAACAAGGAGAGAAAATTGTGCTGTCATGGGAAATTGAATTCAGCTGTGTATTTTGGGGAGAGGTGTGTAATCCCCTATAGTTCCATTGTCTCAATCAGGGGAGGGGGTGATACTCGGCGAGGAGATGGTTGACGTCCACGGGGGGGGGGGGGGGGGTCAACACTAACCACTAACCTGGGTGAGGCAGTCGACACACCCAGGAAAAGGGGGTCCATCAAATTTTTTGTTAATTTCCAGGTGGGATATAAACTTGAGGGGGGTATTTTCAAGTTGAAGGTCATGTTGTAAAAATTTCATGTAATAGTGTTCTTTCCAATATTATATTGCCAAACATAAAAATAAATATGTGTTGCTTTGTTTATCATCAATCCTGAATCATATTAGTATGATACATAAATATTTATATGTATGGCTGCATTAATTGTTTTGTTTTCTCCAGGCTCAAGGCAGAAGCTACAAGACCAATAATATCGAGACTCGTAATGTGGCGTTTGTTTACGACAACAATTACCTAATCACCGTCGGCGGGAAAGATACATGTATTATGCAGTGGAAGATTCTATCGTCATGACGATAAAAGTGATGATGTGCACAGCTTCCCTCTTGTGATAACACTCGCTGCATTCTTCAGTTTGAGAAGTATGTGTAAATAAACATTTGAGTTAGTATGCATTAAATGCGTACTGTAACATGCAATGACAACACTTAAATTATACTGTAGAATACTTTATTTTCGCTTTGAATTTATTTTTGCTATTTTCGCTGAAGGGATGTTTCAGTGAAAATAAAATCCAGCGAATATACCTTTTTTCCTATATTTCACATTCAACTCATCAAAAATCAGTGAAAATAAATTCCATACAAAACACCGAAAAATCTTTTTCAGCGAAAATTAATTCCAGCTAAAATAAAGTATTTTACAGTATATTAAAGGTGTTCGGCCATCCCTTGAAGGATAAATGTTCTCTCATCAATTTTTGCCATGTGTTTGAACTTCAATAACCGTACATTTTTGATCAAAAAATAATTGAGTAATCAATCCCAATTGATAGTGAGTTTTTACCACAGAAAGTACCAGGATGTGTGACCTTTTAGAGGTCATGCAAAGTACCAGGATGTGTGACCTTTTAGAGGTTTTGCAAAGCACTGTGATTGACCCTTTGGAGGTCATGCATATCCGGTTAAATATTCAAAACCTTATATGTGTAATGGTGGTTGACCTTTGACCCTTTGAAAGCTAAAATAAAATTTTGTCACTTTTCAAAAAATAAACCCACTTAAATTTTCCAAAAACAAACTTTTATCAAAAGAATAAGAAATAAATTATGTCAATTTGGACTAAAATTAACAAAGAAATCTTTAAAAAAAAAAATTGCAAAATTGTGCCTCCCAAATTTTGGTGATAAAAATGATGGTGTTCAAATTTACCTTTGGTGAATCCAATATCATATGAATCAGAAACTAACTTCTCTGTCATATGTCAAAGATTAATACAACAAACTAAAGATGCCATTAACTATTTCTGGTATGTCATTTTTGTCGACTTCAAAATGTTTGACTGTCATTGCATCTCATCACTTGATATTGTTTTTCCTTTAAAAGAGGCCACATACAATAAATACTATGTTGCATTTTTAAACAATTTAAACTTCTTAAATCAAAAATTCTCTGAAATGTTTGTGTCAACAAAAAAACAAAGAATTTCAAAAAACTCCAAAATGTGTCAAATATTCAAATATTTCTCTGTGGTTTCCAAGATTATGAGTAATACAAGTTTTTGAAAATGTGATTTTCTTTTGCACAGTCAACAAAATAAATATTTCTTGTGGCTTTTCAAAAGACACTTTTAGTGAAAGGCGAATTTAATGTTGCAGAAAGCAATGTCGTCGGCATGGCCATCATCATAAGAGGAGATGAAGATGCGGTTTCTATGGTAACTGATGGTTCTATAGACGTCTGGGAAAAGATCTAGCAAAATAATAGAGTGTGCAATAAAATATTTGTTTGAACGATGGAACTTTCCAGAATGCAATAAAAAACGTCAGTAATGTAAATAATGACAATTGTAATGACTTTTTAAGAGCTGCGTCAGGTTTTCTAAACGTGGTTGCTATTACATCAAAATGAGGTAGATTTCAAAGATATTGGTTGCCATGGTAACTAATTGGTGATGGTTTCCGCCAGTTGTTCATCATCACTGTTCTGCAATATCAAGTATTGTGTCTGAATTTTATAAATGTTATCATTCTGAGTGCAGCTTGTCATTTTGCTTTTTTTTTACTTGAAGTTACATATATAAATACCAGTGTGACTGAACTCCAATGTGACTGAACATTAACATTACTGAACATCTATGTGACTAAACACAAATGTAACTAAACACCAATGTGACTGAACACCTATGTAATTGAACATCTATGTGACTGAACACAAATGTAACTGAACTCTAATGTGACTGAACAATACCTTTACTGGACATCTATGTGACTGAACACAAATATAACTAAATACCAGTGTGACTGAATGTCTATGTGACTGAACATTAACTTTACCGAATGCCTATGTGACTGAACATTAACTTTACTGAATGCCTATGTGACTGAACATTAACTTTACTGAATGCCTATGTGACTGAACATTAACTTTACTGAATGCCTATGTGATTGAACATTAACTTTACTGAATGCCTATGTGACTGAACATTAACTTTACTGAATGCCAATGTGACTGAACATTAACTTTACTGAATGCCTATGTGACTGAACATTAACTTTACTGAATGCCAATGTGACTGAACATTAACTTTACTGAATGCCTATGTGACTGAACATTAACTTTACTGAATGCCAATGTGACTGAACATTAACTTTACTGAATGCCTATGTGACTGAACATTAACTTTACTGAATGCCAATGTGACTGAACATTAACTTTACTGAATGCCAATGTGACTGAACATTAACTTTACTGAATGCCTATGTGACTGAACATTAACTTTACTGAATGCCTATGTGACTGAACATTAACTTTACTGAATGCCTATGTGACTGAACATTAACTTTACTGAATGCCTATGTGACTGAACATTAACTTTACTGAATGCCTATGTGACTGAACATTAACTTTACTGAATGCCTATGTGACTGAACATTAACTTTACTGAATGCCTATGTGACTGAGCACCAATGTAACTAAACACCAATGTGACTGAACATTAACGTTACTGAACACCTCTGTGATTAAACATCTATGTGACTGAACAAGAATATAACTGAACACTAATGTGACTGAACACCTATGTGGCTGAGAACATTTTCAGTACTGAACAGCAAAAAGATGAAAAAAAATTGTTTCCTTTTAGATGTTCAAAATGTTCAGTTTATAGAGGTCTTCATAACAAAATAGGGATTGGTGTTTGAGCTATTCGTCGTCTTACTGTGAAAAAAAGGCGACATTGATAAAAATGGGAATCTGTCTGTTGACAAACACCATGTAAGGAAGTACTGCCTTCAAGGTAGAATTACCAAAATTTATAAATATTCACTTTAGAAGGAAACTATTTTGAAAATATTTCCATTTTGTTCTTTATGACCACATATCATGGTGACTTTCGTGAAATTTTTTTTTTCCTAATTAAATTATTACTTATTATTACTTGAAAACTATTTTTGTTAAAAATGTCAGTTCACACTAGAGCTTAGTACTGTATTGACAATCATAAATAACTGTTTTGTTTTGTTTTTGATAAACAAAACAAACACCAACTCTTCTCAGAGATCTGCTTCTCTTAGAAAAAAACATGGTACACAGTGTAGTGATTGAAATACTGTAGAATACTTTATTTTCGCTTGGAATTTATTTTTGCTATTTTCGCTGAAAGGATGATTCTGTGAAAATAAAAATCCAGCGAATATACTTTTTTTCACATTAAACTCATCAAAAATCAGTGAAAATAAATTCCATACAAAACGTCCAAAAAGCCTTTTCAGCGAAAGTTAATTCCAGCGAAAATAAAGTATTCCACAGTAATTGAAAAAAAAACATGGCTCAAAATTGGCTCTAGGTGGCGCTATTATTAAAAAATAAGCAAGCAAACATAACACCAGCTGTAGCACATATATTGTCATTGTGTAAATCAAAATTGACCCAGTATTAATCCCAACAGATGTTGCAGATTTATTATAAAATGTTGCTCCTTTTGTTGAAATTTTAATCGGATTTAATTGGGTACAGAGGTGTTCGTTTCAGCGTTCGGGTACAGAGGTGTTTATTTCACAGTGTTCAGGTACAGAGGTGTTAATTTCACAGTGTTCAGATAGAGAGGTGTTCGTTTTATGGTGTTCGGGTACTGAAGTGTTCATTTCACAGTGTTCAGATAGAGAGGTGTTCGTTTCAGCGTTCGGGTACAGAGGTGTTTATTTCACAGTGTTCAGGTACAGAGGTGTTAATTTTACAGTGTTCAGATAAAGAGATGTTCGTTTTACGGTGTTCGGGTAATGAAGTGTTCATTTCACAGTGTTCAGATAGAGAGGTGTTCGTTTCACAGTGTTCAGGTACAGAGGTGTTCATTTCACAGTGTTTGGGTTCAGAGATGTAAAATAAAAATTTACAAAAAAGAAAAGACAAAAAAAATTATTACACTCTTCCAACCACCCCTCATGACAAATAGTTTACCCCTAAAGAAGACCGTAATGTAAACGCACAAATTAATCGTTGATATTTAATTTTGTTATTTTTGGCTGCTGAATAAAATTTTTTGAATAAAATCCACTTGAACATATAGAATAACAACATTGAACTTAATGTTCCCCTGCTCAGTTCTTTAAATTTAAAACAAATGAAATTGCTGACAACATCAAAATAGTGAAAAGAAATGATTTTACAGTAAAACAAGCACATGTAAAGAGGTTCAGACCAAAATAATGATTATATTTAATCTTCTTCATTATCGTTTTAAAATGCGATTAAGATACAACCAATAACAAATGCACTGGTATCATAGTGGTTGTCGCATCAGACTCGTGATCGGTAGACCCGAGTTCAAATCCTACCTTAGGCTGAACATCAAAGGGTCGACCTCTACCCTGGGTGAGTGTGCCACAGACTCAATGGGAAGGCCAATTCCACTGGGTGAGATTCATTCACTAACGAATGCGATGTTGGGGAATCTTGGTTAAGGTCCGCAGGTGCTTGTGTTCGACTGAGCCTGGTTGACGCCAGGATAGCGCATTAAACTGTCATTTGATAGGAAGATGGCCGCACAGCCCTGTCATGTAGTCCCAAACATAAATATGACTTCTGTGGCAAAAATGCACTATGCGTCAGCACTAGCACTTGCAATTTTGTAGGAAATTTTGAAAAAAATTGCACAAGTTTCTATGATGAAATTTACCATCATATCTTGAAAAATTCACACTGTGACATGTGTTGAAAAAATTGTATCTTTATGTAAACTGAGAACAGACTTCTCAAGGTAGAGAGTAAACCAAGTGAGTATTGGTCACCAAATCCGGGAGGAGAATAACACACTGGAGAGGAGCACTTGTAGCCAATGTGTTTATTGCTCATTTGCTAGGCCTGGAACTGAGTCTAAATACTCAGGAGATGTTCCACGACAATGTATCAATATCATTATGCAAATAAGTAAACTAAACGTCATAGCTTCAAATCATTACACCTATTATTATTGTTATGAATCATAATATTGTTGAAACATTTCCATAAAAATGACATTTAGATATAGTTTCCAGTATGACAATAGTTTTCTGTTAAAGAGCGGTGGTTGTCTTCGAATTTCATGTAAATAAACAATGTATTTTACACACGTTGTATACGTCGCTATGAGTCCCATATCGAACAGGACGCGACACGACGACTGTCGCCCTTTAACCTATTTAGAATTGGAAGTTCCCATGATGCAGTACCGGTAATATGCTCAGTGATCCCAAATTTAAATTTGGCTCAAATATTAACTGCCTTATGAAAAAAGACGGACAAATCAATGCACAGAAACTTTGAAATATGAAGATTTCCCATGTTACAACTTTAATACAATATAGTCTAATTTGAGGGGGGGTGAGCTTAAATAGTAGTTACAAAATTTTTTTTTTTTCAACTTATCCAAAATAAGTCTTATTATAGTGTGTTGAACGAGGATGGCATATGGTCATGTGATTAGTGACCCCCTAGTTTGATTAATATAATATTGAATATTGTCAAAAAATAATTTAGTTTGTTGGACGAGGATGGCACTGATCATTTGATAAGTGACCCCCTATTTTGATGAATAAAAGATTGAATATTAGTGAAAAACAAATTGGTGTGTTGAACGACAATGACATCTGGTCATGTGATCCCCCCCCCACAGTTTGATGAATAAATAATTGAATGTTGTAAAAAAATAATTTATAGTATAGCACCTGGTCATGTGATGTGATTAGTGACTCCCTAGTTTGATAGATAAAAGATTGTACACAATTTTAAGATTAATACACTGCCATAGTATTTGAGTTTTTCTTTTCAGAAAAAAAAATTGTATTTTACATATTTTGAGTTGTGCAAAAATGTATAATTATTCATTACAATCAATATTTATTAAATATCCTTGGAACGGGGATGAGGCTCCCTAGGATGGTAAGCTTTTGGAAGTTTTATAATTCAAACTTTATGAACTATGTTACTCAATAGTACAAGTTTCCAAAAACTATGTTTTTTTCAAATTGTTATAATTTTAAAATTTTCTGTATTTATTTGAAAGACAGATGAATTGAATATGGATTTTCTGCTTGTCATATAGTATGTTAACTGCACATTATTATGTAAGAATGTCTATGATTGGCCAACCAAAGCTTACAATTCATCAATAAACGAATCAGGATGCATGTTGTATGTTAAAGTACATGTATTTATTTTTCCACATAATGTCTATATAACTTATCATTGTACATGTAATAAATATTTTTAAAATTGCATCTAGAGCGATTGTTTTAATTTTATCAATAAATTTTTTAAATGTGTATGGGACGAAAAACGAATATTGCATCACTAATATATTTGAAATTGCGAGTCTGGAACAAGGATGTATAGTATATCATCAATGTTTCTGAAAAATGTGTCTGGGACGAGGATGTATAGTATATCATCAATGTTTCTGAAAAATGTGTCTGGAACGAGGATGTATAGTATATCATCAATGTTTCTGAAAAATGTGTCTGGGAGGAGGATATATAGTATATCATCAATGATTCTGAAAAATGTGTCTGGGACGAGGATGTATAGTATATCATCAATGTTTCTGAAAAATGTGTCTGGGACAAGGAAGTGTAGTTTATCATCATTTTTTTTCTGGAAATTTGCCTGGGACGAGGATAGGTGACGATCAGTGAGATACAGAAAGGACACAGACAGTATCATTGAACACATTGCATTATGGGAGTAATCAACCATGTGCACATTGGCAGATCAGAGACTGTATTGATTAAATGTTTTTAAATTGGCCACATTTAATTGTGTCTGGAATGAGGATGGAGTATGGTCATATAAATAAACCTGACCTACTTCGAATGCAATCCCATAAACGTTAATAAATTACTAACTGTATTAAGTCGACAGGGTCTGATTTGCGTACATGTGTCATTTTCTAGCTTTCACTTTCATATGTATTGTATATTTATATATACGGGAAACTGAAAGCAAACAACCGATGACATCGTATCCGATTTACACGTTTTCGATTTGACGCACCAACTTGATGACTTGTAATGTAGTACGTCTTGTGATTAAGGATGAACGCTTGAGGGCGTAGTGTTAATGAAACTTTACAGCAGGTGAACTGCTCTGCCTGTATGTATTGGTGGGACGTATTGTGCACAATTTAAAAATGATCTTTGTCAAATTCAGAAATTACTTGAAACCCTTGAAGTTTGTTATTATAACGTAGAGCTTTCAGTTAGCCTGATAATGTCGCGTGAGTTGCGCCCTGTGCGGTGCTTCAAACCCAACGATGCCATTCGGCCGGCAAAGGCGCCATTCACGCCTACATGTCAGGCTAGGTTTCAGTCGGCGTTGCTAATAATTAGCGATCGTCCCGATTACTAGCCTGGTTACCTTACTTTTTCGTCCCCTAATTCCTTTACTGGTAATGAGCATGGTGGTACTTCGTCCCTCTCCAACGAAATAAGAAGAAGATGACCAGACTACTGGTATACTAGCGTTTGAATCCAGACAACTCCAAGCTCCGTTCACTACAGCAGTTGCGGCGGCACCGGGGGGGGGGGGGATAAGGGGTGGTCGAAAAAAATATTGGGGCGTCGCCCACCCAAAAATCATGTGTCCCATTTGCGGGAAATAGCGTTTCAGAAGGTCTAGATTTCAGATCCCGCTCCCCTCATGCAAAATGTCGTGCCGCTCGTGTCTGTGTAACAGCACTGTGTATGGCTCGGTGCATATTCGTGTGTTTATTAACATTGTGTGCACGTAAAATTGACACTATATGCGTCATTCGTAAGGATAACCGAACAAAGAAGCAATACAAATGTACGGCATGGTAATAAAACATGCTGCATCTGACCCCTTCGCAACTTCCAACAGAATGACTGCACGCGCGTGTAGGATTTCTCTGGAAGGGATCTATTTCGTGACTTAATTTCAGAAAGACAATTTAAAAACACATACGGAGTCATAGTTGCGATCGATTATATTTGCATATTTCTTCGAGTTGGGGCAAAATACAATGCGCTGAAAACCCTCCGAGGAAAACCGGTAGAAAATGTCTTCCTTTCCGTAATTACTTCAGAGTGAAGTCAATCATCTTAGAACAAGCTTGTGTACCGGGCTTGTGTGCCAGCAAGGGTTGGACCGTATCAGTCAGCTCCGTGCTCTCGGGTCCACTTTGACTCTGTTTCAGCAGATACATGTATATCAAAATGATACCATTTCTTGTGCACAAGGGCCAAGGGGCCCGATTTAGCCTAACAAGGTTGCGTGAGTTGTGCCCTCCGTGGTGTCGTTCGTCCGGTGAGGGCGATACTCACGCCTACATGTCAGGTTAGGGCCCAACTATATCCCGATCTTGGATGAAAATAATATTCAGAAACAAAATTAGTAATTCAATTATTTTTCACAAATAACCAAAATAATGTTTAAATGAACGAGCAATTACAAATATGATCAAAGGAAAACACGATCCTTCTGGAGTGAACGACCCGTCCCTTAATCTGTGGAAATGCCACTGAGAGGTCAGTTTTTGGCGGGAAACTCATTCAATATTACGAGAGTTTCTGAACGAACAAGAAGCGTACAGTGTTCCGTGACAAAAAGAAGTAGAGCTCCGTTGAATGAACGTGAATTCTTTTGAATAGAATCTGTCGCAACAATGAACTGCATGCTATACACATTCTGTAAAGGGGTCAAACTTCGGATTAAACACAGCCCAGAACATTGGTTTGGCAGCATTGGCAGAGAAGTCGGGATTATACTAAATATCTTTACTAAAAGGTGGTTCGAATACTCAGACCCGCCATAGTTCAAATGGTTCCTCCACGTAAACAAATTAAAAATAGCGGTTTTATGTTTCATTGTCGGCGCCGATTTATTTGGCCGTTAGCGTGGTTTTATGGTTCTGTGTTACATTAAATAGTATTACAAATGTGCGGGCAATTGAACTACTTTCCAGACACACACAAAAATGAACATGGCCGTAAAAACAAACATTAAATCACAGGTTTCAGTGTCACGTAATGTCTGTGTGTCTGACTACGTCACATCCGCCGATTTACGCACCAGAATTCACGCCAAGTTAAAATTACTCCAAATACATATATGTATATGACACAACTATTAATTGGCAGGTGTTCGTGCGCGTCAAGAATAAACCAACCTCGAAGGAGCCTGCGTAGTTGCTCGGGCAGCATGTCGCGCGAGCTAGCAAGCGGTCCATGCTGGAAATACGTGCCATATCATTGGAACATGGAGCTAATATGGTAACAACTACCTCATCCAATTATACGAGGCTTTTGACGTGTTCTACAAAGTTGGTAAAATTCCAACAAAATTGAATTTTTGACATTCTGCCAAATATGTGGTCCTTTCACTCGATGTGAAATGCACCTCGGTCATTATGACGTCAATTTCAAAAGTGCTGTCCATTTACTACGGGGGTGGCAAGCACATATTTGAAGGGGACTAGTTCTCCTGTCCCGGGAAAAAACACAAAAAAACAAACGTGGAAAATTAAATTCAACTATACTTCGCGACTCGAAGTGTTAAAAATTGTTTTAGAACAGAATAACATCCGAAAAGCATCAACCTCCCCGTGGAACATAATGGAATATCCCATAATGGAAAGTCAAATATAGAGAGTAATTTGCATAATAATAATAATTTAGGACAATCGCGTGGCAGCTTTCTTTGACTCGGTGCTCAATTATAACTAAAATAATTTTGACATTTACTTTAAGTGCATATGTATTTTTTTAATATTGCATTTCAATATTTACGCTTTTTATTAAAAAGCGGTAAGAGGTTTCCCCATTTGAAAGAAAATGAGGTACGATGGAAGATTTGACGTTCATCATGGAGAAAGAGAAAAAAATGACAGAATATACATACAAACATATATTTGCAAACAAAAAGTCATTGACACATCCCTTTCAACATAGTTCGACGTTTCGAGCAATTGCTCTTCACCGATAGCGTAGCAGAAATTATTTGGGTGATATTCTGTTCGCTGCGAGATCTCGCGTATAGCGTGAAAGGCACGGACCAAACGTTTGCAGCAAACTGAAAATCGAACCATTTGATTTTGAACTTGAATTTTCTTCTTATAGCTCAATGTCAAAATGCCGATCTTTAAAAGGGGAATATTGCGTTTCATGACATTGATCACCATCAAATGTTTGTAGCACATTATTAAGCGTGGAAATATCCCCCAAAATATTTTCGCGATGTCTTGACGTCACTGCGACGCTGTGACCTTTATTTGCCCTGTTTTTTACGTTCGATTTCACACATAACGCGAGATCTCGATATATGGAACATCACACTCACCAACCCAGCCCATCTTACTTTTCAGTTTTTATCATCTCAGCATTTCGTTTTCATTTTTTGGCGAAATAAAACTTTCATGAAATACATATTTTGTAAGTATATATATACACTTTAGTTTTGGAATAATCGACTCTCGTATCTGCTATATAATAATAATAATAATAATAATAATACTAATACTACTACTACTAATAATAATAATAATAATAATAATAATAATAATAATAATAATAATAATAATAATAATAATAATAATAAACAAACAAATCAAAGAAATTACATAATCCACTGGTAGTGTCTAGCAGTCTTGAGAGGCTACTGGTAATTTCTGTTTTATGCTGTTTTCCCTCATAATAAAGTTATATTGATATATATATATATATATATATATATATATATATATATATATATATATATATATATATATATACTATATCCTCGGAGGCGGACATCCGGGCATTTTCTACCGCCTGGCAACCCTCGCGTTGAAAACAAAAGCCAAAAACTCGCAGCAAACGGTACTTTAGGATGGTTGTTGAGAGTACCCCGAACAGTGTAACAAGATTAGCCCTACGTGTGTAACATATATAAATTTGGTTGTTCAGGATTACTTCAAAGTTGAGTTTGTGTTGTTTTCTCGAATTTTCACCGGCTCGAACGGCGTTCCACAGCAGCGCGCCCAGAGCCCATAGAAATGCATGTACAGTGGTGCGCGTCTTAGCAACATGGAACGTCCTGTGACGTAGCTCCGCCCCCGAGGATATATATACTTTTTTGTTTTTCAACAATTTGTTAAAATCGAATTAGTTTAATCCTGCCTATAAGGCTGCATTCCAAATCTAGAGACGAACTCTCACTGACCCCTAACCTCTGTAAGTTCCATAAAGGTTTGAATTCTGTACAGTTCTCGTGAAATCCCATCCAACAGAATCCTGAAATCAAATCTAGACGCATCTTCTAAAAATAAAATAAAGTTGTCTTGAGTGATTAGAAGTATGAAAAGTATGTCTGATTTTGTGGATAACGGCACGTTATCCAGTGAAGACTAGCTCCAGTGCTCCAGTAAATAAAGCAGGATGTCACGTGTTTCCAAATCATCGAATTTCCATCATTTTTTACGGTGGTCACAGTTATCAATGGGATGTGTTCGTGGTCTTTGTCTGCAGTGGCGGGTCCAGAGGCGGGCATGCCCCCCCCCAAACGCATGACGATTCGTATCATCTGGATTACGCATAGCTTCTCTGTGATTTACGCTCCGTATATCTTAAGCGTAGCTTGGACCCCCTCAATACATTTTGCTGGATCCGCCACTGTTTGTCTGCTAGCCTGACATGTAGTTGTGAGTGGCGCCCTCACCGGCCGAACGGCATCAGACCCTACTGTGTTGGGTTTGGAGCACCGCGGATGTATTAGTGAAAAATCTAGAAAAAGATAGTGAGAACACAAAGCGAAAATGCAACTATGGCGTGTTTGTACGTGTTTTGTTCACTCCAGTGTATGTTACTTCCTCGCTTAAATTATCGTTGTATTATCGTTGGTGGGGTCAATTTTACGTAGTGAGATCAAAAAAAATATGAGTGAAAAATACACTATTCAGAGCAATTTTTAAACACATACAAGCAAAAATATATAATATAATTATTTTATTAAATAATATTACGTAATGTTTCTTTCTATTAAAAACTACGTGGTAAATTCTCGCTTTACCAGATTTTTTGGATTAGAAACTCTGGATGGGGGCGATGGGAGACAATTGTTTGTTTTTCCTTTACATAGTTCTGTCCGATTGTTTTCCGGAAATATGCGGTACAGCTGAATAATTTGAATGGTCCTAGAGATACCCTTTTTATTATTAGTGATCTGCTCACTGGTATCGTACGCTTGTTAACAAGCCACGCGATCATGGTTAGGGCGCCCTCGTTCATTTGGTAAAGTCAAGTCCCTCTATCACAGAGAGATTATGGCAACGTGTTTAATTTCAGCGCGGGGTCATGATGCACTTGAACTTTTAATCAACTTAAACGTCGAATTCCATTCATGTGTGTGGGTTTTTTTTGTGTCGTATTTAACTGTTATTGATACGTCGGGATCAGATTGTGAGTGTGTACTTGTTGTTTGCTCGTTGAGCAGTAACGTCCGAGTTGTTAGGTGACCTTGCGAGGCCTAGTCACGCGCAGTGGGTTTGGTTAGACAATAGTGTCCACGTGTTCGAAGCATGTTCCATATCGCACAGACTTTACCAGATGACACATTTATAAAGGGACGGGCCATATATGTTATTTGGGGGTGATCAGGCACTGTTTTGTGGCGATGGTAGGTTTACTTCTGTAAACACACGTGATTAGCTTTATTTGAATTGCAATACAATCAGTTGCGAATATTACAACTTTCGACCAAACTCCCCCTATAAAAAGGCATTTTTTTCAACTCGCGGTTTCTATGCATTTTGATGAACAGTGAGCACTTGTTTTGGAGATGATTATAAATAATAATTGAGTGTAATATTTGCGTTTGAGCATGATGTTGTGACTCTCATATCTATCAACATTTAGCAAAGTGTCATAACACAAAGGCTTGACTTTTTGAAACTCCGAGTCTGGTTGGGAGTCAGGAGATAAATTGTGACCTTTTAATTAATTTATTTTTTTAATGAATTTGCTGTAATTTCTTCTCAAACACTATGTGAAATATGTTTCCCCCTAAGATTCATTCGTGTACCTTTTTATTTTTTTTTATATTTCTGTCATTATCGCGGGCATCCCTAAATTGGTCATACTACTTATTACAAATGTCCAATAATGGAAATAACGACGGATTGGTTGAAAAAAAAAAAAAACATGTCTATGGGATTATATAGATATATATATTAAACTGTGTCGCTCAATTATGAAATGCCCGAGGGTATCATTGGAACAGCTGTCGGCATGATCGCTCATTCGTTGATAAGCAACTGCCCCCTACAGGACATCGGTTGTATTATTAAAGCGGAGGGGTCGTCACCTGCGCACGCGCGAGAATTGAGTCCCAAGCGACGATAACAACGTACGCTGAAAACGCAAAGTCTCATGGGTAGACGCTTGTTTGTAAACAACGACACGCTGTGACTGTCTGACGAATGCGCAGGTGACGACTCCCCCGTTTTGAAGGGGCGGCCATTTGAAAACTTGTGCTCCTTTCATTGCGCGCCATGTTTCACCCCCTCCTTAGTTAAATCCTCGGGGCGGAGCTACGTCACAGACGTTCTACGTTGCTAAGACGCGCACCACTGTACCACGTATTTCTAAGGGCTTTGTGCGCGCTGCTGTGGAACGCCGGTGGAGCCGGTGAAAACTCGAGAAAACAACAGAAACTCAACTTTGAAGTAATCCTGAACAACCAAATTCATATATGTTACACACGTAGGGCTAATCTTGTTACACTGTTCAGGGGACTCTCAACAACCATCGCAAAGTACCGTTTTCTGCGAGTTTTTGGTCTTTGTTTTCACCGCGAGAGTTGCCAGGCGGTAGAAAATGCCCTGATGTCCGCCCCCGAGAACATCCCTTATTTCACTTGTGATACAGCAAAACAGAACATATACTTTCTTCACGCAGCGATCCATCAAATCAGTTTAAAGGGCGCTAGTCGTCGCGCTGCGCATGTGCGACATTTGTGTTGATGAACATTGATTTACACACAATTCAGTGCGCTCTTCTAATGGAAATCACAAGTATGAGGTTTGACCTGGGCGGCAGTCGTCGCGCCGCGTCCTGTTCGATATGGGACGCATAGCGACGTATACAACGCGTGTAAAATACATTGTTTATTTACATGAAATTCGAACACGCGCTGCGCGACGACCACCGCGCTTTAATGTTGAGGCTTCTGTCGATTAAATGGCCCTTCACAGCAAATATTGCAATTTTTTTTTCTGAAAAAAAAATAGCAGAGCTTCCAATCTAGCTTGTTCACTTTTAACTAGGGAGATACTCACTTGTCATAGAAAGCACGAAGCAAATGATAAAATATTGGATGCGGGTAATGAATATGCTTGACTATACACTAATGAGCAAAGCGAAGCTTGTTTTGAAAGTACAGGAATCTGATGTGATCCAGCTATTAAATGACCTAAAACTGAATATTTTGTGAAAGAACGTTTTTTTTTTGTTTTTTTTTATAAAAACATTTTCTTCACTTCATTGTATTTCACATCTGAATAGAGCAGGGTCGCAATAACGGTTCTATTCTATTTTTCGATAAGTCGGCATCTACTTAGGTACACGTCACAAAGAGGGAACGGCGAACTCGGGCGAAGAGGAGTCGTCGGTGGCATCCCGGTCATGTCAAATAGACAGGAGAAACTATTTGCCAGAACGTTATACTAATGAAAATGAATCCTGACTCGACAGTGTAGAGAGAAACACAACAACGGTAAATCTATGCCTCCCCGCCCCCTTACTAGCGTCGGCGTGTCATTTGACTAAACAACAAACTCCGTTCTACTGTGATCGTATGTTTTAACCTATTTTTGACCTCCGAAAGATTTCATGTTATTTGAGAATTTTACAGTTTTGTGACACTCCTAGTCCTTTATATGCCAGGGATTTGATTTGCAGTCCCTCGAAGTTTCTAAACATATTTTGCAGATTCGACAAGGAAATTGAAAACTTAAAACGTGTAAACATTTACAGAACGTTGGCTCATATAACCTCTTTCCAGATACCTTACGGTACATCCGTATACAACCGTTAACCCCCCCACCCCATCTGTGTGGGCACGA
Organism: Saccoglossus kowalevskii; assembly: GCF_978046115.1. Classification (NCBI taxonomy): domain Eukaryota; kingdom Metazoa; phylum Hemichordata; class Enteropneusta; family Harrimaniidae; genus Saccoglossus; species Saccoglossus kowalevskii. Next base: position 11,627,014 of record NC_140660.1, on the reverse strand, counting down.
TTTATTTATTTATTTCTTTTAATAATGTTTTTGTGCCAGGCGACAGTTCCGGACATTGAATGTCACTGTTGTCTCTCCTGACTTTTATTGTATTTTGTATGTGCAAATTTCAAGTGCTAGTGCTGACACATAGTGCATTTTGCCACAGAAGTCATTTCCTGTTTGGGACTACATGACAGGGCTGTGTGCCCATCTCCCTATCAAATTGCAATTTTAATGCGCTATCCTGGCGTCAACCAGGCTCGGTCGAACACAAGTACCTGCAGACCTTAACCAAGGTTCCCCCAAATTTGCAATCTCGGCCAATGGAATTAGCCTTCCCATTGAGTCTGTGGCACACTCACCCAGGGCTAGGTAGGGGTCGACCCTTTTGATGTTCATTCATTCACTCATTCACTCATTCATTCAATTATTTATTTATTTATTTATTTATTTATTTATTTATTTATTTATTTATTTATTTATTTATTTATTTATTTATTTATTTATTTATTTATTTATTTATTTATTTATTTATTTATTTGTTTGTTTGTTTGTTTGTTTGTTTGTTTGTTTGTTTGTTTGTTTGTTTGTTTGTTTGTTTGTTTATTTATTTGACTGTATATGTCGCTGTGTTCCAGTATGTCTCTTGGCCTACGTGCTATACCAGCGAATGAACACACGCGCCGCATACTACAAGTATGTCATGGGTTGCCACGGTGACTAAAAATGCGTTCAAGACTTTGAACCTGTGCCAAGTTCCTGTCCGATACTATAACGGAACGCACGCAGCGAATATCAGAGCCCAAACTATTGATAGCAAACGATATTGGCATTTTCGCTATGGCGGTGTAAAACATATAAGTAGATAGTTGCGTAACGCAGTAATGTAATGGAAAACATTGATTTAAAGCTAATTCTTCAGTCGGTTGTCAGGAGCTGATAAACTCATGATTTGTTGTTATTCCCGTTGTTCGTGCAGACCCAGCGTCTGTTCCGATATTTCAACAATTTGTTCAGGCTCGAATCGACGAATCTGAGGCTACAATTTCTCCGCTTGTTTCCTATTTTGAATACCATAATTGTATGTGTTCGCAGGGGATATTTTTTTTTGAGATAAAAATTTTCGTTCTCCGCTGAGCATCAGTCTGGTTAGTCTGGCATATGGACTGTCTAAATAATAATTGAACAATATTTCCGTTTATGTGACCTACATTCAGTCTTCTTTGCGGAACCCCCCCCCCCCCATACGTACTAGTATTATCATGGTAAACACCGTCTAGCACTGTTAAAATGTTATTTATTTTTATTTTTTGATGCTTCTGATATGAGATAGCTGGTAAATTTATTAATTCAAACTTTGTTCTCTCATTTGAAAACAACTGTAGATAAGTCGACCAAGTTCAATATGGTTTCCTGATGTGTACTTTTTAATAATTTGATAAATTGCTGTTCTGCTGAACAGATATCAGGAACAATGTTAAATTTGTTAAAAAATGTGTTCCTTAATTCAGTGTAATGACTACATTGAAATAGAAAGTGTTTCTCATCTTCAATTTCACAGATTTGGCATTTTCTGTCAGTCACATCTTTATTAGTATATCTACCAGTTTCAATGTGGAGATTATGGGCACTTAAGCTAAGTTTAGTTAAGGCTGACCTATGATGAGGTTTTTTTTATAATTTCCAAATAGTTTTCAAATGAGACATTTTTTTCAGTTGCCTGTATGTTCTTAATTAGTTTTCCTGGTTTTCCCCCTACCTTGTTATCATCAAATAGTACATCGTTGCTGTGTTCTTCAAATGACTGTTTTATTTTTTCCACAAAAGTTGCAACAAAGCTATTTTCAATCTTTTTATCATTCAAAGTGTATTTGATGCCCAAGAATTTTAAAATATGTACAAGCCCTGAAACCAAGTTGTTGGTACCTTGCGTATGCAGTTGAATACCAAGGTTGTAGGCTTCCTTGACCAGTGATGTTTTGCCAGTATTTTACCATCTGTGTCAGACTTGGAATGATGAGGGGATATCTACCCAATTCCAACTTAACAGACATGCAATGTTAGTTGCTCTACTGTTAACATTCAGTAAATATTTACTGTATCTGCTGTGGAGTTTCTCTATTGGGCGCGCAAGATTAAATAAATTTAATGAGTCTGTTATTCCTTCATTTGACCAAATCTCACTGCAGTATAATATAATTGGTTTGATCATTGAGTCAAACATTTTTAAGTATACTTTTATTGGGATACTGGTCTCCGAGAATAACAGCTGTTTTTAAAGCACACTTTTGTTGATCTGTTTTTAAGATCTTCCTGGGCTTTATTTAATTTACCTGTTGAGTTTAAAAATTAGTTGAATGCCCAGGTATGTGTAGGAAGAGACTTTTTCTATCCCTTCCCCATCTATATCTCTAACATTTTTTTGTAGTTCGTACTATCATATATTCTCAAAGACGGATCTACGTCACGATTCCCCAAACCACGGTTACTCTTTTTTAGTAACCGTGCCCAAACCATGGGCCTCAGACTTGTATTACTAGTCTGAGCATGAGCGCACTAGTACTAGTACGTTCATGCCCAAACGTTGCCAGGACGAAACACAAACTAAAATAGAAAATGTTTCCCTCCATGCTAACCAACTTTTCGCCCACGCCAACGAAAACATATTTGGTCTTCTACCGACTTCCTGTTTCTGTTGTCTTTGAGAATTGGTTGGTAAAAGTTTGGTGAATGTCACCAGCACACAGTCATCTGTGGATATGCTTCAAACATAATGTCTTTTCTCTAAAATACTAGTTTAGTTTGTTTAGTAGTTTTTTATTTGTTCGTGTCAACAGTAAAACAAATTTAGTTATAATCCCCAGTGCTTGGTTGTATCTTTGAATATGCCATTGTGAGGGCGAGTACTGGTGACGGTGGTTGTATTCCCGAAAGATTGACAGTATTTTAGCTCTTCAATGAATTGTATTTCTCCTGACTTAGGCTTAGAGGTAAATTTGACATTTCTATCACACAATGAAAAAAGTACTTTTGAAAAAACAAAAACAGCAGATATCTTAGGAGATTAATAGGGTCCAAAATGGTTAACCAGTGAAAAATGTTAAATCAATGTTTTCAATTTTACAATTTACATAGAATCTCAGACTAGTAATACAGTCTGAGATAGAATCCACGGTAATTTAAAAACATTTTTGAAGAGGGGGAATAAGCGTTAGATTCAATAGCGTTGTTTACGAATGACGTCATTTGCATTACGTAATGTGATTAATTATTCATAAGGTCGTGTGATTTGAGAAGACACTTTCGTTGAGAGTAAATACGTCATACGTAGTAATTTTGGCAACGTTCCAAACGTAATTTCAGTTATTTTGTTCGTGTAGTCATGAAAACATAATGAAGATATCGTCTGTACACATGTTTTTTTCAGACAGATTGTCACGTACGTTGTTTAGGGTGATTAAACCCGAAAAACAAAACGAAACAGGGGTTTACTTTTTTTTCCAAAATGGTGAGATAAATGCAAAAAAAGGTTATTTTTCAATCTGCATGCCTTTTTTTTTTTTTTTGCGAATCTACCCCGGGGAACACGCCAGCGAATCTCTGAGGTGAATCTGTATCATTTCACTGCCACTGACTAGTGTTGACTCCCCGTGACTGTTTCAGTTGTTCCATGAAATTTGTGCCTCGGACCAGCGGTCACTTGTGACTACCGGTATGTCAGTTGTTCGGCAACTGTTCGTGTGTTATTCAGTGAGAAAATTAGACCGCTTATCTGTTTCTATCGTACACACGTGGTTGCGTAAAAAAATAATAATAATGAATAGAATAGAATAGAATAATGCTTTATTAATACCGTAAAGAAAGATTTAACATTTCCTTTTAGGTTTTCAGATTAATAAAGTAAATGTGTTTCGTTTTCTACATGGTTTATGGAGACACGTTTTTCCTACATTGTTACACGGACGTATACCCCCCCCCCCTCCGTATGATTGCAGTATTGAAAGATAGAATATACGAATGAATACAAAAAAAATACGAATGAATTATCTTGGTTTCTCTCACCCTCTGATAACACACATTTATTTACACGCCTATGACTCAACACGCAGCTGTAATAGCGCTGTCCGTCGTTTATCATTTTCCGGCACTATTTTTTGTTTAATATTTTATTTGCCTTACTCACATATGATTGTTCATTTTGAACCCAAAGTACGATATTCGACACTATTAATACATTTTTATTAACAGTTTTCACAACTCTGATGAAAATTTTATAAAATTGAATGAAATATGCCGTCAGAGAAACAGAACTCTCGTCTGCGTCTAAAATTGGACATGCCTGCAGTACCGGGTATTCCAGTAATTCCAGATATGCAATCATTGAACGCCAACTTGAAGACGTCACGTAGTTTCCCCCTGTTTGCAGCTGAGTCGAACAAATGTCAATAGACTAGCTGCTCTCTGCTCTCTCTGCGTTTGCGGCATTTTTGAAGTCTACCAGTAGACCCATAGGCCCGTGGGGCTTTGTGAAACACTGAAAGCTCATGTTACACAGAGCCCCATGGTCCAAGGTACGAGTCAACATGTTGTATTCGAAAACACTGTATAATACTAGTATGTGCTCGTAACTTGTGCCCCGAGTTTTGGGATACACAGTTGAAGCATGGAGGTTTATACCTCCATGCTTGAAGTGTGCAAAACTCGTGGGATCAGGTGTCCAAGAACAAGCCCATCATTTGATGATACCCACCACCCATCCACCCCTACCAATAAATGGTGGGTCCCTACATTACCAATAATTGTTGTTGTCACGCCCAGTGCCTACCCTACCATCACGGTTGTTGTCAAGTTCAAAATTCAATCAAAGTTCACTTCCTGGCATCAACAATGTGTCTGACAGGCAATCGTTCAACTTTAATTGCTAATGCTCGAATGGAGAAGTAGGTAAATAGTCTTGCCCTAGCGTTGGTAGTCTGACCTACATTTTAACAGTTCCGTCACGCATCATAACGCCTCACAGGCATAGCACGTGATAATTTCCCGCCAAAATAAACAATTCCTCCTGAGACGAGCTGCGTTGACATCTTTTTTCTTCTTCTTTTTTTTAGATTCACTGAGCCAATATTGGAGGTTCCAAATGAATTTTAATTCATGGCCATGGACCCCATAGAATGCCGTAATTTATCCGGCAAAGTACTAGTATGCACGAAGATAGCGATAGTATCGACCGACCGACGCGCAGCGGAGGTTGATGCGACCGCGTACTGTCTGGATGCATACTTTTCAGTATCCTCGTAATAATCTTATTATTATACATCATTTCCTCTTCCAGGAATACATCATGGGAATGCCGATATTTAAAACGTTTAGCTTTGTGTGGGTCCGGTTAAACCCTGGGGGCAGTCAGGTTTGTTTTTATTATGAGAAGACGCTTACGCGCGTAATCGTTCAATATTTGGAATTCGCGTTTCCTTATGCGGTAGGATGAAAATACCCAGTGCAATACCGCAAAATTACAGCACGCTGTAACTTATAGCGTTATGGTGACAGATGTATCATAATACCATCTACGAAATATTTATAAATATCTCAAGATTTATTGAAAGGGTTTAATCAATCAATATAGTTTAAAGCGCGGTGGTCGTCGCGCAGCGCGTGTTCAAATTTCATGTAAATAAACAATGTATTTTACACGCGTTGTATTCGTCGCTATGAATCCCATATCGAACAGGACGCGACGCGACGACCACGGCTCTTTCATACATTTCACGTATGGTCACGTAACGTATGGTCGCGATCACGTGGTCGCGATATCGTGTTTATATGCGATAGCGTGACCTTGTGGCAGACTTAATTACAGTGTATATGCAAATGACTAATCCGTGAAACAAACATGGGTGGAGACGAACCACCAAGGCACCCTGAACCAAGGTGTTATGCGTCAGATAGCGTCTGATAATAACTCCTGCTCACGTGAGATGACGTAAGAATGCAAAACACCCAAATACAGGAGATCGTCTGATAATCCCGAGGCCACAAAAACGTGAACAATAGTTATTCTGAGAGTAAAAACGGAAATTATATTTTGAGTGAAAGAAATATCAAATTCTACTACCGGCTGAAGTCACGGAAAAATTGATTACCCATTCGTGTAGCTAAACACGCGTGAATGATTGCTGTTCATTTTTATGCCTGAAGTCTCTTAGCCAATCAACAATTACGATTCACTCAACACCATGGTGATAGACATTGAGGTGACGCACATAGGAGACAAGTTTCACCCAAAGATGCGCTTGGGTTTACCACTCTGTACGTCCATGAGTTTACCAAAGTCTATGTCAAAAAAACTATGTCTTCGCGTCGAGTTCATGTCTGCAAGACTCCTCTATTTTACTGTGGGTAATAGATGATTGAAGATGATGATAATGAGCTTGTTTTATTTTTATTTATTGCGAAAATATCCAATTCATCAACGTCGTCTGTCCACAGGGACAGTATGCACTTCGCTAAGCAGCATGCTTTTTTGGGAATAGTACTGCTGTCGCTCACGTTACAGATCACGGCACGTGCCCCCCGAGAGCCGGGACCGAGTCGGCACGTGACGAACACTCTTGTCTGTTCATTATTCAAGTTGTTCTCACTCACTCGAAAACAAAGATACAAATATGTCCAGCATTATAATACCATGGACAAACAAACCAGTTATTCACAGGCTTAGCTAGATCACGGTTACTAACCGTGATGTAATAATAATAATAATAATAATAATAATAATAATCTTTATTGAAACCGTATCCCGGAGTGGGATCTTAGTTGAAAATACAATAAAGTAATACAAAAAAGATAGCAAAAAAAACAAAAAAAAACACAAGACATTCAAAGACAATAGAAAATAAAAAAAAATTAAATTAAATTATTCGGTGGTTGGTTGAGGCATCTGGCATTTTAAGATTTTTTCTTGTCGTAATTTGAAACAAGTGTGGATGAATTTTCCTAGTTCAATGATTGTTTTGTCATTTTTAATTTTTAGTATATTTGTAAGTTTTTCGTCATCCGTCCCCAAGTTGCTTATATTGTATTTAATATTGTTGATCATGATTTCTCGTTCCTTCTTGTATAAATCACAATTGAGAAGAAAATGTTTTTCGTTTTCAATTTCCTGTTTGTCACAAACTGGGCAAATTCGGTCCTCCGCTAAAATGTTATTATATCTGCCCCTTTCGATTTGAAGGGTATGAGCACTTATTCTGAGTTTTGTCATAGCTGCTCTATGATTTGGATTTTTGATTGTGGTGAGATATTTTTCATATGTAAATTCTGTTTTAATTTTCCTATAGGTTCGTAACTTGTTTTTGTGGTTTTTACCTTTATTGTCATCGTGTAATGTTTCTGTACTATGTATTTCAAAGGATTGTTCTAGTTTGCGCGTTACTGTTTCAGTGATTTGTTTTTCATCAAGAGATTTATGCTTTTCCCAAATATTTCCCATATTTAAATTTTCTAAAATTTGTTTTATGTCTGTTACCCAGTTGTCTTTTCCTTTTTTATCAAGATGTATTCCAAGATTGTAAGCTTCATGTACTAGCGAATTTGGGTTAGAATTATTTATTTTGATCCAATATTTGATCATATATTTTAAGCTTGTTGCTAGGAGAGGATATCTTCCCAACTCTAGTGTGCTTGCCAAATTACTTGCTTTGCTATTTACTTTTAGAAGGTATTTGCAGAAATGTATTTGTACTTTTTCCATTGTGTTGATGTTGATGTATGCTGCACACAGCTGTCCTGATTAGAATGTTTGTTGATAAACGATAAGGAAGGGTGCCCAGTAGTTACGTAATAGGTTCAAATATTATTAAAATAGGCTTATCAAGAAAGAGGTTTATTTCAAAGCGAAACGTTCGAACGTTTATCATTTTATATTGACATTTATCTATGTTATATTTTTGTTTATTTTATATATTATATTGCAATTTCTTTTATATTTTAACTTTCTTTATTACTATAAACGATGTTTAAATATTTTCATCTATCTTTCTATACTTTTATTTTCTGTTTTTGTTCCATCAAAGGACACTGGTGTATTTTCTTTAATACGAAGGAAAGTGTTTGAATCGTGGCAGTTTTTTTCTCATTTGTTTGACAAGTTAGACCGTGACCTTCAAAGTTGACAAATGTTTGCCGAAATATCTGATATGATGTCCTCGTCTGCCTCGCTCCTTTTCAGAAAAAAATGTGCTTCATTTTAACCATGCAGCTTCATGTTTCAACCAACTTACACGACATTATACGTGACTTCGACTCAAAGTTTCTAGAGAGATTGTGTGCTACCTTAAAAACGTTTTCCTCGTACTTCAAAGAGGGGGAGTCGTCACCTGCGCACGCGTCAGACGGCCATAGCGTGTCATTGTTTACAAACAAGCGTCTGCCCACGAGCCTTTGCGTTTTTAGCGTGTGTTGTTATCGTCGCTTGGAACTCAATTCCCGCACGTGACCAGGTGACGACCCTCCCGCTTTAACATGATGTAGACACATGAAAAAACAACTGACGTCATTCAAATGTAAATGTACAATACTGTTACAATAGTACTCAGTGAAGGCAGAATGTTATTAAGTATACATGTAATAAAAATAATAATCTAATGACATTCCTCTATCTGTGGGTAAAGAAAAAAAACGGGTGTATAACACGTGGTGCACCTTAACAATAAGTCGCGCCCTCTAATGCCAGGTGACGTATTAATACAGAACTATATTTGATGTGTAAACGTTCGTCATTTAAAATATGTAAAATTATGAACAAAAAATAATGAAAGTCTGTGATTTTCTTTACAGTTTCCTGGAAATTATTAACCGAACCATAACACTTATAAAAAACAGTGCTGAGATTCACTTCGAGTATATCAGAAATATAATCTTACAATTGCTTACGAGTCATCAAAACGTACAGTTTGGTGACATAATTCAAATTGTGTATAGTTCAATATACATACAACCACCCATATACTAGTACATTTTGAAAATAAACCCCCCTTTCAAATTGTGCAAATACAAACAAGACATTAAACCTTCCTGACAGTAACATGTAAGCGTTGTATAAACCCGAATGAAAAGTCTTGAGTCACGGCGAATACTTCTATGGAGTAGCCCATTTAAATATCTCTTCAACTAGCCAATCACTAATGTGCGAGATCATTAATTAAATAATATTAATTTTATTAACACTAACGCATTCCCGAGATGGATTGGCAATGGTTAAAAATGTTTAAGAAAGAATAAAAGGTTAAAAACAAAAATAAATAAAATAAAATAAAATAAAAACATACAAAACACTAAGCTAATACATTACTGTAACAGAGAAAGAAAATGTTAAGACTAAATTATTATACAATAACAAGATAATTTATTAGCAAGGAGTATTCCGTTGTATCTGTCGGTCTCAGTTTTCAAGTTATGGTCACTGAGGCGGAATTATTTAAATTTTCGCGCATCTCAATATTTTGCAGGGTAATAAGGTAGGTTTCTAAAGCAAAATTGTTCTTTTTTAATTCTCTGTATGTTCTTAATTATTTATATTTCATTTTGTTTTGATTGATTGTCGTTACGTAATTAACTTTTCCAAGTTGATATAAATGATGTTTGTATATTTTTATTAATTTGTCCTAATTGCCTTGCTGTTAGAATTTCATTGTCAACCACGTTAGACTGGTTGATGTTATTCAAAAGGGAGTCTACCATTTACTATTAATTTCTTAATATTAATAATTTACTATTAAACTCGAAAACATCGTAATGTTATTACTTCTACACCAGGTAACACCAATTAAAACCAACATCGATTTAGAATTACTGTGGCCAATGATATTGAAATTTGCTCTTCCATAAAACAGCAGTTTCCCTCTTCTAATAATCAAAACTACCTTTGATACCCTGGAGAAGTATGTCCATTGTTTCACAACAACGACTGTCCCAAGAGATTTTCGTCTTCTCAATTTCTCAGGATAAACGTCCCAGGGTTGTTTTGTTTACTAGAAGGAAATGTCCTTTGACAGCATTTCTTGAATTTATTTCCATTGCACAAAAAAGCAGCAAATACTGTTACTGAAGCACAGAATTGGCATGAATTTTTTCCCAGGCCATTCACGCAAACTGCAAACTTGAATCAAGACTTTTACCTTATCCATAGTTGTTGACAGCCGATGGATACATGGATGATGATGGACGTATTGTGACGTATTTTGACCCCCCGGATTCTGACCTTGCATTCTTGCCACATTTACTTTCATACCCGTTCAATTTCCTTTCATTATTTCATCCAGATTCCATGATATTTTATATTTAAAACCAACTTTTATTTCACAGTCACTCTAGTATTCACTTTTCTAAAATTATCTTACTGATCAAAAGACTTTTCACTCCCATCATGCAATCTCCCATAGTACTTCCGCAAACACAGCGGCGATCGCCAACATATCTACAAATAACCTCGCTCTCAGGAGCTGAGGAATAACATCTCAAAAACGCACGAGAGATCAGATCAAAACAACATTGACGCTTTGACCTACATCGCAATCCTTTGTTGCGCCTATTGACGTCATAGAACCGATTCGCCGCTAGAGGGCGTGGCATTACATAGGTGTACTAGTATTGTACTCCGAAGGCCCCCATCATTGACATTCGCCCTCATTCTGGGATTGCGATGTAGGTCAGGTCGTCGCTGCGCGTACAATGATTCAGGGCTCTGAAGCATTATATTTCTTTTGATGTGGACAGCGATGGATGGCATGAGAATATAGATTGGGGCCAGGTCAGGGAGGCTGGTATATTCAAGGCTGAATCAAGGGTGTGTGTGAGTAGGGATGAGAGGGGGTGTAGTAGCGCAAATGCGGAGCAGAAATAATTAGAAAAATTAACTGGGAGTGAGTCAAGGGGGGATAGCTGGTTCAGGTTACAGGAAATAATATAGACATGTTACGTTCTTTACAGGAAATAAAATGAAAGTTCCATTTACAGTAAAAAATAGGTTTTTACACTTTACAGATAAAGCAAATTCCTAATTACTTTTCACATTTTATAATATATTTAATAATTTGTGTTTAAGAATCAAAATTGGAAATTGCGTACGTATTACGACATTTAAAGTGGAAAATGCTTTACGCTTACAAAAAATAATATCTTTGTACAAATTACGGACGAATAAAATAGCTGATTACATTTTACACCTTGTCCATGGTTACGAATTTTACGGTTTTTTTTATTTATTTAAATTACATTATTACGAAAATAAAAAAAAATGATTACAGCTTACGAAAATACCCCTTGCCGACCCTCTAACTGTACAGGGGAGAAACGTGGAAGATACACACAGTGGCACACTTCACCCAGGGTGTTTGAAAACAGAAGACAAAAGTGGGACTGACGGTGACCCACATCTGCCGCCTAACTTTCATCAGCTGTGACAAATAAGAATACATTTTCTAAGGGGCGGACCAATTGATATCCTGGGGGCGCAGGAAGGTTGAAATGAAGCCTACTTTTTTTTCCTCCTATCTGAAATGATTTTTTTTTTCAGCAGAATTTATCTCTAAGTGTTATATGCATATAGTGTAGAATGTTCTTTCAAGCGTTGTCATAGAAACTTTTTTGCACAACAACTTCCTGCCCCTCAGGATATCAAATGGTCCGCTCCTAACAATGTCACGTGGTATTTTATAATGACTTTATTCAAAAAGTCATTCATTTTTTTTTATTACCACGACTTGACGTGAAAACGTGTGATATGAATTGTACTGTGAACTCCTCGTTTGGCGCAAATGTGTTGTCTGCACGCGCTGTGGTGCGTAAGACTCCCTACCCAACCTTGCGCTAGCCTACAATGAACAACATGTCACGTGCATTAAAACCCTCCATTGAAATATCTGCCGACCTATCCACAGACTACTAGTATTTCCATTCAAGACTGAATCCATAAAAAAGTGTATGTGACAGGTGTGGAACAGATGCTGGGATTAATGTGAATACTTTGTCTTACGTAACATTCTTTTTTTATTTTTTTATTTATTTTTTTTGTAACAACAAAATACATTTAATTAGCCTCGTAACATTGTTTCATTATAATAATGAGACTTGTTTTCTACTGTGAGGATTGGTGTACACAAGTCAGAGCTCGCGCAAGTGAATTCCCTTTAAGCGAGAGGTGAAATGGTCTAAATGAACATGTCACCGTTGGAATTAGTCCGCGTTAGTTGCGTAGCAACTGACGGTTGCGTGTTAGTTATTCTTCCATTGCGCTCTTTACGCTGTCAATTGTTGTTTCAGACATGTCACGTGTTAGGGGTGCATTAGAGCCAATTCTGTTTCCGTCGAGTCACATTGTGTATTCGTCAGCAATAACAGCATAAGCTATTTTGTTTCTGCGTTTCGTTAAAAAAGATTATGTTGGTCTAAAATTATAAATTAAATAAATCAAATTATTAGTTGTCTAAGTTTTGGAGGATAATTTTGCCAAAATTACCAATCTACCCCCCCCCCTAATAACCAGTGCCAAATAAATAAAAAACATTACACTATTTTCCCAGTACAAAAGAAAAATTATGCTTTTAAAGCAAAATGAGTATAGAGTTTGCTGGTGGGTTGTTCTAAATGTGCACAGGCATCGTAAATTGCGAACACTTGGGTTGTCAAATATCTCTCCGCATCGAGTGATTTTTCTGATAATCGAGACCGCAGCCTTGGATAGATTTGGATAGACCCGGTTTTAACGAAGTATGCCCCGGCCTGCTGGTAGTTTCGAAGCCACCTGTGCTGTACGAAACTTCGTCACGAACACTACAAAGGTTTTTTTTTTTTTTTTGTTTTTTTATCGCGAAGCAACGTCACAAAAATGTCGTAAAACACAAATAACGATTGATCGCCCTGTCAATAAATCCGGGATCGCTCCATTTGACCCGAGACTCGCATTTATGTCGGCAATTATTTTCAAAACACCGGCCTCCTTTAAACTTGCAGTTCTTATTTGGCACAGTGACAAATAATTATACGTTGTCGTACAAAGAATCTATTGAACGTCAATCTTTGTTATCTTTCACAATATAAACCGCTTAGTTTACCCCCTTTCCCCCCCAAGATTTTGTTCAAGACATTTTCGTCCAAAATTAACACATAATTTATAGAAAAAAATATAAAAATGTGAAAAATTTGGTGTATTGTACGCCGTGTATTTGTTTATTTGTTGCGTACTTTTTATTCAATATTTGTTTAACTATCGCCACGTACCTGGCGCCTTGTTGGCTTTCGCAATTACCAAAAAACTACCAACAAATTAATACTAGATCAAAAGATAATAAAATAAATATACGAAAAAACAACAGCTGAAAAATGCAAAAAAAAAAAAAAAAAAAAAAAAAACTAGGATCTTATTTTAATCTCATTGGCCCATGTGTCAGTGATCGTTTTAGGAAAAGCTGTATTTGCCCTCAGTTAAATTGAATAATCCACCAATCAGCGTTCCTGTAGCAATAACTCGAATCAATTTCAAAGTTTAACCAATAGATTGCGCCGTCTTTTAACTGACAAAACACGTTCGTTTTCCTTTTTTCTCACCAATTTTCACTTTGTAATACATACATCTTATTTCTATTAATTTAACTATCGACACACAATCTTCTTGTGGGCTTTCGCGATTATAAAAACTTAAAAATTACCATTAAATAAATAATTAAAAAATATGCAAATAAAAAGCCAAAACTGGGATTTTATTTTAATCAGATTGTGGCAACTCACAGCTGGTTGTACATTTCAGTGCGACAGTAAGACAGCGTGACTAGAAATGCGTGCAAAACAAATATGATCTTTGTGTTTGTGTTATTATTAGATCGCATAACAGTGACAGTACATTCACGTGTTTTACGTGAATTACTGCGCAATGCATCTGTCCTCGCACTGGCACGTTGAAGTGTCCCCATACAATGAATAATCATGATATTGTTTCCCTCGCCGATATCCTGTTCGATATGGGACTCATGGCGACGTATACAACGCGTGTAAAATACATTGTTTATTTGCATGACATTCAAACACGCGCTGCGCGACGACCACTGCGCTTTAAGCTTTATCAAAAAGTTAATGGAGTCACCAATCTGGGTTGGGCCCTGGGGTCACCAGTCAGGAATACTGCGCTTGGGTCATCAGTTGATACTGCTACCCGGGACAACCAATCACCAGTTAACTATTGCCCTGGTTTCACCAGTCCAAACTATTGCCCGGGAATATAATATGCGATTATCCTCTCCTAAAAATAACATAAAGATAAAATAAAGAAAAAAAAAATCGCCGAATTTGTTTGTCAAAAATAATAATGTGGATTCATTCACTTCCAATACTCATACATTGTTTACAGAATGTGAAAAATATATGCGCTCTTTAAAGTGTCTGATTTATTGTGTCTTATGTTGCGTTGTGCTGTGTTGTACTGTGTCGTGTCGTGTCGTGTTGTGTTATGTTGTTTTAGGTTGGGTTGAGTTTGAATTGCGTTGTGGTTCCTCGTAGTACGTGCAGTCTTTTGTATGAAACATTTCTTAATATGTTAAGCAAAGTACATAAAAATGTTTATGTTTAAGACAGAAAATTCCAGCCTGAACACAATGAGCGCAGTCTATATAAAAAAAAATACGATTCCTACTTCTTGTGACCAAATTTCCGTTGTGCTATTTTCTTCGTAAATCTTTAAATTTTATTTTTTTGCTTGTGTAGTTTTATCACCCCTAATCGTACTTAGTTCTTTAGAACTTACTGCTGTACCCTTCACCGTCAGTGTTTTGTTAAAGGGCAGCATTCGTCACGCCGTGTCCTGTTTGATATGGGACTCATAGCGACGTATCATAGCGACGTATACAACGCGTGTAAAATACATAGTTTATTTACATGAAATTCGAACATGCGCTGCGCGACGACCACCGCGCTTTAATCAAAACATTTGTATTCTGCAGATAAATTCTCAGTTTGTACGATTTGTAGAAAAGCTTTCATTGACACGGTAAACACCGTAAAAAAACGTTGGATTTGTAAAGCTCACAAGAAAACTTGACCAACAGAACTCTGTAGTCGAATCTAGAAGTCTCTTAACATACTAGTAAGTTAAAGCGCGGTAGTCGTCGCGCTGCGCATGTGCCAGATATATGGGTCTCATATAAACAAAGATGGCGACTTTGACTGTTGCGCAGACCAACGAGGACGAACTGGCACGTTTCCAGGCTTTAATTAGGTAATTTTCATGTGATTGGAAGGTATCGAAGGAGTCACCGGCGGTAATCAGTACAAGTCGCGCCCAGGTCAAGCCTCATACTTGTGATTTCCATTTGAAGAGCGCATTGGATTGTGGGAAAATCAATGTTTATCAACACAAATGTCGAACATGAGCAGCGCGACGACTTACCGCGCTTTAAGTGGCCTCGAGTAATAACAGCGACGTACAAGTATGTTTTATTTGGTGATTAAACACCGCGTCCTCCACTATTGGTTAGCTTTAGGATTTGTTGCCATGGCAACTGATTTTATCGTTATTCACGGTGATCACAATAATCAGTGAGAGGGATTCTGCGTGTATTACAAAGTTGGAATACAACTTGAATCGGATAGCGCTAAGCTGGTGACAATTTCGCGCGAAAAAAAAACGGCTCGCCTTAATCTGTCCAAACACCGTCCCTGACCGTGTCGAGGAACGGTGGACCAAAGTAGGTCGTTGTACTTTTTGCTGACACCGACCTATATACCAAAAATGAGTTCATTTCGAAGCGAAATCATAGTTGCATTCCAACTTTATTTGTGAAGCATTACAACAGAGCGAAAAAAAAAAATGTTTTAAAATATTTTTATTTTGCTTAAAAAAATGTGATGTTTTAATTTTAAAAGTCTACTAAGGATTCCCATTACACTTAGGCAAACATACCTACAGTATAACTGATATTCAAGGACAAACTAAGCCTCCTAACTCAATAATTTCAAATTCAATTTATCAAAATCGCCTCGAGAGGAATTAAAATGGTTACATAACAAAGTGACACATACACACACTGAAAAAATCAAAACAATGCACTGACAATAATTTCAAAATGTAAATATATAAAATACTAGTATATAACTAAAGAAATGATGCTGTAATAAGCAAAGAAACAAAATAAAACAGGTCAACATGGAAGTAGGTGTTTCTTTGAAGAAAACTGCCAGTGATATATTGATCATAGGGTGTTTGCTTTTCATTAAAATTAGGTATTTCCCACGATTGCTTTAGTTCATCAAATTATTTATACATCGCAAGTTTATTATGTTATTCTAGTAATATGGTTTCCGCTATACACTATATGATGTATCCTGCACTCCAAACTTCATTTACTGGACGTACTTTGCATATTTGTTCAAAAAAACACAACATTATTCATGGCAACAAAAACAATGAACAGTTATTAATTAATATTTTAAATAATAAAGATGAAAACATTATAAATGATGTGGCGAAACACATCTATAACTGTTAATGAACGGGGAAAATTCAATTAAAAGTGAAATGGTTAAACCAGCTGCTCCAGCCTGAAAAAATACAAACTAAATTTTTTTCTATGTTCAATAATTAGAGCGTCTTGTTGTTTTTTTCTCCCTGTATTGTTAGTGTCCGGAATGTAGTACTTCAAATATGGGGTATGATAACAATAACAGTTCTATTCTGCATATTTTTTATTGTTTATTTTGGTGGGGGTCCTGGTATGTCTTTCTTTTTTCAATTTTTAATTGATTATTGAGGCAAAATCTGGTACATTTACGAAGTTTTACATTTTATAACAAAAGGTCAATGCCATAGATTGCTGCTGTTTTGTTTTTTTTAATTATATATATGTTTATTTTTACCATTCCGGTAAAATAACTCTGAGTCTCGATTGGTCATATATAAAGGTTCTTAAAGGGCGGTAGTCGTCGCGCCGCGTCCTGTTCGATATGGGACTCATAGCGACGTACACAACGCGTGTAAAATACATTGTTTATTTACATGAAATTCGAACACGCGCTGCGCGACGACCACCGCGCTTTAACAAGAGAATCAGAATTCGCATTCTGCTTTTAATTTCCCGTAACCCGTTCATATGTTTACAGATTGTATCTAACATATTTGCAAAGTGGGAATGAAACTTTACGGATAAACAATTAGAAACTCCAGGGGAGATATCAGAATTTGGAACAAATGCACAGTAACACTACTCATGTAGGGGGTCAGTAGGAACAAAATTTGCACGCTCAAATCTTGGGCTCAAATCTTCAGACCACATACATAAGGATGAACGTCTGCAGCTGCTTCAAATATTCGTGGAATTTTTTTTCTCTGTCAAACAAAACGTGACTATATCGCTATAAATTCTTATAGGCCAAAGCAACTAAATTGTGTGTTTCACGTCTCCAATGGGCGAATAAAGCGCGCGCGAAGGGACGAATCGTTAATTTGCGACGGATGGAGATGTGTTTGATTTGTTCATTATTGCATATTACTGTTTTGATTCTCGATAATCGTTGCTTGTTTGCAAGTTCTGCTCTTTCCAATTTAAAATGCTTGAACGAGGATGCGGACATTACGTGTGACCAGTGACAGACGCATTCTGCAGATGGAGTCATCTGGTTATCCACTTTTCAATTTTGTCTGGGATAACTTCTAATAGTTTACCCATTGACCTTAAAAATACGTTTATGTATTTTTAAAGCGGGAGAGTCGTCACCTGCACATGGGTCAGATGGCCATTGTTTACAAACAAGCGTCTACCCATGAGCCTTTGTGTTTTTAGCGCGTGTTGTTATTGTCGCTTGGGACACAATTCTCGCGCGTGCGCAGGTGACCCGCTTTAAGTTCCATGGTTTACCTCCACTGCTGAATGTTATTTTTTTTTTCAACAACAAAAATGGATGACAGTTATACGAGCTATGCCAAGCGGCACTAATTTATTCAATAACACACATCGCCCCGAGGAGATGAAGTAGAAAAATGCAAAAGGAAAAAAAAACACGAAACAGGGACATCAAGACAAGCGCATGCGCATACACATACAACTTCAAATGAAAGAAAAAAGATAGACTTCGTTTAATTTCCAAACCACGATTGGTAAATGTTTTAAAGGGCGGTAGTCGGCGCGCCACGCATGCGCGAGACATATGGGTCTCGTATAAACAAAGATGGCGACTTTGACTGTTGCGCAGATCAACGAGTACAAACTGAGACGTAACCAAGCTTTAATGGGCTATTTTTTAAAAATGATTGGAAGGCATCGAAGGAGTCACCGGCGGTAATTAAGTGTAAGTCGTGCCTAGGTCAAATCTCAAACTTGTAATTTCCATTAGAAGAGCGCATTGGATTGTGGGAAAATCAGTGTTTATCAACACAAATGTCGCACACGCGCGGCGCGACGACTACCGCCCTGAAAGCAAACAAGCAGCTTCTTGCTGGAAATTAATTGCCGCTGGTGATTTGCTACTTTGCGAGTTGGCAATTCTGAATAGTTATATTCTAAGATCCTCGTATTTATTGCATTTGATAAACAAATGAGTTTCATCTTCTACCTGGGTTTGATAAACTTATCAGACATGTGTATTGGTTGTCTGAGGCTCAGTTAAAGCGGGGAGTCGTCACTTGCGCACGCGTCAGATGGCTATAGCGTGTCATTGGTTACATTTACAAACACACGTGTGTTGTTATCGTCGCTTGGGACTCAATTGCCGCGCGTGCGCAGGTGACGACCCTCCCGCTTTAAGTTATTGTTGGCATCTAAAAGGTGTATCACAACACACACCAATTATGGCCATGTACAGTGAGTTAGCCAGATACCACCTAGATGTATTAATTATCAAAAATAAATATTACAGTCGGGCCATGAACTTTAATAATGTGTTACTCAAGGAAGCTTTTGTTGTTAAAGGGCGGCAGTCGTCGCGCCACGTCCTGTTCGATATGGGACTCATAGCGACGTATACAACGCGTGTAAAATACATTGTTTATTTACATGAACTTCGAACACGCGCTGCGCCACGACCACCGCGCTTTAACCGAAATGTGGAAAGTAAATAACATCGTTATTAAACAATATTCAACAAAATCATCATTCAGTTAACACCCGTGATAAATTAAACTCGGCACAAATGAAATAAATTGATTTGGGCATCAAGGATTTATTTCTAACAAGATGGAAAGGTGAGGTTAATAATGACAACCGCATCAAAGCAAATGAGAAAAACAAACTGAGAACATATCGGGTAATCAAATTTGGCTTGAGCCATATTTAGTCGAAGTATGCTTACCAAATTACGTCTTAGTGACCATAGTCTCAAAATTGAAATGGGTCGTCCTAAAAAATCTCCTTAAACGGCATGGTTAAAGGTCTTATTGAGGATGAAATGAACTTTCTGCTGGAATGCAACAAATATAATGAGTTGCGTACCAAACTGTTCAATAAAGCTAAGGACATGATCCCAGCATTTGAAAATAAACCTGCAGAGCAAAAAATCATGGAATTTTTACAGAATGAAAACATTATTATACCAGTAGCACAGTTTATAAGTCAGGTGGCAGGATCTTACTTGACATTTTGATGCCGACTGTCAGAAATATTAAATGTTACTGTTATGACAGATTTTATCTTTTTTTTCATAATTTTAGTAATCTTATATTATTTAGTATTTTAGTAATCTTATATTATTTAGTATGTTAGTGATTTTGTATTATTTAGTAATTTAGTGATTTTGTATTATTTAGTAATTTAGTGATTGTATTTTGTTAACATATTGTTTTTATATTTTTTGCTTGTACTTTGTGACCCCTGGGGGGGGGGGGGTTGTGTAAGAGTAAATAAATAAATAAATAAATAAATAAATAAATAAATAAATAAATAAATAAATAAATAAATAAATAAATAAATAAATAAATAAATAAATAAATAAATATTACACATGTCACAAATTTTGCCATTGAAGGGCATTCTATTGTGGCGCCAAATTTTTAGAGTGTGTTCACTCAGCCAGAATTTGGAAAGGTAACCCCGTAATTTTAGGAAAAAGGTTCTTCACGTAACACGTCCATGACGCAATACATCTGTTCAATGTTGTGCAGATTGCACGCTTAACACGTCAGTCGTTGCACCACATAGAGTTAGTATGAGACCCATGATACGATATACGCGTGAACAATACAACATTTATTCACTTGTTTATTTTAAACGCTTGCCGCGTGACTACTGTGACAGTCGAGGAAATATGAACCAGCTGTACGTCTGTGATTAACTCAAAACAAACACATTTCGATTCTCGCGTGACTAGTTTTACATACTGATCACGCGAGACGCCTGTTTCGCCTTCAGCTCGGAAAACTCGCATTTTCGTAAAACTTATTCAGAACACGGTTTAGAAGAAATAATGATGGTGTACAACTTCATATTAATATTTGTTTTCGAATGATAATCTCTCGCGTGAATGTGCGAGAAATGGTGACCAATGAACAGCGTCATTTTCCAGTGACGTCACAAACAGATTAACTCCAAGGACAAAGCAAACGTTTGCAGTGACTACAAACACAGTCCCTCTAGAGGGACTGTGCTACAAATGATAAAATATGACAGGTGATTTTCCGTACAATTACGAGATCTCGCAAGATGCATGAAAGACGCGCGTCGAACGTCTGCCGCAAAAATCGAACGATTTGATTTTGAACTAGAATTTCTTTATTTCGTAGCTTACATTGACCGGCCGATCTTCGACAGAGGAATATTGCTTTCGAATACCCTTACTTAATCGAAATTGCCTATCATCAAATGTGGACAGCACATTATTAAGCATGGAAATGTCCCCGAAATACTTTCGCGTTTGTCGAATCCCACGCGATGTTTGACGCCACTACGACGCTATGACCTTTGTTTGTCCTGTTTTTACGTTCGATTTCACGCATAACGCGTGATTCTCGCAGTGAACGGAAAATGGTCTATTGCAGACTTATATATTCGTGCCTGAAACATTTACCTTACTGGAATAGTTTTGATTAACAAACTACAGGTATTGAATATTCTGGTAGTATAAAACAGATTTAAACAAAACAAAACAAAATAGAGAAATTTAAAGTGTTGTTTTAAAAACAAACTTGCCATAGTTACTTGTATGCATGGAAATGTATTAATGAGGCCCGTGACCATGCATTACACTATTTAATTATTCATTGACCTTTTCACCGCCATTGTAAATTCTGTCACCTTCCACGGATATCACAGAATCCGCCGACGCTTTCCGTGGCAGATGTTGATCAAATATTTATAAAAATCTGAAACATGTTCTAGGGGTTGTTCCAAATTTTACTTTTAAATGTGAGAAAGACAGTTTAGCGGTGGTGCTCTTAACATGCTAATCACGCAGACAACTAGATAAAAAGGCCCCGAAGTATGCATTATTTATTAAGTTATTCATTATTAACGCACTGTTAAATTCACAGTCTCAGATTCGTCTTGTGTGTTGTCTCTCGATTTCAATCAAAGGAATATTGATATTTACTAAAAACACGCCGCGTTCAAGAAATCGACACAAAACACGCGCTTATTTATAATACATTCCACTTATTCTATATTATCATGCTCGATTTGCAGTATGATTATTTCTCTATTGGTAAGCCACTTTACAGAGCCTGTGGTGTAGTGTTTTTTGCGGGTATTCATGATAAAGTTGTAAAATTCGGAGAAGCGCGTAACTGGAAAAGTTACTGGAAAATAGTCAGTGATTGTTGTTACTGTATTGACACAGTTGTAATCCAACAGATATTAGTTACTAGTACTCTCTGTTTCGTACTTTCGTGCGACGGTTGTCACGTGAACGTCGCATGGGTCTAGGGAAATTGATTGTGTTTTTCATTTAGCCTTGAGATGTATGAGTTATTCAATATATGATTGCTTTTTGGCACTTGAATTTTGGGTTTTCCGATATTTTTTAAATAATTTTTCCACCATTACACGTTTTTTTATTATATTTTTTGTTCTGAATTTTGTTTTGCATTCTCACTGATATTTTTTCCTGTCTATAATTCTGGTGCAATATTTGTTTTACAGTTTTATTTCCCGATATAATATTTGTCAACTGCGGACCAACATATCATAATTTCCTTTTAGTTATACGTCTTGACCACAAACTATGAGAATAAATTGTTGATAATCGACTATCAGTATGCGTATCTTACGTGACGTTTTGTTACCATGGCAACCCATTGCCAACGCGTAACCACGTGCGATCTATAAATCTCGCAAATAACGGTCTACGGCATCAGCTGTTGATATAGTGTGCGTTTGTTGTACCAACTTATCAAACAAGTTCAATAGAGTCTTAAAAAAGGGTCACTGCTCTAATTTGTTCCATATATCCCCCCCCCAGGAATGTGTTTGTTCAGAGCAATAAGCCTTTTCAAATTCCGTCCTCCATTTTGAATAAATTAACTCCTGCTGACGTCATAAGGTTGCTAAGTATGAACATTTTATTCACTAGAATACCCCGAAAGCTTCGTACGAATAGAGGCTAACTAGCTGTCAATATTGTAGTACTTGTCATATTTTACTTCCAGTGCGCCTGTCATCTATTTTCCCCGGGGCTTCCTGAAACATTTTAAGGCGTACATTCAATTCAAAAGTACGTATTAATTGTTCAATGCGCATGCGTAGTTGTGCAGCTCATTTTTCCGGAAGCGTATACAGTTTCGTATTTTTCAATTGTATAACCACTCGTTCCTGAGATCGTTTGCGTAGTTTTTCACAAATTAAATGCATTTTTGGCTGTTTTTTTTACAATTCACGTACAGAATAAGATGATAAAGCGGGGGTGTCGTCACCTGCGCATGCGTCAGATGGCCATAGCGTGTCATTGCTTACAAACAAAACTCTACCCATGAGCCTTTGCGTTTTTAGCGTGCGTTGTTATCGTCGCTTGGGATTCGATTCCCGCGTGTGCGCAGGTGACGACCCTTCCGCTCTGCTAAATTATGTGTTCACATCTCCCGCTCCACTCTGTGTGAGCTATAGTAATGAACATTTCGTAAAATTGGTAAGGTAACCCGAATACCAATATTACAAAAGTGCCGACAACCCGCATATAAGCAACAAATTGACTACTAATTAGAGTACGCGTATTCACAGGGGCGATCTGATTGGTCGAAACTAGTGACAGCCATAACGAAAATTAGTTTAGTCACGGCCACGAACGAACAGCCGCATCTGTTGCCAACATAACGTAATGTCGCATGGATAAAATGTATGTCTACTAGCGACACAACAACCCATTCCCTTCATGTTTTATAAATTATTCACAACATCTAAAATTTTAACTGAAACGAGAAGTTTCTATTGGCCGAGGGAATAACTTTGGAACATTTTCAAAAGACGACATTACGCACTGTACTCGTTGATTGGCTACCTTGATTCTACTTCTACCATTAAAATATAAATATGAATGAAATAAACGAATGGGTTGGTGTTATCGATAGTATTCCACATTTAAATTAGTTCAGAACAAAACAAACACAAATCACTTTTTATAAAATTTCAGAAATGTCAAGTACTCATTAAAAATCGCTACAAATCGATCTCATCAACTCCCGCGAGTCGACCGACACGCGCAATGTATTACGGGTAACTGAGATAATCTAACAATGGACGTACTTGTTAGACCTAAGGAATTTGTAACAATGGTCGCAATAAACAGCAACACACATTTCGTGAACATTGTACTCTGCTAAGCAACAGCGGGTAGAATAATTCAGCAAGCATTAAAGTTTTTCAGACAATAAACTACACAGAACCATGGAAGGTAAAAGGGTACCTTCCATGACAGAACGTAGTTGGGTTGAAGTGTCGTTACCGTCTGCTCGCGTTAACCTAATTTGTGCCGTACATTGGAAACAGTTTCGCTGAAGCTGGTCATCAATGGTCATCCCTACAAACAGAAATGTGATCGTTTTAGGAAAAGCTGTATTTGCCCTCAGTTGAAGCGGGAGGGTCGTCACCTGCGCACGCACGGGAATTGAGTCCCAAGCGACGATAACACGCGCTAAAAACGCAAAGGCTCATGGGTAGATGTTTGTTTGTAAACAACGACACGTTATGGCCATTTGACGCATGCGCAGGTGACGACACCCCGCTTTAATCAATCAGCGTTCCTGAAACAACTTGAATCAATTACACATATTAACCAATAGATTGCGCCGTCTTTTTAACCGACAAAACACAGACTTGACGTTCGTTTTCCTTTGGAAACACGTCACACTACTTTACGTCCTGTTCTTTTTGCCATGGAAACGCACCAGAGCCCGTTTATTCAGTGTGAATTCTGCCAAGCTATAATGGCTGGCGAAGATGATTAGGGGTTGACCATTTGATATCCTGGGGGAGGTGGGCAGGAAGATTTTGTGAAAAAAAATTCTATGACAATGGTTGAAAAAAAATTCTACACTATATGCTGAAAAAAAAATCCACATCAGATAGGGGAAAAATTAAGCTTCATTTCAATCTTCCTGGCCCACCTAGATATCAAATGGTCCGCCCCTTAGTACCACGCTGTCGCCCGGGGCTATATAGTACCACGTTCCATGTGTTTTATTTTCAGTAAGATTTCGTAATCATAACGAACGCAGGCGTTTTGAGAGACGACTTAATTTGTACAACAGCTGTGGTTCAAATTATTTGAATTATGGTCAACATAATTTACATAAACAACATGTGACAATAGTCTCTCTCTTATCAAATATCTAATCGTGTTTTCTCTTAGGACGAATTGCCCGTCACGGACAAATAAAATACCCAGGATGGCATAGATGTCACTGTTGATTACGAGTCGGATCCATGACCCCTTGAAGGTCACACATCCTGGTACTTTCCGGGGTTATTGTTCGCCAATAACGGCAATCATTCTTATATTCATTCCTTTTTTTCCCAGGTTTGTTTCAACTTTAATTAAAACCGATCGCATTAATTGTTTGGCGGGTTCCCATTCATTTTAAAAGTACCAGGGTATGTGATACTTGGAGGTCATGCGCAAGGCATATTTCTGATTGTACAGAGTACTATGTCTACTCTTTTCCAGGCCAGAGGTTCTGATTTGCATATCGCTTTCTCTCATCGAATTGAATATACAAGACTGTTAGTTTTTTTTTTGATTTTCTTTTATTCCCGGGAGCGAACATTTAAGCATTTTTACTGCATGGCAACCACAACCGGCGACTCTGTCGAAACCATTCAAAACATTGTATTTCGGGCTAGTTGTTGAAACCGGAGAGCTGTCATGAGGCCAGACTACCCCTACATATGTAACACATTTAAATTTCGTTGTTCAGGATTACTTCAATGTTGAGTTTGTGCCATCTTCTCGACTTTGCCGTTTTCAGCGGCTCTTCGACCGGCATCTCACAACAGTTCGTGCAGAGACCACAAGAATACATTGTACAGTGGCACGCATCTTAGCAACATGGCACGTTTTGCCCCCGAGAATAAAACCACAAAGCCGTCTTTTCTTTCGTTCTATGGCATTGGATTTGCAATTAATGACGAACGTTCTGGTTGCTATGAAGGTTATGTTTTTTTTTTTTTTAAATGAAATAGAGACTAAAAGGATGTGGTAATTGTGGGGACCTTATTCAGAAAATGGCGTACTAGTATGCACGACCATGAAGCGAGGAAGGCGACATAGAATACAAACTTTCACTCCGGGAGCCGGCCAAATTCCGAGAGCACGATAAAGTGCCTATTGAAGACAAGTACGATAATTGTGTGTTTCGTGTTCGAGAGTAAGATTAAGGTCTACCATGCGACACAAAACACCTAACCTGATTGGACAATAGTTCGAGCGACTGTATTATGGATAGTAATTGAATGAGACAGAGGGACTGTAAATGAGAGTACAATGGCGAGTTTTAACACCTTCGAGTGAGACGAATTGGTTTGAGCGAGACCACTTGGGTCTTGTAAGATGAATCAGGTGTGGGTAGAGATTAACAGGGTTGAGTGAGATGGCTTGTGTTTAAAAGAATGAATCTGTTCACATAAGGTAACAAATTGGAGTACTGTAAACAACTTTATTTTCGCTGGAATTAATTTCCGCTGAAAAGAATTTTTGAGTGTTTCGTATGGTTTATTTTCACTGATATTTGGCAATTTTAACGTAAAATATAGGAAAAAGGGTATATTTGCTGGAATTTTATTATCACTGAATCATTCCTTCAGCAAAAATTAATTCCAAACAAAAATAAAGTATTCTACGGAGCAATTTTGAAAAATAACACCAAGACTCACAGGATTGAAACAAGTTTATTTTCTGAACACGGCCTCAATACATTTTTCCTTTTTAAAAGTATCCCGAATTTAACAGACTACTATTTGTGACTATTTAAAGTAGTCACAAAATCCCCCAAAATTTAAATCTTTATTTTTAGGAATCAAAACTAAGACACATTATAATGAATATCATTACAACATGTATTGTTTTAATGTAAATTAACCTTTGAACAGCTTTCAATAAAAGTGTGGCAATGACGCAATTAAGAACCAATCAAAACGCAAGCTGTGATGGAAAACTGCATTCGATTGAATAATATCCATCAGCATAATGTTAGCCCTCTTGTAATTGGACATACAACTGAAGGACAAGATGGGAATGATAATGGTGGGACTCCCATGATGCACCACAATTGTACGGGGTTTCTCAATTTGAATATAATGGAGTGGCTATTTGTTATGCGAATATTTCATGCAGGTTTTCACCCCAAATGCTTTGACACATGTCGTTTAAGTTGTGTTATTTTTAGCAGACCCCCAAAACCCACCTAGTTATCAAATCTGGAACCCCTGTTCTCAACCTCCAGTTGTCAACATCACACAAATCATTGCTACACAAGCCCACGTACTTAACCTGTGGAGCACTATAATTTTTTTCTCTCAAAATTTTGCCTTGATTTTTACACATTCTTCTTATAATGAACAGTCGGCTAAATTTTTTTTTTAAGTTATAAAGGCACAACATTTGTGAATGAAAACAGTTTACTTCGGAACTCAAATGTTAATTTTAGGTACACGACCTGATAAGGTCACAGATCCTTGCACACTCTCGGGGCCAATTCACAATGCAAGCATTTCTTCAAATCTAATCAATTCCATGGCTGGAATATTTTGGAACAAATAAATTTGACTGTTCTTTATGCAACATTGCCACTTCTTTGAACGGCACTTAAGGAACCCCATGCTTTATATCTAGATTAATAAAAACGCTTTACCACACGACAAAATCCTGCAAATCCTAAGCACAATAAAGCTAGTCTTTGATAGAGCTTATTTGATTGGTTCAGGAGACTGAGCACTTGCTTGACTACCAAATCACAAACTGAGTTACATCTCACCCAAGTTAACACTACAAGAGAAATACCTTGATTGGTTCATCCCGAGAAGACTGTCCAATCTGCAGATTTCATTGAGTACAGTAGAATCCATCAGCGAATCGGCTTGAAAGGAAATTGTGGAGATTTTGATCTTAAAGGCCCTGCAAAAGATCCCTGGGATGCTAATTTCCATTCAGTAGATTAAGTGGATGGTAATGGGGAACTACTAAATTTTGCGAAACAGTAAACCACGTTTGCTACTAAGAATTTGATCAATTACTAAATCGTGTTCAGGAAAATTTTGTTATTTGAAAGTTGAACTGCTGCCAAATTATCACCAACTTCCCAAATTTATTCGAGCCAACGTACAACGGCAAATAGTATTTTAAACTTGCATAAGGGACCCAATATCAAACCAGACTAGTAAACTCCCTTAAATTAATTGGACGAAGAGTTCTGGGAAAGGGTTCCACTGTACCTCACTGCTTCCGCAGACTTCCTGGAGATTGGATCATAACCAGGATGACTGGATCAGCTGAACTGGAATGCATTTCTCAAGCAAGTCAATGGAGCAAGACTCTGAAGTTAAGGGGCCCTGATGAAGTTAGTTGCAAACTGCTAATCTGTACGAGAGTCGCATTATTTTGTTAGCGCAGACTTGTTGCCAAACTGTGCTGGATTGGCACGAGTCGCGAGTGAACCATGAAGTGATTTGAAACAAATGTCGCACGATTTTGTTAGCGCAGACTTGTTGCCAAACTGTGCTGGATTGGCGCGAGTGAACCATTAAGTGATCCGAACAAAAGTCTCTTGGTTGACAGATGGCTGTATGCAAAAGAAATTTACTAGATTTTGTTAAACGTTTAAGCATTGTCTACACAAGTGCTGCACGACAAAATAAATCGTCATCCACAAGCCAAATTGGTCTTAAATCATATTGAGACAAAATAACTATTTGGTACCAGCACTCTGGGGCATTGTATCTTGCACTGGGATTACCTACCAGCCAATAAAAGCCAAGGTTTCGCCCGGGCCCAATCAAGAAAGCTGGTGACTTATTAGTAAATGGCCAATTAGCCTGTAGTCGTGGAATTAATACACACCTAGATATTTTTACTTTTATCAGTTGGTATCTAAAAGTTCACAATGGCTCAATATCGCAAAATGACGCTTATAATTTCATAGCGCGAACCGAAATGATCGATCAAGAGATGCTTCCTCTAACAAAATGATTTGATACCACAAATTCGTACAGTTACGTCAGATTAGCAGAGGTGTTCACAGAAATAATCATCAGGGGGTTATTAAAAACGAGCTTTATTGACGTAAATGACTAGAATATATTACATACAGGACATTTGACATTATTTTAAGAAGGCTGACAATTTTATCTGTATACTCAATCACAGCCAGGGTGGGAAAACATTACATAGTCACTGTGTGTTCAATCATTTAAAAAATAAAATTTAAGTACAATGTTTTGTATTTCTCTGTTCAAAGAATCGAGATGCTTTAAAAATACAGGTGTCTGCCATTATGCGTCAAGCAGTTAACCAATCAAAACACGCTTGGCGGAAGTATATTTGGTACATTGTGTCAGTGGTTTGTGAAGAATTGTTCAACATGATGAAAATTTGATAGAGTGTGCCACCTACCATGTGGTTGTAAATCTTTTCAGCCCTTACGAAATAGAATTATTTTATTTTGTATATTCAACAGCCTCTGAAGTAAAATTGCATATTCGAAATAAAAGCAATCCACATCGCTTCACAAGAACTGGTGCAAACCGGTTTGAACTGGTTCAAACTTGTATTAAAGCAAATGACCCATTTTAATAATTAAAATAGTCTTCCACAAAAAACAAACAAAACTTGCACAAAAAATAAAATAAAACCAGATTTAGAAATCTACACGTGATTGTTAGAACACACAGTGACAGTGCATTAAAACAAACCTTCACAGCTGAGTGATACAATGTATAGACTCCGAGACAAGCCCAAGTTTTAAAATTTCATAATCTTTATATGGTCAAGAAAATGTAAAAGTTGTATGGGGCTAACAAGATTAGAATTCTTGATTGTTGCGAAATCGTTTATTTGCTGAAAGAACATAATTTTAAAAACCCCAAACTGTCTCGCATTTGATTGCTTAGCAGTAATTTTTAAAATTTTTTCAACTTTCACAGCTGACATTTTTATTAAAATTTTTTCAGTTGCTATAACCCCCCCCCCCAGGACAATATTTGCTAAAGCATGATAGTCCCCAGAACACCTAAGAGATATTCACTGCCGCAAAATTGTTCAATTTTCACCGATTTATGAAATTGTCTCAGGAAATTAAAGTCGTTTACAGTATTGAAAAGATCAGAATAAAAATGAACATGGATTGAGAGGTCAGAGGTCAATTATGCCCCGAAAAAATTTGAAATGAAATGAATGTACAAGACTGGCTTCACCAATGGTCTGGCTCTGTAAACCCACTCCTTGGCTGGAATTATTTAAATTTGGATATACACAAACCGGCAAATCTATACTTGTATACATTACAAATAAAGTTGAAAATTCTCGTCAATATTCGCTAAAAATCGACTCTTCCGGGATGCGGATTTGTTGGGTTCGCAGCTCAAAAATACGACTCCAATTTACCACGGCGACGAATATCGGACGTCCAGCAGTGGAAACCACCTCCAAGGGAATTGGCATGACGGATAGAGATAGGAATCGGCTTAATTCCTAACTTCTCAAACATCTTCATGGTGGGAACTTCATTGGCATCACAGATGACGCGCTTTGAGTCCAACATTAAGACATTCATAGACAACCATTTGGAAGACATCCACAACGGATGGGCTGTAATAGAAAAAAGACATGGAAATGAACACCTAACACAGCCCCTAGTAACCCCTCTAACCATGGCCACCCTCCTTTCAAGCCTCTCGTCACCCCATCCCAACTTCTCGCAAACTCAAACACAGCCTCTCGCCGCCCCACTCCACGAACAGCCCTTGCCGCCCCACTGCACGAACAGCCTCTCGTCGCCCCACCGACAAACAGCCTCTCGTCGCCCCACCAACAAACAGCCTCTCGTCGGCCCACCCACAAACAGCCTCTCGTCGGCCCACCCACAAACAGCCTCTCGTCGGCCCACCCACAAACAGCCTCTCGTCGGCCCACCCACAAACAGCCTCTCGTCGGCCCACCCACAAACAGCCTCTCGTCGGCCCACCCACAAACAGCCTCTCGTCGGCCCACCCACAAACAGCCTCTCGTCGGCCCACCCACAAACAGCCTCTCGTCGGCCCACCCACAAACAGCCTCTCGTCGGCCCACCCACAAACAGCCTCTCGTCGGCCCACCCACAAACAGCCTCTCGTCGGCCCACCCACAAACAGCCTCTCGTCGGCCCACCCACAAACAGCCTCTCGTCGGCCCACCCACAAACAGCCTCTCGTCGGCCCACCCACAAACAGCCTCTCGTCGGCCCACCCACAAACAGCCTCTCGTCGGCCCACCCACAAACAGCCTCTCGTCGGCCCACCCACAAACAGCCTCTTGTCGGCCCACCCACAAACAGCCTCTTGTCGGCCCACCCACAAACAGCCTCTTGTCGGCCCACCCACAAACAGCCTCTTGTCGGCCCACCCACAAACAGCCTCTTGTCGGCCCACCCCAACCTCTTGTCGGCCCACCCCAACCTCTTGTCGGCCCACCCCAACCTCTTGCCACCCCACTGCACGAACAGAATCACCCCACCCCAAACACAGCCTCTTGTCACATGCTTGCCCTTCCTCATCAACTAAATGTGTGTTGCCCTTTCTAAACACAGACCCAGTTACCCAAATAAACACACGATGGTTATTGGTTAATACACTAATACATCCGAAATCAATCTAAACTCTTATTACCCTGGTAACCCCACTAGACTAGACTTGTATTCCTAAATTTACACAACCATATTCTCAGTCTCCTTTGAAGACAGCTACTGAATAAACAGTTTTGTTTTATTCAAAGACTTGTATTCAATTGCAGCCACTAAAAATCTACGACTGAAGCATAAACTAGTACACAATCACACACCAACATGAACATATTTGGCACAACACCACCCACACATGACAAAAAACAAATAGATTTTGGGGCATAAACTGTAAAAGGCTTTATTTTCATTTGGAATTCATTTTCCCTATTTTAATTCAATGCACACAAAATGTAGTGAATATTTTTTTTTTTATGTTTTACATTTATGTAGCCATAATTCCAGGGAAAAAAACAGCCAAAATGTCTTGAGTGAAAATTAATTCCAGCTAAAATAAAGTATTTTAGGAGACAACTCAAAATATTAAAATAAAGAATTTTACTCACTATCAGGGATGTCCGGGATAGGTGGATGAACAACAGTCCAGCCAGCCCTCTTAAACATTTCAATCTGGTGACAAGGTCGGTCCGGATTGGATAAGACCAGACCAGGTCCAATGATGTTGAACGTAGCATCAATATGCATGGGGTTTGGATCCTTGAATGATATTACATGAACATTGTACTGGTCACCAAGATGACGTCTCACCCACTCAATACCAAAGTAATTGGTAACCTGTAAAATAATTGAGAATAACGTGAACAACGATGACTAAGTACAGACTGATGCCCATTCAATACCAAGCGTAATTGGCAACCTGTAAGATAATTGAGAGCAACGTGAACAACGATGACTAAGGACAGACTGATGCCCATTCAATACCAAGCGTAATTGCTAACCTGTAAAATAATTGAGAGCAACGTGAACAACGATGACTAAGGACAGACTGATGCCCATTCAATACCAAGCGTAATTGCTAACCTGTAAAATAATTGAGAGCAACGAGAGCAACGTGAACAACGATGACTAAGGACAGACTGATGCCCATTCTATACCAAGGGTAATTGCTAACCTGTAAAATAATTGAGAGCAACGTGAACGACGATGACTAAGGACAGACTGATGCCCATTCTATACCAAGGGTAATTGCTAACATGCAAAGATAAACAGAAGACGTAATTGCGAACAAGAACGACAAAGATCAACGACAGAGTACATTGAACAAAGTTGCATGACAATCAAAATTAGAGTAATCAATAAGTGACCTGGTCACAACAAATTTGAAATGTAACTTGAAATTTAAACTATTTAGAGAATTGGTTTTCTTGGTGGAACGTTTTACAAATTTTCCTCAAAGATCGCCGATAAAACAAGACATAAAATTTAATTACTGAGAAGAGTTTGTTTTTCCCTGTCACAGTTATTCAGCAAAGTGCTATTACCAATACTTAAGTCAACTAAACGAAACCTAATCAGTGCTGAAAATACCAGCAAGCCAGACAATCCTGTCTGAAGTGGGCGTAATTCAATTTATGATTAAGCACCTGACGAGTTTCGACTGCATTCAAGCCTGTAATATAAAGGCTGCAAGGTAGTGGACATCTGACCTTGCTAATAAAAGGGATGAACAATTTATCACAATGTTTTGTCTCAAAAGTACAGCTTCAGTTAAAACATAACTTTTAGCTGGTTTAAAACTAGCTTTATAGCCAGCTTTCAAAGCCACATATCTACAGTACAGTCCAAGCATAACTTTACATTTAGATTTTAGCTGGTTTAAAACTAGCTTTATAGCCAGCTTTCAAAGCCAGCTTTCAAAGCCACATATCTACAGTACAGTACAAGCATAACTTTACATTTAGATTTTAGCTGGTTTAAAAGTAACTTAGCTTGCTTTCAAAACCACATATCTACAGTACAGTCCAAGCATAACTTTACATTTAGATTTTAGCTGGTTTAAAACTAGCTTTATAGCCAGCTTTCAAAGCCACATATCTACAGTACAGTCCAAGCATAACTTAACATTTAGATTTTAGCTG
Source organism: Saccoglossus kowalevskii (assembly GCF_978046115.1). Classification (NCBI taxonomy): domain Eukaryota; kingdom Metazoa; phylum Hemichordata; class Enteropneusta; family Harrimaniidae; genus Saccoglossus; species Saccoglossus kowalevskii. Next base: position 11,593,732 of record NC_140660.1, on the reverse strand, counting down.
GTTTAAAAGTAACTTAGCTTGCTTTCAAAACCACATATCTACAGTACAGTCCAAGCATAACTTAACATTTAGATTTTAGCTGGTTTAAAACTAGCTTTATAGCCAGCTTTCAAAGCCACATATCTACAGTACAATCCAAGCATAACTTTACATTTAGATTTTAGCTGGTTTAAAACTAGCTTTATAGCCAGCTTTCAAAGCCACATATCTACAGTACAGTCCAAGCATAACTTAACATTTAGATTTTAGCTGGTTTAAAAGTCGCTCAGCTTGCTTTCAAAACCATGTATCTACAGTACAGTCCAAGCATAACTTAACATTTAGATTTTAGCTGGTTTAAAAGTCACTCAGCTTGCTTTCAAAACCATGTATCTACAGTACAGTCCAAGCATAACTTAACATTTAGATTTTAGCTGGTTTAAAAGTCGCTCAGCTTGCTTTCAAAACCGTCGCAACTAAATTGAGTACTCCGTCTACACATGTCTCGATTTAGGGACGACGTCGAAAGATCAATGTCAAATAAAAAACAGGCGTCAATTTGAAAATTCATTGTCTATTCTTGTTCGTGATTGGTCCTGGCAATGATCAGGGGGGGGGGGAGATCGTGACGTACCTCCGTCTTTAAGAATTAACTTGACTAGAAGAAAGGGTTAGCAATAGGTGATTTTCCCGAACAATTGCGAGATCTCGCGAGATGCATGACAGACGCGCGTCGAACGTCTGCCGCAAAAATCAAACGGTTTAATTTTGAGCTCGAATTTCTTTATTTCGTAGCTCACATCGACCGGCCGATCTTCGACAGAGGAATATTGCTTCCGAATACCCTCACTTAGTCGAAATTGCCTATCATCAAATGTGGACAGCACATTATTAAGCATGGAAATGTCCCCAAAATACTTTCGCATTTGTCGAATCCCACGCGATGTTTGACGCGACTACGACGCTATGACCTTTGTTTGTCCTGTTTTTACGTTCGATTTCACGCATAATGCGTGATTCTCGCAGTGTACGGAAAATGGTCTATTGATCAACCCAGTGAATTGTTGATTGTTTAAAAACAAGGCAAACTACTAGTACTCCTTTTGAGAAAAACATTTTAATGGAAACATTTACATCTTTTTAATTTCATGATGAAAAAGCAAGCACCTGAATTGATGTAAAATTGCCGTGTTACCTAATCCTAGATTTGAGTTGATTGTCAGTGACAGCTGCATACATACAGCAGAATAATTAAAAGTTGAGATCCATTCCTGAGATTCCTCATTCTCAGTCTCTAAGATAGTGAAATACAATACCACAAAATCATGCCACCGGTAAAATCTTTAAATAAATCTATATTTCATGATTACAGTTATTAGAAAGCACAGGTGCGACACTTCCTGCTTACATTTAAGTAAAAAATTTGGCTTTCACAGTTTTATGCGAGGTAGACCATTGAAAATAGAGTATGCCATTTGTATGTTGGTAAACTGTTACCAGCAACACAAAGCATACTTTATAACTTGCATTACGTTGCTGTGGGGAACGATAGAGCCAAGCCAATTATGAGCACAGTTGCCATGGATACAAAGTATGTTTGGTATAATCTAAATCAAAGCTAACCAATCTTAAGAAACTTCTGCTTTTTTTTTTAGGTGACCATATATGGTCATATACTTGTCATAATATTGTGACACTATTCTGGGGGATGAACAATTGGGTCAATTGCGAAGTTGTCATGGATACTAGATCTTTTAAATCAAGAGGGCACAGAATCCAGTCATAAATTCCATCGTCTCCAGAGGTTACCAAATATTATGCCGACATTTGTTTGAAATCTGTACTTTACGATCACCAATTAAATTTTATTAGTAGCGTTGATAGACAAAAAAAAATGTCATCAATAATAGAACTTAGCAACATTTATATGCAATGTTGTTTTAAGCAGGGTCCATAGCACCAAAAGCCAAATGATTTCTAAGACTTTTTTAGAGACCTTTTCCCAAACTTTCTGCCCCACCACCAAACATTTTGACCCTTAATTCGGGCATGCCCGAAGGCATGGAGATAGCAATCACTGCCGACACTTGTCGGAACTGGGGTAGAAAACGCTTTATAAAAAGAGACTATGCAGAGAAAACTGGCCTTTCTAAAATGATTTACCGGTAATAACTGAAGAAATTTAAAGACTTTTCAAAGAAGTTTTTATTTTTCCTGTAATTTAAAGACAACCTAAAGACTTTCCAGACCTCAAAAAATCCAAAGACTTTCCAAGGATTTTCCCGTTTAAATGTCACATTGTCCATTATCAAAATATTGTAGATTTTAGACTGACTAGAAAATTTGCTTTAGTAGTCTATGAACCGACTATGGTTTTAGTATGGATTCAGTAAACAACCAAAGTGATTTTTGGATTAAACGAGATTTGACCAGCATTGTGGTACTTACAATTTCCTATTAGTCACAAATCATGATTATGCTATTTTTTTTTTTAGTAAAAGATGCAAAAAAAAAAAAATTTTGTAGAAATTTCCCAGCTTAGTTTTAAATATAAATTTAATAGGTAAAAGTGCACAAGATCTTGTTATGAGACTACTATAAGAAAGGAATTTGAACCGCCTCTGGCATTGTTTAGAAGCGCATCTCTAATAGCAGCACATATAAAACAAAAATTGGCTGTATACTAAATCATATTAATTATTTTACAATAAATTTTTAATTTACATTAGCAAATGGGGTTCAACTGTAAAAGGGTTAATTATTTACTGGGTTTTAATTTTGCTTATTTCGCTGACTGGAAAATGCGCTAAATTAAAACCCAGTGAATATGTAAAATTTAGCATAGAACTCGTCATCTAAATGATAAAACCGTAAATCAGCGAAATTTAAACCCAGTGAAAATTAGTCATTTTACAGTATTCAAGAATTTATTTACAATTAGTTTGCGCGAGGTAAAACTGCCGCCACCGTCCCTGAAAGTCATTTTACGAGTTACCCAACAATTTACAGACAAAAGAATTTTTAGTACGCAATGATTCAAGATAGATGGTTTTGTTTCAACCAGATTAACCTTTCTTCGTAAATCACAGCCAGCAATGAAATACTGGTTATCCACACACGAATGTAGTTATTGGATACTCAACTATTCACGGTTTTCAATATACTGTAAAATGACTAATTTTCACTGGGTTTAAATTTCACTGATTTACCATTTCAGGCATATTCAGTGGGTTTTAAATTCACGGTTTCGTCATTTAGATCGTGTGTTCTATGCTAAATTTTACATATTCACTGTGTTTTAATTTAGCGCATTTTTCCAGTCAGCGAAATAAGCTAAATTAAAACCCAGTGAATAATTAACCCTTTTACAGTAGCTATTTTTGACAATACGTGAAAATCTGCTAAATTAAACACCCACACAAACATGTGAAATAACAATGAAGCTCATTGTTTTTCAAAATTTTTTCAACTTAAAAACTAAAACAGCGAGATACTCCAAAACATCAATACAGTGAAACTAAATGTCTGAAAATTAAAAATTTCACAGTAAATTTAGTCTACAAATAACAGAACTTTACTTGCTTTTCACAAGATGCTAGAAAATTCTTTTGTAAAGTGAATTCAATTTAGTTTAATGAAATAAACTTTCTTCTAATAGCCTATGAATCAATTCAAAACTGATTTAACAATTATGCAAATTAGCTGATTAACATTCGGATAATCAAGTAGTATTAGATATTTGACTACAAAAACAGTTTCTATGTACAAAGATTCAGCTTCTGAAATACGATTTCATCAAAACATGCTGAAATTAGATAAAAATAGTATGCAAATTACCTAATTATTATGCATAAATTTGTTCAAAGTATCTGTACAAAAATTCAGCAATTCTTGAGATAATGGCATAACAAATACAAAAGAGTTTGTCCAAGACAGACTGACGGACGGACGGAAGGACAGACAGTGACACGGGATTCCGTTTTGACTACAAATTCAGTCGTGTTAAAAAGATGCACGTACCTGACTTCTTTGGGCAAAGATGTCACGACCAGCTCGGATGAAATCAGCTGCATCAAAGCAAGGCTCAAATTCGGTAGTTACGAACTTGCCCTGGGCAGCTAGTTTATGACGATCTTGAACATTAGATATTGGGTAATCCTGAAAAAAAAAAAAAAAAAAAATTAGTGATTAATTGTAAAACCGAACAAGCCACACATGCAATTTTCTGTTGACGGATGATACAATGAGGCCAAACAAAGTCACAATGATTTATGAAATTTTTTAAACATGAATTCCAATGTTCTCGAAAACTTCATGTTTTACAGCAAGGAGGAATGAAGTTCTTATTCAGGTGACCCTTGACCCGAACCTGATATCTTGACATTATGCAAATTCATTTCGTCTTTAATATGATTGGTTCAATAATTCGTACGAGAAGTATCATAGCACAAATTAATGTTGCACTTGTAGATTACTGTGGAATACTTTATTTTCGCTGAAAAGGCTTTTTGGGCATTTTGCTTGGAATTTATTTTCACCGATTTTTGATGAGATTAATGTAAAAAATAGAAAAAAATGTATATTCGCTGGATTTTATTTTCACGGAATCATCCCTTCAGCGAAAATAAAGTATTCTACAGTATACCTAGAGCTTTATTAGAGGTCTCAAGATTCTCATTGCAAAAATATTTGTCACCTGTGACGTTTTACCACCCTCTACAAGAAACATTTTGTGAGTGACAAATTCTGGCAATTTGTACGGGATTTATTTTCATTGAATAATCCTTACAGAGAAAATGAATTCCAAGTAATAAAACAGTTATTTACAGTAATTTATACTATCACATTTCATAATGTATACTCCCAAGAGGGGAATAAAACTGAAATGAAAGCAATAAGTTCACTTACATGATCATAGAGGTCATCAGACATTTGAGGTTTCGGAGCAGTGGTCCAGCGAGCTCCTTGACGGAAATACTCCTTAATGATGGGACGATATGCCCGATACTCAAAGAATCGAGCTCTCCATGCCATGGGCGCCTCAATGATCTCATCCCCAATGACTAACAGGAAGTCACGAGGCATTGCAGCGTACATTCCTGGAAACGAATGAAATAAAACGTTAATGTAGAACAATGGTAGACTAAAAGTAGAGCTTAGGATGGGGTGGGGGTTTAAAAGTTCATTTAGTGTCGCGTTTCAAATTTTCAATGAGAAACTAAGCAAAACTCTGACTTGATGCATTATGCTTGAGAAACAAGCAACATAGAAAGTGGAAATGTGCATAGTATAAGGGTTTCTACTTTTCCAATTTCCCAAAAAAATAGGGGGTCTCCGATTACGTTTCCCACTATCAATTATAATGATTGACCGTCGTGTCACTTAGGAAGCAATGTAAACAAAGAATGAAATTCCAGTACAGAGGTTTCAATTTTTCAAATTTCAAAAAAAAATTTAGTTTTTTTGAGAGTCTACGTGTTGTGAATAAATTATGTTTACTAAACTTAATATTCACTGATTGACTGCCACTAAATACATATAAATACAGAATCCAGTTCTCACCGGTGGATTTGAAATCAGGAGTTGTATATTCCTTGGAGTGATCCAACAATGCCGGACGGCGAACCGTTACTCCTTCTTGCTCAAGCACATTACAAAATGTCTCAATTTCAGCGGCTGCTTTGGCCATATGGGCCGCAGGGAAGGGCTGCCCACCGTGGGATTGATAGAAATCCCAATGCTGCTCGTAGGTGTTGGCCTGAAAAAAAAATTATGTAAATTAGCTAATTAGTATGCAATTTTCAAATGGTGAAAAGTTGCACTAGCTCCAACCAAAGTCAAGTTAGGGAACAGAGCCAGGAATCGTTTCTACTTGCATACACTGCAGAGTATTAAGTGTGGCATATATTAAACTGCGGTGGTCGTTATGCCACGTATATGCAATATTTGTGTTGATAAACATTGATTTTCCCACAAATTATGTAAATTAGCTAATTAGTATGCAGTTTTCAAATGGTGAAAAGTTGCACTAGCTCCAACCAAAGTCAAGTTAGGGAACAGAGCCAGGAATCGTTTCTACTTGCATACACTGCAGAGTATTAAGTGTGGCATATATTAAACTGCGGTGGTCGTTATGCCACGTATATGCAATATTTGTGTTGATAAACATTGATTTTCCCACAATCCAATGCACTTATGAAGGAAATCACAAGTATGAGGTTTGACCTGGGCGCGACTTGCACTAATTATCGCCGGCGACTCCTTCGATATCTTCCAATCACTTAAAAATTGTCTAATTATAGCTTGCAACCTCTCAGCTAGGACTACTGTAAAATCTGTATTAGAAGCCGCGGCTTCTATTAAAATAGTACAATGCAACAGAGGGGATGCGGCTTCTATTAGAGCATCTACACATATGAGAAATGATGAATTTTTAGTTCTCAATTATTCAAATAGTATGGATGCGACTTCTATTAGGGATGCGGCTTCTAATACAGATTTTACGGTAGTCATCTTTGTTCATAAAAGACGTAAACCTCGAGCATGTTATATCTCTCACCACTGAAATGTAAAATTAAAGCTGCTGGGAATAAACATTTCTAGAACAAACAGTATATCAAGATACAATGCAATTATGTCCCACTTCAACAGAAACGTTTCAAATTAATTCAATACATGTATCAGTTACTCAAGAGACTGGTATCAAGACTGACTGACGAGAAGAACTGAATTAACTTGGAAATATTGGATATTGCTTCATTGACCCCAGGAGCTAAAATTTGTCTTCAATCAAAGAAACTTGGAATACGTTGATGTTTAAATAACAATATTAAGCCGGGCCATCACTTCATCTGATTAAAAAATGATGGTCTGTGTCGTGCGTCATGTTTGATATTCCATGCCACGTATTCAAATTGACGCTTGCATAAAGGACATTAGAATTTTGCAAACAAAGAAATAAAAATAGAATTCTCAAATCAGTCAATATCCTTTTATAAGTCTGCCTTCAGAACACTGGGACAAAAACAAAATCCTTAGAGTAAAGACTGAAAATTGACTCAAATTTTGTCTTGGCTCTAAAATTAGGATTCATTTCCAGAGATACTGTAGTACTGCAGAATACAAAAAAAATTTTTGACAAATTTGGGCGAGAGTCCCGGCTGTGAAAAGGTCAAGACAACATTCAGGTCATCAAACGAGCTGACCTTTCAAGCATAGTTTATGTATTGCACAGTTTATATAATTTGATGCTGAAAACGATGTGAATGTTTCAACTGATTCCCTTATCAAGATGCTAAGAATTGAAAACATTCCAATCAGTCTCGTCTAACCTAACTAAGGAGAAGAGGTCAGCTACACGATGGCGATACAACGTACATGAGGAGTTCCACGTAATACCAAAAATACCAGACAGTTCATGCATTTTCTATTTGTCAATAATATTCCTGACCATAGGGGTTAAAAAATCTTGCTTTTGATCAGGGTCTAGTTTCGCACAATTAGTGATTTTCCGTTCAACTGCGAGATCTCGCGAGATGCATGAAAGACTCGCGTCGAACGTCTGCCGCAAAAATCAAACGATTTGATTTTGAACTTGAATTTCTTTATTTCATAGCTCACATCGACCAGCCGATCTTTGACAGAGGAATATTGCTTCCGAATACCCTCAATTGAAATTGTCTATCATCAAATGTGTACAGCACATTATTAAGCATGGAAATATCCCCCGAAATACTTTCGCGTTTGTCGAATCCTACGCGATGTTTGACTCCACTACGACCTTTGTTTGTCCTGTTTTTACGGTCGATTTCACGCACAACGCGTGATTCTCGCAGTAAACGGAAAATGGTCTATTCCCTGAGTCAATGCGATGTTGCGTCTGATTGGCTACCTAACTCTAACAGTTGTCCAATCAGAGCAGGTTGTTTTTTTGATGTATCAAATTTTCTGCTGTTTATAACAGACTTGTATCAATAATAGGGATAAATTTGATGAGATAAAAACCTTTAGTTAATTGAATCGATATGCATCAACTGCAACATGATAGGTACGTTTGATAACCTTTATAAATCAATTTGGTCAAACGAAAGACATTCACCAGCACATATGCACCACATGAAATCGGTTTGTAAACCAAAATCATCCAACAACTTAAATTGTCCCCGAGCAATAGTCTTGATGTGCAGTCAGTGCAATGTACAATCGAAAGGCTGTAAAAATGACTAATTTTCACTAGGGTTGAATTTCACTGATTTACCATTTCAGGCATATTCAGTGGGTTTTAATTTAAGCACATTTTCCATTCAGCGAAATGAGCAAAATTAAAACCCAGTGAATAATTAATCTTTTCACAGTATCTCGACTAGAACTTTGTACACTGCATAAATAGACTGACTACGTCAGTTCTAACTCACTAATAAAAATTACATACGTGCGTACATAATTATCTCGATTAAATGTCCTTTTTAGGATACAATGACAAACTTCGAGTCTTTGATTTTAATTTTAATTTTTGTACATTAACGTATCAGGGTTTTTTCTAGAAAAAAAATTGCTAGAGGGTGCACTGCAATTCAGTAGAGCCACTAAGTGGGGGAGATAGGGTTCTCCCTACCAGATTGTGGAGTTTTTGATAATTCTAAGTTAAAATTGAGCATTCTTGGGGCCAAAATTACTGTCAGACAGGTCACAGTTGAAGACTGGCCCCCACATGTGATCCCTGGTCATTCAGAATTTTATGGTTGCCAGAGGATCTGTTCCCCAGGGTAAGGGAGCGCATGGCCATGGCATGAGGGCGCTGCGCCTCTGTTCCCTCGTTTAAGAAAATCCTTGTGCATAGTTTGTTAGGACAAAATTGACAAATTTGCACTGCCTATAAGCTGTAATGAAATCGGCAAAATATTTAAATAAATGAGGAAGTTTGTGTAAAGTGACAGAAGTAGACTATCGCTGTTAAAGGTAATTCTTCCAACTGATTAATCCTGTTGCCATTTGGTTCAGGAATTCAAAACTCTGCCACAGGCAACATTTTACACACCAATTTAAAAGAAAGATGGCATGTTTTTTTTTCAGAGACTTATTTATAGTTTAATATTCTATTTAACAATACATTTCATGTAAAAACACGATATGAAAATTCAATATATGTAATTAATAGACAAAGCAGACTGGCTTGGACTTGCGAATAACAAAAATTACCCCCCCCCCCACTAAATTAACAGTTATTTTTTTTTTGACACATTTGAAATCACTCGCCTCAGTGCTTTTAGAGAGGGCCCGTTTTGCACTCACTGGACATCTTCAAAAAGACAAGATTGGAACGAAACGTTTAAGCATGAAAAATGCATGAATGCAATTATCAAAATGATCTATACAAGATGTTAAAACAAAGTAGAATAAATCTTTTCCAGCTACTGTAAAAGAGTTATTATTCACTGGGTTTTAATTTTGCTTATTTCACTGACTGGAAAATGCGCTAAATTAAAACCCAGTGAATATGTAAAATTTAGCATAGAACATATTATCTAAATGATAAAACCGTGAATTTATAAACCACGGAATATGCCTGAAATGGTAAATCAGCGAAATTTAAACCCAGTGAAAAATAGTCATTTGACAGTAATATGAAATTGATATATTTTTCTCATGTATTTGTGTAGCACTGTTGAAATGCTAATACAAAACTGACAGACGCCGATTACCAGGCAATGGGACAAGGCATCTTTACTGCTAGATAACTCCATTGGGGGTATTCATTAGTTGAAGTACAAACACAAACAAGGACCCAAATAGCAACTAATAAATCATTTTTAATTATCTCGCATGTTTTTAATTTTTGTAATTACCAAGGGTAGGAATGTTGTCAGTATGCTTGGATTGGCATTTTGATTACTCCTACCGTACATCAAAACTAAAAAACTCCGGGAGATCTGACATTCAGAGTTCAATTTATATTTTACACCACTGAGCTTGAATGCATGTGGAATGATGCATTGTGGGAGAAAATATCAACTCGCTAATCCAGTGATGTATTTTGTTTTCAACAAAGAAATATCCCAAAAAATATTGGAAAAGACGTCTTAACCCATTATGCCACAGCCAAAAAGCAAAAAATTGGGCAGTATATTATTCAAAGCAAGAATCTTGTCCAAATACACCTAAATTAGTTTTTTTTTTTAATGAGATGCCTTTTTTTTTTCATTTTTCTGGTTTAGATTTTTTTTCTTCATCAAAAAATCCTGTCAAAACAAAGCTGCTCTCTGATTGGTCTATTAGATGTCGGGTAGCCAATCAGGTACAATCATGTAAAGTAGCTTTGCATTGACATTTCTATGTATATTTTAATATTGATATGCATACACAATAAAAGAACACTGAAAACGTGAAAGCTACTGTAAAATGACTAATTTTCACTGGGTTTAAATTCACCGATTTACCATTTCAGGCATATTCAGTAGGTTTTAAATTCACGGTTTTATCATCTAGATAATGTGTTCTATGCTAAATTTTACATATTCAGTGGGTTTTAATTTAGCGCATTTGCCAGTCAGCGAAATAAGCAAAATTAAAACCAAGGGAATAATTAACCCCTTTACAGTAAACGAGTCGCGTTCAAGGAATAAAACTTATTCTTTTCAATATAATAAGTTTGGCAGACTGCCAAGATCATATAAAGCTACTACAAAGGTTATATCCTGAACTTGCCAAAGTTTCTTTCTTTCATTTTCAACTGATCTTTATTTTAGCCTTTATTCTAGTCAGACATGTACAGTACATAGTACAGCTACCTTCCTATTGTGGGACAGTGTGGCAACAAACAAAATTGTTGCCAGGAATTGTGACCTCCCCCATATTCTGCTTCACAGACCCTCAATATTGGAGAAAATCCCCATAACTTCCAGTACAGAAACAAGTCTCAATTATACTGTAGAATACTTTATTTTCGCTTGGGATTTATTTTCGCTGAAGGGATAATTCCGTGAAAATAAAATCCAGCGAATATACTTCTTTTCCTATATTTCACATTAAACTCATCAAAAAATCAGTGAAAATAAATTCCATACAAAACGTCCAAAAAGGCTTTTCAGCGAAAATTAATTCCAGCGAAAATAAAGTATTCCACAGTATACAGAATACATTGCCTTTTCAGGTCATTTCCTCATCGGGAATCTCTACACGCTAATCAAATTGTTTCCTAGAATTTGTAAACTGTCAATTTATTCAAAAGTCACCATTAATTACGCATGGCGAAAACAAGCATATTATTTGCTTTACTGTAAAATATATTTTTGCTTTAAAATTCATTTTTCGCTGAAGGGATGATTCAGTGGAAATAAAATCAAGCAAATATACCTTTTTTCCCATGTTTTACATTCAAATTGCCAAAAAAAAAAAAAAGTGAAAATAAATTCCTCACAAAGCACCTAAAATATCTTTTCAGGTAAAATCATAGACCTTGGAAATGTTTTCTAAGGTCTATGATAATATAGAGTAATTTACAGTATTCGATGCGAGTCTCCAATGGCAGCCCATGTAAGCTAATAGTTGTATGGGAAAGTTCCTTTTGCCTCCTAGCTTACCTTAACACTTCCCAATTTAATTGTACATGTTCCTCCTAAGGACGTCTATGGATATCTAGAAAAGGGGCATGTACAACTGAATTGGAAGGCTGGGGTGCGGGCGAGAGTTGCAAAAAAGAACTCCTGTTGTATGTATTGTATACAGGGCAATTCACATTTTGCCGCGTCCATGTGCTACAAATGCAGTAATTACGGTCACTCATCCACCGTTTAGAAAGCTTGCACATTTAGATTAGTAGCATACTGTCTTAATCAGCCAATCACTGCCAAACACTTGTCCGCAGAGGTGAAATAATACACACATTCTGACAAAGCTCAATAAAATGATGGGAAGGTAACCAGGCTACTTCATAAAAGATTAAAGTTTATAAATACTATTCTGGGCTTTAAAAGGTCGACTGTCATTGCACCACACCCTGTTCGATATAGTACAGCGACATACACGCATGTAAAATTAATCGTTCGTATGAAATTAGAAGACCACCACCCTTTAATGTCTGGCTATTGTATGCTGGATCCAACAACGTAATTACAATTACGTAAACGCATAAATTACTAATACCATATTAGGCATTGTGATAAGCACGACTTTAATTGATTTCACCAGAAAACTTACCTTGACCTCGACAGTGAATGGCGGCACGTGAGCACCTTCCACTCTCCCTACGATGATCTCCTCTAATGGATCCCATTCGTTACAAGACCATACAGGCGACTGCTTCGGAGCCTCCTCTGCCTGCACATCCTGGGTAGCAACCTGGCCCTGAGTAATCTTGCTAGTACTTACACAAGCAACACTGTTTCTTAAAGGACGCAACAACTGAAAAATGAAATAGAAGAAAATTAGGCCAATCAAATTTGGAGTTTCTGATAACAAATTTTATAGCAGGGGTTTTTATAGAAACAAGCAGCCTATCGGCTGAGATAGCTTCGCTGTTAGCAATGCACATTTCAATTAAAGAACTGAAGATATTAGAAAATGAACAATATGTATAGTATCAAAGCAATCGGACTTGCAGTTTTTAACAAGAAGTCGAAAATATCACTTTTTACCAAAAATGACAAAGATTAGAGAATTGAAGATATCAACATGAAATGAACAAACCTAAGAGAGGTCTACCCAAGGTACATATACACTAAGTATCAAAGCATTCAGGCTTGTAGTTTTCAAGAAGAAAAAGTAAAACATGAATTTTGACAAATTCAAACATGCACTCTACACACACTGCAAAGGAGTGGTACTTTGAGCACCAGTCCATTACAAATTTTAGTAACAGAATATTTCCCAAAATTTTATCAAGAGCTTCAGCCAATTGAAAAACTATGTCAATTTGGTCAAAAATTATGACAAAAAACAAAACAAAAAAAAATACATAAACTTTTCTGTCCAAATTCATGCCGCCCAATCAGTTAACAACGCTTTGCAAACAATTTTAAATTGAATTATTTTGGTTCGTTATTTCAATATGGTCGCTTACACGACTAACTCCTTCCACTACATAGTTAGAATCGACATCAGAAAAATAAAGCGGGAGATCACTATCAGATGTTTATTCAGAGAAACAAGGACTTGAATAAATTGCATTGTATTTGCTTACAACAAAGGCAATACAAGAATACTGTAGAATACTTTATTTTCGCTTGGAATTTATTTTCGCTGAATGGATGATTCCGTGAAAATAAAATCCAGCGAATATACTTTTCCCTATATTTCACATTAAATTTATCAAAAATCAGTGAAAATGAGTTCCATACAAAACTCCCAAAAAGCCTTGTCAGCGAAAATTAATTCCAGCGAAAATAAAGTATTCCACAGTATTTTGATTGTACCACAGTTCATTCATAGACAGGAGTAATACACAGTATAGCATGGATTACTTTTATTTCACATACAATGGACATGAACAGACTTTTAGGCGTGTGAACAAAATGTCACAGCTTTTCTGTAACAAGAGTTGAAATAGCTACATGCAATTTTAGCAAACTTGACGGTGAAAGAATAACAGAATCTTAATTTCGCTGAAGTGCCAAAAATCTTTGCGAGTCTACTTTATTTTAAATTAGCGCCATCTTGAATTAGCAAAATTGCAGATTAACTAAAATAACATGCTAGATAGGATAAATGAATTTTAAAACATTACCAATATTAAACCAGTGCCGACTACATTTAATTTAGTTAACCTTTCCACCACTAGTTCTTATTTTTCATCACAAAATAATCTCGTTTATAGCCTACACTTTCCTTTAAACGATTGCAACAAAAATAGCCATTTTTTAAAGGTAAAACCGAAAATTGACTCAAATTTTCTTCGTTGGATCCAAAATGAGAGTTCCTTTCCAGAATAAAACAAGCAGCCTATTGACTGAGATAGCTCCGCTGTTAGCAATGCACATTTCAATTAAAGAATTGAAGACATCATTAGAAAATGAACAATATGAATAGTATCAATGCAATGGGACTTGCTGTTTTCAACAAGAATTCAAAAATATCATTTTTGACCATAAATGATTGTGGTATTTAACAAGAAGAAAATATCACTTTTTACCAAAAATGACAAAAATATTCATCAAAATTAGAGAATCGAAGATATCACGAAATGAACAAATCTGACAGAGGTCCACATGTAGTACCTATATATGTAGTATCAAAGCAATTGGACTTGCAGTTTTTAACAAGTCGAAAATATCACTTTTTACCAAAAATGACAAAAATATTCACCAAAATTAGAGAATTGAAGATATCAACATGAAATGAACAAACCTAAGAGAGGTCTACCAAAGGTACATATACACCAAGTATCAAAGCATTCAGGCTTGTAGTTTTCAAGAAGAAGTCGAAAAAGTAAAACATTGACGGACGACGACGGACAATCACAAAGTCGACAGCGGAGCTAAAAAAAAACTAATTTGAGCGAGAAAGTGTTGTGGTGAAAAGGTTAAGTGGGGAAACAAATCAACGATCCCCCTCCCCCCAGAGGGCAGGAGAAAAATACAAATCGAAGGCAGTTTATTAATAATTAATGCCAGGTTGCAGGACGTCAGAATGCAATGACAATTATTGAGTGCAGTGCAGCAGCTTGTGAAAGTAACAATTTCCCAGGGAGTTCCTAACCTAGCAGATTTTCTGACATGAAGCATTAGCTTATTAAAAAGATTAAAATAGAGTAATCCATACTTTATAAATATTAACATATCACATGTCGCAGGAGAGCTTAAATACAGAGAATGTTACAAGTTGTACACGTTGCCAGAGTTAAATTTTATATCGACAAGCAGTTTGATGTGGTGCTCTCTAATTCCCCCCTCCCCCAACACCAAAATAATTTTATCAAAAAAACCTCCACCCTAACCTAGAGTTTTATCTGGTGTTTTTGGTAAGGCCCGTTGTCGCAATGTAATTCAACATCAGACTGGTGGCTCGGGTAGGAGTGCCCCCTTCTTCCCTCAATTAATACTGTAAAGTACTTTTATTTTAAGCTGTAATTTTCACCGAAAAGACTTTGTACGAAATCCATTTTCAACCATTTTAACGAGTTGTATGTAAAACTTAGTGGTTTATTACATAAGTGTTTGACGAGAGTATTCTACAAGGAACCTGCCCCCCTCCCAATTAAGATTTTTTCCCCAGTTAATCTTGACAAACTCGAGTAATTGTAAATACAGCATACAATCAGTAATAATATTCCTAGTTCCAAATTGCTGAAAATTCACAGGTATTACATAATTAGGAATGTGCAAGTAGGCACGTCTACCCAGGTGTTGCGTCTGTAGGCTGATTTATAGACATTACGATACTAGATCAACCATTAAATGTTTTTCAACAGAAATCTATTTGGCACCCCCCTTCACTGCTACTGGTAAAATGGCACCTTGCAAAATCAAAATACAGCATTCTTGAAAACTCTAAACCGTAAAATTAAACCCTACTCAAAAAATAACGCTTTCACAGTTTAATAAATAGAGTGAATGTTACAAAAATGCTGAAAAACGTGCGCTAACACAACATGGTCCGATTAATCACAGTAAAAATATTTATCGCAGTATTTTTACTCTTTTCGCAGCACTAAGTGGGTACCCGGAGGAAAATTCAATGCATGTATAAACGAAGACAATGCAAGTATCAAGTGTTGCTAATATGAACCTAATACTTCATTGTACATTTACAAGCACAAATTCATTATATTTTCGCAATGACCCTAGCTGTTTTTCATGACAAAACAACAAACCTGAACCAAAGCACTGGTTCAACAATTTGCTTGATAAATTAAATCTGGCATTTATCCAACATTTTGAGTGCATGTCCACCTGATGACATTTTGTACCTTGCATACATACACACATCCAGTATTATCTCTCTTCAATAAATGCCGCGTTTTCAGTGAAGTGCATATATAATAGTTTGTTGGTTTCAATACACTAAATGAAATCTACCCTGATATAACAATAATCATGCCAAGTTTAATAGGACTTTTGACAATAGCATTGTACACGCCTGTGCACAAAGAAAACTACTTTTGATTACTTTTCAAGGCACTGCATTTTGAATTACCGCATTAATAACGCCGTAAAAAAAACGCACTACAACAGAAGACGACTCGGGTTGTAGAGGGTGGTGGTCTGCGTCTCTTATGCGACAAGACACCACAGCTGACTTGATAGGGATTCTTTGATGCATGGATGGATGTGGCCCTAGTCGTGTTGCAAGATTTTAAACTGAGAAGACAATCACGCACTACATCCCACAGTCAGGCTTGGTCTAGCATGGCATTAACCGCACTCACGAGTTGTGGCAATGACACAACTTTGTCAAGATTTTGATAGTCGTGTTGCATCTTGAAGGATGGTACAAGGCTTGTGTACAGGTGCGTTTCAAAATTAGTATTCCATCGATTCAGTAAACACTAATTTTTGTTATCAAACGTCACACAAATCAGACAGGATTTGCCGATACTGGAGAGCAAATGCACCTTGTTTCGGGCAATTGATATCGGAGACAACCTGCAATTGTGTTTTTACTACAAAAAGTCATGCCTGTTCACACTGGTGTAACAAGGTATCTGTTTTTAAGTCAGTGTAAATGCAAGCTTTAACCTAATATTTAGACTGGAACTGATGGCCCCCTATCCACACCACACCTCAGGTGACTTAACTGTCTTATCTCTTCACATCGGCATAATATATTTTAAATGTTTCTCTTATACCATCACAAGCTACGCTAATGTTGGCACACAGTGGCATGAAACCACAGATTTTAACATAAACTGAGGTCAGACAGCTGTCACCAACACAGCTCTATTTTAAAATAAAACGACCAACTCACTCAAAATAAAAGACACTGTTAGGACACTACTGTAAAATCTGCATTAGAAGCCGTGGCTTCTATAAAAATGCTACAATGCAACAAAGGGAATGCAGCTTCTATTGGAGCATCTACACAAATGAGAAATGATGATTTTTTTTGGTTCAACACTAATAATACCATATCTACTTCATCGGTACCGCATACAGTTGCTAATAAGACAGGCGTCTCTATGGTCAAAATAAGCTACATTTAAATAATAAAGCCAACAATAAATGTACACATAAACCAAAAATTACTTCTAAAAGTGAAGATGAAAATTCAGTAGTAGTTCTACAACAGATGTAACTCGCTTGATGCCGGTTGAGGGACTACTGAGGGACTACGTGAACATTAAACAGAATCTAGATAAAGAAATGTTATCTTGTTAAACTCAGCTATAAATCAAACCACATTTCACCAGAACAGCAAATTTACAACATTCAGGTTATAAATAAAGAATTTATTGATTTGAGAAACTGACACTTGACACAGAATATTACTGCATTCGCACCCCCCAGGCATTTAACAGGAGGGTCCCTTGTTCTGTAATCTCTTGTAAGACAATGGACCTAAACTGTCAGAATGAAAACAATAGCATAGATAAGCATTGTCTATTGTTCAGCAAAGTTCATTATATTTACTTATAAAGAATATTGGTACATTTGCTGGATGCGCCAACATGTTGAAATAAAATGAAAAGCATTACAATGGAGACTATTATTGGTGTAACTGACAGTTAATTAAAAAGTAAACTATTAGACATGTTGAGACAGTGAACTTAGTGAGAGGACGCTCGTACTGGCATGCAATAATTTTTTAAAGCATTGATTACAATATTACAACACAACATTAACGTGCCATAGGGCATCAGATAACCGGCCTAGTAAAACGCAAACAGTTACAATATTCTTATGCGTACGGTTGACTGGTCCGAGCACACGTACGCGAATTTTTCATTATCCAACAAAATTTAACATTCTACAGTTTTGATTTTCAAAACCCGACCAGAAAGTCCTCTCAATTTATAATAAATATAATCAAGGAAGAATCGGATCGGTTTATTAGGGCAATAGGCCATAGCGACAGGTTTAAAAATAAATGTATTCCTTGTTCAGAATCGATATGGAGGGGCTGTAACACTTCAGTGAACTCGTCCACGTTTTTCAAACAACATGGACGTGGCCTATGGAGGCAATAGGGCGTATTTTTTTTCAAAGATAAACGTAACCGCTACTGAACTACACAAGGACGAACGAGTCGGGTAAATGAAATGTGCAGTCGTTACGTAAGAAACAGTTGTTGATAACATGATACGTTTGTTATTATGATCGCGTGTGTTTTGAGGCAGGAAAAGGGGGTGGTAAAATGTTAATATGCAAGACAATCTCGCGGCAAAAGAAATTAGCGACGGTGGACAAAATTCGGCTATCAATGGAAAGCATTAAGCACGACTGTGAATCGTAGGAAGGAAATGTGGAAGAAATGGTCAATTTGAAGCACTGGGAAGAAGGTGTTAGACGGTCAAATATCCAGCATAGTTGGGCATAATTTCTGTATGTCGCATGTGCAGCGTTCTTAATTATATACAGTGAGCAGCTATAAGCAATGTGCCCCGTACGCAAGGAATTACAGCAAAATTTGTAACTGTGATTTTCACCCTAAAAAACACGTATTTCTTTTTAAAAACTTACTGTGCCCAAAAGATGTGCCGCTTCTCTTCCTCTACAACCACCACGGAATGCACGGATAGCCAGCATTATCGTGAAAATCCACGATGTTTTGTGACAGACGAAAACAAGAAGAACATTCGTTGATGTACAACGAAGAATTGAGCGTTTCAGCGTGCTGCGCAGAAGTTACTTCCCCTCATGAATAAATTTACTGATCAGGCGATAATATGCCATAGCTGATTGGACAGATGAAAGCTAACATCAACGCTGATTGGTCAACGGTCATTTTTTGGCCAATTGATGAAGAGCTCTTCCGTTCTTTGCGCTGCTCCCCGCTACAGCGCTGTATAGAACGCAAAATAAACCACGTGGTAATGTAGCCAAGTTATAATGACAACAGAGCACGTAAAACAGCCTAATATAAAAACAAACAGATGAAAATAATAATTTGTTCAGACTGCGATTTATCATAATATTTTTCTCCTGGGCGCTAGTTTGAATGTTTGAACTCAATTCCTCTCTTTGGTATTAATCAAAATTTCTTGCAGTTGAATACAGGTTACAACTGCCATCCTATGTATAGAGAAGTATACACCATGAAAACACCCATAGATCACCGAAAAAAATAGACTAAAATCAAAGAAATGCCCCTTTTTATAGGTTCCAAAAAATGGTACGTGCGAATCCAAGGGTAATTACCTATGCGAGCGACCGCTACATGACCCTGGCCCCGATAGTAGATAAATTAAACACGAGGTGGACCTCACGTGGTAGGTTGGGAATTTTGTTAGGGATACATAATGTTTAACAAAGAACACTTTTCACCTTTGAGTCCGGGTTATATTTGAGCTTTGACCAAATAATAATGACATACTGTCAGAAATATTTATTTCATATCATGCATGAGCACATTCCATGTGCTGTGAGATAAGCGGGGGGGGGGGGGTGTTTTCGATTTTGCGTTCTATATTCTCCAGTTTAATACTCAGGGCACGCTCAGTTTACTGAAGGCCAATTCACCACGTAACTGCGGGGTCCATTCGTAGGGGCAACGAAGGCTTCGATGCCCAAAGGGAGAGTTTGGCTTGGCGGCCTTCGAAAAATAGAATTTGTGTACGCTAAGGCAATTTTTTAAAACATCGCCTTAAAAATTGGTTCCTTGTCAACTGCGAAGCGAAGACCCTTGGAAAAGGATGTATTTATTTTCATAATAAGTAGGGCGGTATTTGAATAGCCGATGTGGCAGCGACAAAGGGACAATAGTTCGCTTGAAAAAAATAAGTGACACCGCCCAAAGTCATGCCCTTGGGTATCGATAGACCATTTGTACTTTAATTTTATTTAATGTGTTTAATGTTATTTTTTTATTTTTACTTCTTCTTGTTTTTCTATACTTTATTGTACACTTTTGTCAAGATCCTAATAAGGATACGATTACAATAAAGATTATTATTATTATTATTACTAAATGCATTTAATCAAGCACAAGTTCACACGTGCGCTGTATACCGTCAATAGAGGGCGCTGAGCGCAGAAAACGACTTTCGTAGGACGATACACCGGCAAATATTTCGGTTCTCTCTCTCTCGAAAAAGAAAGAGAAAGAAAGGAAGCGAAACTAAAAATGCAAATAAATTTCGCCTTATTTTTATAGAATAGAATAGAATAGAATAGAATAGAATAGAATAGAATAGAATAGAATAGAATAGAATAGAATAGAATAGAATAGAATAGAATATTTGAAACAAAATGAAATATATGTCATATAACATCTAAGGGACGACGTCAAAAGATCGATGTCGGATAAAAAACTTAATTCCTTTAGTTTTTTTCCAACCCCCCTACCCTCACTGAAACTTAATTGATAAATATCGGTCATGGCGTCAGACTACATTCACCATTAAATACAAATTGATAATCGGACAGTAGTATTGCGTAGCAGTTGGTTGTCGGGTGAGTGTAAAAAGATTTTACAAATGCACCTCATTTGACGCACAGATTGACATTCAAACCAAACCATTTTTCTGTTTTTTTCCCTTTTCTGTTATTTCTGTCCATGATTGGATAGAAAACAAAAACAAACTACAAAAACTCCAAGATTTTTTTGACTTCATTAAAAAATAAAATCGTTTTTGTAGGATGGAAACTTTTTGAGGTCAAAATCCCCCCACCCCCAAACTAAAGGAAATAAGTTTTTTATCCGACATTGATCATTTGACGTCGTCCCTAAGGTCAATTACACAAACAATAAAAAATGAACAATGTACAATATACACAGACATATTTAAAAACATTGTAGAACATAACAAATGATATTCATAATAAAATTGTCACTTGAGCATAGTAGTTTTTCAAATTAATAATTGTCTTGTTTTTTGTAATCTCAGAATGCTCTCATGATAAAGTGGAATTGTATCAAAGAACCTTGAACGTGCAACCTGATTAAAATCTTATGTATTGAACGGCGTGTATTTTATTTTGTATATTTATTGTAATTTTACTATTTTTTTTTAATAATAGATCCAAATAAAATAAAACGTGCACTGATGTCCTGAGCTTTGTGAAACTTTTTTTTCTGCGATTGCTATTATTTACTTGTTTTAAACACGGTTACTAAAAAAGCAGTAGTTTTTTAGTAACCGTGTTCTAAAGCTGTCGTGATGTACATGTGACAGCATGCCGTCGATCAATCTCTCAGGCTGAGTTCTGTTTCTACGAATATATAATTTCGGTGATCTAACCGCAAGGAACTCGGGGAAGGAGAATAGCCGTCGTCGTCACGTCCGCAGTTGACCCTTGACCGGACTCGTGCGTGTGACAATCCCTGGTGCCAGTTTGAAAATTGTTGAGTAAAGTAAGTAGAAAAAAACAATGAGCGACAATAAAGACCGCCACCTCGACTATGTGGGACAGGTAATGGGAGAGGAGGTGACGACATTCCATCAATTTTACTAGTATATCTAATACTCGGCTTATATTATGAATTTATTTTCGGAAATTTTATTTTATTTTATTTTTGACGAGTTATAATTATTTATTTGCCTAAACTAATATTCTGGCATTAGTTTTATTGGAAGGGGTGGGTGTAGACTTGCATAGAGTCTCTCCTTCTTGTTTTTGTTTTTTTGGTGTGTGTCTATTTGAGTGTATAAATGGCAGCCATGTTACCGCGGAAGCATGCTTTCGCCGTTTATGCACTCACATAACGATTTACCTCCCCTGTAAATAAAGCAGCGATTTGTCAATTTTACGGGTAGATCTTTTAACGGGTAACAAAACAAACTCTGCTTTACAATGTGTGATTTTTATTGACTGGTAAACAATTTATCTGAAATGATTACGCGTTTTATCACAATCCCTCCACACTGTGGCATTATGGAGGCCCCGAGGTACGAATAATTGGCTGATTGTCAGGATACATAACCACGCCATGTAACCACGCAACGGTCTGCTAGACAAGCGCCCCCACGCGTCAGACTTCATAGGTTTTTGAGCATTTCTTCACCATCAGTCTCAGGCAATAGTTTACCGCAGGATGGCGCATGGTCCTTGTTACCGCATGATATTTTTTGAGGTGCCACGCCAAAATTGCAAGAATTGTTCCCGACAAAAAGTTGGTGCACTTTTCTGTACATCTTTGTATATGGGTATCCCACAATGCCCAGGTACAATCGCCTGAGCAATATTCGGAGATCTGGTTCTCTCACATCTCACACATCACTGCAGGTTTCTTCATGCCTGTGAAGGGGGGGGGGTAGCTGGTATAAGTTACAGGAAAGAAAAAAGGCATTTTACCTTTTTACAGGAAATAAAATGACATGTTCAAATTTTCAGTAAAAAATAGGTTTTTACACTTTACAGATAAAGCAAATTGCTAATTAAATTTTACATTTCTATAATATATTTTATAATTTGTGTTTAAGAATCAAAATTGGACTCGGAGATTGTGCACGAGAAGCAGCATTCAGCGTGAAAAATGCTTTATACGCTTACAAAAAATAAGATCTTTGTACAAATTACAGACGAATAAAATAGCTGATCACATTTTACACCTTGTCCATGTCTACGAATTTCCGTTTTTTATTTACTTAAATTACATTATTACGAAAATACAAGCAATTGATTACAGCTAACGAAAATACCCCTTGCCGACCCTCTGTGAACTTTCCCCTCTGTCAGGAAATTATTTAGAAAATGTTTCCAGCCCAAATATGCATCATAAAAATATAGGATTAGAATACCATAAACACCACCACAATATATCAACTTACATTATCTACAATATGTTAAAGGGTGGCAGTCGTTGTGCCGCGTCCTGTTCGATATGGGATTCATAGCGACGTATACAACGCGTGTAAAATACATTGTTTATTTACATGAAATTCAAACACGCGCTGCGCGACGACTAACACACTTTAAAGTACGGATAAACAACCCTGACAATATATCAACTATATTTGCTGCATATACAAGACAGCATTATATTGGAGCCTTGTGGCTTGAGTCAGCGAAAACGGCTGTGTATCCACGTACAGCTCCAATAGACCTTCAGAGTTGAGCTCTGATAGAATAGACCATTTTCCGTACACTGCGAGAATCACGCATTATGCGTGAAATCGAACGTAAAAACAGGACAAACAAAGGTCATAGCGTCGTAGTCGCGTCAAACATCGCGTGGGATTCGACAAACGCGAAAGTATTTCGGGGACAATTCCATGCTTAATAATGTGCTGTCCACATTTGGTGATAGGCAATTTCGATTAAGTGAGGGTATTCGGAAGCAATATTCCTCTGTCGAAGATCGGCCGGTCAATGTAAGCTGCGAAATTCTAGTTCAAAATCAAATCGTTCGATTTTTGCGGCAGACGTTCGACGCGCGTCTTTCATGCATCTCGCGAGATCTCGCAATTTTTCGGAAAATCACCTATTGGGCCCGACATGGCTCTGACTATGTAAACACAAATGAGGCCAAAATCACGCCCTCAGTCATCAATTTCATTTATAGCGGAGGCAACATCTTTTGTAATTTCTGGCTCGACGAAGCTGTATGTGCCCCAATATCTATTTGGCAGAATTGGGCCCGACATGGCTCTGACTATGTAAACACAAATGAGGCCAAAATCACGCCCTCAGTTATCAATTTCATTTATAGCAGAGGCAACATCTTTTATAATTTCTGGCTCAACGAAGCTGTATGCGCCCCAATATCTATTTGGCAGAATTGGGCCCGACATGGCTCTGACTATGTAAACACAAATGAGGCCAAAATCATGCCCTCAGTCATCAATTTCATTTATAGCGGAGGAAACATCTTTTGCAATTTCTTGCTCGACGAAGCTGTATGCGCCCTAATATACATTTGGCAGAGTAAAAAAATACTGCATTAGATTGATAGCTAAAAGGAAACAGAAAAATGGCGTATAAAATTACGAGTCAAAAACTTTAAAAGAATGACTGAATAGATCAATGGAAATTTAAGAAACTATTAAAGACACCAAAGATAAAAATCATAGAAGCAGTCACAGTATGGCAACGTGTTTCTTCTGGAAAAGGTTAATTTGTATGGCAATAACTTTTGTGAATAGGCAGTAAGACATTTAGCATATTTTAGCTGTTCTGATTCCTGTTTAACACCAGTACATTGTCCAGAATCGTTTCTCATCCTTCTCTGCTACACAGGATAATACTATACATCATCCCATGAAAATAAACACCAATACAAGCACTGCAGCAAATTCGTTTTCAGCCATGTTGTTTCCGTAATTAAGAACACTTTTCATGGCAGATACCCGCTCTTGTTCAGCCCGACCGTGTAAACACATTAGAGATAATCTGTTAATTGGGGGGAGGAGCAGTTTTTTGGCTTCGATAGAATGTTGTTGTGTAAACGTAGCAATTATCCAATGGGGCTTAGTAGTAATCAAAGAAATGACAACGATCAAATCTCTTTCATTTTGAAATAGATTTAATATCACAATGCATATTTAATATTAAAATATGTACAAGCACAAAATATTCATAGACAGTGAAGAAAATAACAGTAAATATCAAATTGTTTGACAATATTTTAAAAATATTTACAAATTGGAAGTATCTCTCAAAATGCATGTATTGCATACAGTTAGCCAAGATCAATTTATGAGTATGATCGAAGTCAATGGGAAGCTACTTTACAAGATTGTTTCTGATTGGCTATCCAATCTTAACACACAACAATCAGACCAATCAGAGAGCAGCTTTGTAAACATTTTTTTTCAATGTATCAAATTCTGCCCTGTATTTATGCTTAAAGCGGGAGGGTCGTCACCTGCGCACGCGTGCGAATTGAGTCCCAAGCGACGATAACACACGGTAAAAATGCAAAGGCTCATGGGTAGACGCTTGTTTGTAAACAATGACACACTATGGTTATCTGACACATGCGCAGGTGACGACTCCCCCCGCTTTAAACTTAACTACAGTTTCATGAAAGTCTTTGCAAATTGTTGATACTTTGTGAATGAATTGTGTATAATTGGTATGCAAGGGCATGTGTGAAAACAAACTGTGACCAAATTATTAAGATAAATGTAAAACATGTCCCATTAAATTATAAGATTGTTGTCACTGCTGTTAAATTGCTATTTTATGCATTATTTAAAGACAAAACAAAAAAACAATTGACAGTTTATTTTAAAATCTCACATACTGATGACCAATACTAAAATGATTACCGGTACTCATAGACTGATGATTTCACTTCTATATATGCGCGAATGTTACTATTTGACTGGAGACCTTACTGACCATCATCACCATGGAACGCATGTGTAAACAATTGTATACTTTCATATGGAACCCACATCGAACGCCAGCTCTAAACGTTTTCACAACCTGACTTTCTCTACCAAATTATTCAGCACTTGTTTGTTATATATCTTCAATATTTCTAGAATTTTCAGTTTTCACTCAAAAAATTTGACTAGTTTGTCCTAATTCTCTGAAATGAAAGTGCAGACTATAAACAAGATTATTTTATGAATTTGTGATGAAAAGAGGGAACTGGTGATGAGAAGGTTAAGATAAAGAAGTCGCAAAATTGTTCTTGCAAACTCTAAAATCC
The DNA here is from genome assembly GCF_978046115.1 of Saccoglossus kowalevskii. NCBI lineage: Eukaryota > Metazoa > Hemichordata > Enteropneusta > Harrimaniidae > Saccoglossus > Saccoglossus kowalevskii. The sequence goes on along the minus strand of NC_140660.1, from coordinate 11,568,061 downwards.
TCTTATTTTGTATATGTCTAGATAGCAAAGTTTTAGTCATTTTTATTATCATGAGAATACCGTAAAGTATGCACAAAGGCAGTACACGATGATCCCACGTATAGCGAAAATCAATGCAATCCTGTACTGCCTGAGTACATACTTTGCGGTATTCTCATGTTAACCTTAAAATTAATATCTTAAGAGCTTAAAATGACAACAACAAAATATTTTGTGACGTGCGAACATTCGCAATCATGGACAGAATCCAATAGACCATTTTCCGTTCACTGCGAGAATCACGCGTTATGCGTGAAATCGAACGTAAAAACAGGACAAACAAAGGTCATAGCGTCGTAGTGGCGTCAAACATCGCGTGGGATTCGACAAACGCGAAAGTATTTTGGGGACATTTCCATGCTTAATAATGTGCTGTTCACATTTGATGATAGACAATTTCAATTAAGTAAGGGTATTCGGAAGCAATATTCCTCTGTCGAAGATCGGCCGGTCAATGTAAGCTACGAAATAAAGAAATTTTAGTTCAAAATCAAATCGTTTGATTTTTGCGGCAGACGTTCGACGCGCGTCTTTCATGCATCTCGCGAGATCTCGCAATTGTACGGAAAATCACCTATTCGGTCACATGCTATAGTGCTTCAGCATCCAATGTAAACAAAGTGTTTGAATATAACATCAATAATCCGGAATTTGTTTACTCTAAATAATGGAATATTCAAAAGAATGCAAACACGATGTGAGCAAATACAAAAAAAAAAAACAGCTTTTCACAGAAAATTAAATTCTTTTAGTTCCTTTGCCAGATATATAAAAATAATTCTTTATATACGACCTACAATTTATTGAAAACAACAATCTGTATTCTCACTGATTTGTATGTTAAACAAATGACAAATATTTTTAATTTTTACAGATTTACCCTTCAATGAAAAATTTAAATGAAATTAAATCCAAGCATTAAAATTGCTACAACTGTCAACATCATATCTTTTTTTTCATTCAGACTCTTAGGAGACTTCTTGCTTTATCAAGTATATCTTTTCTCATTTTGGGATAGTTTGGATGTCCGGCAAGCACTCTATGGCTCACATCAATAGCATCTACGTATCGCTTAGCTTTCAAATAATTGAATGCCAACTTGTAACCTGCAAACAAGAAATGACATTACAAATGTATTATTATTTCTGTACTTCTTACCATGGAATAATTCACATCATAACACATCAATCGTTAATACTGTACTGTAAATGGTCAAGACAGGATCACATGTTTTCGACTAAATTACCATAGTAGTGCCAGGGAAATTACTAGTTCCCTAGGAAGACGAGTACATCAACTAGTGCCCAGGGATGACGTCACTCGTCACCTGATCATGTGATTTCCAATATGTCGTCTGCTAGTTTGGTCGCTGATATCGATGGTCCGTCTCGAAAGACTGGACGATTTAGCTTTAGTTCAGAAGAACTTGACACACTAGTAGGAAATAAAGAACTGAAGACGGAGGACGCAATCAGGTTTTCTATAAGCGTCTTTACATCGTTTTGTGAAGAAATCGGGACACCGCTAGCAGACGTCGAGAAGAAGACGGCAGACGATCTATGCACCTTCCTAGTATGAACGTGTAATGTGTTATAAAACACATATTGCATGGCCTAATTCGGGCACTAGTATATATATATATTTTCCCCTCTGGGTTGTGGGGTATAATACTATTTAATATGTAATTATTAATATTTGCTTAATATTGACCCCAGTGTTGTTGGCTTCAGTTGGACCTCTGACGCAAGTGTATTAGACTCTGTTTGACCTTTGACCTAAGTGTTATTTGACCCAGTTTGACTTTTGACCCAAGTGTGTTTGATTCAGTTTGACCCTTGACCCAAGTGTGTTTGGCTCAGTTTGATCTTTGACCCAAGTTTGTTTGACCTTTGTCCCAAGTGTATTTGGCTCAGCTTGACCTTTGGCTGAAGTGTGGCTGGCTCAGATCGACCATTGACCTGAGTGCATTTGACTCAATTGAACCTTTGACCTAGGCTTATTTGACTCAGTTCGACTTTGATTTGACTCAGCTTGACTCAAGTATATCTGATTCCGTTTTGCCTGGGACCAAAGTGTATTGAACTCAGTTTGACCTTTGTCCAAATGTATTTGACTGAGTTTGATTTTTGACCCAATTTGACCTAAGTGTATTTGACTCAGTTTGGCCTGGAACCAAAGTGTATTGAACTCAATTTAAGCAACGACCCGATTGAACAAAAATTGTGTAGTGATCTAAAAATGATATTTTCAGGACAAATTTGTTCTGATCAGTTTTAATTGATGGAAGGAATCCCAACACAACAGTAACCTTTATTGATTCCAAGGTTGATATGTTTTGCAAATTTTTTTGATGTAAATAATCTCCAGATTTTATATATTAATAAGACAACAAAAACGAAAAAAACTCAGTTTCCAAGTGATAGCACACTGGGAACTAATAAATTGGGGGAAACTGAGACAAGACAAAAATCCTTACCAATAGTTGGACTTGACTGGTTTCCATATTTCCATGCTTTCTCATAATTCATTGCTGCGTCTCTGTATGACTGCTCCTTCTCCATTATAAAACCCATATATTCATAGGCTTTGCAACAAGACTGTAAAATAAAGGTATATAATGTAGTAACATTCTCTCAATGGCATGATTCCACACATATTATTCATAGATAAGTTAAGGAGTTAACATTCATATACTGTAGAATGCTTTATTTTCGCTTGGAATTAATTTTTGCTGAAGGAGTGGTTCTGTGAAAATAAAATCCAGCGAATATACCTGTTTTCCTATAATTTATGATGAGCTGCTGCCATGCTATTGGTTAGAATGCTTTTTTGAGATGAGCTGCTGTCACGCTATTGGTCAGAAGGTTTTTTTGAAATGAGCTGCTGCCATGCTATTGGTCAGAATGTATTTTTGAGATGAGCTGCTGTCATGCTATTGGTAAGAATGCTTTTTTGAGATGAGCTGCTGCCACGCTATTGGTCAGAATGCTTTTTTTAAATGAGCTGCTGCAATGCTATTGGTCAAAATGCTTTTTTGAGATGAACTGCTGCCATGCTATTAGTAAGAAGTTATTTTTGAGATGAGCTGCTGTCATGCTATTGGTTAGAATGCTTTTTTGTGATGAGCTGCTGTCATGCTATTGGTCAGAATGCTTTTTGAGATGAGCTGCTGCCACGCTATTGGTCAGAATGCTTTTTTTAAATGAGCTGCTGCAATGCTATTGGTCAAAATGCTTTTATGAGATGAGCTGCTGCCATGCTATTGGTCAGAATGCATTTTTGAGATGAGCTGCTGCCATGCTATTGGTCAGAATGCTTTTTGAGATGAGCTGCTGCCATGCTATTGGTAAGAATGCTTTTTTGAGATGAGCTGCTACCATGCTATTGGTAAGAATGCTTTTATGAGATGAGCTGCTGCCATGCTATTGGTCAGAATGCTTTTATGAGATGAGCTGCTGCCATGCTATTGGTCAGAATGCATTTTTGAGATGAGCTGCTGCCATGCTATTGGTAAGAATGCATTTTTGAGATGAGTTGCTGCCATGCTATTGGTAAGAATGCTTTTTTGAGATGAGCTGCTGCCATGCTATTGGTCAGAATGCATTTTTGAGATGAGCTGCTGCCATGCTATTGGTAAGAATGCATTTTTGAGATGAGTTGCTGCCATGCTATTGGTCAGAATGCTTTTTGAGATGAGCTGCTGCCATGCTATTTGTCAGAATGCTTTTTTGAGATGAGCTGCTGCCACGCTATTGGTTAGAATGCTTTTTATGAGATGAGCTGCTGCCATGCTATTGGTCAGAATGCTTTTATGAGATGAGCTGCTGCCATGCTATTGGTCAGAATGCATTTTTGAGATGAGCTGCTGCCATGCTATTGGTAAGAATGCTTTTTTGAGATGAGCTGCTGCCATGCTATTGGTAAGAATGCTTTTTTGAGATGAGCTGCTGCCATGCTATTGGTCAGAATGCATTTCTGAGATGAGCTGCTGCCACGCTATTGGTCAGAATGTATTTCTGAGATGAGCTGCTGCCACGCTATTGGTCAGAATGCATTTTTGAGATGAGCTGCTGCCATGCTATTGGTCAGAATGCTATTTTGAGATGAGCTGCTGCCACGCTATTGGTCAGAATGCATTTTTGAGATGAGCTGCTGCCATGCTATTGGTAAGAATGCTTTTTTGAGATGAGCTGCTGCCACGCTATTGGTCAGAATGCTTTTTTGAGATGAGCTGCTGCCATGCTATTTGTCCGAATGCATTTCTGAGATGAGCTGCTGGCATACTATTGGTTAGAATGCTTTTTTGAGATGAGCTGCTGCCATGCTATTGGTCAGAATGCATTTTTGAGATGAGCTGCTGCCATGCTATTGGTTAAAATGCATTTTTGAGATGAGCTGCTGCCATGCTATTGGTTAGAATGCTTTTATGAGATGAGCTGCTGCCATGCTATTGGTCAAAATGCTTTTTTGAGATGAGCTGCTGCCACGCTATTGGTCAGAATGCTTTTTTTAAATGAGCTGCTGCAATGCTATTGGTCAAAATGCTTTTTTGAGATGAACTGCTGCCATGCTATTTGTCAGAATGCTTTTTTGAGATGAGCTGCTGCCACGCTATTGGTTAGAATGCTTTTTATGAGATGAGCTGCTGCCATGCTATTGGTCAGAATGCTTTTATGAGATGAGCTGCTGCCATGCTATTGGTCAGAATGCATTTTTGAGATGAGCTGCTGCCATGCTATTGGTAAGAATGCTTTTTTGAGATGAGCTGCTGCCATGCTATTGGTAAGAATGCTTTTTTGAGATGAGCTGCTGCCATGCTATTGGTAAGAATGCTTTTTTGAGATGAGCTGCTGCCATGCTATTGGTAAGAATGCTTTTTTGAGATGAGCTGCTGCCATGCTATTGGTCAGAATGCATTTCTGAGATGAGCTGCTGCCACGCTATTGGTCAGAATGTATTTCTGAGATGAGCTGCTGCCACGCTATTGGTCAGAATGCATTTTTGAGATGAGCTGCTGCCATGCTATTGGTCAGAATGCTATTTTGAGATGAGCTGCTGCCACGCTATTGGTCAGAATGCATTTTTGAGATGAGCTGCTGCCATGCTATTGGTAAGAATGCTTTTTTGAGATGAGCTGCTGCCACGCTATTGGTCAGAATGCTTTTTTGAGATGAGCTGCTGGCATACTATTGGTTAGAATGCTTTTTTGAGATGAGCTGCTGCCATGCTATTGGTCAGAATGCATTTTTGAGATGAGCTGCTGCCATGCTATTGGTTAAAATGCATTTTTGAGATGAGCTGCTGCCATGCTATTGGTCAGAATGCTATTTTGAGATGAGCTGCTGCCATGCTATTGGTCAGAATGCATTTTTGAGATGAGCTGCTGCCACGCTATTGGTCAGAATGCATTTCTGAGATGAGCTGCTGCCACGCTATTGGTCAGAATGCATTTTTGAGATGAGCTGCTGCCACGCTATTGGTCAGAATGCATTTTGAGATGAGCTGCTGCCATGCTATTGGTCAGAATGCATTTTTGAGATGAGCTGCTGCCATGCTATTGGTTAAAATGCATTTTTGAGATGAGCTGCTGCCATGCTATTGGTCAGAATGCTATTTTGAGATGAGCTGCTGCCATGCTATTGGTCAGAATGCATTTCTGAGATGAGCTGCTGCCACGCTATTGGTCAGAATGTATTTCTGAGATGAGCTGCTGCCACGCTATTGGTCAGAATGCATTTTTGAGATGAGCTGCTGCCATGCTATTGGTCAGAATGCTATTTTGAGATGAGCTGCTGCCACGCTATTGGTCAGAATGCATTTTTGAGATGAGCTGCTGCCATGCTATTGGTCAGAATGCATTTTTGAGATGAGCTGCTGCCACGCTATTGGTCAGAATGCATTTTTGAGATGAGCTGCTGCCACGCTATTGGTCAGAATGCATTTCTGAGATGAGCTGCTGCCATGCTATTGGTCAGAATGCATTTTTGAGATGAGCTGCTGCCATGCTATTGGTTAAAATGCATTTTTGAGATGAGCTGCTGCCATGCTATTGGTCAGAATGCTTTTTTCAGATGAGCTGCTGCCATGCTATTGGTCAGAATGCATTTTTGAGATGAGCTGCTGCCACGCTATTGGTCAGAATGCATTTCTGAGATGAGCTTCTGCCACGCTATTGATCAGAAGGCTTTTTTGAGATGAGCTGCTGTCATGCTGTTGGCCAGAATGATCTTTTGAGATGAGCTGCTGCCATGCTATTGGTCAGAATGCATTTTTGAGATGAGCTGCTGCCATGCTATTTGTCAGAATGCTTTTTTGAGAAGAGCTGCTGCCATGCTATTGGTCAGAATGCTTTTTTGAGATGAGCTGCTGCCATGCTATTGGTAAGAATGCTTATTTGCGATGAGCTGCTGCCACACTATTGGTCAGAAGGCTTTTTTGAGATGAGCTGCTGCCATGCTATTGGTCAGAATGCTTTTTTCAGATGAGCTGCTGCCATGCTATTGGTCAGAATGCATTTTTGAGATGAGCTGCTGCCACGCTATTGGTCAGAATGCATTTTTGAGATGAGCTGCTGCCATGCTATTGGTCAGAATGCTTTTTTCAGATGAGCTGCTGCCATGCTATTGGTCAGAATGTATTTCTGAGATGAGCTGCTGCCATGCTATTGGTCAGAATGCATTTTTGAGATGAGCTGCTGCCATGCTATTGGTCAGAATGCATTTTTGAGATGAGCTGCTGCCACGCTATTGGTCAGAATGCATTTTTGAGATGAGCTGCTGCCATGCTATTGGTCAGAATGTATTTCTGAGATGAGCTGCTGCCATGCTATTGGTCAGAATGCATTTTTGAGATGAGCTGCTGCCATGCTATTGGTCAGAATGTATTTCTGAGATGAGCTGCTGCCACGCTATTGGTCAGAATGCATTTCTGAGATGAGCTGCTGCCATGCTATTGGTCAGAATGCATTTTTGAGATGAGCTTCTGCCACGCTATTGGTCAGAATGCATTTCTGAGATGAGCTTCTGCCACGCTATTGGTCAGAATGCATTTCTGAGATGAGCTGCTGCCATGCTATTGGTCAGAATGCATTTTTGAGATGAGCTTCTGCCACGCTATTGGTCAGAATGCATTTCTGAGATGAGCTGCTGCCATGCTATTGGTCAGAATGCATTTCTGAGATGAGCTTCTGCCACGCTATTGGTCAGAATGCATTTCTGAGATGAGCTGCTGCCATGCTATTGGTCAGAATGTATTTCTGAGATGAGCTGCTGCCACGCTATTGGTCAGAATGTATTTCTGAGATGAGCTGCTGCCATGCTATTGGTCAGAATGCATTTTTGAGATGAGCTGCTGCCACGCTATTGGTCAGAATGCATTTTTGAGATGAGCTGCTGCCATGCTATTGGTCAGAATGTATTTCTGAGATGAGCTGCTGCCATGCTATTGGTCAGAATGCATTTTTGAGATGAGCTGCTGCCATGCTATTGGTTAAAATGCATTTTTGAGATGAGCTGCTGCCATGCTATTGGTCAGAATGCATTTCTGAGATGAGCTGCTGCCACGCTATTGGTCAGAATGTATTTCTGAGATGAGCTGCTGCCACGCTATTGGTCAGAATGCATTTTTGAGATGAGCTGCTGCCATGCTATTGGTCAGAATGCTATTTTGAGATGAGCTGCTGCCACGCTATTGGTCAGAATGCATTTTTGAGATGAGCTGCTGCCATGCTATTGGTCAGAATGCATTTTTGAGATGAGCTGCTGCCACGCTATTGGTCAGAATGCATTTTTGAGATGAGCTGCTGCCACGCTATTGGTCAGAATGCATTTCTGAGATGAGCTGCTGCCATGCTATTGGTCAGAATGCATTTTTGAGATGAGCTGCTGCCATGCTATTGGTTAAAATGCATTTTTGAGATGAGCTGCTGCCATGCTATTGGTCAGAATGCTTTTTTCAGATGAGCTGCTGCCATGCTATTGGTCAGAATGCATTTTTGAGATGAGCTGCTGCCACGCTATTGGTCAGAATGCATTTCTGAGATGAGCTTCTGCCACGCTATTGATCAGAAGGCTTTTTTGAGATGAGCTGCTGTCATGCTGTTGGCCAGAATGATCTTTTGAGATGAGCTGCTGCCATGCTATTGGTCAGAATGCATTTTTGAGATGAGCTGCTGCCATGCTATTTGTCAGAATGCTTTTTTGAGAAGAGCTGCTGCCATGCTATTGGTCAGAATGCTTTTTTGAGATGAGCTGCTGCCATGCTATTGGTAAGAATGCTTATTTGCGATGAGCTGCTGCCACACTATTGGTCAGAAGGCTTTTTTGAGATGAGCTGCTGCCATGCTATTGGTCAGAATGCTTTTTTCAGATGAGCTGCTGCCATGCTATTGGTCAGAATGCATTTTTGAGATGAGCTGCTGCCACGCTATTGGTCAGAATGCATTTTTGAGATGAGCTGCTGCCATGCTATTGGTCAGAATGCTTTTTTCAGATGAGCTGCTGCCATGCTATTGGTCAGAATGTATTTCTGAGATGAGCTGCTGCCATGCTATTGGTCAGAATGCATTTTTGAGATGAGCTGCTGCCATGCTATTGGTCAGAATGCATTTTTGAGATGAGCTGCTGCCACGCTATTGGTCAGAATGCATTTTTGAGATGAGCTGCTGCCATGCTATTGGTCAGAATGTATTTCTGAGATGAGCTGCTGCCATGCTATTGGTCAGAATGCATTTTTGAGATGAGCTGCTGCCATGCTATTGGTCAGAATGTATTTCTGAGATGAGCTGCTGCCACGCTATTGGTCAGAATGCATTTCTGAGATGAGCTGCTGCCATGCTATTGGTCAGAATGCATTTTTGAGATGAGCTTCTGCCACGCTATTGGTCAGAATGCATTTCTGAGATGAGCTGCTGCCATGCTATTGGTCAGAATGTATTTCTGAGATGAGCTGCTGCCACGCTATTTGTCAGAATGCATTTCTGAGATGAGCTGCTGGCATACTATTGGTTAGAATGCTTTTTTGAGATGAGCTGCTGCCATGCTATTGGTCAGAATGCTATTTTGAGATGAGCTGCTGCCATGCTATTGGTCAGAATGCTATTTTGAGATGAGCTGCTGCCATGCTATTGGTCAGAATGCATTTTTGAGATGAGCTGCTGCCATGCTATTGGTAAGAATGCTTTTTTGAGATGAGCTGCTGCCACGCTATTGGTCAGAATGTATTTCTGAGATGAGCTGCTGCCATGCTATTGGTAAGAATGCATTTTTGAGATGAGCTGCTGCCATGCTATTGGTCAGAATGTATTTCTGAGATGAGCTGCTGCCATGCTATTGGTCAGAATGCATTTTTGAGATGAGCTGCTGCCATGCTATTGGTCAGAATGCATTTCTGAGATGAGCTGCTGCCATGCTATTGGTCAGAATGTATTTCTGAGATGAGCTGCTGCCATGCTATTGGTCAGACTGCTATTTTGAGATGAGCTGCTGCCATGCTATTGGTCAGACTGCTATTTCTGAGATGAGCTGCTGCCATGCTATTGGTCAGAATGTATTTCTGAGATGAGCTGCTGCCATGCTATTGGTCAGAATGTATTTCTGAGATGAGCTGCTGCCATGCTATTGGTCAGAATGCATTTTTGAGATGAGCTGCTGCCATGCTATTGGTCAGAATGTATTTCTGAGATGAGCTGCTGCCATGCTATTGGTCAGAATGTATTTCTGAGATGAGCTGCTGCCTTGCTATTGGTCAGAATGCATTTTTGAGATGAGCTGCTGCCATGCTATTGGTCAGAATGTATTTCTGAGATGAGCTGCTGCCATGCTATTGGTCAGAATGCATTTCTGAGATGAGCTGCTGCCACGCTATTGGTCAGAATGCATTTTTGAGATGAGCTGCTGCCACGCTATTGGTCAGAATGTATTTCTGAGATGAGCTGCTGCCATGCTATTGGTCAGAATGCATTTCTGAGATGAGCTGCTGCCACGCTATTGGTCAGAATGCTATTTTGAGATGAGCTGCTGCCACGCTATTGGTCAGAATGCTTTTATGAGATGAGCTGCTGGCATACTATTGGTTAGAATGCTTTTTTGAGATGAGCTGCTGCCATGCTATTGGTCAGAATGTATTTCTGAGATGAGCTGCTGCCATGCTATTGGTCAGAATGTATTTCTGAGATGAGCTGCTGCCACGCTATTGGTCAGAATGCATTTTTGAGATGAGCTGCTGCCATGCTATTGGTCAGAATGTATTTTTGAGATGAGCTGCTGCCACGCTATTGGTCAGAATGCATTTTTGAGATGAGCTGCTGCCATGCTATTGGTCAGAATGCATTTTTGAGATGAGCTGCTGCCATGCTATTGGTCAGAATGTATTTCTGAGATGAGCTGCTGCCATGCTATTGGTCAGAATGCATTTCTGAGATGAGCTGCTGCCACGCTATTGGTCAGAATGCTTTTTTTAAATGAGCTGCTGCCATGCTATTGGTCAGAATGCATTTTTGAGATGAGCTGCTGCCATGCTATTGGTCAGAATGTATTTCTGAGATGAGCTGCTGCCATGCTATTGGTCAGAATGCATTTCTGAGATGAGCTGCTGCCACGCTATTGGTCAGAATGCTTTTTTTAAATGAGCTGCTGCCATGCTATTGGTCAGAATGCATTTTTGAGATGAGCTGCTGCCACGCTATTGGTCAGAATGCTTTTTTTAAATGAGCTGCTGCCATGCTATTGGTCAGAATGCTTTTATGAGATGAGCTGCTGGCATACTATTGGTTAGAATGCTTTTTTGAGATGAGCTGCTGCCATGCTATTGGTCAGAATGTATTTCTGAGATGAGCTGCTGCCATGCTATTGGTCAGAATGTATTTCTGAGATGAGCTGCTGCCACGCTATTGGTCAGAATGCATTTTTGAGATGAGCTGCTGCCATGCTATTGGTCAGAATGTATTTTTGAGATGAGCTGCTGCCACGCTATTGGTCAGAATGCATTTTTGAGATGAGCTGCTGCCATGCTATTGGTCAGAATGCATTTTTGAGATGAGCTGCTGCCATGCTATTGGTCAGAATGTATTTCTGAGATGAGCTGCTGCCATGCTATTGGTCAGAATGCATTTTTGAGATGAGCTGCTGCCACGCTATTGGTCAGAATGTATTTTTGAGATGAGCTGCTGCCATGCTATTGGTCAGAATGCATTTCTGAGATGAGCTGCTGCCACGCTATTGGTCAGAATGTATTTTTGAGATGAGCTGCTGCCATGCTATTGGTCAGAATGCATTTCTGAGATGAGCTGCTGCCATGCTATTGGTCAGAATGTATTTCTGAGATGAGCTGCTGCCACGCTATTGGTCAGAATGCATTTCTGAGATGAGCTGCTGCCATGCTATTGGTCAGAATGCATTTCTGAGATGAGCTGCTGCCATGCTATTGGTCAGAATGCATTTCTGAGATGAGCTGCTGCCATGCTATTGGTCAGAATGCATTTTGAATTCTCACCTGATTATGTTGTAAACATTTTTTCAATAACTCAGTTGCCATATCGTATTTACCAGACTGTATATACACGTCAGCCAATAACAACCAACTCTTTTCAAATTCTTCCGCGTCCTGCAATGTGACATGAGGTCAAAGGTCATTCATAGCTACCAGTAATAATTAGCAATGATTTTTTTTCTTTGTGTCCAAAACAGAAATCAGAAGTTTCTGAGCTTAAATCAACACAAGGTCAAAGGTCAGATTTACAGTTAATAATTATCTGTAAATTTGTTTTCCCCTTCAGTGTTCAGCTTTCTGAACTCAAATCGAACTAAGACCTGATAAATTTTTTCAGTGTTCATAGGTCGTTGCACTATGATGTCTTTTGTTTACATTGATGCGAACCAGTATGTGACTTTATATGCTCCTCACTGATCAACACGAGCATGCAATTTCTGTAACACTGTTATTTTATTAACACACACACACGCACGCACGCACGCACGCACGCACGCACGCACGCACGCACGCACGCACGCACGCACGCACGCACGCACGCACGCACGCACGCACGCACGCACGCACACGCACACGCACACGCACACGCACGTATATTTAAAAGAAAGGCAACAATGCCATTATTTTATCTCTGGGCATTGACAATCGGTTCTTGCAAACAAGTCAAAACGTAAACAAAGCGATTGTCTATTGTCAGGGCAGAGCTAGGTCACAAGGTGTTCTATGTTGCTAAGATGGGTACCACTGTACCATGTATTTCTATGGGCTCTGCGCGCGCTGCTGTGGAACGCCGGTTGAAGAGCCGGTGAAAATATCTAAATTAGACTCAACTTTAAAATAATCCTGAGCAACCGAATGTATATATGTTGCACATGTAGGGCTAATCTTGTTACACTGTTCAGGGGACTCTCAACAACCATCGCTAAGTACAGTTTTCTGCGAGTTCTCGGCCTTTGTTTTCACTGTTATGGTTGCCAGGCGGTAGAAAATGCCTGGATGTCCCCCCCCCCCCCCCCCCCCCCGAGGATACAACCAGCTAGGTGGTTTTGCCATGTGTTTTAGTCTCATCCGAAACATGTATGTGTTTTTTAATCGTCATTTAATTAATTAATTAATTTAGCGAACTGAAATCCTGCAACTCTATTATACAGAATTTATTTTCACGTATACTTACTACCGAGTTCCAGTTCATTTTGGCGATTCTCTTCAGTTGATTTCTAGCTCTAGGAGTTTGTTTTAACATCATATAGGCTGTTGCCATTCCGAGTAATGCCGGCACATGGTCTCTCTGTCATAAATAAGATGCAGTATTCAATAAGATAAAATAGAATTTTATTTGGAGCTGTCCAAGAATGACAACAAAACAACATTCAGGACAACAAAACAAAACAGAACTATAACATATCAAGAATATAGAATGTAAATGCAACAGAGGGGATGCGGCTTCTATTAGAGCATCATGAGAGAAATGGTGAATTTTTGGTTCTCAATTATTCAAAAAGAATGGATGCGACTTCTATTAGGGATGCGGCTTCTATTAGGGATGCGACTTCTATTAGGGATGCGGCTTCTATTAGGAATGCGGCTTCTATTAGGGATGCGACTTCTATTAGGGATGCGACTTCTATTAGGGATGCGACTTCTATTAGGGATGCGGCTTCTATTAGGGATGCAACTTCTAATGCAGATTTTACGGTAGTTAGATGTACAGGGCTGCAAGGAATCTAGATCTATGGTCTTTGATGTGACAGTTATTACAATATAAAATGTAATGTTTCTCATCCCCTACATTGCATTCATGGAGATTACATACATTGTAGCCTGTTTTCTTTCAAAATATCTTTATTGTCTACCGGATTCAATGAGAAGAGAATGTGCGAAAGTTCTAAATTTAGTATAAGCTATTCTATGATTTTTATTTATAATTTTATTTAAATACTGTTCAAATTCAAATTAATATAATTTGTAGATCACCCAATTAGAAACATAGAAATATGACAAGAAATTATGTAAAAAATAATTTTATGTGCCTGTCCAGGTTTAAAGTGTTTCTCAGGGGAATACATGTCATGACAATTCTTGGAAAGATGAAGAAAATAAACCATTGTTTAGCAAGTATCTTTGGGTCAGTCTCAATCTAAAATGAGCTGTATATAACTACCACCTGAATGTAGTGACCACAATTGACCTCACAACCATGAGTGTGAACACAACCACGAGTGTGAACACAACCATGAGTGTGAACACAACCACGAGTGTGAACACAACCACGAGTGTGAACACAACCACGAGTGTGAACACAGCCACGAGTGTGAACACAGCCATGAGTGTGAACACAGCCATGAGTGTGCATGAGTGTGAACACAACGATGAGTGTGAACACACCCACGAGTGTGAACACACCCACGAGTGTGAACACACCCACGAGTGTGAACACACCCACAAGTGTGAACACAACCACGAGTGTGAACACAACCACGAGTGTGAACAAAACCACGAGTGTGAACACAACCATGACATGAGTGTGAACACAACCATGACATGAGTGTGAACACAACCATGAGTGTGAACACAACCATGAGTGTGAACACAACCATGACATGAGTGTGAACACAACCATGACATGAGTGTGAACACAACCATGACATGAGTGTGAACACAACCACGAGTATGAACACAACCACGAGTGTGAACACAACCACGAGTGTGAACACAACCACGAGTGTGAACACAACCACGAGTGTGAACACAACCATGACATGAGTGTGAACACAACCACGACATGAGTGTGAACACAACCATGACATGAGTGTGAACACAACCATGACATGAGTGTGAACACAACCATGAGTGTGAACACAACCATGAGTGTGAACACAGCCATGACATGAGTGTGAACACAACCACGAGTGTGAACACAACCACGAGTGTGAACACAACCACGAGTGTGAACACAACCATGACATGAGTGTGAACACAACCATGACATGAGTGTGAACACAACCATGACACGAGTGTGAACACAACCATGACATGAGTGTGAACACAACCATGACATGAGTGTGAACACAACCATGACATGAGTGTGAACACAACCATGACATTAGTATGAACACAACCATGACATGAGTGTGAACACAACCATGAGTATGAACACAACCACGAGTGTGAACACAACCACGAGTGTGAACACAACCACGAGTGTGAACACAACCACGAGTGTGAACACAACCACGACATGAGTGTGAACACAACCATGACATGAGTGTGAACACAACCATGACATGAGTGTGAACACAACCATGAGTGTGAACACAACCATGACATGAGTGTGAACACAACCATGAGTGTGAACACAACCATGACATGAGTGTGAACACAACCATGAGTGTGAACACAACCATGACATGAGTGTGAACACAACCATGAGTGTGAACACAACCACGAGTGTGAACACAACCACGAGTGTGAACACAACCACGAGTGTGAACACAACCATGACATGAGTGTGAACACAACCATGAGTGTGAACACAACCATGAGTGTGAACACAGCCATGACATGAGTGTGAACACAGCCATGACATGAGTGTGAACACAACCACGAGTGTGAACACAACCACGAGTGTGAACACAACCACGAGTGTGAACACAACCATGACATGAGTGTGAACACAACCATGACATGAGTGTGAACACAACCATGACATGAGTGTGAACACAACCATGACATGAGTGTGAACACAACCATGACATGAGTGTGAACACAACCATGACATGAGTGTGAACACAACCATGACATGAGTGTGAACACAACCATGACATGAGTGTGAACACAACCACGAGTGTGAACACAACCACGAGTGTGAACACAACCACGAGTGTGAACACAACCATGACATGAGTGTGAACACAACCATGACATGAGTGTGAACACAACCATGACATGAGTGTGAACACAACCATGACATGAGTGTGAACACAATCATGACATGAGTGTGAACACAACCACGAGTGTGAACACAACCACGAGTGTGAACACAACCATGACATGAGTGTGAACACAACCATGACATGAGTGTGAACACAACCACGAGTATGAACACAACCACGAGTGTGAACACAACCACGAGTGTGAACACAACCATGAGTGTGAACACAACCATGACATGAGTGTGAACACAACCATGACATGAGTGTGAACACAACCATGACATGAGTGTGAACACAACCATGAGTATAAACACAACCACGAGTGTGAACACAACCACGAGTGTGAACACAACCACGAGTGTGAACACAACCATGAGTGTGAACACAACCACGAGTGTGAACACAACCATGACATGAGTGTGAACACAACCATGACATGAGTGTGAACACAACCATGAGTGTGAACACAACCATGAGTGTGAACACAACCATGAGTGTGAACACAACCACGAGTGTGAACACAGCCATGACATGAGTGTGAACACAACCATGAGTGTGAACACAACCATGAGTGTGAACACAACCACGAGTGTGAACACAACCATGACATGAGTGTGAACACAACCACGAGTATGAACACAACCACGAGTGTGAACACAACCACGAGTGTGAACACAACCATGAGTGTGAACACAACCATGACATGAGTGTGAACACAACCATGACATGAGTGTGAACACAACCATGAGTATAAACACAACCACGAGTGTGAACACAACCACGAGTGTGAACACAACCACGAGTGTGAACACAACCACGAGTGTGAACACAACCATGAGTGTGAACACAACCACGAGTGTGAACACAACCACGAGTGTGAACACAACCATGACATGAGTGTGAACACAACCATGACATGAGTGTGAACACAACCATGACATGAGTGTGAACACAACCATGACATGAGTGTGAACACAACCATGAGTGTGAACACAACCATGAGTGTGAACACAACCACGAGTGTAAACACAGCCATGACATGAGTGTGAACACAACCATGAGTGTGAACACAACCATGAGTGTGAACACAACCACGAGTGTGAACACAACCATGACATGAGTGTGAACACAACCACGAGTGTGAACACAACCACGAGTGTGAACGCAGCCATGACATGAGTGTGAACACAACCATGAGTGTGAACACAACCACGAGTGTGAACACAACCACGAGTGTGAACACAACCACGAGTGTGAACACAACCACGAGTGTGAACACAACCATGACATGAGCGTGAACACAACCATGACATGAGTGTGAACACAACCATGACATGAGTGTGAACACAACCATCCATGAGTGTGAACACAACCATGAGTGTGAACACAACCATGAGTGAGAACACAACCATGAGTGAGAACACAACCATGAGTGTGAACACAGCGTTCGGTTCGATTCACGTTCAATACGCGTTTAATTCATGTACAATTGAAACGTCCATTGAAATACTTATAGGTTGATCCCCACTTTTCCTCCACAAAATATGCTATATATAAACTTTTGTGTAAATTATAGATATTTCAATTTGTACGTCAATCAAACGCAAAATGTATGTGAATCAAACGTGAATTGAACGGAACGTTGTCTTCACACTCGTCTCACAACCAGTTGATATGTATATACTGTTTGTTGATTTGTTCTTACTTCATCAGTGGCTATCTCCATAAATGCCGACAATGCTTTCTCAATACTAGGCTTTGATTTGGTTGCCATAGTGGCATAATTCTCCAGCACAGTGTGCTTGACAGATCCTGGTTTTGGCTTCAGCTCCTGTTGAAAGTAAACAAATAAAAACAAATATAAACTGTCTTGTTTACGTACATGCCATGTTATTTTCGCTTGGAATTAATTTTTGCTATTTTTGCTGAAGTGATGATTTAGTGAAAATAAAATCCAGCGAATATACCTTTTTTCCTATATTTTACATTCAACTTGCCAAAAATCAGTGGAAATAAATTCCATACCAAAAAACACTCGAAAAGTCTTTTCAGCAAAAATTAATTCCAGCTAAAATAAAGTATGTCACAGTAGAATGTTTTCCGTTCACTGCATGATCCCGAATTATGTGTAAAATCAAATGTATACCGGTAAACCAGATAAACAAAGGTTATAGTTTTAGTTACAACAAAATATCGTGTGAGAATTAATATTTTGTTGCTTAAAGGGGAACCGCTCAATTCCATGGATTGCACCAAAGAATCATGGGACACTATTGTTTATGTTGTTTACAAAGTTAATCTATCTTTAATTATCCATTGTTATTTTAGTCCAGAAAGTAAATTTGTCGTGAGATTAGGCTTAACTGGAAGGTGCCCCTTTAAGCATCTTTCATTTCAACCTTTTCACCACCAGACTTTCTTATAAAAATTTGTCCGCACTTATTTTCGTATATTCTACAATATTTCTGGAAATGAATTTTTGAGCCAATAGACAAATTTTGAGTAAATTTTCAGAGTTTACTCAAAAATTAGTTTTAGTCCCAATCTTCTGAAGGAAAGTGCAGACTATAAATGGGACTATTTTGTGTAATTGTGATGAAAAAAGTAAACTGGTGGTGAAAAGGTTAGACATATTGTCGCATACAACTTATGTACCACTTCCGTGTGAATGAGAATGTTCTAGAACCGTACTGTGTCTGGGTGGAATTTTTAGAAACTGGTTGAATAGGTAATGGAACATTCTAGAAATTTGTAGTAAGTTCCAGACTCATTATGTATGCTGATGTAATGGTCTATTTATAGACAGTGTGGGTATATATAGGGGAGTTGTTCAGCACTGAGATCAGATCGGAGATCTCGTTGAATTGTATTGGAGTTTAAGTATCTAGTTATTGGAGTAGTGGAGTTTTACAGCGTTATTGTACTTGATGTTTGCAGAGTATAATACCAGTACCAGTTGAAACCTCATCTGTTGGCTCCGTGTTCGTATTTTATCATCGCCGCCAGGGAAGTCTTTATGTTACTGTTGCCATTTTGGTATTCGAACCAGCACACCTGTACTATACCAATTACAGTAATATTACGTTGCGTGTGACGCATACAATAATGCTAGTAAACAGTAGACTAAAATTGCTGTATGGTACAGGAACACAATGTTATGATATATGGTACATACTTTGAGTAGTTTTTCCGCTGTCCTGACTGCAAGTGCTTCTGAATCCTGTCTCTCTGTTGAATTACTGTGGGATTTCAAGCAGAAATGAAAATATTACAAACAAGTATTACCGGTAGACACTCTTCCTATCACCTAGTGTTTGTCAGTGTTCTACATGGTTCAGAGTTCAGTGATCTCATGTAAGGGCCTTAAAAATATTTATCTAGTCAATGTGCACGCTACCCAAAAAAGTACAGGTCATTTTTTTTTTATTTATTAAATGCACGCAATATAACCATTGACCTTGGATTGACTGTGATAGAATATTTTATTTTCAGAAATATTCTGACTAGTCAGTCAATTTCAATCAAATCATAAAACAACCCGACATGTAATAGTAACCATAGTAACCAATCATGTGTGAATAAATTGAACCAAGAACGATTAACCTTTTCACCACCAGATTTTTTCCACCAAATTTGTATGCACTTTTTTTCCTATAATCTTCAATATTTCTGGAAATGAACCCTTATTTTGAGGACAACAAACAAAATTTGAGTCAAGTTTCAGTTTTCACCCAAATTTTTAAAAATATTTTTGTCCAAATTTTCTGAAGGAAAGTGCAGACTATAAACAAGACTATTTTGTGAATTTTTGATGAAAAAGGGGGGGGGAACTGGTGTTGAAAAGGTTAAGAAATGATTCATGACATGTTTACATTTTGCAGAGAATATATATACAAGACAGAATTCATTGAAAAAAACACATGGACACATTAATGCATTAAACCTGTCAAGAAACAAACTGCTTTCAAACTTGTCACTGATAGCATAGTGGGGTTGTTGCATCAGAATCATGATCAGTAGACCCAAGTTCAAACACCAAACAGGGACGACCCCTACCCTGGACGAGAGTGCCACAGACTCGATGGAAAGGCTAATTCAACTGGCAAAGGTTCATTCACTAATAAATGCGACAATTGGGGAACATTAGTTAAAGGGTGGTGGTCGTCACACCACATTTGATATGGGACTCATTGTTGTATACAATGCATGTAAAAATACATTGCTTACATGGAATTAGAACACATGCTACACGATGACCAGTGACCAGGTCCACAGGTGCTTGGTAGACGTTAGGATAGCACAGTAAAGGGTGGCGGTCGTCGCACCACGTTTGACATGGGACTCATAGTGACGTATACAACGCTCGTAAATACACTGTTTACATGAAATTATAACACACGCTACATGACGATCAGTGCTGTTTAAGGTCCACAGGTGCTTGGTTGACGTCAGGATAGCACAGTAAAGGGTGGCGGTCGTCGCACTGTGCATGCACAATTTTTTTTCCCACAATCCAATGCGCTCTTTCAATGAAAATCATGAGTACAAGTTTTCTCCACTAATTACCGATGAAGACTTCTTTGATTTCTTCCAATCACCAAAAAAATTAACTAATTAAAGCTTAGTAACGTCTCAGTCTGTACTCATTGGTCGGCGCAACAGTCAAACCCGCCATCTTTGTTTATACGAGACCCATATCTTGCGCATGTGTGGTGCAACGACCACTGCCCTTTAAATTGCCATCATCAGCCCTATCATGTCATCTAAAACATGAAAATGGCTTCTGTGGCAAGCTGCTTTCTGATTGGTCTGACTGCAAGGTATTAGATTTGGGTAACCAATCAGGCACAATCTTGTAAGCAACTTCACATATTTATACCATACCTCATATCACCATCTACATTGTCAAAGACTTCACCACCAACTGTCTCATTATCAGGATTCAAACATATTTCTATCATGTTCTCAAGCGCAGGTTGTCCCCAGTCACTGTCTTTACGTGCCATGTTAAAATGTTTCAGTGCTGTATTAGCATCACCTATATACCTGTAGTGGAAATATAATATGCGCATAAATAATTAGGCTTCACAGTTAGGGGTGCCAATGCAACAGAATTATTATTATGTTAGGGGGCACTATATTTTTGGGATTGAAAGGTATTTTTTTTTATCCCCAGTCACTGTCTTTACGTGCCATGTTGAAATGTTTCAGTGCTGTATTAGCATCACCTATATACCTGTAGTGGAAATATAATATGCGCATAAATAATTAGGCTTCACAGTTAGGGGTGCCAATGCAACAGAATTATTATTATGTTAGGGGGCACTATATTTTTGGGATTGAAAGGTATTTTTTTTTATCCCCAGTCACTGTCTTTACGTGCCATGTTGAAATGTTTCAGTGCTGTATTAGCATCACCTATATACCTGTAGTGGAAATATAATATGCGCATAAATAATTAGGCTTCACAGTTAGGGGTACCAATTCAACAGAATTATTATTATGTTAGGGGGCACTATATTTTTGGGATTGAAAGGTATTTTTTCATCCCCAGTCACTGTCTTTACGTGCCATGTTAAAATGTTTCAGTGCTGTATTAGCATCACCTATACACCTGTAGTGGAAATATAATATGCGCATAAATAATTAGGCTTAACAGTTAGGGGTGCCAATGCAACAGAATTATTATTATGTTAGGGGGCACTATATTTTTGGGATTGAAAGTTATTTTTTTTATCCCCAGTCACTGTCTTTACGTGCCATGTTAAAATGTTTCAGTGCTGTATTAGCATCACCTATGTACCTGTAATGGAAACATAATATGTGCATAAATAATTACAGTCTTCACAGTTAGGGGTGCCAATTCAACAGAATTATTATTAAGGCTATATAAAATGTGCATAAATAATTACAATACAGTCTTCACACTTAAACGATTGAAAGGTATTTTTTTGTCCCCAGTCATTAATTAAAGAAAAATTAATATATTAAGAAAACTTACCATACGTATAATCCTTTGCAGTAATTGAACCCTGGTTCAGAAGGTGCTCTTGCAGATGAGTTCTCAGCAGGATCAAGAAATTGAGGTACATCCTCCAGTTTTCCAGCTCTACGCATTAAATCTATCAATCTAGATAGTGCCTCATAGTGATCTAAGTAAAACGAATAACACAAAAATGAGTCAGAATAATTACCGTAAAATCTGTATTAGAAGCCGCATCCCGAATAGAAGTCGCACCCAATCTTTTTGAACAATTGAGAACCAAAAATTCATCATTTCTCATATGTGTAGATGGCTCTAATTAGATGCCACATCCCCTCTGATAGAAGTCAATAGAAGTCGCAGTTTCTAATAAAGATTTCACAGTAGCTACATTCTGAAATAGCCCAATTACAGATTGGCTAAAATAACATACTAGCTGGTGGGAGGAGCGAGCAAGATCTGAAACCTAATAAAACAGGATAATTGTGTGTTGGCTTCAGACATGATAACTATATCTTTTGTACTGCTTAGTGAAAACATCATTACAGAGTGGACAAAAGTGGCCACTTTTCATCTTGTAATTAAGCTATTTTTTACATAATTTCTTCCATAATTTTCTGAGTGAAAATAAAATCAAACAATTATATTTTTTTTCTTTATATTTCCAGAAATGAATCCGAATTTTGAAGACAACCAACAAAATTTGAGTCAATTTTCAGTTTTTATTCAATAACTTTGGCTATTTTTGTCCCAGTCTTTTGAAGGAAAGTCCAGACTATAAATGGAACTTTTTTGTGACTTTGTGATGAAAAGAGGGAACTGGTGGTGAAAAGGTTAACAAATTCCGGATTCTGCCGTAAATTCGCCCAGGGCCGATAAACAGCAGTTCCGGTTTAAAAAAAAAAAAAATGGGACCAAGAAATCGCCCAGGGTGATTTTTGGCAGTTTTTTAAGGTGTTATTTTAATCTTTTCTGATGCCTAAAAGTTTTATCGTAGTCATTGACGCCTATTCAAGAGTAATGATGTTTATTGTGACTAGCGTGAATGGGTAAGCTTCATTTCGACAATGAGCTATTATCGCTGTAAACAATGTTAAATTATTCTTCAAATGCTCAGTTTATTTTGAAAACAACTAATTTTTTTATTTAAAAACACATCATGCCGCTTTCCCATCAAAATCCAAGCCAAACGATCGTACTACAACATCGGCAAATCTCTTCCGCGTTGCGTTCAATAACATTAACATATTTAAATGAGCTATGGTAAAATGAGATATGGCACGTTGACATCATCCATAGTTTTTGGTTAATTATCGATTTGACCTGTAGATCAAAACATTCATTTATTATTATTCATTTCTACAGCATCGAGCGTTGAAAATGCGTTCGGAATCATTTGTTTACGTTGAAATAAGTTGAAATTTATTTGCATTTCATAACAATTCAACGAATTTATTTTTTGCACGTTATTATAATCATTACTAGGTAATAATCAACAATTGAAAATCTGTGTAGGTGGATTTTTCAATGAAAATATAAGCCCCCTAAAAATATTTTATGAAAATTTGAACCCCAAATGAGGGCCCACCAGCCGTGATAGGCGAATATACGGCAGAATCTGGTACAACTTATCATGGAATGGTAAATTTTACTATTCACAGCGCTAGATGTACAGCAAAAATCAGTGCACTTCGACAATTGGATGGTGACACTGTATTCTTGTTTAAATTAGCCCATATAAAGTAACGTAAAATACTTTATTATCGCTTGAAATTTATTTTCGCTGAAGGGAAAATATAATCCAGCAATTATCTATAATTTTCTTATATTTCATATTCAACTCAAAATTAGTACAAATTAACTTCATACATCCTTTTCAAAGCAAATTAATTCAAGCTACATGTGTAATTATATAAATAAAGTATTTTACACTAGTGTTTATACATAATGCACACCAACTCAAAGATACGATGTATTTGATGATTAATACAAACATTGACGTTGAAGTGGCGGGGTCGTCACCTGCGTATGCGCAGAAATTGAGTCCCAATCGATGATAACAACGTAGGTTGAAAACGCAAAAGCTTATGGGTAGACGCTTTCTAGTAAAAACTACACGATATGGCTGTACTTTTTGCCGCATACGCAGTTGATGACTGACCCCACTACTCAAAACGCAAAAGGTCAGACTAGTCGTCGCCCAGTGTTGATAACGTGTCATTCATTTGAGGACAGATTATTATTTATTTTTATTTTAAAAATTGTCTTTGTTCTGGACATTGAGTGTCACTGTTGTCTTTCCTGACTTTTTTTTTTTGTAAGTGCAAATTGCTAGCGCATTTTTGGCACAGAAGTCATATTCATGTTAGGGACTACATGGCAGGGCTGTGTGACCATCTCTCTATCAAATGGCAATTTTAATGCGCTATCCTGGTGTCAACCAGGTTCGGTTGAACACAAGCACCTGCGGACCTTAACCAAAGGTTCCCCCTAAAGTCGCATTTGTTAGTGAATGAATTGGCCTTCCCATTGAGTCTGTGGCACACTCACCCAGGGTAGGGGTTGACCCTTTGATGTTCAGCCTAAGGTTGGATTTGAACTGGGTCTACCGACACGAGTCTGATGCGACAACCACTATGCTACCAGTGACCGGTTGAGGACAGATTCTTATTGGTACAATATTTTATCGGCTGTACCTTTGATAAGCTTCCAATTATTGTCTCAGTTAACCGATGAGCAAAACAAAGTGTTTCTCGCTGCTCATGTCGAGCTGAATTTTCGCTATATAATAAAGAGGTTTACTGTAATCGAACATGGCACTTACCTGGAGATCTCTCTAGAAGTTGTTGGAAATGAAAAATGGCTTGGTCATATTCACCTTTACGAAACATCAAATCAGCTAACATCTACAAGAAATAACAAATCTAGTAAATTTATTCGAATTTTTACAATCAAACGCCATTTTCGGTCAAATTTATCGCTATATATACTGAAGGAAAGTTCCTGAATTTTTTGCTGTCTGCCTTCGTCTTGATTTTTTGCTTATTTTTATATAGAGAAATGTTGTTTTTACTCAGGTATTAACGTCCAAACATTTGAAATAAGGCTACATAAAAACAAATTATAGTTGCAAAATGAAAATTTACATAAAAATATATATACAGTCGTGGTGCAAATTAATTATTAATTGCGTCATTAACCGTTTTACTCCATTTACGCTTATTCCTGTGATCACAAGATTTGGTAATTGCATAAATTAAAAAAATGGCATATTATCAAAGTTTGAAACAAGATCTTTATTATGGTATATAAGATGTATGGGTAAAATATATGTTTCAGTCTGTGTATTGAGGCCAAACAATTGAACCAGTGAACATATGCTAACCGCTTACAATACTGTTGAACAATGTCTGTATGTTGGAGTGCGTTCTTGTCATTGCCTCAGGGTGTCCCAAGTGACATGGCAGTAGTAACCCATCAGGTATTGAAATAAGAATTTTTTTCCTTGCATGCACAGTGTGCATGTTGAATTTGAAATTTACCTGCACTAACTTGTTGTGAAAAGCACCACTTTTAAAGTTTAAATAAAATTTACGGTATATACATGTACATTGATGCGATCATGAAAGAATTTGCTTTTTTTTATTTGTCTTACAATATTGGTTGAACTTAATTTAGGCTTAGTGAATATAATGAGAAAATGTTGTGTTAATTTCTACATGCACAGCGGCACATTATATTTCGAGTTTACTTGCACTAGCTAATAATCTATGTGCATTTCGACCCCTGCCCATAATCTGGGGAAGTAGTATTAGGTGATCATATTGGGCCATTGTTATGCGAGGGAATTTGTGTAAAATGTATATTAAAAATGCATCCAGTTGCATTTCAATTTGAGAAAATTGCTTAAACACCTTTTTATCTATCGATCTCGTTATTCACTATCTTTTTCCCAAACTTCCTGACACTGCGAGCAGGAGCAGTAAAAGCTGCTTTGAACCACCCCAGTTGTGATGTCACATAGCAGTCAAACAAAAACTGGTCATACCTAAGGCGATGAGGCAAACTGTTTTCTATTCTAAATTTCAACTAGTAACTGATATAAAAAGACAACTGGCTCTTTCTTGCAGTATATTTAACCTGAGACGCATACATTAAAAGGTGATAGTTGTCAAATTTTAAAACAAAATATTGCTTTAATAATTTTCCATAATTAGAAATTGTAATCAATATTTGATCTAAAATGATCTGAAAAATATAGAAAAATACAAAAAACAGGCAAAATGATGAACCAAAATTTTGCAGCAAAGGGCTAACTAGGGAAATTGTACTAAAAATGTCTAATTTTTCATTTTTTCAGACAATTTTCTCTTAAAAGATAAGTCATACAGGGAAAAATAAACTAGAAGTTAATGATAAGTGTCCAAATTAATAATTCAGTAACACTTTTGAAAACATGTGATTTTTCGCTCTTATTCATTCCCCCTGTAAGCATCATAAGAAATTTGGATTTTGTACAGTTCAGGGAAAACCCAACTGAATCCTGAAAGCAAATTTAGAAGCACCCTAACCCTACCCTTACTTTCCAGTGCTCCCCAATTTAATTGTACATGCCCCTCCTAAGGACACCTATAGTTATCTAGAGGGGGCATATGCAGTTGAATTGGGGGCTTGGGGCAAGGGTCAGGGTTAGGATTCGGGGAGGGGGGCTTACAAAAGGGAATCCTTCCATGTATATACTGTAAAACATGTTGAAAAAGCGACATATTATTTTAGCGAATTGTGGTAAAATGACGTAATAGCGAAATGTTGATTTAGCAAATCTCTCTCGTCATTGTTGATTTCCTGTTTTCTCAATATTTGTCTGTCGCCAGCCAAAACAAATGCGCAGTTATCACCTCCATAAAAAGTGTAATAAGGAAGTGCTTCAGATTATTACATTTTCTGTGTTGTTTACAAAGTGTGTGTGTGGAGAAAAATGAACGTTGTTTGGCTGCCATTTTGAATTTATAATGAGGTAATGATAATGACATCTTAAACTACCAAATTAGTTCTCTCGCTAAATTGGCTAAAAAGACATGCTCGCCAAAAAGACATGTTTTACAAGTAGGTATGTATTTTTAATACTAACCACAGTAGCGGCATCATTTTCATTGTCAGACTGTAACAGCTGCATTAACTGATGCTGACACTGATCTAGTTCATCTTGCTGTAGATACAATCTGGCAAGCTCCAGCATAGATTTACCATCATTGTCTGTGTATATCAAGGCTTCTTTGTAGAATTTAATAGCTTTCTCATACTCTCTTTGTTCAGTAGAATGCTGTGCCATCTGACAGCATATACTGTAATTAAAACGAAATGTTACAGCTTATATAGAGCTCTCCCAGACACATGAATGCTGGGAGCTAATTAATATTCAGATTCTCATGAATATTCAGATTCTCATGAACATTGACAAACTCATGAATATTCATGAGTGTATTTCATAGCTTTCTCATACTCTCTTAGTTCAGTGGAATGCTGCGCCATCTGACAGCATATACTGTAATTAAAACGAAATGTTACAGCTTATATAGGGCTCTCCCAGACACATGAATGCTGGGAGCTAATTAATATTCAGATTCTCATGAATATTCACAATCTCATGAACATTGACAAACTCATGAATATTCATGAGTGTATTTCATAGCTTTCTCATACTCTCTTAGTTCAGTGGAATGCTGTGCCATCTGACAGCATATACTGTAATTAAAACGAAATGTTACAGCTTATATAGGGCTCTCCCAGACACATGAATGCTGGGAGCTAATTAATATTCACATTCTCATGAATATTCACAATCTCATGAATACTCACAATCTCATGAATATTCATGAGAGTGTATTTTATAGATTTTTCATACTCTTAGTTCAGTGGACTGCTGCGCCATCTGACAGCATATACACATGAATATTGACAAACTCATGAATATTCATGAGAATGAATTTAATAGCTTTCTCATACTCTTTGTCCAGTGGAATGCTGTGCCATCCAGATGCCATATTGAGAAAAGAGTTTTAACTCACTTTGAAGCCAGTGCTTTCTGTGCAGGGACTGCATCAGGTTGTTCCATCTGAACTCTTTTTAATACTCTGCCAAAAAGAAATAACATTACCATAATTACTCAACATAACATTGTAACTGATGGGTACAGTCTTAACGTAAAGTCATCTGTTCACAAAATAAACCAATGCAAAGACAAAAGCAAATCTTTCCATTTACAAGAACATTTTAGATTTCTGTTTTTTGAAGATTGTCCACCGACCCTTAACTTTTATATTTTACATCCTAATGATATCAACCCAGAATATGAAGATTTTCACCCAAAATGCAAAAAGTGAAGAACAAGTTGTTTACTTAAGTACATTCCATGGCAACATTTGCTCATGGAAAGTTTTAAAATGTTCCGACAGGTGTGTATAGGCTTGGTATTTTTTTTTAGTAACCATGACATATGATAAAGAGGTCCTTCATAGTTACTGAACAATACTTGATTTTCGCTTGAAATTAATTTTCCCTATTTTCGCTTAAAGAATGATTCAGTGAAAATAAAATCCAGAGAATATACACTTTTCCTATATTTTACATTCAACTCGTTAAAAATAAAATCCATACAAAACACCCAAAAAGTCTTTTCAGCGAAAAACAATTCCAGCTAAAATAAATATTTTACAGTATTAAACACCTAAAAAGTCTTTTCAGCGAAAAACAATTCCAGCTAAAATAAATTATTTTACAGTATTAAACACCTAAAAAGTCTTTTCAGCGAAAAACAATTCCAGCTAAAATAAATTATTTTACAGTATTAAACACCCAAAAAGTCTTTTCAGCGAAAAACAATTCCAGCTAGAATACTGGTATTAAATTATTTTACAGAATACAGTATAACATGTGGTTTTGGGAGAAGTACTAATGGGAAGCAATATCAAACAATTGTCTTAAGCACACAAGTTAAGGAAATGGAACTGAATTAAAACTGTTCACTACTGAGCATATATGCAATGAATTATGGGAGATTGATTCCATTTGTATTCTCGGGAGGACATTCAAGCATTTTCACTTCTTGGCAACCATCACAGTGAAAACAAAGGCCAAAAACTATCAGAAAACGGTACTTTGGGATGGTTGTTGAGACTCTACTGAACAGGGTAATAAGATTACTCCTTGCGTGTGCAGCATATATAAATTTGATTGTTCAGGATTACTTCAAAGTAAACCGTTAACTAACATTTGAGTTATTAAATTTAAATTTAAACGTAAACAAAAATGCATGTTGCCCGTAACTCAAAGTTCCGTTAACTGTTAATTGAGCATTGAGTTAAAATTTGGCATGGTTTTTGCAAAAGTGGGCGTTTCTGAAATAGGGGCATGGTCATTTTTGTAACTCGATGTTTTCGTAATTCGATGGCCATAACTCGAACAATTCAGTATTTCTGGGACATGTTTGTAAATAATTTTAATCCAGTGAGAAGGTGGAATAGGAGATTGCTCAGGATAATATTGTGTATTTTGGAAAAATATTTTGAAGATCAAGTCTAAGACAAAGTGAATACGATCTTCATGAACAGAGTTACGTAATCTACAAAAGAGAATTGACCTCCAATCAGCGTCGTTTTGCAAAAGTGGGCGTGATTTCTGATAATTTTTGTAACTTGATGTTTTTGTAACTTGATGTTTTTGTAACTCAATGTTTTCGTAACTCAATGTTCGTAACTCAATGTTCGTAACTCAAATACTTTAGCATTTTGTTCAAAATAATAAGTTTTTATAAAAAGTCAGCGAAAAACAATTCCATCAAGAATACCGGTAAATTATTTTACAGAATACTGTATAACATGTGATTTTGGGAGAAGTACTCTTGGGAAGCAATATCAAACAATTGTTTTAAAAACACACTTTCCAGTCAGCGAAATAAGCAAAATTAAAACCCAGTGAATAATGAATCCTTTTACAGTAGTAACATGTTTTACTTACCTTGCTTGTACATCTCTTGCATTGCCCAGTGAGAGCATAGATTCATTCATTTTACTAGCTTTATGGTATACTTTTGATAACAATACAAGACATCGTGTTTCTTCCATCAAGGCTTGTAAATCTTTAGCTGTAAGAGAAAATATTTATATTTGTTACTAATATAAGATATACAGTACAGTCAGTCGTAACTTAACTTCCAAGCTGGCTACCTGCAAGTATTATTGTTATCAATAATTTTAACTTACTCTTTGTGGTATTTACCAATGTTACTAATATAAGACATACAGTACAGTCAGTCGTAACTTAACTTCCAAGCTGGCTAGTAGCTGACATTGCTTTTTATAAAAACTGATCATTTTTAAAGTGACTCTGATTGTCATCAATAATTTTAACTTACTCTTTGTGGTATTTACCAATGTTACTAATATAAGACATACAATACAATACAGTCAGTCGTAAATTAACTTCCAAGCTGGCTCGTAGCTGGCATTGCTTTTTATAAAAACTGATCATTTTTAAAGTGACTCTGATTGTCATCAATAATTTTAACTTACTCTTTGTGGTATTTACCAATGTTACTAATATAAGACATGCAGTACAGTCAGTCATAACTTAACTTCCAAGCTGGCTAGTAGCTGACATTGACTTTTTATAAAACCTTATCTTTTTTAAAGTGACTCTGATTGTTATCAATAATTTTAACTTACTCTTTGTGGTATTTACCAATGTTACTAATATAAGACAGTACAGTCAGTCGTAACTTAACTTCCAAGCTGGCTACCTGCAAGTATTATTGTTATCAATAATTTTAACTTTTACTCTTTGTGGTATTTACCAATGTTACTAATATAAGACATGCAGTACAGTCAGTCGTAACTTAACTTCCAAGCTGGCTACCTGCAAGTATTATTGTCATCAATAATTTTAACTTATTCTTTGAGGTATTTACCAATGTTACTAATATAAGATATACAGTACAGTCAGTCGTAACTTAACTTCCAAGCTGGCTACCTGCAAGTATTATTGTTATCAATAATTTTAACTTACTCTTTGTGGTATTTACCAATGTTACTAATATAAGACATACAGTACAGTCAGTCGTAACTTAACTTCCAAGCTGGCTAGTAGCTGACTTTTTATAAAAACTTATCATTTCTAAAGTTAGTACGATTGTCATCAATGATTTTAACTTACTCAGCAAACAGTAAAATCCAGACATAACTTAACCCTTTCGTCACACATTTACAAAATAATCCAGTTTATAGTTTGTCAAATTTTTTGAGTAAAAACTGAAAATAACTCAAATTTCGTTATTTTTTGCTCCAAAATAAAAATCCATTTCCAGAAATATTGAAGAATTTAAGAAGCAAGTGCAGAAAAATTTGGGCGAGAAAGTCTGGTGGTGAAAAGCTTAACTTCCGAGCTGGCTAGTAGCTGGCATTGACTTTTTATAAAAACTTATCATTTCTAAAGTTAGTACGATTGTCATCAATGATTTTAACTTACTCAGCAAATAGTAAAATCCAGACATAACTTAACCCTTTCATCACACATTTACAAAATAATCCAGTTTATAGTTTGTCAAATTTTTTGAGTAAAAACTGAAAATTGACTCAAATTTCGTTATTTTTTACTCCAAAATAAAGATCCATTCCCAGAAATATTGAAGAATTTAAGAAGCAAGTGCAGAAAAATTTGGGCAAGAAAGTCTGGTGGTGAAAAGGTAACTTCCAAGCTGGCTGGCAGCTGGCATTGACTTTTTATAAAAACTTATTATTTTTAAAGTGAGTATTATTGTCATCAATAATTTTAACTTACTCTTTGTAGTATTTACTAATGTAAAACATATTTAGACAGACTACCAAGCACAGATATGTGATAATTTTGAAAGCAAGTCAAACTATCTTGAAGGTATCTAAATGTTATGTAACACTCAGATCATACTGTAAAATCTGAATTAGAAACATGACTTTTATTAAAATGGAACAATGCAACAGAAAGGATAAGGTTTCTATTAAAAGCAGCTGCACATATGAGAAATGATGAATTTTTGGTTCTCAATTGTTCAGAAGGAATGGATGTGACTTATTTTAGGGATACAGCTTCTAATAGAAATTTAACGATATTGTAGATGACTGACACCTGTAGTATATTATGTATATATAATCCATGCTTTCTCAGTTTCTTTTCATGTTTTTTTTTCATGATCCATTTTACTTTTCATCAATAAGTATCAAGCAATTGTGTTGGAAAAATCCTGTAGGTTTTTATAATCTCTTCGATTTGGTTAGTTTTTTTTAACTGAAATCATGCATTACAGTCAAACCTTGCTCTTTGAAGACTAATAAATAAACGCTGCTCGGATCGATGAATACGACATATGTGGTACATAATATTCGTTGTTCTAAGTAACTATTAAAAATAACAAGAAGTTTTGAGCAATGACTCTTTATCGATAACATAGAAGTAAATACTAATATAATCCATGACTGACAGGATATGTGCCGGTCTGTACATAATGATAGTAACAATAGAACAATTAATCTGGTCGGAAGCGTTTCCGTGGTGGTCACTAATTTTGAGTGCCGGTCAATCCCTGAAATAGCTATCAATAAAGAGCCATTGCTCGAAACGTTTAGCTAATTCTAATACATGTAGTTACTTGGATGACGATTACCAAATATTATCCACTTCATATTCTATATAAAAACCACCTGCCTAGTCACCACTTTTACGCAGACCAAGGCATATCGTATATAAGGAACCTGAGTATAAAGACCATTTGTCTTATCTGACCACAATTTCAGCAATAATTTTGCAAATTCTGCGTTGTTTAGAGACCAAAACAATAATTAGCATTCTGTTTATAAAACAATTTTGAATTAGCTCAAGTCAAAATTACCATTAGCATTCTGTTTATAAAACAATTTTGAATTAGCTCAAGTCAAAATTATCATTAGCATTCTGTTTATAAAACAATTTTGAATTAGCTCAAGTCAAAATTATCATTAGCATTCTGTTTATAAAACGATTTTGAATTAGCTCAAGTCAAAATTATCATTAGCATTCTGTTTATAAAACAATTTTGAATTAGCTCAAGTCAAAATTATCATTAGCATTCTGTTTATAAAACGATTTTGAATTAGCTCAAGTCAAAATTATCATTAGCATTCTGTTTATAAAACAATTTTGAATTAGCTCAAGTCAAAATTATCATTAGCATTCTGTTTATAAAACGATTTTGAATTAGCTCAAGTCAAAATTATCATTAGCATTCTGTTTATAAAACAATTTTGAATTAGCTCAAGTCAAAATTATCATTAGCATTGTGTTTATAAAACAATTTTGAATTAGCTCAAGTCAAAATTATCATTAGCATTGTGTTTATAAAACAATTTTGAATTAGCTCAAGTCAAAATTATCATTAGCATTCTGTTTATAAAACAATTTTGAATTAGCTCAAGTCAAAATTATCATTAGCATTCTGTTTATAAAACAATGTTGAATTAGCTCAAGTCAAAATTATCATTAGCATTCTGTTTATAAAACGATTTTGAATTAGCTCATGTCAAAATTATCATTAGCATTCTGTTTATAAAACGATTTTGAATTAGCTCAAGTCAAAATTATCATTAGCATTCTGTTTATAAAACGATTTTGAATTAGCTCAAGTCAAAATTATCATTAGCATTCTGTTTATAAAACAAATTTGAATTAGCTCAAGTCAAAATTATCATTAGCATTCTGTTTATAAAACAATTTTGAATTAGCTCAAGTCAAAATTACCATTAGCATTCTGTTTATAAAACAATTTTGAATTAGCTCAAGTCAAAATTATCATTAGCATTCTGTTTATAAAACAATTTTGAATTAGCTCAAGTCAAACTTATCATTAGCATTCTGTTTATAAAACGATTTTGAATTAGCTCAAGTCAAACTTATCATTAGCATTCTGTTTATAAAACGATTTTGAATTAGCTCAAGTCAAACTTATCATTAGCATTCTGTTTATAAAACGATTTTGAATTAGCTCAAGTCAAAATTACCATTAGCATTCTGTTTATAAAACAATTTTGAATTAGCTCAAGTCAAAATTATCATTAGCATTCTGTTTATAAAACGATTTTGAATTAGCTCAAGTGAAAATTATCATTAGCATTCTGTTTATAAAACGATTTTGAATTAGCTCAAGTCAAAATTATCATTAGCATTCTGTTTATAAAACAAATTTGAATTAGCTCAAGTCAAAATTATCATTAGCATTCTGTTTATAAAACGATTTTGAATTAGCTCAAGTCAAAATTACCATTAGCATTCTGTTTATAAAACAATTTTGAATTAGCTCAAGTCAAAATTATCATTAGCATTCTGTTTATAAAACGATTTTGAATTAGCTCAAGTCAAAATTATCATTAGCATTCTGTTTATAAAACAATTTTGAATTAGCTCAAGTCAAAATTATCATTAGCATTCTGTTTATAAAACAATGTTGAATTAGCTCAAGTCAAAATTATCATTAGCATTCTGTTTATAAAACGATTTTGAATTAGCTCAAGTCAAAATTATCATTAGCATTCTGTTTATAAAACAAATTTGAATTAGCTCAAGTCAAAATTATCATTAGCATTCTGTTTATAAAACAATTTTGAATTAGCTCAAGTCAAAATTACCATTAGCATTCTGTTTATAAAACAATTTTGAATTAGCTCAAGTCAAAATTATCATTAGCATTCTGTTTATAAAACAATGTTGAATTAGCTCAAGTCAAAATTATCATTAGCATTCTGTTTATAAAACGATTTTGAATTAGCTCAAGTCAAACTTATCATTAGCATTCTGTTTATAAAACGATTTTGAATTAGCTCAAGTCAAACTTATCATTAGCATTCTGTTTATAAAACGATTTTGAATTAGCTCAAGTCAAAATTACCATTAGCATTCTGTTTATAAAACAATTTTGAATTAGCTCAAGTCAAAATTATCATTAGCATTCTGTTTATAAAACGATTTTGAATTAGCTCAAGTCAAAATTATCATTAGCATTCTGTTTATAAAACGATTTTGAATTAGCTCAAGTCAAAATTATCATTAGCATTCTGTTTATAAAACAAATTTGAATTAGCTCAAGTCAAAATTATCATTAGCATTCTGTTTATAAAACGATTTTGAATTAGCTCAAGTCAAAATTACCATTAGCATTCTGTTTATAAAACAATTTTGAATTAGCTCAAGTCAAAATTATCATTAGCATTCTGTTTATAAAACAATTTTGAATTAGCTCAAGTCAAAATTATCATTAGCATTCTGTTTATAAAACAATGTTGAATTAGCTCAAGTCAAAATTACCATTAGCATTCTGTTTATAAAACAATTTTGAATTAGCTCAAGTCAAAATTATCATTAGCATTCTGTTTATAAAACAATTTTGAATTAGCTCAAGTCAAAATTATCATTAGCATTCTGTTTATAAAACAATTTTGAATTAGCTCAAGTCAAAATTATCATTAGCATTCTGTTTATAAAACGATTTTGAATTAGCTCAAGTCAAAATTATCATTAGCATTCTGTTTATAAAACGATTTTGAATTAGCTCAATTCAAACTTATCATTAGCATTCTGTTTATAAAACAATTTTGAATTAGCTCAAGTCAAAATTATCATTAGCATTCTGTTTATAAAACAATTTTGAATTAGCTCAAGTCAAAATTATCATTAGCATTCTGTTTATAAAACGATTTTGAATTAGCTCAAGTCAAAATTATCATTAGCATTCTGTTTATAAAACAATTTTGAATTAGCTCAAGTCAAAATTATCATTAGCATTCTGTTTATAAAACGATTTTGAATTAGCTCAAGTCAAAATTATCATTAGCATTCTGTTTATAAAACAATTTTGAATTAGCTCAAGTCAAAATTATCATTAGCATTCTGTTTATAAAACGATTTTGAATTAGCTCAAGTCAAAATTATCATTAGCATTCTGTTTATAAAACAATTTTGAATTAGCTCAAGTCAAAATTATCATTAGCATTGTGTTTATAAAACAATTTTGAATTAGCTCAAGTCAAAATTATCATTAGCATTGTGTTTATAAAACAATTTTGAATTAGCTCAAGTCAAAATTATCATTAGCATTCTGTTTATAAAACAATTTTGAATTAGCTTAAGTCAAAATTATCATTAGCATTCTGTTTATAAAACAATGTTGAATTAGCTCAAGTCAAAATTATCATTAGCATTCTGTTTATAAAACGATTTTGAATTAGCTCAAGTCAAACTTATCATTAGCATTCTGTTTATAAAACGATTTTGAATTAGCTCAAGTCAAAATTACCATTAGCATTCTGTTTATAAAACAATTTTGAATTAGCTCAAGTCAAAATTATCATTAGCATTCTGTTTATAAAACGATTTTGAATTAGCTCAAGTCAAAATTATCATTAGCATTCTGTTTATAAAACGATTTTGAATTAGCTCAAGTCAAAATTATCATTAGCATTCTGTTTATAAAACAAATTTGAATTAGCTCAAGTCAAAATTATCATTAGCATTCTGTTTATAAAACGATTTTGAATTAGCTCAAGTCAAAATTACCATTAGCATTCTGTTTATAAAACAATTTTGAATTAGCTCAAGTCAAAATTATCATTAGCATTCTGTTTATAAAACAATTTTGAATTAGCTCAAGTCAAAATTATCATTAGCATTCTGTTTATAAAACAATGTTGAATTAGCTCAAGTCAAAATTACCATTAGCATTCTGTTTATAAAACAATTTTGAATTAGCTCAAGTCAAAATTATCATTAGCATTCTGTTTATAAAACAATTTTGAATTAGCTCAAGTCAAAATTATCATTAGCATTCTGTTTATAAAACAATTTTGAATTAGCTCAAGTCAAAATTATCATTAGCATTCTGTTTATAAAACGATTTTGAATTAGCTCAAGTCAAAATTATCATTAGCATTCTGTTTATAAAACAATTTTGAATTAGCTCAAGTCAAAATTATCATTAGCATTGTGTTTATAAAACAATTTTGAATTAGCTCAAGTCAAAATTATCATTAGCATTGTGTTTATAAAACAATTTTGAATTAGCTCAAGTCAAAATTATCATTAGCATTCTGTTTATAAAACAATTTTGAATTAGCTTAAGTCAAAATTATCATTGCCAGGACTTGAAATTAAAAGTACCGGTAGCCAGACTGTAACTAGTAGCGTGCAGATTCCTAAGTTTTTTTCAGCCCCAGTCGTCAGAGGCCGCTACATACAATCCTTATTCTCACTAGAGGGTGATATACTGATAGATAAAACAATATTGTAAAATACTTTATTTTCGCTTGGAATTAATTTTTGCTGAAGGGGGATTGATTCAGTGAAAATAAAATCCAGCGAATATACCTTTTTTCCTCTATTTAACATTCAACTCATCAAAAATCAGTGAAAATAAATTCCATACAAAACACCCAAATATTTTTTTCAGCGAAAATTAATTCCAGCTAAAATAAAGTATTTACAGTATTGTACTTACAATCCTTATTGTCACTAGAGGGTGATATACAGATAGATAAAATAATATAATTGTACTTACAATCCTTATTGTCACTAGAGGGTGATATACAGATAGATAAAATAATATAATTGTACTTACAATCCTGATTGTCACTAGAAAGTGATATACAGATAGATAAAATAATATAATTGTACTTACAATCCTGATTGTCCAGTGCCTTCTTTAACACTTTCTCAGCTTTGTCAAATTGTCTGAGTTTTAACAGTAACTCTGCTAAATCATATTGTAAAAAATTCTGATGTCCAGTTTTCAAAGCTGCATCATAGTAATTAATAGCCTGAAAATAAGATAATCTAATTGGTAAATTAAACCTAGACACATGGAGCCAAGAATAGCCACTGGTTGTTTGAAACCCCTTATTAGACCGAAATAAACTCAAATTGCCTACAACTTTTTAGACAAACTGAGGATATTTGACACCCCTTTTCTGGACAGTAAGCATAAATGGTACCAAGGGAAAAGCCTGTGGACTCCCGGGGATGGACTTTGACTATCGAAATGAAGTTACAGAGAAAAAAAATCAGCTTCATTCTCCCGATGTTGGATCACTCAAGCTCTAGAGATGCAGTCTTTGGAAAATATGGACCCCTTTCAGACAGCAGTGGTGAATTTGGGACCCCTTTTGTTGTCACATATACATATAGCACTTCAAAGTAAGTGTAAATGTAAGACAAAACTGCAGCTGGATTACTGGGTTGTATTCTCGGGGGCGGACCATCCGGGCATTTTCACCACCTGGCAACCATCACGGTGAAAACAAAGGTCGAAAACTTTCAGAAAACAGTACTTCGGGATGGTTGTTGAGATTCTCCTGAACAATGTAACAAGATCACCCCAACATATATAAATTTGGTTGTCCAGGATTACTTCAAAGTTGATTTTGTGCCGTTTTCTCGAATTTAGCTATTTTCACCGGCCCTTCGACCGGTGTTCCACACCAGCTCGCACAGAGCCCTTAGAAATACATGGTATAGTGGTGGAACGTCATGTGATGTAGCTCCGCCTTCGAGGATACATGTAGCTTCAATTTTGTTACCACACATAACTGCAGTTTTATATTACTATGATTACAACTATCCAGTTAGTTTTAGATACACATGTTAACTACTGTAAAAAAAACTTTGAAATAGCTACATAACATTTTAGCGAATTTGACTCAATGCATGAATTAACTGAATCTTAATTTAGCTAAAGTGCCAATAATCTTACTGTGAGAAAATACTCTATTCTAATTAGTGACATCTTAAATTAGCGAAATTACAGATTAGCTAAATTAGCTAAAATAACATGCTAGCTAAAAAGACATGTTTTACGGTATGTAGACTACTGTAGAATACTTTATTTTCGCTTGGAATTTACTTTTGCTATTTTCGCTGAAGGGATGATTCCGTGAAAATAAAATCCAGCCAATATACTTTTTCCCCTATAATTCACATTAAACTCATCAAAAATCAGTGAAAATAAATTCCATACAAGACGTCCAAAAAGCCTTTTCAGCGAAAATTAATTCCAGCGAAAATAAAGTATTCCACAGTATTTATGTAAACATTGATAAACTCCAGTAATGTTACCTTTCCATAGTTGTGTGTCTTCACCAAAGCTCTTCCTATCTTACTGGCCAGTGTGAAATCTCTAGGATTTTTCTTGAGTGCTGCTTCATACACTTCAATGGCCTTTTCTGGTTCTTGTATACTCATGTATGCATCACCCAATAAGAGAGATGTGTGGGCGCTTTGATGTTTGTCAACAAGCTCTCTGTAAATAATAATGTATTATCAGAGGTACATTACGCAGGGATTGAAATAAAAGTTTTTCCCTGCATGCACAGTGTACATGTTGAAGTTGAAATTAACCTGCACTAACTTGTTGTTTTAAAGTTTTAATACAACTTACAGGTTTTCAACTGATGCAATCACGAAAGAATTCGATTTTTTTTAGTTATTTTACAATATTGGTTGAACTTAATTTAGGCTTAGTGAATATAATGAGAAAATGTTGTGTTAATTTCTACATGCACAGCGTGCACATTATATTTTGAGTTTACTTGCACTAGCTAATAATCTATGTGCATTTCGACCCCTGACTACGGTGCCATGATACCAAGATCCCGTTACAATCTCGCTCTCGCATAAGCGTTCCAACTCAGCAAAATGCGAATGCGCATGCCCGAAGTAACTAGGATACTGGGATGTCCAGGTGGATCAAAATAGCTGCTCACGATATGACTCATGGGTTACGAGAACTATATTTTCTGTACATTTTCGATGTATCACATTTTTTCACTTTGAATGTGGTAATACATGTTTTATTGTTTTATTACAAACCGCCTATGTCATGTCAGAAGGTAGTAGCATCAGTCTCGCTATCTACGAGATGAGACTTGAATGGGATCTTGGCATGATGTCACCATACAGTACAATATGCGCTGCAAACCCCAAGTAATATACCTCTGTTATTATACATATGTCACTGTAACGCAATAAGTCACAATGTGCCGTAATTTTGCAGTATTTTACAGGGTATTTTCATCCTACCATATTAGGAAATGCGAATTCCAAATATTGAATGATTACGAGCATAAGTGTCGTCTAATAAAAAAAAAACATGGCTGTTTTACATTATTACCTGTAACAACTTGCGTATATTACATCATTACCTGTAACAACTTGCGTATATTACATCATTACCTGTAACAACTTGTGTATATTACATCATTACCTGTAACAACTTGTGTATATTACATCATTACCTGTAACAACTTGCGTATATTACATCATTACCTGTAACAACGTGCATATATTACATCATTACCCGTAACAACTTGCGTATATTACATCATTACCTGTAACAACTTGCGTATATTACATCATTACCCGTAACAACTTGCGTATATTACATCATTACCTGTAACAACTTGCGTATATTACATCATTACCCGTAACAACTTGCGTATATTACATCATTACCTGTAACAACTTGCGTATATTACATCATTACCTGTAACAACTTGCGTATATTACATCATTACCTGTAACAACTTGCGTATATTACATCATTACCTGTAACAACTTGCGTATATTACATCATTACCTGTAACAACTTGCGTATAATCGTTTATCTTTCCTGTAGTTCAGATATATGTCTGCCATTTTTTCCTTAGCCTCCACATAGTAGGACTGTCCTGGCGTGATGTTTCTCAGCATACCAAGCGCTAATTCTACGTCTCCACGCTGTAACGCCAGGTCGGAATTCGCAATTGTAATCCGTACTTCTTCTGGGGTGTCTGTGAATTCGTTTATTGCGTCCTGCATCACTTTGGCGGCTTCTGGCTGAAATATGTATTTTGATATAAAGTTGCTCTCTGAGATAATAATAATTTTTTTAACAATTGGTCGTAAATCACATGACGATGCCTATTTGGTTTATTTTTGTACAATCATGGAGCTATGGTTCCATGGCAACATGAAACAGCATTTATTTTTTATTTTACAGTACCGTATTTGGAGAAAATTGTTTTAATACTTTTCAAAAATAACCATTTTTAGATCAATTCTATAGACAAAAAACAAACAAAAAACACATAGCCTTTTTTTATACTCTATCTCATCAGCCTACTATATCAGGCAGATAAAGAAAAAAAACAAGATATGATCATCTAGGCTAGTGTTACCCACATTCTGTGCAATTCTGTGACTAAAAGTATTTTCAACATTCAGAATAGTAAAAAAACAATTATACTGTAGAATACTTTATTTTCGCTTGGAATTTATTTTCGCTATTTTCGCTGAAGGGATGATTCCGTGAAAATAAAATCCAGCGAATATACTTTTTTTCCTATATTTCACATTAAACTCATCAAAAATCAGTGAAAATAAATTCCAAGCAAAATGCCCAAAAAGCCTTTTCAGCGAAAATAAAGTATTCCACAGTATTGCAATTGGTAATCCCTTGGATAAACATTGGTACGGCGTACGCACTACCAGTACCATATTCACCTGTATCTAAGCATTCAGATGTTGTATAGGTTGTTATAGTATAGTATGTTTAGTGGCCTGACAAGGTCGCGTGAGTTGCGCCCTCTGCGGTGCTCCAAACCCAACACACCTGATAGAATGATGTACCCACTTCCCCACCATGATTTTTGTCAGTACCAATCAAATTGCAGGAACGTCAGACAGTGACAGCCATCAAAGAGTAACCATTCACGGCAGAGTTTATTTGTTTGTTGACATAATGTGTAATAAGGCGCTGTCAAATTTCCACTGAATGTTTATCATCTTGTTGAAATACAAACATGGCTTTGATTGATGGTGTTACCATGACCACCAAAATGAATATTCATAAAAACTCATTGCAAGAAGGCGTGAACTTTGCGAATTTGCAGTATTGATATTGCCGACGAGACATACATTTCCTTTGGAGATGAAAGGAATAGTTTATAAGAGTTGTGTGAGATCAGCATTGCTGTATGGGAGCGAGACATGGTGTTTGAGTGAAAATGAGCTGGGTATTTTAAGGAGGACGGAGAGAGCGATGGTGAGAGTGATGTGTGGGGTGAAGTTGATGGACAGAAAGAAAACTAAGGACTTGATGCAGATGTTGGGTTTGAAGGAAGCGGTAGATCGGTTGGCGAAGGCAAATGGGGTACGTTGGTATGGGCATGTGTTGAGGAGGAAGGATGGGCATGTATTAAGAAGGGCCCTTGATTTAGAGGTGAGTGGTCCAAGGAAAAGGGGAAGGCCAAAGAAGACGTGGAAGATGCAAGTGGAGGAGGAGAGTGGGAAGGTTGGGATGAGGATGAGGGATGCTTTATATCGTGCAAAGTGGAGGGAGGGGGTAAGAACGATTGCCACTAGTGAATCCGGCCACCCTCGTCTTCGGGGACCAAACCGGATTTAAAACTCTGGACTACTACTACTACTACTACTACTACATACACTATTCTATCAGGCATTACATGTCAGGCAACTTGAGAGAGAATGTACCAGATTAATTATGTAACTTGTTTTTACTCTTGATGCTAAGGTAGAGGTGTATTTCCTTTACCTGTCTGTCAAGCTGTCTGTAAGCATCAGCCAACTCCAGGAACACAGACACTCTGTCATTTGTACTGACTTGACCAGCTTTTGTTTTCTTGGCTGAACCGGGATGAGCTAAACAAGTCGTAGAATAATATTACATTATTAAATATTCATTTGACAGATTAAAAAATAAAATGAGGCATATTTAAGGTAAGATTTGTAAAACCTCAGACCACTAATAAACAGACTGGCAATACTATTTTTAGAGGACCCGTTTTATTAATGTCTGTGGGTCTGCGAGAATCACTAACATAAGGAAAATATGAAACTTCGGTCTGACCATTCATGTCATTCCTGTTGAAACACTGCAGTTTTTTGTGAAGTCATGCATTATCGTGTGACTTTGTCAACATTTTCTTATCTCTCCAAGTAGATTAAAACGTTATCGCAAAAGTAAACCTGGGACACACATGTTAGACCAAAAGAAATACCTGCATTGAGGTATAACTGATGACCAATCCAAACATGATAGCATATGCATCCATGCAACACCAAAAGTTCATGTATTATTTTGAAAATGAATTCTGTTCCCCATAAAAACTGATGCCCTGGGGAAAATTATTGTTTTTTATTCCATCAGGAATACCAAAAAATAGCAAAAATAAATTCTGAGTTTGTAACATTTGATACTCACCAGGTTTTTTGATACCAGGTAACGTCATAGCAGTCTGCAACGTTCTTGCAGCATCCTCTATATCACCCTGTCGTTTCTGAATTCGGGCTTTAATAAGATGGTACAGCGGAGACTCCCGTACCTACAAATAAAATAATACTACTGTAAAATCTGAATTACCTTTCTTTTAAAATTGTACAATGCAATAGAAGGAATGTGGTTTCTATTATGACATCAATACAAAATGAGAAATGGTGAATTTTGGGTTATGAAATGTTTAAAAAGAATGGGTGCTATTAGGGATACAGGTTCAAATATAGATTTATCGGTATTTCTGTTTATTCTGACATGACATGAAGTTATCATACTACTATACAATCTGTGTTAGAAGCTGTATCTTCTATTAAAATGCTACAATGTAACAGAGGGGATGCGGCTTCTTTTAGAGCATCTACACATATGAGAAATCGCGAGTTTTTTGGATATGAATTGTTTAAAAAGAATGGTTGAGGTTTCTATTAGGGATACGAGTTTTGATACAGATTTCTGTTTATTCTGCCTACTGGTTTGCCACCAGTAATGATGTTGGTAGTAAACAACATATTAAAACCTCTTTAAAACAGTTTGAGTCAAATTTTGCACATATATGCAATGCGTTATGGGATAGAAATCCAAATTTTGCTCTACTAAGCATGTTACTGCACATATATGCAATGCATTATGGGAGATAACTTCAAATTTTGCTCCACTGAGCATGTTACTGCACATATATGCAATGCGTTATGGGATAGAAATCCAAATTTTGCTCTACTACGCATGTTACTGCACATATATGCAATGCGTTATGGGATAGAAATCCAAATTTTGCTCTACTAAGCATGTTACTGCACATATATACAATGCATTATGAGAGACAACTTTAAATTTTGCTCTACTAAGCATGTTACTGCACATATATGCAATGCATTATGGGAGATAACTTCAAATTTTGCTCCACTGAGCATGTTACTGCACATATATGCAATGCGTTATGGGATAGAAATCCAAATTTTGCTCTACTACGCATGTTACTGCACATATATGCAATGCATTATGGGAGATAACTTCAAATTTTGCTCCACTGAGCATGTTACTGCACATATATGCAATGTGTTATGGGATAGAAATCCAAATTTTGCTCAACTAAGCATGTTACTGCACATATATACAATGCATTATGGGAGACAACTTCAAATTTTGCTCTACTAAGCATGTTACTGCACATATATGCAATGCATTATGGGAGATAACTTAAAATTTTGCTCCACTGAGCATGTTACTGCACATATATGCAATGCATTATGGGAGATAACTTCAAATTTTGCTCCACTGAGCATGTTACTGCACATATATGCAATGCGTTATGGGATAGAAAACCAAATTTTGCTCTACTACGCATGTTACTGCACATATATGCAATGCGTTATGGGATAGAAATCCAAATTTTGCTCTACTAAGCATGTTACTGCACATATATACAATGCATTATGGGAGACAACTTTTAATTTTGCTCTACTAAGCATGTTACTGCACATATATGCAATGCATTATGGGAGATAACTTCAAATTTTGCTCCACTGAGCATGTTACTGCACATATATGCCATGCATTATGGGAGATAACCTAAAATTTTGTTCTACTGAGCATGTTACTGCATATATATGCAATGCATTATGGGATATAAACTTCAAATTTTGCTCTATTGAGCAAATTATTGCACATATATGCAATGCATTATGGGAGATAACTTAAAATTTTGTTCTACTAAGCATGTTATTGCACATATATGCAATGCATTATGGGATAGAAATCCAAATTTTGCTCTACTGAGCATGTTACTGCACATACATGCGATGCATTATGGGATAGAAATACAAATTTTGCTCTACTGAGCATGTTACTGCACATACATGCGATGCATTATGGGATAGAAATCCAAATTTTGTTCTACTGAGCATGTTACTGCACATACATGTGATGCATTGTGGGATAAAAATTCAAATTTTGT
Organism: Saccoglossus kowalevskii; assembly: GCF_978046115.1. NCBI lineage: Eukaryota > Metazoa > Hemichordata > Enteropneusta > Harrimaniidae > Saccoglossus > Saccoglossus kowalevskii. The sequence continues at coordinate 11,523,290 of NC_140660.1, read as the reverse complement.
TCTCCTGAGCATGTTACTGCACATATATGCAATGCATTATGGGATAGTAATTCAAAATTTGCTCCACTGAGCATGTTACTGCACATACATGCAATGCATTATGGGAGAGGAACTTAAAATTTTGCTCCACTGAGCATGTTACTGCACATATATGCAATGCATTATGGGAGATAACTTCAAATTTTGCTCCACTGAGCATGTTACTGCACATATATGCAATGCATTATGGGAGATAACTTAAAATTTTGCTCTACTGAGCATGTTACTGCACATATATGCAATGCAATATGGGAGATAACCTAAAATTTTGTTCTACTGAGCATGTTACTGCACAAATATGCAATGCATTATGGGATACAAACTTCAAATTTTGCTCTATTGAGCAAATTACTGCACATATATGCAATGTATTATGGGAGATAACTTAAAATTTTGTTCTACTAAGCATGTTACTGCACATACATGCGATGTATTATGGGATAGAAATACAAATTTTGCTCTACTGAGCATGTTACTGCACATACATGCGATGTATTATGGGATAGAAATACAAATTTTGCTCTACTGAGCATGTTACTGCACATACATGCGATGTATTATGGGATAGAAATACAAATTTTGCTCTACTGAGCATGTTACTGCACATACATGCGATGTATTATGGGATAGAAATACAAATTTTGCTCTACTGAGCATGTTACTGCACATACATGTGATGCATTGTGGGATAAAAATTCAAATTTTGCACTACTGAGCATGTTACTGCACATACATGCGATGCATTATGGGATAGAAATCCAAATTTTGCTCTACTGAGCATGTTACTGCACATACATGTGATGCATTGTGGGATAAAAATTCAAATTTTGTTCTACTGAGCATGTTACTGCACATTCATGCAATGCATTATGGGATAGAAATCCAAATTTTGCTCTACTGAGCATGTTACTGCACATACATGTGATGCATTGTGGGATAAAAATTCAAATTTTGTTCTACTGAGCATGTTACTGCACATATATGCAATGCATTATGGGATAGTAATTCAAATTTTGCTCCACTGAGCATGTTACTGCACATACATGCAATGCATTATGGGAGAGGAACTTGTCATTGAATATAATGGAAAACCAATAGCATACTAGAAACTAGATAAAAACAATACTTTATGAATTCTGACTGTCGAAATGAGCACTCAATCTTACGTCAAATGCATCAATATGGATTGCAATTTCCCATATTATAATCTGACCGCCATATCTTAAAGCGCGGTAGTAGTCGCGCCACGCATGCACGAGAAATATGGGTCTCATATAAACAAAGATGGCAACTTTGACTGTTGTGCAGATCAACGAGTACAAACTGTGACAATTCCAAGCTTTAATTAGGTAATTTTCATGTGATTGGAAGGTATCAAAGGAGTCACCGGCGGTAATCAGTGCAAGTTGCACCCAGGTCAAATCTCATACCTGGGCTCTCTCTGGAATTTGCTAGGTAATAGTAAATTTACTAATCAAGAAAAAAAAGTTTTAGTAAACTTTGTCTGGAAACTGCAGAGCATTTTCCCGCGACCGAGCACAACGGGGAAGAGAGAAGGAGAGGGAGGTGTCCCCTCTGTCGTCTGCCGAAAACAAGAACAGCATGCTGAAAATGGTACTTGCTGGTAGCAACCTGAGCTCTAATTTTGTGTAATTTCATGACATCAAATTAGGCAGTCTGCTCCACAAAATGTACCATTTATGATGGTACAACAAAACATCACAACAAAATATGCAATGTAGACACCAGAACCTTTATTTGAATAACTCAGTATTAATTAAACATATTCATGATAAGCTCACATTGTTAACAGTGGGAAAAATAGTCATCATTCAAAACGTCACTGCCTAGAATGCAAGTCATTTTTGACATATTTGTGGTCAGCAATTCTGGCATGCTTTGTGCAGTAATCTTTAGTCAGATCCACTGGTGAATGAATTCACCTTTCCACTTTTAATGCACCACAGACAGGTCATTACTTTAGTATCTATATTATACTCTAACCATGGAAAAGTAATCTAAAGAAATAAGCAATTTGGTATATATTACCACATAAAACAATTATAAACACGATAAACAAAATAATAACTTAAGCTCAAGAATAAATACCACTGGCACTAGTAAGTACAAAATTAAGCTCTAATTATGTTTATTATCATTTCTTATAAAATATTTATCCTGCAAATAGTGGACATAAAATTTTAGAGTCACAAAAAAAAATAGTAGATTACTGCACTGGACATATTTGGGCCGTTAAATCCTGTGAATAAACTTTCACAGGGAATTTCTCTGACGCCCACAGAAAAAAACTATACCAATCAAAAAGATGTATATTAAAATAAAGTTGACGTTTATGATGACATTTAAATGACTATTTATTTTCATTGAAATTTCTGAATTAAAGTGAAAAAGTAACTAAAGTAACTTTCGGTCTTGTAACTCGATGTCAGTGCTAAGAATGTCCGGTAAGAATGTTGTATGTTTCGAACATTGTCTCACCTTCCATTATTTCTGAAATCGTGCTGCAGTACTCAACTTTCCGTTTCTTGGTGCTGTCATGGGTTTCTGGTTCTGAACACGATTTAGTGGTTTCTCCATCTCGTCGTGAAAAATACTCGTCGAGCAGTTGTCTGCTCTTTTTTGATGTAGTCTCCATTTTCAATAAGGGAACTGATCATTACCACCAAGCCGGTTTCCTGTGAGTCTCCTGCGGCGTGCGTTTCTTTACCGTACCGGCCGTTGCTTTACCGTACCGGCCGCTGCTTTACCGTACCGGCCGCTGCTTTACCGTACCCGAAGGTCATTAGCCGTACCGGCAAGGCCGTTACCGTACTGGCAGGAGGCAATTCACACTTCTGACAAGTTAATTTATGCATTGATTTTCCGGTTTACCCGTAAAATGCCGACCTGTTTAAATTTCAGTTTTAATGCACAGGATCGCCAGAGAAAGCAAAACTGTAGAATTAATTTGAGTAGAATTTGTTTAGTTTGTAGTTATAGTCTGTTTATAAATCATTTTGTTCATGTTTGCTATGCAGTAGCTTTCAAGGTCAAATACACCACCAGGTCAATTTGTTGCGTCTTTTTATTTGTCAGAGATTAAACTTTACCATTATTATTGCATAATATTTACATTCAAGTTGCGCGTGATAATGCTACACATGATTTTTTTGAGACCATGGAGCTCCCAGTACGTCCATGTGAACTGTTGGATACGACTACAGACGGAACTGCGTCTTTATTTTATACGATATTTTTATTTTTTTAAAATTGGGATCAGTGCTCCCAAATCAACTGAGCCGACAAAGTGGGTTACAAAAATAACAGTTCCATGAAAGTGGCTATATTTGTGTATGATGAATCCTGAGTCGGTAGTTTTGGCATGTAACCTAATGGTTTTGGTTATTGTTAAAAATGCACAGTGCAGACGTAATTTTGTTTTCATTTTTTCACTTTATCTGGCGCCAGTGCACGTGTGCTTGGATGTTTTTTTATTCAGTGATTGGGCTAAATATTTGACGACGTTACCAACGTATTCAACATACGAAAATAGCATGTGTGTGCGTTTGCGTGAATGATAGATGCAGACGAGATTTCTCGTCGCAACGCGTTTTATTAAGTTTATTTCCAACGCGAGTGGTCGGCGCCTTTGATTGCGTTTAGTTTGTTCTTTCATTCGCAAAATCTATCGCTGGCACCGTTTATTTTGTTATGTCTCGCAACTGAATGTCCAAGCTGACTTTGTATTGGCTGTAATTATATTTTTTTTGTAAAACAAAAAAAAGTCCCGACCTTTCCACTCTAAATCGTATTCTGCCCCAAACCAAACAGCCCTTTTCAGGGCCAATCACATGTTCCAAAAAGAGATATACCGGCACACTTGCACACTCTGTTTTGTTATAATAAAGTTACATTGGGGATTGTTGGAGGAGGTGTGTAAATATCGGGTAAATATGTTTGGACAATTCCATAAGCAAACTCACAAAATGAGGTCGAAAAGCAATAGAAAAATGTTGACCTAGAGCAAGGTCAAATTCCGTTTTACGCACTTGAATTTTATCTGGACTACGTGCACGCGTTGCGCGTGTTATTGTCAACAAAGTATCAAAACAGATTTTCGAACGCCCAAGCCCGAATTTAAATACATGTGAGCTCGGCCAAGCGAGTCACACTGACACATTATGCAAGTATCATCGAATTCATGCGACAGGTTGAGACGTTTTATTCAACGTCGTGGGTAAGCTACGATGTAGGACTGTCGTTTTATAGCGTTACAGGCGATCATGAATATGTGAATAACACACATATATTGAAAAAAAACATGAAATTTCAGAAAGACTTTTTTATTTAATTTATTTATTTGTATTTCGACGGTTGTCCGACTTTCTTTCCACTGTGTGAGCTACTGACAAATATAAACAAATCATTAAACCATCGAGTCCTCTAGTCGACTGGGACGTAACACTCTGTTGTACAAGTCATGTTCTTTTCAAATTATTCACTTTCAATGGGTGGGTAAAAAAAAATTCTTATTGTTTGCAAAATGCCCAATTAATTCATGCATGACTCACGGTTACCGGCAGGGCGCCGATCAGTTACCGGGGCTTTGTTTACCATGCATTCATTAATCGAAGGTGATAAATAGTCGGTATTGGTCCTATCAGTACGGTAATTGTCCGGCCGGTACGGTAACGCAACAGTCGGTACGGTAAAGCAACGACCGGTACGGTAAACCGAGTCAAACTCACAGGAAACCGGCTGCGTGGTAATGATCAGTTCCCTAAATAAACAAATCACGTGTTTGATCAGGGCATCATGAAACCGTCCCATACTGAGAGTAATGTTTTATCTTGAAACGCATGCCGACTAAACTACGCATGTGCGATGACACCAAAATAACTTTAGAGTGGAAAAATACATTTAATGGCAGTTCTGTGTTGAACGCGATCACCGTGTAATGATTGTTGCAATCTTAGAAGTAACGGGACATTGTTTAATTTTAAAATGGCAATCACTCAAACCGTAGTAACACACGTGATGATCACAGTGGAGTTTTGACAATTAAATGAGGGCGATTTGCAAAGGGTATTTTGTACAAAATGTGTTCGTAAATCCTACTAATATATATTTATTTTGTTCGTAAATCTTGTCAAAATTTCGTAATTTACGACATTTGCGAGCGACAGCGAGAGCACAGCATACTTGTGATTTCCATTTGAGAGCACATTGGATTGTGGGAAAATCAATGTTTATCAACACGAATGTCGCACATGCGCAACGACTACCGCGCGTTAAAATGTTATACACCCAGAGACGTGGTTTAAATCATCATAATAGTTATACTGACCTCAAAATTATAACTCAATCCCTGTTCCAAGGACTGTGAGGCTTGCTTGAAACTACCTTGATGTGCATAAATCTATGAAGAAATAAGGAAAAGTTATTGTACACACACAAAAAAAGGTTAACTACAATGATATTACTTTGAATCTTGGTTATTACAGTATTACTGTATTATTACAGTATTACAGTATTACAGTATTATTATTACTGTTATTATTATTACAGTATTTTTTAACCGGTTGCTAGTTTTTAATTTAGTTTCTGGTCAAGTTGTTTTCAAAAATTCATGCGATCACCAAATTAGGTGACTTTTGACATAGCTCTGCAATTAGCCAATCAGATTACTTTTGACATACCTGTGCCATTATCCAATCAAGTGACTTTTAACATACCCAATCAGATAACTTTTGACATATCTGTGACATTACCAAACCAGGTGATTTTTTACATACCTGTGCCATTAGCCAATCAGATTACTTTTTACATACCTGTGCCATTATCCAATCAAGTGAGTTTTGACATACCAAATCAGATAACTTTTGACATACCTGTACCAACAGCCAATCAGGTGACTTTTGACATAGCTGTGCAATTAGCCAATCAGATTACTTTTGATGTATGTGTGTCCTTAGCCGATAAGATCAATTGTTACATACCTGTGCCATTATCGAATTAAGTGACTTTTGACATACCCAATCAGATAACTTTTGACATATCTGTGACATTACCAAACCAGGTGACTTTTGACATAGCTGTGCAATTAGACAATCAAGTGATTTTTGACATCCCTGTGCCATTGACCAATCAGATTACTTTTTACATACCTGGGCCATTAGCCAATCAGGTGATTTCTGACATACCTGTGCTATTAGCCAATCAGATTATGTTTGACATACCTGTTCCAATAGCCAATCAGATTACGTTTGACATACCTGTGCCATTAGCAAATGAGCATCTGAGAACGTGGGATTAATATCTAGACAGTGTTGTAATGTACTCTGTGCAGCGTCAATATCACCAGAGAGGAACTTGACTTTACCCATCAGAAAGAGACCCTCCATTAGTCCTGGTACAGCTTTAGTTAGGGGGTCCAATACAGCAGCACAACGCTTCAAAACAGGTCCCGCAGGCTGACCTGGAGCAATCGGCTAATAACAGAATAGAAACACAATTAGACTTAGTTAGGGGGTGCAATAAAGCAGCACAACGCTTTAACATAGGCCCCATAAGCCGGCCTTGAGCAATCGACCAATAACAGAATAGAAACTCATTTTGACTTAGTTAGTGGGTCCAATACAGAACCACAATGCTTTAACACAGGCCCCATAGGCTGGCTTTGAGCAATCAGCCAATAACAGATTAGGAACACAATCAGACTTAGTTAGGGGGTGCAATACAGAAGTACAATGCTTTAACACAGGCCCCATAAGCCGGCCTTGAGCAATCGACCAATAACAGAATAGAAACACAATCAGACTTAGTTAGGGGGTGCAATACAGAAGTACAACGCTTTAACACAGGCCCCATAAGCCGGCCTTGAGCAGTTGGCCAATAACCGATTAGAAACTTAATCAGACTTAGTTAGGGCGTCCAATACAGCACCTCCATGTTTTAACACAGGCTCCATAGGCTGGCCTTGAGCAATCGGCTAATAACAGATTAGAAACTCATTTTGACTTAGTTAGGGCGTCCAATACAGCACCTCCATGTTTTAACACAGGCTCCATAGGCTGGCCTTGAGCAATCGGCCAATAACAGATTAGAAACTCAATCAGACTTAGTTAGGGCGTCCAATACAGCACCTCCATGTTTTAACACAGGCTCCATAGGCTGGTGTTGAGCAATCGGCTAATAACAGATTAGAAACTCAATCAGACTTAGTTAGGGCGTCCAATACAGCACCTCCATGTTTTAACACAGGCTCCATAGGCTGGCCTTGAGCAATCGGCCAATAACAGATTAGAAACTTAATCAGACTTAGTTAGGGCGTCCAATACAGCACCTCCATGTTTTAACACAGGCTCCATAGGCTGGCCTTGAGCAATCAGCCAATAACAGATTAGAGGGTACAATACACAACTCAATCTTCAATGCAAGCCCCACATTTCAGTAATTTAGTCTAACAGTCTTGCTTGCAATGGTTCCTAGCAAAATTGTTGATGTTACAACGGAAACCAGTAACAATTTTGTTATACATGTATAAAGAACGTTACCAGCAAGAGATAGTTCTCACCTTATGAAGCTGATTGGAGGAAAGAATTAAGATACAAACATCCACAGTGGAAACATTGAGACAACATGAAACAGAACACAGATAACATGCATGGGTCAATCAGTGGTGGAATAATTGGTGATATAACGCTGACAATGAAACAAAAGTTGGACAATAAGATGCAAAAACAGTAAAAACACTTTCAGATAAGTGGAAATCAGCTGCATGTTTTTGTTTTTTTAATCTATTAACCATAAAAACTTATTTTGAGGTAGTTGTGGAAGAGTTAATGGACTAATTTTTGCATGATTTATTAAATAGTGATTTTTTTTTTTGATGGAAATATAGTTGCTAACATTTGTTGAATCACCTGAAGAAAACAGTGAAAGTCATAATTCCCAAAGTAATATAATAAACGTGACACATACATCAAAAAAGTCGTCAAGTTTTGCAACACATTTTAATTTTAAATTCAATTCATTTGACTATGGTGTTATGTTATGCATAGCAAGTTAGAACATGAATTGTCTTGTTTTGAACACCACAAATTAAAGCATATAGTTAATTATTATTTTTTTTAAATGAATTTGAGTTTTCACAGTCAAAATTACATTTGTAGTAATGGAATATGAGAAACATGAGGAGATGGACAATATTTTGAGATAATTTTGTGAGTTTTGCAACAGATTTTTGTTTTTTAAATTTAGGCCAGACTTTTTTTATTCCTTGTTTTTTTAAGGCAATTCTTATGAGGAGGGCGGGGGAAAAAATATAATTAATTCTTTTTTTTCATTAGATTTGTGTTATTCTCAAAGAATTGTAAGTGAGATCATTGATCGAAGAGAAGAAATGAAATAAAATTTTATTCCATGTATAACCATGTTTCTCATCTGCGCGAGACTTTGGTACTTTGATCATGATATTCCCACGAAAATGCAACTTGGATTTGTTATGCAGCGGTCGGTAATAAAATGAAGATAAAAAAAAAATTTTTTTAGCATTTTTTTGTGCTTACAAGTCGGAGGGCGCGAGAAATTACGCTGAAATAAAATTATATTTATATTTCATTTTCGGCTCCTGTTCATTCGGCGGGTTCGCGAAACAAGGGAAAATAAAAGTCTGGCCTTAATTCATTTAATAATAATAACTTCCAAAAAAAAAAAAAAAAAAAAAATAATAATTTCTGTGTTATGTTATGCCCAACAAGTTAGAGCATGAATTGTCTAGTTTTGAACACCACAAATTAAAGCAAATAGTTAAATCATTATTTTTTCTAAAAAAATTTGGCGCACAATTTTAAAGAGTTTTCACAGTCAAAATTACATTTGTTGTAATGGAATACGAGAAACATGAGAAGATGGACAATATTTTGAGATAATTTTGTAAGTTTTGCAACACATTTTTTTTTTTTAAATTTAATTCATTTAATAATAATTTCCAAAAAAAAAAAAAAAATAATTTCCATGTTATGTTATGCCCAACAAGTTAGAATTGTCTAGTTTTGAACACCACAAATTAAAGCATATAGTTAAATCATTATTTTTTTTAAAAGAATTTGGCGCACAATTTTAAAGAGTTTTCACAGTCAAAATTACATTTTGTTGTAATGCAATATGAGACACATGAGAAGCTGGACAATATTTTAAGATACTTGACTAAAAGTTGACGAGAAGTCATGTTCTAGGTAATGTACTGGTGCAAGTCTGGGATTGCTGAGCCATGCTTCAAAGTGAATGTTTTTGTGACTCGCTAAAAACACAAATATGGTGTCAAATTTGTTAGAGAGATAAAAGCCTGGTACCACATGTACCAATTATTATACAATTTGACACAACCAAATTTTATGTGTGATGATAATTTAACCTTTTTCACCATCAGTTTCCGCTTTTCATCACAAATTCCCAAAATAGTCCTGTTTATAGCCTGCATTTCCTTCATTAAACAGCTGTATAAAGGAATATTTGATGGACTAATGCTTCTTTTTCCAGTTATTGTAAAGGGGGTAATTATTCACTGGGTTTTAATTTTGCTTATTTCGCTGACTGGAAAATGTGCTAAATTAAAACCCAGTGAATATGTAAAATTTAGCATAGAACACATTATCTAAATGACGAAACCGTGAATTTAAAACCCACTGAATATGCCTGAAATGGTAAATCAGTGAAATTTAAACCCAGTGAAAATTAGTCATTTTACAGTATTTGCATTCACCTAACAAGAATATATGCCATGTCACATGATATATCACAATGTGTGCTTTCATTTGGTGACAGAGGTAATTTTGTCCAAGTATCACCGTGATTAAAAAATATTATCAAATTTGCCAAAAAAATGCAGCTTTACAACACATGGTGAAGAGAGAGAAAGAAGATATTGAGAGAAGGGACAGTGAAATGTTATAAATAGAGGGTGATCGATAGCACAAGGTGACGAATGAGAGAGAAAAAGATGGTTAGGTAAAATAAAATAAACATAATGATTGTAACATTTTATTTTATCATAGGGTAGAGTTTTTTTATTAAATTAATCTAATAAAAATATGACACATTGAATTGTTCTCCCTATATGTTGGTTTATACGGCTACATAGAAGAATTATGCAAATTAAATTTGTTGTATGGGTCGTCATTTTTTGTGTGAAAAATGCGTCAAGTAATCAGCCAGCAGCAGCCGCTGGCCACTTAAATAATAACTTTATTACACTACTATGCCATCAGAGGGTGCAGTATGGTAAATAAAATACAGATCACAAGAAAAAATACAGTAGCTAGTCTATAAGATAAAATTAAAAATAAAAGATGTTAAAAACTTAATAGGACAAACAAATTAAGGATAGTTACAGGATTCTCCCAATGTAGAGGTGATAGCTATCATATACCTGATTTCTGTTTTGCCTTATTTAGAAACTTTGCCAGGGGTATGAAGCACGTCATTATTTTAATGAAATTGTCTGTTTTATTTAGTTTATTTTTAATTCCTATTTCTTGAAACAGCTCCCCTCTTTGACCAAAGGTTTGGTCATATTAGAGTCATATGCAAGGCCAGGTTACCAGAAACACACTGCATTTGTATCTTTTCTAGTTAGCCTTTTTAGGGAGTGGGGCTAGTTAAAGGAAGACAATGTCAATAAAAAAATTCAGTGTAAATATTTTTTTCCCTAGATTTTACATTCAACTCATTAAAAATTCAGTGTAAATATTTTTTTTCCTAGATTTTACATTCAACTCATTAAAAATTCAGTGTAAATATTTTTTTTCTAGATTTTACATTCAACTCATTAAAAATTCAGTGTAAATATTTTTTTTCCTAGATTTTACATTCAACTCGTTAAAAATTCAGTGTAAATATTTTTTTTCTAGATTTTACATTCAACTCATTAAAAATTCAGTGTAAATATTTTTTTTCCTAGATTTTACATTCAACTCATTAAAAATCAGTGTAAATATTTTTTTTCCTAGATTTTACATTCAACTCATTAAAAATCAGTGTAATTAAATATCATATAAAACGCCAAAAATATAATTTCAGTGAAAATTAATTCCAGCTGAAATAAAATATTTGACAATACATACAGTTAACAACAATGATAACATACATTTTACACCATACCTTGCTTAGATACAAAATGAAAATAAAAACACATCTAAAAATCAAAAAAAAAAGCTAACTGAACAAAAAATAACTATGGAAGTGTGAAGATAAATTGAATTTGAAAATTGAACTATATTATTAACAAAAACTAAATAAAATCTTTAAAATCAACAGTAACTTACTGTAACAGTAATAATATCACAGAAAAAAAAATATCCAACCATGCTATTAAATAGCTAACACTCACAAGAAATAATAAAATAAATAAACTCTAAAAAAACTGTGCATATTTGAAACTATGGGAGTTTCATGTGTAACTTACCATCATCTCCTATAGAGTACAATATATGAAATATAAAGGACAAATAGTGTCAGAGATGAAAAATATATAAAATATTATACACCTAAAAGGTCAAACATCCAGGTACATGTACTTTGCATAATGCCCAAAAGGTCACACATCCTGGTACTTTGCATAACCCCCCAAAAGTCAAACATCCTGGTACTTTGCATAACCCCAAAAAGTCCACACATCCTGGGACTTCACATGACTGCTAAAAGGTCAATCATCCAGGTACATGTGCTTTGCATAATGCCCAAAAGGTCACACATCCTGGTACTTTGCATAACCCCAAAAAGTCCACACATCCTGGGACTTCACATGACTGCTAAAAGGTCAAACATCCAGGTACATGTACTTTGCATAATGCCCAAAAGGTCACTCATCCTGGTATTTTGCATAACCCCCAAAAAGTCAAACATCCTGGTACTTTGCATAACACCAAAAAGTCTACACATCCTGGGACTTCACATGACTGCTAAAAGGTCAAACATCCAGATACATGTACTTTGCATAATGCCCAAAAGGTCACACATCCTGGTATTTTGCGTAACCCCCAAAAAGTCACACATCCTGGTACTTTGCATAACCCCCAAAAGGTTGCACATCCTGGTTATTTGCATAACCCCTAAAAGGTTACACATCCTGGTACTTTGCATAACCCCCACTAGGTCACACATCCTGGTATTTTGCATAACCCCCACTAGGTCACACATCCTTGTATTTTACATGACTCCTAAAAGATCACATCCTGGTACTTTACATGACCCCTAAAAGGTTACACATCTTGGTACTTTACATGACCCCCAAAAAGTCAAACATCCTGGTACTTTGCATAACCCCAAAAAGTCCACACATCCTGGGACTTCACATGACTGCTAAAAGGTCAAACATCCAGATACATGTACTTTGCATAATGCCCAAAAGGTCACACATCCTGGTACTTTGCATAACCCCCAAAAGCTTGCACATCCTGGTACTTTGCATAACCCCCACTAGGTCACACATCCTGGTACTTTGCATAACCCCTAAAAGGTTGCACATCCTGGTACTTTGCATAACCCCCACTAGGTGACACATCCTGGTATTTTACATGACTCCTACAAGATCACATCTTGGTACTTTGCATGACCCCTAAAAAGTTACACATCTTGGTACTTTGCATAACCCCTAAAAGGTTGCACATCCTGGTACTTTGCATAACCCCTAAAAGGTTGCACATCCTGGTACTTTGCATAACCCCTAAAAGGTTGCACATCCTGGTACTTTGCATAACCCCACTAGGTGACACATCCTGGTATTTTACATGACTCCTAAAAGATCACATCCTGGTACTTTGCATGACCCCTAAAAAGTTACACATCCTGGTTCTTTGCATAACCCCTAAAAGGTTGCACATCCTGGTACTTTGCATAACCCCCACTAGGTCACACATCCTGGTATTTTACATGACTCCTAAAAGATCACATCTTGGTACTTTGCATGACCCCTAAAAAGTTACACATCTTGGTACTTTGCATAACCCCTAAAAGGTTGCACATCCTGGTACTTTGCATAACCCCTAAAAGGTTGCACATCCTGGTACTTTGCATAACCCCCACGAGGTCACACATCCTAGTATTTTACATGACTCCTAAAAGATCACATCTTGGTACTTTGCATGACCCCTAAAAAGTTACACATCGTGGTACTTTGCATAACCCCTAAAAGGTTGCACATCCTAGTACTTTGCATAACCCCTAAAAGGTTGCACATCCTGGTACTTTGCATAACCCCCACTAGGTCACACATCCTGGTATTTTACATGACTCCTAAAAGATCACATCCTGGTACTTTACATGACTCCTAAAAGATCACACATCCTGGTACTTTGTATGACCTCAAAATATCACACTTCCTGGTACTTTACATGATCCATAAAATAGTCACACGTCCTTGCAATTTGTATTACCCCACCCACACATGGGATTGTCCGGATACGCGCAAAACGAACCTGGAGAAATAGGTAACGCGCTGGGCAGCGGCAGCAATCCTTTTCCTGTATAATGTTCATTTATGCTCAAAATTTGAAACAGAGTCGCGAACTCTTGCAGCTATCCACACTTTTTATGATTGATGCCTGGGCATTTTGGCGAATTGAGTCCGCCATGTTGTTTAATGATGTTGGCTAGCGTTCAACAATAGGCCAATACCATTCGATCCATAGGGATGACGATGCTACATACACGTGCAATGAAATCAGTATCCAAAGGACCGGAAAATACTGCTTTTCAAGGCTATCAAAACAAAATTTGATAAAAGGAAGTAAAAGAAAAATCTGTACATCAAACTCCTCAGGGTACTGAGACAATAGTCTCAATGAAGTTCAAGCCCTGCGACAATAATACCCCAAAAATTGCCAGGATCTGGTCAAAAGATTCATTACATCCTATAGTTTCTCAAATCTTGTGTGCAATTGAAACACGATGAACCGAGAATGAATTCTTTCAAAGGGAAAGGTACTTATTGATTGGAGCAGACAATGTGCACGAGTAACCATGACGATGAGAAAATGTACTTACCGTTGATGGTGCAAATAATAAATACTCGTTGACGATTTCAATTAAGAAGTCTGGGTTGAATTGTTGATAGTAGACCATTCCTAATGGCAGGCCTTTGAGAGATCCAAAGTGAGTTTCCGTACAGTCATTCAGTAACTGGACAGTGTCATCACCACTTTTACCACGTTTACGTGCTAACACGGCACTTAGGTACAACAATTCCTGGTGAATATACAACACGGGTTGAAATAGACAACAGGGGTTGAAATAGACAACAGGGGTTGAAATAGACAACAGGGGTTGAAACAGACAACAGGGGTTGAAATAGACAACAGGGGTTGAAACAGACAACAGGGGTTGAAATAGACAATAGGGGTTGAAACAGACAACAGGGGTTGAAATAGACAATAGGGGTTGAAACAGACAACAGGGGTTGAAACAGACAACAGGGGTTGAAATAGACAACAGGGGTTGAAACAGACAACAGGGGTTGAAATAGACAACAGGGGTTGAAATAGACAATAGGGGTTGAAATAGACAACAGGGGTTGAAACAGACAACAGGGGTTGAAATAGACAACAGGGGTTGAAATAGACAACAGGGGTTGAAACAGACAATAGGGGTTGAAATAGACAACAGGGGTTGAAATAGACAACAGGGGTTGAAACAGACAACGGGTTGAAACAGACAACAGGGGTTGAAATAGACAACAGGGGTTGAAACAGACAACAGGGGTTGAAATAGACAATAGGGGTTGAAACAGACAACAGGGGTTGAAATAGACAATAGGGGTTGAAATAGACAACAGGGGTTGAAACAGACAACAGGGGTTGAAATAGACAACAGGGGTTGAAATAGACAACAGGGGTTGAAATAGACAACAGGGGTTGAAATAGACAACAGGGGTTGAAACAGACAACAGGGGTTGAAACAGACAACAGGGGTTGAAATAGACAACAGGGGTTGAAACAGACAACAGGGGTTGAAATAGACAATAGGGGTTGAAACAGACAACAGGGGTTGAAATAGACAATAGGGGTTGAAATAGACAACAGGGGTTGAAACAGACAACAGGGGTTGAAATAGACAATAGGGGTTGAAACAGACAACAGGGGTTGAAACAGACAACAGGGGTTGAAATAGACAACAGGGGTTGAAACAGACAACAGGGGTTGAAATAGACAATAGGGGTTGAAATAGACAATAGGGGTTGAAACAGACAACAGGGGTTGAAATAGACAATAGGGGTTGAAACAGACAACAGGGGTTGAAACAGACAACAGGGGTTGAAATAGACAATAGGGGTTGAAATAGACAATAGGGGTTGAAACAGACAACAGGGGTTGAAATAGACAACAGGGGTTGAAAAAGACAACAGGGGTTGAAACAGACAACAGGGGTTGAAATAGACAACAGGGGTTGAAACAGACAAGTTTGAGTTATGCAGTTACCATGGAAACTTGCACACTATGTTGTAAAATTTTGTCTTTGTAGGGGGGTTAATAAGGGATTTTCCGTACAATTGCGAGATCTCGCGAGATGTATGAAAAACGCGCCTCAAACGTCTGCCGCAAAAATCGAACGATTTGATTTTGAACTAGAATTTCTTTATTTCGTAACTCACATCGACCGGCCGATCTTCGACAGAGGAATATTGCTTCCGAATACCCTTACTTAATCGAAATTGCCTATCATCAAATGTGGACAGCACATTATTAAGCATGGAAATGTCCCCCAAAGTACTTCGTGTTTGTCGAATCCCACGCGATGTTTGACGCAACTACGACGCTATGACCTTTGTTTGTCCTGTTTTTACGTCCGATTTCACGCATAACGCGTGATTCTCGCAGTGAACGGAAAATGGTCTATTTCAACTCGCAAATGTTGAATGCTAATCAGACTGCCAGGAACTAGGGATACCAGCTAACAAATTCCCATTCTCGTACAGAAGCCGATTAATAACGCTATAATTCCAAACGGTCTATCCTCGGGGGCGGAGCTACGTCACAGACGTTCCACGTTGCTAAGACGCGCACCACTGTACCATGCATTTCAATGGGCTCTGTGCGCGCTGCTGTGGAACGCCGGTCGAGTCGGTGAAAATTCGAGAAAACAACACAAACTCAACTTTGAAGTAATCCTGAACAACCAAATTCATATATGTTACACATGTAGGGCTAATCTTGTTACACTCTTCAGAGGAGTCTCAACAATCATCCCAAAGTACCGTTTTATGCGAGTTTTGGGCCTTTGTTTTCACCGCCGCGGGTTGCCAGGCGGTGAAAATGCCCGGATGTCCGCCCTCGAGGATAACAGCTTTTGAACCCATCACAAACAAGTAAATTTTAACTGGAACAGATAATACACCTTTCACGTAACCCAAGCCCTCTAGTGTCGGAGATATAAAAATGATGCAGATGAGTAAAAGCAATAAAGTTTGTGTTCAGAATTTCATAAAGTCTAGATAATCTTTAAGAAACGTTATTTTTTATAGGTTAGATCATAGTTCGAGGTGACTATGAGAATTTGAACGAGGGCCGTTGACTCGAGTTTAATTCTCATAGTCACCGGGGCGCGTGATCTAACCGACTTAGCGCTGGTCAATCAGCCCGAGAAAAGATTTGTATTAGACAATCAAAGGATGACATTTTGACAGCAATCAAACTTGCATTTTTTCAACAGTGATCTAAGTGAATTCGTGGTGCAATAGAACCACACTTTATCGCGACTCTGATTAGCCAAGGGCTTTCGGCCATGGATATTTAAATACAGATAAAAAAAACATAGCATAAGTATTACAACCTTGCAATTTAGTTTGACCATGAATACACCACTGATGACATTTATGTAAGTGTTTACATTACACATACAGGATTATTATTATGATTATGACATATATGCATATTAAAAAAACATGTTGGAATCCATGCTAAGATTACCGTAGTTGTCAGAGTATAAACCCCTGCTCGAGTATAAGCACTTTACAACAAGTCATTTATCAAATTATTTATTTGAAACGTCATTTAGAATATACTTTCATACTTTCATTACCCCAAAACGTACAGACCAATATTCATGTGAAACGCAGAGTCAAATGCTGTTCCATTTAGTAAAATTTAGTGACCCTGAGGCGTAATGGCCGATCCTCAAGTTAATTTGGACGATGCTAGTCGATGAAAACACTCGTATCGTACACACAACGATTTGTTTATGAATAAATTAGGATAAATTATCGCACAGGGGAGTTTTAATTTTTATCTGTTTATAAGCCTCCTCCCCCCTAATTTTTCGCCAATTTGCCGTTTTCCCGGAGGGGTTTATACTCGGACAACTACGGTATATCATCCCTCTTTTATAGCATGATGGTAACATATATTCTTTACAACTTATTCTTTACAATTTACAAGTCCCAACTTTTCTACTACCAATACAAAAACTTGTGACTTACTGAAGATTTTCCTATTGACTGTTGTATCGCGTTGAGAAAGTCAAGTTGTTGTTCAGCGTCGTCCAAATGTCCTTCAAGAAGCTGACACTTAATAATTCCTATCACGTAAAAAGACAGAATATGATATTTAAAGTTGGTGAATGTTGAACTTCTAGCAATACAAAAGCAAATATAGTAATAGGAAAATATTAATTAAAGTTGTTGACATTAGAAGGCTACTGCAAAATGACTAATTTTCACTGGGTGGCTAAATGACTAATATTCAGTGGGTTTCAAATTCACTATTTTATCATTTAGATAATGTGTTCTATGCTAAATTTTACATACTCACTGGGTTTTAATTTAGCCCATTTTCCAGTCAGCAAAAGAAGCAATATTAAAACGCGCCCACCTCATTATAATATGTGCATTCATGAATATTTAATAGCAATTAATTTCCTGCAGAATAAACACCTCCATTTCGCAATTTTTTTTTTATTTAAACTACAAAAACAAGCAGCCTCTCGGCTGAGATAGCTCCGCTGTTAGCAATGCACATTTCAATTAAAGAACAGAAGATATCATTAGAAAATGAACAATATGCATAGTATCAATGCAATGGGACTTGCTGTTTTCAAGAAGAATTTAAAAATATCATTTTTCACCATAAATGATTGTGGTTTTTAACAAATTTAAGAAAATATCACTTTTTACCAAAAATGACAAAAATATTCACCAAAATTAGAGAATTAAAGATATCATTACAAAATGAACAAATCTGAGAGAGGTCCACATGTAGTACCTATATATGTAATATCAAAGCAATTGGACTTGCGGTTTTTAACAAGAAGTTGAAAATATTACTTTTTACCAAAAATGACAAAAATATTCATTAAAATTAGAGAACTACAGATATCACTACAAAATGAACAAATCTGAGAGAGATCCACATGTAGTACCTATGTATGTTATATCAAAGCAATTGCACTTGCGGTTTTTAACAAGAAGTCGAAAATATCACTTTTTACCAAAAATGACAAAAATATTCACCAAAATTAGAGAATTGAAGATATGATCATGAAATGAACAAATCTGAGAGAGGTCTACCCAAGGTACATATACACCAAGTATCAAAGCATTCAGGCTTGTAGTTTTCAAGAAGAAGTCAAAAAAGTAAAACATTGACACAGACGACGGACAATCACTCATATGATAAGCTCCACTCGACAAAGTTACTGCACCAGTCTACCTTTTACAGTACTGTAGAATACTTTATTTTTGCTTGGAATTTATTTTCGCTATTTTCGCTGAAGGGATAATTCCGTGAAAATAAAAATCAGCGAATATACTTTTTTTCCTATATTTCACATTAAACTCATCGAAAATCAGTGAAAATATATACCATACAAAACGCACAAAAAGCCTTTTCAGCGAAAATTAATTCCAATGAAAATAAAGCATTTCACAGTACTTTAGAGTTACTGACTCACCTGTGAGGGCAGCAACACTCGTCTCATCTAGTTTCATAGCATTCCTGTAGAGTTTCATAGCATCTTTGACTTTTCCTTGAAGTAGCAACTCATAACCTGCCTCTGTGGCGTATTCTGAATTCATATTGTCAAGTCCAAGTGCTCTCTCCATCAATGTATATGTCTGCTGTAAAACCAATGTGTTTCTTCCACACTAAAAAAAAAAAGAGAAAAGAAATTCACTACAGTGTAACTTAATATTAAACCTGGCTTGAGCTAGCTTAGCTTTACAGGAATTTTTCTAAACCAGGGATAATCTCGGATGGCGCTCTCTTATTGAATTGCCGATTGAACTTTCAAGTCATAAATATATTTCTTGAGCTGCGCACTTCTGTGCTGCCATACAACATGAAATCTTTCTCAAATATATTTTTCTCCATGAAAACTTCCCAGCAACACAGCTGACAATGTGTCTGGACAACAAATACACTAAAATTACTCCAAAATATTTCAATGGCGACAGATACACCGTTAAAACGGCACAGAAACTTTCCGATGTGACGTTTCCAGGTCATTCCGCCCGTCCACACCTATCCTCTCGCTTGGTCTCTCCGCTTCTTCGCCGGTGTGTGCTCCCTCTTGTTCATTTTTTATAGTAAAACCCCTGCTTTATATATCTAAACTCAGGAATCTGCCTAAAATGTGTCTTATAATAGTAACTCAGGTAAAATACAGGGTTGCGGTTATTTGAAAGTGATGTTTATTCTGAATTTGGAGTCAAGGTCAAACCATGCCTAAAAGTGCACTTGATACATTATATCTATTGGTGTAATCTAAATATGTACAGGTAAGGCCAGACTTTTATTATCCCTTGTTTAGCAAACCCGCCGAATGAACAGGAGCTGAAAATGAAATAAAAATAAAATGTTATTTCAGCGTAATTTCTCACGCCCGCCGACTTATAAGTGCAAAAAATTGCTAAAAAAACTTATTTTTATCTTCATTTTTTTTCCCGACTGCCGCATAACAAATCCAAGTTGCATTTTCTCCCTCCTCAAAAAAATTGCCTTAAAAAATCTCGACAAACAAGGAATTAAAAAAGTCTGGCCTAAGCTATAAAAGTAAAGGGGCAGGAAGTTAACAACTCATCACTGGTTTTCCCACCCAAATTTTTCAGCACTTATAATCTTCAATACTTCTGGAAATGAATTCTAATTTTGAAACCAACAGACGCAAATTTGAGTAAATTACCAGTTTTTTGGCTATTTTTGTCCCAATATTCTGAAGGAAAGTGCAGACCATAAATGGGACTATTTTGTGAATTTGTGATGAAAAGGGGGATAAGTATCATTGCCATCAATAATTTAACTTATATTAAAAGATTACTTAATTAGGCATATAGTAGTTTTTAAAGCAAGCTAAGCTAACTGTAAACGTATTAATTAATGGTTTTTAATTTCACTATTGATGTTGAAAAATGAAATTTGCAGAATTAAACCAACGTAAACTTGGAGAATAACAATAGAACTCAGTGTTTCTCTGACATAAGCTCATAAACTTAAACCCCAGTGAAAAACCTCAAAACATTGAAATTAAAGCGCGGTAGTCGTCGCTCGCGCATGTGCGAGATATATGGGTCTCATATAAACAAAGATGGCGACTTTGACTGTTGCGCAGATCAACGAGTACGAACTGAGACGTTTCCAAACTTTAATTAGGTAAGTTTTAGTGATTGGAAGGCATCGAAGGAGTCACCGTCGGCAATCAGTGCAAGTCACGCCCAGGTCAAACCTCATACTTGTGATTTCCATTTGAAGAGCGCATTGGATTGTGGGAAAATCAATATTTATCAACACAAATGTCGAACATGCGCAGTGCGACGACTGCCGCGCTTTAAATGTCAGTGAAAATGAATGTTTTTACAGTAGCTTCAAGCCTGCTTGCTAAATGAGACATTATTCTCAGGC
The DNA here is from genome assembly GCF_978046115.1 of Saccoglossus kowalevskii. Classification (NCBI taxonomy): domain Eukaryota; kingdom Metazoa; phylum Hemichordata; class Enteropneusta; family Harrimaniidae; genus Saccoglossus; species Saccoglossus kowalevskii. The sequence goes on along the minus strand of NC_140660.1, from coordinate 11,502,363 downwards.
TTTACTGCACTGCGAGTTAAGCTTGAACCATACACCATGGCCTTTTACAGTCGCAGGTTTTGTAGCTGGAGGGAACTGCTTATAAGAAAGTATTTACAATGACTTACCGCTCTACAGAAGGTTTGAGACATACTATAATACAACCATGGATTCTTGGGTTCAAATCTATCCAACAACTGTATCAGTTCACCGAGTTTAGTAGCAGCCTGCAAACAGATGTAATGTATTTACTGTTAAATACTTTAATTTTTGCTAGGAATTTCCGCTATAGCAATGCTTCAGTGAAAATAAAATCCAGGGAATACTAGAATACCTTTTTCTCCTATATTTTACATTCAACTCGCCAAAAATCAGAGAAAATAAATTACATACAAAATGTTTTTTCAGCGAAAATTAATTCCAGCTAAAGTAAAGTATTTTACATTAGTACACAGACTCAGCAGAAAAATTACTGTGAAATACTTTTTTATTCTAAGGCTGGAATTAATTTTTCACTCCAAAAAAATGTTTTGGTGTTTTGTTTAGAGTTTATTTTCACTGATTCTTGACGAGTGAAATATAGGAAAAAAGATATACTGTGGAATACTTCATTTTCGCTGGAATTAATTTTCGCTGAAAAGGCTTTTTGGGCATTTTGTATGGAATTTATTTTCACTGATTTTTGATGAGTTTAATGTGAAATATAGGAAAAAAAGTATATTCGCTGGATTTTATTTTCACGGAATCATCCCTTCAGCGAAAATAGCGAAAATAAAGTATTCTACAGTATTTGGTGTTCAACCTCATCAGGTTCAACCTCAGGTACAATTTTAAAGTCAGACACACCAACTACCTGTACTACACACCAGTGTATAGTGTGTTTATTAATTCGATGATACATACCTCATCATAGCTACCGTCTCTGCACAATAAATGTAGAATCTGTAAACGTACAGCCTCTATACAGTATGTATCTTGTGATAACGCCCTGTGTAGATAAAGTTGAGAGAAGCAAGGGGATAAAAACTTAGTGGTTTATGTTGGTAGATGAGGGGCATTTGCACCATATTACTGTAAAATATTTTAATTAACTGTAATTAATTTTCACAGATTTTTGATGATGAGTTGCATGTAATTACATAAAAAAAAGATATAATCGCTGGATTTTATTTTCACTGAATCATCCCTTCAGCGAATATAGCAAAAATTATTTATAAGCGAAAATAAAGTACTTTAAAGTACTCTGGGAAAAAAATATTATAATTTTAACAATGTTTGAAACCCAAACCATACCAAAGCTTATCAAAATCCTTAAAATATACAAACCCTTACAAAACCTCCCAAACTCTAGTCGTAGTTATCCCCCAAAACTGCATAATTTTGAAGTAAATGTGGCTGAAGTGAATTACCAAAAGAACAAACAAAACTGCTGTGATAACAGATTTTTTCATTTGTTTATTTTGTTTATTTTATTTATAAAATGTAAATTCCATAACTGCATTGTATAGTATGAGGTTTTTAAAGGTAGGATTTTCTGCTGCGTCATTTAGGATTCTGAGTTTTCAAACTACTCACCTCTGAGCAGTTTCCATAGTCTGTTCCCAGTCTTGCAATGCCAACTGTAACCTCATTTTCTCTATCAGCGCTGGCATAAACCCTGGATACGCAACCACGGCTTGATTGATCAACTCCAGGGCGCCAGTATAGTTATGGCGTAAAACATAGAATTTAGCTTTACCAAACAAGCCTTCTACTTCTTTGTTAGAAATCCTAGATAGATACAAATAACATGATGCGATTATGAGAATGAGGTAAAACATACACAACATCAACAGTAAATGCATTGTGAATGGTATCACAGAAATACAGACGGTTAGGTTTTCCGATAATGATACAATCACAACCTGTATACCATTTATTCCAAAACGACAGCGGTAGAAAAATGTTGACTGGAACAGGAACGTGGTAAAAAACAGAAATTGAACTGCACGCGAGCAGAAGTTAAACAAACACTGATTGGTCAATACCGACCATGTGTGGACGTAGATTGACCCTAATTAACATAATTTATGCATTTCACTTGGATATCGGCAGTATCACCGTAACATCGAATATAACAATAATAACTCTGAAATTAATAACGATATTAATGTTCGCGACATGCATTGACCGGTATATATTTGAGTAGAAGTGTATGTGATGCGTACTGCCCTCAGAGGTATAGCCAGGTATTATGCATATGTCTGAAATGAAAGATACATGTACCAGTATCAAGTTGTAAACACAAACATACAATAATTGTTTGTGTGGAATATTTATGGTTATTTTGTGATTTATTTTCAATCATAATTTGACAGGTTTGTAGACATTTTTCCTGTCAAATGAAATAATGTAACTGTCTGAAATGAAAGATACATGTACCAGTATCAAGTTGTAACCACAAACATACAATAATTTTTTGTGTGGAATATTTATGATTATTTTGTGATTTATTTTCAATCATTATTTGACAGGTTTGTAGACATTTCTCCTGTCAAAATGAAATAATGTACCTGTCTGAAATGAAAGATACATGTACCAGTATCAAGTTGTAACAACATACAATAATTTTTTTTGTGGAATATTAATGATTATTTTGTGATTTATTTTCAATCATAATTCGACAGGTTTGTAGACATTTTTCCTGTCAAATGAAATAATGTAACTGTCTGAAATGAAAGATACATGTACCAGTATTAAGTTGTAACCACAAACATACAATAATTTTTTTTTGGAATATTTATGATTATTTTGTGATTTATTTTCAATCATAATTGGACAGGTTTGTAGACATTTCTCCTGTCAAATGAAATAATGTAACTGTCTGAAATGAAAGATACATGTACCAGTATTAAGTTGTAACCACAAACATACAATAATTTTTTTTGGAATATTTATGATTATTTTGTGATTTATTTTCAATCATAATTTGACAGGTTTGTAGACATTTTTCCTGTCAAATGAAATAATGTAACTGTCTGAAATTAAAGATACATGTACCAGTATCAAGTTGTAACCACAAACATACAATAATTTTTTGTGTGGAATATTTATGATTATTTTGTGATTTATTTTCAATCATAATTTGACAGGTTTGTAGACATTTCTCCTGTCAAATGAAATAATGTAACTGTCTGAAATGACAGGTTGACAGGTAGCTAACTATATACCTGATTGGCCGCCCTTGTGTTATGCAAATTAACTAATAAGCTACATGTACTGTAAAATACTTTATTTTCGCTTGAAATTAATTTTCACCAAATGATTCAGTGAAAATAAAATCCAGCGAATATACCTGTTTTCCTATATTTTCCATTCACCTTGTCAAAAATCAGGGAAAATAAATTCTATACAAAACACCCAAAAAAATCTTTTCAGCGAAAATTAATTACTTTCCGAGGGGTAGCACTGGGTACAAAAGAAACAAGTTTGAAGAATAAAACTGTTCACATTACTTACTCCAAAGCATCATCAAAGAACTTGACGGACTTTTTAACATAGGCGTCCCTTCCACTAGTTAGATCAATCCAACCACGAAGAATCAAACCCTGGATAAATGAAAATAGACAGATATATTAAATAGCTTTGAGATTTGAAGTTATAACGAAATGAACAAATCTGAGAGAGGTCTGCCCAAGGTACATATACACCAAGTATCAAAGCAATAACAATTGTAGTTTTCAAGAAGAAGTCAAAAAGTTGACAGACAACGACGGACAATCACTCATATGATATGATAAGCTCCGCTCGACAAAGCTGATAGCCAAGCTAGAAATGTTGATTTTGAAAGGCTTTTTTTCAGTATTTGATAGTATTGTAACTACGCTAGTGTTTTTGTTTTGATAATATTGTTAAAACACGATGAGACCTTGTTAGGTTAACACAGTATATGAAGCAATATGCTTAGTTACACCATTATGTGGTTATATGATGATATTTTCTAGGGCATGTTGGATTAAAAAAGGTTGGTGAAAAATCATCCAGGGTCTGCAAGATGCTGAAGGACCTGCTATATTAAATAAAACTTCAAATTTCATTTTGTTTTTGCAAGAAGCTTACATGTCACTTTTATTAAAGCAAAGAGGAAGTTGCCTGCACATACAGGACTTGAGTCCTAAACAACAATAGAAAGGCTCAGTCTGTCTCATGTGTGAAACTGATAATGATTCATCTAAATGATTTTTCTCAAGGGAATAAAATAAAGCACATATTTACATTGGACTTTCAATATAAATACTGTAAAATACTTTATTTTAGCTGGAACTAATTTTTGTTGAAAAGACTTTTTTGGTATTTTGTATAGAATTTATTTTCACTGATTTTTGACAAGTTTAATGTAAAATATAGAAAAAAAAATTATGTTCGCTGGATTATATTTTCACCGACTCATTCCTTTAGCGAAAATTTATTCCAAGCAAAAATAAAATATTCTACAGTAGTCTGGATGCATTGCCTTGATGCATGGAGCAGAGAACAGCCACTGGTGGCTCTGTATACAATCAAAACCTATCAAGGCTTGTCTTCACTCATTCAGATTTGAGTGCAAAGGCCAGAAACACTTAAATTTTGTGTTTCGTATGATAGATAGTGTGTACAGTCTTCAAATAACCACAATAGACAATACAGTAGGGGGTCAAAACTGAATATACACGATTCCGCCGTTTCAAAATATATTAAATTCTATTAATAATTGCACTTTCAGGTAATATATGAGTTATGTCTACGTCATAACCTTGTTAAATGTTATCATTATACATCTGTCACCGTAACGCCATACGTTACAGCGTGCCGCAATTTTGCAGTATTTTACAGGGTATTTTCATACTACCATATTAAAAAACGCGAATTCCAAATATAGAATGATTACGCGCGTAATCTCTCTCTACTAAAAAAAAAACTAAGGCTGCCACCAGAGTTTGACTACAGTTTGACCAGACTCCACAAAGAAGCTCGCTGATTCTGTTTTGCATTTTAAATTTCCCATGGTGTATCCTTGGAAAGAAAAGATATATAATAATACGGTTATTACGAGAATACACGCAGCATACTGTCTGATACTCCAGCTGTACTGTCTTCGTGTATACTTTTAGGTATTCTTGTAATAACCTCATATGAGCATATTGTGTACGAAGTGAGCATTCTTCGGTCCCTTTTTCCATATTCCACAACCAATGCTCATGATCAGTGAGGTGAATTGCAATTATATTTTAATTAAGTGACATTCAGCACCGTTAATGGGTTTCATCACATTGATGGTGCTGTCCATATTCGAAGCCCACACATAAGCAATGTTACCAGATATATAGAGGGGAGGCAAGGGGGGTAGCTGGTACAGTTTTACGGGAAATAAAAAGGGCTTTTCACAATTTACGAAGAAAAAAAAGACGTTTTTACAGTTTACAGTGTTAACAAATGGAACATTGAATGGTCCGACGAGCTCTCCGACTCAAATTCTCCGCCATTGCTGCGCCGTGTGAAGAGACGCATGCGCATATTACCCTCGTAATGCTCTTCATTCGGCTAGAGGGCCTTTTACGTCTTGACATTCAATTTTGTAGTGAATTGTATCATCTAGTCGTTTTACAGTTTCTAAAATGTAATTTCCCTGGATTATTCTTTACGATTTTTTTATTTAGATGTGAATTTTTGTACGTACGAGAAAAATGACACATTTTTACAGTGTACGAAAAAAAATATTTGATTGATTACGTTGTACGTCCAGCCTGTGATTACAGAATTACGGAATTTATTTTTTCTATTTACGTTGTACGAACAAAAAAATATTGCAATTACGTTGAACGAAAATAACCCTTGCCCCCCCCCCCCCCCCGCCCCCTCTGTATACACAAGCCACACCAGCCCAGCGACTGTATGCATATCAAAAGATTTGTACATACCATGTCTTAATCTGTAATATGCAATTAAAATTCTGGTTCTCAAGTGGATTTTGCTTGTATCTGATTGGTTGATAAATACTACTAATTTGAATATGCTAATGTCCCAAACAATATATGTGACAGTTTTTATATACTCTAAGCATACATGGTAACAACTAATAGTTGCTACAGAGACGAAAGTACAACAGCCCCGTTCTTTGTGAAGTTGGAATAAATTTACATGGTTAATGCAGGGTCCATAGCACCAAATGATTTCCAAGACTTTTCCAAACCTTTTCCCAAACTTTCTTGTATTTTTCCAAGACATTTTGACCCTTAATTCAGGCCAATATCATCACCAAAGCTCATCAAAGTTCTGAGGATATGGTAGTTCCTTGGAGAAAACAGGCCTTTCTAAAATAAATTCATTAATTATTTCATTACTTACATCAGTGGCTTGAGGTGACATCTTCAGCATTCTGTCCACATACTCCCTGGCTTTATCATGTCTACCAGTATGCCATAGGAATAGTGCAGCAAAATATAAAGCCTATTATAACAAACATAGTAAAACTGTAGAAACCTTGCCAAATCATTCTGTCCACATACTCCCTGGCTTTATCATGTCTACCAGTATGCCATAGAAATAGTGCAGCAAAATATAAAGCCTATTATAACATAGTAAAACTGTAGAAACCTTGCCAAATCATTCTGTCCACATACTCTCTGGCTTTATCATGTCTACCAGTATGCCATAGGAATAGTGCAGCAAAATAAAAAGCCTATTATAACAAACATAGTAAAACTGTAGAAACCTTGCCAAATCATTCTGTCCACATACTCCCTGGCTTTATCATGTCTACCAGTATGCCATAGGAATAGTGCAGCAAAATATAAAGCCTATTATAACAAACATAGTAAAACTGTAGACCCCTTGCCCACATTATTCTGTCCACATACTCCCTGGCTTTATCATGTCTACCAGTATGCCATAGGAATAGTGCAGCAAAATATAAAGCCTATTATAACAAACATAGTAAAACTGTAGAAACCTTGCCCACATTATTCTGTCCACATACTCCCTGGCTTTATCATGTCTACCAGTATGCCATAGGAATAGTGCAGCAAAATATAAAGCCTATTATAACAAACATAGTAAAACTGTAGAAACCTTGCCACATTATTCTGTCCACTTACTCCCTGGCTTTATCATGTCTACCAGTATGCCATAGGAATAGTGCAGCAAAATATAAAGCCTATTATAACAAACATAGTAAAACTGTAGAAACCTTGCCAAATCATTCTGTCCACATACTCCCTGGCTTTATCATGTCTACCAGTATGCCATAGGAATAGTGCAGCAAAATATAAAGCCTATTATAAGAAACATAGTAAAACTGTAGAAACCTTGCCACATTATTCTGTCCACATACTCCCTGGCTTTATCATGTCTACTAGAATGCCACAGGAATAGTGCAGCAAAATATAAAGCCTATTATAACAAACATAGTAAAACTGTAGAAACCTTGCCAAATCATTCTGTCCACATACTCCCTGGCTTTATCATGTCTACCAGTATGCCATAGGAATAGTGCAGCAAAATATAAAGCCTATTATAACAAACATAGTAAAACTGTAGAAACCTTGCCCACATTATTCTGTCCACTTACTCCCTGGCTTTATCATGTCTACCAGTATGCCATAGGAATAGTGCAGCAAAATATAAAGCCTATTATAACAAACATAGTAAAACTGTAGAAACCTTGCCAAATCATTCTGTCCACATACTCCCTGGCTTTATCATGTCTACCAGTATGCCATAGAAATAGTGCAGCAAAATATAAAGCCTATTATAACAAACATAGTAAAACTGTAGAAACCTTGCCCACATTATTCAATGTAATGCACTATCCCTACATCAACCATGCTTAAAAGGTGGTAGTCGTCACGTCACACATGTGCGAGATATATGGGTCTCGTATAAACAAAGATGGCGACTTAGACCGTTGCGCAGATCAACAAGTACAAACTGAGGCGTTACCAGGCTTTAATTAGGTAATTTTGGGTGATTGGAAGGTATCGAAGGAGTCACCGGCGGTAATCAGTGCAAGTCGCACCCGTGTCAAACCTCATACTTGTGATTTCCATTAGAAGATCGTATTGGATTGTGGAGAAATCAATGTTTATCAACACAAATGTCGCACATGCACAGCGCAACGACCACCGTGCTTTAATACATAACAGCTGATATGAATTATATATAATGGCGTGAAGTAGGTGATGTGTTAACATGTTGAAAAAAAGGGGTTACCTTTTCTCTGGCTTGTTTTCGTATTTCTTTCAATCTCGCATCCAACTCTTGGATAGCTTCTTTATCTGAAATCCAATCACAGTATTGATAAGAAAACTGATGTACAAATATTATGAAGTTGTACATAAAATATGCTGAACAGCAGCTTGGTGACTGTGATGTGTTGACTCAGGAACACACGAAACATCAAAGAAACCAGAGAGCTTTCAAATTTAACTTCTTGTTTATTCCGCCATTTTCAGTTACACCAACAGCACTACTTTTTACATATCAATACACTCGGGTGATCAGGTGACATATAACGCCATTACAAAAGTATGTATTCTGACGCATGCAATACAGTAGTCCAAAAAACGCCTCAATGACTTTATCAAATAATTCTTAGTTGAGAACATCTAGTCGTGCTTGAGTACATACTTTGCCATATTCTTGTGAAGGTCTCTCCCACAATGCATTGCATATATGTGCAGCAACAATGTAGTGCAAAATTTGAACTTGATCAAACTGCTTTAACAAATACATGTATATGCATATCAAAATGTAGTGATCAGGTGCATTTAACACCTCAAAAAAGCATGTATTCTGAGATTTCAAATAAAGTAGTCCCCACAACTTACCCACAGTTTTGCATCTTTTGTGTGCATACATTAATGCCATAATGGAGCATAACATGACCTCAGGTTTGTCTTTTATCGCTTCCAACTCTCTCATACCTTCTGGAATTCGATCTGAAAGCATAAAATAAATAACTATATTACTAAATAATATCATAGGATAAAAATAGTCACCTCCAATGGCTTATGTAAACATCATGACACAAGAATGAAACAATTTATAATGGGAAATTTAAATTATCTATTTTCTGTGTCGGTAGAATGCTAAGTTTTTGTGGTGCTCACACTTACTTGGAATGAGCTTGAAATATTTGTAATGCAGGGCTGAAACTTCCTGGCAGAGCTAGCAAAATGTGAAAGTTACCTGCCCTCAAAATACCGAAAATGAAAAAAATGAACTCACAATAGCCTTTAACATTTTTGCACTGGTTCCCAAAGTTAGATTATACATGTGCATTTTCATATCTCAAAATATTGATTGGTAACATTGAAATCATACATATATTATTGATATGAATAATATTGTTAAAAAACATCTGTTTCCAGTAAGATACTAATTTTCCATTACATACAATAGAAAGTTATCTCCCATAATGCATTGCATATATGTGCAGTAACATGCTCAGTAGTACAAACATTTGAATTTGGCTAACATAAGTTAAATTATTCTACCTTCCAGTACCAAGCTGTATGCCCTAAAAAACAACAATACAGGATCACTGCCATATTTTTTCAGACTCTCAGATGCTGCATTGTACATGTGTCTGTAATACTTCTCTTGGCAATAATAATTCAGACGAGCCTATAAAATAAAAAAAAAAAAAAAAAGGTTTATAAATTATCTAATGAATAAGGCTGCATGATTGAATAAAGTATATTTTCCTGTATTCTTTCATGGAAACAAAATTCAACAAATAATGTTTAATATTTATCGTTGACATCTTTGTATACAGTCAAAATATAGTATAGAACACTTGAACTGTATGTTTTACAATATAGATTCAAGCACCAACTGATCATATACAGGTGTGTATTTAATCATTTTTTTAATCTTTTCACCACCAGTTCCCTTTTTTTTCATCACAAAGTCACAAAATAGTCCCATTTATTATTACATATGTACTGCAGTTTATTTCGATTCGTCCATGAAATCAAAATCGGTCTTTCCACACCTCATATGCAAATGAGGTCTGAGAGCAAACAAAGTAGTCCCTTCAGGAGTACCGTTTTTCGAAACATACATTGTAGCAGAAATAAACAATATGAAGATATTTTTCTTTTGGGGTAAATGAATATACTTGCTGAGTGAAATGAAATTTGAACAACATTAATGGTACCTTTAGCCAGTCACTCGAAATGCGGTATATTCCGCTGTACTTTCACTCGCGAATACGGCTGCAGGATACACCACATCACTCGTGAAAATAACTTCTATACGCAACAAAAGCCCAGGGAAGGGTGTGGGGTTCTGTCATATTACTTTTCTTCAGAAGATTAGGACAAAAACAGCCAAATTTGTCTGTTGGCTCTAAAATTAGAGTTCATTTCCAGAAATATTGAAGAATACGTGTACAAGAAAAATATGCAGACAAATTTGAGCAAGAAGGTCTGGTGGTGAAAAGACTAGGCTAAAACTGTATTTGCTCTACTGTAAAGTACATGTATTTTATTTTCACTCAGAATTTATTTCGAAGGATTTTTGGGGGATATTTCCATGCTGCACAGGGTATTCAACTGCAATATTCCCCTGTCAAAATAAAGAAATTCAAGTTCAAAATCAATCATTCTATTTTTTTCGCCAGACGTTTGGTGCCTGTCTTTCACACAATTCGCGAGATCTCACAGTTTAAATAAAAGAGCGTTGTTGCAGGCAAGTTACCCACTGAACTCATAAGCCGAACAGTGGAACTTGGATGAATTTAAGGTGAGTCCGTGACCAACATAACTGATAACTCAGGGGTTGTTTTATTATTATATATCGGAGAATGTATCATCATCAGTTACAGCATGTCGTAATTGAGGTATCTGCATTCTACCATATAAGGAAATCATGGGAAAAACGCCAAAAATTAAAATTAAGCTAAGCCAAGATGGCTAATGCTTTTGGAAACAAAGTCCATAGCAAGAAAGTTTTAATAATAATTTTTACTATTTTGCTCAGCTCTGGGCGTTTTAAACTGAGTGTTTGGTTGGAGAAGATGTATAATAATACGGTTGTTATGAGGATACTGCAAAGTATGCACTCAGACAGTACACTGTCGCATTTACCTCTACTACATGCCAGTCATTACTCACATTGTACTGTATACTTTAAGGCATCCCAGGAATAACCCTTTAGTAATATATGGAATTTCAATCTGTTGCATCAATGAAGCAAGATAAAATGGAGATGGGCAACCATGGCAACACCAAGAAGAATATTCCGTGAGACGTCTCTTGGTGTGTTGCATGCTCAAGTTGACAATGCCATCTCTGGGTCAACGAATTTCTACCATAATGTTAAGGTGGATGAGTTCATTTATCAAAATATTCATGGTAAAGAACTTATATTAAAGCGGGAGGGTAGTCACCTGCGCACGTGTGGGAATTGAGTCCCAAGCAACGATAACAACTCACGCTAAAAACACAAAGGCTCTTAGATAGACGTATGTTTGTAAACAATGACACGCTATGGCCATCTGACGCACGCGCAGGTGACGACACCCCTCGCTTTAAAGCCTTTTTTTTTTTCAACAAAACAAATCATAACCTTAATTTTTTTTATCAATATTTATAAATTTCAATAGTGGTTGTTAAACACAAACAACCAATCAGAGTGTGCAACAATGTAACTTGAAAATGTTCCTTGTGTCATTCCATCGACAAATCTCTGGTTCCAGTTTGAATTGTGAAATTTTTAAATATTTATAAAAATTGGGGGTAATGTTTTTTGTTGTCAACAGTATCTTGGTACAAATTATGCATTTGTTTGGACGTGGGAATATTGGCACAGCTCGCATATGTATACCGGTAGTGTTATAGTTATTAGAAGGGGATTTCATGAAATACACTTACCAACGATAGTGTGTCCGAATCAGCCATATCTATTCAGCGATAAATTCACCGTCAGTTAAGTAGAATCAGCAGCCAACAAGTAAAAGTTACAATATTATTAATGTTGATGATGGGAAACGTTGGAGAGAGCAAAAATACAAACTACCGCTGTTGACGACGCCGGGTGCTGCTTTGGTAACGAAACGAAGACAGCAGAAACTCGATATTAATAGTCTTTAATCTGAGCAACGATTTGAATAACTACTAGAACGTTTCGCAGATGAGACTTGTCCAATATTTCATTTACAGCGCAAGTTCCCTGATAATCTTCAATATTTAGGCAGACGACTGAATGAACCGCTTTGAAACTCGTAGAAGAATCCGAGAATGTGCGCCTGCGTAGGATTTAGATTCGGTCATTTCAAGTTGTAGGGGAGGAAAGTTTGCGAGAACAAAATTTATACAACGATAAATACGAATCAGGAAACGAACGTGCAGGGCATGTCAAAATTTAACTTATATAATTACTTCTAATAACTTTAATATTGACAGAAAATGATGGAATACGCATGCATCAAATTATATTCACAGCTCACACCCGTACTTGTAATGAACGATTGCTTCCTCTCGCGAGAACTTGCGAGATCGACCCAGATACCAGAGATTCAAAATGGCTGCCTCTAACAACATTAGAGTACCGTTTCACGAATAAATGACGGATCTGAACAGTTTGACATTTTATTAAGGTATTTACTCTTTCAATTCCGAGATCAGTTGTTTGCAGACTCGAACGATGAGTTCTGTGTCACAGAAATCGACAGAGGCCCTGCTAACACGTTTATTCCATCGTAACACGGGTTGTTTACACCGTTGTTAATGAAATACCGATGACACCGTTATGTCCTAGACCACAGTTGAGGGACTGTGCCTAGACATACAGAACTGGTACGCCGCCTACCAAACTGGTACATTTGATTAGGCGTTGATAGAAACCAAACAGTTTGTTGACCTCAATTTTTAAAATATATTTCCCAGTCGTTTTCTTGTTTTTGTCAGCACTGACTGAATTACCCAATTTATTGCACTTACATTGACCGCAAGTGAGAATGGAACGGCAACTCGGAGTACGAGACACTATTTTGCAAAACAAAATAGCTGCATTACACAAAGTGTTACCACAGGGAACAATGCCAACATCTTGAGAAATATAACTATCCTCGGGGGCGACGCTACGTCACAAGACGTTCCACGTTGCTAAAACGCGCACCACTGTACCATGTATTTCTATGGGCTCTGTGCGCGCTGCTGTGGTACGCCGGTCGAGCCGGTGAAAATTCGAGAAAACAACACAAACTCAACTTTCAAGTAATCCCGAACAACCAAATTTATATATGTTACACACGTAGGGGAGTCTCAACAATCATCCCAAAGTACTGTTTTCTGCGAGTTTTGGGCCTTTGTTTTCACCGCCGCGGGTTGCCAGGCGATGAAAATGCCCGGATGTCCGCCCCGAGGATATCTTCGGCAAAAATAGTGTCTCATATTGCAATATTGCCGTTTCATACTTTCTTGGAGTCACAGTAATTCCCCCTAGGCATGGACGGTTTTTATGGTAATTTATATTCACCCCGGAAGTAGTTACAGTTCTCTAGCCCTTGGGTTTGCTGCAGTTCTTGTTGTCGATAGAGTTAATACATCTGTCGTGGAGTGATTGAAAAAGCAGGGAGCTACAAGGGCAATCTCAATGAGTGGTACATCGGGTATTTTACAATGAACATCTAAACAACAGAATGTTAGCGATGATACTCTCATTCTCATGGAGGTAGAAAAGAGAAGGAGTGAGGACGCTATTTAAGCCCATGTTAATCTTATAAACATCCTTTGTCTTCGGTCTGGTTAAGCCACTTATTGATTTTGTTTAGAAGTTGTTTTATCTACATGATGATAGCCGCTTATTTACACAAGAAAACGAGAGTAGAACTGAAAAAAATAAATTCCGTTTAAACATCATCTATAAAATTGAATGCGCAAACCATAAATAAAAGAATTGTGCATGCGCAATGACCTTTATCGGACCACAAAGGTCATTTCACACTTGTAGATACCGGAAATTCTGCATACGGACGCTACCAAGATGTGTGCTTACTTCTTTTTTGATATTTTTCATCGCAATATTCGTCCAACTTTGGACATTGATTAAAAAAATCCTGCAAATTTCCACAGTGAAATTTAAAGATACATGATAAGATTATAACAAGATGTTTTGACTACCGTAAAACCTGTATTAGAAGCCGCATCCCTAATAGAAGTCGCACCCAATCTTTTTGTACAATTGAGAACCAAAAATTCATCATTTCTCATATGTGTAGATTCTCTAATAGAAGCCGCATCCTCTCTGTTGCATTCTACCATTTTAATAGAAGCTGCGGCTTTTAATACAGATTTTACAGTAGTCATTTTTCATCGATATGCAGAACTGTGCAGATGTCAAAAATCGCGCCTTTTGTTGTAATAGATTTTGGGCATTGAGTACACTCAGCATACGTTTTTCGCTGCATTTTGTATTATTGTTATTTGTTTGGGCATGCGCAGTGCGTTGAGAATCTTCGTGAAGCTTCCGAATACAGCCGAAACATGTAAGCCGATTAACTGTGACATTGTACAGCGTGTTTGCAAACTAATTACAATGTGTACTGAGTAAACAAATCCAAAGCATCATGAAGCCAGCCGAAACAATAGCGTCCTCACTCCTTCTCTTTTCTACCTCCATGTCCAAATCAAGTTCATTTCTGAATGTAACATTCCTAGGCATATTATTATCATCATCATCAGCATCAGCATCATCATCAGCATCAGCATCATCATCATCAGCATCAGCATCATCATCATCATCATCATCATCATCATCATCATCATTAATTATTAGGGTTTCGAGCCCTATGGGGCAAAACCCTATTGTAATTGCTATGTTTATTAGGCTTTCAAGTCCCTTCAGGCTTGAAAGCCTATTGTTTTTGTTATGTTTATTATTATTATTATTATTATTCTTCCGCCAACTTCAAACGACTTCTTCTCTGAAACGGCTGGACCGTTTTGCCTGAAAATTTGTATATACCTTCTACATGTCATGCCATTAAAAGTGACTGAAACAGATTTTCGATTAGTCACGTGGTTCGGCCGCCATCTTGGAACTCATTAAATATGCATGTCTCTTGTATCTCAAAAACTATTGCATGTACAAACATGGAACTAACGGTATATTGAAGGCAACGGAGAAGGGAATTGGCCAAAATATTCGTTGACCATATATGGTCATAGAACTCATTAAATATGTATGTCTCTTATATCTCAAGGACTATTGCATGTACAAACGTGAAACTGACGCTATATTGAAGGAAATGGTCAAGAGAATGAGCCAACATATTCGTTGACCATATAAGGTCATATACCTCATTAAATATGCATACCTATAATATCTCAGGCACTATTGCACATACAGACATGGAACCATTGCTATATTGAAGGCTTTGGACAAGAGAAATTGTCAACATCTTAAATGACCATATATGGTCATATAACTCATTAAATATGCATGTCTCCAATATCTCAAGCACTATTGCATGTACAAACATGGAACTAATGGTATACCGAAGGCAATGGACAGGAAAATTGACCAACATATTCGTTGACCATATATGGTCATAGAACTAATTAAATATGCACTTCTCCAATATCTCAAGCACCATTGCAAGTATAAACATGGTACCAATGATATATTGAAGGCAATTGGCAAGAAAATTGGCCAACATATCCGTTGACCATATATGGTCATAGAACTCATTTAATATGCATGTCTCTAATATCTCAAGTGCTATTCCATGTACAAACATGGAACAAACACTATATTGAAGGCAATAGAAAAGAGAATTGGCCAACATATCCGTTGACCATATATGGTCATAGAACTCATTAAATATGCATGTCTCTAATATTTCAAGCAGTATTGCATGTACAGACAGGGTACCAACGCTATATTGAAGGCAATGGAAAGGAGAATTGGCCAACATACCCGTTGACCATATATGGTCATAGAACTCATTAAATATGCATATTTATAATATCTCGAGCACTATTGAAGTTAGAGACATGGAAATAGCCCTATAATGAAGACATTGGGCCAGAACGTCGTGTAACCTACACGTATATACATTGCACAAATCAAATCTTCAAACTTTTTTTTTTCAAATTTAATGGTGTTATGGCCCTTCAGGCTTGAAAGCCGTTAATAGCTGCTCTGCAGCTATATTTCTTATTATTATTCCGCCGTTTTTTCTAAGCGCTGTAACTTTAAAAATAATGCTGCGATTGATTTGCTATTTTGCATGCTGATAAAGGGCCATGAGTTGTGGTGCATACCCGAAAACCAGCTATGTAGGTCACATGACCTGGCCGCCATCTTAGGTAGAAGACAAACCGGAAGTGCTCAATTGCACCACTTTCTGGGGGTCTAGGAACTTCCGGTTTTTTTGTGTGGCATCATTGGCTCATGTCTAGCAAATATCAGCAATAAAATCTTTAGCGGTCATGTGACATTGGCCGCCATATTGGATTTTCCGAAAATTGACAAAAAAATTTTAAAATCTTCTTCTCAAAAATGGCTCATTCATGTGATTATACATTTGCTTTGCAGCACCTATGGCCATAGCTCTACAAAGTGACTGAAGCAGATTTTTGAAAAATGGCTTCCTTTGGCAGCCATCTTGGATTTAAAAAAAAGTGAAAGTACGCTACAACTCATGAACAATTTGCCAGATTTAAACCAAAGTTGGCATACAACATCCCTTCAATAAGATGATTATGTGTTCATAAAAATATTTCCCATGATTCAAGTGGTTTTGGCGGCCATGTTGAATTTATCACAAAAATGCCAAAAAACTTAAAAAATTATCTTCTTAAAAACTGCTTGCTTGTTTGAAAAACAATTCGGCATATAGTATCTCTGTTGATAGCTTCACAAAGTGACTGAAGCAGATTTTTGAAAAATGGCTTCCTTTGGCAGCCATCTTGGATTTAGTAAAAAGTGAAAGTACGCTATAACTCATGAACAATTTGCCAGATTTAAACCAAAGTTGGCATACAACATCCCTTCAATAAGATGATTATGTGTTCATAAAAATATTTCCCATGATTCAAGTGGTTTTGGGCGGCCATATTGAATTTATCAAAAAATTGCAAAAAACCTCAAAAAATTATCTTCTTAAAAACAGCTTGTTTGTTTGACAATCAATTTAGCATATAGTATCTCTGTTGATAGCTCTACAAAGTTACTGTAGCAGATTTTCGAAAAATGGCTGCTTTTGGCAGCCATCTTGGATTTAGTAAAAAGTGAAAGTACACGATATCTTATGAATGATTTGCCAGATTTAAACAAAACTTGGCATACAACATCCGCTCAATGAGATGATTATGTGTTCATGGAAATATTTCCCATGATTCAAGTGGTTTTGGCGGCCATGTTGAATTTATCACAAAAATTCAAAAAACCTCAAAAAAATATCTTGTTAAAAACTGCTTGCTTGTTTGAAAAGCAATTTAGCATATAGTATCTCTGTTGATAGCTCTACAAAGTTACTGAAGTAGACTTTTAAAAATGGCTTCCTTTGGCAGCCATCTTGGATTTAGTAAAAGAGAAAAAGTTCTATAACTCATGAACTATTTGTCCTTGCATTAAGTTTATCACATTCCTGTGAAATCAAATCCATATGTTGTGTAGTTTGTCTGCTATCTTGCATTCTAGACATGAAACGTTCGTCAAATAATCACATCGAGCAAGTGCAATTTGTCATGAGCCACGCAGGCTCGAAACCCGTCATCGCTGCTATGCAGCTATATTTAGGGTTTCGAGCCCTATGGGTCGGAAACCCTTTTGTAATTGCTATGTTTATTAGGGTTTCGAGCCCTATGGGTCGGAAACCCTTTTGTAATTGCTATGTTTATTATTATTAGGGTTTCGAGCCCTATGGGGCGAAACCCTTTTGTAATTGCTATGTTTATTATTAGGTTTTCAAGACACATGTCTTGGAAACCTATTGTAATCGTTATTAGGTTTTCAAGACACATGTCTTGGAAACCTATTGTAATCGTTATGTTTTTTATTATTCCGCCAGATTTTTTCGCTAAGCGCCATTTCGACACCGTTGCACATATCTGTAAAAAATTTTCATATGTTTGTAAAGGTTGATGAGATCTAGTGCATATCCTAAGATGACGCATATTGATCACGTGGTACGGCGGCCATTTTGAATTTAAGGCGAAAAATGGCATGCTCATTTGAACACCTTTCTGAGGGCCTAGGAGTCTCAAACTTTCGCCTAAAAGAAGCATTGGCCCTAGAGCTACGTATATCAGAAAAAAAAAGTTGAACGGTCATGTGACTTTTTTTTCTAGAATTTTCTGAAATATTGTTTTGCATCTCATTTGCATAATTTTGATCGTATCGAAATTCCACGCCATAATTTTGAAGAACATCATACATACTACAGATTAATCAAAGAATCATGGAAGTGCGACCAGTAGTTTTGGAGCAGTTGATTTATGAATATTTTTCACATTTTATATAAAATAGTCAGCAATGTTGCATTATGGGAAAGGGGGGAGGGCCCATATACGACACACATTGAATTGACATATATTGAGAACTATTGCATATACAAACATGGAACTAACGCTATATTGAAGACATTGGACAAGAGAATTGACCAAAATATTGGATGACCATAAATGGTCATGCAACTCATTAAATATGCATGTCTCTAATATCTCAGGCACTATTGCAAGTACAAACATGGAACTAACGCTATATTGAAGACATTGGACAAGATAATTGACCAAGATATTGGATGACCATATATGGTCATGTAACTCATTAAATATGCATGTCTTTAATATCTCAGGCACTATTGCAAGTATAAACATGGAACCAATGCTATATTGAAGACATTGAACAAAAGAATTGATCAACATAGTGTATGACCATATATGGTCATATAACTCATTAAATATGCGTGTCTCTAATATCTCGGGCATTATTGCAAGTTCAAACATGGAATCAACGCTATATTGAAGACATAGGACGAGAGAATTGACCAACATATTCGATGACCATATATGGTCATAGAACTGATTAAATATGCATATCCATATATCTCGAACACTTTTAAAGATAGAAACATGTACCCAAACCTATATTGAAGACTTTGGACAAGATAATTGACCAACACAGTCGATAACCATATATGGTCATACAACTCATTAAATATGCATGTCTCTAATATCTCGAGTACTATTGTAAGCACAAACATGGAACCAATACTATATTGAAGACATTGGACAAAAGGATTGACCAACATATTCGATTACCATATATGGTCATAGAACACATTAAGTATGCATATCCATAATATCTCGAGCACTTTTAAAGATAGGGACATGTACCCAAACCTATACTGAAGACATTGGACAAGAGAATTGTCCAACATATGAGATGACCATATATGGTCATAGAACTCATTAAATATGCATGCCTCTAATATCTTAGGCACTGATGCAGGTAGGAACATGGAACCAATGCTATATTGAAGTCATTGGACAAGAGAATTGACAAACATACCTGATGACTATATATGGTCATATAACTCATTACATATGCATGGCAATAATATCTTGGACACTATCACATATACAAACATGGGACCAACGTTAATTTTGGGGGCTATTGCAAACAGTCATACCTGGCCATGCATTGCATGTGACTTGGCCATGTGCCATGGTCTTGAAAACCGGTCATTGCTGCTATGCAGCTATATTGTTAGGTTTTCAAGACACATGTCTTGGAAACCTTTTGTAATTGTTATGTTTTTTATTATTATTATTCCGCCAGATTTTTCGCTAAGCGCCATTCGAACACCGTTGCACATATCTTGAAAAAGTTTGCACATGTTTGTAAAGTCTGATGAGATCTAGTGCATATCCTAAGATGACGCATATTGGTCACGTGGTACGGCGGCCATTTTGAATGTAAGGCGAAAAATGGCATGCTCATTTAAACACCTTTCTGTGGGTCTAGGAGTCTCAAACTTTCGCTTAAAAGAAGCATTGACCCTAGAGCTACGTATTTCATGAAAAAAAAGTTGAACGGTCATGTGACTTTTTTTTCTAGAATTTTCTGAAATATTGTTTTGCATCTCATTTGCATAATTTTGATCGTATCAAAATTCCACGCCATAGTTTAGAAGAACATCATACATACTACAGATTAATCAAAGAATCATGAAAGTGCGACCAGTAGTTTTGGAGCAGTTGATTTATGAATATTTTTCACATTTTATATAAAATAGTCAGCAATGTTGCATTATGGGAAAGGGGGGAGGGCCTATACATGATACACATTGAATTGACATAAATTGAGAACTATTGTATATACAAACATGGAACTAACGCTATATTGAAGACATTGGACAAGAGAATTGACCAAAATATTGGATGACCATATATGGTCATGCAACTCATTAAATATGCATGTCTCTAATATCCCAGGCACTACTGCAAGTACAAACATGGAACCAACGCTATATTGAAGACATTGGCCGAGAGAATTGACCAACATATTCGATGACCATAAATGGTCATAGAACTCATTAAATATGCATGTCTTTAATATCTCAGGCACTATTGCAAGTACAAACATGGAACCAATGCTATATTGAAAACATTGAACAAAAGAATTGATCAACAAAGTGTATGACCATATATGGTCAAAGAACTCATTAAATATGCGTGTCTCTAATATCTCAGGCATTATTGCAAGTACAAACATGGAACCAACGCTATATTGAAGACATTGGACAAAAGAATTGACCAACATATTCGATGACCATATATGGTCATAGAACTCATTAAATATGCATGTCTCTAATATCTCAGGCACTATTGCATACACAAACATGGAACCAATGTTATATTGAAGACATTGGACAAAAGGATTGACCAACACATTCGATGACCATATATGGTCATAGAACTCATTAAATATGCATATCCATAATATCTCGAGCACTTTTAAAGATAGAGACATGTACCCAAACCTATACTGAAGGCATTGGACAAAAGAATTGACCAGCATTTTAAATGACCATATATGGTCATAGAACTCATTAAATATGCAAGTCTCTAATATCTTAGGCACTGTTACAAGTAGGAACATTGAACCAATGCTATATTGAAGACATTGGACAAGAGAATTGACAAACATACCTGATGACTATATATGGTGATGGAACTCATTAAATATGCATGGCTATAATATCTCGGACACTATCACATATACAAACATGGAACCAACGTTAATTTTCAGGGCCGTTGCAAACAGTCATACATGGCCATGCATTGCATGTGACTTGGCCATGTGCCATGGTCTTGAAAACCGGTGATTGCTGCTATGCAGCTATATTTTTTTATTATTATTATTCCGCCAGATTTTTCGCTA
The DNA here is from genome assembly GCF_978046115.1 of Saccoglossus kowalevskii. Classification (NCBI taxonomy): domain Eukaryota; kingdom Metazoa; phylum Hemichordata; class Enteropneusta; family Harrimaniidae; genus Saccoglossus; species Saccoglossus kowalevskii. The sequence continues at coordinate 11,480,967 of NC_140660.1, read as the reverse complement.
AGCGCCATTCGAACACCGTTGCACATATCTGGAAAATTTTTTCATATGTTTGTAAAGTTTGATGAGATCTAGTGCATATCCTAAAATGACGCATATTGGTCACGTGGTACGGCGGCCATTTTGAATTTTAGGCGAAAAATGGCATGCTCATTTAAACACCTTTCTGAGGGTCTAGGAGTTTCAAACTTTCGCTTAAAAGAAGCATTGACCCTAGAGCTACGTATTTCATGAAAAAAAAGTTGAACGGTCATGTGACTTTTTTTTCTAGAATTTTCTGAAATATTGTTTTGCATCTCATTTGCATAATTTTGATCGTATCAAATTTCTACGCCATAATTTTGAAGAACATCATACATACTACAGATTAATCAAAGAATCATGCAAGTGCGACCAGTAGTTTTGGAGCAGTTGATTTATGAATATTTTTCACATTTTATATAAAATAGCCAGCAATGTTGCATTATGGGAAAGGGGGGAGGGCCCATTTACGATATACATTGAATTGACATATATAGAGAACTATTGCACATACAAACATGGAACTAACGCTATATTGAAGACATTGGACAAGAGAATTGACCAAAATATTGGATGACCATATATGGTCATGCAACTCATTAAATATGCATGTCTCTAATATCTCAGGCACTATTACAAGTACAAACATGGAACCAATGCTATATTGAAGACATTGAACAAAAGAATTGATCAACATAGTGTATGACCATATATGGTCATAGAACTCATTAAATATGCGTGTCTCTAATATCTCAGGCACTATTGCAAGTACAAACATGGAACCAATGCTATATTGAAGACATTGAACAAAAGAATTGACCAACACATTCCATGACCATATATGGTCATAATATGCGCCATAATCATATACGCCATAATTTTGAAGAACATCATACATACTACAGATTAATCAAAGAATCATGCAAGTGCGACCAGTAGTTTTGGAGCAGTTGATTTATGAATATTTTTCACATTTTATATTAAATAGTCAGCAATGTTGCATTATGGGAAAGGGGGAGGGCCCATATACGATACACATTGAATTGACATATATTGAGAACTATTGCACATACAAACATGGAACTAACGCTATATTGAAGACAATGGCCGAGAGAATTGACTAACATATTCGATGACCATATATGGTCATAGAAGTCATTAAATATGCATATCCATAATATCTCGAGCACTTTTAAAGACAGAGACATGTCCCCAAATCTATATTGAAGGCATTGGACAAAAAAATTGACCAACACATTCGATGACCATATATGGTCATAGAACTTATTAAATATGCATGTCTCTTATATCTCAGGTACTATCGCAAACACAAACATGGAACCAATGCTATATTGAAGACATTGCACAAAAGGATTGACCAACATATTCGATGACCATATATGGTCATAGAACTCATTAAATATGCAAGTCTCTAATATCTTAGCCACTGTTGCAAGTAGGAACATTGAACCAATGCTATATTGAAGACATTGGACAAGAGAATTGACAAACATACCCGATGACTATATATGGTCATGGAACGCATTTAATATATGCATGGCTATAATATCTCGGACACTATCACATATACAAACATGGAACCAACGTTAATTTTGAGGGTTATTGCAAACAGTCATACATGGCCATGCATTGCATGTGACTTGGCCATGTGCCATGGTCTTGAAAACCGGTGATTGCTGCTATGCAGCTATATTTATTATTATTCTTATTATTTTTCCACCGTTTTTTAAAGCACTGTAACTTGAAAAATAATGCTGCAATTCATTTGCTATTTTCCATGTTCATAAAGGGCCATGAGTTGTGGTGCATATCCAAAAACCAGCCATGTAGGTCACATGACCTGGCCGCCATCTTAGGTAGAACACAAACCGGAAGTGCTCAATTGCACCACTTTCTGAGGGTCTAGGAACTTCCGGTTTTTTTGTGTGGCATCATTGGCTCATGTCTAGCAAATATCAGCAATAAAATCTTTAGCGGTCATGTGACCTTGGCCGCCATTTTGGATTTTGTGAAAATTGACAAAAAAATTTTAAAATCTTCTTCTCAAAAATGGCTCGTTCATGTGATTAGACATTCGCTTTGCAGCACCTATGGCCATAGCTCTACAAAGTGACTGAAGCAGATTTTTGAAAAATGGCTTCCTTTGGCAGCCATCTTGGATTTAGTAAAAAGTGAAAGTACGCTATAACTCATGAACAATTTGTCAGATTTAAACCAAAGTTGGCATACAACATCCCTTCGATAAGATGATTATGTATTCATAAAAATATTTCCCATGATTCAAGTGGTTTTGGCGGCCATATTGAATTTATCAAAAAATGCAAAAAACCTCAAAAAATTATCTTCTTAAAAACTGCTTGCTTGGTTGACAATCAATTTAGCATATAGTATCTCTGTTGATAGCTCTACAAAGGTACTGAAGCAGATTTTTGAAAAATGGCTTCCTTTGGCAGCCATCTTGGATTTAGTGAAAAGTGAAATTACGCTATAAATTATGAACAATTTTCCAGATTTTGACAAAACTTGGCATACAACATCCACTCAATAAGATGATTATGTGTTCATAAAAATATTTCCCATGACTCAAGTGGTTTTGGCGGCCATCTTGAATTTATCACAAAAATGCCAAAAACCTCAAGAAATTATTATCTTAAAAACTGCTTGCTTGTTTGACAATCTATTTAGCATATAGTATCTCTGTTGATAGCTCTACAAAGTTACTGAAGCCGATTTTCGAAAAATGGCTTCCTTTGGCAGCCATCTTGGATTTAGTAAAAAAGTGAAAGTACGCTATAACTTATGAACGATTTGCCAGATTTAAACAAAACTTGGCATACAACATCCGCTCAATGAGATGATTATGTGTTCATGAAAATATTTCCCATGATTCAAGTGGTTTTGGCGGCCATGTTGAATTTATCACAAAAATTCAAAAAACCTCAAAAAATTATCTTGTTAAAAACTGCTTCCTTGTTTGAAAAGCAATTTAGCATATAGTATCTCTGTTGATAGCTCTACAAAGTTACTAAAGTAGATTATCGAAAAATGGCTTCCTTTGCCAGCCATCTTGGATTTAGTAAAAGAGAAAAAGTTCTATAACTCATGAACTATTTGTCCTTGCATTAAGTTTATCATATTCCTGTGAAATCAAATCCATATGTTGTGTAGTTTGTCTGCTATCTTTCATTCTAGACATGAAACATTCGTCAAATAATCACATTGAGCAAGTGCAATTTGCCATGAGCCACGCAGGCTCGAAACCCGTCATCGCTGCTATGCAGCTATATTTAGGCTTTCAAGTCCCTTCAGGCTTGAAAGCCTATTGTTTTTGTTATGTTTATTATTAGGCTTTCAAGTCCCTTCAGGCTTGAAAGCCTATTGTTTTTGTTATGTTTATTATTATTATTATTATTATTATTATTATTATTATTATTATTATTATTATTATTCTTCCGCCAACTTCAAACGACTTCTTCTCTGAAACGGCTGCACCATTTTGCCTGAAAATTTGTATATACCTTCTACATGTCATGCCATTAAAAGTGACTGGAACAGATTTTCGATTAGTCACGTGGTTCGGCCGCCATCTTGAAACTCATTAAATATGCATGTCTCTTGTATCTCAAAAACTATTGCATGTACAAACATGGAACTAACGGTATATTGAAGGCAACAGACAAGAGAATTGGCCAAAATATTCGTTGACCATATATGGTCATAGAACTCATTAAATATGCATGTCTCTTATATCTCAAGCACTATTGCATGTACAAACGTGAAACTGACGCTATATTGAAGGAAATGGTCAAGAGAATGAGCCAACATATTCGTTGACCATATAAGGTCATATACCTCATTAAATATGCATACCTATAATATCTCAGGCACTATTGCACATACAGACATGGAACCATTGCTATATTGAAGGCTTTGGACAAGAGAAATTGTCAACGTGTTTCATGACCATATATGGTCATATAACTCATTAAATATGCATGTCTCCAATATCTCAAGCACTATTGCATGTACAAACATGGAACTAACAGTATACCGAAGGCAATAGACAAGAAAATTGACCAACATATTCGTTGACCATATATGGTCATAGAACTCATTAAATATGCATGTCTCCAGTGTCTCAAGCACCATTGCAAGTATAAACATGGTACCAATGATATATTGAAGGGAATGGACAAGAAAATTGGCCAACATATCCGTTGACCATATATGGTCATAGAACTCATTAAATATGCATGTCTCGAATATCTCAAGCGCTATTCCATGTACAAACATGGAACAAACACTATATTCAAGGAAATAGAAAAGAGATTGGCAAACATATCCGTTGACCATATATGGTCATAGATCTCATTAAATATGCATGTCTCTAATATTTCAAGCAGTATTGCATGTACAAACATGGAACTAACAGTATACCGAAGGCAATAGACAAGAAAATTGACCAACATATTCGTTGACCATATATGGTCATAGAACTCATTAAATATGCATATATACAATATCTCGAGCACTATTGAATTTAGAGACATAGAAATAGCGCTATAATGAAGGCATTGGGCCAGAACGTCATGTAACCTACATGTATATACATTGCACAAATCAAATCTTCAAACTTTTTTTTTCCAAATTTAATAGTGTTATGGTCCTTTTTCTTGAAAGCCGTTAATAGCTGCTCTGCAGCTATATTTATTATTATTATTCTTCCGCCAACTTCAAACGACTTCTTCTCTGAAACGGCTGGACCGTTTTTCCTGAAAATGTGTATATACCTTCTACATGTCATGCCATTAAAAGTGACTGAAACAGATTTTCGATTAGTCACGTGGTTCGGCCGCCATCTTGGAACTCATTAAATATGCATGTCTCTTGTATCTCAAAAACTATTGCATGTACAAACATGGAACTAACGGTATATTGAAGGCAACGGACAAGAGAATTGGCCAAAATATTCGTTGACCATATATGGTCATAGAACTCATTAAATATGCATTTCTCTTATATCTCAAGCACTATTGCATGTACAAACGTGAAACTGACGCTATATTGAAGGAAATGGTCAAGAGAATGAGCCAACATATTCGTTGACCATATAAGGTCATATACCTCATTAAATATGCATACCTATAATATCTCAGGCACTATTGCACATACAGACATGGAACCATTGCTATATTGAAGGCTTTGGACAAGAGAAATTGTCAACATCTTCAATGACCATATATGGTCATATAACTCATTAAATATGCATGTCTCCAATATCTCAAGCACTATTGCATGTACAAAAATGGAACTAACGGTATACCGAAGGCAATTGACAAGAAAATTGACCAACATATTCGTTGACCATATATGGTCATAGAACTCATTAAATATGCATGTCTCCAATATCTCAAGCACCATTGCAAGTATAAACATGGTACCAATGATATATTGAAGGCAATGGACAAGAAAATTGGCCAACATATATGTTGACCATATATGGTCATAGAACTCATTTAATATGCATGTCTCTAATTTCTCAAGCGCTATTCCATGTACAAACATGGAACAAATACTATATTGAAGGCAATAGAAAAGAGAATTGGCCAACATATCCGTTGACCATATATGGTCATGGAACTCATTAAATATGCATGTCTCTAATATTTCAAGCAGTATTGCATGTATAAACAGGGGACCAACGCTATATTGAAGGCGATGGAAAAGAGAATTGGCCAACATATCCGTTGACCATATATGGTCATAGAGCTCATTTAATATGCATATAATATCTCGAGCACTATTGAAGTTAGAGACATGGAAATAGCACTACAATGAAGGCATTGGGCCAGAACGTCGTGTAACCTACAAGTAAATACATTGCACAAATCAAATCTTCAAACTTTTTTTTCTCCAAATTTAATGGTGTTATGGCCCTCTTTTTCTTGAAAGCCGTTAATAGCTGCTCTGCAGCTATATTTATTATTATTATTCTTATTATTTTTCCACCGTTTTTTAAAGCACTGTAACTTGAAAAATAATGCTGCGATTGATTAGGCATTTTGCATGCTGATGAAGGGCCATGAGTTGTGGTGCATACCCCAAAATCAGCCATGTAGGTCACATGACCTGGCCGCCATCTTAGGTAGAACACAAACCGGAAGTGCTCAATTGCACCACTTTCTGAGGGTCTAGGAACTTCCGGTTTTTTTGTGTGGCATCATTGGCTCATGTCTAGCAAATATCAGCAATAAAATCTTTAGCGGTCATGTGACCTTGGCCGCCATATTGGATTTTGTGAAAATTGACAAAAAAAATTTAAAATCTTCTTCTCAAAAATGGCTCGTTCATGTGATTAGACATTTGCTTTGCAGCACCTATGGCCATAGCTCTACAAAGTGACTGAAGCAGATTTTTGAAAAATGGCTTCCTTTGGCAGCCATCTTGGATTTAGTAAAAAGTGAAAGTACGCTATAACTCATGAACAATTTGCCAGATTTAAACCAAAGTTGGCATACAACATCCCTTCGATAAGATGATTAGGTTTTCATAAAAATATTTCCCATGATTCAAGTGGTATTGGCGGCCATATTGAATTTATCAAAAAATTGCAAAAAACCTCAAAAAATTATCTTCTTAAAAACTGCTTGCTTGGTTGACAATCAATTTAGCATATAGTATCTCTGTTGATAGCTCTACAAAGGTACTGAAGCAGATTTTTGAAAAATGGCTTCCTTTGGCAGCCATCTTGGATTTAGTGAAAAGTGAAATTACGCTATAAATTATGAACAATTTTCCAGATTTCGACAAAACTTGGCATACAACATCCACTCAATAATATGATTATGTGTTCATAAAAATATTTCCCATGATTCAAGTGGTTTTGGCGGCCATCTTGAATTTATCACAAAAATGCCAAAAACCTCAAGAAATTATTATCTTAAAAACTGCTTGCTTGTTTGACAATCTATTTAGCATATAGTATCTCTGTTGATAGCTCTACAAAGTTACTGAAGCCGATTTTCGAAAAATGGCTTCCTTTGGCAGCCATCTTGGATTTAGTAAAAAAGTGAAAGTACGCTATAACTTATGAACGATTTGCCAGATTTAAACAAAACTTGGCATACAACATCCGCTCAATGAGATGATTATGTGTTCATGGAAATATTTCCCATGATTCAAGTGGTTTTGGCGGCCATGTTGAATTTATCACAAAAATTCAAAAAACCTCAAAAAATTATCTTGTTAAAAACTGCTTCCTTGTTTGAAAAGCAATTCAGCATATAATATCTCTGTCGATAGCTCTACAAAGTTACTGAAGCAGATTTTCGAAAAATGGCTTCCTTTGGCAGCCATCTTGGATTTAGTAAAAAGTGAAAGCACGCTATAACTTATGAACAATTTGCCAGATTTAAACAAAACTTGGCATACAACATCCGCTCAATGAGATGATTATGTGTTCATGGAAATATTTCCCATGATTCAAGTGGTTTTGGCGGCCATGTTGAATTTATCACAAAAATTCAAAAAACCTCAAAAAAATATCTTGTTAAAAACTGCTTGCTTGTTTGAAAAGCAATTTAGCATATAGTATCTCTGTTGATAGCTCTACAAAGTTACTGAAGTAGATTTTTAAAAATGGCTTCCTTTGGCAGCCATCTTGGATTTAGTAAAAGAGAAAAAGTTCTATAACTCATGAACTATTTGTCCTTGCATTAAGTTTATCATATTCCTGTGAAATCAAATCCATATGTTGTGTAGTTTGTCTGCTATCTTGCATTCTAGACATGAAACGTTCGTCAAATAATCACATCGAGCAAGTGCAATTTGTCATGAGCCACGCAGGCTCGAAACCCGTCATCGCTGCTATGCAGCTATATTTATTATTATTATTATAGAATTTGATTGAACACTGTTACCGCAGAGTAAAAAACATAAACTAACTACTTGTGTTTCACTATGCTTTTCTTAGGCGCATGCACACCTTATAGACTTCCATAGAAAAGTAGAAAAGTGTGGTATATTAAAGTCCACAAACTGAAAGAGATTCAGTTGAAAAATTGCTGTTTTTTATATCATTTTGGCAACAAATATAAACCATTCTACAGTTAATCAAAACTAATTTGTCGCGTATCATGCAAAGGATACTTCAAAAGTTGGCAATTATCACATAGAAATCAGTGGAAAATTACCAGTGGGTTTTATCTTTAAAGTGACATGATGCATAATGCTGTAAAGGGGGTAATTATTCACTAGGTTTTAATTTTGCTTATTTCGCTGACTGGAAAATGCGCTAAATTAAAACCCAGTGAATATGTAAAATTTAGCATAGAACATATTATCTAAATGAACCGTGAATTTAAAACCCACTGAATATGCCTGAAATGGTAAATCAGTGAAATTTAAACCCAGTGAAAATTAGTCATTTTACAGTAGCTTTCACGTTTTCAGTGTGATCTTTTATTGTGTATGCATATCAATATTAAAATAATACATAGAAATGTCTATGCAAAGCTACTTTACATGATTGTACCTGATTGGCTACCCAACATCTAATAGACCAATCAGAGAGCAGCTTTTTCAGCCATGTTTAAAGTATAATCTGGTTATTATATCTAAAGAAAGGTTCTCTACAGGTAAACAAAACAAAACAAAACAAAACAAAACAATTTGCCAGGGCATGCTTTAAATTTTGAGTAGAAAGATTTTTTGTTTTGTATTTTTCCGCTGAACTGTGATGTTATTGTTATAACATACCGGTAATCCTAGTGTAACTACAGATGTTAAAAACGACATCTGAGTCAGTTTCCAGGATATATTTCCTTCATACAACTAATACCACACTGTATAAGTTCAAAGGAAATTTAAATAAAAATTACATTGTTGAGTGATCAATAACTGAAGTGAATGTATAATTGTGAGCTAATTTGCATAAAATAAACTTTTCAAGTTTTTCAAAAATTATGGGTAGGTAGGATTACTAAAAACAGAAGATTTATTTATTTTGTCCCACCAATAGACCTTTTTCCATTCACTGCAAGAATCATGCATTATGTGTGAAATCAAACGTAAAAACAAGACAAACAAAGGTCATAGCGTCGTAGTGGCGTCAAACATCACGTGGGATTCGACAAACGCAAAAGTATTTTGGGGGACATTTCCATGCTTAATAATGTGCTGTGCACATTTGATGATAGGCAATTTCGATTAAGTGAGGGTATTCAAAAGCAATATTCCTCTGTCGAAGATCGGCCGGTCGATGTGAGCTACGAAATAAAGAAATTCTAGTTCAAAATCAAATCGTTCGTTTTTTGCGGCAGACGTTCGACGCGCGTCTTTCATGCATCTCGCGAGATCTCGCAATTGTACGGAAAATCATCTATTTACCGATATGACATCATACATTTTATTTTTTTTTTGAACAAAATTATTATTATCATTTATTTACCAAAAATAGAATGTCAAACTATCTTTACAGTGATAATAAAGTATTCTATGCTTTTCTATATGAAGAATTATATTTAGTGGTCAACAGTTTGCAAGATGGACACAGACAGTGAACGATTAAAGCAGCAATTCCAAGCGCTACAAGAGCAGCAACAGAAGAAAGTGCTTCGGTTGAAACAACGAAAAATAGAAAAGGACAAGAAAGAGAAAGTCAGTAAAGAAAAGGAGAAATTGAACGGCTTAGCAGTGGTAGACGATGATTTGGGACTGAGTGTAAGTAAATTGAGGCTGTGTATTTTACCGGTATATACCACTGCATACCACTATTTTTCTTTGCTAGGAATTTTCAGGATTTTATGGCATTTGACAAAGACAAAATTTACTGACACTCAAGAGAAACTTTCACTACTTTCACTTTCACAAAATTTCATGATTTTCATTGACTTATAAAAATTAAAGTGGTTTACATTATTTATTTATAGTGTAGACAACAAAAATTACAAATCTGGAGCTAAGATAAGTTCTCTTAATCACAGGCAGTAATTCTCTACTTGCTGCAACTACTGTAGAATACTTTATTTTCGCTTGGAATTTATTTTCGCTATTTTCGCTGAAGGGATGATTCCGTGAAAATAAAATCCAGTGAATATACTTTTTTTCCTATATTTCACATTAAACTCATGATAAAATCAGTGAAAATAAATTCCAAGCAAAACGCCCAAAAAGCCTTTTCAGCGAAAATTAATTCCAGCGAAAATAAAGTATTCCACAGTACTTTATTTTCGCTTGGAATTAATTTTTGCTATTTTCACTGAAGGAACGATTCAGTGAAAATAAAATCCCTTTTTCTTATATTTTATATTCAACTCATCAAATATCAGTGAAAATAATATCCATACAAAACACCTAAAAAGTCTTTTTCAGTGAAAATTAATTCTGGCTAAAATGAAGTATCTAACAGTATGATGTTTATTTGTACTTAGGGACTCGAAAAGGGCTGTTAATTAGCAACAATGTGAATCATGGTAAATTCTCATATATCTCCCAATATATTAACCATCACACATTTCACATACTATTCTCCAGATGCCAACAAAGCTTTAAAAATAATTAAAAATAAGACATCAAATATAGAATAATCTGAGGAATTTTAAACCTTGAATTTCATTAATCCCGCCAAAATGTTTTTGACTCCCGTGTGCGAAGCACACAATGGGAGTCTTTGCAGTTACCCTGTCTGTTTGTCTGTATGTATGTATGTATGTGTGTGTTTGTGTTTGTGTGTGTTTTAACTTTATATGAATTCTTTCAATAATTTCAATAATAATTTTGGTCAAATACCTACAAGTCTTGATCAAAAGTTTGAAAAAAACAAAAATTGATTTTACCATTTAAAATATCAAAGCTACGAGAAAATATATAATAAAATTAAATACTGTTTTTTGATAGCTTGCTGAGCCAATAAAGCCAGAGGTGATGTATAATGAAGAGTTGGTTACGCACTTGAACTCACAGCTGAGGGTAAGTCAGACATTTAGTGCGCCCTCTATGTCGATATGACAGACAGACATGACAAATTAAACATATCCTGTTTGATATGGGACTCATAGCGACGTATACAACACGTGTAAAATACATTGTTTATTTGCATGACATTTAAACACATGCTGCGTGGTGACCACCGCCCTGTACACAAATGTAGGTTATTTTCGTTTCCCATGATGCAACAGAAATTTATAAAATGGCTTAGTGATCTTAAAAACACCTTTGCTATAGGTTGACGCACTTGTTTAGGTTTCTAGTGTATTCACACGTGCAGTGAATGCTTGTCAAGAACCGGTTGTTTGCATCCTAAGATGAAATAATGGCTAATTGTACGTGTACATGTACGTATGTGCAGACCCAGGAATTGAACTTTTGGAGTTTGAAATTTGGTAACATTGTTTTATTCTTTCGTAATAGTGTAGAGGGAATCTATATTTTTCAAAAGACACCACCAAGACAAACTTCATCGGTATCATGGCAAAATGTGGCTATGACTTTTCCTTTATTTTAGTTATTCACAAAATATTCACGTTGATATCCACGCTGTATCATGATATAAAAATGATTACCAGTTTTCGTTAAGCAATGATCAAAGACCAAGTTTTAAATTATTGGCATTTTGAAGGGGTGGGCGCTTTGCCGAATGTGACCCCGAATAAAAAAATTGCACAAAAGTGGGGGGTGGGCGCTTGACCGGGCATGGGCGCTAATGCGGTCGAGTACAGTATTTGCATAATGTTATTAATACATTGTATGGAACATCTCGTGAGTATTTAGACTCAGTTCCAGGCCTAGCAGTTGAGCAATAAACACCTTGGCTACAAGTGCTCCTCCCCCAGTATGTTATTCTCCTCCCGGATTTTGTTACCAATACTCACTTGGTTCACTCTCCCTTGAGAAGTCTGTTCTCAGTTTACACATGGCAATTGATGAAACCAAGAAACATAAGCACTAATGTATGTGTTTTCATGGGGCTTAGCTTCAGTGTTGAGAGAGTGACCATTATCAAAGCGAAATTTATAAGTACAAAATGCACTGTGTACAGGAAACTGGTATTGTTTGAAAGGGTACTAAAGAAAACATCTAGGGAATGGACGTAATTGCCTTTGTCTCTGTGAATTTTTAAACCTGTTATAAAGGTATGCGAGTCCAAAATACTACCTTATTAGGAAATGCAAATTCCAAATATGGAACAATTAACCAATTTTCTCAAAAATTATGAGCAGGCTTCTAATCAATTGTTAATTCCTTAATCAATTTAGTTCAATTTCATAATTACTTTTAATGATGAATTCTTCAAAATCATTTTTTTTCAACAAGTTAAGGATGCTTCACAATTTTACAGGAACTTAAGGATGAAAATGGCCGCCTTTACAAGCTACTGAGTGAGAGGGATTATGAAATCAAAAAACTTAAGAAACAGAGAGAAGATACCAAACTAGCAATGACGGGCGGGGGAGTGGCAAGCGAGACTGCTGCTACGAAGATAGTCGACCTCTCCAAAAAGAACCGCGACCTGACGGCTGAAGTGGAGAGCGAGAAAAACAAATGCAGACAACTGCTGCGTAAAGTTAATGAACTTGAACGAGATGTAAGTATTGAGGGACTAGTAAGCCTTGTTCCCCATCTGTTAAATGGTTTCACTCAAATGCTTCAGATGATTTGAATCAGACCAAAATTAATATAAAGCCCCCACAAATTTTGTTTCTCCTCAATAGCACACCGATGAAGTGCGCCACCTATGGTAGAATTGGGAAATGTAAGTGCACCACCTATGGTAGAATTGGGAAATGTTTATGATGTACTGTAGAATACTTTATTTTCGCTTGGAATTTATTTTCGTTGAACAGATGATTCCGTGAAAATAAAATCCAGCGAATATACTTTTTTCCTATATTTCACATTCAACTGAACAAAAATCAGTGAAAATAAATTCCATACAAAACACCCAAAAAGCCTTTTCAGCGAAAATTAATTCCAGCTAAAATAAAGTATTTTACAGTACTCGCTATGGTGGTCTGTTACAGAGAACAATTTTGTCAATCCGACTCAACCTTCAATGCATGAACTTATTATGTTCAATTCTTCCATCTTTTCTAATGACCGTCTACTCCTAAACAGCAAAACTCCTTCACTATACAGCGGAGTAATGCCCCCCCCCCCATTCATGCAACCATGAAAATGCAGTTGAATCAAAGCCTATATACTGTATACAACATGTCATTTTAGCTAATTTAGCCAATCTGTGATTTTCGCTAATTTAACAGAAAAGATATTTTCACAGTGAAATTTTTTGAAAATTCAGCTAAATTACGATTCTGTTAATTCACACACATTCGCTAAAATGGCATGTAGCTATTTCAACATGTTTCAAAATACAGACAGAATTTTGATAATCAGAAAAAAAAAATCTCAAAAACAAGCTGCTCTCTGATTGGTTCGAATGTTAGGTGTTTAGGTTGTGTAGCCAATCAGGGACAATCTTATAAGTCGCTTTGCTTTTACGCTGAAAACTGCAAAATTTTGTGCTAAAAATTTTGGGAGAAAAAATAATTATGGCAATCAACATAAATAAATAAATATACGAGTAATCTTGTTTGTTTTCTTGCAGCTTGTTGTTACGAAAAGACAATTACCACTTGACGGGGATAATAAACACAAACAGATGAGTGCTAAACAGTACGTGTTGGGAGACACATTAGAAGAAAAGGTCAGTGTATAATCACATCATTTCTGTCTGAAACTTGTCTTTTTCTTCGCGTATCCTGTCATGTTAGGCTATGCAGAGTGTTTTCCCCAGGAAACAAACACCATGACTGTACCACCAAAGTGCTTTGTTTTACCGCCACAATGGCCTGACTTTATCACAGTCATAATCCTTACTGTCACACTGTGCTACAATGTGTATGAATAATTAATATTAAAAGGTTGAATGACCTTGATTCATTTCAGAAATGCAGGTATTGTCAGCTTTAGGCATTTTAATCCACTTAATACTATACCAACATCAGTTTAATCTGACCATGTAGAGTCTGTATTCTGGGCAGTTCAGTGTTCTTCCCAGAGTAACATGGCATACATAGTACATACTGTAGAATACTTTATTTTCGCTTGGAATTTATTTTTGCTGAAAATATATTTTTGCTGAAGGGATGGTTCCGTGAAAATAAAATCCAGTGAATATACATTTTTTCCTATATTTTACATTAATCTCATCAAAAATCAGTGAAAATAAATTCCAAGCAAAACGCCCAAAAAGCCTTTTCAGCGAAAATTAATTCCAGAGAAAATAAAGTATTCCACAGTATACTACCATACTTTGAAAAGCTTCAAAACACAATTTGCTGACGATACAATGAATTTAAATAAAAAAGTATTTTTCTTTTTGCGACAGCCTGCAGTGGACCCAGCTGAACTAAAGTCGCTGCAAGATAAAATTTCATCGGGCAATCTAAAGATGGCGGAATATCGAAACCAGCTGCAGCAGCTGAGGCAGGAGTTGAAGATTGCCCACAAGGTCATTGAAAAGGAAGTGGGTGATAGCGTTAATATACAGTCGCTGCTGAACACCAATGCGGGTGGCTGGAGAGGGCGTGCTCAACAGATTACAAGTCTACAAAATAAAGTGAGTAGACAATATTGTCCAATCAGAGTCCTTGCCAAGCGAGGTAGATAATCATCATCATAAAACCTCAACCTGTTTGTATGGTTTCTATGGTAAAATGCACTGTATGTATGCATTAAATTACCATAATACCATTATGATAGAAAGATGGTCATACAGCCCTGTTATGTACCGGGAGGGGTGGGGCTTGTAGTCCTAAACATGGAATATGGTTTCTGTAGTAAAATGCACTGTATGTATGCATTAAATTACCATAATACCATTATGATAGGAAGATGGTCACATAGCCCTGTCATGTAGTCCTAAACATGGAATATGGTTTCTATGGTAAAATGCACTGTATGTATGCATTAAATTACCATAATACCGTTATGATAGAAAGATGGTCACACAGCCCTGTCATGTACCGGGAGGGGTGGGGCTTGTAGTCCTAAACATGGAATATGGTTTCTGTGGTAAAATGCACTGTATGTATGCATTAAATTACCATAATACCGTTATGATAGGAAGATGGTCACACAGCCCTGTCATGTACCGGGAGGGGTGGGGCTTGTAGTCCTAAACATGGAATATGGTTTCTGTGGTAAAATGCACTGTATGTATGCATTAAATTACCATACCGGTATGATAGGAAGATGGTCACACAGCCCTGTCACACAGTCCCAAACATGGAATATGATTTCTGTGGTAAAATACACTGTATGTATGCATTAAATTACCATAATGCCATTATGATAGGAAGATGGTCTCATAGCCCTGTCATGTAGTCCTAAACGTGGAATATGGTTTCTGTGGTAACATGCACTGTATGTATGCATTAAATTACTATAATACCATTATGATAGGAAGATGGTCTCACAGCCCTGTCATGTAGTCCTAAACATGGAATATGGTTTCTGTGGTAAAATGCACTGTATGTATGCATTAAATTACCATAATGCCATTATGATAGGAAGATGGTCACACAGCCCTGTCATGTAGTCCTAAACATGGAATATGGTTTCTGTGGTAAAATGCACTGTATGTATGCTTTAAATTACCATAATGCCATTATGATAGGAAGATGGTCACACAGCCCTGTCATGTAGTCCTAAACATGGAATATGGTTTCTGTGGTAAAATGCACTGTATGTATGCATTAAATTACCATAATACCATTATGATAGGAAGATGGTCTCACAGCCCTGTCATGTTGTCCCGAATGGTTTCTGAGATAAACTGCACCACTGTGTATGTGCTGCCTTCACTTGGAGTGTCAGGATAGACATCATCGGTGTCAGCAATTCGCACATTTTAATACTTGGCTCACTATGCTATTTACATCAGGTTTCAGAGCTCCGTTCTCAGCTTGGACAGTTACAGACAAGGCCAGACACTGAGATGAGTTTAGAAGAACAGTTCATGACAATGGGGACAACTCTGTCGCCGAGATCCACAGCAGCTTCATCTGGGTATGATGATAAGAACAGAAGTAAAATTAGACAAATGGAAAAAGAAAGAAAAGAAGCTAAAGAGGTATGTTAATTTCATGAATATTAATTAACCATCTTGAAGGTTAATCAATAATCATGAATACTAATCAATAATCATGAATACTAATCAATAATCATGAATATTGATCAATATTGACCAGTCTCATGATTAAATCGACTTAGCACCCGGGTTACTCAGCTCCAAAAAAATCATGTGAAAGTGCACAAATGAAAATTTAAGTTCATCATGTGACAGATTGAGGGGAATATTACATTTTTTTTCAAGAAAATAAAATGGTGAAATTAGTTGCATCGTCATTGATTTTCGGCACACTTTTAACAATGAAGAAACAGAAATTGTCGCAAAAAATATTTCAAAAAAAATATGCAATTTATTACAACATTACGGGGGAATTACGCACCATAAAAATATACAAGGTTAATATTACACTGAACTGGTTTTGATGTTTATTTGTTTTCATTTAGCGGGAGGGTTGAATGTTAGAGGAATGACGTCAGTTCCGCACATGTTTTACTTATCCAGGGCCATTTAAGCTCGTGGTAATGATAGAGATCGTTGTTTGTAGGTCAAACTCAGAGTTCAAACTCAGTACAGAGGTCGTTTCTAACCACGCTCCTGATTAGAATTCATATACACATTGCGCATGCGTGGTGAATAGTGAAAGTGCATTTGTAAATCATTTTTCCGATGACACTTTAGGTACTTTCCCTGGGAAACCCCCTAGTGCGCACACCGTTCGACACTCATTAACGGTTACTCTAAGTGTGACAAATTGGCCGCTAACCTAGGGCGTCAAAGCAAAACGAGTGACGTAAGCCTTGCCGGGACTTGTATACCAGTTTATTAACTAGTGTGGTAACACAGTCAAAGCCCAAAACTTAATCATTACCAGCAACAACGTCATTTGACCTGGTTGGGCAAGTCTGTTATCAACCAATCAGAATGCTGCATGGTACTAACACATTTTCCGGAGAATTCCCAGAGACATTTTGATAATACAATGCAAAAAATGAATTATTAATATCACTATCTGTTGCAATTAATTTTTTTAAAAAAATGAATAATTTAAAAAAAAATTAAAATTAGCGATTTTTTTAATTTTTTAAAGGTAAGAATGAGGGGATTGATATCCATGGTTTATTACATAAATTTGATTATCGGTTATAGGAAAAATCAATAATCAAGGTTTTATAAATAAACAGTCAAATTTGGGTCATTTTGGAGAGGGAGGGTGCTTAGTCGAATGTGACCCTGAAAATAGAAATGCCCCAAAAGACCCCTCCTTAGGGAGGTCATGCCCTGATATTCATAATTTCTTGTTTTTGACTATAGAGGGCAGCAGCTGAGTTGAAAGCCTTGGAAGAAGACTACAGTAAAATGAAAGAAAAGTTTGATGCATCTAAAGCCAGAAATAAAGTCTTAAGTAACGAACTAAAGATGTTGAAGCAGCAAATGTCAACACTGATGGAGAAAGGAAAACACGATGACGAACTCATTGGTGCACTTATGGTAAGAACTTTAGAATTCTTTATAGAGTAGGGGTTCACAACTGTTAAATTTTAGATAAAAACAATAGAACCAATTTAGCATAACAATGAATACAATAGAAGTTATGTTATATTGTTATGCAAATTGGCCAATACCGTATGCAATTTTTCTGGGGAGAACACTATCTCTAGATTGAAACTATTATAGTTACCATGACTACTATATTTAAGTAACGCCAATTAAAAATTATACCAAGGTCGCCAAATGGCAACCTAAACAAAGTTTTTTTTGTGTCTCATGTCACCTATAAAGTTACTTAAACTTTTTTTTTCTTAAAACTAACCTTCCCAGCAGTCAAGAAGCTGACTCATCTTTATTGGAGGATTACATTTTTACATTTTATGATCCCTACAAAATCTGTCCTGTTTAACCTTTTCATCACAAATTCACAAAATAGTCCTGTTTATAGTCTGCACTTTCATTCACAAGATTGCAACAAAAATAACCAATTTTTTTGAGTAAAAACTGGAAACTGACTCAAATTTAGTCTGTTGGCTCCAAAATTAGGGTTCATTTCTAAAAATATTGAACAATATAATAATAATGTGCAGAATAATTTGGGTCGAGGAAGTCTGGTGGTAAAAAGGTTAAAGGGTACACTGCTGCCATATGCTTGTATCCTGAGAAAACACTAATAAGTTAGGATTACCGCAGAATAATCACATTTTTATGGAATGTGTGATTAGAAGTCACTCTTCCAAAAAAAAAAAAATAAATAAATAAAGACCAGATTCCTTGTTTGAATTGTAGAAACAACAAACGCAAATGAAACAGATAATCGAAGAGAACGCCCGGCTACAAGAGGAATCTCAGACCCAGCAACACAGAGAAGTGCAGCAGCTACAGACGAAGAACATACAGGATAAAGGCGTGGTGGAGCAATTGAAGAGAATAGTCAGTGAGAAAGAACAAAAAGTGCGAGTGTTAGAGGAAGAAATCACTCAACTCAAGTTAAATGTAAGTTTAATGTTTAACCTTTTCAGTTTACCTTTTCAGTTTTTGTCACAAATTCTCAAAATACACATGTACCGGTAGTACTGTTTATAGTCTGCATTGAATGGGACTAAAATAGCAATTTTTTTTTAGTAAAAACTGAAAATTTACACTAGTTTTGTCTGTTAGCTTTAAAATTAGGGTTCATTTCCAGAAATATTAAAGAATATGAGGAAAAAAATGCTGAAAAATTTGGTTGAAAATATCTGGTGATGAAAAGGTTGAAATTTCTCAAAATTGTGCACCAGAGGCAGATAATGTTCAAATTTTATAAAAGATAATATATAGAATAAGCACATCTGACAAGAATTGTAGGGACCAAAGAATTAATTCAACTGAACTAGTCAAATCTCTCAGGCTGGTCACAGTGAAAATACGAGTGGCAAATTGGATGTTTAAAAAAAAAAAAACAGAAAAAGATTAATTAAAGGTAATGGATAAATAAATATGTTCAACCATTTGAGTAATTACAACTGAAATTAAAAAAAATAACAGACAATAAACAGAAATGGCTATTGTAAGTAGATATGATGAATATTTCAAATATATAACTATATATATATATAAACATAATTTAAAAAAAAAACATAAACAAATTAATGGGTAAATAAATATTGTCAATTATGTTCGAAATTCCCTCGAAGTAAGAGGAAAAAGATATTTTTTAAGAGAAAATTTGAACTTTGAGCAAAATTTAATTGAATATAAAAGCATATGGTTCCACATATGCAATATGAATTAAGATAATGAGTGGGGTATTCACAGATTGGCAGCTGGTACACAGAAATTACTGTGGAATACTTTATTTTCGCTGGAATTAATTTTTGCTGGAAAGGCTTTTTGGGCGTTCTTTATGGAATTTATTTTCACTGATTTTTGATGAGTTTAATGTGAAATATAGGAAAAAGTATATTCGCTGGATTTTATTTTCACGGAATCATCCCTTCAGCGAAAATAGCGAAAATAAATTCCAAATGAAAATAAAGTATTCTACAGTATCATTAGGTTTTGATCTATTACTGAATGGTTGAGTCAAAGTACATGTGTTTGAATAGGTGATTTTTTGTTCAACTGCAAGACCTCGCGAGTTGCATGAAAGACGCACGTCGAACGTCTGCCACAAAAATCGAACGATTTGATATTGAACTTGAATTTCTTTATTTCGTATCTCACATCGACCGGCCGATCTTCGACAGAGAAATATTGCTTTCGAATACCCTTACTTAATCAAAATTGCCTATCATCAAATGTGTACAGCACATTATTAAGCATGGAAATATCCCCCAAAATACTTTCGCGATGTTTGACGCGACTACGACGCTATGACCTTTGTTTGTTCTGTTTTTACGTTTGATTTCACGCATAACGCGTGATTCTCGCAGTGTACGGAAAATGGTCAATTGCAGTGTACCGGAAGTATACAGTTTGGTCTGTGCATAACTTAAAGCGCGGTGGTCGTTGTGCAGCGCGTGTTCGAATTTCATGTAAATAAACAATGTATTTTACATGCGTTGTACACGTCGCTATGAGTCCCATATCGAACAGGACGCGCTACGACGACTGCCGCCCATTAACAAAACACTGCTTTCAAAACTACATACCTTAACTGTGTAAAGTAATCTGTCTAAATATGTCTTACTGTAGAATACTTTATTTTTGCTTGGAATTTATTTTCGCTATTTTCACTGAAGGAATGATTCATAAAAATAAAATCCAGCGAATATACCTCTTTTCCTATATTTTTCATTTACCTCGTTAAAAATCATTGAAAATAAATTCCATACAAAACGCCTGAAAAGTGTTTTCAGCGAAAATTAATTCCAGCAAAAATATTATTTTACAGTATATTAATAACATAGGTAAATACTTCAAAGAATATGTTGAAATTATTGATGGCAATGACACACTTTAAAAATTACAAATTTCTATAATTGCGTTCTCACTGGCGAACTCGATTCAGATCGAGTTGGAGCTAAACCTTGGCACGTGCTGAAATCTGTGTGAGAACAGTCGGGTCCGAGTCAGCACCAATCTGATTAAAATCTGATGTAGTGTACAGGCTTTAATTATTTTGGCTATAAACTTGTTTTAATTTTATTTTGTATTACTTTTGTTATTAATGCCCTTTTATTTTATTATTTTACTTTGATTTTGATTTTTTTTAATTCCGCCCTACCTACATCTGAACCGATGCCTATGTAAGTCCCGTTCAAATCTCGCGTAAGTAACAGCCAATCACAGTCCCCCTTTTATACAGGCTGTCGGTTGCTTACTTTTCAGTGTATACGGGCAATTCTTCTGTACATTTATATTTTGCCCACTTGAATAAACCATTAATAGAAAATTGCTAGTATATTTTTATTTGCAAAAGAAATTCCACAGCATTTTACAATTTTTGTCATTTCATTGAATATTTTTTTCACTTCCAACAAATGTGTACACTTCCAGATACATCTTCGCCAGCCAAGGTTCGTTCATTCAGTCATCGCTTCAATTTTACATCACTGAGCATAATTATCTAGAATGGAAGCAAAAAAAAAGTAAATCGTAATGATTAGAACACTGTAAACAGCTATAGTAAACAATGCAAACTGATTTTAAATTGTATAGCGGTCACCGGCCCACGGCATCGACGCAGAAAATTGGAGCAAAACAATATTTCCTGATCAATTGCGATGTGTTCCAAATAAAAAATATTTTATTCCAGTCCAAATCAGCTCATTTACTTTAATAAAGTGTTATTGTATAATGTACAAAATGTTGATACAATTTGATGAATATTTACAGCTACGGCTTCAATACCGTAGACGATTTTGGCCCGATCTTCAACAAAACATCACCCGTCTCCAGGGCCGGCGACTGGAAAAAGACACTGGTGTTCGGTCGAACCGGTGGAAACAAAATCGTCACTCCCAGAATAACTATGCAAAATAACGATCTAAAGTCGAACCATTCGAGCCACAATATTAACATAAAAATGACTTTCGTTGCATTTGACAATGATAAACTTACCGAAAAGCCGTGTTTTTTTCGGTCGGTATAATCCGCCATTTTATTTGAGTGTGTTTGCCATCAGACTCTGCCCGGTGACGTCATCATGTGCGCTATAAAAGGAGGTCTGTGATTCGTTGACTAAAATCGTCGATAGTGGGTCTCGTTGAAATCTCGTTACATAGGCATCGGTTCAGATGTAGGTAGGGCGGAATTAAAAAAAATCACAAAATCAAAATCAAAGTAAAATAATAAAATAAAAGGGCATTAATAACAAAAGTAATAAAAAATAAAATTAAAATAAGTTTATAGCCAAAATAATTAAAGCCCGTACACTACATCAGATTTTAATCAGATTGAGTCAGCACATGCCGAGTTTTTGCGTATCATGGTCCGTTGAAATTATTGATAACGATGATACTCACTTTAAAATGATAAGTTTTTATAAAAAGACAATGCCAGCTACTAGCCAGCTTGGAGGTTAAGTTACGACTGACTGTACTGTATGTCTTATATTAGTAACATTGGTAAATACCACAAAGAGTAAATTGAAATTATTGAAGAAACTCGATTTACAAATTACAATGTAATAGTTTTTATGAAAAAGCAAAGCCATCTGATAACCAACTTGGAAATAAACTTACGCCCGGTCTGTACCAAGGGCAGCGCCTGATACTCTTGGCTGGCACCCTCTTACCGAATTTACAATTGAACTTTCAAGTCATAAAAATATTTCATGAGTGGCGCACTTCTGTGCTGCCATACAACATGAAATCTTTCTCAAATATAATTTTTTCCATTAAACACCAAATACACTAAAATTACTCTAAAAATATTTCAATGGCGATAGATACACCGTTAAAACGGCGCAAAAACCTTCTGATTTGGCATGTCCAGGTCGATCCGCCATGTTGTTTCTGTACCAGCTCCGCTCCCTCGCCTGTGTGTGCTCCCTCTTGTTCATTTTTTCTAGAAAAACCATTGTGTACTGTACATATCCATGGCAACCAATATCACAGCAACAAGGTGTGAAGTACCTAATGTGCTAAGGGTCTGTTGTATAAACTGTAAACCATTCAAGATTTACTGCTGAGAATTTGTTACGATAATGGCGTTTTGTGGACGAAATTTCGTAAAAGTTGTGAAGCCAATTTCTTACCTAAAAACTTTTTAAACAAATTTGTCTTGCTCATTTAAAATGGTTTACCGTAATATTTACATTTTTTTTTTCACACACAGCATCAGCGGACACACATGGGTGACACTTCTGACAGGTCGTCCTCTCGAATACCGATAGCAAGACCCAACACGGTGACGCTGAATTCTGCTGACAGACCGCCGAGTGTCGACAGCACGAGACCATCTCCACAACCGCCACATTCCAGGTGAGACTGTTCGACCTTTGTCATGTACCTTTCAATTTCATGGAATTCATTCGGACGAAATTTCATTCATTCGGACGAAAAAAGTTGTTGTGGCTTGCAAGTCTGTGCAAAGCTACTAACACGATTGACTACCCAACCCTAACACCTAACAGTTCAACCAATTAGAGAACAGCATGTTTGTGCAAAACTATAAAGATTGTGCCTGATTGGCTACCCAATTCTAACATCTAACAGTTCGACCAATCAGGAAACAGCTTGTTCATTTTTTCAGTGTATCATCAGTGTGCCATTCATATGTGCTTTGTCTCAACTGTGACTCAAAGTGGGACATTTGACAGACAAAATTTCTACAAAATAAGCATAAATAGTCAACAAAAAATCGACTATAATCTTGTGGTTACATCTAGGGTTACGCCTGAGTTAAGGGTCAAAATGTCTTGGAAAAAATGCAAGAAAGTTTGGAAATATCTTAGAAATCATTTGGCTCTTGGTGCTATGGACCCTGTACTGTGATGCAATACAAGATAAATTTGAAAATATTTATCGCATAGTTTGAAGTCACATAGTGCCAAATTTTTTTTTTCATTTATCGCGCTACATGAAGGTTGGCCGGAGCTTTCAGGTTTATATACACTCCGATAATTACAGAATATGGTAGTCATGGCTCATTTTGACGAGCTCATGTGTCACTTATCAAATCTTTCTGTTTTATTAAAGATCATTCATTCGTGAATTTTCTCTTGCCGAATTTTGTAAAGGAGAGCTGAATAAAACTCACTCACAAAAGTAAACCACATTGAAATCAACTTGCCTCATTGCTTTTAGAAGAGATATTTTTTACTCTCCAGACATTTAAAAAAAAAGCAAAACCTGACTTATCTTTTTTTTTTTTTATCAATGTTGTTCACAGGCAAGGTACAAGGCCATCCAGTGGAAGTAGAGATGTACCACCGAGGGTGCCATCTGCTCGAAGTATAAGACCAGCTAGTGCCAGGTAACACCACTGTTAAGTACTTTATTTTAGCTACTTTCACTGAAGGGATGAAATAAAATTCAGTGAATATAAATTTTTTCCTATTCTCTGGGGGCTGATAACCGGGTATTTTCACCACCTGGCAACCATCATGGCGAAAACAAAGGCCGAAAACTCTCAGAAAACGGTAATTTGGGATGGTTGTTGAGACTCCTCTGAACAGTGTAACAAGATTAGTCCTGCGTGTGTAACATATATAAATTTTGTTGCCTGGGATTATTTCAAAGTTGAGTTTGTGTTTTCTCGAATTTAGCTATTTTCACTGACTCTTCAACTGGCGTTCCATAGCAGCTAGCGCAGAGCCGATAGAAATACATGGTACAGTGGTGCGCGTCGTAGCAACGTGGAACGTCCGTGACATAGCTCCTTCCAAGGCTATTTTACATACAACTCATCAAAAAAACAGTGAAAATAAATTCATATAGAACATTCAAAACGTCTTTTCAGCGGAAATTAATTTCAGCTAAAATAAAGTATTTCACAGTAGGTTTTCAAGTCATGCAGGATTCTTTTGCCCATTTTATTCACATACCTGTCTGTGTGTGTGTGACACCATTGTTCTTTCTATAACAGTAATAACAGTACAGACCAACTTGTAATACAATATCAAGAATACAAGTCCATAGCGCAAGCAGCAGCCCATGTTGTTACCTCTGTCTGTGTGTGTGTGTGTGTGTGACACCATTGTTCTTTCTATAACAGTAATAACAGTACAGACCAACTTGTAATACAATATCAAGAATACAAGTCCATAGCGCAAACAGCAGCCCATGTTGTGACCTCTGTCTGTGTGTGTGTGTGTGTGTGTGTGACACCATTGTTCTTTCTATAACAGTAATAACAGTACAGATCAACTTGTAATACAATGTCAAGAATACAATTCCATAGCGCAAGCAGCAGCCCATGTTGTGACCTCTGTCTGTGTGTGTGTGTGTGACACCATTGTTCTTTCTATAACAGTAATAACAGTACAGATCAACTTGTAATACAATGTCAAGAATACAAGTCCATAGCGCAAACAGCAGCCCATGTTGTGACCTCTGTCTGTGTGTGTGTGTGTGACACCATTGTTCTTTCTATAACAGTAATAACAGTACAGATCAACTTGTAATACAATGTCAAGAATACAAGTCCATAGCGCAAACAGCAGCCATGTTGTGACCTCTGTCTGTCTGTGTGTGTGTGTGTGTGTGTGTGACACCATTGTTCTTTCTATAACAGTAATAACAGTACAGATCAACTTGTAATACAATGTCAAGAATACAATTCCATAGCGCAAGCAGCAGCCCATGTTGTTACCTCTGTCTGTGTGTGTGTGTGTGTGTGACACCATTGTTCTTTCTATAACAGTAATAACAGTACAGACCAACTTGTAATACAATATCAAGAATACAAGTCCATAGCACAAGCAGCAGCCCATGTTGTTACCTCTGTCTGTGTGTGACACCATTGTTCTTTCTATAACAGTAATAACAGTACAGACCAACTTGTAATACAATGTCAAGAATACAAGTCCATAGCGCAAGCAGCAGCCCATGTTGTGACCTCTGTCTGTGTGTGTGTGACACCATTGTTCTTTCTATAACAGTAATAACAGTACAGACCAACTTGTAATACAATGTCAAGAATACAAGTCCATAGCGCAAGCAGCAGTCCATGTTGTTACCTCTGTGTGTGTGTGTGTGTGTGTGTGACACCATTGTTCTTTCTATAACAGTAATAACAGTACAGATCAACTTGTAATACAATGTCAAGAATACAAGTCCATAGCGCAAACAGCAGCCCATGTTGTGACCTCTGTGTGTGTGTGTGTGTGTGTGTGTGACACCATTGTTCTTTCTATAACAGTAATAACAGTACAGATCAACTTGTAATACAATGTCAAGAATACAAGTCCATAGCGCAAACAGCAGCCATGTTGTGACCTCTGTCTGTCTGTGTGTGTGTGTGTGTGTGTGTGACACCATTGTTCTTTCTATAACAGTAATAACAGTACAGACCAACTTGTAATACAATGTCAAGAATACAAGTCCATAGCGCAAGCAGCAGTCCATGTTGTTACCTCTGTGTGTGTGTGTGTGTGTGTGTGTGTGACACCATTGTTCTTTCTATAACAGTAATAACAGTACAGATCAACTTGTAATACAATGTCAAGAATACAAGTCCATAGCGCAAGCAGCAGCCCATGTTGTGACCTCTGTCTGTGTGTGTGTGTGTGTGACACCATTGTTCTTTCTATAACAGTAATAACAGTACAGACCAACTTGTAATACAATGTCAAGAATACAAGTCCATAGCGCAAGCAGCCGAAGTAGAACGGGATAAATTGATGGAATTGGTATCTATGCTACAACACAGGTAGGTGTTAAATATCTGTCAACCAATTAGATCTGTTGTTCAGAAAGCAAAATATAACATCAGGTCTGATTGGCTGCTGGTCTTACAAGAAATGAACTCAATTGAATTTGGGAATAATTTAGTGCAATGTAGTTGGAAGCGATGTACTCTAATGACCAGAATTAAAAGTAAACATTAAAAGTGAAAGTTGCTTCCTAGATCAGGTTTTTGAATGAATATCTAAACTAAAAATTGTCCAATTTTCACTGCTAGAAATGCTCATGGTTTCAGGATTCAGATTCCTGAAGACAAAATTATGAAAAAGTCACTCTGTGTGGTAGGACTCCAGAGGAAGTTTCACTGCTATAAAATTTTGTGATTTTGGCGAAAAAACTTATATATTAAACATGTACTGTAAAATACTTTATTTTCGCTTGGAATTAATTTTCGCTATTTCCACTGAAGGAATGATTCAGTGAAAATAAAATCCAACGAATATACTTTTTTTCCTATATTTTACATTCAACTTGTCAAAAATCAGTGAAAATAAATTCCAAACAAAACACCCAAATACCTTTTCAGCAAAAATTAATTCCAGTTAAAATAAAGTATTTTACAGTATGTAAATTAAAAAAGTGGGTGAGCAAGAAGATACTCAATCAGGCATGTTTTCTCATCCTATTCACCTGATTGGTCATGTGACCAGAATGTGCATTAAGTATAGCCTTGAATATTTTTATTGTCAGTGGCAAGGTTTCTATAGTTTAACTATGTTTTAATCTCAGGAATGATGAGTCGAACCAAAAAGTAACAGAATTCCAGTCTAAGCAAGCAGAGCTAAAACAACGAAATGTACAACTGGAAAAACAGCTCGGGAAAGCCCGGATGGAAGTTGCCAACTTGTCAAAATCATCTGGGGTGAAAGCAAAGCGTACTGGGTCCGCAGTGTCGTCGACTGTTATTCTAGACGAAGACTATATGAGAAGCGATTTGCCGCAAACACAAGACAATATAGAAGAGCTACAGACAAGGTAAGAATATAACTACGCGTACCATCCTAATAGACCATTACACTGGTGGCAACTTACGAGCGGAGTTCATGCATTGAAAATGATTAAAAGCACATATATGATGGAGTGATAGATTCAACTCATTGTAGCGAGTTTTACAGGGGGGGGGGGGGGAGAAGTATGTAAAGTTGCGACTTGATACCCCGTCACCTGAGTATCTGAGTAATTGATGGACAGTAAGGTGTTTCCTCCAGCCCTTTATTGACCATTAGTTCTTTTAGTTGGAGCCATCCAACTACTCGAAACTTAGCCGAACTTAGCCGACTTACTGAGGTGCGACTTAGCAAGGGGATACTGTAATTAAGAAAGCTGCTATATGATTGTCGCAGCATTGCATTGTGGGAGGAAATTGTGCGATTTTGCTAAGATTTGAGTTGAGAAAAATGAAAAATACAAGATTTTCTGACGAGATAACAGCAATCATAATTTATGTTCTCATTTGTTTACAGGTTAGCTATTCAGATGGACGAAAACGATGCGTTGAAAGCGGCGTTGCAGAGTACGATGAATGCCAAGGAAGACGATCTCAAACTTTACCACGAAATGATGGATCAAACCAGACAAGTTTTCCTTCAAGGACTAAGACACTTCAAACAACAAAATACATCATGATTATGAGACCGAGTTCGTGCATCTTGGAATTTATCCTGTAAATCGTTTTATTTTCGCAAGAATTGTTTTTGTTTTCTCTTGAGGATTAATCGTCGAAGGGGATATGTATCCTGATCGGGATCCAAATGAAAATGGATTAGAATAAATATGCCAGTCGAGATAATAAAAAAGTCCTGTTTATAGTCTGCACTTTCATTAAGAAGATTGCAACAAAAATAATCGATTTTTTTGAGTAAAAACTGAAAATTGACTCAGATTGTGTCTGTTGGCTCCAAAATTAGTGTTCATTTCCAGAAATATTAAGGAGTTTGAGAAAAAAAGTGAAGAGAAATTTAAGCGCAAAAGTCTGGTGGGGAAAAGGTTAACGCTATTATTAAAAACATGTCATGAAACAACTGCTTTGGTACAGATGCTAATCTTAAACTTGGATGTCTATGCAACTAATAGAGTGCAGTGAATGGTGCTTTAAGTGAAAGTGTGATCCAAAGTGTGTTACTTTATTTTAGGTGAAATTGACCTATGACCCAAACTGTATGTTACTTTATTTTAGCTGAAATTGACCTATGACCCAAATTGTGTGTCATTTTATTTTAGCTGAAATTGACCTATGACCCAATTTGTATGTCACTTTATTTTAGCTGAAATTGACCTATGACCCAAACTGTATGTTACTTTATTTTAGCTGAACTTGACCTATGACCCAAACTGTATGCTATTTAATTTTAGCTGAAATTGACCTATGACCCAAACTGTATGATATTTTATTTTAGCTGAAATTGACCTATGACCCAAACTGTATGATATTTTATTTTAGCTGAAATTGACCTATGACCCAAACTGTGGGTTACTTTATTTACTCCTGTGGGAAAAAATAACTCAATACCTGCTGAATAATTTTACGTAAACGCATGTTTATTTGTGTCTTTTTGAAATGTTCCATAACATCTATGCATATCATGGTGATAGCAATGAATATGCCTCAGAATAGACCAGTTGTGGCAATTTCACATCAGACCAAAACAGTCTAAGTTACACTGTTTTAAAATAGTGGGACGATTTTTTTTTATTTTTGGCATGGCTTATATATGTAAATGACTCGTGTGAAGGTTTTTATTGAAATGCAAGTTTTGTTTTTCACTATTGATTATGTTTTGCAATTAGTGGTGACCCTGATACTGAAAAATTTTTCGGTTCATTGCGTTGTCATCACACATTATGCGTGAAATTAAAAACTATAAAAACGGGACAAAAAAAGGTCATAGCGTAATAAAGATTTGCCAAAAGTATTTTTCGGGTATTTCCACATTTGTTGAAGGTCAAGTTTGAAGCAGTCAGGGTATCTAAATGCCATATTCCCATATTTGGTCTGTGAATAGATTTGTGAAAATTTGAATTCGAAATCAATTTCCATTTTTGCAACAGACATTCAATCCACAATTTCACTTAATATTGCAATGAACAGAAAATAACCTATTAAAAATGTCACAGGTCACAGGTCACCTTTTTTGGCAGACAGGCAGAAACAATAAACTGATTTTTTTTTCTCTGGCCCTTGTGGTGTGTGCAGAGTTTGTTTCAAGTTGCCAAAGTGTGTAATTTTATGATGTTTTGTAGATATCGAGTGGGTTTTCACCACAAGCAAATTTGGATTTTATTTATTATGTACAATAAACTTATCTAAACTGAGCTGTGTTTTTTACTGAACTCTATTTATACTGAAAATCAAATCTTGTTTAACAAGACATGAATATCACAGTCCCCGTTATTTGATTATAAAGTAGTCCAAGGAACATCTGCAAACAGGTGAATAAATATGTAATCTATGTGGGTACAACTCATCATGAAGTGATTTCCCATAATCTAGTTTTGTACTGACAACTAAAAACTTCCACTGACCCATGTTCAGAATCTACTAAGTACAACAAAACTAATTGTCATACATGTATACTTGCTCAAGAAATTGTATTCATAAATCTGAGTGAACCTTGATGTACATGACTTCTTTGTTAATTAAGGTCTTAGTATATTACCAGGACCTGGGTCAAATAAAAGTTCAAATAACTGCATTGTTTCAATTTGCATATTTCTGGAAGGGTGTGGTCATTATTGCGAAAAGCACATCTACTCGTGCCAAGGTGTAATCATACCAAATATGAATAAAATCGACACCATGATGGTGGAGATAGCAGCAAATAACTGCATTGATCTAATTTGCATATTTTTGGGAGGGTGTGGTTATCACTGTCAGAAGCACATCTCCTCGTGTCAAGGTATAATCATACCAAATATGAATAAAATCGACATGGTGGTGGTAGAGATAGCAGCAAATAACTGCATTGAACTAATTTGCATATTTTGGAAGGGTGTGGTCATTATTGTCAAAAGCACATCTACTCGTGCCAAGGTGTAATCATACCAAATATGAATAAAATCGATAGGGTGGTGGTAGAGATAGCAGCAAATAGAAAAAATCATCAGATGAAAAATAGATATTGTAGAGGTAGACAAATCATCAGATGTAAAATAGATATTGTAGAGGTAGACAAATCATCAGATGTAAAATAGATATTGTAGAAGTAGACAAATCATCAGATGTAAAATAGATATTGTAGAGGTAGACAAATCATCAGATGGAAAATAGACATTGTAGAGGTGGACAAATCATCAGATGTAAAATAGATATTGTAGAGGTAGACAAATCGTCAGATGAAAATTAGACATTGTAGAGGTAGACAAATCGTCAGATGTAAAATAGACATTGTAGAGGTAGACAAATCGTCAGATGTAAAATAGACATTGTAGAGGTAGACAAATCATCAGATGGAAAATAGACATTGTAGAGGTGGACAAATCATCAGATGTAAAATAGATATTGTAGAGGTAGACAAATCGTCAGATGAAAATTAGACATTGTAGAGGTAGACAAATCGTCAGATGAAAAATAGACATTGTAGAGGTAGACAAATCGTCAGATGAAAAATAGACATTGTAGAGGTAGACAAATCGTCAGATGAAAAATAGACATTGTAGAGGTAGACAAATCGTCAGATGTAAAATAGACATTGTAGAGGTAGACAAATCGTCAGATGTAAAATAGACATTGTAGAGGTAGACAAATCGTCAGATGTAAAATAGACATTGTAGAGGTAGACAAATCGTCAGATGTAAAATAGACATTGTAGAAGTAGACAAATCGTCAGTAGTAAAATAGATATTGTAGAGGTAGACAAATCGTCAGATGTAAAATAGACATTGTAGAGGTAGACAAATCGTCAGATGTAAAATAGACATTGTAGAGGTAGACAAATCGTCAGATGCAAAATAGACATTGTAGAGGTACACAAATCGTCAGAAATAAAATAGACATTGTAGAGGTGGACAAATCGTCAGATGTAAAATAGACATTGTAGAGGTAGACAAATCGTCAGATGTAAAATAGACATTGTAGAGGTAGACAAATCGTCAGATGTAAAATAGACATTGTAGAAGTAGACAAATCGTCAGTAGTAAAATAGATATTGTAGAGGTAGACAAATCATCAGATGTAAAATAGACATTGTAGAGGTAGACAAATCATCAGATGTAAAATAGATATTGTAGAGGTAGACAAATCATCAGATGTAAAATAGACATTGTAGAGGTAGACAAATCGTCAGATGTAAAATAGATATTGTAGAGGCAGACAAATCATCAGATGTAAAATAGACATTGTAGAGGTAGACAAATCGTCAGATGTAAAATAGATATTGTAGAGGTAGACAAATCGTCAGATGTAAAATAGATATTGTAGAGGTAGACAAATCGTCAGATGTAAAATAGATATTGTAGAGGTAGACAAATCATCAGATGTAAAATAGATATTGTAGAAGTAGACAAATCGTCAGATGTAAAATAGATATTGTAGAGGTAGACAAATCGTCAGATGTAAAATAGATATTGTAGAGGTAGACAAATCGTCAGATGTAAAATAGATATTGTAGAGGTAGACAAATCGTCAGATGTAAAATAGATATTGTAGAGGTAGACAAATCGTCAGATGTAAAATAGATATTGTAGAGGTAGACAAATCGTCAGATGTAAAATAGATATTGTAGAGGTAGACAAATCATCAGATGTAAAATAGATATTGTAGAAGTAGACAAATCGTCAGATGTAAAATAGATATTGTAGAGGTAGACAAATCGTCAGATGTAAAATAGATATTGTAGAGGTAGACAAATCGTCAGATGTAAAATAGATATTGTAGAGGTAGACAAATCGTCAGATGTAAAATAGATATTGTAGAGGTAGACAAATCAGATGTAAAATAGATATTGTAGAGGTAGACAAATCGTCAGATGGAAAATAGACATTGTAGAGGTAGACAAATCGTCAGATGTAAAATAGACATTGTAGAGGTGGACAAATCATCAGATGTAAAATAGATATTGTAGAAGTAGACAAATCATCAGATGGAAAATAGATATTGTAGAGGTAGACAAATCGTCAGATGTAAAATAGATATTGTAGAGGTAGACAAATCGTCAGATGTAAAATAGATATTGTAGAGGTAGACAAATCATCAGATGTAAAATAGATATTGTAGAGGTAGACAAATCATCAGATGTAAAATAGATATTGTAGAGGTAGACAAATCATCAGATGTAAAATAGATATTGTAGAAGTAGACAAATCATCAGATGTAAAATAGATATTGTAGAGGTAGACAAATCGTCAGATGTAAAATAGACATTGTAGAGGTAGACAAATCGTCAGATGTAAAATAGACATTGTAGAGGTAGACAAATCGTCAGATGCAAAATAGACATTGTAGAGGTACACAAATCGTCAGAAATAAAATAGACATTGTAGAGGTGGACAAATCGTCAGATGTAAAATAGACATTGTAGAGGTAGACAAATCGTCAGATGTAAAATAGACATTGTAGAGGTAGACAAATCGTCAGATGTAAAATAGACATTGTAGAAGTAGACAAATCGTCAGTAGTAAAATAGATATTGTAGAGGTAGACAAATCATCAGATGTAAAATAGACATTGTAGAGGTAGACAAATCATCAGATGTAAAATAGATATTGTAGAGGTAGACAAATCATCAGATGTAAAATAGATATTGTAGAGGTAGACAAATCGTCAGATGTAAAATAGATATTGTAGAGGCAGACAAATCATCAGATGTAAAATAGACATTGTAGAGGTAGACAAATCGTCAGATGTAAAATAGATATTGTAGAGGTAGACAAATCGTCAGATGTAAAATAGATATTGTAGAGGTAGACAAATCATCAGATGTAAAATAGATATTGTAGAGGTAGACAAATCATCAGATGTAAAATAGATATTGTAGAAGTAGACAAATCGTCAGATGTAACATAGATATTGTAGAGGTAGACAAATCGTCAGATGTAAAATAGATATTGTAGAGGTAGACAAATCGTCAGATGTAAAATAGATATTGTAGAGGTAGACAAATCGTCAGATGTAAAATAGATATTGTAGAGGTAGACAAATCGTCAGATGTAAAATAGATATTGTAGAGGTAGACAAATCGTCAGATGTAAAATAGATATTGTAGAGGTAGACAAATCATCAGATGTAAAATAGATATTGTAGAAGTAGACAAATCGTCAGATGTAAAATAGATATTGTAGAGGTAGACAAATCGTCAGATGTAAAATAGATATTGTAGAGGTAGACAAATCGTCAGATGTAAAATAGATATTGTAGAGGTAGACAAATCGTCAGATGTAAAATAGATATTGTAGAGGTAGACAAATCAGATGTAAAATAGATATTGTAGAGGTAGACAAATCGTCAGATGGAAAATAG
The DNA here is from genome assembly GCF_978046115.1 of Saccoglossus kowalevskii. Lineage (NCBI taxonomy): Eukaryota > Metazoa > Hemichordata > Enteropneusta > Harrimaniidae > Saccoglossus > Saccoglossus kowalevskii. Next base: position 11,447,021 of record NC_140660.1, on the reverse strand, counting down.
ACATTGTAGAGGTAGACAAATCGTCAGATGTAAAATAGACATTGTAGAGGTGGACAAATCATCAGATGTAAAATAGATATTGTAGAAGTAGACAAATCATCAGATGGAAAATAGATATTGTAGAGGTAGACAAATCGTCAGATGTAAAATAGATATTGTAGAGGTAGACAAATCGTCAGATGTAAAATAGATATTGTAGAGGTAGACAAATCATCAGATGTAAAATAGATATTGTAGAGGTAGACAAATCATCAGATGTAAAATAGATATTGTAGAGGTAGACAAATCGTCAGATGGAAAATAGACATTGTAGAGGTAGACAAATCGTCAGATGTAAAATAGACATTGTAGAGGTGGACAAATCATCAGATGTAAAATAGATATTGTAGAAGTAGACAAATCATCAGATGGAAAATAGACATTGTAGAGGTAGACAAATCGTCAGATGTAAAATAGACATTGTAGAGGTGGACAAATCATCAGATGTAAAATAGATATTGTAGAGGTAGACAAATCGTCAGATGAAAAATAGACATTGTAGAGGTAGACAAATCGTCAGATGAAAAATAGACATTGTAGAGGTAGACAAATCGTCAGATGAAAAATAGACATTGTAGAGGTAGACAAATCGTCAGATGAAAAATAGACATTGTAGAGGTAGACAAATCGTCAGATGTAAAATAGACATTGTAGAGGTAGACAAATCGTCAGATGTAAAATAGACATTGTAGAGGTAGACAAATCGTCAGATGTAAAATAGACATTGTAGAAGTAGACAAATCGTCAGTAGTAAAATAGACATTGTAGAGGTAGACGAATCGTCAGATGTAAAATAGACATTGTAGAGGTAGACAAATCGTCAGATGCAAAATAGACATTGTAGAGGTACACAAATCGTCAGAAATAAAATAGACATTGTAGAGGTGGACAAATCGTCAGAAATAAAATAGACATTGTAGAGGTGGACAAATCATCAGATGTAAAATAGACATTGTAGAGGTAGACAAATCGTCAGATGTAAAATAGACATTGTAGAGGTAGACAAATCGTCAGATGTAAAATAGATATTGTACAGGTAGACAAATCGTCAGATGTAAAATAGACATTGTAGAGGTGGACAAATCATCAGATGTAAAATAGATATTGTAGAAGTAGACAAATCATCAGATGTAAAATAGATATTGTAGAGGTAGACAAATCACTAGATGTAAAATAGATATTGTAGAGGTAGGCAAATCATTAGATGTAAAATAGATATTGTAGAGGTAGACAAATCATTAGATGTAAAATAGATATTGTAGAAGTAGACAAATCATCAGATGTAAAATAGATATTGTAGAGGTAAACAAATCATCAGATGTAAAATAGATATTGTAGAAGTAGACAAATCATCAGATGTAAAATAGATATTGTAGAGGTAGACAAATCACTAGATGTAAAATAGATATTGTAGAGGTAGACAAATCATTAGATGTAAAATAGATATTGTAGAGGTAGACAAATCATTAGATGTAAAATAAATATTGTAGAGGTAGACAAATCATCAGATGTAAAATAGATATTGTAGAGGTAGACAAATCATCAGATGTAAAATAGATATTGTAGAGGTAGACAAATCGTCAGATGTAAAATAGATATTGTAGAGGTAGACAAATCATCAGATGTAAAATAGATATTGTAGAGGTAGACAAATCATCAGATGTAAAATAGACATTGTAGAGGTAGACAAAGCGTCAGATGTAAAATAGATATTGTAGAGGTAGACAAATCGTCAGATGTAAAATAGATATTGTAGAGGTAGACAAATCGTCAGATGTAAAATAGACATTGTAGAGATGGGCAATATGTGAATATGATTATAAAAATTACAAACGTACCAAGCATCATTCATGTTTCATGTGTTTTGTGTTTTGTCCCGATTTCAGAATTTTCGATGTTGAATTGTAGCATTTTTTTTAGGTTCTTTGAATTTGGTATGCAATTACGTTTTGCCCAATATTTATATTAATATATTATAGTATTTCCTTTTCACTACAATATGAGAATACTCCTAGGTTAGTTTGAGCAATGAACCAATAACAATACAAATACGGATTAAATTGTCAATATAATCCTTTTTAAGCTAAATATAAACATTCATATTGTTAAAATCAAGCTATGACATGGACATTTCTACGATTCTTTTATTTTATTTTATTTTATTTTATTTTATTTTATTTTATTTTATTTTATATTATATTATATTATTTTATATTATTTCATTTCATTTTCATTTCATTTCATTTCATTTCATTTTATTTTATTTTATTTTATTTTATTTTATTTTATTTTATTTTATTTTATTTTATTTATTTTATTTTAAGCAAAGCAAAGCAAGGCAGAAACATATGTACTGACTATTTTAAATTCTTCTTTCTTCAAATTGGCAGTAATTACTATGACCGCAAATATAAGTGGAAAGGCGATGTTTCAGTCGTATGGGACTCTGTTTGCTAACAAAATAACTGCATTGCACCACGTGCTTCAACAGGAGCCAATGGCTACAATGTGAGCAATATTACTGTACCATATCTCACACTGCAATATTGCCGTTCCAATTATTTTTAGGATCTCAATGAAAGCGAAAATAATAGAAAATAAATGTTTTTGTAATCATTAATTCAGGTCCTTCCAAACATAATGTTATTGAAAGTCGACTTCGCCTCGAGGGACGGGCGAAAATCTAAAGAAGCATTGAGCGGGCAGTGCTATGTAGATTTGCATATAAATTGGTATCTATTCGGTTCGTAAGTGAATTAACAGGGGAGGCAAGGGGGTAGCTGGTACGGTTTTACGGGAAATAAAAAGGGCTTTTCACAATTTACGAAGAAAAAAAAGACGTTTTTACAGTTTACAGTGTTAACAAATGGAACATTGAATGGTCCGAAGAGCTCTCCGACTCAAATTCTCCGCAATTGCTGCGCCGTGTGAAGAGACGCATGCGCATATTACCCTCGTAATGCTCTTCATTCGGTTAGAGGGCCTTTTACGTCTTCAATATTGTAGTGAATTGTGTCATCTAGTCGTTTTACAGTTTCTAAAATGTAATTTCCCTGGATTATTCTTTACGATTTTTTTATTTGGATGTGAATTTTTGTACGTACGAGAAAAATGACACATTTTTACAGTGTACGAAAAAAATATTTGATTGATTACGTTGTACGTCTAGCCTGTAATTACAGAATTACGGAATTTATTTTTTCTATTTACGTTGTACGAACAAAAAAATATTGCAATTACGTTGAACGAAAATAACCCTTGCCCCCCCCCCCCAATTAGCAGGTGAATAGCGTGGCGTGACGAGGTCGCAACACCCACGCAGCACATTTGGATTTAAATTTTCGCTGACAATGATGTAAGAGGAATTACACAATAAACGCGGTAGGTTTGTGCACCGAACACACCGAAGAACAACCACGACATTCCGAATATTACGTACACACGCTCCCACTAGCCCAATGCATTTAGCTTCATGCCCAATGGGAGTGCTGGTCGCGCATGAATATTAATGAGCTAATAATGAATAATTAATGATGAGATAACGATAATTAGTAATGAGTTAATGAATATTAATGAGCTTGGTGACTCATGCAAAGAATTTTGTTTTTATTCATGTCGAAATATTATTTTTCGGGTATGAAAGAATGCATTTTACAATAAGATATTTTATTGAAGATATGTTATTGAAGAAAACGGTTTGTTAGTGAATTAACAGGTGGATACCCCCCACATCAATGGCCAATTGTAGTATTCATTAGCGTGTTTTGGTCGTAACACCCACGCAGCAAATATAGCGATAACTGAGATATGTTAGTAATTTAGATTAAATATTATAAGTGTTTTTTATGGGAGATAAAGGTGCAACAGTTTCCGGACTAACATAATTTCTCCGTCCACAGGGCATACTGTACCAGTTGGGAACACCACGAAGTTGTCATAAAATTTTCCGATGCGCCCCTCCAATTTACGGTTCATCCAATAAACACCGGTTAATAAATGAATAAAAAAAAAACTAAAAAAACTGTTTGTAAGTGGATTAACAAGTGGAAGCCTCCTCCCCAATATAAACGGCCAATTGTAGTAGCATTCATCGTGTGGCGGGACGTGTTTTGGTCACGGTCGTAACACCCACGCAGCAAATGTGGCGATAACTTAGATATGTTAGTAATTTAGATTAAATATTATAAGTGTTTTTTGTGGGAGATAAAGGTGCAACAATTTCTCCGTCCAAAAAAAAAACAAATAAAAAAAACAAACACAGAAACGCTTTATTGGTTACAGGCATTGTTGTGAGCACTGGCACATTTAAAACAAATGCCGGCGGAGATTAAAGCGTTTGTGACGTCATTAGCGATAATCGAGTTATTTATGTTTTTAACACCAAGCTAAATTAATGTCATTCTCAATAAAGAAGTAGCAATTTTACTAAATTGAATACATTTTAACATCTTCAGTTTTCCCCTTCCTACAAAAAATCATGAAACAAAAAGCAACAATTTCAAATATGAAATTTAAATTACTCGGCCTGCTTGCCCACAGAAAATGTTGACTTGTTTTTTTTAGAAATTAGCTCCCTGGAAGGAAAAAAAAAAAAAAAAAAAAAAAAAACGAGCGCATAGACGCACGTGAATAAAACATAATCTGTACAATGTTACAAAAACAAGACGACAAGCTGTGACGTCACAAAAACACAACTCGGCTGATTGAAGCCACTGCAGTAAAAACTACGTAGTGTAGTATATTTTATTTGGCACGAAATAAAGCATTGAATTACAATATTTATGGTCAATAAACATACAAAAAAAAAAAAAAAAAAAAAAAAAAACTATAAACGTCAATAACAAATAAAACAATAAGTAAGAAAAGAAATATAAAATATTAGTAGTAATAAAAAAAAATTTAAGATATTGTTAAACATTATAATTTAATAAACAAATTTTCCGAGACTGTTATCAATGAAACTATCATTTGAGGTAAATATTTTTTTAAGTAAGTTATCCTTAGATAGTTCTTGAATTTGTTCATCATAAACTGAAACCATATTTAAAAATTCTATACGACTATTCTTAATTTCAATATTTTCACAGTCCATGAATGCATGAGTTTCACTGCCAACAGCCCCTAGATCACATAGTGTACAAATTCTTTCTTCTGGAAGTATTCCTTGATATCTCAACTTTTCAATTGGAAGTGAATGAGCTGAAATTCTAAATCTAGTTAAGCTGGTTCGATGTTTTATATTTTTCATAAGATCCAGGTATGGCTCAAATTTGAATGCTAATTTTATTTTGTTGTATGTTCGTAATTTGTTATTTTCTGTTTTTTGTACACTTTGCAACCAAATATTTTTTACATACAATTGTTTTAACTTTGTTTCAAAATATATTTACATATGCATATGAAATGAACAACAAAAATCCAATGGTATAATTTAGACCTTTGTGAGTCTGAAAGCCACTTTGTGGTGTGTTTGCTCGGAAAAGGAACGGAAACGGAAGTATTTGAAATAATCTTTAATCCAAGTGGGGGCTGGAACATTCTGACAAGGATAGTGAAATTTGATGCATAATCACAGACTCCGAGAAACACCAATAACAACGACACTTGAAAACCAATAATGGAAACATTACGCGTTGCAGTGTATTTGTTGTTTAATTTCATCTCTATGTGATAATATGTATCGCGTGTAAGAAAATAGAAGAAAAGATATACTCAAAAAACAAAAAATAATGGATTTTCTTATTTTTTCTGGATTCCCAACTGTCGCATACGACTTATTTACCACTTCCGTGTCACTGAGAATGTTCTAGAACCGTACTGTGTCTGGGTGGAATATTCTAGATTATTTTTAGAAACTGGTTGAGTATGTAATAGAACACTGTATGGGGCAATAGAAAGTAATGGAACATTCCTAGAAATTTGTAGTAAGTGCCAGACTCATTATTATGTATGCTGATGTAATGGTCTATTTTAATATAGACAGTGGAGTTGTTCAGCACTGAGTTCAGATCGGAGATCTCGTTGAATTGTGTTGGAGTTTAAGTATCTAGTTATTGGAGGTTTGGAGTTTTACCGCGTTATTGTACTTGATGTATAATAATACCCCGCCCCCCACTCCCTATATTTAGGGGGGGCCTATGCTTGTTCCCTCATTTTTTTTGACCCCCCCCCTATCTAGGGAAAAGAAGAAAATTTAACCCCCCCCCTTTCACGGGCTTTCCCAATGAATTTCACCCCTATCTAGGGAACTTTTCAGTCTAGAACTCCTTTTAAACCCCCTTTTTTTGTATATCTCGGGAAGTGTTTTGAAATACACCCCCTATTTTGAGAATCTCGGGAAAACAAGCAAAAAATACCCCCTTTTCTTTTTCTACGGGAAAATGTTCCCGAGACAGAACGTCAAAAAGTACCCTCTTTCTCGAGAAAATGGGAACGCGCATGCGGCCCCCTATGGATCCTGAGTGGGGGGGGGGGATAATACCAGTACCAATTGAAACCTCATCTATTGGCTCCGTGTTCGTATGTTATCATCGCCGCCAGGGAAGTCTTTATGTTACTGTTGCCATTTTGGTATTCGAACCAGCACACCTGTACTATACCAATTACGGTAATATTACGTTGCGTGTGACACCAGCCTTCAATGACGACGAATAACGGAAATGACGTGTCTTTTCAACGTTTATGGTTTCACGTGATATTCACGTGACTCCTGCCAGTGTATATGTATATATTAGCATACTCAGTGATGAGCCGCCATATGCACACGGCTCGCCAACAATTCACACGGCACCTCCGTCCGAAATTTGAATCTGATTTGTCATTGACGGAAAGTTTACACGCTTTTGTGACTGGTTTTAAGTTGCTAGATTCCAAAAAACCCTAATTTTGCGCTGTCTCGCCTCGATTTCCAGTTGTAATCTTGCTTTTCGCCACGCGGACTGCTTCTTGTTGCTGCTTCGCCATGTGCCTGGGACAAACATACTGAGCTTATTTCGATTTTGTTCGCGAATATTTCACACCACTGTGAATTTGCTGTGAATTCCCAGTGATCGCGTTTGATCTCCAGATCAACTAACTCGTCAAAACTTCTAAACAAGCAACTTGGGGACCTTATCTGGAGCAATGGTCGCTTGTTTGCTCTGTTGTGTGTTTCTGTTTTTCAACCATCACCACCACGTTCGCTGCCAACACCAATCGGCCCGTCAAGCTGTTCCCACAGTTATCGCTGGTACTTCTCCGGGACTAGCTTCCCAGTATCACGTTGTCGAGAACACCGGACAATTTCCAGTCACGACAGAGCGAACGAAAACGTCGACTTGCGAGCTACCGGGGGACACATTCGGCGGCGACTGCCTCCAGCACGTCTTTGAGAAATACGGAGAAAACGGCGTAATGACTTTATCGGGGTTTGAGAAGTTACTGCGCAGTATCGGACTGTCCGAAAGTAGCAGCGACGAAGAACACCACGATGACGATGACGACCACCATGTCGAAGACGATTACGAAGCAGCTCGAAAGCAGTTCGAAGATGCGTTGCAAAGAAAGAGTATGTCGCTGTCGCAAAAAACCGGCACAAATCGAGAATCGGTCGACGACGTTAGGATCGTGGACGACGCCTCGATGTTGAAAGATACACACAAACTCTCAACTAGAAGTGCGCATACAAATACAGAAGAAAACGATCTCCAGTATTCCAAGTTGCCTGGTAACAGCCGAATTAAACGAGGAGACGATTTTCAGATGACATATAACGATCTTTCCGAGAGCAAAGACGAGAGTTCATCATACTCAGATGGTCTGGATGTGTTATCTGAACACGAACACGGAGGAGAAGATGATACACATCAGGTAATTTTTAAAACCATCATTAATAATGAAATTAACCTTTTGAACATTAAAGTCAGTTTTCACCCCTTCTATAAAATATACCTCTCTCATATTTCCCAAACTAATTTGTTTAAAAAACATTGCTCAAGATTTTGATTTGGCCATAAATTAAAAATGAAAATGAAAAAATATCATTTTGGGTTAAATACTATTTTTCATACAAAAATTCATTATTCATTAATTAATTCATTCATTAATTCATTAATTAATTACAATTTTGAAACATTAAGTTAATTAAAAAAAAAATTCTCAAAGTACCCCCCCCCCTCAAAAAAAAAAACTGAGTTGTGCTAAGAAAGAATTCCAGCAGAGTTAAATTTGTTGTTTTATAAGTATCAATAATATGACTAGGTACAAAATAATTACATTTCTCATTTAAATATCTAATGGAAAATGTCTCATTTAATTTTTCCGTAATACTAATTAATGTATTTTTAATGAAGAAATCATCTTTTTTTTGAAAGAAGATAATTAATCTATAAAAGGAGAATTATTAATTAAACAGATTAGTGAAGTGTCACATTTCTCATTCCGGGAATAAATGTGTGCCTATCATTGGGTTTTAAGCGAAAAAGCACAGCGGATGTGCGCAATAGTCGGCGAGACGTAGTCACATCATTTAACAAACTTTTGTATCCGAACAGCTGTTATAACTCCTTTGTTTATGTTATAATACCATTGATTGTAAAAAAAGTAAATACACGGATAGTGGGAAAATAGGCAGTGCAGTTAGTACACTATGAATGCTTGTATTTCAGTTCTGCTTGGGAGGTTCACAAGAATGCAGGTTTTGTCTAAACCGGGGAACAGGGGCGCAGCGCCCTGATACTCTTGGCTGGTACCCTTTTACCGAATTGCCGATTGAACTTTTAAGTCATAAATATATTTCTTGAGCGGCGCACTTCTGTGCTGCCGTACAACATGAAATCTTTCTCAAATATATTTTTTCTTTGTGAAAACTTCTCAGCAACACCAGCTGACGATGTGTCTGGGCACCAAATACGCTAAAATTATTCCAAAAATATTTCAATGGCGATAGATACACCGTTAAAACGGTGCAGAAACTTTCCGATAAGACGTTTTCAAGTCGATCCGCCATGCTGCTCTCACACCGATAGGCCAATGCAATTACAGCATTTTAATAATGGACAGCGCGCAGAATTAAAATGCAAAATAATTAGGACAACATTTGTAATTAAATTTATAATTAATGAAAAATTTAGCTATTTTTGAATAATATTAAATAACATGTAGAAAATTGTTGTAAATTGTAGAATTGATAAATGAAATTACTATACACATAATTGGTAGTGTGAATTCCTGAAGGACGAACCAATAATTTCCGCCTCTTGAGTTGAGTATTCTTCATCAAGCCCCCACGGGACTGACCGATATTACTGCTAGGAGATACAATTTTTTTTTTATTATTTTAATCATCAGGCATTTCTCTAAGAATTTATTTATTTCTGATAAAATTAAATACTTTATTTTTTCTGTATTTTTTTTTATTCTAGCCAATACTTTCCTTGACAGAAAACAAAATGGGTTATCCCTAAACACTGTGAAAAAAAACAATTGCCCAAAAATGTCGCAAATTATTCTCCCCCCCCCAGGAAAACACTAATTTTGTCTATCATGGATGGTTTATATGGATCTTTATTAATATTTTTCGCATTACAAACGATATTAGCTATAAGTGTACAGTCGCTTGGCAACTGTCTCCACAGTCTCATTACAAACTAACAATTACTGTAAAATACTTTATTTTTGCTTGGAATTAATTTTCGCTGAAGGAATGATTCAGTGAAAATATAAATCCAGCGAATATACCTTTTTTCCTGCAGCTTACTCATCAGAAATCATTTAAAATAATTTCTGTACAAAACACCCACAAAATCTTCTCAGCAAAAATTAATCCCAGCTAAAATAAAGTATTTTACAGTAGTCTTTTTAATTGTGGTGGTGGTGTTGTTTGTGGTTGTGGTAGTCGGGGGATTGATTATTTTCCATTTGTACATTTTTATATCAGTTGTTAGAACTCCATGTGAGGTTTTTTCATTGGAATGTTCTACGAACTATGGAGAATTTTCTTTTTAAAGGATGTTTAAAAATTGCAGACCGAGTGTATCCCTTTTTTAAACATAATTTATTTGCATTAATTACTGTGAAATCATTTATTTTCACTGGAATTAATTTTCACTGAAAAGACTTTTTGGGTGTTTTGTATGGAATTTATTTTCACTGATTTGAGTTGAGTGTAAAATATAGAAAAAAAGGTATATTTGCTGGATTTTATTTTTACTAAATCATTCCTCCAGCGAAAATAGCGAAAATTAATTCCAAGCGAAGATAAAGTATTTTACAGTAACAAAGTAAAATGAAATAAATGAAATCCAAAATTACAACATTGGCCAAATGGCCACACATAATTAAATATCTTCGGGCTTAAAATTTTGCATGAAATAAACTGTCCACGGAATATAGAAATACCATTACCACAATTACAGAATTTTATTTATTTGATTTTAACCTGTATATTTAATGTGTAAATCTTCAAAAAATATGTTGAATGGAAAAAAGTTTGACATGTCAAAAATTTGTGAAGTTACTGTATTATAATTAGCCATGGAAGTGGAGTGTGTAACTATCGATTGTCTCTATGGCAACCAAGATTTTATGATTTTATTTTGTCCCTGGCTAGCAGTGCATCTCTCCTGGGTGGTTATTTTTAATTGAAAAAAACGATCGTAACATGTAAAATTTTCACTTGAGGGATCATTTTGATTAAACATTGTATTCGAAATGTACAATGTTGCAGATAGTCTGTAATATTCAGTCCACCCACCCAAGAAAAACTTTCTTAGGTGAAAATATAAAATTACGAGTTTCAGTTTGCAAAAGTCAAATTACAAAACTTGTTGCTAATGGCAACAAGTTGAATGGAATCTACAGTAGAAATATGTCTTATTTTGTTAATAATGTTAATGTTTAATATGTGTTTAATAGTTGCAAGCCAAATAACAAAAAATAACATTCTCACCACTTAATTCTTCAAATTCTGAGTAAATAAATGAATAACACATTTTTTTTTTTTGCCTGGCCTTAATCCTATCCTGAGGTCTATATGCTTGGCTGCATTTTCTATTAAAACATAAAACTTTGCATCAATATTTCTCGCCACAATTTTTAAAATTTGCAAATAATTGTATCTATATATTATAAATTATATACAAATTTTAAATATACATTTTATATATATATATATATATATATATATATATATATATGGTAACAGAGGAATTAAGACACAAACAACTACATGAATATTGAAACTCTACAGCACTATTTCAAAATTTTTGTGTACAAGTACAGTGCATTTTACTACAGAAACCATATTCCATGTTTAGGACTACATGACAGGGCTGTGTGACCATCTTCCTATCATAATGGCATTATGGTAATTTAATGCATACATACAGTGCATTTTACCACAGAAATCATATTCCATGTTTAGGACTACATGACAGGTGCTGTGTGATCATCTTCCTATCATAATGGCATTATGGTAATTTAATGCATACATACAGTGCATTTTACCACAGAAATCATATTCCATGTTTAGGACTACATAACAGGGCTGTATGACCATCTTCCTATCATAATGGTATTATGGTAATTTAATGCATACATACAGCGCATTTTACCACAGAAATCATATTCCATGTTTAGGACTACATGACAGGGCTGTGTGACCATCTTTCTATCATACGGGTATTATGGTAATTTAATGCATGCATACAGTGCATTTTACCACAGAAACCATATTCCAGTTTAGGACTACATGACAGGGCTGTGTGACAATCTTCCTATCATAATGGTATTATGGTAATTTAATGCATACATACAGCGCATTTTACCACAGAAATCATATTCCATGTTTAGGACTACATGACAGGGCTGTGTGGCCATCTTTCTATCATACGGGTATTATGGTAATTTAATGCATGCATACAGTGCATTTTACCACAGAAACCATATTCCAGTTTAGGACTACATGACAGGGCTGTGTGACCATCTTCCTATCATAATGGTATTATGGCAATTTAATGCATACATACAGTGCATTTTACCACAGAAACCATATTCCATGTTTAGGACTATGTGACAGGGCTGTGAGACCATCTTCCTATCATAATGGTATTATGGTAATTTAATGCATACATACAGTGCATTTTACCACAGAAACCATATTCCATGTTTAGGACTACATGACAGGTGCTGTGTGATCATCTTCCTATCATAATGGCATTATGGTAATTTAATGCATACATACAGTGCATTTTACCACAGAAATCATATTCCATGTTTAGGACTACATGACAGGGCTGTGTGACCATCTTCCTATCATAATGGCATTATGGTAATTTAATGCATACATACAGTGCATTTTACCACAGAAATCATATTCCATGTTTAGGACTACATGACAGGTGCTGTGTGATCATCTTCCTATCATAATGGCATTATGGTAATTTAATGCATACATACAGTGCATTTTACCACAGAAACCATATTCCATGTTTAGGACTACATGACAGGACTGTGTGACCATCTTCCTATCATAATGGCATTATGGTAATTTAATGCATACATACAGTCCATTTTACCACAGAAACCATATTCCATGTTTAGGACTATGTGACAGGGCTGTGAGACCATCTTCCTATCATAATGGTATTATGGTAATTTAATGCATACATACAGTGCATTTTACCACAGAAACCATATTCCATGTTTAGGACTACATGACAGGTGCTGTGTGATCATCTTCCTATCATAATGGCATTATGGTAATTTAATGCATACATACAGTGCATTTTACCACAGAAATCATATTCCATGTTTAGGACTACATGACAGGACTGTGTGACCATCTTCCTATCATAATGGCATTATGGTAATTTAATGCATACATACAGTGCATTTTACCACAGAAATCATATTCCATGTTTAGGACTACATGACAGGTGCTGTGTGATCATCTTCCTATCATAATGGCATTATGGTAATTTAATGCATACATACAGTGCATTTTACCACAGAAATCATATTCCATGTTTAGGACTACATGACAGGGCTGTGTGATCATCTTCCTATCATAATGGCATTATGGTAATTTAATGCATATATACAGTGCATTTTACCACAGAAATCATATTCCATGTTTAGGACTACATGACAGGGCTGTGTGATCATCTTCCTATCATAATGGCATTATGGTAATTTAATGCATATATACAGTGCATTTTACCACAGAAACCATATTCCATTTTTAGGACTACATGACAGGGCTGTGTGACCATCTTCCTATCATAATGGTATTATGGTAATTTAATGCATACATACAGTGCATTTTACCACAGAAACCATATTCCATGTTTAGGACTGTGTGACAGGGCTGTGAGACCATCTTCCTATCATAATGGTATTATGGTAATTTAATGCATACATACAGTGCATTTTACCACAGAAACCATATTCCATGTTTAGGACTACATGACAGGTGCTGTGTGATCATCTTCCTATCATAATGGCATTATGGTAATTTAATGCATACATACAGTGCATTTTACCACAGAAATCATATTCCATGTTTAGGACTACATGACAGGGCTGTGTGACCATCTTCCTATCATAATGGCATTATGGTAATTTAATGCATACCTACAGTGCATTTTACCACAGAAATCATATTCCATGTTTAGGACTACATGACAGGGCTGTGTGACCATCTTCCTATCATAATGTTATTATGGTAATTTAATGCATACATACAGTGCATTTTACCACAGAAATCATATTCCATGTTTAGGACTACATGACAGGGCTGTGTGATCATCTTCCTATCATAATGGCATTATGGTAATTTAATGCATACCTACAGTGCATTTTACCACAGAAATCATATTCCATGTTTAGGACTACATGACAGGTGCTGTGTGATCATCTTCCTATCATAATGGCATTATGGTAATTTAATGCATACATACAGTGCATTTTACCACAGAAATCATATTCCATGTTTAGGACTACATGACAGGGCTGTGTGATCATCTTCCTATCATAATGGCATTATGGTAATTTAATGCATACCTACAGTGCATTTTACCACAGAAATCATATTCCATGTTTAGGACTACATGACAGGGCTGTGTGACCATCTTCCTATCATAATGTTATTATGGTAATTTAATGCATACATACAGTGCATTTTACCACAGAAACCATATTCCATGTTTAGGACTACATGACAGGGCTGTGTGACCATCTTCCTATCATAATGTTATTATGGTAATTTAATGCATACATACAGTGCATTTTACCACAGAAACCATATTCCATGTTTAGGACTTCATGACAGGGCTGTATGACCATCTTCCTATCATAATGGTATTATGGCAATTTAATGAATACATATAGTGCATTTTACCACAGAAATCATATTCCATGTTTAGGACTACATGACAGGGCTGTGTGATCATCTTCCTATCATAATGGTATTATGGCAATTTAATGAATACATATAGTGCATTTTACCACAGAAATGATATTCCATGTTTAGGACTACATGACAGTTCCCGAAAGCTTTGGCTTTTGTGGCATCATTGTCGTCTCAGCATCGCATCATTGTGGCATCAGCTTCGCGTCATTGAAAATTGAACCTGTGTTCGCCTCGCTTATTTTGTGGCATCATCGTGGCCTCAGCTTCGCAGTCTCATGGCATCAACATGGCATCAGCTTCAAAGTATTGTGACATGAGTATGACCTCATTATTTTCACACGGAAAGGCAGTAGAGAAAAACATGTACAGAAGTTAGATATGTAATCGATTTGAAATTCAAGGCGAATAAAATAATATGATCAAGAGTAAAATGACATTTTAAAAAGATATCTTGTTTAATTATTTAATGTTGCGAGTATTGGGTACCAAAAACTTTGTGAAGTACATTGCAATCTGCAAGGTGACGAGTGTCATATTGACTGCAAGGAAAATCATGATAAATTTAAATCACACGATGCAATCGTCGTTCGGATACAACACAATTTGCTATACGAAATGAAACTGTTCTTGTTACCTTATTTTCGTTCATTTTATTTTCTGGTAAGAGAACAGATTCAGATTTCGGTTGTCTGATCCCATGCCCGGACTACTAATACCTGCAAAACATACGGTTTTTGATGCTTGCTTTAGAACCTATTGATTTTCTTTTACTTTTCATGGCTGTAAATTAAAATTAACACTAGTGCATAAATTATAATAAATATGATAAACGCTTATTTTTTGTTGGTTCTCACAATTCATATCTCAATAGTCAAATTTTGATTATATTGAAGTTGTTGACAACCCCAACGCAGTGAGACCAAAAACAATCAAAGTAATGCATTGAAAAAATGTGTAATACTAAAGTAACACACATTTAACATTTTCTTTTTTTTTTTTTTTTAAATAACTGCGAAGATCGTATTTTACTTTCTTATTTACAATTACTTCCCCCCCCCAAAAAAAACACAAAAAACTATGAGGCTGAGAAAAAAAATATCTCCCTTCCGCGCGTATCATTTTGAACAATACGCCTCAGACGTGTTTTTTTTCTTTCTAAAGCATTCCAAAATGCGCTTGTACTTGCACTTGTCTCAAATTTACCCCCATTTTAGCTCAGTATTCCAAAAAAAAAAAAAAAATCGACTCAAAGCCTAATTTTGAAATTTCCATGAAAGAGAAACTAAGAATCTTTTTTTCCTGGCCTAAAAACTGACCAAAATTTGTTTTTAAGCCTAATATTTTCCTTATTCATAATTTTTCTATCACTTACTGCTATCAGATTTTGTACTAAGTGTTGACCTGTACTCGGTGAGTTTTTATGACCTCTCACCCCTCCCATCTCCTCCACAAAATTCAACCATCTGTTGTCTTGTTTCTGGTATTCTAAACATCCTGGGCCTTACCCATTGATCAACATAATAACGTCTCATTTCATTCAGCTGAGATGAAGGATTTAGAGACTACAGTAAAATCTTTATTAGAAGCCGCATTCCTAATTGAAGTCGCACTTAGTCTTTTTGAATAATTGAGAACCAAAAATTCATCATTTCTCATATGTGTAGATGCTCTAATAGAAGCCGCATCCCCTCTGTTGCATTGTACCATTTTAATACCGTGGTTTCTAATACAGATTTTACAGTGCTCGTTATATTTCACCTAGGAATCGTGGTTGGGTGGAGAGATTAGTCAAAACATGTGATGAAACAAATGCTAGTGTTTATATTTAAACTGGAGTGGAGACTGGACTCTGAAGTGTAGAAAACTTTAATTAAACAACAATTTTGAGTAATTCGTTGGTTTTGTTACATTGTAAGTACAAAAATATGCAAATAAGTAGTAATCCAAACAAATCCATTGATGTTATATTGCGAAATTTGCCAGTTTTAAAGCGAGGGAGTCGTCACCTGCGTATGCGTCAGATGGCCATAGCGTGTCATTGTTTACAAACAAGCGTCTACCCATGAGCCTTTGCATTTTTAGCATGTGTTATCATCAATTCCTGCATGTGTTTTAACAACAAAATTATCAAAAACTATTAGCAAGATGTTGCAACAAAAACGCAAAGGCTCATGGGTACTTGTACTGTAAAGGCATTTATTTTCAGTGGTATTTAGTTTCACTATTTTGTTGTTTTGAGCAATAGGTGATTTTCCGTACAATTGCGAGATCTCGCGAGATGCATGAAAGACGCGCGTCGAACGTCTGGCGCAAAAATCGAACGATTTGATTTTGAACTCGAATTTCCTTATTTCGTAGCTCACATCGACCGGCCGATCTTCGACAGAGGAATATTGCTTCCGAATACCCTTACTTAATTGAAATTGCCTATCATCAAATGTGGACAGCACATTATTAAGCATGGAAATGTCCCCAAAATACTTTCGCGTTTGTCGAATCCCACGCGATGTTTGACGCGACTACCACGCTATGACCTTTGTTTGTCCTGTTTTTACGTTCGATTTCACGCATAACGCGTGATTCTCGCAGTGAACAGAAAATGGTCTATTTCACTATGTTGACTCTCACCAATAATGAGTAATTTTAATTTTAATTTTTCGGTAATAATGAGTTTGATTGTTATTCTGCATGTTCACATGGATTTAATGTAGCAAATTATACTTACCAGGGATTGCGTTAACCCCATATTTTGCTTCCCGGACTCCAATTATTAAACAGGGACCCAGTTTTTTCAGTCAAGCTGGGGTCCAATCTCTAATAAAGTTATCCAGGGTCAAATTTCAATTTCTTAAAATTTTGGAAGTGGGACTCGTCTTGCCGAGACACTAGCACCAACCCTGTAATTTACATGTATCAACAACAAATTTAAAACTTGTGAATAATTATAGCGCTTACAATATAAATGATATAGAAAAAAGCAGGTCGTCGGATGACCTACATTTCCACTTTGACCTTTTACTTTAAACCATCACTGAACATACTACCTGAGGCTGTTTAGAATATTTGGTAAAGAAGCCCACTAAGAGGTCATTCTTCTTTTTGGAAAATTGAGAACCGAAAATTCACCTTTTCTAATGAATGTTGATGTTACATGTATAACATACTATAAAATGACTAATTTTCACTGGGTTTAAATTTCGCCGATTTACCATTTCAGGCATATTCAGTGAGTTTTAAATTCATGGTTTTATCATTTAGATAATGTGTTCTATGCTCAATTTTACATATTCAGTGGGTTTTAAATTCATGGTTTTATCATTTAGATAATGTGTTCTATGCTCAATTTTACATATTCACTGGGTTTTAATTTAGCGCATTTTCCAGTCAGCGAAATAAGCAAAATTAAAACCCAGTGAATAATTAACCCCTTTACAGTAAGCCACTCGCTCTCTGGTGTGCGATACTATTTTAATAGTAGCCATGGCTTGTATTACTGATTTCACTGTAGGTGGTCAAATTGTACTGTTTATTGCACGGATTTAAAAAAAAAATGGTGGTTATACCAGTCATACATTGTATAATACAAAAGCCTCTGGATAAATTTGCCACCTGGGAAATTATAAAGAAAAAAACTGAGTCCTGGGGAGGCTGTTAGCCAGAATTTTGCAACTGCCAGTCCAAAACAGTTCAACTTGATGAAAATGTAGATGGTTTTCGATATATTTTGGTAAAATTATCAAAGAAGAATAGGAAAAAACAGAAAAATGGGAAAAATTGCCAGTCTAAAATCAAAGTTGCCAGTTTGTTAGATGGGTGGAATGGTGGCTGGCTTACACCCTGGTCCTAGAACAAGAACTAATGTGTGTCTTGAACTTTACTGTTGAAGCGGGGGTTGGGTGGGGGGTGGTGGGTGGGTGGTGGTGGGGTGGGGTGGGGGAATTGCATTTACCTATTGGTGTCCTGAATAAAGCTATTGTTTCATTAAATACTTGACTCATGACTGGATGATTTGTGCGAGACGCCCGTTGAGTTTCCTAAATAGATTGTGCCTAACCCCCACAAAAGTCATGCAAACAAAACAATGATGCAACATCAATAAACAACAACTCAATAAATAATTATAATAAAATCAGATCAAGCCACTCAAAGGTCAACAGTGCCATCATCTGGACTACTAAACACGATAACTTCTTTGACATGTGTGTTTATTTTAATACATATGTAATATTTCATCTTGTAATCTCTCTGTATTTTATTTATTTATTTATTTCGCTGACTGGAAAATGCACTAAATTAAAATCCAGTGAATATGTAAAATTTAGCATAGAACACATTATCTAAATGATAAAACTGTGAATTTAAAACCCACTGAATATGCCTGAAATGGTAAATCAGTGAAAATTAAACCCAGTGAAAATTAACTTTTTTCTATTCAACATTTTTTTTGAAGATTTGAATGTGAAATATACAGGTTAAAACCAAATAAATAAAATTAATGTAATTGGTAATTGTATTTCTATATGCAAAACTTTAAGCTCGAGAATATTTAATTATGTGTTGCCATTTGGCCAATGTTGTAATTTTGGATTTCATTTATTTCATTTTACATGTATTGTATTGTACTTTGTTACTGTAAAATACTTTATTTTCGCTTGGAATTAATTTTCACTATTTTCGCTGGAGGAATGATTCAGTGGAAATAAAATCCAGCTAATATACCTTTTTTTCTATAATTCACATTTAAATCATCAAAAAAAAAGTGAAAATAAATTCCATACGAAACACCTAAAAAGTCTATTCAGTGAAAATTAATTCCAGCTAAGATAAAGTATATCACAGTAGTTGTTTGGTTGGTTGTCAATGTATTTGTGTTCTGAACATCTCCTGGCTGCTGACCCCAACCTGTAATGTCAATACTCCACGCAATAACTCATAGAAACTTTCATTTCCTTGATATTTTTTTTTTAAACAATGATTGTGGATTCATTTCATCAACAACACCATCGCTAACACCCAGGATGTTCTGCGGCTGAGAGTACAAGTTCAAATGTGAAACAAATAATAAAAATGAACAACACACGTGAAAGTCTAAAAAAACAAAAATTGTTTCCGGTCTTGAGATAAAAAAAAAATATGAAAAGTTGTGCATACCTTTTTTTGTTATTTTTTTTTATTGATGCTGTTTTTTGTTTTTTTCCTTTTTAAAACATTTTGACAGCAACCAAAAAAAAAAAAATGATTGGCCTCTTTTGAACCGACATGCTTGCTTACCTTTTCGTTTCGACTGAATAAACAAATGTAAATTTATATATGAACTTCAACATTTTGACTCGATACAAGGATTGGAAGTCTTATGTGAGGTTAATTTCACGAAAAAAAAAAACTATACTACAAGTATCTCCTTATCTGCAGAGCATCCCAAGTGATCGTAAATGAGAATAAATAATTGCTCTTTCCTCGTTAATTATTTATCGATTTACTACACAACAAAGAAGGTGGGTGTTACAAGATTAATCTGTCTCGAGAGTCAATGTGGGAATTACAACGTGGCATGCTTCCACAGTTTTTGCACCCGCATGAAATTGCAGGGAAATTGTGTTGCCGTGAATTTATTCTCAGTGGGGTCCTGGTCGTCAACATGCAGTTATAGCGAGTTGTGAATATTTTGTTCTCATTAACGCTATTCGTCTAATCATGAAAGTTGATAGAAAAAGTGATCGTCATGCATTGAATTTGTTTCACGAATATAGCCGTGTTGTGGTACGCTTTCTTCACTGATACAACACTTGACTCACAAGCACTTTTTATGTATCTATATTCACTGGTGTTATAAAATTACACATTGATCTTGAAAATAATAATTGAATCCTGTGTAAAGAAACCTGTCAAATTGAGTCCTGTGTAAAGAAACCTGTCAAATTGAGTTCTGTGTAGGAAACCTATCAAATTGAGTTCTGTGTAAAGAAACCTGTCAAATTGAGTCCTGTGTAAAGAAACCTTGTCAAATTGAGTCCTGTGTAAAGAAACCTTGTCAATATTGAGTCCTGTGTAAAGAAACCTGTCAAATTGAGTCATGTGTAAAGAAACCTGTCAAATTGAGTTCTGTGTAAAGAAAGCTGTCAAATTGAGTCATGTGTAAAGAAACCTGTCAAATTGAGTCATGTGTAAAGAAACCTGTCAAATTGAGTCCTGTGTAAAGAAACCTTGTCAATATTGAGTCCTGTGTAAAGAAACCTTGTCAATATTGAGTCCTGTGTAAAGAAACCTGTCAAATTGAGTCATGTGTAAAGAAACCTGTCAAATTGAGTTCTGTGTAAAGAAAGCTGTCAAATTGAGTCATGTGTAAAGAAACCTGTCAAATTGAGTCATGTGTAAAGAAACCTGTCAAATTGAGTCATGTGTAAAGAAACCTGTCAAATTGAGTCATGTGTAAAGAAACCTGTCAAATTGAGTTCTGTGTAAAGAAACCTGTCAAATTGAGTCCTGTGTAAAGAAACCTGTCAAATTGAGTTCTGTGTAGGAAACCTGTCAAATTGAGTCGTGTGTAAAGAAACCTGTCAAATTGAGTCCTGTGTAAAAAAAAACCTGTCAAATTGAGTTCTATGTAAAGAAACCTGTCAAATTGAGTTCTATGTAAAGAAACCTGTCAAATTGAGTTCTATGTAAAGAAACCTGTCAAATTGAGTTCTATGTAAAGAAACCTTGTCAAATTGAGTTCTGTGTAAAAAAGCCTGTCAAATTGAGTCCTGTGTAAAACAAACCTGTCAAATTGAGTTCTGTGTAAAGAAACCTGTCAAATTGAGTCGTGTAAAGAAACCTGTCAAATTGAGTTCTGTGTAGGAAACCTGTCAAATTGAGTCCTGTGTAAAGAAACCTGTCAAATTGAGTTCTGTGTAAAGAAACCTGTCAAATTGAGTTCTGTGTAAAGAAACCTGTCAAATTGAGTCATGTGTAAAGAAACCTGTCAAGTTGAGTCCTGTGTTAAAAAAACCTGTCAAATTGAGTTCTATGTAAAGAAACCTGTCAAATTGAGTTCTATGTAAAGAAACCTTGTCAAATTGAGTTCTGTGTAAAGAAGCCTGTCAAATTGAGTTCTGTGTAAAGAAACCTGTCAAATGTCCCCGAAATACTTTCGCGTTTGTCGAATCCCACGCGATGTTTGACGCGACTACGACGCTATGACCTTTGTTTGTCCTGTTTTTACGTTCGATTTCACGCATAACGCGTGATTCTCGCAGTGTACGGAAAATGGTCTATTGCAACGCAAGTAGAGTAAAATAAGGTATTGTTTTCGCATAAATTACAGAGTCTATCAATGGGGATTGTGATGGCTTAGTCTTTTCCACGAAACGAAACGAAACGAAACCCAAACCCTAACCCTAACCCTAACCCTAACTCGCATTTTTTTTTTCATTGGCCCAATAATATCTGAGAAAATTTCACACTGTGAAATACGGACGTGACGATGTTTGAGGTCGTTCAAAATCTAAGGTTAGGGTTAGGGTTTCGTTTCGTTTCGTTTTATTTTGTTTCATTTCGTTTCGTGGAAAAGACTAAGCCGATTGTGATATATAAAAAGAAGGTCCTGTTGAAGTGATGAGCATTTGGTTTCTCTGGGCACTGAGTGGGTGGGAGATATTTTATTAACATTCTTTTATTGTTACCTTTTATTAATTATTAATCTATTATTGAAGTGTGTGTGTTAGTGGGTGGATGGCAACTCAAGGGAACCTGTCACACTCAAGGTCACAGGTCACAGGTCACATTTACAGTGTACAGAGAGGTCCAAGCTTAACCTAGTACTTAGCTAATTTGAACCTTTTCATCACCAGACTTTCTCACCAAAATTTGGCTGCACTTTTTTCTCTCAAATATTCGTTTAATATTTCTAGAAAAGAACCCTGCTTTTCGCGCCAAAAAAAAAAAATTTAGTAAATTTTAAATTTTTACTCTAATTGTTTGGCTATTTGGACCAATCTTCTGTAGGAAGGTGCAGACTATTTACAGGACTATTTTTTATGAATTTGTGATGAAAAGAAGGAACTGGTGGTTAACCAGGCTCAAAAGTTGCTTTACTTGCTTTCACAGCTACTACATGTACATGTACATGTATATGAGCGTAAGAAAAATGTTTACAAATGATGGCATACTCTTACTTATTAGATGTATGATTCCAGAATCGAACCAAGCATTAGATTTATGACGGGGATTTGAGCAGTAAGCAACGTTTGTGACGTATATTATAATTCTTCTCCATTTATATATCTGTATTGACTACCAGCAATAAACACGTATTTGTGTTTACTGTGAATAGAAATAAATAGATAAAGCCAGACTTTTATTATCCCTTGTTTCGCGAACCCACCGAATGAACAGAAGCTAAAAATGAAATAAAAATAAAATTTTATTTCAGCGTAATTTCTTGCGCTCGCCGACTTGTAAGCGCAAACAAATGCTAAAAATTTTTATTTTTATCTTCATTTTTTTTACCGCCCGCCGCATAATAAACCCAAGTTGCATTTTCGTGGGAGTATCATGATCAAAGTACCAAAGTCTCGCGCAGATGAGAAACATGGTTATACATGGAATAAAATTTTATTTCATTTCTTCTCTCAGATTCAATTCTCTGAGAATCACACAAATCCAATGGAAAAACTAAAAAAAGTTGCTTTATAAAAACTCAAGAAACAAGGAATAAAAAAAGTCTGGCCTAAATGGTATTCAGGTTCATTTTTTTAGGAAATCCATGATTTGGAAACTTGCTGCTTTTTATTGAAAAAACAACAAAACCAACTGATGGCCAGCTTACAGTCGTTCTGAGAATTATTCGGACAGTCAGTTAGCAATATATCTTGGAACTTTGCAAAACACTTGAGACTTTTCCAATCTAGACTTGATGTTTTAAAAAACAACTTTAAAAACTGCTTTTTTAAAAACCCAATTTGCCGTTTAACTAAACGGAACGCATTTCAAAATGGAGGTACATTAACATTTCCGTATACTGTGAAAATCAAAATCAAACGACCCTTTTCAGAGCCACCACGTCCTTCGGAAGGGGAACCTACCGTTATTCACATACCAAATAAGTTTGCCAGACCGAGGGGCTTATAATCGGATAAATGACTTGTAAAATGCTGTAAATTTGATAGGGAGCTTATACTCGAGCTGGGGTTTATACTCGAACAACTACGGTATGTCCAGTCCATTTTTGTAACAGGTACAAACTGACTAAAATGAGCGAGGGGGTCGACATTTTTTGACAGATTTAAGCAACTTCCAACTTGTGATTTTTAGAATTACTGAAAATAATTACAATATAAATAAAAATAAATAAAACTAATGGTTGCTGTAAACGCACGCTAGATAATACTTGCAGTTCACCATGCCAACTACCCCTATGAAATAGTAATCCCAAACCACACGCCCGTCAATCAAGTGGCGCCGTCAAGTCTAGATTGGGCAAAGACCAAAGTGTTTTGCAAAGTTGCAAGTCATTTTGCTAACTGACTGTCCGAATAATTCTCATTACGGCTGTAATTTATGACTGACTGTACTGTATGTCTTATATTAGTAATATAGGTAAATACCACGAAGAATAAGTTAAAATTATTTGACAATCATACTGATACTCAAAATAATAAGTTTTTATAAAAAGTCAATGTCAGCTACTAGCCAGCTTGGTAGTTAAGTTACGACTGACTGTACTGCATGTCTTATATTAGTAACATTGGTAAATACCACAAAGAGTAAGTTAAAATTATTGATGACAATAATACTTACTTTAAAAATGACAAGTATTTAAATGATAATGATAAGTATTTAAAAATAACTTTTTATAAAAAGGCAAAGCCAACTGACTGAGCTTTTAGTAATTACATCTGGATTGTACTGATGCATTCTGGGTAATTAAAATATGACTTCATTGTGTTGCTGCATAGAATCTATTTAATGTTGTCTGTGTGTCTGACCTGCTTATCAGCGATATGCTTGTCTCATATTTTATATTAATTTCCTGTGATTTGAAGGAAGTAAAAAAGACAACAGATGTTGAGCCCTGTCGCTGTACAAAAACTATTTGTTAAATTAATATTAAAAAAGTAGTAGACCATTATATGCCCGGATCTGGTCTTGAATTTGTTACCAATATTTTAACAAATACTGTAAAATACTTAATTTTAGCTGGAATTAATTTTCGCTGAAGAGACTTTTTGGGTGTTTTGTATGGAATTTATTTTTACTGATTTTTGAAAAGTTTGTGTAAAATATAAGAAAAAATGTTTATTCGCTGGATTTTAATTTTCACTGAATCATGCATTCCTCCAGCGAAAATTAATTCCAAGCGAAAATAAAGTATTTTACAGTAGTGTAATGTTACCTTGAGACAAATGTTTTGTAAAATTAAAAAAATTGTGAACTTTTGTAGCTGGAATTTTTCTATAGAGTCTTATGATTGGTGAGAAACTTTGTCTTCAAAACATAAAAATTCTAGCCTTAAAATTAAGCGGTTCACGGTATCAGTATCAATGCGCGTCATACACAGTGAGCAATTTAATTTTTGAAACAGTTAAGGGCACACACTTTGAAATAATGGGGGGGGGGGTGGAAGAGTCAGTTGCTCGGTGAGTTATTTAAGAAGTGGAAACACTGTAAACTGCTTTAGTTTTGTGAGTGATATATTTTGCAAGTCAGCGAAAATTGGAAAAGTGTCGTCCCATGAGATCGGTGTCGGTGAATATTTAAAAATGAATGTCATTCCGTGAGATGGAGTGTCGGTGAAAATTGGGAAATTTTTTAGCAGTGAAATTTCTTTGCAATGTCGTTCCATGAGATCAAGTGTCAGTGACAATCGTGAAATGTTTTACAGTGAAATTTCTTTGGACTGTCGTCGTGTCAGTGAAAATTTTTAAATGTTTTACAGTGAAATTTCTTTGCAATGTTGTTCCATGAGATCAAGTGTCAGTGACAATCGTGAAATGTTTCACAGTGAAATTTCTTTGGACTGTCGTCGTGTCAGTGAAAATTGTTAAATGTTTTACAGTGAAATTTCTTTGGAGTGTCGTCCCATGAGATCAAGTGTCAGTGAAAATTGTGAAATTTTTTGGCAGTGAAGTTTCCTTGGAGTGTCGTCCCATAAGATCAAGTGTCAGTGAAAATCTAGAAATTGTTCACAGTGAAATTTCCCTGGAGTGTCGTTCAATGAGATGAAGTGTCGGTTAAAATCCCGAAATTCATTTGGAGTGTCGTCCCGTCAGATGGAGTGTCGATAAAAATCTGGAAAAATATTTACAGTGAAATTTTTTGGTGAAATGCTTGAAATTTTTAGTTCGCGAATGCCAAACAATCCTGAAACCTGGAAAATTTTTACCAATGAAAATCAAGAGCCTTAATGAACATGTATTGCTATGGCATATTGACAAATAATAATGTGCAAACAAAAATTACACAAAATGTATGTACGTTAAAAGATCTCGCCTTGATTTTGAATGCGAAACCCTTATTCTGTTTCACGAGAAAATTATGCTTACGGTTTATGACAAAGATTTCTTATCTGAATTTGGTAAAAATGCTGGGCTCATTACTCATCCAACCTCATGTTATAAAAAATAATAATAGAAAAAATAATATGTTCATACTCTCTAAGGTAGAAAGGCAAGCTGCTAGCAAAGTAAGCTAGAAAATTATTTATACCTTCTGATTGTTGTCATGGTAATGCATCTAGAGTAGCCTGAATAATTTAACAATTCTCTTGCAAGTTTTTTCTTCTTCAAATAATTGATTGAAAAAATAAAAGAGGGACTCTTTAAAATTATCAAAATCTTAGGTACAGATTCAGGATATTGATTCTGTTAAAATATTAATGTTTCTGGGCATCATGTTATTAACGGTAGGGTTTTTGTCTGAATTTGAGGAAAAATTGAATACCAATTCAGTTGTCATGAAAAATTCAAAATTTTAATATCACATTTAAAAAAAAAAATGTGCTCCTTTAAAAAAGCCCCTTTAAAAAAAATAAAAAAAAAAATTAGGGAAAAATGTTTTTGTTTTTTTTATATAAAATTAAAAATAAAAACATAATTTTAATGATATTATTAAAATTAAGTTAAAAATAGAAGTGAACTAAACATTTTGGAAAGCAAATTGACCAGAAACTTGGGTTTACTTGTTTACTTTCTTGAGGTGAAACTACCCAACCTATAGGTATGTTGCATATTGGTTGACTATAATTAGTCATGTAACTTGAATTCGTGGAAATGTTTTTAAAACTATCCGCCAACTAGAATCAGCCAGGTATAGTCAGTCGTGGAATTTCACCTAAATTGTTAGTCAATATACATTGGTATATTGTATATCTTCTAAAATGCCCATCTTTGTAACACCTATGGTCCCTCTACAATAATGAACTAATCCATATTATGTTTCATCCCAAATACCTCCAGTGTATGTGTAGGTTATGCATCAGATCTTTCATTTTAATACAAGCAGTTTTGAAGCAAGCTAAGATTGTTTTAAATCAACTTACTTATAGAATCCCCCCCCCCCCCCCCGGTAGTTTATTTTCGCTTGGAATTAATTTTTGCTGAAGTAATTATTCAGTGAAATAAAATTCAGCGAATATACTGTTTTCCTATATTTTACATTCAACCCAAAAATCAGTGAAAATTACTTCCATACAAAACATCCAAAATGCTTTTTCAGCGAAAATTAATTTCAGCTAAAATAAAGTATTTTACAGTAACCTTTTGGAACAAGCTGAGCTTAACCGTTTGGAATGCATCATTTTTCTCCGCCAAATTTTTGTATCGCATTTTTTTTGTTTTTGTTTATTTTTCTATATTTTTTTGATGATTTTGGTCTGCATGGACATAATTTAACCAATCTTAATCAAAATTTACTAAACATGATGTAAAAATTATTCGGGTTTAAAATTTGTGAATAGTGGCAACAGAAACAGACTTTGGCGGTCGGTTTCCCGCGGGGCTCCGCCAACACCCGGGAAGTCAGGATAAGCGCCTTGGCCGCCCGAAGGTCACTGCTAACACAGCCACTTACCCGGGGTAAACTGACGCTCATTGTTCGTGATTATAATCCTATTGTTCACATGTTCTCATCTTTTGAAAAACGACTTCCTTTTTACAAGTCCCTGAAAAGGAGTACTACTTTTATCAACCAGTGATGTATTCGCTACATTTGATGCGATGTTTATAATAACTAGCGCGTTTTCATATTTTAATATATTCATGCAATTTGACCCATGTCTGACCTCTAGTCTAGGCAAGATTGGTACTAGGCAATGGTCTGAATTTAAGTTTCACGATTGAAAAAATAAATAAAAATAAAGTCTCACAGGGAACTGACCAGTTTGATTTTGGTACATATTCCCTAAATGTTATTTATGTTTCAGACCCAGGGATTGAAATAGAATTTTTTCCCTGCATGCACAGTGTGCATGTTGAATTTGAAATTTACCTGCACAAACTTGTTGTGAAATGCACCACTTTTAAAGTTTAAATAACATTTACGGTTTATCGATTGATGATTGATTTTTTAGTTGTCTTACAATGTTGGTTGAACTTAATTTAGGAATATAATGAGAAAATGTGTTAATTTCTACATGCACAGCGTGCACATTATATTTTGAGTTTACTTGCACTAGCTAATAATCTATGTGCATAGTGCAGTGTGCACCAGAGTATTTCGACCCCTGAGACCATAATGTATTCTCTTGTTATCTTTTTATTTAAAAAAAAAAATATTTTGTTTAAAATTTGCAATATTGATAAAAAGTGACTAAATTCAGCATTCACAAGATTAAGTTGATAATTTTTTCTATAACTGTTGATTCTTACTGTTCTGAAATGTTTCAATGTAATTCTTACTACTGTAAAATACCTTATTTTCGCTTGGAAACAATTTTCGCTATTTTCACTGAAAGAATGTAAAAATAAAATCCAGCAAATATACATTTTTCTCTATATTTTACATTCAACTTGTCAAAAAACAATGAAAATTAAATCCATACAAAACACCCAAAAAGTCTTTTCAGCAAAAATTAATTCCAGCTAAAATAAAGTATTTTACAGTATTTGTTATTCGCGCACATGGAAGCTAAGTACTGTAGAATACTTTATTTTTGCTTTGAATTAATTTTTACTACTGTAAAGGGGGTAATTATTCACTGGGTTTTAATTTAGCTTATTTCGTTGACAGGAAAATGCACTAAATTAAAACCCAGTGAATATGTAAAATTGAGCATAGAACACATTATCTCAATGACGAAACTGTGAATTTAAAACCCACAGAATATGCCTGAAATGGTAAATCAGTGAAATTTAAACCCAGTGAAAATTAGTCATTTTACAGTATTTTCACTGAAGGAACATCACATAGAAATGAGTGGAAAAGATGGTCGACTTCCCCCTGGCCAGTGTTCCCCAGTCACATAAACATCACAGAATGTGCCATAGAGAATGCATTGCATAAACATATATTAAAACCAAATTTGATTTTGAGTTTATATTTTTCATTTTTTCGCTTTTGTGTGCTTCGTATTAGACAGGTAACATTCCAAGCTTTCGATATGTTATAGATGTTTCCATTAAAACTCCACCATTAAATGCCGAGCTTGCCGTAAAACATGATGGCAAATTCTACTTTGGCCCAGTGTATTACCAATGGACGATGTGTATTTGTGTGCCAGACTCTATTTTTAGTCCCCGTTCGGACGAAGTCCGAAAACGGGGACTTATAATTCGGTCTCCGTGCGTCCGTGCGTCCATCCGGAGTCATATCTCAGAGTCCCTTGGACCGATTCCGTTCATTCTTTGCATGTGCCTAGTACTTTATGTGGGACATATGCACATGCAGTGGTTTAGCGATTCGATTCAAAATGGCCGACTGGCAGCCATCTTGTTTTTTGAAAATGTTGTATTTTGGACATGCTTTGTCAGTTTTCATTCAAACTTGGTACATAGATTATACATGTTAGGATACATGTCCATGATGATTTATTTCACAATTGGATCAAAGATGGCCGACTGGCAGCCATCTTGTTTTTTGAAAATATTGTATTTTGGACATGCTTTGTCAGTTTTCATTCAAATTTAGTACATAGATCATACATGTTAGGATACATGTCCCCGACCGTCCGTGAGTACCTGAGTCTGTCCGTCCGACCGTCCGTGTGTCCGTCTGTCCGTGCGTCAGTCTATCCAACGTCATATTTCAGAATCCTGTGGACCGATTCCGTTCATTCTTTGCATGTGCCTAGTACCTTATGTAGGACATATGCACATGCAGTGGTTTAGCGATTCGATTCAAAATGGCCGACTGGCAGCCATCTTGTTTTTTGAAAATGTTGTATTTTGGACATGCTTTGTCAGTTTTCATTCAAACTTGGTACATAGATTATACATGTTAGGATACATGTCCATGATGATTTATTTCACAATTGGATCAAAGATGGCTGACTGGCAGCCATCTTGTTTTTTGAAAATGTCGTATTTTGGACATGATTTGTCAGTTTTCATTCAAATTTACTACATAGATCATACATGTTAGGATACATGTCCCCGACCGTCCGTGAGTTCCTGAGTCTGTCCGTCCGACCGTCCGTGTGTCCGTCTGTCCGTGCATCAGTCTATCCAACGTCATATTTCAGAATCCTGTGGACCGATTCCGTTCATTCTTTGCATGTGCCTAGTACCTTATGTGGGACATATGCACATGCATTGGTTTAGCGATTCGATTCAAAATGGCCGACTGGCAGCCATCTTGTTTTTTGAAAATGTTGTATTTTGGACATGCTTTGTCAGTTTTCATTCAAACTTGGTACATAGATTATACATGTTAGGATACATGTCCATGATGATTTATTTCACAATTGGATCAAAGATGGCTGACTGGCAGCCATCTTGTTTTTTGAAAATGTCGTATTTTGGACATGCTTTGTCAGTTTTCATTCAAATTTACTACATAGATCATACATGTTAGGATGCATGTCCCCGACCGTCCATGAGTTCCTGAGTCTGTCCGTCCGACCGTCCGTCCGTGTGTCCGTCTGTCCCTGCGTCAGTCTATCCAACGTCATATTTCAGAATCCTGTGGACCGATTCCGTTCATTCTTTGCATGTGCCTAGTACCTTATGTGGGACATATGCACATGCAGTGGTTTAGCGATTCGATTCAAAATGGCCGAATGGCAGCCATCTTGTTTTTTGAAAATGTTGTATTTTGGACATGCTTTGTCAGTTGTCATTCAAACTTGGTACATAGATTATACATGTTAGGATACATGTCCATGATGGATCAAAGATGGTCGACTGGCAGGCATCTTGTTTTTGTTTTTTTATGCGATATCTTGGACGTGCTCTGTCAGTTTTCATTCAAATTTGGCACATACATGTACTTTATACATGTTAGGATGCATATCCATGACAATTTGTTTCAAAATCTGGTCAAGGATGGCCGATTGACAGCCATCTGACTTTTTGGCCATACTACTATATTTCCACAATTTATGTACCATTTTCATTCGTATTTGGCACATACATCATACATGTAT
The DNA here is from genome assembly GCF_978046115.1 of Saccoglossus kowalevskii. Lineage (NCBI taxonomy): Eukaryota > Metazoa > Hemichordata > Enteropneusta > Harrimaniidae > Saccoglossus > Saccoglossus kowalevskii. The sequence continues at coordinate 11,416,032 of NC_140660.1, read as the reverse complement.
CAGTGTCAGTGTAGGAAATTCCTGCCCGTCCGCACGCCCGAGACGAGTAACTTTCGTATCGGACTGGTTGAATTTCAAACTTCCCTGTCTGGTGGTCGGATAACATGTTACCACATTCTTCCGCCGAAATTAAAATAAAAACAAGCTACCATTCTTTATATGTGCTCTAAACATTTTAAACAGAAACGTGATCAGCCAAAACTATGAAAATATTGCATTGCCGTCGCACATCGCGACTTGCCGACACGCATTCTCAACCCACAACACGGAATCCATTGACTTATTAACATAATAATAGGTACGTGACCTCGGGTCAGGTCCTATCTCCCATGGTGCAGTGACACTTCCGGTGACCCCTGACCAGTTCTATCGTTGAGTAGTTTGTTTACAAAGTTTTCATTTCGCGTACAACATGTATCGTTTTTTGGGGATAGACCCTCCAACAAAGAAACAGAAGTCGAGCATCGATAGAATTGCGGCAAATAAGGAGTATGACCAGTCAAAACGTACTCGCAAAATCGTTCCAAGCTGGAAGACGGAGTTCAAAGAATGGCTGGTCACCGATGTAGCCCTGCGTACAGTGCTGTGTTTACAGGGACGCGTTCGGTTGATAGATGTCCCAACCACAGCCCTGCGTACCTCCATAGACAAAGTCGGGGAGCGCACCGTAATTGGTGCGCAAGTTAAAAATAAGTAGTTTCTCAGCCGAAATCGGTTGAAATGACGATAGTTATCCGTAACAACCATTACAAAGTTATCTGAAACTTGAAATGTCTTCAAAAAGCGACTAGTAAAGACGGGCAAAATGTAAACTCGTTGATACCGGAGGAATTATCCACCAAACGCCGCCATTTTTAATTTCATTCACGCAAGAGAATGTGTTTGTTTTTAGGGCAAAGTAGCCGATTCCATCCACAATTGGACTCCGAACTGGGAGTTCTGGATATATCTGGTGATCGATCATCATTTTTGGTACCTGGGCATGTTATTTCATTAAAAAAAATTATATTTTTCAAAGTCCCGGACTTTGTCTATGGAGGTACGCAGGGCTGTGGTGGGGACATCTATCAACCGAACGCGTCCCCGTACACACAGCACTGTACGCAGGGCTAGTCACCGATAACACCGGTAATCATATAGTGTATTGCCGTATCTGCTGGGCTATTTACGGGCCGTTATCAAACCGCAAAATACCAGACAAACTCCGTAAGTACGGAAAGGGATCGTTTGTAACCGGCTGTACCAATTTAAGACATGATGCCCTCACATGCCATGAAATGTCAATTGGTCATAAACAAGCCAAATCGATATTCGACGCAAAGAATGCTCCACCCACAGTCACTTGGGAGCTGAAAATCAATAAATACTAATTTTTTTTAAAAAACCAAGTTTTATGGAAGGACAGAGGAGAAAGAAGTTGAGTGCTATACAGGCAGTAGAGCAGCAGAGAGCTGCTGAAGCACTTGATGAGGATGAAGTTGCAGAAGCTGAAACAGATGGTGATGGTGATGCTCATTTGGTAGCTGGATTAGATTCTGACTATGGTTCAGATTTTTCTGACCTAGCCGAAAGCAACAGTGACACAGACGTCTGATATATCATGTTCTGAATATGCATGTTCTCTACAGCTACTTTGTTGTTAAAATAAACCGTGCATAGTATATTGTATACAATTTGTGTTTATTTGTGTGTGTGTGTGTGCGAAAATAATTGAAAAAAATGTGCGGGACTGGTAACATTTTAGCAGGGCTTGTAACTTTTGAAAGTTACCAGCCCTGATGTCTGGTATGTAATCTGGACAAATTTCCTACACTGTCAGTGTGTTTCATAATCGGATCAAAGATGGCTGAATAACGGCTGTTTTTATTTTGGCCATATTACTATGACACGAAACACGTGTTTTGATGTAAATAAACAATCTGTTGTATACGCCACTTGGAACTCAAGTTTCAAGGACACGCTCGCGACAACCCCTCCGCTTTAATATGACGAGCACAAAGAGAACTTAACGGGGACTGTGTCATTTTCAATGACTTGTTACAAATAAGAAAATGCAGTAACGCTGGTGACTGTTCAAGTTTGTTTGCTTCGTTCTGGATACTCTCTGGTTCAAAGAACACGGCAACGCAGTTGTAGACGCAGTATTCGCTGCCCAAATTCGAGTTGAAATTCATGCATTTTTTTTACACAGATGTACGATCCAGTTGTTAGCAAATATAACTGTTTTAATCCAATTAACAACAGGAAGTAACCTGAATCAAGATTTGTTTTATGTCCGTTATGTTCGTTTTATGTTCGAACGCGAACCACTATCGCCATAATGCTTTTGATGCTGATGGTCAAACCACAAGATCAATATATTGTATCGGCCGTTTTTCCTTTTTATAAAAGAGGGGTTTCAGCACACTGTCTGTCCATGAGTTGTGTATTATTCCACAACAGTCTCGACTTTTATTTTGTAATGCGTCAGACAAACGTAATTTGCATACCAATCGCCATTGACGACCACAATTATATTTACAAGATTTAGTCTGTTCACATATTTTTGTATTAAGTATATAGTAGGTGACTGTCTTCAATGCCATCATAAGAGTGTACCTAAGGGTATCTCGTCCTCTGGCAACTAACACCATTTATTACATGGCTTCATATGATCAGCTAAAAATACAAGTGGGCACAGAACAAAGATAACAAAAGATTACCTCACTTACTATTGTTTCCAACCCCAAGCTGTGAACTACTTAACATAACAATAGACTCTCAATTAGGCTAAACAATAGACCTTTAAAATCTGTGACACCATCAGTTGTCTTGAATAATTTTGTATGTAATTATAGTCACTGCAATGGGGTAGACAGGAAATCCTGACTTGACCAGATTCTATTGTCCATTTCTGGCAATGATGATTCAGTGAAAATAAAATCCAGCAAATATACCTTTTTTTTAATCCATACAAAACACCCAAAATGTCTTTTCAGCGAAGATTAATTTAAGCTAAAATAAAGTATTTAACAGTAACATGCAGAGTTACAGCCAGGAAATGAAAGGAACCTGATTGTCTAGAATTCATTTTAAAAAGAAAGCTGTAGTTGCTGGTCTATTATTATTTATTTATTTATTTATTTATTTATTTATTTATTTATTTATTTATTTATTTATTTATTTATTTATTTATTTATTTATTTATTTATTTATTTATTTATTTATTTATTTATTTATTTATTTATTTATTTATTTATTTATTTATTTATTTATTTATTTATTTATTTATTTATTTATTTATTTATTTATTTATTTATTTGTTTATTTATTTATTTATTTATTCCATCCGTCCGTCCGTCAGTGGATTCTGAATCAAAAGTTGACAGGTTTATAGAAATGTAGCATATTGAATCAAATTTTTGACCTTTCTAAACTATGGAAAGTCTGTCTAAAATGAAGGTAACAAAAGAACACAGAGACTTAAATATTTATAGTTATTTTGTTAAATCCGGGGATTCTGAATCAAAAGTTGACAGGTTTATAGAAATGTAGCATATTGAATCTAATTTTTGACCTTTCTAAACTATGGAAAGTCTGTCTAAAATGACAGGTGGTATATGGCTGACCTGGTAACAAAAGAACAAAAAAACTTCTTTATTTAGCTGATTACAATTATTTTCTGTCAAAAGTAATGTACAGAAGTAAATTTTAGTTTTAAATTTACTAAAAATTCCAAGATTAGTTTATTTTAGTAAAAATATAACATTATGATGTATATGGGAAATGTTTGCCATTTTTATTTTCTGTTCTCAGTTATCAAAACTATTAACAGTCCAAAATATCCATAAAATACCCAGGATTGCAATTTTGAAACAGCTGTAACATTTTAAACATATTTGTAACAATTTTGAACATGTCTGAAATATTACAAACACATTTGTAACAATTTTGAACACATTTGTAACACTTTGGAACATATTTGTAACAATTTTGAACATGTCTGAAATATTACAAACACATTTGTAACAATTTTGAACACATTTGTAACACTTTGGAACATATTTGTAACACTTTTGAACACATTTGTAACACTTTGGAACATATTTGTAACAATTTTGAACATGTCTGAAATATTACAAACACATTTGTAACAATTTTGAACACATTTGTAACACTTTGGAACATATTTGTAACACTTTTGAACACATTTGTAACACTTTGGAACATATTTGTAACAATTTTGAACATGTCTGAAATATTACAAACACATTTGTAACAATTTTGAACACATTTGTAACACTTTGGAACATATTTGTAACAATTTTGAACATGTCTGAAATATTACAAACACATTTGTAACAATTTTGAACACATTTGTAACACTTTTGAACACATTTGTAACACTTTGGAACATATTTGTAACAATTTTGAACATGTCTGAAATATTACAAACACATTTGTAACAATTTTGAACACATTTGTAACACTTTGGAACATATTTGTAACACTTTGGAACATATTTGTAACAATTTTGAACACATTTGTAACACTTTGGAACATATTTGTAACAATTTTGAACACATTTGTAACACTTTTTAACACACATTGTATTTGTAACATTTCAAGCACATTTGTAACAATTTTGAACAAATTTGTAACAATTTTGAACACATTGTTAAACACTTTTGAACACTTTCATTGTTGTTGATGTATAAAACTATTATGTTTTTTTTCTTCATATTTTTGATTTAGTGCTGGATGCCTAAGAGATACTTTGATATATCCAGTTACCATAGCAACAGCAATCAAGATACCATTGACCAATCAGCTTTCATTCAGATATGTCCAATCTTAATACAGCAACTAGAGAGCCAATCATGTCACAAAAACGACCGTGATCATTCTGATGAATATGCAAATGAGGACAACTTTACAGACATTCCTCCACATGGTAAGTCATTAACATTCAAATAGACCATTTTCCGTTCACTGCGAGAATCACGCGTTATGCGTGAAATCGAACATAAAAAAAACAGGACAAACAAAGGTCGTAGTGGCGTCAAACATCGCGTGGGATTCGACAAACGTGAAAATATTCTTGGGAACATTTCCATGCTTAATAATGTGCTGTCCACATTTGATGATAGGCAATTTCAATTAAGTAAGGGTATTCAGAAGCAATATTCCTCTGTCGAAGATCGGCCAGTCGATGTGAGGTACGAAATAAAGAAATTCGAGTTCAAAATCAAATCGTTCGATTTTTGCGGCAGACGTTCGACGTGTGTCTTTCATGCATCTTGGGAGATCGCGCAGTTGAACGGGAAATCACCTATTACATTAGCTATGAAATTCCACTGACTGTTTTTTTTTTTTTTGGTGGTTCTTAAGTCCAGTTAAGGTATGTGTATTTTATTTTTCCTTTGCAAAACATGAATTACTGTAAAATGACTAATTTTCACTAGGTTTAAATTTTCACTGATTTACCATGTCGGCAAGAGTTCCTTTTGTAACCCCCATCCCTAACCCTAACTCTAACACTCACTCACAGTCACCCAATTCATTTGTATATACCCCCCTAGTAACTGTAGATGTCCTTAAGAGGGGCATATACAATTAAATGGGAAGTGCTGGAGGGTACAGTTAGGGATAGGGATGGGGGGTACAAAAGGAACTCTTTCCATCATGTCAGATATATTCAGTGGGTTTTAAATCCACGATTTTATTATTTAGATAATGTGTTCTATGCTAAATTTTACATATTCACTGGGTTTTAATTTAGCACATTTTCCAGTCAGCGAAATAAGCAAAGTTAAAAAAAACCCAGTGAATAATTAATCCTTTTACAGTATTAAAATCGCAGAAATTTCTGGGGACGATAATATAATGGTTTATAGTACCGTATTTGCTTTATTAGAACCACACAAAATCTGAAAATCCATTTATTGTGTACCAGATCATTAAAATGTGACTTATTTTGACCATTGGCATGTGTCATTTATTGAGGTAGCGAGAGCGGAAACACAAGTTATAGTTTAATTGAGATTAGGACTTTCCTCGCCAGTTAGTTTTTCCCCTCTCGCTACCTTAAGCCCAACAACAAAGCCCCCATGTAAGTTTTTTTGAATCGCAAAATTAAAATACCGCTGTTATTGCGCTGGACATGTCTACACTTTTTTTTTTAAGATCTAGAATGATTTACCCATACTAATAAATAATACTGTAAGACATGTCTTTTTAGCTAGCATGTTATTTTAGCTCATTTACCTAATCTGTAATTTTGCTAATTCAAGATGTAGCTAATTTATTCTCACAATGAGATTGTTGACACTTTAGCTAAAATAAGATTCATTTAATTCATGCACGGAGTCAAATTCGCTAAAATGCCATGTAGCTATTTAAACACATATTTTACAGTTGTAGCGACAAGCATGTATGAGTGAGATTAAGTTATTAGACAAAGATGAGAGGGATTTGTGCGCTCCAATGTGAGGGGAATTGAAGCAGCGCTCCAATTATAAAGTATTTGTGGCTGACGAGTAACACCCTCGTTAATATGCAAGTTTGGGTTAGCCTTGGTCATTAAGGTTGATAATGCAATTCATTATGGGGAATCAAGTCATTCTTTTAATGCTGGGTCACATCACTGAACTTAGATTGCAAGACAAATTTGTCATTCTAAAGTTTACGTCAATGAAATAAAGGTGAGATCATCTTGAACGAATAATTCGAAGAAAAAAAACACAAAAAAAACAAACAAAAAAATATTTAGTTTGTAACCTATCAAATACCTGATTTACCAGAAACAAATTTTTGCTAGCATGTCTTTTGTTTTTTCGTCATAGCTAGAAGACAAACACAGATAAAATGAAACGCAATCCTCTAGCTTATAGCAGTAACAACGTTCTATGTAATTTACTGGTCATTCTTTTGACTAGAATGGTGAAAAAAACACAAAAAATTACCATCTGGTAATTCCCAAAACAAACATTAGTACAGCATATGGTCTTCTGTATGTGCCAATATCTAAGCTTTCAGATGATGTATGGGTTAATTTTAGCATGCTTTTTGTGAATGTGAAAATTCCAATTTTAACACAATTTACAGTTTTTTATATCACTTTTCATTCTCTAGATATTCAATTTTTCATCAGTATTATGTAGTCAGCCATCTTGATTTTCAAGCAAAGGATTATGGGTAAAATATGACATCATAGAATCTGTTGTCATAAATTGAGAAAATGATTGCATTCTCCTACATTTGTGGAGCTTTTTCTTTAAGGATCATTATGTTGTTTGGATTGATGTTTCCTTTAAGTTTTTAGCTCCGCTGTCGACTTTGTCGAGGGGAGCTTATCATATGAGTGATTGTCCGTCGTCCGTCGTCGTCCGTGTCTATGTTTTACTTTTTTGACTTCTTCTTGAAAACTACAAGCCTGAATGCTTTGATACTTGGTGTATATGTAACTGGGGTAGATCTCTCTCAGATTTGTTCATTTCATGATATCTTCAATTCTCTAATTTTGGTGAATATTTTTGTCATTTTTGGTAAAAAGTGATTATTTCGACTTCTTGTTAAAAACCTCCAGTCAAATTGCTTTGATGTTACATATATAGGTACTACATGTGGTTCTAACTCAGATTTGTTCATTTCGTGATGATATCTTTAATTCTCTAATTTTGGTGAATATTTTTGTAATTTTTGGTAAAAAGTGATATTTTCGACTTCTTGTTGCAAAACCGCAAGTCCAATTGCTTTGATATTACATATATATGTACTACATGTGGACCTCTCTCAGATTTGTTCATTTTGTGATGATATCTTCAATTCTCTAATTTTGGTGAATATTTTTGTCATTTTTGGTAAAGTGATATTTTCGACTTCTTGTTGAAAACCGCAAGTCCAATTCCTTTGATATTACATATATATAGGTACTACATGTGGACCTCTCTCAGATTTGTTCATTTCATGATGATATCTTTAATTCTCTAATTTTGATGAATATTTTTGTAATTTTTGGTAAAAAGTGATATTTTCCACATCTTGTTGAAAACCGCAAGTCTGATTGTTTTGATACTATACATATTGTTCATTTTTTAATGATACTTTCTGTTCTTTAATTGAAATGTGCATTGCTAACAGCGGAGCTATCTCAGCCAATAGGCTGCTTGGTTACCCTTACCAAAATCAAGTATACTGAAAGTATACCCAAGGTACGCTCTGCATGCGTAAGTTAGGTATACCTAATGTGTACCGGAAATGAAACAACTGGTATACCTTAAGTAGTCCAGAATTGGGCACATAGATGGGTATATTTTGGGTATACCTCTTTGGAAGAAGTATACCTTAGGTGTATTTATTTCTGGAAAGTATATCCTAGGTACATTTATTTCGAAGAGTATACCTTTGATAAACCTCACAAAACAAACAGACAAAAGAACTCAACAGGTATACTCAAATCGACTGTCCACATGCAAAGTTGGAAATAGGTACATATATGGTATACCTGAAATATACCAATTTTAAACTTTGCATGATAGCTGTGCTCAAAGGTATACCTAAAGTGTACCACTTCAACTTCAGTATTGGAAGGTACATTTTAAGTATATTTATCCAGAAGCAAGTTTTCAAATAAGTAGTATTTTGGTATACCTGAAATATACCTAAATCAATTTGGTATACTTATAGTGTACCTTTGGTATGCGTAAGGTATACCAGAACAGTTTTTTATTTGGTAAGGGCTGATAGTAAACTAGTGATGCGATTAGACATCAAAATCACATGGTAGTAAACTAGTAATGTGATTGGACACCAAATGTCACCTGATAGTAAACTAGTGATGTGATTGGACATCAAAGGTCACATGATAGTAAATGAGCAATGTGATTGGGCATCCTACATGTAGGATTAGGAGTATTCCCGATTATTTAAATAAAGTTATTAACAATTTTTTTTTTCAAGGGCACATGCAAGCAGGTACTCACAACTTCTGGGGCTGGTTATGTTGTTTGGATCTGTGTTTCAGTGATTATGTCTGTTCTATTTTTACCGTAGTCATGTGACGTAATTTTGACAAATGATATTATCATTGTTTTTCTTTTCAGTATGGGGCTATGGAATACTCTCCATAACTATCATTAGCCTGGTGTCTTTGTGTGGTATTCTCATCGTTCCGGTCTTTCGTAGATTTCCAGAAGGTTATAAGAGATTATTAGCTGTCCTTGTGGCGCTGGCTGTGGGCACTTTGTCAGGTGATGCCATACTACATCTGATTCCCCATGTAAGTATACAAGATTATTGGGTATCCTTGTAGTGCTGGCTGTGGGCACTTTGTCAGGTGATGCCGTACTACATCTGATTCCCCATGTAAGTATACAAGATTATTGGGTATCCTTGTGGCGCTGGCTGTGGGCACTTTGTCAGGTGATGCCATACTACATCTGATTCCCCATGTAAGTATACAAGATTATTGGGTATCCTTGTAGTGCTGGCTGTGGGCACTTTGTCAGGTGATGCCGTACTACATCTGATTCCCCATGTAAGTATACAAAATTATTAGGTATCCTTGTGGCGCTGGCTGTGGGCACTTTGTCAGGTGATGCCATACTACATCTGATTCCCCATGTAAGTATACAAGATTATTAGGTATCCTTGTAGTGCTGGCTGTGGGCACTTTGTCAGGTGATGCCATACTACATCTGATTCCCCATGTAAGTATACAAGATTATTGGGTATCCTTGTAGTGCTGGCTGTGGGCACTTTGTCAGGTGATGCCGTACTACATCTGATTCCCCATGTAAGTATACAAAATTTTTAGGTATCCTTGTAGTGCTGGCTGTGGGCGCTTTGTCAGGTGATGCCGTACTACATCTGATTCCCCATGTAAGTATACAAGATTATTGGGTATCCTTGTAATGCTGGCTGTGGGCACTTTGTCAGGTGATGCCATACTACATCTGATTCCCCATGTAAGTATACAAGATTATTGGGTATCCTTGTAGCGCTGGCTGTGGTCACTTTGTCAGGTGATGCGGTACTACATCTGATTCCCCATGTAAGTATACAAGATTATTGGGTATCCTTGTAGCGCTGGCTGTGGGCACTTTGTCAGGTGATGCCATACTACATCTGATTCCCTATGTAAGTATACAAGATTATTGGGTATCCTTGTAATGCTGGCTGTGGGCACTTTGTCAGGTGATGCCATACTACATCTGATTCCCCATGTAAGTATACAAGATTATTGGGTATCCTTGTAATGCTGGCTGTGGTCACTTTGTCAGGTGATGCCGTACTACATCTGATTCCCCATGTAAGTATACAAGATTATTGGGTATCCTTGTAATGCTGGCTGTGGTCACTTTGTCAGGTGATGCCGTACTACATCTGATTCCCCATGTAAGTATACAAGATTATTGGGTATCCTTGTAATGCTGGCTGTGGGCACTTTGTCAGGTGATGCCGTACTACATCTGATTCCCCATGTAAGTATACAAGATTATTGGGTATCCTTGTAATGCTGGCTGTGGGCACTTTGTCAGGTGATGCCATACTACATCTGATTCCCCATGTAAGTATACAAGATTATTGGGTATCCTTGTAGTGCTGGCTGTGGGCACTTTGTCAGGTGATGCCATACTACATCTGATTCCCCATGTAAGTATACAAGATTATTGGGTATCCTTGTAATGCTGGCTGTGGGCACTTTGTCAGGTGATGCCATACTACATCTGATTCCCCATGTAAGTATACAAGATTATTAGGTATCCTTGTAGTGCTGGCTGTGGGCACTTTGTCAGGTGATGCCATACCACATCTGATTCCCCATGTAAGTATACAAGATTATTAGGTATCCTTGTAGTGCTGGCTGTGGGCAGTTTGTCAGGTGATGCCGTACTACATCTGATTCCCCATGTAAGTATACAAGATTATTAGGTATCCTTGTAGTGCTGGCTGTGGGCACTTTGTCAGGTGATGCCATACCACATCTGATTCCCCATGTAAGTATACAAGATTATTAGGTATCCTTGTAGTGCTGGCTGTGGGCAGTTTGTCAGGTGATGCCGTACTACATCTGATTCCCCATGTAAGTATACAAGATTATTAGGTATCCTTGTAGTGCTGGCTGTGGGCACTTTGTCAGGTGATGCCATACCACATCTGATTCCCCATGTAAGTATACAAGATTATTAGGTATCCTTGTAGTGCTGGCTGTGGGCAGTTTGTCAGGTGATGCCATACTACATCTGATTCCCCATAGATGCTGCTGCATCTTTTTCCCTCGGTAACTAATTTGCATAGTGCAGAGTGAATGTAACAGCTAGCGTAGAAAAACAAATTATTTTAGTCTATTCAAAAAAACTCTCATCAACCATGAATAACTATTTTTTATATTGTTGAATAGTCTTACGGACTCCACGCACATGAAGAGAGTGATGGCAGTGAGCACAGTGACCATGGCGACGACAACAAAGCACAGGAAGCGGTTTATCGGGGATTGGTCGTTTTACTCGGCATTTATTTTTTCTTTATGGTAGAAAGATTGATGCATATTTATTCAGATACGAAAAAAAAACAGGTTAGTTTGTTTCATTCCTCCAAATAACCATGGTAACCTAATGATTTCTACCTGCAAATACTCGTCTGTATGAGGTTTAAAACAAGTCAAAATAGGTAATGTTTCTGTGGATTTAACACATAATTTAAATTTAATATGCTCTTCTATGATGCTTTAGGCCAGACTTTTATTATCCCATGTTTCGCGAACCCGCCGAATGAACAGGAGCTGAAAATGAAATAAAAATAAAATTTTATTTCAGTGTAATTTCTCGCGCCTGCCGACTTGTAAGTGCAATAAAATGCTAAAAAAATATTATTTTTATCTTCATTTTTTTACCGCCCGCCGCATAACAAATCCAAGTTGCATTTTCATGGGAGTATCATGATCAAAGTACCGAAGTCTCGCGCAGATGAGAAACAAGGTTATACATGGAATACAATTTTATTTCATTTCTTCTCTCCGATCAATGATCTCACTTACAATTCTTTGAGAATCACACAAATCTAATAGAAAAAAAGAATTAATTTTTTTTTTTTCGCCCTCCTCAAAAAAATTGCCTTATAAAAACTCGAGAAACAAGGAATAAAAAAAGTCTGGCCTTATGGGTAATAATTAAGAATTCAGGAAATAATAAAATAAATCCACAAACTTCAGGCCTGTCCATGGAAATTCAGAAATAAGATACGGTATGAATGCTTTTATATTTTTGTTGTTTCTCTGTATTTTTGTTTAAGCTACAATCGGCAACGAAAGATTGTGTACATATAATTAATTTAGAACAAACTGCTCACAATTTTGTCAGAAAAACTTTGTTTGAAGTTTTTATGTTGAGTAATGTTAAGTAATATGCATACTATAATATATAATCAGGGGTTTTTCTAAAAAAAAAACTGCAAGAGGGTGCACTGCAATTCAGCAGCGCCACCAGTGGGGGAGATAGGGTTCTCCCTACCAGGGAGTTTTTGATAAGTTAAAATGGAGCGTTCGATGGCTTTCTTACTATCCAAAATGGCCAAAATTACTATCAGACTGGTCACAGTTGAATATTGTGGCCACATGTGATCCCTGGTCAATCAAAATTTTTCGGTTGCCAGAAGATCTCCTCTCTAGGGTAAGGGGTGGCATGGCCATGACATGAGGGCGCTGTGCCCTTGTTCCTGACAACAACAGCTAATCACAGGATACCACTATGCTGATAGCCAAACATTATAGTATCTGTGCGTACACGAAACGCCGCATCTTTGACTTCCAAGAAAGTAGTATTTCTAATCGTCTTTTTTCTATTCTGAAATTTTGTTTAATTTCTTACTCTTCATAGAAAAATTCTGCTCATGCCAAGAAGCAATTACATCTTAAGAAACATCAGGTGGTTGTGGGTTCTCGACTCAGCAACGCTAACAACAAGACTGAGTATTCTGAATCGCTGCCAATGGTGGTAACGCTACCTGTTAATGAAAAAAGTAAGTGATATAGAGGGCAGTTTAATTATATAGAGGGCGCTATAACATAAGATTTGAGTATTCTGAATCGCTGCTAATGATGGTAACACTACCTGTCAATGAAAAAAGTAAGTGATATAGAGGGCAGTTTAAATATATAGAGGGCGCTATAACATAAGTTTTGAGTATTCTGAATCACTGCCAATGGTGGTAACGCTACCTGTCAATGAAAAAAGTAAGTGATATAGAGGGCAGTTTAATTATATAGAGGGCGCTATAACATAAGTTTTGAGTATTCTGAATCGCTGCCGATGATGGTAACGCTATCTATCAATGAAAAAAGTAAGTGATATAGAGGGCAGTTTAATTATATAGAGGGCGCTATAACATAAGTTTTGAGTATTCTGAATCGCTGCCAATGATGGTAACGCTACCTATCAATGAAAAAAGTAAGTGATATAGAGGGCAGTTTAATTATATAGAGGGCGCTATAACATAAGTTTTGAGTATTCTGGATCACAGCCAATGGTGGTAACACTACCTGTTAATGAAAAAAGTAAGTGATATAGAGGGCAGTTTAATTATATAGAGGGCGCTATAACATAAGTTTTGAGTATTCTGAATCGCTGCCAATGATGGTATCGCTACCTGTCAATGAAAAAAGCAAGTGATATAGAGGGCAGTTTAATTATATAGAGGGCGCTATAACATAAGTTTTGAGTATTCTGAATCGCTGCCGATGATGGTAACGCTACCTGTCAATGAAAAAAGTAAGTGATATAGAGGGCAGTTTAAATATATAGAGGGCGTTATAACATAAGTTTTGAGTATTCTGAATCACAGCCAATGATGGTAACGCTACCTGTCAATGAAAAAAGTAAGTGATATAGAGGGCAGTTTAAATATATAGAGGGCGCTATAACATAAGTTTTGAGTATTCTGAATTGCCGCCAATGAAGGTAACGCTACCTGTCAATGAAAAAAGTAAGTGATATAGAGGGCAGTTTAATTATATAGAGGGCGCTATAACATAAGTTTTGAGTATTCTGAATCACAGCCAATAGTGGTAACACTACCTGTCAATGAAAAAAGTAAGTGATATAGAGGGCAGTTTAAATATATAGAGGGCGCTATAACATAAGTTTTGAGTATTCTGAATCGCTGCCAATGATGGTAACGCTACCTATCAATGAAAAAAGTAAGTGATATAGAGGGCAGTTTAATTATATAGAGGGCGCTATAACATAAGTTTTGAGTATTCTGAATCACAGCCAATGGTGGTAACGCTACCTGTCAATGAAAAAAGTAAGTGATATAGAGGGCAGTTTAATTATATAGAGGGCGCTATAACATAAGTTTTGAGTATCTGAATCGCTGCTAATGATGGTAACGCTACCTATCAATGAAAAAAGTAAGTGATATAGAGGGCAGTTTAATTATATAGAGGGCGCTATAACATAAGATTTGAGTATTCTGAATCGCTGCTAATGATGGTAACGCTACCTGTCAATGAAAAAAGTAAGTGATATAGAGGGCAGTTTAATTATATAGAGGGCGCTATAACATAAGATTTGAGTATTCTGAATCACAGCCAATGGTGGTAACGCTACCTGTCAATGAAAAAAGTAAGTGATATAGAGGGCAGTTTAATTATATAGAGGGCGCTATAACATAAGTTTTGAGTATTCTGAATCGCTGCTAATGATGGTAACGCTACCTGTCAATGAAAAAAGTAAGTGATATAGAGGACAGTTTAATTATATAGAGGGCGCTATAACATAAGTTTTGAGTATTCTGAATCGCTGCTAATGATGGTAACGCTACCTATCAATGAAAAAAGTAAGTGATATAGAGGGCAGTTTAATTATATAGAGGGCGCTATAACATAAGTTTTGAGTATTCTGAATCACAGCCAATGGTGGTAACGCTACCTGTCAATGAAAAAAGTAAGTGATATAGAGGGCAGTTTAAATATATAGAGGGCGTTATAACATAAGTTTTGAGTATTCTGAATCACAGCCAATGATGGTAACGCTACCTGTCAATGAAAAAAGTAAGTGATATAGAGGGCAGTTTAATTATATAGAGGGCGCTATAACATAAGTTTTGAGTATTCTGAATCACAGCCAATAGTGGTAACACTACCTGTCAATGAAAAAAGTAAGTGATATAGAGGACAGTTTAATTATATAGAGGGCGCTATAACATAAGTTTTGAGTATTCTGAATCGCTGCTAATGATGGTAACGCTACCTATCAATGAAAAAAGGAAATGATATAGAGGGCAGTTTAATTATATAGAGGGCGCTATAACATAAGTTTTGAGTATTCTGAATCACAGCCAATGGTGGTAACGCTACCTGTCAATGAAAAAAGTAAGTGATATACAGGGCAGTTTAAATATATAGAGGGCGTTATAACATAAGTTTTGAGTATTCTGAATCACAGCCAATGATGGTAACGCTACCTGTCAATGAAAAAAGTAAGTGATATAGAGGGCAGTTTAAATATATAGAGGGCGCTATAACATAAGTTTTGAGTATTCTGAATTGCTGCCAATGATGGTAACGCTACCTGTCAATGAAAAAAGTAAGTGATATAGAGGGCAGTTTAATTATATAGAGGGCGCTATAACATAAGTTTTGAGTGTTCTGAATCACAGCCAATAGTGGTAACACTACCTGTCAATGAAAAAAGTAAGTGATATAGAGGGCAGTTTAAATATATAGAGGGCGCTATAACATAAGTTTTGAGTATTCTGAATCGCTGCCAATGATGGTAACGCTACCTATCAATGAAAAAAGTAAGTGATATAGAGGGCAGTTTAATTATATAGAGGGCGCTATAACATAAGTTTTGAGTATTCTGAATCACAGCCAATGGTGGTAACACTACCTGTTAATGAAAAAAGTAAGTGATATAGAGGGCAGTTTAATTATATAGAGGGCGCTATAACATAAGTTTTGAGTATTCTGAATCGCTGCTAATGATGGTAACGCTACCTGTCAATGAAAAAAGTAAGTGATATAGAGGGCAGTTTAAATATATAGAGGGCGCTATAACATAAGTTTTGAGTATTCTGAATCGCTGCCAATGATGGTAACGCTACCTATCAATGAAAAAAGTAAGTGATATAGAGGGCAGTTTAATTATATAGAGGGCGCTATAACATAAGTTTTGAGTATTCTGAATCACAGCCAATGGTGGTAACGCTACCTGTCAATGAAAAAAGTAAGTGATATAGAGGGCAGTTTAAATATATAGAGGGCGTTATAACATAAGTTTTGAGTATTCTGAATCACAGCCAATGATGGTAACGCTACCTGTCAATGAAAAAAGTAAGTGATATAGAGGGCAGTTTAATTATATAGAGGGCGCTATAACATAAGTTTTGAGTATTCTGAATCACAGCCAATAGTGGTAACACTACCTGTCAATGAAAAAAGTAAGTGATATAGAGGACAGTTTAATTATATAGAGGGCGCTATAACATAAGTTTTGAGTATTCTGAATCGCTGCTAATGATGGTAACGCTACCTATCAATGAAAAAAGGAAATGATATAGAGGGCAGTTTAATTATATAGAGGGCGCTATAACATAAGTTTTGAGTATTCTGAATCACAGCCAATGGTGGTAACGCTACCTGTCAATGAAAAAAGTAAGTGATATACAGGGCAGTTTAAATATATAGAGGGCGTTATAACATAAGTTTTGAGTATTCTGAATCACAGCCAATGATGGTAACGCTACCTGTCAATGAAAAAAGTAAGTGATATAGAGGGCAGTTTAAATATATAGAGGGCGCTATAACATAAGTTTTGAGTATTCTGAATTGCTGCCAATGATGGTAACGCTACCTGTCAATGAAAAAAGTAAGTGATATAGAGGGCAGTTTAATTATATAGAGGGCGCTATAACATAAGTTTTGAGTGTTCTGAATCACAGCCAATAGTGGTAACACTACCTGTCAATGAAAAAAGTAAGTGATATAGAGGGCAGTTTAAATATATAGAGGGCGCTATAACATAAGTTTTGAGTATTCTGAATCGCTGCCAATGATGGTAACGCTACCTATCAATGAAAAAAGTAAGTGATATAGAGGGCAGTTTAATTATATAGAGGGCGCTATAACATAAGTTTTGAGTATTCTGAATCACAGCCAATGGTGGTAACACTACCTGTTAATGAAAAAAGTAAGTGATATAGAGGGCAGTTTAAATATATAGAGGGCGCTATAACATAAGTTTTGAGTATTCTGAATCGCTGCTAATGATGGTAACGCTACCTGTCAATGAAAAAAGTAAGTGATATAGAGGGCAGTTTAAATATATAGAGGGCGCTATAACATAAGTTTTGAGTATTCTGAATCGCTGCCAATGATGGTAACGCTACCTATCAATGAAAAAAGTAAGTGATATAGAGGGCAGTTTAATTATATAGAGGGCGCTATAACATAAGTTTTGAGTATTCTGAATCACAGCCAATGGTGGTAACGCTACCTGTCAATGAAAAAAGTAAGTGATATAGAGGGCAGTTTAATTATATAGAGGGCGCTATAACATAAGATTTGAGTATTCTGAATCGCTGCTAATGATGGTAACGCTACCTGTCAATGAAAAAAGTAAGTGATATAGAGGACAGTTTAATTATATAGAGGGCGCTATAACATAAGTTTTGAGTATTCTGAATCGCTGCTAATGATGGTAACGCTACCTATCAATGAAAAAAGTAAGTGATATAGAGGGCAGTTTAATTATATAGAGGGCGCTATAACATAAGTTTTGAGTATTCTGAATCACAGCCAATGGTGGTAACGCTACCTGTCAATGAAAAAAGTAAGTGATATAGAGGGCAGTTTAAATATATAGAGGGCGTTATAACATAAGTTTTGAGTATTCTGAATCACAGCCAATGATGGTAACGCTACCTGTCAATGAAAAAAGTAAGTGATATAGAGGGCAGTTTAATTATATAGAGGGCGCTATAACATAAGTTTTGAGTATTCTGAATCACAGCCAATAGTGGTAACACTACCTGTCAATGAAAAAAGTAAGTGATATAGAGGACAGTTTAATTATATAGAGGGCGCTATAACATAAGTTTTGAGTATTCTGAATCGCTGCTAATGATGGTAACGCTACCTATCAATGAAAAAAGGAAATGATATAGAGGGCAGTTTAATTATATAGAGGGCGCTATAACATAAGTTTTGAGTATTCTGAATCACAGCCAATGGTGGTAACGCTACCTGTCAATGAAAAAAGTAAGTGATATACAGGGCAGTTTAAATATATAGAGGGCGCTATAACATAAGTTTTGAGTATTCTGAATCGCTGCCAATGATGGTAACGCTACCTATCAATGAAAAAAGTAAGTGATATAGAGGGCAGTTTAATTATATAGAGGGCGCTATAACATAAGTTTTGAGTATTCTGAATCACAGCCAATGGTGGTAACACTACCTGTTAATGAAAAAAGTAAGTGATATAGAGGGCAGTTTAATTATATAGAGGGCGCTATAACATAAGTTTTGAGTATTCTGAATCGCTGCTAATGATGGTAACGCTACCTGTCAATGAAAAAAGTAAGTGATATAGAGGGCAGTTTAAATATATAGAGGGCGCTATAACATAAGTTTTGAGTATTCTGAATCACAGCCAATGGTGGTAACGCTACCTGTCAATGAAAAAAGTAAGTGATATACAGGGCAGTTTAAATATATAGAGGGCGCTATAACATAAGTTTTGAGTATTCTGAATTGCTGCCAATGATGGTAACGCTACCTGTCAATGAAAAAAGTAAGTGATATAGAGGGCAGTTTAATTATATAGAGGGCGCTATAACATAAGATTTGAGTATTCTGAATCGCTGCTAATGATGGTAACGCTACCTGTCAATGAAAAAAGTAAGTGATATACAGGGCAGTTTAATTATATAGAGGGCGCTATAACATAAGTTTTGAGTATTCTGAATCGCTGCTAATGATGGTAACGCTACCTATCAATGAAAAAAGTAAGTGATATAGAGGGCAGTTTAATTATATAGAGGGCGCTATAACATAAGTTTTGAGTATTCTGAATCACAGCCAATGGTGGTAACGCTACCTGTCAATGAAAAAAGTAAGTGATATAGAGGGCAGTTTAATTATATAGAGGGTGCTATAACATAAGTTTTGAGTATTCTGAATCGCTGCTAATGATGGTAACGCTATCTATCAATGAAAAAAGTAAGTGATATAGAGGGCAGTTTAATTATATAGAGGGCGCTATAACATAAGTTTTGAGTATTCTGAATCGCTGCTAATGATGGTAACGCTACCTATCAATGAAAAAAGTAAGTGATATAGAGGACAGTTTAATTATATAGAGGGCGCTATAACACAAATTTTGAGTATTCTGAATCGCCGATAATAGTGGTAACACTACCTGTTAAAAAGTTAAAAGTAAGTGACCTGTGTTGATTTCTGGAGTTAGTTATCAATTTGAAATGCCTTGGGCCACCTCATTCTCAAAAGGAGGAAATGGTATTTACTGAGAAGGACGCACTCTCAAGTTGTTACTTTTTGCTGAATTTTCATATTTTTTCTTGTTTTGCACTATTTTAAATGTTATAAATTATAAAGTACAATTACAACAATGATAAAAATTCTTATGGAAAATTCATATACTGATCATGCCCCTCTCTAAAAGTACCTTGGCCTCCTATTAAAAATAGGATGGTCTTATCTGAAAATGATCTCCAGAAGTCAGTTTTAATTGAATCAACACAGGTGATTTGTTAGCAAGTTTGCTGACGATGTTGGTAATTAGGTGTTTCTTTCATTCACAGTAACAGTAATTAATCTACAATCCATGTGTATAAAAATATTTATTTTATTTTATACATTTCATGCAGGTCCTGATCAGATGAATAATATCACTACTATGGTTTCCAAGACAACTGACAAACATCACCATGGCAATGCCGAACATTCAAACAATAGTGTCCAAGATGATCCTGATCATCGTAACCTAGGATACCAGGAAAGCCAGGACCATGTCAACAATGATCAGGCTCATCTAAGTCACAAACATTCACAAAGTTTATATGGTCATCATCATGACGATGTAGAGGATAACAATGACCATCATCATCACCATCATCATCACCATGGCGCCAACATGAATGATGGAATAGCCTCCGTCGCTTGGATGGTTATCATGGGTGACGGCCTTCATAACTTCAGCGACGGGCTGGTTGTCGGTGCTGCCTTTTCTGACAGCATCACCGGTGGAATTAGTACATCTGTTGCTATCTTCTGCCACGAGTTACCGCATGAATTGGGTAAATGAGAATTTTATATTTAATGTGATATAATATGATATGGTATGATATGATATGATATGATATGATATGATAAGATAGGATAAGATAGGATAAGATAGGATAAGATAGGATATGATAAGATAGGGTAGGGTAGAGTGGGATGGGATGGGATGGTTTATTACCCATATTATTCGTGAAAAATACAATTTTGAAATAGGAAAAAAAACATATATATATTTACAGGTAATGGGAATTTGAAATAGCTTAGGAAGCCAAATTTGTCAAATTCTTTTAAACATAAATAAATATACAATAATTTAAATATTTGCCGCTAAACTGACTAAGTTAATGTAAAAAATGCAGCCAAGCCATATGACAATACTGTTTTCATAAAAGCGAAGAATATAATATTGAAACAAAATAGAGTTTGTCAGTGTGCCTTTCAGCTAGATGAACTTGACCATGGTTCACCATCAACTAATATGGTCAAGGACACAATTACTGAGAATACTTTATTTTCGCTTGGAATTGATTATACCTTTTTTCCTATATTTTACATTCAACAATCAGTGAAATTAAATTCCATAGAAAACACCAAAAATTTCTTTTCAGCAAAAATTAATTCCAGCTAAAATAAAGTATTTAACAGTATTCGTTATTCACTCACATGGTAGCTAAGTACTGTAGAATACTTTATTTTCGCTTGGAATTAAGTTTTGCTATTTGCGCTGGAGGAATGATTCAGTGAAAATAAAATCCAGCGAATATACCTTTTTTTCCTATATTTTACATTCAACTTGTCAAAAATCAGTGAAAATAAATTCCATAGAAAACACCAAACAAAAATGTCTTTTCAGCGAAAATTAATTCCAGCTGAAATAAAGTATTTTACAGTATAGCAGTTGAATTTTCTCTGATCTTATATGTTCTCTGGTCAAGCATGGTCAGAAAACTGACATTTTGTGTTTCTGATCATGGTCAGGACCATATTGCATTTGATGGTTGACTATGATAATTAACCTTTTCACCACCAGTTCCCTCTTTTCATAGAAATTCACAAAATAGTCCTGTTTATAGTCTGCACTTTCCTTCAGAAGTTTGAGACAAAAATAGCCAATTTTTTTGAGTAAAAACTGAAAATTGACTCAAGTTTTGTCTGTTGGCTCCAAAATTAGGTTTTATTTCCAGAAATATTAAAGACTATAAGCAAAAAGCGCAGACAAATTTCGGCGAGAAAGTCCAGTGGCGAATAAGTTAATGCTCGACCATTAAATACCATGGTCATCATTTCACCAGATATCAATATTTTTGACACATTGAGTTAATATACCTACAAATGTATAATGCAACCAAGGTTCTGCCCAGCCTGATTTGAGTGCCGGTCGCTAATTAATATGAGTTCATTAATATTCATGAGCTAATTAATATTCATTTTTCCATTCTACTAGCTACGATTTAACTACTTTAATTATTTTAACTTTTTTTAAATATTTCAATGTAAAATTAATCTGCTTTGATAAAAGTGAAAAAATATATACACTTTAGTTTCGCAATCACGTCTAAAATACGTATTTTGAGACATTGACCTCTGACCTGGCAGCCATTTTTTTTGTCAAAGCATGTCATCCGATTGTTACGGCCAAAGTGGAAACAAGAATTTAATTGTTTTCTTTTCCAATGGAATGCTAGTAAATCACATTAATAGTGAGAAATAAGTATTCCTTGTATCGCTGACTGAATATAGCCTATGAATTTAATTTTATGAACGAGTCATGAAGCCAAAAACATCAATGAAGTTTACTACACTCGAGTGCAAGTGCAGATTAAACGAACGACAGCTTGATGCATCGCTGCCGGTGAAGTGAGCAAGTTATTGTTCAACTCGACAAATCCTACACACAACTAAACATGCAATGGTAATCCTTCCTTCTGTTTATTTATCGTTGTCTTCCCTTCCATTATCTTGATGTATGATTTATTCCGATCTGGTTCATTTGTTAAAACTAACAGAATGTCAATCGGAGGTTAAAACAAAAACACATTTAATAGGCCAATGTCACACGTGTACGTTGATTTTGATCAGCTGTGTCTTCTTTCATTAAAGTTTTGTTGTGTGTTAATTTTTTGCATTGTGTTGTTGTGTGTTAAAACCAACAAGGACAATAGAATGATGGTCCAGTGGCCGACATCCTGTGTGTATCATAAACAAATAGAATAGTGCCGGTCGCCAACTTTTTGTCCTGGTCGGAAATTCTGAGTGCCGGTCGCTAGCGACCGGCGCCGACCAGCGTGGGCAGATCCCTGAATGCAACAGACAATCATACTATGAAACAGAAATCTTGAAAAAAAAATGTGGAATTGGGCCAATATGAAATTCATATTTTATAAAACAAAATAAGTCACAAAATTTCATTTCATGCTTTCTGAAGCTTCCCTCAGTCTTTAGTTATTCTTTAATACTGTAAAACCATTTATATTCACTGACATTTAATTTCACTATTTTGATGTTTTGAGCATATTCATTATGTTTTAATTCCACAAATTTGTGGAGCATTCTATGGCTTCCTTGAGGGCCAAAATTACTATCTGACAGGTCACAGTTGAAGACTGTGGCCACATGTGATCCCTGGTCAATCAGAATTTAATAGTTGACAGAGGATCTGCTCCCCAGGGTAAGGAGGCACATGGCCATGGAATGAGGGCGCTGCGCCCTTGTTCCCTCGTTTAAAAAAATCTCTGCTTGCTCTAAAAGAAGAGCATCTTCAATTTTTTTTTTAAATATTTTTTTTTTCTCATATCAGGAGACTTCGCTATTCTACTATCTTCTGGGATGGCGGTGAAGCAAGCTGTGATGTATAGTCTGTTATCGTCGATATTGAGTTACATCGGCATGTTTATTGGGATCGCCATCAGCAATATCAAAACGGCGAGTTTGTGGGTTTTCGCGCTGGCCGGTGGAATGTTTCTTTATATAGCCCTTGTTGATATGGTGAGCTATAATTGAATTAAATATTGAATTTAATTTAATTAAATATTGAATTGAATTTAATTAAATATTGAATTGAATTTAATTAAATATTGAATTGAATTTAATTAAATATTGAATTGAATTTAATTAAATATTGAATTGAATTTAATTAAATATTGAATTGAATTTAATTAAATATTGAATTTAATTTAATTAAATATTGAATTGAATTTAATTAAATATTGAATTGAATTTAAATAAATATTGAATTGAATTTAATTAAATATTGAATTGAATTTAATTAAATATTGAATTGAATTTAATTAAATATTGAATTGAATTTAATTAAATATTGAATTGAATTCAATTAAATATTGAATTGAATTCAATTCAATATTGAATTGAATTGAATTAAATATTGAATTGAATTGAATTGAATTAAATATTGAATTTAATTTAATTAAATATTGAATTGAATTGAATTGAATTAAATATTGAATTTAATTTAATTAAATATTGAATTTAATTTAATTAAATATTGAATTGAATTTAATTAAATATTGAATTGAATTTAATTAAATATTGAATTGAATTTAATTAAATATTGAATTGAATTTAAATTTGTTTTTTTGCAGAAGCATTTGTGTACAGCTTTCCTATGAATTGCGCCCTCTAGTGGCAAAACAATTCTATGTCGTAAACGGGTGACATGCATGTCGACAATATCATTTTGATCTGTAGTTGTCTATCAAGGAAAATTTTGTTTTGAGAGATTTGAATATTTTTTAGATGACCAATTACAAGAGGACAAAGTTGCCAATTTTGTTTTCACTCATATTAAAGATGCGTTTAATGTCAAACATAAAAAAATGTGGCATTCTATATTGTAGTACAGGTAGCCTTTGTTGTGCGGCGTTGTCAACACGGCCAACAGATAAATTTGATCAGCATCTGTTGACACAAACACTGTTATAGTTACAAACTTGGTGGATGCAATCAGTGTGTACAACATAATCTAATTTTGAGCCCGCCACGTATACAAAAATGTATTGAAATTGCGTGAAATTACTAATAAAAGATAAATTGATAAATAGACCTATGTAACCACAGTCAGCTGGCGCACATCTGATATAATAAAATAAATGCGATATTTACTATATGGGGGCCGCCATCTTGAATGACGCATAAAACTAAATAAGAGACAAGTTGTGAAACGCGTTTTTCAGTTTCCTGCAAATCAGGACAAAAATACCAATCTTTCACAAAAATACGGTCCGTTGGGGTTATATTAAGCCAACCGATAACAAAATACGGCCGAATTCGCCGTTTTTGTGTGGAAAAATCCCTTGCATACGAACACCTAATTACGCGAAGAACATAGAACACTAAGTCGGGGTATTTGAAACTAAAAATTGGCATTCCAGCACAGCAGCCAATCAGCGACGGCCTAACGCTTAGATGACAATATAGTAAATATAGTAAATATCGCATTTATTTTATTATACCAGATGTGCGCCAGCTGACTGTGTATGTAACCATGGTGTTTAGAGCGGTGGACGAATAAAACAGGAGAGAATAAAACATTGATAAAGGGGTAAACTCAAATCTCATTGCTTTCTCACTCACAGCGAGATCTTGGAGGCCATGAAATGAACTATTGTAAAATAGTTTATTTTAGCTTGGAAGTAATTGTCGCTGAAGGAACGATTCGGTGATAAAACCCAGCTAATATTATCCTACATTTTACATTCAAGTTTTAAAAAATCATTAAAACCAAAAACACCCAAAAAAATCAATTCAGAGAAAATTAATTTTAGCTAAAATAAAGTATTTTACAGTAGCTTTTAAACCAGCCTAAAATTCACAAATTCACAAATTGCGTTTAATCATGATTCGAAGAAAATTTGAGGTCTGTCTAGGGAGAAAAAAAGTAGTAAAAATAAAATATATTGCATTTTAGAAATAAATCACCGTATTTTGTTTTAAAGCAGGGGAGATGTCACCTGCGCATGCGTCAGATGGCCATAGCGTGTCATTGTTTACAAACAATCGTCTACCCATTTGCGTTTTAGCGTGTATTGTTATCATTGCTTGGGACTCAATTCCCGCATGTGCACAGGTGACACCCCTCCCGCTTTAATATTAATTCGAAAATTTTTTTTTTTTACTCTGTAGCTACCAGAAATGATGCATGGCGAGAAGAAACGGCAGTGGTTAACTTTGCTGCTACAGAATGTTGGTATTCTACTCGGAATTGGTATTATGTTAATTATTGCACTCTTTGAGGAAAAACTACTTGTAGCCCTGCAGTAGTTGCCATAGTAACAAGTCTTCCAGTACATCTCATTATTTATTGACACTTACAGAGGGCGCCCTATCTGTTTTACGTGTTTCCACAACATGTTGCACCAATTAACACATTTAACATATTTATTTCATACACATTGCCCGTTACTCGTGTTTGTATTTTCATTGTGCTTTCTACCATATCACTACCATATTGGGAAGATTTGCCGTAGTTTTATCTTTTATTAGAATGTAGCAGTTTGGCAACGATGTTTGCATTTTTTTCTGAGCAAATTTTGGATCACCACTGTGGTGGTTTAAGTGTACGACACAAAAATGTGATGTAAGCAACTTGAACTTGAACTTGAACTTGAACTTGTGTAGTGATTGATGACAATGATAAATGCACTAAGGGGCTGAATGCATAGCGTGAATGAAAAAAATAATGATTGCACAATATATATATATATCATAATAGGTGCTTTATTATTTAAAAAAATGACAATTCTGTTGTATATTACCACCATATAGTGCTTTATTTGTATCACCACTAGATGGCGCTATATTACTTCTAGAGGGCGCTTTATGAGCATTATTATTACTAGTATATATTTAAAACAAAACTGCCGAATGCTGAAATATTCTTTTGAAAACTTATACATTTAGTTACATTTCTATCTGATATGTTAGATAATTTTGGATAGTTTATTTTTGTATCCGGCTGTACTACTTTGAGGTGCTGAATATCACTTATTTGAAAGAAAAACTTACACGGGGTATTCCAAAATTTTTGTCAAATTTATTTTTTTGTGACTTCTAATCATATCAGAAAATTACCAGCAATTGATCTATCTTAGACGAAACCAAGATGTCATTGAGAGTGGGAAAAAAAAAATGTTTTTTTTTGTCTTCATGTCTTCTGTGTCAAATACCATGGTTACAAGGATCAATAGAACAGTAGACATGATGCTGGGAGAGAATGGAACGCTATTTGAGGGTCAAATACAAGTCATGTGACTCTCTCACTCTCAATGAGATCTCAGCGGCCATTTCTGTCTAAAGTCTATTCTTGTATTCTGGTAACAAGAATTTAAAAGTTTACAGTGTACATAAAATGCAGGACATAAAAACTGTACTTTTGAAAGAATATAATTTACACTTGAATATAAGCAATGAATGTTTCTCTACTATATATATAGGCAAACAAATACTCTGAAAATGATCCTCAATTAAATTTTAGCAGATAATCTCAGATGTATTTGCTGAATGTTGCATATATTATTTGATGGAATGAGTAAAAATTAATATCGTTCATATTTAATTCAAAATAATGGCTATATCTTTTACAAAGAATAAATAAGTCATTGGCAAGTCTATTCTGCGCAAATACTAGAGATGAATAAAAAACGTATTTGTGAATACTGTTAATTGTTTTTCCTGTTGTAACAGGTAAGGATGAATCCGAATGAATCCACTGAACAAGGGTGAATCCGAATGAATCCTGTGAACAAGGGTGAATCCGAATGAATCCTCTGAACAAGGGTGAATCCGAATGAATTCTCTGAACAAGGGTGAATCCGAATGAATCCTCTAAACAAGGGTGAATCCGAATGAATCCTCTAAACAAGGATGAATCTGAATGAATCGTCTGAGCAAGGGTGAATCCGAATGAATCCACTGAACAAGGATGAATCCGATTGAATCCTCTGAAGAAGGGTGAATCCGAATGAATCCTCTGAGCAAGGGTAAATCCTTTGAACAAGGGTGAATCCGAATGAATCCTCTGAGCAAGGGTAAATCCTTTGAACAAGGGTGAATCCGAATGAATCCTCTGAGCAAGGGTAAATCCTTTGAACAAGGGTGAATCCGAATGAATCCTCTGAACAAGGGTGAATCCGAATGAATCCTCTGAACAAGGGTGAATCCGAATGAATCCTCTGAGCAAAGGTAAATCCTTTGAACAAGGGTGAATCCGAATGAATCCTCTGAGCAAGGGTAAATCCTTTGAACAAGGGTGAATCCGAATGAATCCTCTGAACAAGGGTGAATCCGAATGAATCCTCTGAACAAGGGTGAATCCGAATGAATCCTCTGAACAAGGGTGAATCCGAATGAATCCTCTGAGCAAGGGTAAATCCTTTGAACAAGGGTGAATCTGAATGAATCTTCTGAGCAAGGGTGAATCCGAATGAATCCACTGAACAAGGGTGAATCTGATTGAACCCTCTGAACAAGGATGAATCCGAATGAATCCTCTGAACAAGGATGAATCCGAATGAATCCTCTGAACAAGGGTGAATCCGAATGAATCCTCTGAACATTGGTGAATCCTCTGAACAAGGGTGAATCCGAATGAATCATCTGAACAAGGATGAATCCGATTGAATTCTCTGAACAAGGGTGAATCCGAATGAAACCTCTGAACAAGGATGAATCTGAATGAATCGTCTGAGCAAGGGTGAATCCGAATGAATCCTCTGAACAAGGGTGAATCTGATTGAATCCTCTGAACAAGGGTGAATCCGATTGAATCGTCTAATCAAGGGTGAACCCGAGTGAATCCTCTGAACAGGGGTGAATCCGAATGAATCCTCTGAACAAGGGTGAATCTGATTGAATCCTCTGAACAAGGATGAATCCGAATGAATCCTCTGAACAAGGGTGAATCTGATTGAATCCTCTGAACAAGGATGAATCCGAATGAATCCTCTGAACAAGGATGAATCCGATTGAATCCTCTGAACAAGGGTGAATCTGAATGAATCGTCTGAGCAAGGGTGAATCCGAATGAATCCTCTGAACAAGGGTGAATCTGATTGAATCCTCTGAACAAGGGTGAATCCGATTGAATCGTCTAATCAAGGGTGAACCCGAGTGAATCCTCTGAACAGGGGTGAATCCGAATGAATCCTCTGAACAAGGATGAATCATCTGAACAAGGGTGAATCTGATTGAATCCTCTGAACAAGGATGAATCCGAATGAATCCTCTGAACAAGGATGAATCCGATTGAATCCTCTGAACAAGGGTGAATCTGATTGAATTCTTTGAAGATGGGTGAATCCGAATGAATCCGCTGAACAAGGGTGAATTTGATTTAATTCTATGAACAAGGGTGAGTCAGATTGAATCCTATGAACATGGGTGAATCCGATTTAATCCTCTGAACAAAGGTGAATGTGATTGAATCCTACAAACAAGGGTGAGTCTGATTGAATCCTATGAACAAGGGTGAGTCTGAATGAATCCTATGAACAAGGGTGAGTCTGATTGAATCTTCTGAACAAGGTGAGTCTGATTGAATCCTATGAACAAGGATGAGTCTGATTGAATCCTCTGAACAAGGGTGAGTCTGATTGAATCTTCTGAACAAGGGTGAGTCTGATTGAATCCTATGAACAAGGGTGAGTCTGATTGAATCCTCTGAACAAGGGTGAGTCTGATTGAATCTTCTGAACAAGGGTGAGTCTGATTGAATCCTATTAACAAGGGTGAGTCTGATTGAATCCTATGAACAAGGATGAGTCTGATTGAATCCTCTGAACAAGGGTGAATCCGAATGAATCCTCTGAACAAGGGTGAATCTGATTGAATCCTCTGAACAAGGATGAATCCGAATGAATCATCTGAACAAGGATGAATCCGATTGAATCCTCTGAACAAGGGTGAATCTGATTGAATTCTTTGAAGATGGGTGAATCCGATTTAATCCTCTGAACAAAGGTGAATGTGATTGAATCCTACGAAGAAGGATAAATCTGATTGAATTCTATGAACAAGGGTGAATCTGGTTGAATTTTTATGAACATGGGTGAATCCGATTTAATCCTCTGAACAAAGGTGAATGTGATTGAATCCTACGAAGAAGGATGAATCTGATTGAATTCTATGAACAAGGGTGAATCTGGTTGAATTTTTATGAACAAGGGTGAATCCGACTGAATCCTTTGAACAAGGGCGAAAGTGATTGAATCCTATGAACATGGGTGAGTCTGATTGAATCTTCTGAACAAGGGTGAGTATGATTGAATCGTCTGAACAAGGGTGAGTCTGATTGAATCCTATGAACAAGGGTGAGTCTGATTGAATCTTCTGAACAAGGGTGAGTCTGATTGAATCCTATGAACAAGGGTGAGTCTGATTGAATCCTATGAACAAGGGTGAGTCTGATTGAATCCTATGAACAAGGGTGAGTCTGATTGAATCCTATGAACAAGGGTGAGTCTGATTGAATCTTCTGAACAAGGGTGAATCTGATTGAATCCTCTGAACAAGGATGAATCCGAATGAATCCTCTGAACAAGGATGAATCCGATTGAATCCTCTGAACAAGGGTGAATCTGATTGAATTCTTTGAAGATGGGTGAATCCGAATGAATCCGCTGAACAAGGGTGAATTTGATTTAATTCTATGAACAAGGGTGAGTCAGATTGAATCCTATGAACATGGGTGAATCCGATTTAATCCTCTGAACAAAGGTGAATGTGATTGAATCCTACGAACAAGGGTGAGTCTGATTGAATCCTATGAACAAGGGTGAGTCTGAATGAATCCTATGAACAAGGGTGAGTCTGATTGAATCTTCTGAACAAGGGTGAGTCTGATTGAATCCTATGAACAAGGATGAGTCTGATTGAATCCTCTGAACAAGGGTGAGTCTGATTGAATCTTCTGAACAAGGGTGAGTCTGATTGAATCCTATGAACAAGGGTGAGTCTGATTGAATCCTCTGAACAAGGGTGAGTCTGATTGAATCTTCTGAACAAGGGTGAGTCTGATTGAATCCTATGAACAAGGGTGAGTCTGATTGAATCCTATGAACATGGGTGAATCCGAATTAATCCTCTGAACAAAGGTGAATGTGATTGAATCCTACGAAGAAGGATGAATCTGATTGAATTCTATGAACAAGGGTGAATCTGGTTGAATTTTTATGAACAAGGGTGAATCCGACTGAATCCTTTGAACAAGGGCGAAAGTGATTGAATCCTATGAACATGGGTGAGTCTGATTGAATCTTCTGAACAAGGGTGAGTATGATTGAATCGTCTGAACAAGGGTGAGTCATTGAATCCTATGAACAAGGGTGAGTCTGATTGAATCTTCTGAACAAGGGTGAGTCTGATTGAATCCTATGAACAAGGGTGAGTCTGATTGAATCCTATGAACAAGGGTGAGTCTGATTGAATCCTATGAACAAGGGTGAGTCTGATTGAATCCTATGAACAAGGGTGAGTCTGATTGAATCTTCTGAACAAGGGTGAATCTGATTGAATCCTCTGAACAAGGATGAATCCGAATGAATCCTCTGAACAAGGATGAATCCGATTGAATCCTCTGAACAAGGGTGAATCTGATTGAATTCTTTGAAGATGGGTGAATCCGAATGAATCCGCTGAACAAGGGTGAATTTGATTTAATTCTATGAACAAGGGTGAGTCAGATTGAATCCTATGAACATGGGTGAATCCGATTTAATCCTCTGAACAAAGGTGAATGTGATTGAATCCTACGAACAAGGGTGAGTCTGATTGAATCCTATGAACAAGGGTGAGTCTGAATGAATCCTATGAACAAGGGTGAGTCTGATTGAATCTTCTGAACAAGGTGAGTCTGATTGAATCCTATGAACAAGGATGAGTCTGATTGAATCCTCTGAACAAGGGTGAGTCTGATTGAATCTTCTGAACAAGGGTGAGTCTGATTGAATCCTATGAACAAGGGTGAGTCTGATTGAATCTCCTGAACAAGGGTGAGTCTGATTGAATCCTATGAACAAGGGTGAGTCTGATTGAATCTTCTGAACAAGGGTGAGTCTGATTGAATCCTATGAACAAGGGTGAGTCTGATTGAATCCTATGAACAAGGGTGAGTCTGATTGAATCCTCTGAACAAGGGTGAGTCTGATTGAATCCTCTGAACAAGGGTGAGTCTGATTGAATCTTCTGAACAAGGGTGAGTCTGATTGAATCCTATGAACAAGGGTGAGTCTGATTGAATCCTATGAACATGGGTGAATCCGAATTAATCCTCTGAACAAAGGTGAATGTGATTGAATCCTACGAAGAAGGATGAATCTGATTGAATTCTATGAACAAGGGTGAATCTGGTTGAATTTTTATGAACAAGGGTGAATCCGACTGAATCCTTTGAACAAGGGCGAAAGTGATTGAATCCTATGAACATGGGTGAGTCTGATTGAATCTTCTGAACAAGGGTGAGTATGATTGAATCGTCTGAACAAGGGTGAGTCTGATTGAATCCTATGAACAAGGGTGAGTCTGATTGAATCTTCTGAACAAGGGTGAGTCTGATTGAATCCTATGAACAAGGGTGAGTCTGATTGAATCCTATGAACAAGGGTGAGTCTGATTGAATCCCATGAACAAGGGTGAGTCTGATTGAATCTTCTGAACAAGGGTGAATCTGATTGAATCCTCTGAACAAGGATGAATCCGAATGAATCCTCTGAACAAGGATGAATCCGATTGAATCCTCTGAACAAGGGTGAATCTGATTGAATTCTTTGAAGATGGGTGAATCCGAATGAATCCGCTGAACAAGGGTGAATTTGATTTAATTCTATGAACAAGGGTGAGTCAGATTGAATCCTATGAACATGGGTGAATCCGATTTAATCCTCTGAACAAAGGTGAATGTGATTGAATCCTACAAACAAGGGTGAGTCTGATTGAATCCTATGAACAAGGGTGAGTCTGAATGAATCCTATGAACAAGGGTGAGTCTGATTGAATCTTCTGAACAAGGTGAGTCTGATTGAATCCTATGAACAAGGATGAGTCTGATTGAATCCTCTGAACAAGGGTGAGTCTGATTGAATCTTCTGAACAAGGGTGAGTCTGATTGAATCCTATGAACAAGGGTGAGTCTGATTGAATCCTCTGAACAAGGGTGAGTCTGATTGAATCTTCTGAACAAGGGTGAGTCTGATTGAATCCTATTAACAAGGGTGAGTCTGATTGAATCCTATGAACAAGGATGAGTCTGATTGAATCCTCTGAACAAGGGTGAATCCGAATGAATCCTCTGAACAAGGGTGAATCTGATTGAATCCTCTGAACAAGGATGAATCCGAATGAATCATCTGAACAAGGATGAATCCGATTGAATCCTCTGAACAAGGGTGAATCTGATTGAATTCTTTGAAGATGGGTGAATCCGATTTAATCCTCTGAACAAAGGTGAATGTGATTGAATCCTACGAAGAAGGATAAATCTGATTGAATTCTATGAACAAGGGTGAATCTGGTTGAATTTTTATGAACAAGGGTGAATCCGACTGAATCCTTTGAACAAGGGCGAAAGTGATTGAATCCTATACAAAAGGGTGAGTCTGATTGAATCCTATGAACATGGGTGAGTCTGATTGAATCTTCTGAACAAGGGTGAGTATGATTGAATCGTCTGAACAAGGGTGAGTCTGATTGAATCCTATGAACAAGGGTGAGTCTGATTGAATCTCCTGAACAAGGGTGAGTCTGATTGAATCCTATGAACAAGGGTGAGTCTGATTGAATCTCCTGAACAAGGGTGAGTCTGATTGAATCCTATGAACAAGGGTGAGTCTGATTGAATCTTCTGAACAAGGGTGAGTCTGATTGAATCCTATGAACAAGGGTGAGTCTGATTGAATCCTATGAACAAGGGTGAGTCTGATTGAATCTTCTGAACAAGATGAGTCTGATTGAATCCTCTGAACAAGGGTGAGTCTGACTGAATCTTCTGAACAAGGGTGAGTCTGATTGAATCTTCTGAACAAGGGTGAGTCTGATTGAATCCTATGAACAAGGGTGAATTTGATTGAATCCTCTAAAATGGGTGAATTTGATTGAATCCTCTGAACATGGTTGAATCTGATTGAATCTTCTGAACAAGGGTGAGTCTGATTGAATCCTATGAACAAAGGTGGATGTGATTGAATCCTATGAACAAAGGTGGATGTGATTGAATCCTCGGAAAAGGGTGAGTCCAATTGAATATTCTGAACAAGGGTTAATCTGATTGTTTCCTCTGAAACAAGGGTGAATTTGATTGAATCCTCTAAAATGGGTGAATCCGAATTAATCCTCTGAACAAAGGTGAATGTGATTGAATCCTACGAAGAAGGATGAATCTGATTGAATTCTATGAACAAGGGTGAATCTGGTTGAATTTTTATGAACAAGGGTGAATCCGACTGAATCCTTTGAACAAGGGCGAAAGTGATTGAATCCTATGAACATGGGTGAGTCTGATTGAATCTTCTGAACAAGGGTGAGTATGATTGAATCGTCTGAACAAGGGTGAGTCTGATTGAATCCTATGAACAAGGGTGAGTCTGATTGAATCTTCTGAACAAGGGTGAGTCTGATTGAATCCTATGAACAAGGGTGAGTCTGATTGAATCCTATGAACAAGGGTGAGTCTGATTGAATCCCATGAACAAGGGTGAGTCTGATTGAATCTTCTGAACAAGGGTGAATCTGATTGAATCCTCTGAACAAGGATGAATCCGAATGAATCCTCTGAACAAGGATGAATCCGATTGAATCCTCTGAACAAGGGTGAATCTGATTGAATTCTTTGAAGATGGGTGAATCCGAATGAATCCGCTGAACAAGGGTGAATTTGATTTAATTCTATGAACAAGGGTGAGTCAGATTGAATCCTATGAACATGGGTGAATCCGATTTAATCCTCTGAACAAAGGTGAATGTGATTGAATCCTACAAACAAGGGTGAGTCTGATTGAATCCTATGAACAAGGGTGAGTCTGAATGAATCCTATGAACAAGGGTGAGTCTGATTGAATCTTCTGAACAAGGTGAGTCTGATTGAATCCTATGAACAAGGATGAGTCTGATTGAATCCTCTGAACAAGGGTGAGTCTGATTGAATCTTCTGAACAAGGGTGAGTCTGATTGAATCCTATGAACAAGGGTGAGTCTGATTGAATCCTCTGAACAAGGGTGAGTCTGATTGAATCTTCTGAACAAGGGTGAGTCTGATTGAATCCTATTAACAAGGGTGAGTCTGATTGAATCCTATGAACAAGGATGAGTCTGATTGAATCCTCTGAACAAGGGTGAATCCGAATGAATCCTCTGAACAAGGGTGAATCTGATTGAATCCTCTGAACAAGGATGAATCCGAATGAATCATCTGAACAAGGATGAATCCGATTGAATCCTCTGAACAAGGGTGAGTCTGATTGAATCTTCTGAACAAGGATGAATCCGATTGAATCCTCTGAACAAGGGTGAATCTGATTGAATTCTTTGAAGATGGGTGAATCCGAATGAATCCGCTGAACAAGGGTGAATTTGATTTAATTCTATGAACAAGGGTGAGTCAGATTGAATCCTATGAACATGGGTGAATCCGATTTAATCCTCTGAACAAAGGTGAATGTGATTGAATCCTACAAACAAGGGTGAGTCTGATTGAATCCTATGAACAAGGGTGAGTCTGAATGAATCCTATGAACAAGGGTGAGTCTGATTGAATCTTCTGAACAAGGTGAGTCTGATTGAATCCTATGAACAAGGATGAGTCTGATTGAATCCTCTGAACAAGGGTGAGTCTGATTGAATCTTCTGAACAAGGGTGAGTCTGATTGAATCCTATGAACAAGGGTGAGTCTGATTGAATCCTCTGAACAAGGGTGAGTCTGATTGAATCTTCTGAACAAGGGTGAGTCTGATTGAATCCTATTAACAAGGGTGAGTCTGATTGAATCCTATGAACAAGGATGAGTCTGATTGAATCCTCTGAACAAGGGTGAATCCGAATGAATCCTCTGAACAAGGGTGAATCTGATTGAATCCTCTGAACAAGGATGAATCCGAATGAATCATCTGAACAAGGATGAATCCGATTGAATCCTCTGAACAAGGGTGAATCTGATTGAATTCTTTGAAGATGGGTGAATCCGATTTAATCCTCTGAACAAAGGTGAATGTGATTGAATCCTACGAAGAAGGATAAATCTGATTGAATTCTATGAACAAGGGTGAATCTGGTTGAATTTTTATGAACAAGGGTGAATCCGACTGAATCCTTTGAACAAGGGCGAAAGTGATTGAATCCTATACAAAAGGGTGAGTCTGATTGAATCCTATGAACATGGGTGAGTCTGATTGAATCTTCTGAACAAGGGTGAGTATGATTGAATCGTCTGAACAAGGGTGAGTCTGATTGAATCCTATGAACAAGGGTGAGTCTGATTGAATCTCCTGAACAAGGGTGAGTCTGATTGAATCCTATGAACAAGGGTGAGTCTGATTGAATCTCCTGAACAAGGGTGAGTCTGATTGAATCCTATGAACAAGGGTGAGTCTGATTGAATCTTCTGAACAAGGGTGAGTCTGATTGAATCCTATGAACAAGGGTGAGTCTGATTGAATCCTATGAACAAGGGTGAGTCTGATTGAATCTTCTGAACAAGATGAGTCTGATTGAATCCTCTGAACAAGGGTGAGTCTGACTGAATCTTCTGAACAAGGGTGAGTCTGATTGAATCTTCTGAACAAGGGTGAGTCTGATTGAATCCTATGAACAAGGGTGAATTTGATTGAATCCTCTAAAATGGGTGAATTTGATTGAATCCTCTGAACATGGTTGAATCTGATTGAATCTTCTGAACAAGGGTGAGTCTGATTGAATCCTATGAACAAAGGTGGATGTGATTGAATCCTATGAACAAAGGTGGATGTGATTGAATCCTCGGAAAAGGGTAAGTCCAATTGAATATTCTGAACAAGGGTTAATCTGATTGTTTCCTCTGAAACAAGGGTGAATTTGATTGAATCCTCTAAAATGGGTGAATCCGATTGATTCCTCTGAGCAAGGTTGAATCCGATTGATTCCTCTGAACAAGGGTGAATCTGATTGATTCTTAACGGTATACCTCCAATGCCATAGAGTTTTAATTTTGAGAGTAAAATATCATGGTTCACAGTACTGAACAGAGAATCAATGAGCAGAACAGATATCTCTCCTTTATCAATATCTTTCAATAACATTTGGACAAAACCTAAAAGTGAGGTCTTGCAGTTGTGGTTATCCCTAAATCCATATTAGTGATCAAACAAAATGTAAAATCTTTCTAAGAATATTATGAGACTTTTATTTAGAATTCATTCCAAAACAAAAATCGGCCTTAAATTACCTATACCTTTAATATTCCCCTTTTATATAATGTTATTACCAGGGCAATGTTCAAGGGGTTCGGGAATTGACCTGTTATAAAAGATAATTTTGGAATTTGACACAAAAAAAAGAATTGTTGAATCTGGCTTCTTTAATAATAATTTTGATGGAATGTTGTTCCAGTCTGTAGCCTTTTTAGCCCCACTTTCGACTTTGTCGAGCGGAGCTTATCATATGCGGTTGAATGTCCATCGTCGTATGTCACCGTCGTTCGTGTCAATGTTTTACTTTTTCGACTTCTTCTTGAGAAATACAAGCCTGAATGCTTTAATACTTGGTGTATATGTACCTTGGGCAGACCTCTCTTAGATTTGTTCATTTCACGATGATATCTTCAATTCTCTAATTTTGATGAATATTGTTGTCATTTTTGGTAAAAAGTGATATTTTCGACTTCTAGTTAAAAACCGCAAGTCCAATTGCTTTGATATTACATATATAGGTACTACATGTGGACCTCTCTCA
Source organism: Saccoglossus kowalevskii (assembly GCF_978046115.1). Lineage (NCBI taxonomy): Eukaryota > Metazoa > Hemichordata > Enteropneusta > Harrimaniidae > Saccoglossus > Saccoglossus kowalevskii. The sequence goes on along the minus strand of NC_140660.1, from coordinate 11,378,818 downwards.
GATTTGTTTATTTCATGATGATATCTTCAATTCTCTAATTTTGGTTAACATTTTTGTCATTTTTTGTAAAAAGTGATATTTTCGACTTCTTGTTAAAAACCGCAAGTGCAATTGCTTTGATATTACATATGTAGATACTACATGTGGACCTCTCTCAGATTTGTTCATTTTGTAATGATATCTTCAATTCTCTAATTTTGGTGAATATTTTTGGTAAAAAGTGATATTTTCGACTTCTTGTTGAAAACTGTATTTTGATTACTTTGATATTACATATATAGGTACTACATGTGGACCTCTCTCAGATTTGTTCATTTTGTAATGATATCTTCAATTCTCTAATTTTGGTGAATATTTTTGTCATTTTTAGTAGAAAGTGATATTTTCGACTTCTTGTTAAAAACTGTCCGATTGCTTTGATACTATACATATTGTTCATTTTCTAATGATATCTTCAGTTCTTTAATTGAAATGTGCATTGCAAACAGCGGAGCTATCTCAGTCGATAGGCTGCTTGTTTACAATCCAATTTGGAAATTATCTTATTAATATTGTCAACACTAATTGGTTGGAGAAATGAATGAATTTTATACCTCATCCTTAAGAAAATGACGAACAGCTATTATTGTCAGGGGATATTTTGTTCGATAGTATTGCTTCATTAAAATGACTTTCATAAACCTTTCCAAATAATTGATTTTTTGATTACGGAAGTAATCCATGGTTTGTCTCATTTCCTCCTTAAGCTATTTGTTTTAGGCTTTATGGAAACATGCCTTCCACAGATACCGTAGACAAATTTCAGAAAACTTTGAATAAGACAAATGAAAATCTTTATGCAGATCATTAATGTAAGCTTCAGTATGGAAATGGCTATAATCATGCATATACTGAATAGTTGGTGGAGGAGGTACTGAAATGAAAAAAATTCAAACAAAAATTGGTAAATGATCAGAATATCAGAAGTAATTATGCCCGCTATTAATAGACCATTTTCCGTTCACTGCGAGAATCACGCGCTATGCGTGAAATCGAACGTTAAAACAGGACAAACAAAGGTTATAGCGTCATAGTCGCGTCAAACATCGCGTGGGATTCGACAAACGCGAAAGTATTTCGGGGACATTTCCATGCTTAATAATGTGCTGTCCACATTTGATGATAGGCAATTTTGATTAAGTGAGGGTATTCGGAAGCAATATTCCTCTGTCGAAGATCGGCCGGTCAATGTAAGCTACGAAATAAAGAAATTCTAGTTCAAAATCAAATTGTTCGATTTTTGCGGCAGACGCGCGTCTTTCATGCATCTCGCAATTGTACGGAAAATCACCTATTTCCTATCTACAACATTCGTGTAAAAGTGGTCTATAGTTGTTGACGTAGTAATTCTAGTGAGACAAGATATAACTTATTCAAAGTTGAAACATGCGAGTGTTTCTACCAAATTACCCCCTCTATAGTTTTCTATACTACTCTAATACATCAATGTTGAAATCACCTACCAAAAAGTTGAGCAAGGCTAACCGGATCGTAACCTTGGTGTGGTTCATAACCAGTCTTGTGATTGGTTCTTCGCCTCCAACTGTGCCATGTGTTCGGACCAACCATTAATTATTCATAATTGTAGTCAATTTGTGTAGTTTTCTTGATTTATTCTGCAGATATAGGTAAAATATAGATATGGCTTTGGTGAAATTTGAAAGAGCAACTAATATTCTTTAACCTGGTATTTTTTATAGATTTAATTTTTCATTCTGTTCGTCTGTTTTTTCCAGTTTAAAAAATATGAGCTTGCTGGAGCTTTCATCACTTGTCTATTTCTTACATTAGTTACCAGCCGATACCCCCCCCCTCCGCTCATAAGAAGTGCATACAGTTGATCATAGTTCCTGGGCTCCCTGTGGTTTAATGTGATTGTTATACGCGGAGCTATATATAATCAAACTTGTGTCAAATACTGTTTACAGATTACAGAGTCTAGTCATTATTTCCGATCAGTGTTGGATTAGGTTTTTACATGTACACTAATGGATTTATTCTGTTTTGAGTGAAACTACTCTTTCAATGTAAACACGTGACCGCCATGACCCAAACTTGCTAAACGAAACTGTAATTTTGTTAAAATACTGCTTATGTTAAAGGGCGGTAATCGTCGCGCCACGCATGCGCGAGGTATATGGGTCTCATATAAACAAAGATGGCGACTTTGACTATTGCGCACTGGGATCAACGAGTAGAAACTGAGACGTTACCAAACTTTAATTAGGTAATTGGAAGGTATCTAAGGAGTCACCGGTGGTAATTAGTAAGTCGTCCCCAGGTCAAACCTCATACTTGTGATTTCCAGTAGAAAATCGCATTGAATTGCGGGGAAATTAATGTTTATCAACACAAATGTCGCACATGCGCAGCGCGACGACCACCGCCCTTTAACGTGTAGACACTTGTGATGTATTTTATACATGAACTGTATTTACTGTGAACAGTGTACGTCGATAAATGTTCGCATTCAAGTAAAATATACATTTCTGGCGAGCCTAGTTATGGCCACACAGATTCAGTTTGTTGTTGACATTTTTGTGGACAAACAGAAACTTATAGCTATGTATGTTATTATTTGTAGCTGTCTCAGATCGAATAGAATACAATGATTAATTATTGTTATCAGATAAACAAGGTCTATTCTAACTGAGATATTCACACTCTCTAAAGGTCGCACTGTTGTTTGTGGATGGCTATATATTTTATCTTGGGGGCAGTTGCAAAACATACAATGAGCATGTGTGTGTGTGTATCCAGAAAGTATTTGTGGAAACAGTCCATAGATTAGAATTAGGAAAAGATGTGCATAACTTCCTGTTTTGTTGCGTCGTGTCATTTGAGCAAAAAATTCCAGTATATGCACTGTGAATATATTAATGGAATAAATTAATAAAGGTGAAACTGAGTTAGGAAATCCACACATCATCAGGACTAAGACAACATATGAACCATCCCTATTAATTGTTACATTTCATTTCAACAAAGTAGACACAGCACTATTACAAATCATTATTACTATATTAGTACAAACATAAACTGAAGTCCGTATTGTCTTTGAAAAAAAAATGTATGTGAATAAGCATAGTTGGTTTCTCACCCTAGTTGACGTGTGGCTAGTTAATTGCACATCCATTTGCATTCGCTAATTGTTGAACAATCCGTACATATTATTGTTTTGTGAATATATCTAATGTGTTTTTATGTGGAAGGAAATATACATTTAAGGCTAAATCTTAGATATTATAGAATCAGCCATTGTTCATTGCCTAAAATGTGCTGATATCTACTGTTGGCGATTTGATAGATCGTAACTTTAACGTCGCCTGTTATACAATACAAATAACAGAGTAGCCAATATAAATAACAGAGTAGCCAATATAAATAACAGAGTAGCCAATATAAATAACAGAGTTGCCAATATAAATAACAGAGTAGCCAATATAAATAACAGAGTAGCCAATATAAATAACAGAGTAGCCAATATAAATAACAGAGTAGCCAATATAAATAACAGAGTAGCCAATATAAATAACAGAGTAGCCAATATAAATAACAGAGTAGCCAATATAAATAACAGAGTAGCCAATATAAATAACAGAGTAGCCAATATAAATAACAGAGTAGCCAATATAAATAACAGAGTAGCCAATATAAATAACAGAGTAGCCAATATAAATAACAGAGTAGCCAATATAAATAACAGAGTAGCCAATATAAATAACAGAGTAGCCAATATAAATAACAGAGTAGCCAATATAAATAACAGAGTAGCCAATATAAATAACAGAGTATCCAATATAAATAACAGAGTATCCAATATAAATAACAGAGTAACCAATATAAATAACAGAGTAGCCAATATAAATAACAGAGTAGCCAATATAAATAACAGAGTATCCAATATAAATAACAGAGTAACCAATATAAATAACAGAGTAACCAATATAAATAACAGAGTAGCCAATATAAATAACAGAGTATCCAATATAAATAACAGAGTATCCAATATAAATAACAGAGTAACCAATATAAATAACAGAGTAGCCAATATAAATAACAGAGTAGCCAGTATAAATAACAGAGTAGCCAATATAAATAACAGAGTAGCCAATATAAATAACAGAGTATCCAATATAAATAACAGAGTAGCCAATATAAATAACAGAGTATCCAATATAAATAACAGAGTAACCAATATAAATAACAGAGTATCCAATATAAATAACAGAGTAACCAATATAAATAACAGAGTAGCCAATATAAATAACAGAGTAGCCAATATAAATAACAGAGTAGCCAATATAAATAACAGAGTAACCAATATAAATAACAGAGTATCCAATATAAATAACAGAGTAGCCAATATAAATAACAGAGTATCCAATATAAATAACAGAGTAACCAATATAAATAACAGAGTATCCAATATAAATAACAGAGTATCCAATATAAATAACAGAGTAACCAATATAAATAACAGAGTAGCCAATATAAATAACAGAGTATCCAATATAAATAACAGAGTAACCAATATAAATAACAGAGTATCCAATATAAATAACAGAGTAACCAATATAAATAACAGAGTAGCCAATATAAATAACAGAGTAACCAATATAAATAACAGAGTATCCAATATAAATAACAGAGTAACCAATATAAATAACAGAGTATCCAATATAAATAACAGAGAAACCAATATAAATAACAGAGTAGCCAATATAAATAACAGAGTATCCAATATAAATAACAGAGTAACCAATATAAATAACAGAGTAACCAATATAAATAACAGAGTAACCAATATAAATAACAGAGTATCCAATATAAATAACAGAGTAACCAATATAAATAACAGAGTAACCAATATAAATAACAGAGTAGCCAATATAAATAACAGAGTATCCAATATAAATAACAGAGTAACCAATATAAATAACAGAGTAGCCAATATAAATAACAGAGTATCCAATATAAATAACAGAGTATCCAATATAAATAACAGAGTAACCAATATAAATAACAGAGTAACCAATATAAATAACAGAGTAGCCAATATAAATAACAGAGTAGCCAATATAAATAACAGAGTATCCAATATAAATAACAGAGTATCCAATATAAATAACAGAGTAACCAATATAAATAACAGAGTAACCAATATAAATAACAGAGTATCCAATATAAATAACAGAGTATCCAATATAAATAACAGAGTAACCAATATAAATAACAGAGTAACCAATATAAATAACAGAGTAGCCAATATAAATAACAGAGTATCCAATATAAATAACAGAGTAACCAATATAAATAACAGAGTAGCCAATATAAATAACAGAGTATCCAATATAAATAACAGAGTAACCAATATAAATAACAGAGTAACCAATATAAATAACAGAGTAGCCAATATAAATAACAGAGTATCCAATATAAATAACAGAGTAGCCAATATAAATAACAGAGTAACCAATATAAATAACAGAGTAGCCAATATAAATAACAGAGTATCCAATATAAATAACAGAGTAACCAATATAAATAACAGAGTAACCAATATAAATAACAGAGTGTCCAATATAAATAACAGAGTAGCCAATATAAATAACAGAGTAGCCAATATAAATAACAGAGTGTCCAATATAAATAACAGAGTAGCCAATATAAATAACAGAGTATCCAATATAAATAACAGAGTAACCAATATAAATAACAGAGTAGCCAATATAAATAACAGAGTAGCCAATATAAATAACAGAGTATCCAATATAAATAACAGAGTAACCAATATAAATAACAGAGTAACCAATATAAATAACAGAGTAGCCAATATAAATAACAGAGTATCCAATATAAATAACAGAGTAACCAATATAAATAACAGAGTAACCAATATAAATAACAGAGTAGCCAATATAAATAACAGAGTATCCAATATAAATAACAGAGTAACCAATATAAATAACAGAGTAGCCAATATAAATAACAGAGTATCCAATATAAATAACAGAGTAACCAATATAAATAACAGAGTAGCCAATATAAATAACAGAGTAGCCAATATAAATAACAGAGTAGCCAATATAAATAACAGAGTAGCCAATATAAATAACAGAGTATCCAATATAAATAACAGAGTAACCAATATAAATAACAGAGTAGCCAATATAAATAACAGAGTAGCCAGTATAAATAACAGAGTAGCCAATATAAATAACAGAGTAGCCAATATAAATAACAGAGTAACCAATATAAATAACAGAGTATCCAATATAAATAACAGAGTAGCCAATATAAATAACAGAGTATCCAATATAAATAACAGAGTAACCAATATAAATAACAGAGTATCCAATATAAATAACAGAGTATCCAATATAAATAACAGAGTAACCAATATAAATAACAGAGTAGCCAATATAAATAACAGAGTATCCAATATAAATAACAGAGTAACCAATATAAATAACAGAGTATCCAATATAAATAACAGAGTAACCAATATAAATAACAGAGTAGCCAATATAAATAACAGAGTAACCAATATAAATAACAGAGTATCCAATATAAATAACAGAGTAACCAATATAAATAACAGAGTATCCAATATAAATAACAGAGTAACCAATATAAATAACAGAGTAGCCAATATAAATAACAGAGTATCCAATATAAATAACAGAGTAACCAATATAAATAACAGAGTAACCAATATAAATAACAGAGTAACCAATATAAATAACAGAGTATCCAATATAAATAACAGAGTAACCAATATAAATAACAGAGTAACCAATATAAATAACAGAGTAGCCAATATAAATAACAGAGTATCCAATATAAATAACAGAGTAACCAATATAAATAACAGAGTAACCAATATAAATAACAGAGTAGCCAATATAAATAACAGAGTATCCAATATAAATAACAGAGTATCCAATATAAATAACAGAGTAACCAATATAAATAACAGAGTAACCAATATAAATAACAGAGTAGCCAATATAAATAACAGAGTATCCAATATAAATAACAGAGTAACCAATATAAATAACAGAGTAACCAATATAAATAACAGAGTAGCCAATATAAATAACAGAGTATCCAATATAAATAACAGAGTAACCAATATAAATAACAGAGTAACCAATATAAATAACAGAGTAGCCAATATAAATAACAGAGTATCCAATATAAATAACAGAGTAACCAATATAAATAACAGAGTAACCAATATAAATAACAGAGTAGCCAATATAAATAACAGAGTATCCAATATAAATAACAGAGTAGCCAATATAAATAACAGAGTAGCCAATACAAATAACAGAGTAGCCAATACAAATAACAGAGTAGCCAATACAAATAACAGAGTAGCCAATATAAATAACAGAGTAGCAAATATAAATAACAGAGTATCCAATATAAATAACAGAGTAGCCAATATAAATAACAGAGTAGCCAATATAAATAACAGAGTAGCCAATATAAATAACAGAGTAGCCAATATAAATAACAGAGTAGCCAATATAAATAACAGAGTATCCAATATAAATAACAGAGTAGCCAATATAAATAACAGAGTAGCCAATATAAATAACAGAGTAGCCAATATAAATAACAGAGTAGCCAATATAAATAACAGAGTAGCCAATATAAATAACAGAGTAGCCAATATAAATAACAGAGTAGCCAATATAAATAACAGAGTAGCCAATATAAATAACAGAGTAGCCAATATAAATAACAGAGTAGCCAATATAAATAACAGAGTAGCCAATATAAATAACAGAGTAGCCAATATAAATAACAGAGTAGCCAATATAAATAACAGAGTAGCCAATATAAATAACAGAGTAGCCAATATAAATAACAGAGTAGCCAATATAAATAACAGAGTAGCCAATATAAATAACAGAGTAGCCAATATAAATAACAGAGTAGCCAATATAAATAACAGAGTATCCAATATAAATAACAGAGTATCCAATATAAATAACAGAGTAACCAATATAAATAACAGAGTAGCCAATATAAATAACAGAGTAGCCAATATAAATAACAGAGTAGCCAATATAAATAACAGAGTAGCCAATATAAATAACAGAGTAGCCAATATAAATAACAGAGTTGCCAATATAAATAACAGAGTAGCCAATATAAATAACAGAGTAGCCAATATAAATAACAGAGTAGCCAATATAAATAACAGAGTAGCCAATATAAATAACAGAGTAGCCAATATAAATAACAGAGTAGCCAATATAAATAACAGAGTAGCCAATATAAATAACAGAGTAGCCAATATAAATAACAGAGTAGCCAATATAAATAACAGAGTAGCCAATATAAATAACAGAGTAGCCAATATAAATAACAGAGTAGCCAATATAAATAACAGAGTAGCCAATATAAATAACAGAGTAGCCAATATAAATAACAGAGTAGCCAATATAAATAACAGAGTAGCCAATATAAATAACAGAGTAGCCAATATAAATAACAGAGTAGCCAATATAAATAACAGAGTATCCAATATAAATAACAGAGTATCCAATATAAATAACAGAGTAACCAATATAAATAACAGAGTAGCCAATATAAATAACAGAGTAGCCAATATAAATAACAGAGTATCCAATATAAATAACAGAGTAACCAATATAAATAACAGAGTAACCAATATAAATAACAGAGTAGCCAATATAAATAACAGAGTATCCAATATAAATAACAGAGTATCCAATATAAATAACAGAGTAACCAATATAAATAACAGAGTAGCCAATATAAATAACAGAGTAGCCAGTATAAATAACAGAGTAGCCAATATAAATAACAGAGTAGCCAATATAAATAACAGAGTATCCAATATAAATAACAGAGTAGCCAATATAAATAACAGAGTATCCAATATAAATAACAGAGTAACCAATATAAATAACAGAGTATCCAATATAAATAACAGAGTAACCAATATAAATAACAGAGTAGCCAATATAAATAACAGAGTAGCCAATATAAATAACAGAGTAGCCAATATAAATAACAGAGTAACCAATATAAATAACAGAGTATCCAATATAAATAACAGAGTAGCCAATATAAATAACAGAGTATCCAATATAAATAACAGAGTAACCAATATAAATAACAGAGTATCCAATATAAATAACAGAGTATCCAATATAAATAACAGAGTAACCAATATAAATAACAGAGTAGCCAATATAAATAACAGAGTATCCAATATAAATAACAGAGTAACCAATATAAATAACAGAGTATCCAATATAAATAACAGAGTAACCAATATAAATAACAGAGTAGCCAATATAAATAACAGAGTAACCAATATAAATAACAGAGTATCCAATATAAATAACAGAGTAACCAATATAAATAACAGAGTATCCAATATAAATAACAGAGTAACCAATATAAATAACAGAGTAGCCAATATAAATAACAGAGTATCCAATATAAATAACAGAGTAACCAATATAAATAACAGAGTAACCAATATAAATAACAGAGTAACCAATATAAATAACAGAGTATCCAATATAAATAACAGAGTAACCAATATAAATAACAGAGTAACCAATATAAATAACAGAGTAGCCAATATAAATAACAGAGTATCCAATATAAATAACAGAGTAACCAATATAAATAACAGAGTAGCCAATATAAATAACAGAGTATCCAATATAAATAACAGAGTATCCAATATAAATAACAGAGTAACCAATATAAATAACAGAGTAACCAATATAAATAACAGAGTAGCCAATATAAATAACAGAGTAGCCAATATAAATAACAGAGTATCCAATATAAATAACAGAGTATCCAATATAAATAACAGAGTAACCAATATAAATAACAGAGTAACCAATATAAATAACAGAGTATCCAATATAAATAACAGAGTATCCAATATAAATAACAGAGTAACCAATATAAATAACAGAGTAACCAATATAAATAACAGAGTAGCCAATATAAATAACAGAGTATCCAATATAAATAACAGAGTAACCAATATAAATAACAGAGTAGCCAATATAAATAACAGAGTATCCAATATAAATAACAGAGTAACCAATATAAATAACAGAGTAACCAATATAAATAACAGAGTAGCCAATATAAATAACAGAGTATCCAATATAAATAACAGAGTAGCCAATATAAATAACAGAGTAACCAATATAAATAACAGAGTAGCCAATATAAATAACAGAGTATCCAATATAAATAACAGAGTAACCAATATAAATAACAGAGTAACCAATATAAATAACAGAGTGTCCAATATAAATAACAGAGTAGCCAATATAAATAACAGAGTAGCCAATATAAATAACAGAGTGTCCAATATAAATAACAGAGTAGCCAATATAAATAACAGAGTATCCAATATAAATAACAGAGTAACCAATATAAATAACAGAGTAGCCAATATAAATAACAGAGTAGCCAATATAAATAACAGAGTATCCAATATAAATAACAGAGTAACCAATATAAATAACAGAGTAACCAATATAAATAACAGAGTAGCCAATATAAATAACAGAGTATCCAATATAAATAACAGAGTAACCAATATAAATAACAGAGTAACCAATATAAATAACAGAGTAGCCAATATAAATAACAGAGTATCCAATATAAATAACAGAGTAACCAATATAAATAACAGAGTAGCCAATATAAATAACAGAGTATCCAATATAAATAACAGAGTAACCAATATAAATAACAGAGTAGCCAATATAAATAACAGAGTAGCCAATATAAATAACAGAGTAGCCAATATAAATAACAGAGTAGCCAATATAAATAACAGAGTATCCAATATAAATAACAGAGTAACCAATATAAATAACAGAGTAGCCAATATAAATAACAGAGTAGCCAGTATAAATAACAGAGTAGCCAATATAAATAACAGAGTAGCCAATATAAATAACAGAGTAACCAATATAAATAACAGAGTATCCAATATAAATAACAGAGTAGCCAATATAAATAACAGAGTATCCAATATAAATAACAGAGTAACCAATATAAATAACAGAGTATCCAATATAAATAACAGAGTATCCAATATAAATAACAGAGTAACCAATATAAATAACAGAGTAGCCAATATAAATAACAGAGTATCCAATATAAATAACAGAGTAACCAATATAAATAACAGAGTATCCAATATAAATAACAGAGTAACCAATATAAATAACAGAGTAGCCAATATAAATAACAGAGTAACCAATATAAATAACAGAGTATCCAATATAAATAACAGAGTAACCAATATAAATAACAGAGTATCCAATATAAATAACAGAGTAACCAATATAAATAACAGAGTAGCCAATATAAATAACAGAGTATCCAATATAAATAACAGAGTAACCAATATAAATAACAGAGTAACCAATATAAATAACAGAGTAACCAATATAAATAACAGAGTATCCAATATAAATAACAGAGTAACCAATATAAATAACAGAGTAACCAATATAAATAACAGAGTAGCCAATATAAATAACAGAGTATCCAATATAAATAACAGAGTAACCAATATAAATAACAGAGTAACCAATATAAATAACAGAGTAGCCAATATAAATAACAGAGTATCCAATATAAATAACAGAGTATCCAATATAAATAACAGAGTAACCAATATAAATAACAGAGTAACCAATATAAATAACAGAGTAGCCAATATAAATAACAGAGTATCCAATATAAATAACAGAGTAACCAATATAAATAACAGAGTAACCAATATAAATAACAGAGTAGCCAATATAAATAACAGAGTATCCAATATAAATAACAGAGTAACCAATATAAATAACAGAGTAACCAATATAAATAACAGAGTAGCCAATATAAATAACAGAGTATCCAATATAAATAACAGAGTAACCAATATAAATAACAGAGTAACCAATATAAATAACAGAGTAGCCAATATAAATAACAGAGTATCCAATATAAATAACAGAGTAGCCAATATAAATAACAGAGTAACCAATATAAATAACAGAGTAGCCAATATAAATAACAGAGTATCCAATATAAATAACAGAGTAACCAATATAAATAACAGAGTAACCAATATAAATAACAGAGTGTCCAATATAAATAACAGAGTAGCCAATATAAATAACAGAGTAGCCAATATAAATAACAGAGTGTCCAATATAAATAACAGAGTAGCCAATATAAATAACAGAGTATCCAATATAAATAACAGAGTAACCAATATAAATAACAGAGTAGCCAATATAAATAACAGAGTAGCCAATATAAATAACAGAGTATCCAATATAAATAACAGAGTAACCAATATAAATAACAGAGTAACCAATATAAATAACAGAGTAGCCAATATAAATAACAGAGTATCCAATATAAATAACAGAGTAACCAATATAAATAACAGAGTAACCAATATAAATAACAGAGTAGCCAATATAAATAACAGAGTATCCAATATAAATAACAGAGTAACCAATATAAATAACAGAGTAGCCAATATAAATAACAGAGTATCCAATATAAATAACAGAGTAACCAATATAAATAACAGAGTAGCCAATATAAATAACAGAGTAGCCAATATAAATAACAGAGTAGCCAATATAAATAACAGAGTAGCCAATATAAATAACAGAGTATCCAATATAAATAACAGAGTTGCCAATATAAATAACAGAGTAGCCAATATAAATAACAGAGTAGCCAATACAAATAACAGAGTAGCCAATACAAATAACAGAGTAGCCAATACAAATAACAGAGTAGCCAATATAAATAACAGAGTAGCAAATATAAATAACAGAGTATCCAATATAAATAACAGAGTAGCCAATATAAATAACAGAGTAGCCAATATAAATAACAGAGTAGCCAATATAAATAACAGAGTAGCCAATATAAATAACAGAGTAGCCAATATAAATAACAGAGTATCCAATATAAATAACAGAGTAGCCAATATAAATAACAGAGTAGCCAATATAAATAACAGAGTAGCCAATATAAATAACAGAGTAGCCAATATAAATAACAGAGTAGCCAATATAAATAACAGAGTAGCCAATATAAATAACAGAGTAGCCAATATAAATAACAGAGTAGCCAATATAAATAACAGAGTAGCCAATATAAATAACAGAGTAGCCAATATAAATAACAGAGTAGCCAATATAAATAACAGAGTAGCCAATATAAATAACAGAGTAGCCAATATAAATAACAGAGTAGCCAATATAAATAACAGAGTAGCCAATATAAATAACAGAGTAGCCAATATAAATAACAGAGTAGCCAATATAAATAACAGAGTAGCCAATATAAATAACAGAGTATCCAATATAAATAACAGAGTATCCAATATAAATAACAGAGTAACCAATATAAATAACAGAGTAGCCAATATAAATAACAGAGTAGCCAATATAAATAACAGAGTATCCAATATAAATAACAGAGTAACCAATATAAATAACAGAGTAGCCAATATAAATAACAGAGTAGCCAATATAAATAACAGAGTATCCAATATAAATAACAGAGTAATCAATATAAATAACAGAGTAACCAATATAAATAACAGAGTAGCCAGTATAAATAACAGAGTAGCCAGTATAAATAACAGAGTAGCCAATATAAATAACAGAGTAGCCAATATAAATAACAGAGTATCCAATATAAATAACAGAGTAGCCAATATAAATAACAGAGTATCCAATATAAATAACAGAGTAACCAATATAAATAACAGAGTATCCAATATAAATAACAGAGTAACCAATATAAATAACAGAGTAGCCAATATAAATAACAGAGTAGCCAATATAAATAACAGAGTAGCCAATATAAATAACAGAGTAACCAATATAAATAACAGAGTATCCAATATAAATAACAGAGTAGCCAATATAAATAACAGAGTATCCAATATAAATAACAGAGTAACCAATATAAATAACAGAGTATCCAATATAAATAACAGAGTATCCAATATAAATAACAGAGTAACCAATATAAATAACAGAGTAGCCAATATAAATAACAGAGTATCCAATATAAATAACAGAGTAACCAATATAAATAACAGAGTATCCAATATAAATAACAGAGTAACCAATATAAATAACAGAGTAGCCAATATAAATAACAGAGTATCCAATATAAATAACAGAGTAACCAATATAAATAACAGAGTATCCAATATAAATAACAGAGTAACCAATATAAATAACAGAGTAGCCAATATAAATAACAGAGTATCCAATATAAATAACAGAGTAACCAATATAAATAACAGAGTAACCAATATAAATAACAGAGTAACCAATATAAATAACAGAGTATCCAATATAAATAACAGAGTAACCAATATAAATAACAGAGTAACCAATATAAATAACAGAGTAGCCAATATAAATAACAGAGTATCCAATATAAATAACAGAGTAACCAATATAAATAACAGAGTAACCAATATAAATAACAGAGTAGCCAATATAAATAACAGAGTAACCAATATAAATAACAGAGTATCCAATATAAATAACAGAGTATCCAATATAAATAACAGAGTAACCAATATAAATAACAGAGTAGCCAATATAAATAACAGAGTATCCAATATAAATAACAGAGTAACCAATATAAATAACAGAGTATCCAATATAAATAACAGAGTAACCAATATAAATAACAGAGTAGCCAATATAAATAACAGAGTATCCAATATAAATAACAGAGTAACCAATATAAATAACAGAGTATCCAATATAAATAACAGAGTAACCAATATAAATAACAGAGTAGCCAATATAAATAACAGAGTATCCAATATAAATAACAGAGTAACCAATATAAATAACAGAGTAACCAATATAAATAACAGAGTAACCAATATAAATAACAGAGTATCCAATATATATAACAGAGTAACCAATATAAATAACAGAGTAACCAATATAAATAACAGAGTAGCCAATATAAATAACAGAGTAACCAATATAAATAACAGAGTATCCAATATAAATAACAGAGTAACCAATATAAATAACAGAGTAGCCAATATAAATAACAGAGTATCCAATATAAATAACAGAGTAACCAATATAAAGAACAGAGTAACCAATATAAATAACAGAGTAACCAATATAAATAACAGAGTATCCAATATAAATAACAGAGTAACCAATATAAATAACAGAGTAACCAATATAAATAACAGAGTAGCCAATATAAATAACAGAGTATCCAATATAAATAACAGAGTAACCAATATAAATAACAGAGTAACCAATATAAATAACAGAGTAGCCAATATAAATAACAGAGTATCCAATATAAATAACAGAGTATCCAATATATATAACAGAGTAACCAATATAAATAACAGAGTAACCAATATAAATAACAGAGTAACCAATATAAATAACAGAGTAGCCAATATAAATAACAGAGTATCCAATATAAATAACAGAGTAACCAATATAAATAACAGAGTAACCAATATAAATAACAGAGTAGCCAATATAAATAACAGAGTATCCAATATAAATAACAGAGTAACCAATATAAATAACAGAGTAACCAATATAAATAACAGAGTAGCCAATATAAATAACAGAGTATCCAATATAAATAACAGAGTAACCAATATAAATAACAGAGTAACCAATATAAATAACAGAGTAGCCAATATAAATAACAGAGTATCCAATATAAATAACAGAGTAGCCAATATAAATAACAGAGTAACCAATATAAATAACAGAGTAGCCAATATAAATAACAGAGTATCCAATATAAATAACAGAGTAACCAATATAAATAACAGAGTAACCAATATAAATAACAGAGTGTCCAATATAAATAACAGAGTAGCCAATATAAATAACAGAGTAGCCAATATAAATAACAGAGTGTCCAATATAAATAACAGAGTAGCCAATATAAATAACAGAGTATCCAATATAAATAACAGAGTAACCAATATAAATAACAGAGTAGCCAATATAAATAACAGAGTAGCCAATATAAATAACAGAGTATCCAATATAAATAACAGAGTAACCAATATAAATAACAGAGTAACCAATATAAATAACAGAGTAGCCAATATAAATAACAGAGTATCCAATATAAATAACAGAGTAACCAATATAAATAACAGAGTAACCAATATAAATAACAGAGTAGCCAATATAAATAACAGAGTATCCAATATAAATAACAGAGTAACCAATATAAATAACAGAGTAGCCAATATAAATAACAGAGTATCCAATATAAATAACAGAGTAACCAATATAAATAACAGAGTAGCCAATATAAATAACAGAGTAGCCAATATAAATAACAGAGTAGCCAATATAAATAACAGAGTAGCCAATATAAATAACAGAGTATCCAATATAAATAACAGAGTTGCCAATATAAATAACAGAGTAGCCAATATAAATAACAGAGTAGCCAATACAAATAACAGAGTAGCCAATACAAATAACAGAGTAGCCAATACAAATAACAGAGTAGCCAATATAAATAACAGAGTAGCCAATATAAATAACAGAGTATCCAATATAAATAACAGAGTAGCCAATATAAATAACAGAGTAGCCAATATAAATAACAGAGTAGCCAATATAAATAACAGAGTAGCCAATATAAATAACAGAGTAGCCAATATAAATAACAGAGTATCCAATATAAATAACAGAGTAGCCAATATAAATAACAGAGTAGCCAATATAAATAACAGAGTAGCCAATATAAATAACAGAGTAGCCAATATAAATAACAGAGTAGCCAATATAAATAACAGAGTAGCCAATATAAATAACAGAGTAGCCAATATAAATAACAGAGTAGCCAATATAAATAACAGAGTAGCCAATATAAATAACAGAGTAGCCAATATAAATAACAGAGTAGCCAATATAAATAACAGAGTAGCCAATATAAATAACAGAGTAGCCAATATAAATAACAGAGTAGCCAATATAAATAACAGAGTAGCCAATATAAATAACAGAGTAGCCAATATAAATAACAGAGTAGCCAATATAAATAACAGAGTAGCCAATATAAATAACAGAGTAGCCAATATAAATAACAGAGTAGCCAATATAAATAACAGAGTATCCAATATAAATAACAGAGTAACCAATATAAATAACAGAGTAGCCAATATAAATAACAGAGTAGCCAATATAAATAACAGAGTATCCAATATAAATAACAGAGTAATCAATATAAATAACAGAGTAACCAATATAAATAACAGAGTAGCCAATATAAATAACAGAGTAGCCAGTATAAATAACAGAGTAGCCAATATAAATAACAGAGTAGCCAATATAAATAACAGAGTATCCAATATAAATAACAGAGTAGCCAATATAAATAACAGAGTATCCAATATAAATAACAGAGTAACCAATATAAATAACAGAGTATCCAATATAAATAACAGAGTAACCAATATAAATAACAGAGTAACCAATATAAATAACAGAGTGTCCAATATAAATAACAGAGTAGCCAATATAAATAACAGAGTAGCCAATATAAATAACAGAGTAGCCAATATAAATAACAGAGTAGCCAATATAAATAACAGAGTAGCCAATATAAATAACAGAGTATCCAATATAAATAACAGAGTAACCAATATAAATAACAGAGTAGCCAATATAAATAACAGAGTAGCCAATATAAATAACAGAGTATCCAATATAAATAACAGAGTATCCAATATAAATAACAGAGTAGCCAATATAAATAACAGAGTAGCCAATATAAATAACAGAGTATCCAATATAAATAACAGAGTATCCAATATAAATAACAGAGTAACCAATATAAATAACAGAGTAGCCAATATAAATAACAGAGTAGCCAGTATAAATAACAGAGTAGCCAATATAAATAACAGAGTAGCCAATATAAATAACAGAGTATCCAATATAAATAACAGAGTAGCCAATATAAATAACAGAGTATCCAATATAAATAACAGAGTAACCAATATAAATAACAGAGTATCCAATATAAATAACAGAGTAACCAATATAAATAACAGAGTAGCCAATATAAATAACAGAGTAGCCAATATAAATAACAGAGTAGCCAATATAAATAACAGAGTAACCAATATAAATAACAGAGTATCCAATATAAATAACAGAGTAGCCAATATAAATAACAGAGTATCCAATATAAATAACAGAGTAACCAATATAAATAACAGAGTATCCAATATAAATAACAGAGTATCCAATATAAATAACAGAGTAACCAATATAAATAACAGAGTAGCCAATATAAATAACAGAGTATCCAATATAAATAACAGAGTAACCAATATAAATAACAGAGTATCCAATATAAATAACAGAGTAACCAATATAAATAACAGAGTAGCCAATATAAATAACAGAGTATCCAATATAAATAACAGAGTAACCAATATAAATAACAGAGTATCCAATATAAATAACAGAGTAACCAATATAAATAACAGAGTAGCCAATATAAATAACAGAGTATCCAATATAAATAACAGAGTAACCAATATAAATAACAGAGTAACCAATATAAATAACAGAGTAACCAATATAAATAACAGAGTATCCAATATAAATAACAGAGTAACCAATATAAAATAACAGAGTAACCAATATAAATAACAGAGTAGCCAATATAAATAACAGAGTATCCAATATAAATAACAGAGTAACCAATATAAATAACAGAGTAACCAATATAAATAACAGAGTAGCCAATATAAATAACAGAGTAACCAATATAAATAACAGAGTATCCAATATAAATAACAGAGTATCCAATATAAATAACAGAGTATCCAATATATATAACAGAGTAACCAATATAAATAACAGAGTAACCAATATAAATAACAGAGTAGCCAATATAAATAACAGAGTAACCAATATAAATAACAGAGTATCCAATATAAATAACAGAGTAACCAATATAAATAACAGAGTAGCCAATATAAATAACAGAGTATCCAATATAAATAACAGAGTAACCAATATAAAGAACAGAGTAACCAATATAAATAACAGAGTAACCAATATAAATAACAGAGTAACCAATATAAATAACAGAGTAACCAATATAAATAACAGAGTATCCAATATAAATAACAGAGTAGCCAATATAAATAACAGAGTATCCAATATAAATAACAGAGTAACCAATATAAATAACAGAGT